>NC_133559.1:23374913-24624913 GCF_048773025.1 Camelus bactrianus
TTGGAGGAGCTGGCTCCCTACCTCCAGCTGCCTCCTTCAGGAAGGAGAGCTTATTGCCATTTTATGGATGAGATGATTGAGTCTGAGGGAGACAGACAGGTCTGCCTCTGCTCACACGTCCAGACAGTTGGAGAACTGACAACATGGCCTCCACTTACCAGGTGTTAAAAGTGTCTTTGTGTCAAATCATAAAAAAATCGAGTTCCAGTTTCAGCTTCAGATTTGAAGCTGGGGGCTTCCCCTACCTTAAGTCGGCTCTAATTGGAAGCATTTTAATTGAAGAGGCAGGTTGGCCTCCCACCATTCCCATCCCCCGTGCCGCACACCCACTGTGGTAGTGATGGTTTCTCTCAGTGCCTGGAGGAACCCACCAAGGAAAAGAAAGAAGAAAAGCTCCCTTTTGCTGGCTTCTGTGTGATGGGAGCAGCGATGATTGAAGCCAGGAGCCTCCAGGGAAGAGGGAAGAGGGATGAACAAGACAAGCCCAGATGTATTTTCCACACTCCTGCCCACACCCTTAGCTCAGGGCGCTAACCCTCAGGAGGTGGGGAAGATTTTTTTTTTCCCTTACAACAAGGGCTAAAATGAATAAAAGAATCAATCAGCATTTCAAGGGAGAGCTTAAGGAACCATGAGAGATTATTTGTTTATTTATTCATTCATTTTATTTCAAAGGCATTCAAATGCTCTGTGTTCATAGTCAAAAATAGTCTACAGGATAAAAGCCAGTGTGGGTGGGATATCATGAGGCTGTGGCAGTCTGGCGTCCCCTTCCCACTTAATGTGGAGGGAAGAACAATGGAGAGAGATGCGTACAATTAAGCAGAACCCAGCACCAGCTCCATTAGCATGCTGGTCACAGAGTACCATTTCAGAATCCCGCTCCTTTTCCTCCCCTGACCCGCACACTCCCAGCTCCACTCCCTGGGTTGCCTGAGATGCTAGGAAACCAGACTGCTGATGTGAAATCTTTTATGGGAAATGTAGCCCTCTCCAGGATGCTGGCCACAGAGAATCCCTGCTGCCCGAGGCTCATGAGTTAGAAGCAACTAGGCCTCACAATTTTCATCCACTCCCTGAATGACAGACCTGGGTGGCAGAGCAGCTGAAAGAAGAGAAAGCAGATGCCCAGGGGAGAGGCAAAACCGCGGAGCAAGGGAGAGGTGGCCAGGATTTGGGACATTTCTCTCCTATTCCCACCCTCCTCTTGGTCCCTTACTTCTCTGACCTGTGGGGCAAACCTCTGCAGTCAGCAGCACTGAAATATCAGAGATGCTTTTTGCTCTGAAGGAGGCACTCAACTCCTCCACCCCCAGGAGACTGGGGAGTGAGGTCTGTGTAGGGAGGGGTCGGTACCAGCTGAAGGAAGCCCATTACTAGGGAGACAGAAGAGAAACGTACCACTTCTCTCTTCTGTGAAGCAGCTGGCAGAATTGAAGGCGCGCTGGCTCCTTCACACACACACACACACACACACACACACGACACACGACACACGACACACGACACACGTACGTACGTCATCAGACAAGATTAAGGAGCCAATTCGAGGCAAGCGATTGGCCTGTGGTGCCTGGGACCCCAGATTTAAGGACGAATGTGGGTTGAAGGCAACAACATTTAAGTGTTCATGTCCACTTTTCATTTTGACAGGGAGATTCTAATAGGCAGGCTCGGAGAGGGACACCGCCAATATTACATATAACATCGTTTCAAGGAGAAGATACACACATTTGAATGGCACTGGGAGGAGACAGCTCATCAGGACATAGAGGCGAGTTTTTGTTTTCTATTTTGGTTTGAAAGTTACAAGGTTTGCGCTGATGCAGAGCAACAAATCTGCGACCTGTAGCTTCTCATGTTTGTAACAGATTTTAGGAGATGACTGGCGGTTCTAGCATATTTCTTTTGGGAGCGAGCAATCCGTGTCCATCCGTCTCATGGTTTTTCCTCCTCCCCAGACGAAACTGTTCACGGGCACGCCAGACCCACGGAGCACAGGTCACCCTCCGGAGATGTCTCTCTTCAGCTTCTTCCCTCACCAGACCCTGCTTCAAACTTCGTGCTCCTGCAACGCAATCTGACTGCAGTTCCTCAAGTCGTCCTAATTTTCTCACCTCTTTGTCTTTGCTCTTAATATTCCTTCTTCCCGAGTTTCCTTTCCTCTCTTCTTTGCTGGACTCCCACTCAGTTTAAGACTCGGTAAAGACCTCTTCCTGAAAGCCCCCTAGGGACTTCACGCCGTAAGGCTGAGTCGGGGACTCTCCTCTGGGCATGTGCACGTGGTCCTTTGTCATCCCTAAGATGCTGACTGGTACCCATCTTTTCGTGTGTCCATCACCACTCATAAGAATGTTCTCTCTTGGATGGCAGAAGACAGTTCTTTGTCATCCTTGTAGCCCCACTGCCTGATATAATTTCTGACCCAAGAAGGTCTCTCCATAAATACTTATTGACTGATCAACAAGGAGACTCGGTTATGTGCTTTAGTTTGTGCTTAGCTATGTTCTTTAGCTTAAACAGGCTACTAGGGAATATAATCTCAGTTTTCCAATTTAAAGATACAAGTCGTGGTGAAGATTATTCTTCATTTAAAACATGATATGGGTTAACCTCTGGGTTTGAATAAATTTAATGGTCAAGATCGATCTGGGTTTGATAGGATGGAGAACCTCCTAGGTGCACAGCAGCTTCTGAAACATGACACATGAAACATGACAGTTAACAAGAAAACAGTGTAATCTTCAGTCTCTGGTGGGGTCAAGGTGAGATCCTGTACATGGAGCAAAGTCAGGTGTGGGTTGAAACTAGCCTTTATTGAGGCTTTATTGAGAATCCTCTAAAGGCAGGTGCTCTGCAGAGCCACCACATTTATCCTCACAAAAGCCCTCTTAGGTTAATCATTTGGTCCCATTTTACCAAGTCATCAGCTAATACTTTAAGAAGTTTAGCACTCTCTCCAAGGTGACTTCTCCTTAAGTGGGAAAGATGGGGGTTGGTCTGATTCTCAAGTGTTGCTCACAGCAACTTTCCAGCCCATGTTGGCTCATGCCTATAAAATTCTAAAGTTTCCTTTCATCTGAAAAAAATCTACTGAGCAACTCCAAAAACCAAATATAGAACAAACTGTCAGGGAAAAGCTGTGTCCTAAAATCTCATCTGTCCCTCATCCATGCGGATTTGGCAAGAACATCTTCAAAAAGCCACGGAAGAGAAGCTGGGTGAACATCTGGAATGCCTTCCCATGCTGGGCCTTCTCGCAGGACAGCTGGTGACGGCCACTGTGGTGGATGTCTCAGCTGTGGCCTGAGTCCTGCACATGGCCCTGCTGAACTCGAGCTTGAAATTTCTGTCCAGAATCAAACACTCGCCAGAAAGCACTGGACAGAATGAACCTGTGCTCTCACTGTGGTTTGGCATGAAGTAGAATGGGGGGGAAATAAATGATAAATAGCTCTTAGTTTGGCATCTCCACCCTCTCCCAGAGCAAGCCGTTCCAGAATGAGGTATTATTCCAAGGGATACAGGTACACGCTTGGAGGGAAGGTCTCTGAGAGTGAAATGTGGTCTGTACTGACCTCTGCCACTGGAGGATCTGGTGGAATGGAGTGACCTTAGCTACAGTGGAAAGGACATTTTCAGCACCAGGCTGAGTCTGGTGAGAAGATTCATTCTGGAGGTTCAGACTTCCCTTGGACCCTTTGAGTCTAGTTTGAACCTTCCTGGATTCTTTGGGATTGCAGATTACCAAGGTCAGGTTAGGTATCAAGGTTTCCTAATCTGGCTTCAAGTCCCCAGGAAATGCATGAAATGATCATCTACAGATATTTATTGAAGACCTACTATGTTCAAAGTTATGTTAGATTTTGAGTATTTAAAGCCATATAGGATGTTTCCCCTCCCCTGAAGAAGACAACCATGTTACTGAGAAGCAAATTGGCAAATTAAGAAGAAATATGAAATTAATAACTGACAAATAAATATTGCAGTCAGTATTATATACACATTTGGAGAGGAAGGAGTCATTATGGATTAGTGCAATGGATTGGAGATGCTTTAGGCCAGTGTTTCTCAATCCCAGGTACAGATTAGAATTACCATGTGTTTTTAAGAGACACTCATGCCCTGGCCCCACCTCCTAGAACTTTTGAATTAGTCGGTTTTACGCTAGGTAAGATCATTGCTCATTTTTAAAGCACACTGGGGATTCTCATGGACAGCCATAGTTGGAGAACAGTTCTTGTATGAGACTGTAAATTCCCTGACATCAAGAACTACCTTAGTCACATTTGTTTGGTCATATCTGCAGCATCTAGAACAGTGCCTTGCAATAGTAGGTGCTCAATAGATATTGAGTTTAGCTGAAACTCAGTCTACACCATGACAATGGGCAGTGTTTACAGCAGGGGGAGAAAATGCACAGAGGAAGTAAATGTGCAGAATGGGAGATGGTCAGGTTGCCAGGGCAGTGGACCGGTAAGAAGGTAAATCTAAGAATGGAAGGTTCTACAGGAGAAGGGCAGCTTATTAAAAGGGAGTTTGTACACTGGCATTCAGTTGTGGAGAGATCTGAATGTCAGAATTTACATTTTATTCCGTAGTCCAGGGAAATATGCAGTGGCTTGGAATTTATCAAGAGCCTAAGTCATAAGTGAACAGAGTAGCTAGTAAACAGTCATTAGCTTCTTGAAGATATTGCCATCACTGACCAGGTCATAGAAATCTCTAGGGTGGCCCCTGGCAGTTAGTTTACTGAGATCCCAGACTGGTTTTGATGAAAGTTCTTAATACCTGAAATAAGGAGATCACGACCCAGGGTTTTCACTTGAGAGACTAGTTATTGCCATGATAGGGACCAAAAGGGTTGGTCACTATTGATTAACCCATGGCTCCTGAGATAGTTGGTTGCATGGGTCAGACCACACAACGGGTCCCCTCTGCAGTGACTGCGTACCACATCCAGGTGGTAGCTAACAAACTTGCAAAGAATAAATGATGTTTTTGGGGATGGAAACAGAGTTTTTGTGCAGGTTCTGCTCTAATAGCAATTTCATCAAAGCTCTTGTTTTTCAAAGTGTTAGTTGCTGACTTTTAAGAGAGAGGGAACTTATCGATGTTAATCAAACTCCACCAGGCTCTCCATCTGCCTTGTCTTTATCACTCTTCGAAGTTCCCAAAAGACCAGCAGTAGGAAAAAGGGAGAAGAAAAGTTAGCCAATGATAAATCATTGTTGGAAGGTTTAAATGCCTGAGTCATAGTCTAAGGAAGATAGCTGACATCTCTTGCAGCACAGATCCTCAAAAGCAGCCTGCAGCCAATGCCATTAACAAGACCCAGCCGCCCCGGGAGGGACACTGAGGAGAGAAAAAGGGCAAGGAAAGGTTCCACTAGGAAATAGTTCTGTAGACCTGGAAGGGATTTGGAAAGGCAGCAGCAGAGAATAGGTGAGACTCAGTACACTGCAGGGTACAGTGAAAAGGAACTAAGTTTTCCATTTGCTCACTGTTCCTCCAATCCTGCCACGCAGTAGCTTGATGCCTCCTTTGACATCAGGCACTCGGGCAGGACTGTTTACTTCCTCTATCAGAGGGCTTGCTCGTGAAGGGAGATGCATTCCTGTCCGTACCACCAGCACAAGCACAATCTCTGGCACTTACTGGGTATTCAGCAGATGCACGTTAATTGAAAGATAGATTGACAGAATAAATGGAGGAGAAGATCTTGGCTTGGAAAGAAACTTGCATTCCAGCTAAGGCCTGGTGTGAATTAAACTTGAGGAAAACCCCACAGTTCATGGCTGGCACCCAAATTCTTCCTTTGCTTCTTCACTTTTCTAATATGTGCTATTCCCAGGTATGCAGGTAGACATTTGGGAGGGACTGGAAACACCCCATTTGATCAGGAGGTGGTAGATTGAAAAAAATAATACTGAGGTATAGTTAAGAAAGTGGAGAAGCAGAGGCGGGAGGGATTCATCTTGGACAACTTAAGGCTTTATGAGGAAGGCGCAAATTAGATGCAAGATGGGGAGGCAGAAACTGGCATCAGTTGCCTGTTCTGTGCTGGTTTCTGTGCCAGGGGCTTTCCCTGTATTATCTCATATATTCCTCTCAACAATAGAGCCAGGCATGTAATGAGCTCTGTTGAACAAATGTGGAAACTGGAGGCTCCAAGAGGTTGAGGTTTTGACTGGGGTTCATGGAGCAGGCAAGGAAGGAAGACAGACCTCAACAGAATCTGTCCAGCCTCCACATCCTTCATGCTGTCATGGCGTGGACGGGGGGCAGGCACTCTTGTTACTAGGAGGGCAGAGTGGCTAAAAGTGTTTCCCATTTTATAATTTACCACCAGGAAAGAAAGTTCACTGAGAAGTAGGACACGAGGCTTGCAGATATATATCAGCCAGTCCCTAGACAACCACTTACCTGAATATTTTATCAGAAGGCTGTTCTCCCAAAACCAGGTCAAAGCCTCGCTGAAATATTGTGTAAGGCCAAGGCCTGAAAGGAGAAACGACATTCAATTAAAGTCAATCAGCAAACGCTTTCTGAATGTCCACTCTGTGTCAGGCATCATGCCAGGTTCTGGAGACCCAAAGACAAAGCGGACCCAGTCCCTGTCCTCAAGAATCCCACCAAAGGGAGCTCACAAGACCTGGAATACCACAACCCAACCAAGAACAGGATCAACGCAAAACTCACTGACCCACTAGGAAAGTGGAACTTGATAAGACATGACAGTTTGGAACTACATACAGAGTAAACTATAATGGTGTCATAGCCATAATTTATTGTCCTTCAGATGTAGATTTAACAGACACTTAGATTTGCCTCACTGAAGGAAGAAGGGCAGTATGATTTCTCGGAAAGAGGAGGCCTCTGGAATCAGACAGTTCTGGGTTCAAACTCTGTTCTGCTGTTGAGACAACTGTCTGCCTTCGGGCGGATTATTTGCCTTCCTGAGCCTAATTTCATCACTTGTGAAGATAAGGTTGCTAATAGCTGCTTCACAAACCATTGTGAAGATGAAGCAGACCTTTCAGGCTAAGGCAACAGCTCATACAGGGTCCTCAGCATGTCCTCTTTCTCTCAGAATGACATGAAGATTCTGGGTCTCTGACGGTTCCATGTGGTTTCAACCACTATAATGTCACGCATTCAAACAGAACCAATTGAAATGGTATTTTAAAATAAGACTTAACTACCTGTCTCTCTAGTGAGCATCTAGAAGTTAGTGCATGAACCTGAAAGCATCAAAACTATTTCTTTTAGATTGTATATATCTTTTCACTAACCCAGAGGTCCAAGTCCCAAATTATTCACTCCTCCCAGCAGGGCTTAGCAGAGCCCAGCAACACGTCGGGGACTAGATAGGGCGCCCTGGGTGAACTGGGCTCTTGCTCTCAGGGAACGTACAGTCTCCATGTATAGCCCCATTATACCAACCCCATAACCTAATTATTGAGGATTTTACTGTAGACAAGCCTTTGGTTTTCAAGGACTACAAAAACTCAGGAGAATAAATCAACACGATTATTTGGGACTAAATCCAATACTAGGAATTAACCGAGTAGTTGTCAGTGAGGGCGGTGTCGCCCAATAGAGGGCATTTGGGGAAATTTAGGGCAAGTGCCCTTGAATGACACAGTGATTGGAGGACATTACTGGCATTTAGAAGGCAGGGCTAGGGAGGCTAGAGGATCGCAGTGCTCGGGACCGCTCTGCACCACCAAAAATCTCTCCACATCCTGCGAATTTTCTGAATGTCTTGTTGCACATTTATGGAGATAAAAGCCTGCTTATAATTATCTGAGCCTAGATGCTAACTCCATTTATATATAAGCACAAAGCAACACGTATTGTTTTAATATAAGGTGCATTTTCTAGGTGACTTACTACCATGCAAATTAAGGGAAGATTATACATTATCACTTCAAAATTTTTACCAAGAATTTGTTCATAATTTTGGAAAACCACATCATGGTCTGCAACGCTGTTCGTGGTCTTTGAATCACCAATACAGCACATCTGCATCAGTCTAACCACTCTTACCTGTGTCATGTATTACATATTACATTACGGTGAATCTACATTAGATGCAAATGTCTGTCAACTTTATTATTTCTTCTATTGTGCTATTGCAGAGAATTTTATACGTTGAAATAGTTACTATGTTATAAATTATTTCTCATTTCTCTTAATTCTTGTTAAGGCATATATATATTTTTAAATTTTGTATATACAGATTTTATTATATATGAATTTCATTTAAGGATTGTAATAGGGGCTAAAATTTATTTGTCATAAAATGGGGTGTTGGGTCCAGTGGGGTTGAGAACCACCAACGACCCAACCAGCTAACTAATCAAGTGTTCAGAAGAGTTGGTATTTGCAAGGGGAGGCCCGTGGGACTGCAGAAGGGAGTGGCTGGAATGAATGCATTCATTTTTTATCGTCAAGATCTATAAACACTTTATTCCTGGAATTCAATTTAGAAAGACCCTGAGGCAACTGGACTTGGCTCCCCAAAGTACCCAAACACTGTACTATGAATAACTCCTGCATCAAATAAACAACCCATGTGTTCTTCGTGTTTGTTCTGTTCATTGGAGGTGAACCCACAGAGTGGGGTTTGAATCTGATGCTGTTTTTCTGAACAGTGAATGGTGGCCTATGAGCAGCTAAAAAAATATGTATTATTTCAAGAGACAGTCTGAAAATCAGGAGAAAAAAATGTCCCATCTAATCCTAGATACCTAGAAAGGGCAATAAAAAGAGAAAAGAAACATGCAACTTTATCTCTCTTTTGGGCAAAATTACATTTAATTCACTATCAGTTTAACAATTTTAAATAACACACGTTTTGCCTTCAAGTCATCTCCAGTACTCAAAACGGGGATACTGTGTGATGAGACTTCACTCTTGGTGTGGTTCCTAGGTTGTTTGAAAATATAATTTGAGGAGCCAAATTTTAGGGCTAGCATTGATTTCGATGTGAACAATTAAATGCATGGGATAACATAAATAAACTCGTATTCAAGCCACAGGTGACGAATCAAGGAGCCCGGAAGCACAGATTAAGCACATACTGGCCTGTTGCTAGGCCATCAGGTCAAAGAGACCACCTGCCCTCAAGAGGCCTGAACGTTAAGAAGGGCAGCTCAGATGTGCTGCCTGGACCCGGCCTTGCTCACACGGGCGCCGTGGGTAGGACATGGGCTCTGGAGCCAGCCCGTTTCGAATTCCAGCTCAGCTATCAGTCGCTGTGTGACCTCGAGCAAGTCCCTTAACCATTCTGTGTCCCCATTGCCTCATCTGTGAAATGAGGCTGAGGGTAATGATTTTATCTACCCGGCAAGGCTGTTACAAGGAGGAACCAGTTACCATGGTTAAAGTGTTCAGAACAGTGCCTGGCATTTAGTGAGCATCACACACACATTTGTTAAACACGTTAAACGTACTAGTGACCTGAACCCAACACAAATGCCCTGACAAGGAGATCTCCAAATCCCTAACGAGGAAGAGGCATCTTTCCCTACGCGCAAGCACAGGCGACACCAGGTTTTCACTCAGACTGCGAGTGTATTTGTGTTGGCTGCGGAGAAGGGAGTGATGCACGTGGGGAGACCGGACGCCGCCCCCACCTCCCGGCCGGGGACCACTTCACAGGGCAGTGACTCCACAGCACTGACGTGAAACACGGAGAGAGGGGAAGTGCATGCTGGGAAATGAATGGCAAGAGAAGTCGGAGGGTTTGCAAACCGCTTCACCAAAGGGAGAAAAGAGAATCGACTTACTTCCTCCCCCCTAGTCGGGGATGCGCTGTCAGGGCGATGGGGATTCTTATTTGATTTATTTAGCAAATATGTACGGAGGGCCTATAGTGTGTGAACTGTGAGACTCGGCAACGGGAGGTGGGATAAAGGGGTTCTTGTGCTCAAAGGAATCTGTGGTCTTTCTGAAGAAACACACGTATGCCCAGACGAGTAGCAGAGAAGGAGTAAAAGGGGGGAGGAACGGGACGATGGCGATGAGCTAAGTGGGCGTGGCGGCAGCAGACACTCACTCTGGGCACCACGCCGGGAGGGCTGGGTGCTGGCAGCACATGGGAGGGCAGCAGAGGGGGCTTGATGCACGTGCGTGGACAGGCCACAAGGGGTCACCTAGGAAAAGGCAGGGGCAAAGTGATGAAGAGCTGGACCTAAAAGGGCCCCAAACACTTTGGGGGTGAGTTACCTGAGGACCGATGGAGGAGGCCTCTGCATTCAGGCTTTCTGGATGTGAGTAACAGTAAGAAAGCTGAACCGGCCTCACCAGAAGGAGGACCATCACTGAGTCAAACATCCAGGCTCAGATGGCAGCTGCCTTGAGGATGCCTGGCGACAGGGTCTAGAGGAAATTGCCCCTCTCCTCTTTTTGCTCTGTTTCTCACTCTATAGGCGCTGTTCTTTCATGAGGCTCCTGCACACAGTGGAGGCTTGGCTCCCCGCAGCTCCAGCTCATGTCTTCACAGGCTCAGACCACAGAGAGACACTCCCCCTCTTTGTTAGGGAAAAATAATCTGTGAAAGAGCTGCGTGACATAGCCTGGATCGGCTGAGCCACCTGGACCCGTTTGTGGGGCCAGGGAAGCAGAGGCATCCAAGCAGATGCAACTCCCGTGTGGTTTTCAGGGCTGGAGCTGGGAGGAGGGTGACTGTCAAACAAAACAATAATTTCCACCTGACTTCGCATCTGCCTGTGGGGGCAAGAGCGTGACCTCCATCCGGAGTGGATGGCATCACTAAACCGACTGTGCCAATATTGGTTCTGTGAAAAGAGTGCCCTTCAAGAAGCCCGAGGATCGTGTCAGGCCAGGTGTGGGGCAGGAGGCCGAGCACCGCAGCTGGAAGGAAACCTCAGTCTTTTGACTCCAGCTTAGGTAACGTGGCCTCAAATATTCTCTATCCTGCGTTGGGCAACCTAGTCGCATCTTCTTAGTTTAGGAAAATTAACAGAATCGGAAGTCAGAATAGAGCTTGTTTGTTTGTTTGTTTGTTTGTTAATATCCTCATTCTGATGAATCAAGACCCTGAAGATTGTCTCCCGAGCAGGCAGCTACAGATGGCCTAGATTCACGGGCATCACGGGCCAGCACAGGAACCATCTGGGATCCATTGCATCGAGCAAGAACATAATCTGTGCCACAGAGGAGCCCCGTCGTAATGGAAGCACAGTAAGCAGTCAGCAGGACACGCATGCAAACTGTGTATGTGGAGAGCTATCAGTGAACTCTTATCTGCCTTTTCTCTTCCGCCCCTGTCTCACACAATACCCCCAGTTCATGCAGTCTCCCTTAAGCACCGGCGATTTCTAAGCTTTTGGTTTCTCTTCTCGACTCTTGCTCTCCCAAGACACATCTGCCGTCACAGAGTGTTTTACTTTAGTCCTTGGGTTAGGCCAGAAGTTGGTTGTGGCCTTGACTGGACTTGATTTGACTGGCTGCTTAGGCGTTCCTTCCACTATGCAACCAAGAGAGCCAACTGGGTGAGTGAATCCCTGCACGGCCAGCCTGATGGATTGGTTCCTTCACAGTGGCTCTCCCAGGGCAGAAAGGGACCACATCTGTGCTGGACAAGAGCATTTTAGATGCTGCTTTTTGATTAAATGCTACTCCTAGTTTTCCACCTAACCATGGCACCTGGTAAGGGAACTCAGGAATTTGCGGTCAGCATGTCTAGTGAGGGGCTTCCTGGTGGAGAACTTAAGACTTAGCACCTGGGGGTGAGGGAGGAAGATGAGATGAAAGAAAGGTAGGAAGGAAGGAAGGAAGGAAAGAAGGAAGAAAGGAAAGAAGGAAGGAAGGAAGGAAGGAAGGAAGGAAGGAAGGAAGGAAGGAAGGAAGAGAAAGAAAGAAAGAAAGAAAGAAAGAAAGAAAGAAAGAAAGAAAGAAAGAAAGAAAGAAAAAGGAAAGAGAAAGAAAGATAGAAAGAAAGAAAGGAAGGAAGGAAGGAAGGAAGAAAGAAAGAAAGAAAGAAAGAAAGAAAGGAAGAAAGGAAGGAAGGAAGGAAGGAAGGAAGGAGGGAAGGAAGGAGGGAGGGAAGGAGGGAGGGAAGGAGGGAGGGAAGAAGGGAGGGAAGAAAGAAGGGAAGAAAGAAGGGAGGGAGGGAAGAAGGAAAGAAAGAAAGGAAGAAAGAAAGGAAGGAAGGAAGGAGGGAAGGCAGGAAGGAAGGAAGGGAGAAAGAAAGAAAACGGGGGTGGAGACAGTGAGAGAGACATGTATGTACGTGTGTATGTGCAGACACAGTTCAGTGGAGAGAAAGAATGTTTCAGCTGGAGGCGATAATGAAAAAGGCATTTCATGATGAGCTTTTAAAAACTAGGAGCTGCTTTTGAACTCATATATTCTTCAACCTATTGCTAAAGAGGTCATTTTACAAATGAAAATAACTTGTCTGTCGTTAAGTGAAAGCACACCCTTTTAAGCTTGCCTCTGGCCCACGTTAGGCCAAGTTTCTGGCGGACCCTGGTTTCCAGAGGTCCCTCTGCGCTGTTCACAACACTTTGGGGTCCTGGTACAGGAAGTCATACCATACGCTACGTGAGAGCTTTTGAGCAAATGTTCCTTTTCTTAACTAGGTAAATGCATTTGCAAGGAGGCAGCAGTGAGACAAACAGGGAGTAGAGGTTCATTTAAAAAAATAATAATAATAACAAACTTCTGGAAAAAGGTAGTTTGCGAGATACACAGAGCCAGGAGCCAGACTGAGTAGGTTTAAAACATGGTGAGATATAGAGGAGAAAGATAAAGACGAAACTGGTAAAAGTAAGTTTTCCAGCTATGCAGTTGGCTGAAACGTCCCACACCTCAATTTATCGTAAGGATGAGATGAGGAGATGACTGTGTGCCACTGTCTTCACAATCAGCAACAGTGCTGGGAGGAATGAGAACGGGAATGGCGGGTCATTAGGTTATCTGGTAAACTTGTGGCTTTAGCAGCAGTTAAATAATAAAGATAATGTTGCCCGATGTTTCTAAAAGATGCTTTAGGGCCTCAGGGCCTTTGCAGATGTTGCTTTACCTGGACTTTCCTCCCCTCTCATTTACTTGGATAACTTACACTATTTTTAAGTCAAACTAGAACTTCCCTAACGTTCCAAGACTAGGTTACATCTCTTTGTTACATAAAGCACCCTGCACTCTCCTTTACAGCGCCTGTAAGTATAATGTAAATATTACATATTTAGTTAATATGTTCCCCTCATCAGGTATAAAGGACCCTGTCATCATCTCTGCTCTGTCCTCACTGTCCAGCGTAGAACCATCACATAGTAGGTGCTCAGGGAAGAACTAGACCCCATCACAAATGAGGCTGAGGGTAGGACAGCTCTGGGTTTGAGTCTTTGATGAAGCAGTCCGCTGTCAGGTAAGTCCATTAATTTCTCTCATCCTCAGTACCTTCAACTATAAAATGTGGATAAAATCGTACCTAGAGTTGTCAACTGAGCATATATGTACTTGGCCCCGTGCCTGCCAAACAGGACAAACTCAGCAAACGTTATTGTTCATTATAATTAACATTCCCATGCAGTGAATAGAAAACGCATTTCTAACATTAAATTTCAAAAATAAATCACGATGACATGGTATATTTTACAAACTCATGTTATCTTTAAGCATATAAATCTCATGTAAAAGATTAAATTGATGTGATTTGATTCATTATTTAATGTCTATTAATAGGTCAACAAATTCATTTGGAAGTTTTTATGCAGAAAAATATATTTGTCAGGAACTAGCATAGCAGCCAGGAGTGTGACTCTCTGGAGCCAGACTGAGCAGGTTTAAAACCTGGCTCTACCGCTGATTAACTCTGTCCTTGGTCAAGGTCATTAACTCCTGCCATCAGACTAGCCTGTCCATGTCCTCCTTGTGCTCTGGTCGTGCAAACACCACATCACCCTCATCTTCCCTCCACAGTTCAGAGCCTGGCTCGCTGTCCTCTTCAATAATTTTTGGTGACTTCAGCAGCCCCTAAAATGAGACTTTCAATTCTCAAACCACTCAGCGCCTTGACTTTTCTCCTCAGTGATCCTGCCCCTGACCCTTCCTCCCACAGTCATAGCCTAGATTACCAATATCTGCAACTCTTCCTTGGTCATAACTTCAAGAATCCAATATCTGGCGAGCACCTCCTACCCTCCAAGTTCATTCCTCCTAAAGCCACAGAATATTTTCTAGCCTCCTGAGACTTAAAATCCATTCATCCAACCACCCTTTTATTGACCCTCACCCACCTCACATGCTCGTTTCCCTCTCCACTCAAATTCAATTCTGTGATCCATTATTGTAATCACCCTTTCATGTAACCTCAACTCTCTCGCCTCTCCACTGCTTCATCATACCCATCGAAACACTCCAACACTGGTTAATCTCAATGACCCTGTGGCTCCACTTCTGGGTTTGCACAAATGTGTGCAGCTGGCAACCACAGTGATTGGTCTCGCCTTAAATCCTACACCACTGACCTCAAGTGGGCTCCGAATACTGCCTACTGATCAAACTACATATTCCTCATCTGTTCACTCTCCCACTCTCAAGATCATTATTTCATACCTTCTCCTTTCTCCTCAAACCTCCAACACCTCCACCCCCATCCTCGCCCGCAGCTAATGATCCACTTACTACATAATTGAGAAAACAGAGGCGATCAGATTAAAAGCTTTCCCCACTACATCCACCCACCTGCCTCCCCGAGTGCCCATCACTTGGTCCTCTTTCCTTTCAGGGAAGTCATGAACAGTCTGCGTTCCTGTCTTGAATGCTGCCATCCCAACTCCCTCTTTGACATCCATCTATAGGCGATGGGATATAAGGGAAGGAGCCCTAGATGGAAGTTACAAGTCCAAACCCCGTTCTACTATTATGACCTCAAGTAAATAAGACTGATCTAGACCCTCAATTTCTTCACACTTAGAATGGGAATCATGAGATACAGCACACTCTATGCAAATTTTACATTGGTGACCAAAGTGTGTACAAATAAATTTTAGATCCTTAACAGTCTTTGATTTTTCATCTTTTAATCTACTTTCTTTTTTGCAGTTTTCATTTGATATTTTCTGTACATGTGCCTGTGTGTGCTTAACATAAGTAATCGCATTTAAAGATACAACAGTGAAAAACTGACATAATCCCTGGCTTCCTGGGGCTTAGTTTTCTCACCTATAAAATGGGACAATAATAGTACCCACCTCACCAACTGCACAGGATTAAATGATGTGATATGTGCAAATAACTTATAATAATCTTGGATATAGTAAGTTCTGAATACATTTAGCTGTTATTATTCACATATTATTTGGAATGCTGGTTCTAAATGTTGAAAAGGCTTTTGCCTGAAGAAATTTTAAAAGTGGACAAAATGATTTTGAAAATGACAATAACAAATGTTGTGACTTTCCTCCCCAATTTTGGCATTCAAGGCTACAACCTTGCCCCAAAAAGTGGTAATGAAGACAAATAGACACATTATGATGGTTAATTTCATGTGTCAACTTGATTGAGCCACAGGGTGCCTAAATATTTGGTCAGACGTAATTCTGGGTGTTTCTATGAGGGTGTTTAAATGAGATTAACATTTGAACTGGCAGACTGAGTTAAGCAGATTGCCCTCCCTAATGTGGGTGGGCCTCACCCCATCAGCCGAAGGCCTGACTAGAATTAGAAGGTTCACCCTCCCTGAGTAAGAGAGAATTCTTCCATCCTGATGGCCTTCAAATGGAGATATCTGTTTTTTTTTTTCTGCCTTTGGACTCAAACTGCAACACTGACTTTTCTTGGGTCTTGAGCCTGCTGGCCTTCAAACTGGAACCACATCATCAATTCTCCTGGGTCTGAGGCCCTTGCAATCACACTGGAACTACGCTATTGGGTCTCCTGGGTCTCCAGCTTGCAGACTTGAAGATGTTGGGACTTGTCAGCCTCCATAATCGGATGAGCCAGTTCCTTATAATAAACCTTTCTATATATTCTACATCCTACGGGTTTTGTTTCCCTGTAGAATGCTGTCTAATACACCCACATACACAAATGCACAGACAGAAATACAGAATCCACACTTAACCTTTCTGTCAACACAAAGAGTGTCAGAGAATTAGAGCAGTGAGGACACACAGGCTTGGACCCTTAGTCATGCAGGAGATATTGTTACCTGGACCCCATCACTGGCTTTATGGGGAGAAAGGGTAAACACCTGCTTCAGTACACTCAGGGGGCATCACAGAAACAGAGCCCACCTGTCCTCAGTTGGGGAAAGTTGGCCCAGAGACTTGCAGTTCCCTGTGTATTCTGGGATTAAGGATTATATAAAGCAAAAAGAAGAAATCCTGACTGGGTCAGAAAAAGCTCGTAACAGTAGCTGCCATTTATTGAACGTTGACTACATGTCAGGCAGGGGCATGCTCAGTGCTGAAAACATCAGCACATCCTTTCGCTACCACCTGGAGAGCCGTCCAACTGTACAGTTATTATCCCCACGTTGCAAAGGTAAACAAAGGTTCAGCATGGTTAAGAACACTGTCTGAGGTCACTGAGCCAGCAAGGGCACAGTGAGTGTCGTCATGGACCACATCGCCTGTTCTTTGTCCTACACCTTGCCTCCTCTTCTCACCGTCATGGGCACAGAGCTGCTAGAGAAAATGTGCAAAAACAGCATCTGGTCTACAGACGAGGATGCTGCCCGGGTACTGGCCTGGCTTGCTCACCGCTGGCCTCCAGGGGCAGGGAGGTGGGTAGGGGAAATGTTATGCACAGTACAGGAGAATTATCTGCTCCCTTGCCTGTGTTTTCATAGGGCACTTCTGCCCTACACCATGTGGTGACAAAGTTACCTGTTCATCTGTCTCCCTCTTTTCATATTCTTGCATTGATATCTAGCAGAATGGTTCTCGGGCTTCAGTTGCTCTCATCCACATAACCAAGGTGGAGCCAAACATCAGTATTCTTTATGGTTAGGGGGCTGATTCTAAAGCACACAGTAGGTGGAGAATCATCAGCCTGACATATGTCCACTCACACTCTCAATCTTTACCAATGAGTTTGGTCTTCTATACAAGAAGATCCCCATAAAAATGGAAATTATAATCTAGCCTAAATATTCACTGGAACCCTGAATAGTAATGAGGGATGAAGCATGTTGAGTTCTTTCCTGTCCCCTTTATCGATGAATTAAGAGATCCCAAATCTCATTATATCTATATAAGATGCACATTTGGGTTTTTTTAAGTTGTCAGTCATTTTTATTTTAGTGGATCAACATTTTCATTAAGACAGTATTAAACAGAATTGAGATGTTCATAAATGTGCCCACAGGTAGGGACACAGCCCCCCACAACACACATACACACACACATACATACAAGGGTCTGTGTATGTGCCACGGCAGACACCTCTGCCTCTCAGCAGTTCACCTAAATCACCCCAGAAAGGCCCCACCATGGCTCAGATTTTCTGTGTAGGCTCTGTGGAGTCAAGTCTGAGATCTGCATTTGAGTCCCTTGCCAGTTCTGAGAAATTGACGATTGATTTAACCTTTCCAAGCCACCCTTTCTTCTTCTGTGAAATGGTAACAATAATAACTGCCTGTTCCTCACAGGGCTGTAGAAGAGTCAATGAATAAACAAACACAATTCCAGTACAATGACTGAAGCACAGTTGTTACTTTCTACATATAGGTGTCCTTTCCCCATTTTTCTCTGGGCTCTGCATCTAAAGACCCAGCTGATTTTTGCGCTGGGCTGTGGAAGCCAGGATCTCAGGTTCAGTCCTCCTGAAAGCCTCTCAGGCTCACTTGCTCCTGTCCCTTGGGCAAAACCTGCACCAGGTATCCCTGGACACCCATCTTTGCCCACAAATGACCAGGATGCGAGCTGAGTGATGGATCTGTGCAAATCCATCCTTGTACAAGAAACACAGCTCAACCCCTGTTCACTGCTGAGTATGACCTCCCCACACAAAGGAGGGTGCAAACCTGGGACTCCCTCTTCCCCCAAGATGCACACATTCAATTCCCGCAAGAAGGTAGGAGAGTGAACAGCACTAACACGAGAAGAGAGTGAAAGATAAGAGGCAGAGGATGTGCTGGAGAAGAGACAGCTTCGTACATTTCTGTGATCTTCTGTGAGGGGAAACTGACAATGCAAAATAAACCAGGGGACAATCACAGCAGCGCCAAGGACTGTAGTCAGTAAGAGTCTAGAGCTGTTACTCTTTCCCCAAAGTCCTTTCCTATCTACTAATTTGTTTCAATTCAACATGTTATTTAGCAAGTTTCACTATTAATTCAGTCCCTCATTCACTCATTTATTTATTTACTTGAAAAATATTAATTAACCAGTTGCATTGCTAAACACTGTCAAGGGACACAGAAATGATTCATACACGTTCTCTGTCATCAAGGACTTCATTAAGTGACTCATTCCTTGAGCGCTTATTCTGCACCTCTGATGAGCCAGACGCAGTGGAGAGCGCGGGGACCACGGAAGAAAGCCTGGGTCCCCGCCCGGGTTCACGGCCTTTTGGCATGAGAATGACGAGAAAACAATCTGTGGCATTTGGTTTGTCGATTTTTATAATTAAGCAAGTAAAAACTATTATTGATTGTACATTTACTAGTCGGCGATGAGCCAAGTGCTTGATGTTTATTATTGCACTTAATTCTCATCCAGACCCTGCGGCATGAGCATGATGGTATTCGTCTTTAATAGATGGGGAGAGTGGGGCTTAGGACAGTTAAATAACATTCACTGAAGTCTCCCAGCTAATGCAGGGCAGAGCCCAGGCTCAAGCCCAGCACTCCCAGACGCCAAAGCCCTGGCAACGACCTCGAGAACATCACCCTCCCTGGTGCTGCGGAGAACAAAGGGGAGTCACTGAGCTGCACGGGCTGGAAGGGCTAATGAGATGAGAAGGCATCCGCACTCCCACGGGGAAATGAGGAAGTAGGGGGGGAAAGGGCTGAGTTTGACCTGCGAGCATCTGGCCAGAGGTGGCGCTAGACAAACGGGGCTGGCATTTAAAAGAGAGGCAAGGACAGAGAATCAGAGTGGAAACAGAGGCGGTGGCAGGAGAAGAGAGAGTAATAACAAGGCACTGACCAATCCTTTACTATCCCCGTTATCTCTGTTTCTTAGATAAGCTCACTGAGGCTCAGAGAGGTTACATGGCCAAAAACGACACAGAAGAGAGGTGACGTTAGATCATTCATTCATTCATCCATTTATTCAGCAAATATGTATTCAGCGGCCAGCACGGGACGGGTTCTGTGTTCTGGGGACACAGAGGTGAACAAACGCAAAGATGGTGAGGTTCTGCTTCTTGAGTTCACACCAATGAATCACAGTTGATGTGAGCACTCTGAAGAAAGGAATGTGGTCCTTGAGTGTGTATGGTCAAGGGGAGCCTGTCTGAGAAGGTGAGGGTTAAGCCCTGGGCGAGGAGATCTTCACAGACAAATCGGGTCCTGTCACTCCCATCCTTTAAACTCCTGTCCTGACCCTCAAAGCCCCCAGCATGCCCAGCTCCTCCTTCCTCACCAGCCTCACCCACAGCCTCTCTCTCCCTGCTTATTGTGCCAGACTCGTGGTGTCTGGCAGTTCCCAGTAGAGGCCGGGCTTTTTGCTGCCCCAGGACCGTCCAGAATGTGCCAACCCTAAAAAGCCTTACGCCTCATCCCGATCTGGCTGGTACCTCCTCATGTGTCCGTTTCAGCTGAAGCACAGCCGCACAGACCTCAGATTTCAAGTGACCCCGCTCCTCCCCTCACTTTAGCCACTCTCGGCTAGCCCTCTACTTTCCCTCATGGCACTTTTCACAGCCTGTGACGGGTTTGTTTTCTTGTTTGTTCTAGTGGACCCCTCACCAGAGCGTTTATCCCCCGAGGGCAGGAGCCCCGAGAGTCCTCTCCTCACGGTATCTGCAGCTCAGAGCAGAACCCTACACACAGTACACCCTCATGGAAAAAAAAAACATTTAATGAATGATTTTGGTGATTATAAATAAGCAGACACATGTGTGGTCTGTGTGTGTAAAAGATGAAGAGAGGAAAAAGAGAGAGAGAGAGAGATGGTCAAGCTGGGTTTGAAGTTTCAACGTCATAATTAAAACACCAGCATCAACCATCTCCACTAAGAAATTAACTGACGATAAAAGCAGAGCCAAAATATGTAGATATTTGCCTTTAAGAAATTTAAGTGGGGAAAGTAAATGAGAAAAATTATAGGAGAGGTGATAGAGTCAAGCGATCGTCTGACATTTGAATAAGGGATAGAAGGTGTCTGGGTGTAAAAGCAGATGCAAGAAATTGTTGGCTGGGGAGCACGACTGCCTAGAAAATAATCAGAGCTGGAATGACAAATTAAGGTGGAGAGTTTAGCTTTGGCACCGAGAACGACACAGCCACTTCAAAGACAGGCGTGAGAGGAGGTAAAGATGAGGAGAGAGCGAGTCAGCTGGAAGAAAGGGAAGGGAGCCTGTGTCACACGGCTTTGACTTTGCCGTTAGATCCGAGGTCATGGGCTGAGAGCCAGGGGCCAGCACAGAACAGGGTGCTTGAGCAGAGTGGAAAGGTTTTTGGCCCATGACAAGAGGTGGACAAGAAGACTGGGAGGCTGCTGTGGGTCCCTGGTTGAAATTACAGAAAGAAGACCCGCGAGCAAGCTCCTGTGGGGTTCTCCCTAGCTCTAGGAAGCCCCAGGGCAGCAGAGAAGCAAACAGAAAGCTCTTATAAAGGTTGGAATGGGCCAGCACTGGAATGGCAGAAAATAAAAAGGATTTGGGGGTGACTGTGAATGTATTTTTATGAATGGATTTGCATGGGGTCTAGGCTGGCTGGAGAGGTAATAATGCCAAGAAAAGGGCAACACATTTGATGACACTGAAAAATGAAGTCAAAGAGTAGAGTCTTTGGGAGGCTGAAGTGGGGCAAGGAGAAGCTGGGAGATCTAATGGTGGGATGCTTTTAAACTGTAATGCCACCAAGGAGTGGCCTTGCTGGTAATCACCTAAACTAGAGAAGAATCAGAAGATACTGATGAACTGAGACGTCTGTTAGAAGGACAACTAACGTGTATGCTCCTTCGTCCATGCAGGCAGCAAACAATTACAAAGGGCTTATTCCGTGTCAGACACCACACTCAGCATCGGGGAAATAAAGCCAAGTGAAACACGGCCCCTCTCAAGTACCTATGATCTAATGAAAGAACCGGACCAATCAATGGACTAGTGTCATAGCTGGTGACACGGATGGAATTGTGCCCCCAAAATAGTTATGTTAAAGTCCTTCTTGTAGTACCCTCTAATGAAAAAGAATATGGAAAGGAATATACGTGTGTATGTTGTAGGACTGAAGTATTATGCTGTACGCCAGATATTGACGCAACATTATAAGCCGACTAGACTTCAATTAAAAAGAATCTAAAAAGTAGGAATGTTAAGGTCCTATTCCTCCATGTCTCAGAATGTGACCTTATCTGCGGATGTAATTAGTTAACATGGGGTCATTATGGAGTGAAGCAGGTCCCTACTGCAACCGTGACTGGTGTTTTTAATAAGATGACGACCATGTGAAGACAGACATGCAGAGGGAACACCATGTAAAAAGGGAAGCAGAGATTGGAGTGATGCAGTTGCAAGTCGAGGACCATCTGGGGCTACCAGGAGCTGGGAGAGGCAAGGAAGGAATGTGCAGACAGAGCACGGCCCTGCCGAGACCCCAGTTTTGGACTTCTGGCCTCCGGAACTAAGACACAAGACACTTCTGCTGCTGGGAGCCACCTGGCTTGTATGGCAGCCCTAGAAAACACACACGCTTGGGAAAATGAACTCAAAAGAGAGCTAACTGCAGGGTTATGGACCCACAGAGGGAAGGTATCTATACTGTGGGCCAAAGAACGGTTTGCAGAAAAAGCAGAAGGAACCCGATTTTGAAGGATCAATATGAATTGATTTGACAAAGATGTGGGGAAATGCAGTCCACAGAGGAAAGTCCTGCCTTTAGCCATGGAGATGAGCACGGCAGGTGGGTCTGTCCTCCTGGAGCCCGGTGGCCCTGACACCAGCACTGGAGATGAGGCCAGAGGTCAGGGCAGAGCAGAGCCCGAGAGCAAAGGCTGTGTGCGCCAATAGAGGAATTTGGAATTTTGTCCTGAAAGGTAATGGAGAGCTACTGCAGGAATGCAAACCACGGAGGCAAGAAGGGTGGTTAGTGGCTCAGAGAGTTTCCCCGTGAGAGACGAGAAGGGCTGGGATGAAGGGAGCAGTCAGAGGAGAGGGGCCAGTTCTGGGTGAGATGAAGAAAGCAGAAATGAACAGGACACGGTGATTGACTGGATGAGGGTGACGAAAAGAGAGGACGTCAGAGTGAAACCCAGATTTCTGGCTTGAGCATCCAGGTGGTGGCGGCTCCGTTCTGGGACAGCTAAAGGAGGAAAAAGTTAAAATTAGGAGTTCAGTTTTGGGTATACTGACTTTGAATTGTTTAAAATGGGTAGGAATACGGTCACCAGAGGCGAGAAAGTGATCTGTCCTCTTTTGGTCTACCAAATAAATCGATTCTTTTTGTTTGTTTGTTGTTGTTGTTGTCGGGGGAGGCAATTAGGTTTATTTATTTGCTTACTTATTTTGATGGAGGTGCTGGGGATTGAACCCAGGACTTTGTGCATACTAAGCATGTGCTCTACCACTGATCTATACCCTCCCCCCTAAATCGATCTTGAGAATTAGAAAGTTAGGAGACAACTGGAAGCTGAGGTCAGCAGAAAGATGGAAGAGGCCTGAGGACGCAGAATTCAATTACAGTTGACTCTGAACAGTGGGTGTTAGGGGCTCTGACGTCCTGCAGTGGAAAATCCACAAAAGCTTACAGCCAGTCCTCCGTACCCGCGGTTCTGCCTTGTGCAGTACTATGGTAGTCACCACTGAAAAAAAAAATCCGCGTATAAACTGACCCACGCAGTTCAAACCCGTGTTGTTCAAGGGTCCACTGTAGCAGAGGGGCTTTTACAACTACACGTGCCCCAAAGCTTCCAGTTGCAACAGAAGTGTGAGGCAATGTCTGTGCAAATTTCCTTCTCCAAGGGGGCTGGCCAATGCACAGAAATGTCCTGTGAGTTATGTAGGGCTGGTTATTAATTGATTTCTGTGGAGAAAAACTAGGAGGAAGACAGAGAACAAGATTCCAAAATCATGGCTCTACCAGCCACACCTATTTGTGGAAGTCCCGAGGGCATGCAAACCAAGGGCAGATCTGTCGGGATGAACACTTCAACCATTCCCTTCAGGGACTGCTGACTGGCCTGCACCTAGTGCAACAGTTGCTCTCAACCTTCAGTGCACTTCAGAATCCCCTGGGAGGCTCACCCCAATGAGGACTGCTGGGCGCCCCCTCAGAGTTCCTGAGTCAGTAGGTCTGGGGTGAGCTGGAGAACGTGTGTTTCTAAGAAGTTCTCAGGTCATTCTGATGTGGCTGGTCTGGGAATCACACCCTGAGACATTGTACTAGTGGTGGTAACCCTCACTGGGCATCAGAATCACCTGGGGGCTTTTAAATTATACGAATGCCAGGTTCAACCCCCAGAGATGTCTGATTTCATGGGTTTGACGTGGGGCATGGCCATGGAAATGTTTTAATACACTCAGCGAGGTTCTAATGTGTAGCCTGGGAAGAGAATGATGGTCTTGCTTTGTGCCTGGCACAGAGACAGACACTGGGGCACACGGAGTAAGACGACCTGGCCCGGGTCATAGGAGTTCATGGTCAGGAGGAAGAAGTGCGTGTGTGTGTGTGTGTATATATGTAAATAGTTATACAAGTGTATATATATGTATATAGTTATGGACTATAAGAGAGGTGAGTCATAGAGGTTTGTAAAAGTACAGAGCAGAGCTGAGGGGAAGCAGAGGAAAGCCACAGAGCTGATGACTGACGTGGGATTTGGAAAGGAAGACTGGAAGAGAGAAGGGGTTTGGCTCTGCAGGTTGGCTACCAAGGAGGTGGAGGCGGTGGTGTTGCTAACGCTGCTGCGGGCGATGCAGATCGATGATGCCCGAGAGGACGCTCCAGTCGGGGAAGCAGAGAGCCTAAGAATGTGGTTTGTTTGGATAATGCAAGTGGCTCAACGCGGCAGAAGCACCAGGACCATGGAAGTGAGAGCCTGGGATGAGGCTGGCCGGGCTGGTGGGTGGCAGGTCAGGGAGCGGCACGCACGCCAGGCGGAGGCTCCGGGCCATCAGGGGTCACTGGAGTGCAGGAAGTTCTCCCTGCAGTGGCCCCGGCTTCCCCACTGGGCTCCCTTCCCGGCCTCACAGTCACAGCCTCCCACCGAACATCCTGACAAGTTTCTTGTTATTTTTCGTGTAAAAGACAGATAGGAAAAAGCAATTCAGTGCCTCGGTCTTGTTAAACTCGCAGTAGATTTCAATCCCCTTTACTTATTTATGGACCTATGTTTCCCAAGTGTTCCTTTTCCCTGGTATATTTGTAAACACCATTTTCATTTCCTCTTAATCCTTTTGGCAGCATTAACTCACTCCGTACTCACTACCCTTATCTTTCCTAGGGAAAATGTTCACAGACAAGGTTAAAATTCAGGTTTCTTTCTTTCTTTCTTTCTTTCTTTTCTGTTCTCTCCCAAAACTTTTTCTGATTTGAGGTTTGGGAATGTTTTCTCTCATAGACCACATTTTGCTGAAGGCAACTCACTCATAAGCTCAAGATATGTTCCTTACTTTCTGCATCTCAGTGCTCCCGTGCTGTGCACACAGGTCCCTTTCTGTCTCTCTCTCAGGCCTGGAAAGTATTCACTCTGATCTTGGCCTTGGGCACAGTGGTCGGCAGCCTTGCGCCTCTGGACTAACAAAAGGTTTCGGATTCCCTGAGGCTGTCCTTCCTGCATCTCCCACCAACTAGATTTCCACTCACACAAATGGCAGCACGGGGCCTGCCGCTCTTGGAAGGTGGCGCTACAGAACGTTCCAGCTGGGGCCTAACCCGTCTGTCAAGCCAATGGCGAGTGGAGACTTGAGGATGTCCGGTGGTTGTAAGGGCCTGGTCAGGGACAAGACAGAGGAAGACACAGCGGGGGAGGCTGCGCTCCTTATTCACGGATACCATGAATGCTCTGCAGTTTCTGAAGTCTTCCAGCATTTTCCAAGATGGGGCCTTTATTCTCCCTCCCACTGCTGCCAGGCTCAGTGACTATTCCGTGCAGACAGCAAGGGGAAGGGAGTGTTCCAAAGTGCCCTTCTGCAGCGTTTGGCTTTTGATTTTCCCTCCCTCCAATTTAAGTGATGGGGGATGGTCAGCACTGCTCTGGGGAGAAGGAAATGGGAGGACGTTACCTCCATTAGAACCAGCCAGAAATGAAAACCATTGCCTGGGAGGTAGGGAGGTCACCATCACACTGAAAGCCGAGAGGCTGGACCCTTTGGGAAATGTTGTCCGCATGATTATAGCCTCCAGGGAAAGGCTGGACTTGAGGAGACCATAAAATCCCAGGACTTCGAGACCACATCCCTCACTGCAAACCCACCACCGTGTGCCCACTGCAACGTCGTGAGCCTCGACTCCGAATTTCGGAGATTCCAGGGGACGGGACACTGGCTGCCTCCCAGGGGAGGGCATTCTGTTTTGAGATGGTGTTAAGCATTCAACATTTTTCTTGTTTAAATTAAAATCTGCTTCCTTCTCATCTCTACCTATTAATGTTGGGTCTGCCCTTCTGGGCAAAACAGAGCAAGTCTGACTCTCTTGCTACGTTTGTCACCATGTCCTCCATTCACTGCTCCTTCTCTAAACTAAACACCTCCGAGAGTGACCAGCCTCTGGTCACTCTCATCTGGACATTGTCCAGGTTGTCACTGAACTGCCCAGACCTAAACTTTGAAATCTGTGATTGACCAGACCAGGTACCAGAGGGCAAGATTCACACACACCTTCCACCCCCACCCCCCACACTTTCCTGGGCACCTGGGTCCTACTGATTCTGCAAGAGCACCTTAGACACGGCACAGGTAAGAGCTCGCACACGCCCCACGAGTTTGGCACCGGGGCAGATGCTGACGAGGACACCCACATCCGCACCTCTATGCTGCTGTCATGGATGCTCTGGGGAAACACCCAGATGTCCCCTTCAGGACCCAGGTCGCCCCAGGCTTGGGAGTGTGGCTGCAGATGGACCTCAGCTCGCTGGGAAGCTGCTTTGCCTAACATAGGCCTCCTTCTCCGGGGCAGCCCACCTCTAATGGCTGTTCCATGGGAGGGTCAAAGGCCCAATCCCCTTGCCTCAATTTGGGACACCTCTGAAAGGCTGTCCCAGTTCCATAGCTCCCCTGGGACTGGCCAAGGCCACCCTTGTCACTGCCTGGAGGTGACTGTCTCCTTCTGCCCAGTCTCCTTCTCTCACTGCCTCCCTCTGAGTTACTGCTCCTGAGGAGACCTCTGCCCTGCGTGCAGATCCTACCTCGGAGTCGCATCTGGGGAAAGCTGACCTGCTCCCAGCACACACACACCTCTCCCCCCACGCCGGCCTCAAGGCCAGCCATCAGGCCCTGGTGAGAAGGGAACTCGGTGCCCTCACCTTCTCCCATCATTTGTCTTCTGTTTCAAATCTAGACACTCTGGCTCTCCAAACGCCTGTCTGGCCAGAAGAAGTCACGTGTCCTGTGTGCACCACAGGCCCTCTCTCACTCTCCCCTCCGGAGGGTAACATAAGGCCTAAATAACATGAAGTCTCTTCCTAGGGCAAGGACATCTCAGAGAGGAAGACCCAGGGCCCGTCGTCCTTTAACCTGCAGAGTCCTGTTCTGCGCCCGCCTTCCCCGGCGCTGCTCCGCCTGGGCTGCCCCGCCTGGTCACGCTTCTCTCCGCACACCCCGTCCTCACGTCCCCTCTTCCCAGGGCTCAAGATCTCAGCAGCCCCTTGCTTCTGCTGTGTGCTCCCTGCTCCTGACTGACAGCACACGCCTGATACACTTCGGCAGCTGAGCAAGGACTTCAGCTGACCTGACAAGGAGTCTGGGCAGGGTGGAGAGGATGAGAAGGCTCTTAGACAGTTAGCAGGGCGGGATCCTGCTTTCATTATTGCCCTGCTGCTTGTTGCTGCCTGGCTGCTCCCTGGGACCAGCCCAAAGCCAAGGAAGCAGCTGGCAGGCATCCAGGCCTCCTGCACACCCGATTCCTCTGCCCAAGGTTCCAGAACCCCCCTACCTGGAGAAGTACTGGCCACTCATCCACCTGTCCTGCCCCGATATTCAGGGGTACAGCTGTTCAGCCCCTGTTGTCCCAGGGCTGGGCTAATTTACTTCCACACTGTAATCTTGAGACGAAGTTATTTCATTGACACCCTCTCTCCAGCACACCCAGACACAGACACAGACAAAGACACACACAAGGCATTTTTGCTCTCCACGCAGGCCATCTTCTGAATAAAAGAGGATCTACCATGCCTGCGGAATACAGGCATTTTCTCTTCTCACTGCAGAGCTGGACGACCCCAACATTCACCTTGAATCCCTGACAAACCCAGTAGCCCGCGAGCAGGGCGGACTGGCTGACAGGTTCCAGAAGCAGCAGTGGAGGGAGATCTGGCTCCCAGCACCGCCTCCGAAGCAGAAGCTCAGACCTGCTCTTTTGCCCCTGGAAGGGCTGTCTCCTTTTATGAACGCCTTCCAGCTTATTTCATTTTCCCAGATCCATCTTCTGCCCGTTTGTCTTCACAACGTTTGCACCCTCTATAGACAGAATAACCAGGAAGATGACAAATGTGTTCCCAAGTACAAACAAGAAATGAAGTTAAAGACGGTGCTGAACCACAGGAGAGGGGTTGCAATCACTTCCTAAGAGCGAATATGAAATCACTACTTTAAAAATGTGGTGGAATGATAAAGACAATTAACACCCAGACACAGGCGACCACGACCATCCTGACAGTTCAAACCAGGTGTCTGGTGCCTGACTCCCTCACAGCTCTATGTGTGCGGTGTATGGGGGCGGGGATTAAGAGGGTGACACCTTAAAGTGCAGAGATGCCCGAACAGATGCTCCAGCTGTTCATGGTTAGAGTGAAGTAAAAATAGTTTGGAAGTAGGGAGAAGGAGATAGGTCAAAACGTCCATTTTCTAAGCACTCCCATAGCCATTAAGCCAACAGGACAGATCCGTCATTTTGTGTGTCATTCAGTGCGGTCCTGTGGATCTGCACGTGAATTCAGGAACCAGACCACCTGAGTTCAAAACCTGGCTCTGCCACCTATTAGCTGGGTGACCGTGAGTCAATCACTTTACTTCGGTGTCTCCTTTCCTCACAGGTAAATCGGTGACAACAACTACATTCACCTTCCAAGAGACTAATGGTAAAATAGCGCCCACCTCACAGGCCTGTCGAAAAGATTAAAGGAATCACACGTGCAAAGTGCTCATGGTGGCGGGCGCATGCCGAGCACAATGTCAGGCTTGCTGGTACCATGGCCGTCACCCTGACCTGTTTAACTACCCGTCAACTGCCTCCAGTACTGCTGGCTTCACCGTAAGCCAAGGGGGGAAGATTTTGACCCCTCTCCTAACTGGCAAATGTCTGGACACACTTTTGATTGTCACAACTAGGGGAGGGGTGCTACATGTGTGTAGTGGGTGGAGCTCAGGGACATTATTAAATGTCCTGCAACACACAGGGCAGTCCCCTCACGACAAGGAATTATCTGGCCCCAAATGTCGACAGTGCTGAGGCTCAGAAACCCTGATTTAATGCAGGAGTCATCAAACTTTTTCTGTGGAGGGCCAAACAGTAATTCTTTTTGGCTTTGCAGCCATATAGTCCCTGTTTCAATGACTCAACTCTGCCTTTGCAGCAGGGAAGCAGCCATGGTTGATACACAAACCAATGAGTATGGTTGTGTTCCAATAAAACTTTATTTACAAAAACAGGTAGTAGACTGGCTTTAGCTTGAAAGTGGTAGTTTGCGGGTCTCTGAGCTAATGCCTCCTGGGCCTTCCTGAAATACCATCTTCATCACTCCCTCTCTTGCCCAAAATATACTCTACAGCTTCCCATTTCCTACAGGTAAAGTCCAGACCCCTTGTTTGGAATTCAAAGCCTTCTGGCCGCTGCCTGTCTTTCCACCCGTATCCTCCACGCCTCCCCATCAGGCCCGCTGCCCCATCACCCACTGTTTCCAAACTGGCCACATGCATTTCCTCCTCCACCCCTCACCGTCTGCCCATAGTCACTTCTTCATCATGCACATCCTCTAATTCCTGGGCTCTTTCCTTCTCTTCATCGCTCCTTTTTCAAAGGGTGAGCTGAATGGCACTGAGCACTGTGAGCAATATGCTAGAGGCTGTCGAAGGCAATGGATTGTCCTCAAGTCAGGTAACAGCTCTGGGAGGAGAGGAACATCTGGGATGGAGAGACATTTCTGAGAAGAACAAAGGGGATTTGGTGGCCAACAGCGGGACTTACGGAGAATGACCCCAAGATTCTCATCTGGGAGACTGTGTGGTTGACGACGCTATTTACACAGGCCCCAAGTTGGGGGCGCTGGAGCAGGTATCAGGGTGGGAACGGGTTTCATGCTCAACCCTGGACAAGTTAATTTGAGATGCTTGTAGGAAATCCATGAGCAAATACCCAGAGAACAGTTGGGAGTAGAGGCCTGAAACCAAGAAAACAGACTTGGACAGGAGGGACAGATTTGGAAAACATAAGCATACAGATCAAGTCCAAGACTCCGGGAGAGGGGGGATCACCCAGGGAAAAGGCTCAGACAACCGAGTGCGGAAGGGAGCCCAGGAGCTCTTCCTGGAGGCTTTGGCTTTTGGATGCTTAAATGTTTGACCTTTGTCCAGGACAGTTTTAACGTAGGGAAAGCTGAAGGCCAAGGTGTCACTTTAGATTATTTGCAAATCAATAGACAAGGAAAAAAAAAAAGGATTTCATCCCTAGGTAGAGTAACAAAGTGACTTCCAAATTAATTCCCAGCTCCTTCAGAATATCTTGGCTCTGGGTATCAACCTATATTCTATCCAAACCTAAATGTTTTTGAGGATTTCCAACTGATGTTAATTCCACCCATGGATACAAAGCTGGGAGGTAGCATTTATTCCTTGAAGGAACCTAAGAGATGCAATCCCACTTGCTTCTCTGCACTCTTCCAAGATATGTTGGTTTAAAGATCTTGGAAAAATTTTTAGAGCTGCAGTTGATAATGATCTGTGTATCTGTGCACCTAGTCCCGGGTCATGGCTCTAAGCACAGGGACAAGAGGAATAACACGCTGGTGAAGGAAATCAAGATTCAGTGTTAAGACAGAGAACCCAGGAGCAACTCAGTGTTTACACAAATACACATATTCTTTTGTTTGTTCAGATGAGATTAAAGTGATTGATTTCATGAATAAGGAACACTGGCTGGGAGGGTCACTCTTGTGTTAAAATTCCAAGGTTCTGAACAATAGGATTAGCATCTTGTCCAAAAGTATGCTCTGTCTGCATCTTGGTTGACACTCCACCACCAGAGAGGTCTTACGCGCTCAATATTCTGCAACTCAGAGCTAAGGAGCATTCCCCCGATTCTGGCTTTGCCCTGGCCCTCTGCAGAACTGGATTTGGGGAGGTAAAGTCGATTTGCCACTATTTCACTCATCTAGAGTTTTAAGTGTGATAGGGGAAGAATACTTTGACAAGAGGGTTCATTTTGATCTTTGGGATTTGTGTTACCTTCTGATTGACTCCAGGTTTAGGCATTCAATTTACTCTGTTCTAAAACTTTTTATCCAGCTGTCAAAGGCATTAGATCTAATCACCGCCACTTTCTTTACAGAATAGTAGCCTCTGCAAGGGGAGATATTTTTCTCCTTTTCAATGGTGGGAAAAGAGCCAATTAAGCTCCATCCTGCAGAGGTACCGTGGCCTCACACACACACAACATGAACCTAGCCACTCCATTAAACTTTGCATCCGTATCCCGAGAAAAATGAAACAGAAAAAGATGATGTCAGCCACCCCAGGTCTCCAAGGACCACCTTCCTTTTCTAAATCAAGGATCGGGGTGCCCCTTCCCTTCCCTCCTGAAGATTTCTTCTCCCTTCCTGCAGTGCACAAGGAGAGGGGGAAGAAGAGGGAAGGAGAAGGGGGTCGCCAGGACCGCAATTTTTGCCAGTAATGGAGGAATAATGGCTCATTCCAGGAAGACGGAGAAAATGGGCTAAATTAGAAAACATTTCACAATGTCCGGCCTCAGTATCAAGTTGAGCCAAACTCAGTCCAGCACAGCAATTTCCCACCTCCCAACTGTGTCTGCCTGGGCTCAAAGCTCCAATTATGTCAGCCTGAATGCTTCTCCGAAAACTACTACTTCTCTTGTCCGCCTTCCCCTGCCCCATCCTGAGCTCCGGGCTCCAAAAGGGGACAGTGACTGGATGCCGGCTGCAGCTCCTCCTTCAGCTTCCTCGAGCTGCCTCCCCTTCTCCCGCTTCCTTTATTAAAAATGCCAATACTACCATTTTCTGCCTGGTTTTCCGAAAAACGCAGCGAAAAGGAGCTGAGGCAGGGAGGGAACGGGAGCGGAGATGATCTGAACCAAGGAGGGGCTTTTCATCTGGCTGTCCTCCACTGATGCTCACAGTCCGGAAAGCGGTGACGGCGCAGCAGGGGGAAGGAGACGAGGCTGCAATTTTTTTTTTTCCCTTTTGAAATTAAAACTCCCTTAAAAGAGAAAATGCTGTCCTTGTAACTTTGGCAGGGACTTGCAGCTTTTGTTCCCTTTGTCTGAGTGGGAAATTTCGTCTTCTATTTTGGAAGAAGAGAGAAAGAGAAAAATGGCCCGGAAAACCTGGAAGACGCCAGGTACCAGGGGAAGAAAGACTGGGAGGACGATGAGCAGGGGGAGGATACCTGGAGGGGAAAGAAGCAAACCAAAAGCGGCTCTGAGGAGGAGGGGGCAGGAAGAAGTAAAAGGAAAAAAGACCTATGGGAAGAATTAGTGACTGGAATGGTTATAAAGGAGCAGGAAGGGAAAGTACAGAAAGGATGAAGAACACAGGAAAAGCTGTTAGAGAACCATAAAAATTTCCAACAGGAAGGACTACCCAGGTAACCCCCAGGGGTCAGGTTTATCATCCGCTCAGGCTTTTTCCAAAATGCTTACATAAATCAGGCAGCAGAGCCTTCCGCTCCCCACTCTGCGCACCAGCTAGTCAACACCAACATCGTACCTTCAGCCGAAGTTTCTCTGTCTGCTTCTCACTCGTTTCCTACTTACGCCCCCTGAATAACTTCTCTGCCCTTTCCTGTGACATTTACACCACGGAGATATTACTAGACGATGTCACATCCCCTTTACACGTGCTTAACCCAAGTTAGACACGGAATGATCATTCTTTTCCTCTCTCCCTGGAAACCAAACCTTTTGCCGCCATAATGAATCTCGGTGTTGTTCCCCCAAACCCCTCCCGTCTCTGCGCTTCAGGTACTAAAGCACCTTCAACAGTCTGATCATGAAAACTGGAGAGCAATTTGGGTGGTTGTCCAAAGCAAGGAAGGGAGGGACGTGTACAGTACAGAGGAAATAAATACAGAAGTAAGAGTCATGAGACCAGATCCCCAGGCTAAACTCTACCACTAATCAGTGATGCTACTGGGCCAGACTGTGAGCTGGGCTGCGTGACAGTCGAAGCTCGTCTGAGCTCCGACAGACTAAGATCTAATCTTCATTGACCCTGCCGTCCAGCAACTTTGTGGAGGCACGTGGGCTTCAGAATCTTCAGAGTCTGGTGATGTTGGGTTCAAATCTTGCTCAAACCTTGAAGTCATTTACTTGATTCTTCTGACCCTTTGTATCCTCGGATGTAAACTTGAGAAAATATTGCCAATCCTACCGGGGACGTTGTATGAAGTAAACAGAAGTTCCCAAACTTGCCCAACTCACAGCACCCAAAGTGGCAACCCTAGGCCCAAAGGAGTCTCCACTAGTTTTATTTATTAAATCGTCAGGTCCAAAAATCTTACTAAATATTCACATCCTAACAGTTTATTAGTCATTTGAAAAAAATTAAACTTGAAAGTGCTTTGAGTGGTATCTGTCCGATATCCCTGTGTTTCCCCTAACAATTTGAAATGCATCTCACAGAGCCCCTGTAAGGCCGCTGTGGGCCCACACCCTTCACTGTGTACCGGGGAATCAGGAAAGTTGTGTGCAAGTAAAATTACCGTAAGTGCTGAGTAGGGACCCGACAAATGGCAGCTATTTCTGCTACCAGCTAGAACATTCCTTTAGCATCTAAACTGGGACTGGAAAAGTGAGCTGAAGTTGATCCCCTTCAGATTCATTGCTTCCCCATGTGTTACATCCAGGCCCAGAGGAGCTGGAAGAGAACTGAAGTGAGCTCCTGGGTTGAACTCCACCTTTAAGAGAAAAACATATGTCTTGATGAACATTGTGAAGGAGGGTTACAAAGATGACCTTGGAGAGTGAGAATTCTACTTCTGAACTCATTAAGGACCCCAAGTTGGGCCCTGTGGCTCCTTAAATATCAAGGCTAGACAAGGATCAGAAAGGAGCCTTCTCGACTGTCTAGAATAAAATAGCAGAAGAAACTCTTGTGTCCCTTCTTTTTCCAATAAGACTTGGCATCTTTTCTAAGATGACCTTTGTTGCAGTCTCTACCATCGGGTATGACTTTGGGTGTCAGAGTAGAGAGACCCTCAGCAGGGCAAGAAAAATTCCTGTTGCTCTCCCCTCTCAGAGAGTGATGACAGTGGAGCTATCAACCACCTGCCACTATTTGCTCATTGATTCTGTCATTGATTTAATGTCTGTTGGGCACCTACTGTATGACTAAGAGGGCTTGGCACCGTAAACACTGAAAAGACAAGCACAGAGTTTCTTAAGGAGTTCCCCACTGCTTGTACAATCCAGTGGGAAACCAGACCAAGGGTTTACTGACCTCTTATGTGTAGGTGCTGTGGAATCTTAAGGAAGACTTTGTTCAACCTACTGCAGCAGAGGTGAGGAGCAGAACAAAGCAAGAGTGTTTGGGGAAGGTTTTCTTGGAATAGGAGTTAGAGGTTAATGGAGCGGGGACAATGCTTATTCTTAACCCTCCCACCTCTTCCCCCAATAAATAGAAAAACAAAACCATAAAGAAACCAGTGACTGCCCCAGGAACACTTCCTTCTTAGAAAACCACCTACTGTAAAGTCTGGCTGCATGCATCTCACCAGTGCACACCCAGACCTAACCTAGGTCAGGGGACTCTGTTGGCTTCACTTCCTTCCACGGTGACAGCCATCATCCCACCTAAGTACCAGCCCTCGGGTTATCAGTGGGACCATCTCAGGACCACTCTGTCTTCCTCAATGCACCTACCTAAGTCACTCTTCAAGATGCTTCCTTCTCATTCTTTTACTTATCTCAACTCATTCATTCATTCATTCATTCCTTCAGCAGACTACATTTAGTCAGCCTCCAGCTCTCCTATATTCAAATCTCTTGTATCCTGCATTTCCTGCACATTCTGCATTAATCTCTGCTGAACGTAAATGTTCACCATAATTCTGATGGAGACTGTTCATTTCCGCATGCGAGGCTGGCATTGGAAAGATAAATACATTAACTCAGAAACGAACACCATGACAAGTATTAAATATAAATAAACTGAGATCATGATAGCTATGGTGTGAAAACAATGGTGGAGATAATGCCTGTGAGCTCAGGATCAGAGGAGACTGGGTGGCGTCACACAACCATCTCAGAGGGAGCTATCTGGATGCAGACTGAAATAGTAAGCAGGCAACAGCCAGGAAACTTTGGCGTGGGCTAGGGACTGGGTAGGAAAAGCCATTCCAGGCACAGCACACCCCCGAGCAAATGCACAGACATGTGGTACAGCACAGTGCACACACAGGCTCTACAACAGATTCCATGTCCTGGAACATAAAATTCTGGGCAGACAGTGATCAGAGAGGATGGGGCTGAAGGGGTTGGCATGAACCAGGCCAGAAAGAGCCTGTAGGCCACCTCAGAAAGGTCCAAATTGATTCTGTAGGGCCATAGGTTTCATTGATGAGCTTTGAGCAGAGTGTAAAATGAACAGTTCATTTAGATGGATCTTTTTGGTGAATAAAGAGGAAGAATTTGAGGCCAAGTCAAGGGGAAGGGAGACTATTGTGGCGGTACAGGGAGAGAGAAAGTGCCAGCCTGAGAGGGTGGGGGTGCAGGTGAGACTGTGTGTGTATCACGGGCCTTTGGATAAATATTACGATGATGAGGAGATGCTGGAGTCCCCTAGGGGCATCCCATAGTCATTAGCAAGCCCCCTCCCCCCCGCGATCTGGACTCAAACGCGCCCCTTAAGAATTCCATGATGGGGCTCCACTGACGGATCTTCCCAAGATACAGCAGGTTGGTGGTCACAGCCCTGAACTTTAGTGCTGAAATCTCAGGCCCAGGCTCATGCAGAAATCTGAGACCTGGATCTAAGCGAATGGCTCTGTTAATTATTATTTCATTCACAACAGGCACTGAACTTCCAAGGGATTAAGAGACTGAAATTCAGAAATAAAGAGGCTGCCCAGGTACATGACCAGCGAGAGGCAAGGCCGGGACACAAACCCGGGTTTGTTTAACCAGCGTCCAGGTGCCCTCTCCCCCTCTCAGTCTCTCTCTCTCTGTCTCTATCTCTCTCTCGCACACACACTTCCACTTCACAGCGGAGTCCTCATGGCCATTGTCAAGTACATTCTAAGTGTCTAGAGCCTCAGAGCCACTTTTGCTACCTTCCCAACCCACATCCCATAAGGCCATAGATTACTGGCTGGATCCTTAACCACGTCCTACATTCCATTTTCCTGGCCTGAGCAAGGTTAATTGTTAAATTGGTTAAAACTGAAAGAATGGGGAGAGGTTTCGTGATAGCATCACCAGCCCTCTCCCTGGGCTTCAGTTCAAAGGAATCGCGGTTCGGGGCCGGAGGAGAAAACAGCGAACTTAATGCGCTTGCAGGCTCTTCCCCGCCTCCCTCTGCAGCCCTCGGTGAGCAAGGGCACCGCGGGGGCTGCTGGGAAGCGGAGTCTTTGACGATGTGCTCTCCCTGCTGGGAAGACTAACGGCTTCAAAGAGGGCATCCCGTCCACGACAGGGGCCTGTGTGGAAAACCCGACTGCAGTGTAATTAGGCAAGGGACTGGGAGTGAGGCTAGGGTGCCCAACAACAGCCTCCCCTGCCCAGCGGAAAGCACAGTTTGGGGAGGGGAGAGACAAAGCTTTTGACGAGCAGTAGTGTGTCTTCAAGGATGACGGCTGGGATGCTGGCAGAGAGAAAGAGAAGAGTTCAAACCAAACCCAGCCCAGAAACTCAGCCTGGCCAGGGGTCAAAGTGGAAAGGTTTTAAGTAATGGAAGCAGGACCTCCCTCCTGAAAACCATCCCTGACAGGTATTTTGATACCTGATGTGAGATTCTCTTTGACTCTTGGAGGAAGGACCATTTATTTGATCCCTTTGCCACCTGGTGTTACCAACAGCCTCCATGAGTTACACACTCTTGCTTTCTGTGGTTCTACCATTTACCTCTCACTACATTAGAGATGGGTACCATTATCACCCCCTGTTCACAGGGGGAGGAACCTGTGGCCCAGAGAGCTCAAGCAATTTGCCCAAGGGAAGCGGGTAGAGTCAGTAAGAGGTAGAGCCAGGATTTAGCCCCAGACTGCTTGTATGGTTTTAACCATTAAGTCCTATGGGCTCAGCTCCTCATGTGTTTACGCTTCTAATGGATTGCACCTTACAGGACTATTGTGAGGATAGAATAGAGTGTCCAGCACAAACGAAGTCCTCAGTGGAAGTGATGTGAGTGATCTCAAGGTGCTCCCTCCCGCCCGCCTCCAACATAGGCATCTTTCTATTAGCTCATTTCTCATAAGGCTTGGAATCTCACGAGCAGCAATTATGTAGTTTTTATTGAGCACCTACTACATGAAAGACACTATGTACTTGAGGATGAGACTCAAAATGCAGCCCTTGCTCTAAAAGTCTCACTGACTATAAGGGGTCATGACAAGTCTAGGGATATAAACATGGCACAATGAGACAACTGCCCCAAGAGAGAGTTTCTAGCCTGAGGGAGCCCAAAGGAGGAAGAGGTGGCTTCCAACTGGAGAATAGGGAAGGCTTTATAAAAGAGCTGGACCTGGGAGAATGGAGTGAGTTAATGAGGAGTGGCTGGAGGAAGAGAACTGGAGGGGAAGAGAGGTCCTGAGCACAAGTGGAGGGAAGATAAAATAAAAGGCCAGTGCGGTCTAGAGCAAGCAGCCCAGCTGGGCTGGAAACAAATGCTGGGAGTCTTGAGTGCCAGGAGGGACCTATCCTGAGAGGCTATCTGGTGGCCAAACTTGTCCTCAGACACCACACCGCAAGCCTAGACTCAGAGCCAGACTGCCACGCATCATCCCTTCTCCTGACCCCTACTGTGTGCTGCCGAGCAAGACTGAATCCCTCCCTGCGGGGACTTCCCCATCAGCACGGGTGATGAAGGACTGCTATGAGCACTCTCAAACTATTTACAAACAATACCTTCACTTAGAAAGCACTCAGTAAATGTTTCCTATTATTATTTAAAGTGAGGTAACACACAAAGCACCTGGAAGACATCCCAGCCCATAAAAGGAGCCCAGGACACGTGGATCTCTTTCCCCTGCTGGACGGAGTGCCCCACCCCCAATATCTCTCTAAGTGTACTTCACTGATGCCTGAAACAGTTCATTCCTCTGGGCTAAACTCCACCTCTCCACAGGCTCCTTTCAAAGAGCAAATGTTTCTGGGACCTGGGAGGAAAAAACCCCGTAAGTGGCTGAAAGTGGAGAGAAGATGACTGCAGGAGCTCAATCCCCCTAAACTGGAGAACTGAGAACACGGGGTGCAGGGCGATCCTGATCATTGTGCCTGCAGCCAGCCCAGCTGTCTCACATCGCTTCAGAGAGGGGAGGGTGGAGGGGAGGGTAAGGCATAAGCAAAGGGGGCTTTCGCCGTCCACAAATCTACTAGTTCACTGAATACACTACTTTCCTTGTGAGGCTGCGCCCTGAGAGTTAAGCGCATGGACTGCAGACAGATCGCCTAGACGCCGCTTACTTTGGTGTAAGCTTTGGGCAAGCTACCAAACCTCTACATGCCTCAGCCTCCCTATCTGCAAAAAGGGCATAGCTTCTTCAAAGAGTTGTGGTAAGATTAAAATATACAAGCTCATGGAAATGTGCCAGGCAGTGAGTAAACTCTCAGTAAATATTAGCTATTATGGTTTACCTTCACTTACCGGGTAGGAACCCACTGAGGGTCACAGTGCTAGAACTCCTTTTAAGGCAAGACTCTAAATGAGATAAAACTGCTCGGCCTGGAGGAACAGATAGCCTAAGAGCTACGTGGAGAGTGTGAAGGCACAGTTTTAGTAGCTTCTGGTTCTTTAGAGAAAGAGGATGGGGCAGGATATTAAAACAAAACAAAACAAAACCAGGAATGCCAAGATAGACTGGGTTCCCTAACAAGAGGGCGTCCCAAGCCAGGCTCATGAACACTTTTGATGGCATCTCTAGGTCAGCATTTCAAAGGGTGGCGTAGGCGTCATCTACCCTGATTTCAGAAAAGCATTCATTCATGGCCTTAGGAAATGCATCCTGTACCCATTCTGGGCCAGACACCTGACAAAATCTTTTATACAGATTAGAGGGAAATAGAAGGGTTGAAGGAATATGGCTGATGGATTTCTGTGTGATTCAACAAATGTAACCAACAAGTTTCAAGTAAGGGGTCAAGGTCAACCTGTGGGAAGGCCTCTGATGGGGGCAGGGCTCGGAGGTATTCTCGTTAACAATTTCATCAGTTACCTGGAGAAGGTCACCGAAGGGACGTTAATTAAATTCATAGATAATACAAAGTAGGAGGGACAGCTAACACCTGGGATAACAAAGTCAAGGTCCGAAGGATTTCAATGCCTGCAAGCTAAAATTTAATAGTTTTATATAAGACCTGAACTTAGGTTAAGACAGTTGTCTTCCGTCTTGAATATACTTTCCGTTTTTGACAGCAGTCCCTGTGAAAAGGATCTTTAGTCGATACCATAAACTAAATACATGTGAACCCCATGGCTCTTCCCTTGAAGGACCTAACATGAACTTGGCTTGGGATTCATTCATAGAAAACACAGGGGAAGAAACAGGCATGGTACATTCTGTAGGGTGTTTTGATCAGTCCTGGACACCATCTGAAAGGTATAATGACAAACTAGGGAGATGCAGAAAACCGTTAGTAGGGTCTCTACGGGATTCAGGAAAATCGCAGTCTAAAGACTAGTTGAAGGAATTAGGTACATTCAGAAGGGAAAGCTGGTTGGGGGGGGGGGAAATCATTGCAACTATTTGAAACATTAACGTGTAGCCAGCTCACATATGGAGATCCTGTTTGTTCACAGGTGCCCACCCCACACCCTGCAACAGAGGAGCACGTTTTTCTAATCCGCACAGAGGCACCACATAAGCTGGCAGTCCTAGGCGTAGAAGAAAGAAATCAGCGTACTCTTTATTGTTCCAGGACAGAGCTGACCAAACAGATGGAACTTACTGGAAAGCACACTCAGGCTCAGCCTGAAGAATGACTGTCTAAGAACCTGTATCACAGCAATGGAATGAGCTGCCTTTTCCAGGAACGTGGCCTCCGTCACTGACAGCATTCGGGTGGCCATCTGCTAAACAGGCTGTGGGAGGGGTTCCTCCACCAGTGGGCAGCTTAGATGATATGACCTTGAGATGGGCTCCCAGCTCTGAGGGTGGGGAATTGTTCATGAGTCAGCTGATATTCTTACTCCCACCTCCTGAAATTAGGAAGGTGAGTCACCACTCTCATAAGTCTAGAGATCCAGTTAGGTTCAGGAAACAGGGGTCTGTGTAAGCCTTGCTCCAAGATAAACACATGCCTTTATTTATTTAACCAATGTTCACTGAGCAACTGCTATGTGCCAAGCGGTGTGTTAGGGTCTGACAATACAAGGCTAGATAAGAGACACCACTTCTGCCTTTGTGGAATTTACATTCTAGAAGTGGATTATTCTAAACCCAACTTGCCAAATGGATGTGAAGATCACATCATTTGGAGGCAGTTCAAAGAACATAAATGAGGCCACGAGCAATGGAAAACATCGCCCTGGGATGCTTAATGCCGTCCCTTATTGAGTGCTTACATATTTATGCCACATTATTACATTCTTATTTTTACGGCAAAGGAAACTGAGGCTCAAAAAAGTTATGAAGCTCAGCCAAAAATACAGCGCTTTTAAGTAGAAGTGAGATTCGGGCCCAAGTCTGTCTGACTCCCATTATGCTCTGCTGCCTCCCGTACAGATAAAAACAGGAGCAGGTGAACCCACATCCTTGGGAGGTAGGTAACCAAAGCCTCCTGGCTGGGATGAGGTCGTCTGACCACGGCTATTAAGGGAAGTCTGGTTAATGACATTTAAGACTATACCTAGAAGGAAAAACTGCTGAACGTATCCCAGCCTACCTTCTTCCTAGTCCAAGTAGCTTGAAGAAAACGGATGGCCCCATCCTTCAAACATGAAGATGTCACTCGACCCACTGGGCGAAAGGCTCTGAAATCTTCACCAGTAGCAAGGACTTGCCCATGTGTTTTATTCTCCCTCATTTGTGCCAGCAGGTGGGCAAATGCAATGCCTGCACAGGGTCCACGGTGAGAGTGCGCCATGTCCTCCTGATACAATGGGCCCTCCTGACTTGGACCCTACAGTCGTGAATTTAGACCAGCCACAGCCCAGAGCTACTCAGCAACAGGTGCCTGGCCCCGACAGGTACCAGCCTGGGCCCCCCAGGAGGTTCTGACTGAGTGCTTTTTTTCACATGCATGGGACAGGAGGAGCCAATGGCATTTGCCGTGTTTAGGCCTCCAGCTAGGTCCCCCTGGTGACTTGTCCCTTTGCCTAGGACTCTACATCATTCTGAAAGAGATGCGTAACTGCAGACTACATGCTTATGGTTTTAATCAAGGCATTTGCTCAAGGATCACCTTCCCCCAGAGCCTCAAGGCTGAATTGTAGCTTCTCTCCTGCTTTCATTTTGAGACTCTCAGAACAGTAGCCGTTGTAAGTGTCAGCTATAATTACTACTATATTAATATCACTATTATTACTGCCGCACCTGAAGGGTAGAGTGTGGGGAGTGCTGTGACACCAGGCATGCGAAGTCCCACGGCTCCCTGGCAGGGACGTTAACTTCACTCCAGGTGGGGTTCTCTGAGTGTGGAATATGTTCCCACGTGTGACCATCCCACCATGGTGAGCACTCACTCCATTTATAGTCATCCTTCTCATGTGGAAGGAATATAACAAGACAGAAAGAGACTCAGAGATATTAGAGAAAAACTAGTGACTACCAGCGGGAGAGAGGGAAGGGAAGAGCAGCAAGACAGGGGTAGTAGGTTAAGAGGTACAAACAGGGATGTCTGTCAACGTTTTATAAAAACTTTGAATGGAGTGTAAGCTATAAAAATATTGAATCACTATGTTGTACACCTGAAACTAATATAATATGGTAAATCAACTATACTTCAATAAAAACAATACATGAAAAAAAACAAAAGTCATCCTTCTCATTTGGTTATAAACAAGGGAGCCGCTGCTGTACAGGGGACTGGAAGAGGTCCACGCCAAGCACCGTGCTCCGGGCAGCCCCTGGGACATCCTCCACCCCCAGGGCCCATGGGGCTACAGTGGCACTGCGGCACTGAATAGCTGTTCAACTTCCACCGTGCGGGCCTCCCTTCACAGTCCTGCACAGCAGACATCTGGGGACCCTCCTCCATCCAAAGATCTTTGCTCCATAGGCCAACCTCGACTGCAAAGTGTGGCTGCCAGGCGATCTCTCCTCAAGCCAACAATGCCACTCAGTATGAAAAACCTTGTGGAAAGGTTAATAAACTGGGTGGGGAGGCGAGTACAAGGGAAGGAAGAGATCGTTCCAGCGGCTGAGCTGCACTGTGTGACGAAAGGAGCCTTGATGTTGGCCTTAGGCAGTTCTGTTCACCAGTCTGCGGCCTGGCCACCATGCTACTGAGCCTCACATAATAATAGGCACCTTGCTCATTGTATATGAATATACACACACATATACATATCTATATGTGTGTAGAGGCATGAATGAATATATGTTTTATATATATGTATTTTTTTTTTTTACAAAGCAAGAGCTATAATAATACGATGTGATTTCTGTTCAAAAAATATTACCCCTAAACAAACAAAAGACTTCAGAATGAGTTCCCTCCATGGGATGGCCCTTCAGATGACTTGGATTGCCTTCTTTTTACTGTTCTGTGGGGTTTATTTTTTTTATTTAGATTTTCCACCCATTACATGCATCCCCTTTATAAAAATAGAAACAAAAGATAAAGACCAAAATGTGCAGTGATGAAATGTTTGCTCTCCAACACAAAGTTAAAACTTAGGGGAAAATAATTGTAGTTATGAATGTTTGAACAAGAATTTCAAATGCTTATCTAAGAAGAATAAACCTTAAGATGAGTTTTACTGAAATTGTTTTCACAGAAATTGTGGGTGGGATAAACACTACGAATTGCTCACCTCCTAACCAGTTTGGAGGAGTTTTATCAAGATTAGTGATGATATTAAAAAAAACCAAAACACTGAGCCCAGAATTATATGCTTAATATATGGCAGCAGTTAATCAGCATTATCTGAGGGGCTGCTCAAAATCTCCAGTGACACTGAAGTTGTACTGTGTTAAATATTGTGCTGAATTTGAGGGTCACTTCTTGGTGTCCATCCAGTCCTTTGCTTTACACAGACTTACAGAGATGTTTATATTAGAAGAATTTGACCTGAATGCTAGACCCTGAGCCACTTTCTTCTTTCCTCCAAAATCAGGTTTTCAACTGAGAGTTTTCAGTTAGACATTAAGAATAACTTCCCCAAATAAAACAGTTTGAGAAAGATAATGTATCACAAAGACACTTTTAAAGCTTCTTTCTTAACTGCCCCCCCCCATTTTATGGTTACAAAAGTAATACATGCTCATTGTTAAATTATGAAAGAGAACAAAAATATATTCAAAATTGAAGGGGGGGCAATAGGAAGGAAAAATTTTTGATGCATAGAACAATAAATTGGGAAGAAATATGCCAAAATGGTAACGGTAGTTTTCTCTGAGCATGGAATAATGAGTGGACTTTTTTCCTATTTATGTTAAAGAAAACAAGATAGTCAGGATCTCCAAAGCCAAGGAAAATGACAGCGTTCTCAAACCTAGCATTCTTAGATCGAAACCCAGAGAAGCTGCAGGTCTAAGGAGCAGTCCTAGTGGAAAACATCCATGCATTCAGTAGAATTTATAAATTCAGGACACTATCTGGAAAGCATAAGCCAGACATAAAACATTCATTTCTATAAAATTGAAACAATTTATCTTCCATTCTTGAGCAGATGGGAGGGTAAATTGAGGTTGATTTTTTTTTTTCACCCTGGTGGTCATGTTGGAGGAAATATGAGTGTTCCCACCCCCGGCACTGTTTAAAATAAGTCTCTCAGTGCCATGACTGGACCAGTCAGAGAGAACGCTGTGAAAGTTTCATCCTCCTTTGAGGGGGGTAGGCAGTACTATAGGGGGACTGCAGACACTTGTCACGTGGGGAGGGGTGGGATGAAGCTGAGTCCCGTCAGTCCCTGGGGGAGGAGGACACAGAGAAGCAGGTGGGGACCACAGAATGTCCACATCTCACCTGCAGCTGATAACAGACTTCCGGAGTGTCACATGCCTGTCACATTGTGTTCTCTTTGAAATCAGTATTTAACTAAATGATTTATCTCCAATACCCACCTGCCACTATAACGCTTGGCCACCAGCTATGTGACCTTGAGCAAGTTCCTTCACCTCTCTGATCCTCTGTTTCCCAAACAGTAAGATGCAAGAATCCTTTAGGATGCACTCAGACGCTAGTCTACAAACCTGTTCTTGTTTTCATTAGAGGGGATGCCTTCCTTGGGGGATGTGGAGCTCCTACACCTTGCTTAGGAAGGGTCCTTAAGTCTGGCTGTGTTTCAGAATCATTTGGCGGCAGGGGAGATTTTCTTATGTACAGAGTCTGGGCTTTCTCCTAGACCCATGAAATGAAAATCGCTTGGGGTAGAGATCAGAAATCAGTATTTTAAATAAGCTCCCCAGATGATTAAGTCTCTGCTCCATGAACTGGCATCAGGGAGTCAATTATTAGGGCGTATTTCGCCCTCGTATCACCCTGAGTAACCAAGAAGGTTACAATTGCCTCTAAAAGGAGAGCAAAGGGCATCGCCTAAAATGACCATGGCCAGGGTCAGCAATGGCTCCTCAAGTGCCTTTGTGCAAATGAGGAAAAGGCACGTATCTAGATAAACATCCCCTGTGTCTCAGAGTTTGCTTGCTTTGGCCGCAGGGGCAAGGAGGGTCTCAGCCCTCAGCCACTCTTCTAGCAAGATGTCCACCTGCAACGTGCAAAGTGTATGGCTGTACTCAGCTGCCTGACCACATGCTTTGTGAAAATGGGTCAAGTTCCAACATGTTTTAACTTGAGAAGATCCCTGAGAATGAGGTTCAGAATTCCCGAAGCCAAATAGGGGACTGGATCCCGTTCGGTCTGTCCAAGGAGGTGCTGGCAGGTGGAGATTCCCTTTCAACTACTCAGTTCCTGCCTGCTCGCCCAGCAGAGGTCAGTTCTATGGGGCAGTATTTCTGCTGGAAACAGGTCACAGCGGGGCTGAGACAGAGAGTGAGAGCGAGAGCGAGAGAGAGAGCGAGAGAGAGAGAAGGAACTAGGAACTTTAGGTTTAATTCTAAGAGCTAAGATGATCTGTTTGACATTGAAACGAGTGGTAGAGAGGACCGCCACATTTCTACTGACTCCTGGAGGAGACGCAAGTCAAGAAAAAAATAGGAACGAAAAGAAGAATGAGAAATAAAGGGCCAATTAAATACACAGGAAACCCTTGCTAGGAATAAGTCGAGTAAGTTAGGAGTAATTAGAAAGTCTCTCTCTCACACACACACAGAAACACAGAAACAGAAAAAAGGAGAAAGAAAAAGAGCTAATGGGAAGATAATCGCATTTGTGCATGGCGTGGCGGTGACAGGAGCTGGGCACAGACAAGGAGGTCGGGGCTGGAGGGAGGAGGGAGGGCACCTAGAGATAAAAGAGCACCAGCAGGCTGGCCTGCAAATCTTGTCTGAGGGGCTGGAGGGAGGTGAACAGGGCATCAGTGACACAGAAACAGGCATGGGGGTGGGGAAGCAAAGCCAGATGAGCTCACAACGGGCAAAGGACAGTCAGGAAATGTCATATGTCACGCAAGACTGTCTGACTCCATCTGAGTCACTTCTGATGAGACTTTGGGCAGGTCAAGGAGGCCAAGCACTGCCCGGGACCTGGGCTGGCAATCAGAGCTACCCCCCAGCACCCTAGTCACTGCCCTACAACAGGTCAGCATTTGCACTTTGATGGTCAGACAGCTGAGAGGACGTTCTCGCTCAGGTTTAGGTGGTCAGAAGGTGAGACTGGGTTTTAAATGGATCATTTTGAATAATCAGTGGAGGCTGGTCTCTGCTCCGTACCTAGAACCCAGAGGCAAAGGCATCCTCTCCAGCGGGCTGTGAGTGGCCTCTAGGGAAATGTTAGAGATGGCATCATTCAGACTGACTCAAATAAAATTACTTTCTGTCAAGGACGCTTTTGAGCAAGACAGAGGGGCTGAGGCCAACCATGACAACACCATCCTCAATCTTGGCTTGAAAAGGAAACTGGATTCTATGGTGTGGGGCATTTGTTCCTGATACAGAGTTAGAATCCCTTAGCAGTCACTCCTGGGAGGGTGAACAGAAGGGAGGAGCTGTAGACATGGAACAGTAAGCACCTGGAACAATGGAAAAGACATATTAAGGTGGTGTGGGCTGTATGACAGTGTGTGTGCATGTGTACACGCACCCACGTGCACACACGTGTACTAATCTGGAGGCAGGTCACGGTAAGCATGTGGCCTCCTGAGCAGGCAGTGAAAGGAGGCCTCTGATGAGCCGGGCCACTCCTGACAACAGCGTCTAAAACCTTGGAGAAACACCTGTTCCTTTTCCACAGCCAGTCTCTTCCCATCTCATAAATTATTACTTTATCACCATCCTTCAGCGCTGAAATCTAGTAATCTATTCTCAGGTGGGGCATCTCCTTGGTGTTGCTCCCTGTATCTGAGATGCCAGAATAAGAAATCAGACTATTATTTACCAAGAATCTTCAAACACATGAATTTAATCTAACTGCGATCTTCTGAAAAATGTATCTAGAGGCCACTGTATACACTCTTAACCTAACAAAAACATTATTATAGCCTCTCTTAATAATCTCCAAAGTAGTTTAATAAATGTTTTTCCTCCTCGAACATTTTCACGTAAATCAATCTCTCTTGCCTCCTCCACTCTTACTTACTGGTTTCATTTCTTGTTGGTGAAAAAGCTTAATTTGTCCTTGTTGCCCTAGCAGACAGAAATCAAACAGACACCCTAACAGTCCTGGCTGTGTCCACGCAGCTGTAGGCGTGGAAGGCGGTGCAGTTGTGCAGGGATCAGACAGAAGGTGTGGCGAAGCCCTGCGCTGGGGTAGGACCCCTCTATCCTGGCTCCTCTGTTGGGCACCTGGGTCACCAGGTGGGCTAGGGCACGAACTGACTGATTTTGTCGCCAACCCCAAAGACCAAGGATGTAAGCTCAAGCATCTCATGTTCTTCACTAGAAATCTGTCATCCAGGACTTTGTTTAAATCCTTCTGAAGCTATTTTTACTTTTAGTGAATAGGAGCCCTGTGTGTAATGACTTCAGTGATCTTATAACCTGCCACTTGGATCCTCTCACCTGGGTGCACTTCAGTGATGGGCTTTACCACCCAGACTCACACGCGGATGTCTCACTTCCTGGGCATTTTTGGCAAAACCAGAGTCACCAGAAGATGGCTGAATCCCCTCAACTCACATACCTTGTACATTATGGTCCCCAATTTTCTGTCATTCTTTGCTGTCTGGTCTTGAAAACTTTTTATCTACAGGATAATTTTCAGACTATGCTTTACTTGCAGAATCTAGATAAATAAAACTTTAGATAGCCTCAAGAGATTTTGTGTGTGTTCCCTTTGGTTTCGATTTTCTTTTTAGGATAATTTTAATTTATTTTGAAGGGCCCAGAAAAATAATGTGTAGTGAGGGGACATCCCACCAAATAAGCAGACGCTCCTGCTGATAATTCTAAGGCTGTACACGTGGAGCTTTAAGGTCCAGAGCCTTAAGAAGCAAGAGCTCTTCCAGCTTTAGTCTTTACCCAATTTATCAGCCTCTTCTAGTGTCTCTGTAAATTACACAGTTAAGTTATATTGAGTTATTTGTTGGCCATTCTTGGAAAAACCATGCTCCCTACGTCTCCATGCCCTGGCATGTGCTATTCTTTCTGCTTAGAATTACCTCTGTTACCTGTTAAACAGAACAGTTCAAAATCTAACTTCTCCCCAAAGTCCTATTCTAGACTCTTGGATGTCACATAAGTCACCCCTTAATCCCATTGAACTTTGCTCACAATTTGTTTTCACAGGTTTTAAATTCATTGTAATTTTTCCTTTCTGTTATGTGCCCATCTACCTGTCTAGACTATTAGTTCTTCCAGAGTAAACATCTAATTAGCAGCCTCGCTTATCCTGGGTCACAATGGGTGATGGAGTGAATATTTGTTGAAAACGTGAATGAGTGAGAGAAGAAATGATGGAGTGTCGTGGTGAGAGGATTTCTATAAACAGACTTGCTCACTCACACACACGTATATATACACACATACGCACCAGTCCAGGTAAAATGAAGCAACAAGGCTGGATAAAGCTGCAGGTGCAACTCCTCTGTCTCACAGACCCATCCATTTGTGGTTTTTTTGGATTAATGTCCTTGATCAATTTTCTTCCTTGTCTGAAAGTCATGAGTAGCTTATTGCTACTTTTCTCCTGGTACATTAACCTAGATTTTTCACAAGGGAATTCATTTTAACTATCGTGGGCCTAGGATTTAGCTGTTCTATTTTAAAAGAATGTTCAGCTGCTGTATAATGTATGCAGTCTAAGAATACTAAGTGAAAAACAAACACCCATGCATGCTGCTTACCTCTACCCTCTGGACCATTAAATAAGATATTCAGGAAAATCAGGCCGACCATTGATTTTTTCCCCCCATAATACCCCAAGCCATGTATCATTAGTCAGCAATCTGTCAGGTACTTTTTGAGCCAAGTGACAGTCTTCATGTTCAAATCAATTTCGATTAATTTTGTAAGAATCATTTAAAGAAACGCAGCATCAGATCCTTGATTTAAATCAAGATATATGGCATCTTCTACTTTTCATTTATCTTGTCATTTCATGAGGGAAATGCAATCCTTTGTCTGGCACTTTTTTATACACATATAAACTCCCGGTGCTTATCATTCCCGGTTCCATTATTCTCAAGATAGGCACTTTTTTCCCCTCCTACCAGTTGCTCCTTTATTTTATTAGTGTCCAAAATGAGACCTCATAGACAGTGATGATCAGGGAATAATGGAAATTGGAGATGGAAATGACAGATTAGGTCTCCTTGTCTGTTTCCTGGGGCTAATGTTCCTGTCAGTCTGTAACTCAGCGCTTGATCCTGTCTTATTTGAAATGACACCCACGTGGGGCCTCCACCACTTCCCTGGAGGCTCCTGTCTACATCCTAGGACTGTCTCTACACACAGCCAGAGGGAATAACAAAGCCTTGTGTAATTACCCAGTGAAGTCAGGCCCATCCTCACATGATCTGTCTACAAGGCAAGGGATGTGGAGGCCTGAGCGATTAGCCACCAAATCCAGTCTCTGCAGAGAGCCAGTCTGGACCATTCGGGGCACAAACCTGAACGATATTTTGTCATTGTTCACTTCAGCAGCAGGTACGCAGGTGAAAAGACAGAGAGCTAGTTATCTGTCACCTTTTGCAATATTTTACCCAATAAGAATCATAGTCAACTGAGATTCTTGGCCATCACATAAGCTAAAATCCTGGCTTCCCAGAAACTATGCAAATATTTCAGGGGTCAGAGGACAAGGGAACAAAACTGACTTTACACAGCCGTGGCGAACGGCACTCTTTATTCAAACTCCTCTTGGCATCTATGAGCCAAATTCTCTGCCCTCCCCACCGATCTTTCAGCCACAGGCCACTTCATATGTATTTACCCTCCTCCAAACATCTTCCTCTACATCTTGTGGACTGCCTCCCTGATAGGATCTAAAATTCAGCGGAGACGGAGCCATCCTTCATTTTTCACTAACGGAAAAATTTCATGGCATTTTGACTTCCTCTAAGCTTTCTGACCTGTGACTCAGATTTCCTTTCCCTAACTTCATTCTCTCATGTCCTTATCCCTCAACTTCAACCCGTTCCAGCACATCTGCCCTCTTTGAACGTCTAAGGGCATCCATCATGCCTTGACTTAGTCATCAGCTGGCCAAGTTCTCAGAGTGGAGTTCTTCTATCCCTTGGTCGTAAATCACTCCCTTGGGATCTTCAATCATTTTTATTGCTCTTCTCCAAACTCTCACCCATTTGTCTCCATATTTATTGCTTTAAGAGTCCAGAACTACATTCAATATTCTAGGCTTGGGCTCATCAGAATCATACAGAGGAGGCTGAGCACCGACCTCGGGGCGAAGAATCCTCCATGGCAATGTGTGAAATGACAGTGGTTCCTTTTTCCCACCTTGTCAGGCTGCAAACACATTTCTACTCTGCAGTCCGAGCAATCACTCTGAGATGGCTTTTGCCTTTATTTCTTTCTAAAGCTCCCTTCCCCATTGATGGCTATTATTAGTTAGCGTTTATTGATTTATTGATCCCTTTCTCCCCACACCCTCCTCCATAATGCAGCCAATGCAGAGAGGAAGCTCTCAGCACCCAAAACAAAGTAGAAAGTTGCTTTTAAAAAGCAATAGAAGATGGATGGTGGTGATGGTGGCACAACAATGTGAATGTGCTTAATGCCACTGACTTGCGCACTTAACTATGGTGGAAATGATCATTTTTACTTTATGTATATTTTATTACAATAAAAAGTTGAAGAAAAGAAAAGAAAAATAAAGCAATAGACAAGGTAACTATTTTATCCCAGTCATGTGTGCTTAGGGGAAAGCAAAGGTCTCACAGAGAAATGGTAATTGGGGATCGGGCAAAAATCCTTTGACTCAGTCCCAAGCACTCCCCGAGTCTTTGTGCTTCACACTCGCTGACAGCCCTGGTGAAAACAAGTTTCTACTCATGTCAGTCTCGCAAAGCTCGTCAGGCTCCGGGGGAGCTACCCTGGAGACTGTGTGGCTTCGCGTGCCTCCAACAAAACCATCAGCTAAGTTCTGGCTGTGGACTTCTCGTGGCTGACAGTGGCGTGAAAAGGAAGAGAGGGACAGCTTGATTTCCAGATCCCAGCTGGAGGCAGCCAGGCTGCGAGTCAGAGGAACCATCTCCAAACTCGTAAGTGGAGAGAGAGATGAGATGGACGTCACTGGCATGGTATAAATACGGAAACGCACGGGGACATTTTTACCCGTTTGCCGTTCAGAATATAACCACCCTTTTGCTCTGTTCCTCTACACGCAGTGGCTCCACGTCATGTCTGCGTGAGGGAGCGCTGACATCTGGGAACCGGCCGACCCGCCGCGCCCTCACTTACCCCTGGTTTGTGCCCCATTCGTTCCGAATGCAAAGATGCTTGTGGACTGGATCCTTCATGTAACCTTCATAGCAGAGGCATTCCCCTTAGAAGCAGGGTGAGGAAGGAGAAAAAGAAACATGAGGAAATGGATTAACATGTCTGTGTTGGAGAAAATTGATGAAATGATCACATCAAATGCTAACAGTGGCACGGATGAGACGGTAAATCCCATATGGCCCAACACACTCCCGCCCCCACTGCCCACGGCCAGGAACACACCACCAGTCTCTGCATTTCCCACTGCCTGATAACGTTCACTCGTGGAGGAAGCTGTTTACAAAGCACCTGTTACAAGGACTCTGCAGACACAAAGTCCAAGAACTCTTTGAGCAAAGGGACTGTTTTGCCTTTACTTTCTCAGTGGCCAGTACACTGGGAGGCACATAATAGAAGATCAGTATATGTTTAAAGACTACATCAGTGAGTTATTTCATCAAATACATCCAAGAAACTTGAAAAGTAGGTATTATTAACCACGCTATGCTGGTGAGGGCAACTGAGGCTCAGAAAAATTAAGGGATCTGGAGACAGGTTTTAAACGGCAGAGTTAATATTTGAACCTATGTCTGTCTGACTCCTGAACTTTCCTCCCAACCAGGCCATGCTCCTAGCCCAGGAATAACTATTGTATTTAGAGGAGGCCACTTAGACCCATGGTGCCATTATAGGAACTCTGGGTTTTTATTTTTAAGTGAAAACGGCTAATTATGTTGGTGCTGACAAACAGAAGGATGACCTATGCTAGTTTAGAATTTCACTCTGCTTCATTTCATGAGTTACTCCAACAGTTTACCAAGAGGTCCATGGCCCCCTGGAGTCGTACGCAGAACTGTGCGTGTGTGTATGTGTATCTTTCCTCGGCAGGCTTTCTTCACATTCACTGGATTTACAAGCAAATCCAAGATCCCCCGAAGATCAAGAGTCACTGCTCTACTTCGTCTGACCTTGGGAAAAATTGTAGCTGCTTCCTTATATTAATAATTCCTTAGGCAACGCTGTGTACCCCTGAAGTACTGAGACCAGCTCCCCTACAGTACCAGTCTTGATGCTTTCACTGGGCTGGTTTTTTAATTTGCAGGTAGTGGAAGCACAGGGTGTGACTTCCTAAAATTCAGAAATTACGAAGGTGCCAGACCTTAGGGAGACAAAGGATAATACGATTTCTTTATCTCCCTGGGAAGAGACATTCAAAAAGGAGATAGAAGGAATAATAGCTTTGAGTGCCATCTTCTCTTTCCAAAGATAAAGAAAAACAATAAAAAATGAAGTGCAGGGGCCTCACAGTTGGAAGGGAAGGGACTGGGTGGGTTCTTAGCAAGAAGTTTTTGTTAGGATCTGAGCGCAGCCATTCTTGTCAAGGCTGACCTACAGGCTTCTGCCCTGTAGGGTCTCCTACCAGATAACGCGCGTTTCCCTCTCCCACCCCTGCTCAGCTCAAGGTGCTGAGGAGTGGCGTGAAAATAAGGAAATTCTTAGTTTGTGGGGGAGCCACAGGGAGTGCTGGATCAGCTGTCCCCTGTGTGACAGAGTCAGGCTTCTACATGGCCTAGGTTCACCATAGGCTCGATTTCCTGGCTTCAGTGGTGTTGTGCTGTACCTAGGAATGGTCAGGGAGCTGTGAGTCGAACATAGGAAAACACAGCCTAAAATTCGGTAGGGGATGATAAGACTATCATGTGAAGGCTGTTTCTCTGATAGAAGGAAAGATGAAGGGGCCAGGTACCAGAGAAGGGCAAAAGAAGACAGGTACCATGAGCCGGGCATCATACCTCACCAATCCCAAAGAAAGCGTGGGCTCTGGTCTATAAGCCACACAGGGCAGCAACGAGTTAGTTTTCCCTTGTTTGAGTAGACCTTTTATAAACACTCTGTAATGGAAAATAAATCAATGAGTTAAAGAGTGTGCCCTAAATATATAGATACCACTGCCACTGCGTCTCCTCAAGACACCAGTATCGAGCCAATTATGAGCTTTCCTCAAGGAGAACATCTTTCAATCTCTTTGTGGACTTCAGACCTGGGGATAGTATTACAAAACAGGAAGTAACCTCGGGAGGGTGTCAAACCCATCACCCTGACTCTTAGAATGTTCTTGGCTGGATGCCTTGCCTAGAATTAAAGATTGATAAAGAAGGAAGTCCTCCTTCCATATTTGATATCTTGTTACGGCAAAACATGAAGAAATAAATGTGGTAACGACTTACGAGTTCAAGCAGAGCTTGGCTTTCCTAATGATGGCAACACCTACCATTTGTAGAGCATATTTAACCTTCTCAGATTGCTTATATGGTCATTATCTCCTTATGAGGTTTCCATCATTCATTACTATGTGGGGACACACTGCTGACAACAAATAAAGCTATTCTGCAGCTCATGTTATATACAGCCCAAAGTCAGAGCAACAGGGAAATTTTCAAACATATCAGGTTAGAGTGTGAGGATTTCCAGAACTGGCCTCTCAAATCATCCTCATTTCCGGGACTCATCAAACTTCCCTCTTCTGTATTCCTCCTCAAAGCCAGTTTGACCATCTACGTTGAACGGAGCTCAGACTTGATGAGGAAAGTTGCTATGGCAACCAACTGCTAAATCTTGACTTTAAGAGGGGTTTCGTGCAAGCACCAGCTCTGACTGTTAGCTGTGAATTTTAAAGACCCCACAAGGGTGTTGGATGCCCTCCTAAGCTACAAGCGCTACAGCGCCTGCATCTGCTGTGACAGATGGCAGGGAACACATGACGTGCCGGCTCTGCGGCGGTGTTCACAGGAGTCCAATGGAGAGACATGTCACGGCCACGGAGAAGTGCCCAACAGGGACAGCGTGTGCCCTGCAGGGGGCACTCTCAGGCCACCACACTGCCAGGGACTGGAAGCCCATCCAAGAGAAGACCTGTGCTCGATCTGTGCTTGGTACCCTGAAGGCAGACACCTCGAGGTACCTTCCATGGTGGACAGTGCCTTCAGTCATTTCCCATTTCACAGATGGACGGAGGCACAAATCTCCTGGAAGGATCAAAGAAAGACCTTGCAGCTAGGGCTCCTCAGACATGGCTGGGCTCACTATGAGTTCTCCATGAAGTCAACACAGATCAAGGCCAAAAATCCTGATCACCTCCATCCTTCTGGTTGCCATGGGCTTTTATTGAAAGGAATTGGGAATCTAAAAGGGGACATCTTTCTAAGACATCTGGGCTGGAATACTGTCTAATTGCCTGGTCTCCTCTCCTGTCCAGACATCAGGCAAGAGGCAGGCTCAGAGTCAAACAGCTCCGGTCATGTGGCCACGACTCTGGGAGGACAGAAGGAAAGGAAATAGGGCAAAAATACATCCTGAAGGAAAGTGCTTTAATTGAGCCACAAAAGGGAATTTGGGATGCGTGGGCGATCCAGGTAGCAGGAACAAAATGGGAGCTGTGCTACCGTGCCAGATTGGGTTCTAAAAACCAGGGAAGACTAGAGAGAGACAAAGGCGTAGTGCAGAGCAAGGGAAGGGGGAGAGGACAGGAGTGATTCTGGTAAACTGGTCCAATGCCCCTCCCAGATTTTACACACCTCTATACGTTTGGGGCTAGCCTATGGAAAGATCTAGGGCAGGAGGAATTTCAGTGAACATCTTGGATGGTGATTAAAACCTGGCTTAGCTTGGAAGCCCACGCTCCTTGCAGACCCATGAAAGCCACATATCTTGAAAAGGGCAGTGAGGGTCTGGGCCCAAATTGATGGGGGCTGTGAAGTCAAGCAGGTGTGTGGAGCCTCCACAGATGCCCTTATGGCAGAACAAAGGCCAGGAATGGAGCAGAGAGAGAAGTTGCTGAAGCCCGTTATTCTGTGTTTCCGTCAGAAAACAAATAAACAAACATATGCTTGCAATAAAAACCCTTAGAAAGTACGGGAAAAGTCCACCTCTGCCTGGATCCAGCCGGCCATCAAGCCAGACAATTTTAGTGGTTTGCTGTTAGCCCGACTTGACCAAAGTTGTATCTACGGTTAACGAACTCAGGAAGATCTGGGAGAGGATGTCAGGATGTAGTTGGCAAAGGGCTTCCAGGCGTCAGGCTACAAGTTTTAGGTACATTACGTTCCTCCCAGCTAGCATCTTGCAAGAATGCAAAAGGGAGGCTGGAATGGAAAAGAATGACAAGTTTCTTTCAGCTCCGGTCCCTCTCTAGACACCTGACACTTTAGAAGGTCTGCACAGCCACCCTCTGGAAACTGTGCTGGGGTGATGTAAAGAGTGCTGTGACAACGCTGCTGCCTCTCCTGCCCTTTCTGTCCTTCCCTGGTGCATTCGTTTCTATAGCTGCCATAAAACATTACCACAAGCTCAGTGGCTTAAAACAACATACATTTATTATCTTGCAATTCCGCAGGTCAGAAATCCGAGGCTAAAAACAAGGGCTTCCTTTCTGGAGGCTTGTGGGGAGAATCTTTTCCCTTGCCTTTTCCACTTTCTGGAGGACACACATTCATTGGTTTGTGCCCCCTTCCTCCACCTTGAAAAGCCAGCAGTGGCTGGTGGAGTTCTTTTCGTGTCATATCACTCTGGCCTCTTCTGCCTGCCTCTTCCACTGTTAAGCACCCTGCTGATTACATTGGGCCCACCCGGTTAATCCAGGATACTCCTTTCATTTTAAGATTGGTTGTTTAGCAACCTTAATTCCATCTGCAACTTGAATTCATCTTTGCCAGGTAACGAAACATTTTCAAGGGTTCTGGGATTAGGACGTGAACATCTCTGGGGGCCCATGACTCTGCCTACCACACCTGGTGTTCTGGACCGTTGGGCAGGTGATGAGTAAACACACATTTGAGTTTGGAACACGGTGGAAGGATGCCCGAGGAGACTTTCAGACACCGGAGGTTGTTCCTTTGCAGAGACCAAGGGCCTGTTGTTTGTGTGTTTGTTTGTATGTGTGAAAAAGTACACACGTGCACTTGCACGGCTCCACCCATCCATATGGGCAGGCCCCTCGGCATGGCTGGGAAAGCACATGTCCCAACACTACGACATTTCCAAGTGAGTTAGCTGGAGGACTGCAAAAATAACGTCGACTTGACTTGCAGCCAATTCCCACACTCAGCTCTTTGGAGAAAGGCTCTAGGATGGAGTGTGGGAGGCGATAAAGTTTCTCACTGATGAGCGTGTGGGATGACCACATCATCCCATGTGCAGAAAGAAGCAGGGCGGCAAGGGGGAGGGTTCCCAATTCCCACATTAATGAAGATGGAAGTTTCTGCAGCATCATTTCTCAGAGGCTTCCCCAAATGAAGATGTTGCACCTTAGTTCTGTTGTGGGTTTTTATTTTTAATCTTCCTCCCTGGCTTTCCAGTTGGATATTCATTAATTGTCACAGATACTGAGAAGCCACGTGCAGGGGAGGGGCTTCCCAAAGTCATTTTCAGCAAGGGTTAGAAATGAGACATCTGGGAGGGATTAAAGAGGTGATGAGAGCTTCGCTGTGGACAAGCAGCTTCCTCAGCTTCTGACTCGGGAAGCAGTGATGCTCAGCAACGGTGGTTGCCTGAATAGTGTTAGAGCTGCAAATATGCTGGATCTGAACTGCCTGGGGAAATGAACCACCTCTGCTCTGATTCCATGGTGGACAGAACACCGACTCTGCCTTAGGTAGCTGTGGGACTTCAGGCAAGTCATGTAACTTCTTGGGGAACTTGAGCATTGATCTCAAGTAAGGAGGAGTTTATGTCTAAGACCCTCCAAGCTTAAAACACCGATCCTTTCTTTCCACATGTAATTAAAAGTGCTTCCCATTCCTTAAAATCTCAGGTGAAGCTTCCGTGGCCCTCTGGAGATCAAGCTTCTCTCAGAAGTGAGTTTAACTACTGAGATTGTCCAGGGTCTCCTAATCCAGATCAGAGAGGGGACCAGAGACTAGCTCAGCTGCACGGAAAGGCCCCACCTCTGAGATGAGCTGGGTTTTCTCCCTCCTAAGCACACCGGCTTTTGGGCATGGTGCACAGCCCATCTGTCTGGTTTGGTGCTTGCCTGACAGCGTGGGAGGAGCAGCAAGTAAGCACAGTCTTAGATATCAGATGTTTAAAATGCTGTACTTTCTCCTCCATATGGGGGCCTAGAATCTCTGCGATGGGCCCACGTAAAAACAACTTTTAGACCTGTGAAGGTGAACTTTAGATGTTACAGTCACCTGTTATTCCCCCAGAGAGATACAGTAATCGATTAGAACAGAAGTAAGAGCTAGATCTCTTGGAGTCAACTTCTACCAATATCCTTCCACCCCAGCACCTGAAGAAGATGCATCTGTAAGTGTGTGTGTGCACGCGTGTGTGTGGTGGAGGAGGGGTGGTACGTGAGGTACAGAGAACTGGAGGAGTTGGCCCCAGACTCCAACATTTCACTTGAGGGTCTTAGGTATCAGTGCATCCCCTTCCTTGGTTCTAAGGCATCGTACCACCTCTCTGGGAAGGAGCTATCTGTGGTACTGAATCTACTGGAAATAGGTCTTTATAAAGACTACCATAGATGAACCCCTTCGACAGCGGAAGTGCGAAACAACCTGGCATGAAGGACCTGTAGTCCTGGGTATCTTGGGGCTTGAGAAGCACGGTGAGTGCCCCAATGCATGCCGTGTCTGAATTCAAACCCTCTCTCAGAGCAGCTCCGGCCCCATGTGATAATATAATAGCCTGAAAGATGTCTCTGCCCTTTGGCCCAGTAATCTCTCTTCTAAGATTTATCTGAAGACAATAACTTCAAATGTGCCCTACATTTATGTGGAAAGATATTCATTTTAGTAGTATTCGGAAAATTAAAGGTTTAAAGCATCCTAAATGTCAAATAATAGGGGACTATTTAAATGAGCTATGATATAGACGTACAATGGAAGACCAAATGGCCATTAAAATTATGTTATTGAGGATTATTTAGTGGTTCTGGAAAACTCTCGTGATAGAAGGTAAAAATGAAAAAAAAATGAAGAAAACTCTATTGGACTTAGTGTGTTTACAAGCCTCTAAAAATCAAGCATATATAAAAGATTGGAAGGGAGGATATTAAAATTTTTTAAATGATTTCTTCAGGAGATAGAATTACGAATGATTATCATTTTCTTCCATAAGCTTTTCTAAATTTTCCAAATTTTATAAACATGCATAAAAAGTCAAGCCCGGTGGCAGATATCCCCTGACTGGATGGAAAATGGGCTGTGGGGGTCATCCTGCACTGATCTGTCTGGCTTGAGGCTCGAATTAAGATGCTTCCAAAGCTTCTGCCAGAAGATGACCTCCGCTGTAAACCAACATGCTCAGGGGCCCAACCACACGTTGCCAGCTGCACGGTCTAGGTTCCCAACGGTAATGGACAATCGGGAGGGATGGCCTGGGTTTTGAGGGGGTGATTGCGAGAGGCATGAGCTCTGACAGTTACCCGCTGCCCGGTGCTCCCGCCTACCAGTTTCGGGGTCGCATTGGTGTTCACAGGGGTCCAGGAGCCGCCGGGCACAGAGGTCCATGGCCCAGGGCCCGCTGGAATTCTGCTGAGAGAAGAGAACCACTTGGGCAGGGTTCAGCCAGTCGCTGGCGTCCAGCTGGCTCCCCTCCAGCAAGATGAAGCGGCTCCCTGCAGGGGAGAGAGAGGAGGCACGCTCGCATGTGCACACAAAACACGCACACGTGTACACACACATCACTGAAGACAGGGTAAGGGCCGCTCTGCACATTAGTCCCAACCCAGGGTCATTACTTCTACTAATGCTGGCCCGCCAGGAGCCACAGAGCAAGGGATCAGCAGATGGAGGCGTGGCCACCACTTGGTCCTCCTGCTGTATCATCCCTGGCTGCCTTGTCTCGTCCCGTCTCTACTGGGGTGGACCCCAGGGCGCAGAGTCAGGGCAGCTCCGTGATGGCCGTGGCATGGCTTCATCAGACCCAGCCACAGGCACTGGCACTCATCCAAGGAGCAGAGACCCGCTGCCTGTCTTCACTTGCCGTGAAATAGCAGGCCCTCTACCACCACGGACAGTCCCCACCTGTTTCCAGCCTTACAGCAACTGAGAGAGCAGACATTAACAAGTCAATTAGGTGCTCTGGGCTTAACTAATTCAGGGGCTCTCAAATCTATATCACTCCCTCATTATATTGGTGTCCCCCTGGATGAAAGTGAATGATTGCTTCAGGGTTCTAGGCTCGTGAGTTATTGCAATTAGAAATTTCTCATCAGGAATTTCACACAGAAACATGGCTGATGCTTCAACACTCTACAACTCCACTTAGCTTTTTCCCTCTCAAAGGCTAAAAGAATCCTGGTGTCTACATACCTATATCCAGTCTGCTCTGTATTTATCCACAAAGACAGGTGCTTATTTAAAACAAACAGAAATGGGAAATGGGCATAGAGAGGAGGAGGTGATCTGTTCATTTTTTTAACCTGTTTTCTGATTTCATCTAATTTTGTCCTAAGCATTACTTATCTGAGTATAATCTTTTCCTCACTTACAGTCATAGGTCACAGTGCCCCCTGGCTTGTCTCCATCTTTCTTGCCCACCCTGAAACCTTCCCCTTGGGGGAGGGAGGGGGGAGGAGGTGGCAACCTCAGGGGTGGGCTCACCATCAGCGATCAGGTGCTCGGGGACGTGCAGGGTGATTTTGACAACAAGAGGGCAGCTGACGTGAGAGGAACACACAAGGCCAATCACGCAGCTGGTGATGCTGATCAGCGTCAAGGTGGTCTTATTCACGGGACTTCGGGGAGAGCCCACTGAAGCAAAGACAAAAGCAAGACACTTGGCGGTAAAAATCTTGGCAGTGAAGCATCAACAACCTTTTGCTGCCCGCCCTGGCAATCAGGGGAGGCAGCTGGAAAACCCAGTCCAGGTGGGAAATGTGCCCAGCGCATGAGTTCAGTGACCTTCAGCCTCACGAACACCATGTCATCCACTGCCTGGACTCAGAGGGGACTTGGCCTGCTGGTGGTCCTCAGGGGCAACAGCAGTCAGTTGCGCACAAGTCCTCTGCACGCCTTCTGGGCCAGGTTCACAAGAGAAATCATAAAGGAGGGCACTGTCCGCCTCTACTCGCCTGACAGGGCTCCAACCTCTTGCCCAAAGGAGACCGAACGCTTTCACCCTGTGCTGGAACCCCCTGCACTTCCCATGGCTTTCCACAGAGGGCGCTCTCACCAAACTAACTCGGCTCCAGGGCTCAAAATACCCATCAGGAGACACTTCTGAGCTTGAAGAGCTCACACCTACTCTGTGGGTGGGAGTCCCACAGGTGACTCTCACTCTGTAGGGCCTCAAAGGAGGAAAATGAGGGAAGTCTGCCCTGTATGAGTAAAGGAAGTTGTCACGCCAGAAGGCTCTCCCTGGGTCTGCGGTTGTTGGAGTCCAGTTGTAAATGGAAGCTTAAGAAAATACCAAAGCTGTGGGGTAAGAAAGATTCCCCAGGTAGATGGGGACAGGGCTAAGAAGGGAGGTTTTTGGGGCTGTGGGAATTTGGGTTTTTTTTTTTTTTTTTTTTTTTTTTTTTTTTTTTTTTTGGTGGGGGAAGGTAATTAGATCCATTTATTTATTTAATGGCAGAACTGGGGACTGAACCCAGGACCTCGTGCATGCTGAGCATGCGCTCTACCACTTGAGCTACCCCCTCCCCCTGTGGGCTGTGTCTTGTTTGGTTTTGGTGGAGAGAATAAAACGGTACTAACAAGAGGGACCTTTAATGCAGAGACAGAACCGATGCGGGAAAGTAAGAAAGTAAGGCAAGCTGCCAACAAAATGTGTGTGTCCTTTGGAGTTTTCTCACTGTCTAAGTGAACATTTATTACCGATAGCACTGAAAGGCATCTCTTACAGCCGACAATATGCTAAGTGTTTTATGGACATTCTTTTAAATATCTGCTTCCTTACATTAGGTGTATGAGTCAGCGCAGTGAGTACCCACTTTACAGATAAGGAAAAGATGTCTCAAAAAGATTTAACCTCATAGTGATACTGAACACTTATGAAGCATAATTATGTCAGGCACCAGCACGCAGGATTTTACGCAGCTTATGTCACTTAGCGATGACACGATCTGATGCGGCGGCTGCCAGGCGGGAAGAGTGCATTTGGGAGGCCACAATGTGTGTCCAGAGTCAAGCAGCTACTAAGGAGGGAAGCCAGAACCAAAACATGGTCCAGTGAGGCTACAGCCTGTGGGCAATGCCCTGTTCAGGCTCTGGGCCTGGGGGGAGTCTTTGGAACCGCGGTTTTCAGGAGCACAGGGAAAGGTCTGGTCTCGGGCTGCAGCACCCTTTAGGGAGCAGGTTCCCTGTGTGGGTGTGTTGGCGACAGCTGGGAGGGAGTGATTCCAGGGTGGCCGGCAGCCTCTGGACCTCTGTCCCTGGCTACCTGGAGATCTTCTATACGTGTTCGTGTCCTAACTTACAAATTTCTACCTCCAGCCCAGACCGGGCCTGGGCAGCAGACCTGCCACCAGCATGGCCCCCAGACACTCAAACGCAGTATCCACAACTGGCCTCTCCTCCTTCCTTCCAGCCCTGCTCCCTCCTATTTCCACTGCCCAGCAAATGGCACTGCCATCTACTTGGTTTCAGAACTCCAGCATGGCTGACTCTTCCCTCTCTTTCGTAAGCGACACCCTCCCCACCACTAACACCATTAAATCCTTTTTTCCATTTTTGTGTCCAAAATTTCTCTTGCCTCCATTCTCTCCACCCCTACCCGTGCCTCTCATCTTACAGCGGAGCAATGACAAGAACCACCCACCCAGCCCCACTGCCTCGGCGACCTCCTGCCCTCACGTAGCCTCCACTCATTCACAAAGCAGAGCAGAGCAGGGCTTCGTGCTTTAAAAGGCTTTAGTGACTCCAACTGAAGGGCAGGTCCAAGTCCTTCAGTCAAGGCCATGTACTTTCTCCCGATCCTCCAGCCTGATTTCCTAAGCAAACCACAAACCTGCCCCAGGAGCCTGATCCCAGCAAACTACTCACTGCTCTCTGACGAGACTAGAATTATTTCTGTCTCTGTGACTCTGCACGTATACTTCCTCCTCCACAGAAGGCTGTTTTGTCACCTTGTCAGCCTGGTGGACACCGCCTCGTCGAGTCTCAGCGCGAACAATATCTCCTTGTAAACACTTGCCTGAAACCTTCAAGAACAGCTTCTCGCTCCTTCCTCGCTGTCCCTCCAGCCCTCGGTTACAGCCCTGCTCACTCAGTGCTGCCACTGTTCACAGGCACTGTCTCTCTGGTCCCTCTGCACCATCAACCCACCATCCAGCATCTCTCCCCGACTCCAAGCTTCCCCGTGGTTCCCTCTGACCTGCAGAACCAAGTGCAAGCTCAGTAACAGGCTACAGGAACGACCCTTTGGCAGCCAGCCTGTTACCCAGCCAGCCTCATGCCTCTGTTCCCCAGGAGCCTATATAGTCATACCCCAGATTACCACCGCCATAGTGAACTATTTTTACTTGCTTGAAAAGACCATGTTCTTTTGTGCCTTCAAGGCTTTGTATCTGCTATTTTCCTCTACTGAAATGCCCTTCCCCTGGATTTTCCTCTTTCAAGAAATTCTACACATTGTACCTAACCCAAGTCTAATTATTTTCTCCTTTTTTTTGCCTCCTGTTGCTGCCAGGTGGAATTAACTGTTCTCTCTTCTGAGTATTCATTTTACTTTATTTCTGTTATTAAATTAAGCCTTATCACTGTGCCATGTTTTCCTGTTTCCACCACTGATCACAAAGCCTGATCCATGGCAGGTGGGTTATAAAATTTCTTGCTGGACTGATTGATGTATCCAGTTCAATTCAACAAACACTTGAAAGCATCTATTATAGGCAGAATTCCTCACTAGGCACTTTGGAAAAATAAATTCGACATGCCCATCCCTAAGAAGCTTACAGTCTAGTTAATAGCAATAAACAGTTGATGCACTAGGAGAGCTTGGTATTTAAAAGGCACAGTTTCATGCCACAAAGAAACGCATTCTAATTCATTACTATAGATTTTTCTGAAACAGGATTTTATTAAAGAAGAACCCACCATGCTTTGCTGGGGCCTCGGTTCGATGGGTCTCGGTCGACTCTCTGTGGTATGTAAATATGTAATGAGGACCAGAGGGTCCACGTCCTCACCTCGAGGGCACTGGGGCGTCACACATTAGGCTACCCAGGGCCTCACTGGTCTCTTGAGAAAAGTGGTGGGAAGAACTATTGTACTGATAGCGACAAAGCCTGCAGAAACTGGGACTGAGGAACTCACAGGGCTTCTTTCAGTCTCTGGGAAGAATTCCTCAGTATGACAGGAACTCAGGCAGAGGTAGGAGAGAGCCAAAAGGGAGGTGTCTTTTGGTGGGGGGCACTGGGTTGGTTACTGGTCGGGGAAAACGTTACTGAGTATAGCACAAGGAGATGTCACTCAGATACCCTCCATTGTGTCTCAAGGGGCCCCTGTCTAACAGTCTTCAAGATGAAGCGCTGCGGAAACCCGAGGCTGCACTGTGGAGCATTCTAATAGCAACTACAATAGAGATTTCATAGTGCTCTGCTGGTTACCAAAAAGGCACATTTTGATACAATTTAGCCCTACGCGTGATATATCATTAACCCCTTTAATATGTGAGGAAACGAGGTTCAGAGAAGTTGTTGTCTTTATCCAATATCACACAGCAAGTAAATGGGGAAGCTGATTGGTGCCTGAGCACAGACCTCCCTCGGTCTGTGGGACTGAGGTGGTGAGACCACCCATCACAGGCAGTGGCAGCCACACCTGAAGCCACTGAACATCGAAGTGGAGTGGCACAGACTGTGGCTCCGTGAAAGGACAGCTCTATCAATGCTGAGGAGAATGAATGAAGCAGCCTGGGTCCGGCCAGAGGAGGGGAGGGGACTTGGAGGCTGGGGGTCCTGTGATTGTACTGGATTAAAGGTCAAAAACCATTACACGTTTTTCAGGCCGTAGATGGTTCCGTAATTATCCTATCCCCACCTGGATCCCTGTCTTACCCAGTCCCAGGGCTAGTGTGGCTGGGCAAGTAAGGGTACATCTACTGTCCGTTTTTTCTCATGTAACACATTTTATCAACTTTATTTCCTGTGTCTAAACAGCAAAGTATGACTCCTGGGGCTTCCAGAAGGAATCGAGAGTCTTCTGACCAAGAAACAGCCTTTCAAACAACTCAAAAACTTGTTTGAGAGTGCCATTATCTGGGAGAGATGATTCTCTGAAATTCTCCACTCTAGGCTCTTCTTTCTTCCTTAGGAGGAAACACCAGTTCTGATCCAAGAATTCTGCCCGCAGAAACGGATTTCGGTCCCCAGAGCCCCCGACCCTATGACCCAGCCCCTCTGCAGGGCCCTGCCTTCCCCTCCCCACGGCCCCTTCACCCCGCTCTGCCTCTCTGTCCTTCCTACCTCTGCTGCGCCTTCGGCTCCGCGAGGGGTCGGTGTAAAAGGTCAGCTGGGGGTCGTTTTCTGCCTCTGTGCTTGAGTCCCCTTCAGGGTTCAGGAAGGCGGAACCGGCTGTGATGAAGAGACAAGGGCAAAGACGGGATCTTCAGTTTTGTCTTCATGACACCGAATCATTCGGCAAGTTCAAGAGGAAAACGAGAGCAGGTTGACTGACATTCTGGGAGGGGTAACCACAGGGACGGGAGCTTCCTGAGATACAGGTTTATTGGAGAAGTAGACCTTTATATGACAGCCGTCACTGGGGCCAGCCCACACTCCTACCGAGCCGGCCACTCCTGGCGGCTACCTGCCGGCCAGGACCTTCGCGGATGGCAGGTGGAAAAGGAAGAGGGGGCAACTCCCCTCGTTACAGGTCAGTTTTCTGGTTAATATGAGACTGGAACTATGTCTTAAGGGGCATATGTCTATATGTCTTAATAGCTATATAATATTTTTTCTCGTTCTAGGATTCATGTATATTCAAAGTGAAAAAGACAGAAAAGAATAAACAAAATACCCAAAATGTTTAAAAGGAACAACCCCAATGTACTCTAATAGGAGAAAAACTCAGTTAACATTTGATGAATATACTCTCCACCTTTTTTCTGATACAGGAACAGGTAAAGTTTTTTTCTTTTTTTTTTTTTTAAATAATTTCCCCTTAAAAATGGCATTCTGCTGCACCTTCTGTTTTAACACCTCATTTTTCCCCCACTTAGTAGATGGGTGGGCAATTTTCCATATTAACAAGCCTAGATCTATATCATCATCTTAAATGATCGCACAGTAAGCCCCTGGACAGGAGACAGATATGCAGGTAGTTAAGCGATTCCCTGCTGATGGACATCGAAGCAATTTCTAATTTTTCGCCCTTTTAAACAACGTCCCGATGAACAGCCTTTTACACACACCTTTGCGCACTTGCCCAACGACTTACTGAGGATAAATTATCATTGATGAAATTACTTGGTCACAAGGTTTGTGTAGATGTTCAAATTTTTTGGTTAAGTAACACTCAGCAGGCCTCCGGAAAGACTGTGCCCAAACACAGCCCCTCTCTAGCCATGCCTGAGAGTGGGGCGTGGGGGACGTTAAGGGCCCCGCCTATCCCCACACTAAGGAACCCGCCTTCAAGCCCTGCAGGCACCGCCCGCCCGTACCTCTTGCTTTGCTGTTGATGCGCTTTCTCTGGCTGCTGGAGGTGTGCGAGAGCAGGGAGGCCTGCTGGTGGTTGGCGTCCACGGGGCTGGTGGCGATGATGTTGTCTTTGTACTTGTTCATCAGGGACAGCTTGGCGTTGTCGCTCCCTGCAGAAGGCGAGGTCAAGGCAAAAGCTTTGAAGGAAAAGGCCAAAGGAGCTGAGAGCAAGAAAATCTGTATGAACCAAGGAGATGGGGGTTCACAGAACTGAAATATGAAAGCTTCAAAGTGAGAGATGGGCAGAGACAGAAATACTTCTCTGGGATTTCTAGGGGACTGTGAAGTCAGAAGAGAAGGGACGAAGAAAGAGTGATTACAACAGAAAACCCAGTTCAACCAATGCTGTATTGATAGGATCACCACGTGTGGCCTTTCAGTGGGGGGGCACACTGACTGCAGATTTCTTTCTTTTGGTTGGCACAGAGGTTTTGAAGAACCTGAATTTGAGTGCCCTCAGGCTGAACATGCCCTCTCTCTTTCACCACAGTCTGCACCGTTCCCTATTGTCTGACTTCCGGCTATGTCACATATTTGTGCCATCTGCCTGCTCCCTAAATGCATTTGAGTTTATAAACATGTGGCTACTTGGTGGCATTAGCACTACGCCAGGTGCCATAGGGAATATGAGATATCGAAGGCACATCCCCTAATTCTCAACAAATTTCCAGACTTTAAGTCTTACTAGGAAGTGCTCAGGCTTAGCAGGACCTTTTCTAGATGACAGGATCTCTGCGATGTGACTTCACTCTTTCCAAGCCCCACTGAGAGTCCACATATCTTAATCAACATTCAGTTTCAAAAATGTCTTCTTCAAAGACAATTGGCCAGTTCCTTGAAGGATCATTGTCTTGGGGTTCTATCTACGGATAGTTGTTATTTACAGAAGTATAAGAGAAAGACAGGCTAAATGAAAATTACAGTTGTTTGACCCTGGTCTTGTTCACCCAGATTAGGTCCAAGTCACTTCCACCCAGTATCTCACAGATACAAGCGTCTGAGGTCAAACGGTCTGAATGTATTCCTTCCTTTTCTTTGAGGAAGTACATCCCTTGTAAAGACCACAGACGCACAGGCAAGACCACACAGCTAGACCACCCCAGGCCGAAGTCTCAGGAGTCATAGGAAAGAACAGATACCTCTGTCCCCTCCACTTCAATGGAAAATTAAATTGCCTGTGCAAACATACTATATGCAAAAACGTCATACACACACGTAAACCGTTCTTGCTATCTCCTTACTTCCCTGAGGATTGCTCATTATATATGGAAAAGGCTCTAACCCACTCTTCCGTTGTATGTAAAAGTACCCCTGCTTCCAGTGCAAAGTGGAAGTGGAGAGGGATCAAATTTACACTTGTTCTTCTGATTTCCTATATTAGAAAACAGTTCCCATCATCTCAGGAGAAAGCGTATGCTCTTCTTGCCCACCTGGGAAAGGGCACTGGTGCGTCCCATTATGTATGACAACCAGCCATGAAATTAGAAAGCAGCTGCTCCCCGCCCGCTCCCCAGATCCTGGAGACCAGGCCCCACGTGCGAACCTGGCGTGAGGTCCATGCCTGCCTTCTCATTGCAGCCCTGCAGGGAGTCGAGGGTGCGGGTGACCTGGCTGGCGAAGTCCTCCCCTCCGTTCATGCACTCTCTCTGCAGGTGGTGGCGCAGGTCTGTGATGTCGTACTCGTAGCCGTCCAGGATGGGCGTCTCCCGGATGCTCAGGGTGCCGCTGGAGTTGTGGCCCTGAACGCGCGCGTTGCGCAGACTCTCCCGGCCGTGCCCGCCGATCAGCACAGAGGGGATGTAGTGAATCTCGTTGGCTGCCTCGGCGCTGGCACTCTTCTGGGGCTGGGGGACCCGGCGGCGCTTGCACCAGCGCCGGCGAGTGTACAGGATCATCACCAGGCACAAGATGGACAGCAGCAGAGCAATCATGCCACCCTGGGAAGAGAGGGCGGCAGGTGGATGCGGGAAGATGGGCGCGCTCTTCCCACAAAGAGGCATTGCCCCTCTCGCTGCCACCATCCATCACTCACCCATCCAACCATCCATTCATTCAATCAGGTGCAGTGAGCGCTTACAGCAAGCACCACTCAGCAGCAAAGGGTCAGTCTGCTGTGATCAGTGTTCAAGGCAAAAGAAAAATGGAACTCGGATGGCCAGCGCATCATTTCAACTGGCCCACAGTTTTTTCTGGCTTAGCGAACAATTTGAAGAAGAAAGAAGTCTTTGGGATTGTGTGTGTGTGTGTGTGTGTGTGTGTGTGTGTGTGTGTGTGTGTGTGTGTGTGTGTGTGTCATTTTAGCTGCAGAAATAGGGGAAAGGGTTAGTTTGTTAAGGCAAATCTGCTACATGTAAAGCTGGTTTCGGGCCAGCTTTTAGCAACGGGATGGCATCTGGTTTCTTCCTGTTTCACATCTGAAAATCAATCACGTACAGATTCTAACTCTGGCTCCACCAATGATCAGCAAATTCTGTAACTCAGAAACCTCAGATGCCTGGAGAAGATACCCCTTACCCTCGCAGGGTGGAGTAAGGACCAAGTTACATAACCGTGTCAAGCACCTCACAGAGTGTATCACAGGGAACCAAGGCGGTCAGCCCAACCTTAAATGTCTCCGTTGGAGTCACTGCCCAGCGGGAGAAAACCAGCGGCCAATCCAAGGGGACGTCTACATCCGCCGGGCGCTCACAACCAAGCGTGCGGAGGACTCTCATCCTTTGAATGTGCCTCTTTAGGAAACACTGCTGCTGCGAGACAGCTCTCTCCCACTCATACAGCCCTGAGTGATGCTCCCGATCCTGCTACAGCTCAGGAGAGGGGGCCCATGTCCTGGAGTCGGACTGGCGGAGGGGTTTTCTTCTGAACCTTCTCACGCTCCAAGGCCATCCTCTAAGCCGTTACTTAAAAACCCGCACACCACTCAGTTGTCTGTCACAGGAGAGGATGAAGGGCTCAGCGAGACCGAAGACCTTGCCTTGACGTGCACCCGGGGCAGGGTTTGGAAGGAAGGGCTGGCAAGCCCGTTGCTGCACAGCACTCAGCGGGTATAAATCTTCCCGTGTGCGATCTGTATTCACTCCCTTTATTTGGGTCAATATCCCTCCGAACCTATTTCATGAGGCGGGGGTGTGCCAGATGATTCTGCGCTCAACCTTGGGCTTCAATCACTGCCACCCCATCATACAGGCTAGAGATGAAAACCCTCTATTATTTTCCAGGGGGCCCACCCACGCAAGGCTGGGTCAAGATAAGTCCCTCAAATGTATCAGAGGGGGCTTTTTCCAGTCTCATAATAATTACGCTTTGGATTTATAAAGTTTCTCTCCGTGTAAATCTTCCCATTTATCCTCCCTCTCCCAGCACCACTGTGAGCAAAGGAGCATGTGCGCGCACACACACACACACACACACACAAGATGTTGCTGCTTTCAAACGGGCAGCTCAGAAGAACTGAGAGAAGAAGCAACAGCGTCAGCTGCCAAGTGACAGGTCATGTCAGGTGGCTGGTCCGGGACATACACTGGCCTCTAGGTTTTCAAATTTTTCTTTTATCTGCAGAACCCTTTCTCCTGGTGAAATCTCTCAAGCAAGTACAGAGAAAGCATGACTATGAAGTTGGAGATGGGAAGCAGGGATGGGAGTCCAGAGCCCAGCATTCCAGGTCCCGGCTAAGTGCCACCCACCTCCCCACCATCCATCACCCCTCCAGGCATCCCCGCAGACGTGCACACAGAGCCCCTGTGGCGCCTGAGCAGGGCAGGACCGACCCCTGCACCCGTGTGCTGAGGGTGAGTGTTTGAGTCCAATCCAGTGGTTTTTTGGCAGATCCTTTATCTCAGAGTCAGACCCACTATCCTTTCCATCACCCCAAATTGAAACTGCAACAATAAGTAATTAAGCCACACAGAAGGAATAACTTTCCGAGTGACGGAAATTGTCAGACATTGAATTAGGCTAGTGAAAGCGCGAGGTGATTTTATTCCCTAAAAAGCCGTGAGAGGAGCATAAACATCAGCCTCCCAGGAATGGTTTAAACTCCACCGCGCCTGCTCACAGACAGGTCCGCAGCAGCCCCTTCCTCTCCTCCTCTGTGATTCCCCTTGCAGGTGCTCACGGCAGGATGTGACAAGATCCAGGCCGTAGGTTCATGCCCCACATTATGCAGTAATAAAGCAGGACAGTGGTCCATTATGGGGCGGTCACTCTGTATCACACATTTGTCCCAAATGTGCTACACTTTTAACTCTAGGAGGTAGGGTCAACTATTTCTCCAGATTAGATTTGAAAAGGCTAGGGCACAGAGGTTGAATAACTTGTCCAAGGTCACACAGCAAGTGAATTGTAGGACTGGAATGGGACCAAAATGACTCCCACTCCCGAGTCTACCTTCTTAACCACCCGGCTACAGTCACCCTGAATGAGCTCTGCTCACTGGAGACGTAGACACCATGGCATCTATGTCAGGCACTGTAAGAGGGTAGAGTAGGAGAGTGTGGGTGGTTCCACCTAGATCCATCCTCACCTCTCGAAGGAAAAAGAGAAACGACTCCAAGTGCACAACTAGCTGACAGTGGGTCCAAGAGCCACTATCATAAACAAAGGACCTTCCACCAAGCACCCACTCAGTGTCCAAGCCAAGGTCAGCTGGCCGGGCCAAGACAGCAGGCACCGTTCAAGGTCTCTGTGCCAAAATAGGACTGTGCATCGCACATCACTACCTGCCTGGGGGACACCATCAGACTCTCAATTTAGTTGAATTTTAACAAAGAGATCTGTGTTCTCTTTCAACTGTAAGACCCACTGGAAATCCCTGGGCTCAGCCTCTCCTTTCCTGATGAAGAAACAAAGGTTCAGAGAAATGACAAAACTAGGGGGTGCAAAACTGGTTCTAGGTCCAGATCGTCTTCCACTGCTCTTTTCATGGCACTATTTTGTTAGGTTAAATTAATCTAAAGTCCCCTAGACCCCCTAGACACTCAATCAGCAGTATTTTATGCTGTTTTTAAAATAACAACTTAGAGTGAGCTAGAACACAAGTTTTCATTTGGCGAAGCCAGTGCATTTAGCAGTTCTAACCTTGGTTTAGCAAATCATTTCGTCTCCTTAGAGTCAGTGACTCCAGATGACCTCAACTTTTTAGTAATCAGTTACCAGCGATGAGCTCCAGCCATTAGGTGAAACTCAGCACAGACACAGGGAAAAGGAATTCTCAGACTGTCTAGTTATGAAACAGTCTCTCTGCTTCTATAACACAGATTGATGGCAGGTGTCACAACACTTTGTGATGACTTACCAACTGTGGACTACAATGGAAGTAATAATATACATAATGCTGTATGACATTAATGTGTAATATTACTTCATAATAATATGTTGTAATAATAATTTGTAAAATCTCTACACAGATTCCCCCCAACTGCTTATTGGTTCTAACCAGTGGGAAGAGTATAGGTCGGAGAACTACGTGCACAGGGGCTCTGGGAAAAGGCACGGGTGTAGCCACGTTGGTAACATGCCTTCCACGGTGAGGACGTGCAAATCCAGTCCTCAAATTTGATTGCTTTTGCACCTCTGTGATAAACCATAATTCTTCGATGTTATCATTATTTTTAACCTTTCTACTTCCACTGGGGATTCTGAGCAGGTTCAATGAAAGTCACAGGTGCGCTAGGACTTTTCTTTCAACTAATCTAAAGAAACCAAGAGGTGGCAGATGGAATAGAAAGAACACCGAGGTCAAGCAGGGCGATAGCTGGGAGCTTCTTAATAACCAAGTCAAAAAGAGCAAGGTGAGCTGTACAGTCTTCTCGTCGGACAAAAGAAAGTTTGTCAGTAAACTTATGGTTACAGAGGGAAGCAGGGGAGGATAAATTAGGAGGATTAACAGATACACACCACTATATATAAAACAGATAAGCAACAAGGTCCTACGGTGCAGCACAGGGAACTGTATTCAATATCCTGTAATAACTTATAATGGAAAAAAATATATAACTGAATCACTTTGCTGTATACCTGAAACTAACACAATATTGTAAATCAAATCTACTTCAATAAAAAAAAAAAGAAATTTTGTTGGGAGGAACAAGCTTCCTCCAAGCATTCAACCCCAGTTCGTGTGAACATGAGCTCAGTGGCAAACACAGGAGGCCATGTCATCACACTGGCCTCAGAGAGCTCCCAGGAGTTCTTCATATACGTACATCTGGCTTTGAGTTTCTGTCTTACCCTAGCTGTGTTCAGAGTATGTTCTTCATTTAAGTATTAGCTTCAATGTTTTTTTAAATTAATTAATTAATTAATTAATTATTTGACTTTTTTTTATTGAGTTATAGTCAGTTTATAATGTTGTGTCAACTTCCAGTGTAGAGCACTACTTTTCAGTTATACATGAACATATATATATTCACTGTTGCATTCTTTTTTGTTGTGAGCTTCATTTTTTATAGCATTAAAAACAAAACAAAACCAAAAAACAAAAAAAGCATTAAGGTACCTCTGGACCCAAGCAGCAGGTAATAAGCTACAAACTTTAAACATTAAAAAAATAACACTGACAGCAAGAGATGGAATTGTTTTGCTCTTTATTCATGTTTCCATGAGTTTTCTGATTATTCTATTGATTTTCCTCAAAACTGTTAACATTTTGTAACTTGAAGTGTGTTTGGGGTATATGAGATCTCCACATCTGTTAAAAAGATGCTTGCAAAAAATGGCATTTAAAATATATTTGTCTTTTTAAAAATCAATAAATCATTTCTACTGGCTTTAATAGAGATCAAACAAATGAAATCAGCTTTTATTTTATCATGAAACTAACATTTTCGGCACTTACCTGAGAGAGTAGTATGAGGTTTGTCAGATAATTTGCAGATTTGGGAATATTTAGGTTAACAATGGTTTATATAACATTGATGGTGATTGCTCAGGGATAGAAAGTTCTAGGCAGATTTCCCTTTTATGTTTATCCCAGTCACACAGGCCAACCACGAGACTGTCTCATTATCTGAGCTGGGTATTCATCCTGGGTCTGGGTCACCCCTCCCTCCCTTAGCCAACCGTTACTTGTCCTTCAGAGACAATTCAGTGACATGACCTCGGCCAGCTCTTTCCTGGTTTCACTGAACCACCCACAGAACCCTCCGCATAACTAACCACAAGTACTGTTATCTTTGCTCTACTTGCCAATCTCAGCTACTAGATTACAGACGTCATGAGAGCAGAGGGCACTTAGCTCCAGGGTCAATCATAGTGCCTTCCATGAAGCAAGTGTTCAATAATTGCGGAAGGAAGGGAGAGAAGGAGAAAGGGAGGAAGCGGGGGTCAACTTTGAGTAAATTTCAATATAGACATCATCTGTGGGCCTGCAAGCAAAGCTTATATAAGTTAGTTGCTTATGTCACTCGTCCATTCAATTCATTACTCAATCATTCAGTTCACTTTAGCAAGGCATTTTTCTGATGGTCACTGTCATGGGGAAACCGCAGTGAATAATACAGAGAGAGGTCCTGAGCTCATGGGGTTTACATTTGAGTTAGAGGAAATAATCTGTATAGTTAGGTTTTTAAAGGTAAGTGCAGGCACAAAAGGAAGATTAAAAACAGATCACTGGGACAGGCAATAGCCTGCAATTACTTCTTTTCTTTATAACAGAAGAAGCTGTGATGGGTAAAGACGTCTTGGACTGAGGTGGAAGACTAGGTAACACCTCAGGGGACAGCGGAATCCTTCTGTTATCTCAAGTTAGTGTCATATGGTCAGTAAACCCCCAAATAAAGAATCTGGACTTATCAAATATCACCAAAGTTCAGGGCTTTGTCACCTGGCTTTTGTGGACCCTTGGCAGAGAAACAGAAAAGCTGAGATTATGTTTCCAGCTACCATCTGTCAAGGGGCTGCAGCCAATCAATCAGTTCACATTTCAAAGCTTAGCTTCACCCTAGGAGTAACCAGAAAAGTGAATCTGAGACATAATTAATTATCCCTCAAGGCAAGTGAACACATTGAATTCAAATTATGTTCCTAAAGGAATTAAATGGTGGTTCAAAAGTAAGACTCCAGCAGACAAGTTTGGTGGCCCATGTCAGCTATTTCTCCCCCATAACAAAGCCCAGAGGTCAAGGGCAAAGGCCCTTTCCCATATCTGACACTGATCATTCACATCTACCTCCAGCTTTCAAAGAAGACAGAACAAGAGGAGGAAAAACTGTGCAGGCCCATATGGCAACGCTGGTCATATTCTAGTCTCCATCCAAATGTCCCAAGGGTTGGGAATGGAAAAGAGGAATAGATGACTTTTTAAGGTCCCATCCAACCCTGTTTCTCTGTGCCCAGTGGAAAACTAGACCTACATTTCTAATAGTTTGAAGGTCACCAATAAATTTGCAGCACTAAGCAGCCAGTTGCACACCCTCTCTGAACCTACGCCAGGCCTTCATCTATCAGATGGGGTGAAATACATACATTGCCTCTTCCAACTTGAACATTTCCTGATTCTAACACTGATCCCCGTCAACCTGGAAATAGCTCTAAACTGGTAAACTAATAGTGGATACAATGTTTGTGAGCGCTTCCTGACCAGTAATGGCAGCAGCTACAGACCAAGGAAACGATCCTTCAGAGGCAGGCTACCAAATCCAGGTAGCCAATGAGCAGACCCTGATAAGCAGACCCAGTCCTTTCCCCAAAGGCATAATAAGGCCTTGGAAACTGGAAAATGCCATCAGAATTGCAGGAATACATCCTGGACCTTGAGGATCCCTTTATTGCCAAGAGTCCCTAAACTGGAAGGGAAGGCCCCTTGGTTCGCTCTTCTGGCAGATTCCCTTTTCCATGGTGGCTGCTGAACAGAAACCCATTATCCCCTGCCCATCTCCTTCCCAAATGGAAGATGAGAGCTACCCGTTAAGCATATTAAATGGGGAGTTCAATTTATGGGTTATTAGGGACATTACCTCCCCTTGGGGGTTTTCTGAAGTCTATAATTGTGGAAATGCTTTCCAGTTGCCACATCGTTAATTAAGAGGCTTCAGTATGTCCTCTGGGGCTTCTGATGTGGCCCGCACATCCCCCCGTGCATGGCTAGCCTCTCGCTGGGGCCTGAGACAGCGTGAGTCTGCTGCCAAGAGAAGCTGCAGAACCTTCCCCACCCTTCCAGGTCCAAGTAGCCAAAGCTTAGGGAAGATACAGGGTGTCCCCCAAGATCTCTCATTAAAATGCCATTTGGGGGATAAAGATAGGAACCAGACAACCTTCCGTATATAAGCAAGAGACAAGCTCTAAGACCAAGAGCCCCCTAAGTGAGGTAGGTTGGTGTTTGAGGGCCCTCCCAACCCAAAGAGGCTATGAGCATGAAGTTTTCTCAAGAGGAAACTCAACTTCATGGCTTTCAATGTTTTTTCTTTTCCCAGGTCTGAAAGTTTTAATTCTGTGAGGTTTGGTCACTGTCTTCCTTCTTTAACCTGGGAAGTCTGTCTTCAGCATCTCTACGAGACTCAGAGCTTCATCTAATGAGCGCCCAAAGCTCCGCAGGGGAGGTGGCCAGAAGCTGGCGTGCTGGAGTCGGCCTGGGCTATTGTGCACTGTCCGCTTTCAGACACTTTTTATAGAGCTGCTTTTTTTCCTTCTTGGGATTTTTCTTACCTTGGAGCCTTGACTTTGCTGTCCCAAAGTAAAGCAAGGGAGTACATGTGTTCACCAGGAGCTCAGAGCTCCCTGATCATCCGTAGCTTTGGGGACCTGCCGTTCGCCTTAATGAGAAGGCTAAGGTTGAGGGGAGCTTGGATGAAGCAGGGTGACAGAGGCAGCCTGCCACAGGCTGGGTTTTCCGGATCCAAAGCTACCCTAGTGGATCCCCTCATTCCAAAGACTGGCCCACATCACTGCAGGGTGGGAGATCTGTGAGGAATCAGGTGACCAGGGCAAAGCTGAGGTCCTCCACCCCGTCTAGCTGTAGACTTAGCAAATTTCTGAGATGCTGCTGTTCAGTTAGACATTACAGATGAAGCCCCAGTCAGTGCTGTGTGAAGAGGCTGGCCACACGCGTAATCCATGTGTGTGGGTATGTATGTGCGTGCGTGCACGTGCACGGATGTGCGTATTGTGCATGACAGGCGGGCTAGGAGATAAAAGGGTCCCCACAGAAGCAAAAGCACTCCGAGTCGTTGTCTCAGCAACCCATGGGCAGAGCTGCGTGAGACAGGCTCCCTCCGTGGGCTACGTGCACCAGCCCTTCAAAGCTTCACAAGCCAAGCATGAAGCCAATAAATAAATATCTCCAGCTGAATAATGCTCCATGCCTATTCTTGGCCACGTTCCTTTCCCTTCTTTCCTCTTTGTTTTTAGGCAGTAGGTGATCTTGATGAAATGAAATAATAACAATAATCTGCTCCATTAGGACCAAACATTAAGGGAATTATTGAACAAGTAAGAGAAGAGGCAGCTGGCACAGTGTATGCTAATGACCATTAGACTTAAACCCTCTTTCTTTCTGAACATAATGGCGTTGTTAAACCCCTCTTCCTCCCACCTCCCCAAAAGTCAGGCCTCCCAGCCCGAGGGGAGGAGAGGAGGCCTTGGAGACCTAACAGCAATGTGGGCAGCAGCTGGGGCTGAGCAAATGAAAACCAACATTAAAAACTAGTCACTGAGGGCAGACCTTATGCAAGACACCTTGGGGGGCTCCAGTGACTTCAGATGAAAAAAGTCAGAAGTAGAAGGGAAGAGAGTCAAGATGTCAAGATTTCCCTGAATTTGGTACCTATTCATCTATACCGCTCTCTGAACCAGTGAAGATTTGAAACATCTTTTCTTCTTCAGCTGAAAACTGAAATGAACCATTAATGTCCTATTCAGGAGGTGCCTACTAGTGAGGGGACTGGCAGAAGGCCCTTCACAGAGGTGTGGGCCTTGATCATATTTCTGTCCCACACACAGAGGTCCAAGTTTATCATCATGACTGCCATGAGGTCTGGTGTGGCAGGGTCCAGTCAAGTGTTCAGGGGCCCTGCCCGGGTTCTCTTTCACAGGAGACCCTCCGGTGGCACAGTGTCTGTACTGGGAGAGGTGACAGTCCCACAGAGCTGATGGTTAGCTTTGTAAAGATCTCAAAGGCTACAAGTCACTACGAAAGCATTTCTCAGCTTCCTACAGCAATCCCATCACACATACTTAATTCTTCCCCTGAATTCCTGTCTTATCTTGTAATTCTGTGCACACCTTGCCTTATTCCTATAGGATCGGCACAATGGAGAAGACATGATGACAACTGCCACTTGTAAAGTACTTACCATGTGCCAAACATGGTGCATGGTGAACCACATTTATTATCTTATTCAATCCTGATAAATACAAGTAGTAAAAACTATATTTTTCGATGAGGAAACAGAAGCTCAGAGGGGATAAATAACTTGCCCAAGTTTCTGTGGTAGCATGACCCTGAACCAAGGCTCACCCACTGATCTTAATGATCTTATTTTATGAGGTTGTTGAGCAGAAAAGGGTTCCACCATGGTAGCCTGGGCTCCAATTCCCCGGCTTTCTATCTTCCCTAAATTAAGCCCTGGATGGTCTTGCTCTCACACCTAACTCTTAGGGTTATGCAAGTGAGGATTCCCAAATGTCTACACTCTGTCTTCACTGCCTGCCCCAGATGCTCCCAGTCTTCTTCAATTAAGCTGATTGGTTAATTTGGTCACTAGGTTGACCAAAAGCATAATTTCAAGCAATAATTTAATTGTGCCAAGGGTGACCATACTTACCAGGCTGACGTTCTAATGTGGGCAGGGAAGATCTATGAAGACATCTTGTTCTTGGGTGGATGTTTTCTAAGTGAAATCGAACACCTTCAGGGTCAACAGATACAGATGCTCAATTATTTCCTTGAGAAGAGCCTGCCACACTTGCACACAGACTCAGGTCTCTTTGCTGTGTGTAAGCCCCTGACCTGGGGTCAGAGACCTACGAGGAACAGTAGACATGTTCCATAATATAACACGCATGTAGAAGATAGACTGGGGAGAAAATGTGTGGCTTGAATAATTTCAGGAAAATTAGAACTTGTATTGGTTAGATCACCCAAAAGACTGCAGGCCAACAGATTTGGAAAAGGTAGGAGAAACCCTGCATGTCATGTTTTACATCAGGACCCAAACAAGGATGATGGTCACTCCTGATGCAAGTCATTCAATGCTGGTCAAATACAGAGGTTAGCAAAACTCTCCAGACATGGCTTTCAGCTCATAAATCTCCTCTAACTTGTAACTTACTTGACCCACAGTGCTGGGAACGATGGGCAACCATGGCCACATCTCTTGTAATACTCCTGCTGTGACCCAATCTTGACATCAAGTAAGATGCACATTAGAGCTGAAGCATTGTGGCAAAGGGACAGGCGAGGGACTTAAGGACTGGGGGAGACGCTGAGGTACGAACACAATTAGTGCATCATACACCGAGATCTCCTCCAAGCCCCTTATCCCTTGCCAGCAAGCTTTGTTGGACATCAAAGAGGGGAGGGAGAGGGAAGACTGACAGTCAAAAGGCCCTCCTCTGGGGCCATACACTAAGTGCTGTGGCTCTTGTTTCTCCCCCTTAAAAAAAATATTATAATTCAATTTTTCTGTGGAACTAATCAAGCACAAAAATCTGGAGAAGAGGCCTGGTTGTGAAGGCAATCTCTGAGCAAGACACTGACGTTCTCATTAGGGCAGGCTTCATTAAACCACCAGCTCCAACATCAGCAGCATATTGTCTTCAGCTAATTACATTTTTGCTGGCAAAGCCATCGTACAAGTCTTCAAATCCTTCCCATCATTAATTTAAAAACACACACACACACAACAACTGCCCTGCCCTGCCTCCTCCCTCCCTGGCATCCCACCCACACATCTCTGCATGCTGTCAGCTTTGTTCTTCTGGTTTTCCAGGATTCCTCTCTTATATTGGGTTTTGGAGGGGGAGGAGAGGAAGTGGAGGAGAGAACCTGCCACCTATTAGTTTGATTTTGTTCACTAGCTGACCATGGCTCCCTCTGTTCCTGGCCAGATGCTAGTTATATGCACCAGGACCTTGGGCTCAGGCCCAGTGCTCACCAACCAAAGATGGACCAAAGCAAAGAGAAGCTGGAAGTTGAACCCAGCTCTTCCCCCTCCTCCCGTCACTCATGGAAGGTGACAAAAGGCCTAACTCTGCGATTGTTTTGGTTTCCTCATCAGTGGCTTGATCAGGCAGAATGAATTCATCAGTCAGCCGGATCTGGCCAAAGACACTCACATGATACAAAGACAGTCAGGGGTTCATGCTTCCAAAGCAACTGGACGAGGCAGAGATCATCCACCCAGTGAGCGTGTAACTCTGCACCGTGGGGCAGGCCTGTTTTCCTGACCCTGGTGTTGGGGGTTGGGGGGGGTGGCGTTCCCAGCCAACCTGCAACATCATTACGACTGCATTCAGACCGTGGCGTTCTGTTGTAAGGGAGAGAGGGGCACAGAGAGAACAGGCTAGCGCGATGGGGGTGTCCGTGCCTGTCTCTGAGCCTCTGCCCTCTCCCTTCCCTGACATGTCCTTCCTCCCCCTCCTTCTATCCTTCACCCCCTTTAAGTCCCAGCATACGTTCCTCTCCCCACTGAAGCCCACTTTGACTACTCCAATGCTCAGACATGCCATCCTCTCCCAATTCTTAAAGCACATAAGAGCATTTCTTAATCAATCTCTAATCCCGAATTCTGCTGTTTCCCATATCACAGCTCTGACTGGATTTGCAGGCAGAGACCACGGCTTAACAACTTTCTAGAGCCCCAGCCTCAGCAGAGGGCCCAGCCCAGAACTGACCCCCTGTAAACAGCGCACTGCTTGATTAATCACAGGGAAGCACGTCCTGCTGGCTTGGCAAAGTTGATAAAGCACAAAAAGCATGATGTTTACACTGTCGGCTCAGAATTAAGGCTTCCATCTGGAAGCGTGTCCTCACTCTTCTCGGCTGGCTCCTCTGCCAACCCTGAGGAAGGAGTCAGCTACGGTAGGGCATCCGTTCTCTCCCCACCAAGGACGTGCAAATAGGAGGCCCGCTGCAGACCCACCATCCAGAGGATACTGGCTGTGTTTTAGGAAAGCATGATGGCTTCCACTTACCCAGCCTCATTCTAGCTCGCATCTTTCTGTACCATTAGCAAGCCATTGTGAGCTGGCAGAGGGCTCGCTTAAGCTGACCGAGATGGTCTTTTCTAGTAGAACTAACTGACCTGTACTTGGAGCTGACTGTTCTTGCCGTCCTCCCCAGAGCTCTGCACGAATAGAGTCTCATCACCAGACAGGTGAAAGAAATTTGTCATCGCATTTAAAAAAATTTTTTTTAGCAAATGTTTTGAAGTCTTCATTAGATTTATTTTTATGGGTTTTTTGGGGGGGATAATTAGGTTTATTTATTTAATTATTTTTTTTAATGGAGGTCCTGGGGATTGAACCCAGGACCTCGTGCTCTCTGCCCTTTGAGCTATACCCTCCCCCTCCCCCATCATCATATTTTAAAACATCTATTTAGCACCTAATTCTAGGAAGAGCTATACTATGTGCTTTACCAAAAAAAAGTCACTCTTCTTAGAAAATAAAGCTTTAATTTTTTTGTTTTTATTAACATATGCATATATGTATTGATGTGTATATATATATATATATATATATATATATATATATATATATATATATATATAATGCATTTCTGTTTCTGCAGAGTGACTGCAGGTAAGATGGAGAAGTTCTTTTTCACTCCATTCTGTAGTTGGAAAAATTAAATTTGGCTTAGCAAGAGGGATAAACACTGTCAGAGCCAACAATTTTCAACAGTTTCCTCTACCACCACACCGTGACAAATGTGGGCCACAACCTGGTAGACCCCACAGGCACACCGAGCATTTGATGTACTCCCCAGTTCCAGCTGTGACTCCATTTTTTTTTCTCTCTCCATCGAGAAGCCAGACCACAATGCAAGTTGAGTGAGAATGACCTTATTACAGGTCATTTATAACAGTGACTCCACTCTAATGGAAAGAAGCAAACCGGTCACAAATTTCAGCAGTTTACCCATTATTTGTATCAAATTCACCTGCCACATTTTACAACTGACGGGGTCAAGGCACTGTGGCTGTGAACTACAGAGGTGTCAACGTAGCCACTGAGGACAGGAAAAAAAAAGATTTTTTTCTTTTTCTGAGAGCCCTGTTTTGTTCAGAAGACTGAGTCAGGGACCGTCTGGTCTTCAGGTCCCAGGGGGGCCTCATCCTTGTACAACAGCAGGTGCTACCAGCTTGGTCCTTATTCCTTGCCATGTAATGCTCACAACTGAAGCTCTCACTCTGAAAATCTTTCACAGTCATTTTGCTTAGTGTCAATTAAAACAAAAATTTAATACAGATATATATAGAGAGAGATGGCCTTGTGACCTGGCCGGCTCTGGTGTGTGTGACAGTCTTCCCTAAGTTCCTTCTCTATGACATGTGAAAGGAGGAAGAAAGGTGAGGGGTGGGGGTTAGTGGAGAGAAAGGAGCTCCAACAACCAGAGGAGATCTGAGCAGAACCAAAGGTGTTGTGACACGGAAGAAGGGGCACTGACTGAGCACTTGGCCCCAAGTCCCAACAACCCTCCCTTTGGCCCCTCTGAGCCTCAGCTTTCTATGATGTCAGACTTGCCCAGCCTTCCTCATGGGGTTGTCCTTCCATTCCTAGAGTCCCTTTGGCCAGGCCCTCGGCTGGGATACAGACATGCATAATCCGGCCTAGTGAGGAGACGCGCGAGGGGAGGCAGCCTCCTGCACGGGGAACGAGAGCAGGAAAATTGCACTGGGGGCAGCCCTGCCCGACCCGCCCCCAGGGAAGGGCGCTCAGGGCCGTCTCCAGGGGGATGTCACGGGGCAAAGTTTAAAGAGAGTCATTAGAAGCGACCCTGCTCAGAGGAGACAAAAGACATTTTACGCTAAAGTACAGCACTAGTGAAATCACAGATGTATTCATCTGTCAGGCAGGGCCAGCAAAGATGACTGAGCCAGTCAGTGTGGCTAGAACGGACAGCGGAAACCAAGGAGTGGTAGGAGAGGAGCGTCAGGGCATGAGAGGGTCAACATCTTGGAATTTACCCTGCAGAGAGGAGGGGCTACTCGAGGTGTTTCACCAGGATGGGGACACAGTCGAAGCTGCATTTTACCAGGAACAGCCTGGCGGCAGTGAGAGGGAAGTTCTGTGGGGATCAAGTCAGCAGGCAGCAGCGTGAACAGGGGGAAAACCCTTGCAGCAGCCAGGTGAGAGGTGATGGGGGCCTGTATCAGCAGTGGTAGTGGGGAGGGAAAGAAGAGAGAAATTCTAGAAACATTTGGAAAATAAAAGGAGCAGAGCTTGGTGCTGGACTGAATGAATGAGGGGGGGAAGGGGCTCTAGCCTGGGTGACCATGTTGGTGGTCCCTGCACCAACAGAGGCAGAGAACACAAGAGGTGGGGAGGGTGGCGGGGAAGATGGATGATGCATTTCACGTGAGCTGTGCTGTTCAGAAGGCACGTGGGACATCCAGACAGATAGATCTGTATGTCAGAAGCTTGAGGGAGAGAAGCCGGGGCTGGAGATGGAGATAGATGTAAGGACCAAGGGGGAAAACACATGATCCAAACAAATAACATTCATTCCACAAACACCAACTGGGGATGTTTCTTGTGTGAAGCGTTGTGCTGGTAGCTGTAAGAAACATAAAGATGAATCAGACTCAGACCAGATCCGGCCATGTAGAAGCCTAGTAGAGAAGGAAAGACTCATCAAAATACTAACACGCTGGATGGCAATAGATACCACCCATGAGAGAGGCTCAGAGGACGCTTTCCTGTTGGCTCAGCCATAGCAAACCAAGAAGAAGCCATGGTCTCTGGTTGAGAGGTTGGAGAAGGTGGCCAGGTGGAGATGTCTGAGGCAAGACCTGAAAGAGAGGTTGGATTTGAACACACACACGGGGAGGGGAGTGGAGGCCACAAGGGGACGATGCCATGGCCATAGCAGGTACAGGGACACTGAAAGGGAGGCTGCAGAAAGTGGAATCTTGGGCAATAAGAATGAATAGGAAGATTGAGATCCTTCTGTTCCCAGGAAATAAAATGCACTATTTGTGCAGATGATTCTCTCAAGTGAAATAACTGTCTTTCTCCTTTTGGCTGTTCTTTCTCTGCAACCCTAGTGACCTGGGATGGTATTATCTGGGTAAGGCAGCCTTTAGCACAAATGCAGGTGAAAAAAGTCTGGATGTAGAAACAGCCCTTTGAATGTGCTCACAGTATCACACAGAAATAGTTACATGGCCCACTTCCCACTCTAACTTTTTTTTATTAGATAAAACCAGGTGAAAATGAACATCAGATCCAAGCTCGATCAAAGAGGCAAAGGAACTCACAAAGAACATGGAGAGGAGGAAGCAGGGAAGAGGAAGGCAGCTGAGTCTCCAGTGTCTCAGAGAGGACCTGCCTTCCGGATGGGAATCCAGAATCGCCTTGTCCTTGTCCCCATGCAGAGGCTACGCTGGGAACCAGCAGGGCCCACCTGGAAGGGGAGTCTGGGAAGTGCCCGAGAAGCCCCAGTGCTGGTAGTCAACAAGGCAGAGTCCACTACCCTGTCAGGAATTTTCCTTCCTCCTAAGATATAACTGCTGTCCTGAGGACAGAGCACACAGGGCAACTGAGGCTGTCCAGTGAGGGAAAAACACAAATAAAGCCGCTGGCTTGCCTGTGCATGCCAGGAATCATTCTGCCTCTGGCTTCACATTAGTCTTTTGTAGACAGGAGGATAAATAGCCTCTTCTCAGAGCACCAAAGTTCTCCAGAGGTGATTCCAGAGCTTTCTGTGGGACATTTCCCCATACCAGATCCCCCAAGCTGGAGGCTGCAGGCCCTTCCGGTGAGCTGGTCCCTCATGTGGTCCCAGCGCCACTCCATTCTGGAGCACCTCCTCCCAGCAAAGGTGGGGGCATGTCTAGAGAGGCTCCCTGGAGACTGTGAGATGCAGAGCTGGCTGAGCACAAGGGGCCTTGAGCCTGCAGTTCAGCAAAATCCCAGGATGTCTGCAGAGAGATCCCTGGGGGCCACAGGAAAGGGCTCACAGCCACCAAACTCCTTTCAATGGATCAGCACCGTGGGAAGGGATAGCTCCCTCCCAGGGCAGCACTGCTCCCATCAGCCCAACATAAGGCACAGATGCCTTTCATTTTCCCCACAGACGGTCATCTCATGCTCATAAACGGAAAAAAAGAAGAGCAGAGTTGCTGCAGGGGATAAAATAGAGGTTCTTCATATATTGCTCTGAAGTGAGTTCTAAGCAGGGATGGCAGATGTCTCACATGCCCTTCACTCTCATATTCCTGGGATGTGAGAGCAGGGTGGGGGAACTTGAAGGCCGCCTAGCCTGGGATTCTCAGGGGAGCACCCACAGCCCATCTAGTGCCCCTGGCCGGTGGCATGCCCGTGGCTGGCAAAAGTGTGAAACATTTTTATTTTATTTATTTTATAAAATATTATTTTCTCTAACCTATGTTGAAATAATTAACTATCACTTCAAACCCATGATTCTGTTGGCATTTTCATCTAAGATAAGATTAAAATAAGTTCAAACTGAAAAAGACAATCAATTTAAATAAAGATATTCATATAATACTAACACAGATTGTATAAAACTTTGGCAAAAAAACCCCAAAAAAACCAAAAAAACCCCGAATCCTAAATGCCCAAGGTTTTGAAAAACATTCACTTACAGATAAGAAAATTGAGGTTCAGGAAGGTGAAGGAGCTTGCCTGAGTTTTCACAGGCTTTCGTGGGGAAAAGGACTTTAATGAATGCCTCCTGACGTCTAATTCAGTGGTCTCATCCACCATTAGGCGGCTCGTCATCTCAGCAGAGCTTTAATCACTGCTGGGGAGAGTGAGAGGGGATGCGGTCTGGATGGGTACAGCTGGGCTCTTGGCCTGCATCACTGTGCTACGGATGCTCTGAGCACAGCCTTGGCTGGACATGTGGGTGCTGCCCCATCCCAACTCCAGATGGAGTCCAAGGAAGGCGATGGTGCCCTGGAGAGGCTGGAGGCCTTCGATGCTGAGGCTGCGTGCTCAGCAGAGCACTGAGACGAGTGGGGCCGCGGACTGACACAGCCAGCTGAAAGCCTGAGGATGGTGACCTGGATGTATACACGCCATGAAACTTGGGGAACAAAGACAGAATAAATGAGAGCTGCTTTAATGTCACTGCTGGGATGCAGAGTGCTTCTGAGTTTGTTCCGTGTGGCAACTTTCCTCACTCCATAACAATGTGTCTAAGGCCCATCACTGCCAGATTCTGACATGTTCACTCATAAATCCAAACTGCATGTGTGTCTTAGTCCCAAAGCTTTCCAATGTCTTCCTCAGACAAGATATAGGAAGGGAGGAAACAAAAGGCTGAATCTTTTTAATAAACACTTGGTGTCGTCTCTCCCATAGGGATCTCATACAGCCCTTTATGCTGTCGGAGCAGCAGAACTCACCTCAAGTTCACCTTAAGCGAACTTTGGGATTGGGAGCCAGAGCCCAGAAGGTCTCAGACACTGCTCCGCGAAGCACCCGCTGCTGTCAGCCACGATCCAGTGTGTCGATAAACTGAGCGTCTGATTCATCCCAGTTGGAAGGCTACTTGACTCATCTCTGCTGCTATCCAAGGATGTCAGCAGCAGTGACGGAGGTACCAGGAGAATCTTCAATGGCAGGGCAGTATCAAGAGGCTGCTGACCTCCGTGGCGAGCCCTGCGCAACGTTGAGGAGGGCTACTGACGTCAGCGCCTCACATAGGCAAGACTCTTAATGAGCTTTAGGAGGTACTTGAGGGAGTCACAACTTATTTTATGAGATGAGGTCTTAAAATGCTTTGTCCACCCTCCGCCTCCTCGGCAAGGCAGAGAGCCACCACCAACTTTTAAAGCCCTTACTTGTCAGCCCCACACAAGCCAGCTTTAACGTGACGTGTCTGGAAGCACAATTCTACTTCCACGCATGCATGTACATGTGTATCAGTATTTCGCTTTAAGGGGATATTCTAACATAAACAAGCATCTCATAAAAGTCTACTGTGTGTGGCAAAGTCGAAACCAAGCAGGAGACACAGGGAAGAAAAGATGGCATGTTTGCTTATCTGCGTCCTGTTCATACTTCTTTTGTCAAGTCTGTTTTTGTTTTTGTCAACTTCTGTCTTCACTGAACCCATCAGTGCCTCTTAGGAGAGGCTAATGTGAGTGCATGTCACCTGAATTTGTGAGTACCACATGCTCTGAATTGTAGCAAGAACAATGTTTATCACAGCCTCCCTTAAGTGACAATTACAACCAATCCACAGGAATCTGACAAAAACCAGAATCTATTTCCTTTTATACCACAAATAAGACCCTATCATGTCTACTAGTTAGAGTCTAGTCTCTGTTTGGGTTCTGTGGACAAAATGAGGAGAATGTACTAGATTGGGTTCAGCAAACTATGGTCTGTAGGCCAAATGTGGCCCGCTGCCTACTTTTATAAATAAAGTTTTATTGGAACACAGCCACATCCATTCATTTATATCCTGTATATGTCTACTTTGGCACTATTATGGCAAGAGTTAGGTAGTTGCAAAAGAGCTTAAGGCTTGGAAAGCTGAAAATGTTTACCATTTGGCCATTTACACATCCTTGGCCTAATTTCCTGCCATTAGCCATGCTAGGGCTCTCTCTGTGGGCTAGCTGGCTGTATCTCCTGTACCTAAATCTAGACTGTTTCCAACCAGGGCTCATGGGTGTGGGTCTGAGGTCATACTTAAGGGCAAACTTCAGGTCTGTGAGAGAATCTCAAAGCTTTAGGGAGGGGCAGAAGGCGAGAGAAGGGAGCATGATCTGATGCAAAGAAAATGGCATTAGGAATAGGGATCTCTGAATTTTTCCACCAATACTGACCCTGAACATAACCCATCATTATATGCCTTGTTTTCCCTGTATGGATATCTGGGCAGAAAAGGAATTCCCACAATGACATCATTTGGCCTGATCAAAAAATAAATAAATAAATTAGTGAAGTTCTTCCAGGAAGTCTGGAGCTGAGATTATCATCCTAAACTGTAAGACAGCTGCTAGGAAACCCTGTAAACAATGAAACAGACGTGACTTAACAATGCCCTGGATGTACACGGCCACAGCCCAGCTTTGTAATGGGCCCATTCTGTGGCCCTGATGGCCCTAATTGCCTCGGTCTTTTCTCTGAGCAAAACTCCTCTAGGACTCCTGTAAGAAGTTGCTATGATCCTACCTGCCTTCCTGGTTTCCTAAGGTACCGAGCCCCTGGGTAATATATTGCACGCAGAAATTGTTACAGCCAGCTTGCATAGTACCCCAGGAGTTTACCTAGGTAATATTTACTGGGCACCTCCCATGGGCCAGGCTTTGTAGGAAGTGCTTAATAAGAATCACCTCATGTAATCATCAAAACAGCCTTATCAGGTAAAGTCTATTATCATTCCCATTTTATAGATAAGGAAAGAGAGTTTAGAGACATTAAGCAATTTTTCCAAGGACACCAGAAAATCTAGCTCAGTGGCAGAATGAGGATTTAACTTGGTCTCTCTGATAGCAAAGCCACTACCAAAAGCTACCATAGCTAGACCACACAATTAAAGTTCTGCCCCACAGTACTTACTGTCTTCACTGGCTTCTTGACTTCTCAATGAGCTTTGCTCAAATGCAACCCCAAGAGATGCTTGCTCTTGTTGCTCAACCTAAGTCCTCATTTTTTGATGCGGCTCAGAGACTCCACCATGACGACATCTTGCCCAGTTCTCTATGTGCCTTCCTAATCTTCGTCAAGTGGGGAGTTTCTGCTGTGCTAGCTAAAAGAAGCAAATGTAGGACCTAATGAAACTTACAAGCTTCTGCACAGCAAAGGAAACCATAAGTAAAACAAGAAGACAACCTACAGAATGGGAGAAAATTTTTGCAAATGAAACCGACAAAGGCTTGATCTCCAGAATATATAAGCAGCTCATATGACTCAATAAGAAAAAAATAAACAACCCAATCCAAAAATGGGCAGAAGACCTAAACAAGCAGTTCTCCAAGGAAGACATACAAATGATCAAAAGGCACATGAAAAAATGCTCAATATCACTAATTATCAGAGAAATGCAAATCAAAACTACAATGAGGTATCACCTCACACCAGTCAGAATGGCCGTCATTCAAAAATCCACAAATGACAAATGCTGGAGAGGCTGTGGAGAAAGGGGAACCTTCCTACACTGCTGGTGGGAATGCAGTTTGGTGCAGCCACTATGGAAAACAGTGTGGAGATTCCTCAAAAGACTAGGAATAGACCTACTATATGACCCAGGAATCCCACTCCTGGGCTTGTATCCAGAAGGAACCCTACTTCAGGATGACACCTGCACCCCAATGTTCATAGCAGCACTATTTACAATAGCCAAAACATGGAAACAGCCTAAATGTCCATCAACAGATGACTGGATAAAGAAGATGTGGTATATTTATACAATGGAATACTACTCAGCCATAAAAACCGACAACATAACGCCGTTTGCAGCAACATAGATGCTCCTGGAGAATGTCATTCTAAGCGAAGTAAGCCAGAAAGAGAAAGAAAAATACCATATGAGATTGCTCATATGTGGAATCTAAAAAACAAACAAACAAACAAACAAAAACAAAGCGTAAGTACAGGACAGAAATAGACTCATAGACAGAGAACACAGACTTGTGGTTGCCAGGGGGGCGGAAGGTGGGAAGGGATAGACTGGGATTTCAAAATTGTAGAATAGATAAACAAGATTATATTGTATAGCACAGGGAAATATATATAAGATCTTGTAGCTCACAGTGAAAACAAAATGTGACAATGAATATATGTATGTTCATGTATAACTGAAAAATTGTGCTCTACACTGGAATTTGACACAACATTGTAAAATGATTATAAATCAATAAAAAAGTTAAAAAAATTAAAAAATAAAAAAACAGTGAAAAAAAAAAAAAAGCAAATGTACTCCACAGCCAGCAAAACTGGAGAAGCCAGCCGACCCTCACGCCACCAAGCTGTAGTCTTATAACAGAATGAAGTCTGAAGTCAGATGCAGACTTGCCTTGAATCCTGGCTCCACCTGTGTGACCTTGGGTGTGTGATTTACTTTCCCTAAGTCTCAGTGTTCACATCTGAAAAATAGGGGAATGAGTATCTGTTTCACAAAGATGCTAAGGAAATTGATTGATATTATTCATGAAAATAATCCCATGTATTGCCTGGGACATAGTGGGTGAATGGGTAGCTTCATTACTATGAATATTACCAGCTCTTGATATTGATTTAAACCCTGCAGAGATTATGACTCCCACTTTCAAAAAGATCTTCAGGGATTTGGGGAACTAAGTACTTAAAAGTAAATCGTTGGCTTCTATGTCAAGTGAGCTAAATTGCTGAACAGAATATTACATCAAGTTGTTAAAAGACATTATTATCCTTGTGAAAATTTGGCCTCTTAGCTATTTTCCTTGCTGTCTGGAGAAATGGTGGTAACTTGAGGCCTCCATAAGCTTCAGGAAAGAGAACAGAATTGTAAAGAGGAAATTAAGAATGGAACGGAATGGGGAACCACTTGGTACTCGGTTCTGCCAAAGGCCATCCTCAAATGTTAAGTATTAATAATATGACTGAGTATTCCTTGAAAGCCGAATCTTGTATTAATTTTCCATCTCCTTAGTAGTTAAAAAAATACTTGAAGCCTGACAGATATTGCTGAATGAAAGAATCAATATATAAATGAATGAATGAGTCGATGATTCTTTTAAATCAATGATAGGTCAATAATGCTTTTAAAATGCTTTTTTTTAGTTTCTAAAAGTTTACTGCCAAAGTGTGAAAGTATATACAAAGAAGCCTGAGTTCATGGTTACATGACTTTCACAATTTTAGAGTTGGAAGTCCCCAACTTCCCCGCTCCCTTCTCTGCCAATAAACCCGCTGCCAGCTGTGAGGCAGAGGGGCTGAAGCCAAGGTGAGCAGGTGGGGCCAGCCGAGCTGAACAGACTCTGAGCTTTTGGGGTGAGCTGACTGGTGTAGCCACAGAAAGACAGAGCTGTATCCCACCTTGGTTGTGGGACCTGGTGCTCAGAGTTCTTGGCTTTGAAGTAACACTGGGGACACGTGTCAGAGAACTCTCAGCAACAAAAGTTGACAAACAACAAAAGCTGGTAAAAGGACCTGCAAGAGACACATCGTGGGCACTCATGATGGGCCAGGGTATGAACTGGGTGCTTCCTAGAGCACAGAGTCTAGATTCTGACAATTGTCTCAACTCAGGTCCTGGCTCTGCAACCTTAGGGTTGTTTGACTTTAGGTGAGTTACTTAGCTTGTCTGGCTCTCAGTCCCTTCATCTGTAAAATGAGATAATAACAAACCCTTCCTCATGGTGTTGTGGTGAAGATAAAAAATAAGCTACTATATATTCAAAGTACGTAGATGGTTCGCACATAGTAAGCACAAAATAAGATTGTGATATGATGATTATGATTAAATCTTTTGATCCTCCTAACATCTCTACAAGTTAGATTAGTATGCCCACTCTATTGAACAAGTAAATCAGGGACTCACAGCTTCTCAGCCTCTGCTAAAGGAAGCGGTTCCAAGCTGTGTCCAGAGCAGGAGTGGCCATTATCTGTGGCACATCAGTCAACCTGCCCATAACTATAATCAACAGAAGAAGGTTGGTTAAGGTCACATCCACCCATGGGATAATTTGCTAGGAAGGTCTCTGAACAAACAGGAACTATGGAAGCCAGTGGGGTCCATCTGCTTGTTTCCCTGAGTTAGAATGAAGGGGTGGGGGGAAGTAGGAAACCTGGTAGCCACAGGAACAAAGTTGGAAACCCTGCAAAGCTGAGCAGTCAGGCAGGATCATAAATGAAGTGACTGGATGAGTAAACGGATAGTACAAACGTTTTATAAAAGCATCCTTGTGGGGTAACATTTACAGAGCAGACGGGACAAAGTAGCTCATTCGCGACACGAGGAACCATAGAAACAGCTGCAAACACCAAACCACATAGCGCTGAGGGGCAGACGGCGGGCCTGGATTCGAGACAACCCGCCAGTTCCAGGCTTCCTGAAATTCCTTGTGGACTTCTTTAAATCAGAAGATTCCTGTCTCCCTTGTCTCCACGTGAGCTTCTATAGTAAAACTCCATTATAGAGAAGGCCTGGGTAGACCTTCATTCTTTAAACGGCCTAACCAATGCATTCACTTCACACGAGGTAATGAAGCTTTCCAAAAGGACAGCAGATTACCTGAAGTGGTAAAGCCAGGATCTGAAGCCCACCTTCCGACTAAACACAGCATTTCTTTCCACTGAACCCCAGTTCTTACTCTGCAGGGATAGGGGAGGGCAGCAAGCAAGCTCAGATAGCTGATCAACTGAAAATGGATTCACGTGTACCTGCACCTAATGCATCTTGACAAGAGAGGCACAGACAAATCATGGTGCCAGGCGGGGGAGGTCTGCAAGCCAATGTTCCCTTGGCACTTGGAATAGCCCTGAAATGGACCCTGGCATCTCTTGCCTTTTGCACATCAGTCTGTCAGAGAAAACCCAAACGCAAAGGGGTTTTGTTTTTAGGGACCTTGCTCTCTTAGGAACCACCCACCATTTTCCAATTAGGAGGCCAAGAACACAATGATGGCTTTGGCAGCTGAGCAGTGACCAGTCAGTCAGTCCAGCCCTGTGACGGATGGCTTAACTGCCAGAAAAGTTCCTTGGACTCAGTCAGGACCTGTTTTTTTGTACCTTCCAATTCATTACTCAGGTTCTGTCCTTTGTGATAACACAAGACCTGTCTAAATGCCTCCATTTGTTTTTCAAAGATCAGAAGGACTAGCCCTGATAAGTTAGGGAATCCTCACTTCAGCTAAACAAATAATAATATTAATTGACAAAAAAGATGCAAAAGTGACTCTGATGAATGAATTTGCTAATGAAGTTTTTGTAACAGGTTTGTTGAAGAAAAAAGGTGCTGACAGAAAAACCATCCAGCCCGCTCTCCTAGGCCCATGCACACTTAACAAGCACCTGATAAGTCTTGGTGGCACCTAGCAACGACCATGCTTGGAACTGCTCCTCTCTGCCCCAGAAGTGACTGAGCTTTAGGAACGAAATGGAGGCAGCTTCAAGCAAAGTCATACGTGACGCTTAGGCCGCTGAACTGAACTTGAGCAAAGATGTTCAAGTAAGAGCAAGCATGGGTCCTCCGGCACAAAGTTGTCTGCAGCCCTGGAAATGCATTCCCAGAGGCCCCCACGGGGTGGTCCGCAGGCTTTGTACCAACTCAGTCCCAAGTATTTCTTCCCCAGAGTGGAACGCCCTTAATCTTGCTTCTACATTGTTTTTATTGGAAGAAAACTATGTGTCTTGGGCTCACCGGGGGCTCCCAGAAACGAGGAGCCTGGGGACACCTGAAAAGCCAGCAGTCGAAGGTCACAGGAACCTGCAGACGCTGGCTAATGGGTTCCACCCAGCCGGGGCTAGTGGTCCTGAGCATCGCCCAGGTCTGATCAATGGGTTCTCTTCACAAAATTCTCAGGGCAGATAAACATACACTCAAAGATGATTTTTTTCTTCAATTGTGAATTATGCCTAAGAAGGCAGAACTATGAAAAACAGTACCCACCAGCTGAGTTATCATATATATATCATGTATATATATAACTGAAGCATTTTTGAAAGGCTGCTTGCTGTGAAAAATATATTTAACCAACCCATATGCATACAGGAAATCTATTAACACTGCCATCTTTAATTACAAAATGAAATATGTAGTTAATACATTAAAATTCTATTATGCACCATTAACTCCTTCTGCATACTTTAAGAAGAAAAATGTAGAACACATAGCAAATGAGCAAAAAGTACAATATGGAAATCTAAATCCATACAGAGTCTGATCCAACTATCTAATGCAAAGTCATAGTAAAACCTGATCTTCAATGGAGTAAACACTTTGCTTATAAATAAAGAATTGCTTGACTTCTGGTATAAACTCACATATCAATTTTCATTTGATGATTTTGCTTTCACTTGTTCAAAAGTTTGCAAAAGAGTATCCTTGTGTACTTTCGTAGTTTTAAACATCAGTCATCTGGCAAAATTTGAAATAAATCTCTTCAGCCAAGTTTGAATCATGCAGGAGGTTAAAACACATTGTTTGACCCTCAAAGCAATAATATAAGATTTCAGAAGGGAAATCCAATTATTCTATGTAAGGAAGAAATAGTACCACTTTGGAAAAAGTAATTCAAAAATTTTGGGATGTGATTGAAAAGTAAGGGAAGCAGAAGGGTTTTCAAAGTTTTAAATTGCCAAGTTCCTAGCTGAGGTATTGGTTTTCTATAAGCCCACGATTTTGCTGATGGTATGTTTATACTGGGCACAGTGTGAAAGAGAATTTACCAATTGTCATCCATACAATGTCAAAAGGATACAAAAAAAAAAATGGTTTTCCTTTGCATCTCATTCTCTCATGACTTAGATTTTGCGTGTAAAACAAAACCCAGTAAAAGTGAAATATAAAAATAAACAGCAGGCTCTGCCTTGAGGCAATATGAATGAGAAAAGTGTAAATACAAAATGAAAGAAATGCAAACTTTAAGGTTTTCACAGAACCATTAATTCTCTCCGCACATACTGGAAATATTTAGGATTATCAGTTAAGCTTTTAAATAGACATTTTCTTCACAAGAGAAAAGGTTGGGTCTAGTCACGTTTTGATAATAACTTTAACTTTTCTCTGTTTGAATTATGCTATTCGGATCCAACTAAAAACCGCGTCAGTATTGATCATTACAGTTAATGAAAAATAGCCCTGCGATTGTTATTTTGTAACTTACAGGGGTTTGGGTAGTAAGGTTTCATTTAAGTGCATTTTGCAGCCCAACAAAGGATTTTGCTGACGTCTACGTTTACAATGCTGTCGCTCCAGATGCCTCAAACGGCTGCCTACTTCACTTCCAAAGGATATGGCATGAAGTGTATCAGACAGTGTCTACCAATCTCTGAGTCTCTTAAGAAGAAACCATCAGAGACTCTCGGAACGACATCTTCAAACAGGATACCCTCAGGCGTGATTTCTAAGCTGAGGGCAGATACACAACTCCAGTCTTTGAAACCATTTCTAGAATAGAATGTTAAGGACGGAGAGGCAGTGTATGAGGGTGTAGGGAATCAGAACGGAGGAAGGCGGGGTGGCAAGAGGGGCTGGGGGAGACTCCACTGACCACGCCGTCTTTGACAAGGATGTGGGGAGAGTACTTATATCTTCAGTTCACCTCGGGGGTCCCTGCTCTCCTGCAGAAATCAAAGGCTTTGCTGAATTTTGCATGGAGATATGGGCCCAACCACATCCAGAGATCCAACCAGAGACAAATCAAGGCTGGCCCACCCTTACCCTTTGCCCAAACCCTTTTAACCTCTGCCCTTTCCAGCTTAGTTGAAAATAACATAGGATAACATAAAGTAAAGCAGAAGGAATAATCTCTTCCATTTTTTTTGGAAAACTGACTGTCACTGTCGGTCTGGCTAACCGGCAGTGTAGGAAGGAAAGAGCTCAGAGAGTCCCAGGTTTAAGGCTGATGTGTTCTCATTCCAGGTCAGTGTCCCCTGTCCATTAATTCCTGCCCGGTGAGGGAGGTCTCAAAAAACATTAGCAATGGAGGGCTTTTCATAGGGGTCATTATATTTTAAGGATATTGTCTTTTCCTCAAATTCTTTGGCATTCTTGATCAGCCATGCACCCCCCACAAACACGTGGACGCATACACATGTGCGCGTGTGCACACACACACTTATCTAGAGAATCTCAATTAACCTGTAAACCTGACGCATAGCCGTCTCAATCACCTGCTCGCTCTCCGGCATATCTGGACACTGAGGTTTACCGTTTGCCATTCAAGGACTCTTTTCTGGACCACATAGGCCACTGAAGATATGATGGAGGACCAGGACAAGCTTTGGACTGTCTTTCCACAGATCCTCACAACACTCCCCCAACCCCGACTAAACATACCTTCTGACACCTCACCTGTCTTAACCTCTGGTTTCCAGGGTCTTCCCTTCAGACACAATCACACCCAACATTAGTTCTTGGGGCTCTCTACTCTTCTCTTCACCCTAAACATTTCCGTGATACTGGTTCTTTGAAATGGCCTTGAACCAAAAGAAACGGAATGAAAACCATGCATGGCAAAGGCCGCTTCCTACACTGATGGGAGGATGTGGACGGCTGGTGGGAAGTCCAGCCTTGTGCCCTTCTTTTCAATCAGACTACATTACAAATATGAAGACAATGTGGCTTCTACATCTGTCACCCCAGTCAGCGCCAGGGCTGATTGGGCCAATCTGCCTGATCTCACCACAATCTGGAAACTACAAGCCACACTGAGGAAGACAAAGCTTCCCTGAGAGCGGAAACACTGGTCTTTGATTAAGGATGCGCGTGCACTCTAACCCCCATGTCATAAACCTCAGTTACTTTGTAAATGTGAGACACAGTCATCTCATTTACCTGCTCGCTCTCTGGCGTAGCTGGACACTGAGGTTTACCATTTGCCTTTCAATGACTCTTTTCTCCACCACATGGTTTAAACAGAGTGGAGTAGTATGTATATGCAGGTAACCTTCCAAGTCAGTTATTCATGGGGACACTGGCTGAAGGAGAAATAGAAGGCTTACATTCTGAGATTTTATCAGAGATTTGATGGGGATATTTTCCATGCCAAATAGTCAGATAATAGAAATTTTAACATATCTAAAATGTGCTCAGTTATCCCCAATCTAATATGCAAAACTGAACAGCACATAGTGACGGTATTCAGAGTAATAGATTAATTAACATTTGGACCAAGACTTCATTTGGTTCTCTTTTGCGTTTCCTAAGAGTGAAAGAACCCAACTCCTCCCACACATATGGCCCGCAGATAATCAGTCAGGTCTCATCCTGCTTTCAGGCTACCCTAGGAGCAGAGGATGTACTGATTTTACTAATAAAAATACAAAGTGAACCAGGTATTTTCTGTCTCTCCTGGGAAATGAGTTCATTTACTTCACAAATAATTAAGCACCAACTATGTGAATTGTTATTTTAGGTGTTGAAAGTATGCCAATGAACCAAACACCACCAAACAAAACCCCTGCCTGCCACTGTAGCATTTACTTTCCAGTGAGATTCTAAAACACAAGTTCCTAGAATTTTAGGAAAAATCTTCTAATTTTCTTGAGGCCTCAAATTTCCAAGTAAGAGAAGGGATGCTGATGGTGAGATTTCTGAGCTCTCTAGAGGGAGAGGCAAGTATCTACTGGCATGTCTTTTATTGTAAGAGGAGAGAAAGTTAGGACTGACTTTCTCCCAACTGGGAGAAGAGAGAAGAGGACTTGGTAGCAGCAACATCTTGGCAATTCAGTCATTCAGCAAACATTTTTGGAGAAACTATTGTAAGATATTCGGATCCAGTTGAATAATTCTTTCTAAGACAATCCACTACCCCCATCTGATACTGTCTCTGGTTTGTAAAAGTGACTCCATGTGTAAGCGTGTTCCTAGAGAGAACATTCAGGTAATGGTGTTGTAGGAGTAACTGCAACTTTTATGTACATCACAGGGGGAGTACTTGTTAACCAGATCAATATCAGATCATGGCGTTGGGTCCAATGGAGCTAGGTCTGAGGCACCAAGACCCTTAGTGTCAAGGTAACAGAAGCCACGGCCTGAGAGGCTGAGGTGGTGCTGCTCTTACCATGACTGAGATGTGGAGGATCCTCAGCTCCTCTTCTGCTGACTCATGCTGGGGTTCTTCTGTCGGGTCTTGTCCAGGGAGGCTTGGGGCGCCATCTTGGTGGTGGATGTGAAAAAGCAAAGTGCCATTCTCCAGCCACTGCTGCCTCCAGCGCACCAGAGGGATGTCCTCCGTGTTCCCTGAGATCTCTAGAGGACGAACACCAAAGGCACAGATCAGAATTCCAGCTGGACCTGTCTGAACCTTCTCTTTCATCTCCTTCCTAGACATTGGTACCGATTAGCCAGTGTCAGCTGAAGACAACAAAAGGTTTCTAGTTATAGTTAGGTTAGGTTTCCTGCTGCTCTGAATCTCAAGGAAGGGAAGAGGCCCTGAGAAGAAGAGAATTATCCCCCCCATAGGTCTTTGCACCCTAAACTAATGGCCCGGGCTCTCACCCATTGAGAAAAACCCAAAGGTGAAGATTCCAGTTCTTCCCCATATTTCTATGATCAATAGCATCCTTTACTCAGCACAGTTTGAATACCCTGATAACCCCCTGAGGTAAATAGAAGGTTGTTTGCCTCTTGTAAATTTGAAAGTGCGAGTTCCCTAGCAATTACTCCGAGACACCAGTGCATCTACCAAGGAGAGAGTTGGTAATTACTGTGCAGAGAACTGGCACTTACAGAAGAGTCCTGGGAGGTTACTGCAGAGCAGCTGGAGCTAAAACCACACTCATTGGCTGCATAGTCCACTGGAGATGTCTGGTTCTTGCTGTGGCAGGTAAAGCAATGTTTTAGTTCCCTCTCATTTTTCCCTTCATTTCTGCAGAGCAAAGGTGGTGTACGTGGAGAGGGCAGTGAAGAAGTGGGCCCTTATCACAGACACAAGCACTCACCTGCCCTCAAAGCTCTAGACCCAAACACCGAACTATCATCAACAGATGAATAACAGCATACCAAAACCTACTATGCCTTTTGTAGTGCAGGTGCTAAGTGTTGCAGAAGTACCCCTTTCTCTGATATTCCTAAGCAGCATCTTATCAAAGATTTGAGACATCCCACAATAGAAAGAACCTAATTAACCCAGCTTTCTCGAGGTTCATTTGGCCCTAAAAATCATTTTTTCCTTAACTATTATTATTATCATCCTCTGCTGAACATACTTTGGCAAAGCACTGCTTTATAAAATTTCATTATTTTGAAAGACCTGGCTTCTTCTCCCGAAATTTATCACCTTTGACAAAAAAAAAAAAAATCAATCTACATAAAAAAGATTTAGTAAGACACATTTAGAATAGTATTCTCATCAAGTACTACAATCGTAAAGAGGAAAGCAATTTTAAATATTTATGGAGTTTATAAATATCTTTCACTCTTTGTGGGAGGGTACAAATGATGTTCTACTGTATTTATTTACTTATATGTGTTTTCATTAGTTTATTTAACAGGCATACATTGGGCATGTGTTACGTATGTGCCAGGCACCATCGTAGGCACTAAGAGACAAATCTCAATGAAGCCCTCAACGGGTTCTCCAAAGCGATGCACTGCTGAATGAATATGGCAAATGTTACACCACATGCATGACAAAGTTTTGTGGGGACACAGAAGAAGGAAAGAGTAATCATGCCTGGGTAGAGGGTGGAAGACAGACGGGGGAAAGTAGCCTTCCCAGAAGATGATGCTACAGGTGTTGAGCCTTTAAGTGTGAGTGGACTTCCTTTTAATAGGTGGGGAAGTGGGGAAAGGACATTCAGACACTGATGGGAGAATGAGGAGGAGGAGGAGAGGGAGGAGGAAGAATACTGGCTGGTCCTCTGGGCAAAGGTCAGTGAGAAGGATTTATGGGAGCCACCAGTCATCAGCCTGTCCCTAAAAGACACTGCTGTGATTCCCTGTCTCATCCTACCATCCTACAGACCAGGCAGGGGAATAGACGTAGGAGTGTGAGGGAGGATGAGGGCGCAGCAAAAACAAGATGCTAAGAGTTCCCACATTCTTAGCCTCCTCCCTAACTGCCTGAAAGACTCAGTCATCCTGTCCTGTTGGGCTGGTAAGCTCTCCGTGCTCGGGAAGTGACCCGCACAAGCATCCAGGAAGCTGCAGTGGGCAGAGGCTGTGAGAATGGAAGGGCCCCAGCAGCCCGGTCCTGGTTTTCCAGGCACAGCTCCATTTGGTAAATGAGGCAGTGACACAGGCTTCCCAAGTTCACCTTTCCTCTAAGGAGCCCTTCCAGATTTCCAGGTGAACAGAAACCCTGGGGCGCACCTCCAAAGATGCCTGCTTAGACCGGCTGCAGCCATGTGATGCTTCAGCACACGTCACCTGATCACAAACCCTACTCACAGCACGCCACCTTCCTCACCATGCTTCAAGCCTTCACATCAAAGCACCAGGAAGACTCCTCCTGGGAAACACACCTTTCTCTCCCAAGTCTGCCACTGCAGTAGAAACCAAATTCCATCTCTTTTTCAGCACAGACATAAAAATCACAAGCAGCAGCAGCTCCTACTGGAGGACCTAACGGCATAATTAAATCACCCAGAGCAACATCCAGTCTCTAGCCCACACCTGCTCTAACCCACCCTGGGATTTATTCCACATGTGCTGGCTGCCACTTTGGCCCTTTCTGTAACTATTCGAGAGGAATCCAGCACCTCCTACCTCTGAAGCACTTAACAGATTGGCTTTTTATTTCCCAGGAGATCCTCGTCAAATAGGTCAGACTCATTACCTCTGTTTTAACGGTGGAAGCAGAAACAAGAAAATACCCAGACCAAAGTCACCCCCGCCTGACACAGAAGAGGGACTAAGATGGATGAATTTCTGTCAGATCCCTTCCACCTCCAACACACGCATCAGACAACATGACCTTTGCACATGCGTAAAGAGTTGAGTTGGAAGTCCATGGGATCTTTTAGGAGTTTTTGTGCTGTAGTATTTTAATTTTTTGCACAAAGCCTTAGTATTCCATGAGTTCTTTTACAACTGAAATATAATTCATATACTGTAAAATTCACCCTTTGAATATATACAATTCAGTGGGTTTTAGTATATTCACGAGTGTGCAGCCATTGCCACTCTAATTCCAGAAACTTTCATCAGCCGCAGAAGAAACCCTGTACCCATTGGCTGCCAGGATTTTTTTTTTTTTTTTTTTTTTTTTTTTTTTGAGAAGGAAGGAGTTCTGTCCAAGGTTTTAGGATTTAGGAGTTTCAGGTGCAGCGGGGGTGTGGACAAAGTGCTCCCACGGCGAGGTGGCCTGAGTGTACAGAATCTCTAGCCTTGGCTTCCAGGCCAGCCCTCTGAACCTGACTGTGGGTTATTCGTGCCAAATTCCTTCGGAAAGTGATATCCCTGTTTGGCTCAGACCAGAATCATCACAGAGGGCAAAGGGTGAAGGAAAGAGAGTACCAGGCCTGCCGGTGAAGGTGCCTGTCACTTTTTAGATTCAAGATAATCACAGAATGATAGTTTCTTTCTTGGCTTTTTTCCCCCCCATCCTGGCAGGATTTGACGTAGGAGAGCTAAAATGCTAAACCAGGAACTTACTTACTTATGCTATATCTGGCCTGGGTCAACCAATGAAAAACCACACCGGGCACAGTGAATGTCTCATGAATTTCATCACAGTGGGGCTGAGATCAGAGCTGGGAACATCAGTGCAATCACGCTGGTCTGGATGTCAGCAGAACAGCTCAAGAAGAAGAAACACTCAGAAATTGCTTTACCAATGCAAGCCTGACCTGGGACTCCCAAGGAGCAAATATGAGAGGTGATAAAACAGTTACTTTAGTCCACGGCCTCCTGCAGGCCGTGGATGAGGCTCAGACAGAGAGCCTTTGCCGGTGCCCTGAATAAAACAAGTGCCAACAGGAGCCCACAGTCATCTCAAGATACCACAGGTGGTGTGAGTACGACAGCTATCATCGCACTGTGGGGCTGAGAGCTCCAGAAAGTGGAGGCTGTCCTCACTTTTAGCATTCGATTCTCCCCCTCCATCAACCTCGCAGATCTCAGCACCTCCAAAATCCTGGAATGCGCAGAATGCACAGCAACCAGGGTGCCATTTACTCTTGTATATAACAAAGATCGTTGGAGCACACCCTAATTTGCCACACTGAGCAAATTGTGCTGCATGGTCCCTACTCTCAAGGAGCTTTTGCTCTAGGAAGAAACTGAAGACACAGCAATGAATCAGTGCTCCAAGCCGTAACAGCAGTGCTGCGTGAGAGGGTGGAACTTGGCTGGGCGTAAACCCTCGGGAAGGGATAAAATGGGAAGAAATGTTGGGAGGCGATTCGAAATGAAGAGAGCAGTGTGTATAAAGGAACAGCAGGGTGATGCCTGTTTGCAGAACTGCGGGAGGTCTGGTTATGCCGCAGAGGGGAGGATACAGAGAGGAGTAGTGGAGGACACGCTAAAAATCTAGATTGGTGTCAAATGTAAAATTGTGAATGCCAGTTTAAGGAGTTCAGAGCTAATGGAAAGTCATCCATGGTTGCATTAAGCAGAGGAATGAACAGAGCCATGATTAGAAAGATGAAGAAGACTCAAAAAGAGAGTAGATGACACACTAGACTCAATCATCATCTCACTATACCTATATTCTGCAGTAAGCACGATACTCAACTGGAACTCAGGAGACCTAGGTCCAGAGTAACCTTGAATGTGATGTGTATGTAACTTTGTTTTCTCATCTCATTTCTTGTAGGAGGAGCTGTAGAGAAGAATTTCAAGATCCTTTTGTAACTTGACAGTCCACAATTCTAAATCCAAAAGGGTCTGCTTCATGTGACCATCCACAAAAAGGATGATTTTGATGTCCCAAGCGATGTCAAATCTTCTCTAAAGTCTAACCTGCACGCTACCTCTCCCCACCCTCTAAGCACAGAGTGGACGGGTTAGGGGTGATTTGATCAGAGTCTTTAAGAGCCAAGCCCATCTTCAGATTGGGCCTCGGGCTGGTGAGAAAGGGTCTTATTCATGCTGATATAGACATACGGTTTCTAAGAAAGAAACCTTGGAGCTTTTGCGTGCAATAGAGAACCAGGATGATGGGCCCTTGGGCAGGGGAAGTCATGCTACAGAAAAACCTGGGATGGGGAAAGGCAGAGAGAAGGAGAGTGAGATGAAATCACTTTTAAATTGGCCTTAGTCATTGTTCTAATGTTAGCTTGTAGCATTGTCTTTCTGTGGGGTTAGCTTAGGACACCCAAAACATGCTACAAAAATTCCTTCTCCAGGCATTACAACTTCCTTATACCTTCCAAGAGCTCTGGTCTTTCTGCAGGCATCCCCTCAAGTTGAGAGCCTCTGAACAGAGCTGCTAAGACATTACATCATATTAGAATCAGAATTTCCCCAGGAGGCAACTTGCATGATGCCCTCTTTCAAAGATGCTGGCAATTTAAAGTCAAACGTGGATTTGAACTAGAGAAATTCTCAAAGATCCTTTAATTCACTGAATAACTGAGAGTGGAGTAGAGCAGTCCTGGCATTTGAGGCCCCTTTTCCACTCCTGGCAAGGCTGAGTTTCAAACTAAATCCAGCTGAGTAGCAATGAGGTGGCTCAGGTGGTGAGGTCAAGTCAGGAAGAGGCCCCGACTTGTCACTTCTTGGACTCATGTTGAACCAACCCTGCTGTCTACCACGGTTCAGGGTGACACCCTCTGATGGCCACTATTACTAACCATTAGAAGATCTTGCTTAGATCAGGACTTTCAAATTCACTGTTAATCTTAAAAATCCTTCCACCAAACCAAACCTAATATGGCTTCCGGGTGGGGGTGGCTGATTCCCCAGAGCTGAGTTAGAAAAGAACTGGATCGATTGGAAGACAAATAAAATGCAGAACCATGAAATTCCCTGCCATTAGGGGATTTGGGGGGAGTGTCTATGGGTTATTAGTTTTGCTTGGTTGTTTTTCAATTCTATTAAGTGTGGTATTGTGGAAAAGCCTTGTATTCTTTATGAAAGAATTACAAGGGGAAGGGAACATCTCTAAAAATAGAATCTAGCCACCCCTCCGCTCTGTGCTATCTCAGCTGCCATTGTGAGTTTCCCGATGTGACGAGGATTAAGCACAAAGCTTTAGTAGCAATAAGCTAATTATCCAAAACTAAGATTAAAAATGAGTCTTGTCCATCAGTGACTATCATTAAGGTGACCAAAGGTAGGCCTGTGATACAGTTACCCCTTTCCTTTCATTCCTTTTTATTGCCCCTCCCATTTCAGAGTTTGAAAGGTATTGATGGTCAGTCTAGTTTCCCACATGGTCTCATTATGATCTTCCGACTAAAACGATTAACAGTGGCATTAACTTTCAACACCTCTGTTAGAAAATAACCTGCTTTAAGTCAGGGGTTAATAACAGTAGGGGATCACTAATTATCCTGTAAATCTTTACTCTGGTATCAAACGTGACCCAAGTCTTTAATGTCTCAGGAACGGCAGCCTCTAAAGACCCCAACTTGTTCCATAAACATAATGACAGCAGCGCATTAGTGTCCTGGCCATCTGTGAAGAAAGATGAAGGACAGGTGAAAATCAGACAAAGGAGAAGGATGCAGAGAAAGGACAAAGTCAGGCGGAGAGAGGACAGGACACCAGCCAGAGAAACAACGTCCCATGGGCTGAGCTGGCTGGGCCTCCACACCTCTCGCCACAGGGACCATCTGGTATGGAGTTCGGAGGTGACACAATCCCACATCCAAGAGTGAGAGCCACATGCAGTAAGGCACCCTGCTGGGCCTGAACTCAACCAGCACAGATGCCAGGAACACCAACAATTTGCCTGAAGTTTGTGCCTATATAGGCCTGGCTAAGTGAACGCCCAGAGGGGAAATAGCACAGCCAGGTCATTCTTTCGTGAAGATGTTCGAATCCAGCTGGAAATGGAACTCCCATTGTGGTCCCCCTGTTCCACCCACAGTCGGCCGTGAGGCTGCTGCTTATTTCTCTCTCGCTCCTCTGCCCCCACACCGAACTACGTGAGCAAAAGCTTTGCAGCAAAATGGCTTAAAATTTCAAGAATCTCTCACCCAACAGAAGAACAGGATGTTCCTTTTTCAAGTAACTAGAACCTTTTTGACTTTCTGAGATTTGGAACAGAAATTTCCAATTTGTGACCAGGAGAAGGATAATTGAATTTCTAGTTCCTCAGCTTGGTGACATTTGCTCTCAAAGGCAAAAACAAGAGAGCCTCAAAGCATTAATGATCCACTGATGAGAAGCGGAGTGGCAGGTTAGCGGGAGCTTTGGACTGGGCTGGGCGGGGGCCGGGGAGGGGAATGAGGCTGCTGCAATCCCCCGGGAGCCCACTTTTCTCATCTTCAAACAGTGGGACTAGAAGATCTCTAAGGACGCCCCAGCCCTGACCACGGTATTCACTGACCACACCTAACACTGCCTCCCATTGGGCCCCAAATCAGGTGCAGGCTGAGTATGTTTCTGCATGTCAACTGGATAAAAGTCTCTGGAAGTTTTTTTCAAATCCAACTTTCCTCTTGGATGTTAGAACGCTTCCAGCTCAGGCCAGCCTGTCCACTTACAGAGTAAGGACTGGCTGTATTGCAACTCATGATAGTGACCTATGGAAACTCTAATCAATGGTCCCCAATAAGAGAGAGTCATCCACATGCAGATGCCTACAAATGGTTTCCAATGAGTTTTTACCTTTTGTGTTTATGCGGACAGAGTAGTCTAAACAAGAAAACGTCACCTGATCTCTCTCTGCAGCCCCACCAACATCCCTTTATAGAGCTATATTCTAAAAATCAGAAACGTTCCCTTCCTTTAGAGCTGCTCACCCACCCACTCTGTTTTCTGAAGAGGTTTAAGATGGACTAAAAGGAACTAATAGAGAAAGCAGGACTGATGAGAGAAAGAAGTAAGGACTCTAGATAGTCCACAGTATGTTTCTCTGGGGGTGGGTGGGGGCAGGGGCTGCAGAAAGCAGAGGGTGGCTTTTCAAATCAGACTTGATGGAAAGCAGCGACGCTTTCTACGGATGCTCCTGGAAGTAGGTCACTCTGTGCTCCTCTGTGCTGGGATGAATAGCAATCGAGTAGCTACACGAACATTCTATTTACCTAGCCATGGAGATGAAAACATTCCTGTGGGGGGAAATGCAGCCAAAAGGTTCTGACACAACCAAAGGGATGAGGAGACATTCAAATGGCTTCTGATTTCATCCAAAATGGTTTGCTCGTTCCTACAACAGTGTTTCTCTGGATCTTTTCAAACCTCTGCAAAGAGTTTATCCACAGGATACTCATTAAAGTTCCATTTGAAAGGGGGAAAAAAAAAAGCCCAAAGCTCTTTGAAAAAGGCAGGGTTATCTGAGCTACAGATGTACTGGTAAGAAGAGCTTTAAATGTATCTAGTTCTATTCTCCACTGCCATCTGACTGACCTTTGTAAATTGAGATAATGGCACACATTTAACAAAATCTGACATCGAGTAAGATGTGTAATAATATTTAAACTCTGTAATGTTAAAATATGTATTTACGGATCATTTCATACATTGTGATGAGAATAAGTCATTTTGAAGCCTGCGGGGTTTCATGACTGGAATTCTGATTCGAGCTTGGCAAGTCCCTGGGGGGCCACTTCCTTGCAGTGTGGCACTGGAAGCAATACTGACACCTGGGTTTGGGAAAAGCGGGACACTGGTTGGAGGGCGACTGCAAGGAAACTGCCCAGGAGATCCAGTGAGAGCTCTATTCATTCTGAGTCTTCTCTTATACTCGAGTCTTCTGCTAACAAAGAGTTTAGTATTTGCTATAATTCTCTGATTCTGACCTGTTTCAGTGAAGTCCCCTCCCCTTACAAAATGGATGGGAAAAGGAAATGATAAGGACAGAATATCTCTTGTAAATGACTTACAAAAGAAGAGTAGCCTGTGGCTTGTCCTAAACTGTCTTGATTTATCTCCATTTCTTGTTAGTTCTCATCCACTTGTATTTCTCTTCTTACCATCCGTGATTCAACTCATCAAGTCATGACGTACCTATTATGTTCTGGCTCAGCTGAGAAGCCCTTTCAACATTCATGAACTAACTTCATCTTTATTGACCCTTTAATGTTGGTATTTATATTCCCATGTTACAAATAAGGAGCTCCAGAAAAGTCAACCTACTTGACCAAGTTCGCCCAGTTAGTAAATAATAAAATTAGGGGGAAAAAAATTCCTAGGTCTTTTGGCTTCAAGGCTATTGTTCTTTTCCACTATTTCAGTTCCCATTCTCTCATTTTGCACATCTCAACCCCAGGAAAACTTAAGTAAAGTGCTTAGCGATATCTGGCATACAATGAATGCCAGTCAACACCCATATCATCATTGTCATTATTAATAAAATGTGTTTTTTGTTGTCGTTATTGGTATCACTCATATATATTCTAAAATTGAGCAATAATCCTTGACAGAGTTAAGCAAAGGGTAACTTTAATTGTCACAAGCTGCTTAAAATCATTAAAAATCAACTCATTTCCAGTGGGGAACCTGGGCTGTGCCATTACTATAGATTTCTCTAATGCATCTCAGCCAATTGTACATTCTTTAGCTATCTCTGTTGAAACACCACTTACACTGTCTTCATTTTAAGATCCGGCCACGGGGGCTTTCGCAGATGATGCCGTCCTATTCATGCCCACTGAAGGCTGGCACGCGAGGCTAGATCCAGTGAGCTTGCTGTAAGGCACTGAGCTCATTTAAAATGGGGAGGTCTTCCCAGGCAGATGTGGAACTGGTGACTGTGGTCAAAGTAGAGGGAAGGACCAAGTTGAGACAGTGTTAAAATAATAGCTAAGCTTCCTTCAGGGGTAAACTGAGTCCTTTTCTGCAGACTAATTTGGGTAAGTGCTTATTATCATAAATGCCAAGAGGCAGTGCACTCAAGTGGAACCCTCCAGTCTCATCTTCACCCAGAGCAACAAAGCGTTTCCCCCAATTCCTACAGACCTGTGAGCTCACCTTGCCAGCTGTGAGCAGCCCAAAGCTGGGTGGCCAGTCATTTGTCTAGACTCCTCTCTAAACCATTTTCTCCTACAGAGAAGGGGGTCAGAGTGACTTCTAAAGCCTCTTTTCATTCTAAAATTCTCTGATTTTATTTTTTATCTTCCTATGATCTGCAATCACCACACTGGGGGCTGAATCTTAAGTTCCCACAAAGTGAAGATGAGAAGTGGTAATAATCTTATGTATCTCTGTTGTGTTATTCAGCCTGAGAAAAGGGAGTGGGAGGGAACTCTACAAAGGTTCGAGCACATGAAAAATTCCTATTATGATCATTGTGTTACAACTTACAAAAAGACCTGTCTTATAAGGCCCCCTCCTTTTTTGCTCATCAATCCTCTGTGGTAGGTTTTACAGATTTAGAATCGAAGGCCAAAGGGGTAACTGCTGATCTCAAGGGTTAGAGCTAATGTGATGGAGATGATTGGGCTCAAATCCAGCCTTCTGACTCCTAGCATAGTGCCCTTTCTACCAATCTGTGCTGCCTACCAAAGCAATGTTTATTTATACGGAGAAGTCATGAACCACTGTGCTGGCATGTCAGCTTAACGAATTAGATGAACAGAAGATAGACACCAATAGTAAACACTGTCAGGAATGTGAAGAGTTTGTGCTTACAGGCCTGGGAATGAAACTGAGTTATTAACCAATCCACACTAGTCTACAAATCACATGGCAATCTGATGTGATTTCCCTGTGACAGACTCCCCCGGAGGATCCGATCTGCTTCTTCCTGGATGCCAGCTACTGGTCTGAAGACTCTCTAGACACTGCCTTGGGCCCATTTCTGCAGGCTATTGTGTAAATGCTCAAAAGAGGTCAAGATGACCTCTGAATGACCTGACAGACATCTCCAGGGAAATGTTAATCTAGCCATCTAGTTCCTGCTGGGTGAATGATGACGGTTTAAAAGAAATACAAGGCCACTTGATTGCTAAGATACGTTGCTGCTCATCTGGGAGTAACAGTACACTGACAGCACCAGTTGTTAACATCTTTCCATGTTTCTCCTCCCTTAGTGTATTATAGACCTCTCCCTGGTCTCTCTTCATTCTAAAGCCCTCCTTCCTCTACAGACCCTCCGAACAAAACACCCATTATGGGGCTGGCAGTGGGAAGTGGGAGCCATGCACTCTTCAGGAAGGACGTACTTTAGAAAACAGGTCTGCCATTTTGCCCTCGTCAGTACCACAGCTCTTCCTGCTGCGTCCTGCGGGCTTCCAGCCCTCCACTGTGCTGGGCACGCTCTGCGGTACGTGTCTGCATCCATGTGTTCATATAACCATATACCCTTCATGGTGCCAGGATCTTTTCCTTTTTCTCATCTCTGTCACTACAGCTTGAAATCATGCTTTTGCACAGGCATACTTTAGAGTTCATAAAGTTTGCAGTGATGTGATGATCAGGGTGACTCTGAGAAGAAAAAGTAGGAACATCGATAATAATGACTATTTTTCACAAGAGCTCACTTACTGAGCATTAGCTACGTGGTAGGTAGTGGGCTAACCACATATATTCTCATTAAGCTACCTGACAGCGGATAAGGCAGATACTTAAGGGTATTATTATCCCTGGATTAGGAAAGTGAGGGACAAAGAGCTTAAGGAACTGGCCATGTGACTTTGGCACTGCGACTCTAGAAAAGGAGCACACTCTTCCTGAAGCCTCACCCTCTCCACCTGTCAACCAGTAAGAGGCAGGTCCAGGGAGGGACCATCAACACGCAGGCCAACAAATCCACTTCAACTCTTGCCCCCACTGACCACTGTGGCAGGAGATGAGTGAGGCAGTGTCCTTGGTGTCATCCGCCATGGCCAGGAGAATGGGGAGTGGTGAAACATGAACTGGGACCTGATCGTCTGTCTATACATCCTTTTTCTAAGAGTAGGGAAGTGTTATTGGGGTGCATGTACAAACATCAGTCCCCAAACACGGACTATCCAGTGTACACTGTGGCTAATGCTTACGAAGTATTTACAATATGACAGGTACTACCTAAAGGCTATTGAATATATTAACTCATTTCATCTCCCCAGCCATTGTGTGAAGTGGAGAACAATTACAGATGAGAGGGTTGAGGTACAGAAAGGTGATGTGATTTGCACTGTACACTTAGCAAGCAGAGGAGCCTGGTTCAAATTGGATGTCTAGCGTGAGAGTCTGGGTTCTGAAACATCGCACCTCACTGCCTCATCCCTATAAATCATTGTAATATGTACTCCCTGTTTTAAGACTAATTTCTAATTCACCTACTTGCTCACTAGGCGTTCCTTGCCCCTCTTCTCTTGGTTTTCTGTCATAGCTTTGTTACTATTCTCATAACTTAATGGGCGTTCCATTTCTGGAGTTCAAATTTGAATTTCAGCAGTGCTCCACATGTATTTCCACTGCAGGGTGACCTCCCATGGTTAGCTGTCCTTCTCAGCTGATCCTGGCACAGCTCACCAGCACCAAAGATCAGGAGATTTACAGGTGGGGCTGGCATTTCCATTTCTTACCGAGTAGCACTGGCTCATTACTTAAAGACTATAACTAAAACAATGTTAGTGGAGTTTTGCAAAATGGAAAAAAAAAGTGCTGGGTTTTCTGCAAGAACACACTATAAAGGAATACAGCTATGTTTCATGATCAAGCCGACAGAATGTGAACACAGGTGATGGTAACTGGAGAGAGTGGATGATTAGACTTAAGTCAGGACACAGAGACAGGAACTTGGGGACAGCAGATAGCATCTCCATCTAGCACTCAGCCTGTGTCAGGGCCCCCATCCTCTCTGACTTCAGTCTGAAAAGCTGATCTCAGATGCTTAGCAACGAAGTCTTCTCCATTCATGAAATTTTCAGGCTCTTTTTCGTCTTGTTTACTACACCTGTATTTTCTGATTGTACCACACACTGGGACATAAGTTCCCCACGGACAATACCTTCTGGGTGAAGTGGTGCTCCCTTTCATTTGCCCTATACTCACCTTCCTTGGGTTTCAAATAGAGCTTTGAATCCTAGCAGTTGAGGATTTGGTGAACAAGGTCACTTATGCTTGATGTGATAAATACGGATCACATTCTTCTCTTAGTCTCTGTATCCACAGACTCCCTCGTGCCCCTTTCATCCTCTCTGGCTCTTGTGTCTAGTATGCGTCAGGCTTTTCATTCTGCCCTCATACAACCACCCCCGCCTCCTGCTGACCATTACAGCTGCCTTTCCACGCATCTTCTCTGGGTTCATTAGATGCTCTGTCTGGAGTGGAGTCCTGCAGCAGGGCAGAAAGAGGAAGGATTCTAATCCAGACAAGGCTCCCACACCTAGTACCTCTGAAATATTTGTGTCTCAGCTTCTCAATCTTTCGATTCATGAGAATAATACAAACATCTACCTCACAGGGCTATACAAGGGAAAATGCCTACAGGAATGCTTTGAAATATGAGAAATAAGAGTCGTAGTTATTACTAATTTTAATATGATCATTAAAGATTTGTGGCAAGAAGAACTTCTGTCATTCCTGGTAAAAAAATCACTGTGATTCCACATGTGTCGAGTCCTGTCGTGTTTCCCAGGCCCCTCAAGATGACGTTTCGTTCCTCTTTTTTAGCCAGGAGAGCTAAAAAATGTTGGGTCAATGTTTTCAGAGAATGATTCTAATGAATTCTAGGTTATTTTCCTGAATCACTAATGATATGACAGAGAGCCTTTTATTTTACAGCTATAGCTAGAGCCTGTGTCTGGGAGAGCGTCACCTTGAAGTTGATGATGTGAAAATCACCACTCTTTTCTGTCTTCTGCATCGACTGTAACAGTCTTCTTGCAGTCTGTCTCCACCAACTTGACTTCTTAATCTATGAAGTTAGCATCATCTAAATCATGTATGAAGACTGTTCATTATACTGCTTTCATAACTGAGGCTCCATGCCCAACAAATGTGTAGTAACTTACCACTGGTAGTTGTACAATTGGTAACTTAGCAAATGGTGACAACTCACCATTTAAAAACAATAGATATTTCAAAGGTAAAACCTGCCAGAGCTTTTTGAAAAATCTAAGTAGGTCCCCCTGATCTGCATGTAGGGTGCACTCCTACAGAACAGTGATCATTCAGACTTGATTTCCCTTTAGAGATTCCCGCTCTCACCCAGCACCCCAGACACTGTGCCCACCTCTTACAAGCATGCTAGGTTCCCCTACTGCAGAAGTAGTTACCAGTCTCATCCAGTAACATCGACTTTGGCGGTTTGTCCCCCGTCAGGGCTCAGAGTCCTTCTAAACAGGGACGGTGTTTCAGATCGGGCTGAACTAGATACTTCATGCCTCTTCCCCCAACTTCCTCTCTGAAGTTCTTCAGGATGCTAGGGTCTATCTCAGGCAGCACAGTGATTTCACTGGTCTTGTTTCCTGGGGTGTTCTTTGTACTGACTTGTTTTAGTACTTAAATTTCAGGACGCTTGCTGAAATGTCACAGATTCTTCACTACAAACTGAGAAAAGTCACTGCATCAGTTACTTTTCTCACTTTTCTCCCTGCACAATCAGGAGGGAATTTAAAGGTTTTCTGACTAGCATCATTTCTTTGTATCTTATGGGGAATCTCTTACCTCCCTGATGGTAACAAAAATCTATTTGGGGTCAACTAACTTCTATTTAACACACATTTTTTTTTCATCCATAATAATCTATTAGTATTTTCCAAATCCCTGCTTTAAAAAAAATTCTTTTTGATATTTAAATTGTCGCATTAGCACAAGACAGACACTAGGTAGCTTTGTTTTCTTTGTGAGAGGTTTCCTCATCATTTAAGGGATAAATGATGCCCTATCTTGTGTTGTCTTTGCTTTTTGATGAAGGGTTAGATCTGGATTTGGTGGGGGGAAAAGTGCTTCTGGTATACAGATGGCTTTTCTTTTTCTGGGAAGACCTTTCTCTCTTGGGTGAGGAGTCCCTAACCTGCAGCAGAAACCCCCTCACCACACCCACTATTCTCACAGGAGCAAACCAGAAAGCCCAGGCTGACTGGCTTCCAGAGGGACACAAGCAGAGGAGAAATACAACCTTTGCCAAGATGGGCCAGTCACCTGGGGAGGGATGGGAAAAGGAAAGCTGTCTCCTGCCTCGGATTTCTAAGACTGTGTTATAGATGATCAAACTAAGACGGAGGGACTTGGCTCTGCCTCTTTAATTACCCTGTCTGGAGAGAAAGCCTGTCATCAGGGCAGGAGTCCGGGTCTGTTCAAGAGATTGATTGGAGGAAGACACTTTTTCGTCCCATCTAGATTGCTTCGGTTTTACTGGAATTGAGGCAGGCCATAAACCTATCAGTGACTCAAGAAAATTGAAGCAATTAAGTCTGCAGGTGCGCATATTTGTCATATTAATGATGGATCTGTGTTAATATAAGTCACGGAAGGCTCCCGCATGGCGTGTTCACGGCTGCCACAGGGTGAAAGGACCGAGGCGGCTCTGAGACCCCGGCCCGCGCTGACATCCGCAGCCCAGGACCCCGGCGATTGAACCACGCCCCCACCCCAAGCTCCTCCCCTCCATCCAGCTCTGCTGAGACGCCATCTCGTCAGGGCTCCAATTCCAATCAAACCGTTTCATAGACGCTTGATTTGACTCAGGTAAAGAAAACGCTAGTCAACGATGCAGTTGGATGTGGAAGGTGTGTAATTTGCAGGCATGACTTTGGAGTCAGACCGACCAGGTTTGAATCTGTACTGGTTTGTCTTGAACAGGTTATTTAAGCCCAATAAGGATTATAGTATCTACTTTCTAAAGTTGTTGTGAGCAGGGAATGAAGTCATAAATGCAAAGCTCTTAATGCAGTGTCTGGGAGCAATGGCCACTTTAATGATTTCTCCTTTTCTGACCTTGAAAGTATTTTAGCTCCTAGAAATTAATTTTCAGTCAGTTCTCATAGGCTGCCAACTCCTTCAGGGTGAACAGTTCAGGGAAGGTTGAGGAAAAGATGGGGAGGCCAGTGCCCCAGGCAGCCCATCTTCGAGCTCCCCTCTGCTCCTGCCGCAGGGAGCTGCCCTCCTCCCGCCGCCCCTCCCCGAGGCCCTTCTTCCCACAGGACCCCCGGGGGCAGCTGGGCACCCCACCGCGGGGTGTCTGTAGACTGGGCAGGGACCCAACACGTGGCCGGACTAATCCGATTCTCACCCCTAGGAATTCGAGAGGGGGAATGTGGAAGGAACCGGGCCTAAAGCAGCAGAAGCAGAGCGCAGGGAGATGCCGAGGAAAAGCACAGATGGGAGTCTGGGCCGGAAGGGCCACTTCAAGCTGGAGAGAGGAGGAAAAGGAAAAAACAGGAGTAAGCAAAGCTCTGAGGGAGAGAAAAGGCGTCGAGCACAGCGGACAGGGGAGGCAAGGTGGCAGGGGGACGAGAAGCGCGGCCGCGCGGCAGGAGACAAGGCACGTTCACGCAGGACGACACAGGGAGAACCTCAAGGCCCTTCGCGGAGCCCCGAGAGCGTCCTGGATCCGGGTCTACCTGCCTCGGGGCCTGGCAGGAGCATGGCTCCCGCTCCTTCATTCCTTCCAGGTCACTGCCTCCTGCTGACACCTGTGAGTCCCCATCACTGAGTAACTTGGGTCACTGTGCCTTGCGATCAAAGGAGCCTACCCACTGAAATGCGATGCCCTTCCGAGGATCTGGAATGCCCAGAGAATGCCAAACCTTGGCCCCTCGAGATGGCCTTGATCACGGGCACTGGGCACAAGCCTCCTCTGACCGCTTGTCGCAAGAGTCTTCCCCCTACCCCGCTCCCCACCCACCAAGAAACAGGTAAATACATATCACTCTTCAGGAGAGAAGGCATAAGAAAATGTTTGCTTAGACAGTGAGAGAGTGATTAAACGGGACCTTGGTTTCTTCAGAACTGTGTCTTTTCAAAGACTGCCTATGGCCCTGAAGTCTCTTTGTAATTTTGTTTCCATCTGCAAAATGGGAGTTACAATGGCCCAAAGGGCAGAACAAAATTCACTGCATCCATGAGGTTGTGCAACACACAGGCAGGTAATGACACTAGAAAGGTAATGCATTCTTCTCTATTATAAAAGAAAAGATTTTCCTCTGCCAATCCACATAACTTAACATTCAGCAATTATGAGAAAGGAAACAAAACATAAAAAAGCACTGTACATGACAGCTAAAATCAGAATTTGATAAAATATTCTACTTCTAAAGGGATACTGTCAAGTAAAAAAAAAAATCAATTTGAGTAGAAAAAAAAATCTGGTTTGTTTATTAGTTTTGCTCCTAATGCCACCAAATGGACCTCAATCTGAAATGGCCTTTGAAATCAAATTTGCTGTTCTCCAATTCTGCGACTTACTCTTTATGCTAATTTGTCTGCACCTGCAGGGACAAAGAAACTGGTAGCGTTGAACATGAGATCCAGGAAGAAAAAGCAACACGAAGATTCAGGAAATGAAACCAGGGCTAAATCACATTAGGTGTATAAAGGTTGGACTTTTCATAAAACAAGGAAAGAGTGGCTTGAATGTCTGAGAGAGTATTCTGACTGTAAAAATGACAGACCCTTGGTGAGGAAGCTGGTGTCTTTCCCAGGTCCCAGAGGAATGGCAGCATGGAGCGTGGGGTGATTTTACTGTAAGACCAAGTGTTGGGGCCAAGCTGGGTCGCTCCCAGCCTGCATGTCCCTTAATCATGAGGGTTATTATAAAAATATCTCGAAGGGTTTCATCCTTCAGGATTTAGCCTCTAGAGTTGGGGTTAATTCTCCCTTCCAATTAAAAAATTTATTTAGGGCCCTATTTTGAAAGAATTACCATGATTTTAAGGAAAAGACTCAGCCATCATTTTCCCATTGTCTTCCATTATCTGGATCCTCAAACGTTTCCCTTCTCTTGTTTCCCTGCTGCCACATCACCAGGTGTGCTCTGAAGGTGGCTGGGGACCAAACTGAGCACCCCGGCCATCATAAACCTACGGGCGCAAGTACCACACAGGAACTTAGAAATACCGTCCTCATTTTACAAATGCCCAATCCTTCAACTGCATACACTCCACACGCTCCATCTGAAATACAATAAAAGCTCAGAGAGTTAAGTATTTTGCCCAAGGTCACACTGAGCATTAGCTCATAAGAAATCCAGAGAAAGAATCTCAGATCGAGGCTCTTTCTGTTACACTGCCTCTCAAAGTCCAGAAAAAAAATTGGAAATATGATTTTTTAATATTCTAAGATGCTTCTACTTTGAATATTTTCTCTATTTCCCTGTCCAGTGTATTTAATTTTAGACTCTCCGCATTGTATACAGCACTGTCAAAATTCAAGTTCTGTCAACAGCCAGTAACCGCTGAGGTCCCATAATGAAGGCTGTGAATGTTATGTGTTTAATGCTCAAGCAAAAATGTCCATTTCTACCTTGGAGTTATTAGACCTGGCAGGGAAAAAACATCAATTTGTCACGTAAAATGTTCAACAGTCACACTCCTACTGTCCTTCGTCTTCCCTTCCTAAGTGTCTCTTCACTTCTCCATTTTCTGCCCTGTCACCAGGGGTAAAATACAGGCATCACACATCTCAAAAAAAGACTTTTTATAAAATTAAGTAAAAAGAGAATCAATTATTTTATCCACTGCTTGAACTCTACTAGACCAGCTGCCTTACTTCCTTTAGACCAACCGTAGTTTCTTGTAGAAATAAGGTCACTTTCATGGTTCGTAATTGCATCAAATGCATTTTTGTAGCAAATGACACACACTCATTTATGAAGTGACTCTTTTTCATTAATTGAGTAATTGATGAGGAAAGTCTGTGTGTCCCATCTTTGTGACTACAAAGAGATGGCACATAAGAGGTTAATGGACTTTCTCAAAATCACATCGTGCAACAGGATGAGAGTCAGGGTTCACAGCTTCTGCCTCTCCAGTCCAATTTGTTATTGGAGTCACAGAGGAATGTCTTTTAGTGAAACTTCTTGAGATTTTATGTCCCTAATTCTGTTCTGTTTCCCTAGGGAGGAAGTGTAGTGAAGGGGAAAGAGAATGGACATCAGAATCAGACAGACGTGGTTAGACTCCCAACTCTGACATTTGCTAGTCACGTGATCCTAGGCAAGTTACATCACCTCGGAGCTTCTGTGTCTTCATTTGTAAAATGTAGATAATAAGACACTTCAAAGGGCATGTGAAGATTAAATGAGACCACGTGTGACATATACAGCAGGCACTCAATACATGTGAGCACCCTTCCTGTCTGTACTTTTTTTGTTGGACAATTAAAATATAATTGAGCCACGAGAGAGATGACAAACTCAAGAAACTGAAGACTTAACTTCACTCATCTCCAATTAGTTTGTGAGTTCTAACATTTCAACTTGAAAATAAGATCAATTTTGTAGAGAAAACGCACTGATGGTACCACTTTAAATGCCAAGGTCTTCTTACCGGGCAGCATGTTCCATTGATCTTTCTATTCATGTGTCAGTCCACACTTCAGGACCAAGGCTGTTAATAGGTAGTAGGGAAAACATGAACTGGAAGAAGGAAGTTCAGGGACCACTAGTGGGCTATGTGGACTTTCTCTCATTCATTCATTTCTTTTCAAAGTGTTTTACTGAGTCCTACCTTCATGCTAAATACCAAAGATTACAAATATAAATAAACCTGCCCAAAAGTAGTTTACATTCTAGAATGGGCAGAGAAAAAAAAAAAACAACTAAAAATGCAATAAAGGGGCTGTGGGAGTACACACAAGATGGAGTGAGGGGATAAGATAAGGTTGCCCATCTTCAAAAGGAGAAGGCACCAGGGTGGTTTAAAAGAAGAGGTGATACCTTCACTCAGCTGAAAGGTGAGTGTGGTGTCCCAGCAGAGCGTGCGCGGTGAGGGGACGACACTCCGTGATGCAGAGCCATGTAATACTAGCAAGGCTCCCCCCTGGGGCAGCAAGGTGGTACTTGCTGGGTTTGAACTTTGTCCTCCAGGCAAAAGGGAGTGGAAGACAAGACCTGACTAGGGCTTCTAGAAAGGTGCCTGTGGAATGTAAAGACCAGAAGGGCTGAGATCAAAGTCAGGGAGATCAGCTGCCGCGGAGTCTTTGAGTGAAGAGGGGAGAAGGGCTTGCCCTGCGGAAGGGAGACATGGGAAAAGGCAGAGGGAGATGGAAGGGGAGGAATTAACAGAGTGTGTCACTGCTTGGATGTGGGGACGAGGGGAGGGGAGGACATGTGGATAACCCTGAAAGGCTAGTGTGAAGTTTACACATTCACCAGAGAGGAAACAGAGGATGGGGAGCAAGTTGGATGAGGGGGTGAAGGTTCAGACATCCGGACCCCTAAGTAGGAGCACCGCATAGACAGGAACGTGGACCCATCAGAAGGAACGGGAATGTCTCCTCTGTGGTCATGTACCAGTTACGGTAAGATGAAGCCACGGAAATGGATGAAGGCACCCATGAGTGTGCAGTGTGTAAAGGCTGGGGGCCAAGGATGAGACCAGGGACAACGCTGCCCTCTAGGGGCGAGGCTTCTCTGGGCCTCGGTTTCCTCTTCTGTTAAGTGAGTGGGATGGGCTTCTGGGCTCCCCCAGGTTACCTTCACCTCTACAGTGTCTCATTTCATGTCTTTTTATTTGGCTCAGGCTTTCCCTCACAGACGGCTCTTTCTTTCTTCCTCCTTTGTTATTTTTGGAAAAGGCTGTTTGAAGCTTAAGCTCCTCTGAAGGGGCCCCTTGATCCTTCTGTCACAAGGACGTGCATCGGAAGAGTACAGCAGGGAGACTTTGGGGAAGAAGAAAAGGCGAGCGAGAATCGGGGCCAGTCTCAGTGCCAGGCCGTGACCCTCCTGGGCCTTCAAAGAAGCCACAATAGCATGTATCTCCCTCCCACTCCTCAGATGTTCGGGGCAGGTGTTTTTGATACAAACCAGGAGAATAACACCAGCACCTTGCGTTAAATACTCCTGGCTTCCCTTCAACACTCTCCCTCCTGGTACTGGGGGGGGAGCTCCACCACCGCGGACCGTGCTGTAGTATTAGTACTGCTATTGCTAGCAGACTTTAAAGTATTAGGACCAGAGCATTTTCATTGGCCACATCCCCATTCATAATTTTACCCACTCTTCCGCAATGCATCCTATTTCCTATGTTTCTACATCCCGCCTGCATAAAGCACACGCGGATGTTCTCTGCGGAAAGTACACCCCAAATTCCTCTTAAACTCGAGATAAAGAGGAGGAAATTCCACTTATTTTTTGTATACTGCCTGTTTCTCATTAGCCTCGACTTCTTAGGCCCTCGGGTTATGGGCCAGTGGCTTACTTTCATGGCTGTATTACTAGATTTTATTACACTTGTACCGAGAGGCAAGATAGTCTCATTTTATATCTGGCGAAATAGGTTTAGTGACCTGATGACAATTGGCCATGGATCAGTATATTTTCCTTATTATGTGAGTCCAGGGCCATATGTTCTTGGTTGTCTGGGCGGAGTATAAAACGTATTGCCCATCACATGCAAATTCAACACCAGCTATCTATCGCCCTCTTTCTGGCACTGCCCAGTATCAGGAGATGACAAGCCTCCGGATTTTCTAAAATTCTTGTAGGAAAGCCATAGGTCCAAAAGCATTATTCTTTTCTCGATGCCAAATTAGGTCCTGTGCCATTGAGAAAAAAAATGTTTCATCTCATCTTTAAAAATAAAAACTTGTTTTTAGGTATTGGAAATTAAGAATTCCAAGTGTAAAGTCAGAAATGAATGAAAATGCAACAAATGGGCTTTCCCTGTATAACACTGTGATGAGGCTTTGGGTTTCTAACCCCTGGAATAAAATTCTTTCCTAATGCAAGGGCCTATTACATAGCAGAAAAGCAACAGAAGAGTTCTTTTCTCCCCTTGTTTTTGGTGGAACTCATCCTCAAATCCTCATTTGTCAACACGGTCTCTTAAGTGGACCACTCTCAGCGATAACCACCTGGGGTCAGGCTATCAAGATTATAAATGAAGTAGAGAACTGTAAGGGGGTCTTAACCCTCTTGGACCAAACCTCTGCAGGAAGCCCTTCTGCATCTCAGGTACCCAGCAAATGAGGGCCTGGAGGCCTCTAGGCATGCATGTTCTACATCCTCCAAATCCTTTCCACAGCATCCTTATCCTACCTTAGTAAGATGTCTTTCTTCTTTTGTCAGAGTAAATCCTCCCCTGCTGTCATTTAAACCTGTTCCTTTCGGCTTTGTCTTCTGCGGAGAGGGAAACCAGCTCCGTTCGAGCCTCCTCATAATACCTGCAAATATGTGACCGCCACCTGGGGAGGGCTGTGTGCCTCCGACTGTGGAGCACAGCGCTGCTCTGGCTCCCCGTCCCGAGGGGGAGTTAAGTTCTCCCAGCCACACTTCTGAAACCACCAGGGACTGAATGGTTGGAGGTGTCCCAATTTCCACTCAGGAGGAAGGAAAGGCAACTGACCACACTGAGCAGGGACGAGTGAAGCAGCCTGTTATGCGTTACCGCAACCCCAGGCCCTGCACGTCTCCTGCTGAAGACAGAGGCTGCCCTGTGAGTTCTTCCATGTGGTTTATCTAACGTCCCAATCACAGAGGTGCCTGAGTGTGTCCCTCCCCGAGGGAAAATCTCCAGAGTGGGTGCTTTCTGAGCCCAATTGCTGTTTTCATAACCCGAACCTATTATCCTGATCCCAGCCCATCTACAGGAGAGGTGGACTCCATTAACTTCCCTGCCCTTCACCTCAAGACATTTCCTCTCTTCACTTTTCCTTTCACGGCCCTTCCAGCCTCGAGGGAAAACTACTCTTCTTCTCAAAGTTCAGCCCCTCTGCCTGGGCCCCAAACTTCTCCCTCAGTTGCTGCCTCCGAAGATTGTGCTCTTCTCTCCCGTCCCTCTTACCTTCAATCTGTCTTTCCTGTAATTCTTCCTCTTTGGTCTAACATAATGCTAAAGGTGGTCCTTACCTCCATCTCCTCCTCCACAAAAACACTTCTGATCTTAATTTGGACTTCTCTTACTGTTCTTCTTTTCTTTCAATAATTGCCCATTCCTTCAAAAATGGAGCCTATGGAATAATTTTCTCTACTCATTCTCTCGTTTACTTCTTAACCCATTAACATCCACAAATGATACAGGGTGTGAGCAGAAGAGTCTGAACTTCTAACTGGGCCAAGAACCTCTCGAATACATGGCTTGGGCACAGCAAGTGAATGCTGAATGAGTAAAGGGATGAACACAGGAAAGGGATGGGCTAGCAGAGGGTCAGCATAAGGAATGACCTTTATTGAGTTACTGGTACTAATCCCTGCCAGGCACTGCGTTTGGTGATACAGATATTTGTCTTACTTGATCACAGATGACTTTGTTTCTCAATTCAAGTACTGCTCTTAACCATCCAAATGATATTGAACAAGTCAGTGACCTTTCTAGATTCTAGTTTCTGATCTATAAAACAAAGTGATTGGGCTAAAGGATTTCTCATGCTCCTTGACACCTAGGAGACAGGAAGGAAAAGCATTTGGTTGTATAGGACGGAGTAGAACTTAGAGATGAAATAGTCCTGAGTTTCTAAGTCTTCTTCCTTTCTTCCTTTTTCTTTCTTTCTTTCTTTCTTTCTTTCTTTCTTTCTTTCTTTCTTTCTTTCTTCCTTCCTTCCTTCCTTCCTTCCTTCCTTCCTTCCTTCCTTCCTTCCTTCCTTTCTTTCATCTGACATGGAACCTTGTATCGTATTTTTCTTTCTGTTTACCAAACTTATTTATTGTGTAATAATTTATTTTTTCTCTTTTTTTTCAAAGACACTGGGGTCATATGGCCCAATGACAAGATCATACTTTTTGAAGGCAAGTAGTATGAACTTGAATCCCACTTTGCCACTCACTAGCCCTATGACCCTGAACAGGCTACTTAACTGATATAAGCCTCAGATTCCTCACCTGTAAAATGCAGCTAAGGAAAAGGGCACCTGCAAAATCCCTGCCTCCAGGGATTTTTGTGAGAGGTGGTAGAGATAAAAAGCCTGGTTCACAGAATGGTTGGCAGGGAGAAGGCATGGTTATAAATGAGTTTCCCTCGTTTTCTCCTTCTCTTTTTCTTTAAGACCAAGGGCAACATTTCTATTAGATTCTTAACAAACACTGCAAATACCTCGTGGACACTTGACTCAGTGGCTCCTAGGCAGACTGGTGTCTTTCAAAGGAAATGACTGACCTCTTGGAACCCCATCATTAAATGATGAAATAACAGAGTTTGGCCACCTGCCCAAGTTTGTGGCAATGTCAAAATCAGCAACCAGGTCGTTTCATGATTCACGGGGTTCTTATTCAAGGCCCTCATGATGCTCCTTGGGGGATTCTTCATGGCCGATTTTGTGTTCCTCAGAAATGGAATGTTTTTTCAAACTCAGTAATTATGATCTGATACAAAGACTTCTCGGTATTGAGGTCGTCAGATGTCCTGGTGTTTCATAAGAGTAGAGAAAACCTCCCCTTCCCCCCACGTATCTTCTGGTGTTTTTCTTTCTTCCTTCTTGTCTCTCTAGTGGTACTTTCTCTGTAGTGTCATGGATCATTCAACCAACCCTTTTCTCTACCTTTAGCTTTCTTTTCACATCAACTAGTTTTAGACATAAATACAAATTTCAAGAAGGGGAAAAGCCATAACCTTAAATAATATTATAATGGAAAAAGAATTATTCCAAAAATGTTCCCTGTAGAATTTAACTCGCAGACACTGGAATTCATCTAGATGCTAGAAAATGGGTAGATAAATTATGGTACAGACATATGATGAAATATGATGTAGTACTAAATACCATTGACCACCATATGTTTCAAAGAACATTTAATGACATGACAAATCACTTACAATATACGGTCAAATAATGTTTTTAAACTTTTTTTAATTGTGTAAAATATGAAGTCAGTTTTCTAAAAAGAAGTTTTATATGAATAGAAAGTTGGTAATATATGTAACAAACTGTTTACAGTTCACCTCTGGAGAGTGGGGTTATGGCAGATTCTAAATTTCCTCTTTATATTTTTTTGCCTGCTTCTTCTAATTTTACTACAATCAATAAATAGTTTGTAGTGAAACGAAAATAATAGCTTTTATTTTGACACCATAGATTGTTAGGTATCTTCTGTGGCAACTAATAATGAATACTCAGGGTGTTTTGTTTATAAAACTGCCAGAGCTGTTCGCATGGGCTCAGACTATTATAGCTGGAGAGAACTGGAAAACAGCATCGATTCTCAAATTTTTTTCAACAGCAGAACTCTTTCTTCAGAAGAAACCTTTAAAGAGATGCTTACTATGTCAACAAAGATAAAAGAAGAGTGGTTCTCATCCCAGGAGGGATCATGGGCCCAGAGCATCCTCATCTTCCCGCCCACCTGATGGCAGCTGAAGCTGTTGATTGAAGTCCCGAAGGCTCTGGGAGACACTATGTGTCAAAATCCTGATATAGTACAACCTCTCTGTGCCACAGATGAAGAAACAGGCACCTAGAGGGGCAGTGACTTGCATAAAGTCTTCTGGGGTCTTGACCAGGACCGAAACAAAACGCCAATTTTCAGATTCCTGAGCTGGTTGTGTTAGAGACTTGCGTACGAGAGAAAAAGCATCTTTCAGTGATTGTTCTTGAGATCCAAGACTAGAAACAGGGCCTGTGATGCTGATCGTGAAGTCAGCCATCCTCAGCAGTGCGCTCAGCAAGCCATATGCAGAATTCTGCCCGTTCAGCAAGAGCCTGAACGTTATTTATTATTTGGAGGTGCCCGTGGCCTCTTTTTCAACCTTCAGACTCTGAATCTCCTCTGATCCCCACCTCTACCCTCAGGCTGCCTAGGTTTACAAGATGTACTAGTAAATCCTTTCCCCTCGTTGCGATGAATCAATGTCCCTGGGGTCTGCCGTCCTCAACCGTGTTTCACACAGAGCCAGCTTTGGGATGAAAGCATAAACCCTCAAATTTTGCTGAAGCTGTTCGGAGAGCCCAAGGTGCTGGTGGGAGCTGGGGAGTGTTCATCCCCACTTGCGAGGCCAGCTCCTACCCTGGTAATTACATTTTGCTTCAAAAAATGTGTCCCTGCCACTGCAGTTAGATGCAGTCTTCATTTTCACCTCTCCAAGTGAAGTTTGGAGTTAAGGTCTCTCTGAGGGTGGCCTGCTGACCCTGGAGGTGGCCTCGTTCCAGGCATGGCTGCATTTCGGCACCAGCTAAGCTGGGCTTTCCGTCCTGGGGTTTGCTGAGCTGTTTGCAAAGAGCTTTAGATTAAAGAAGCTGTATACCTGAAAAGCATTATTATCACCTAATCTTTTTCTATCTTCAACTCCAGCCACAGTGATGAGGAACCACCCTCATGTGCCCAGAGTTTCAGCTTAGTATAAGCCTAAAGGCTTGGATTTTGAAAATACATCTCAACCCCTCAGATGTGACAGAATTGAACTGGAAATCTACTTAAGAACCAAAAGAGAATGGAAGGCTTCCTACTGCTACCCATGGAGGTGGCTGCCTGCCTGATGCTTCTGCCAGCATGGAGAAGCCAAGACAAAGTTCCATTGCCAGAGTTGAATAATATTCACTCCTTAGTGTCCAGCCAAGCTTTTGTGGCTCCCCATCTCACAAGGGGCAAAACAGAGGCAGTATTCTTGAGCTTGAGAATCAGGCTGATAAGCCAAAGACACAGAGTAGCTAGAACCACGTGCTGTGACCTTCACCACGTGCCTGATTACATACTTGGCCGAATGTGGCTAGTGTCACCATTAGTACAATCAAAAAGGCAGGCAGGATAGTCATAAGGGGAAAATACACGTGTTTTGGAGTTATCAACAAACCAAGAGACACTAATTATTCTGAAAAATCCTACACTCTGTTGATATTATACTATTTTAAAAATCATTTTAAATGTTTCTCTTTTAAAATGTGACATGCTCATTTGAAGAAGTCAACCAACCCAGAAGTTTCTGAAGCAAAACTTCTGCCCCTCTGCCTTGCATCCTACTCCCAAAAGTAACTAATACTAAAGTTTGAAATATATTTTGCGCACCCTTCTCCGAGCTCGTGTAAATACAGATAAGCACACGTGGAGTTTTTCTTCCCTCCTTCTTTCCTTCCTTCTTCCCTCCCTCAACAAAACAGTGTAACAAAAACATCAAAATACTTCCATTAAGGTTTAGAAAATTGTAATACTCCTTTGATATGAACTGTTTCACCTGACCCAGAGTCAGAATGAGCCAAATTACTGTACGTGTCTCTTCTCCACAGCCCCCACTCCCCTCCACTTTACAGGAAGGACAATGGGCAGATACATGGGCATCGAGCAAGCAAGAGAGGATGGAGATTTCTCTTGGTTTCTGTAACCAGCACAGCCAGTTCTTCTCAAAAGCAGAGGAGGTGACCCAGGAGCCCTTGCCCTAACTTCATCAATGTGGAGGCTGGGGGCTTCCTGATCTGTGATTTGTTTGATGCCAAGAGTTATCCTGCCCAGTGGGAAGCTCACGCCACCAGGTGGTCCCTGGAGGCCCCAGGAAAGCTTCTGGATTGTTTCGGAATGGGACCAGATTTGACCCTTTCAATAACAAAAGCTCCTATAGAGGGAAGTGAAAGCTATTTCTGATCATTTAGATAATGTATTAATCTTTGCCCCATAGCTACGACCTACGACAGGAAGGAGAGAGACAGACACTGAAAGAGGCACCAGAGGGTCACCATACCCTGATAATGTTTGAGACAAATAAGATCAATAAGAACAAGTACCCCTTGATTTTCAGGGTCCAGTTCACAAAACATTAGAACCCTTATCTGATGACCCCCACCAGGATATACACACTTACACACCCACATCACCCTCTCACACACGCTCACCACTCACACAGAGACACATGCAGAAAGAGTGGTATCTTTATTCTCACTCACCCTGCAGCCCCCTCCCTGCACTGCCCCAGCCCAAGAGCCCGCCCTCCACCTGCATCTCACACTCTCCCCACTACCAGCAGCACGCTGGGCACTCTGGGCTTCTTCCCCAACCCCACAAACCCCGTCAGAATGGACTTTTAGGAAAAGGGCTTGAAATCAGACACTGAAATAGAAATTAGAAGTCACTAAAAACAGTCACCTCTTCCAGGGTGTTATCAGTCAGTAACTGAGCAAACCTTTTACTTCACTTTGTTTAATAAAAATAAGGCCATCCTCTTCACTTCTGACACCAAAAACATTAATTGCCCCTGTATTAGTTCAGCCCTGCTCACATGAGTATAAATGTACACACTTGTAAAACACACACACACACATACACTCCTCAGTCACTGCCACTTTAACCAATGCAATGAAACACAACTCAATACAATACAACACAATACAGTACAAAGGCAAGTTAGAAAGTTAGGACTTATACACAGTCAAACTGATCATCTCTGCAATCCATTTTTACCATAAGAGCCAACCATCACCATGTGACAATGTCCTAGATGGGAAGGAACTGGCAGTTCCACCAATCAGTAACCCACAGTGCAGCACTTTGTTCATCTACTATACATATATGCATGTATGTATGTGTGTGTGTGTGTGTGTCACATTGACTATATTTAGTTTATCTGTCTTCCCTAATTTAAAAGATGACTAACATTAGTTAAGTATATACTAGGTGCTAGGCATAGACATTCCTTTACAAACATTAAATCATTTAATCCTCAAAAGAACTCCATGGTGTTGGAATTCTTAGTATCCTTTTTAGACGGTGAGCTTCCTAAAGGACTGAGATCCATGAGACAGTCTTGTGTCTGCAGTCCCTGGTACAGTGTCTGATAGATAAACCAGCAGGGTGGCTTGACAGATAAAATGTTGAGATCTTAAAACTAGAAGAGATTATAAAGGTCATCTAGATCCTATTCCATCTGATCATAAATTCCGTCTAAATGGTCATCTGGCTTGTATCAACAAAGCTCAAATAACACTCCACCTAAAAGACCACCTATCCATGGAGAACTCATTTGAAATGCTCTCTACTTTGAGTCAAAACATCTCCTTCTCTGAATCTCAATCCATCAACCTTTTGTACACCTTAGTCTTTTCCCACATCTATGCTAAAGACCTTCAAATATCTCAAGTCTGCTCGCATGGTTCTCAGATCTTTGTCTGATGGAACAGAACTAGTTTGTTCAATTGTTCCTTATCCTTTCAACATGTCTTGGAACTCCTCTAACATTCCTTTTACATGCCTTTGTTTTCAAGATTGAGTGGTGAGGTGGGGCTAAACACAAAGGTTAGTAAGTGGCAGGTGATTAACATATATAAGTGAGTTTGGCCCTGCTCATGGTAATGAAGGAGTGATAAGGATGGTGGTGAAAGAAGAGGCCCATTTTGCCAAAATGCCTTTAAATAAGAAAACAGACTGTGAAAACTAAATATAATGTGCATTTGGACTACAGTCACCCACTGAGTTGGATATTCCCTGAAACACAGCAACTAGAACTGACCGCAAAAGTCTGGGTGTCATTTGACCAGCTCTCAGAAAAATGATGTTAATCTCTCATTGGAGTAACTATACTTCTATTAATGCTGCAAACATTACATTAACCTTTTAGAATGTGACATTCTGTTGACTCACATCAGGCTCTCTGCGAACTAAAGCCTGGAATTATTTTTATAGGGTTGTTATTAGTTGTTTTTCTTGAATGCAGTTTTAAGATTCTATGTTTGTTCCTACTAAATTTTACCTTGTCAGATTCGGCCTATCTTTCTGGTCTGTCAAGATTCTTTTAAGTACTGACTTTTCCATTTTTGCCATCCAATGCAAATAATTCCTTTGCTAGTTTCATGTAACCTATAATTATGATAAGCATGCCTTTTTATTGAGATATAATTCACATACCATAAAATTCACCCCTTTATAGTGAACAATCAGTGATCTTTAATATATTTGCGAAGTTATACAACCATCACTACTATCCAATTCCAGGAAATTTCCTCATGTCAAAAAGAACCTCTATTCTCATTAGCAGTCCCCGTCCCTCCTCCCTGCATCCTCTGGCAACCACTGATTTACTTTCTGTCTCTAAGGATTTGCCTATTATGGACATCCCATATAAATGGATTCGTGTAATATACGGTCTTTTGTGTCTGGTTTCCTTCACTTAGAATAATTTTTTTTTAAGATGTGTCCATGTTGTAGCATTTTATCAATACTTAATTTTTATGGCCAAATACTAGTATATTGTATGGATATAGCACATTTTGTTTATTCATTCTTCAGTGGATGTACAGTTGGATTGTTTCCATTTGTGAACATTAAGAACAATGCTGCTATGAACATTCGTATGTAAGTTTTTTTGTGGGCAGATGTTTTCAGTTCTCTTGAGTATATACCTAAAAGTGGAATGGCTGGGTCATATGGTAACTCTATGTTTACCTTTTTGAAGAAATGTCAAATTGTTTTCCACATCAGCTGAACAATTTTACCTTCCCACAAACAGTGTACGAGGGTTCCGATTTCTCCACATCCTTGCCAACACTTTCTACTGTTTGTCTTTTTGATGATATCTATCCTAGTGGGTGTGAAGTGGTATTTCATTGTGGTTTTTATTTGCAGCTCCCTGAAGGCTGATGCTGTTGAGCATCTTTTCATGGATCATTGACCATGTGTATGTCTTCTTTGGAGAATGTCTATTCAAACTGTAGCCCAATTTTGATTTGGATTATTAGTCTTTTTATTGTTGAGTTGTAGGAGTTCTTTATATATTCTGGATACAAATCCTTTATCAGATACATTATTTGCAAATATTTACTCATTCTGTGGGCTGTAGTTTCAATTTCCTGCTATTGTTCTTTGAAACACAAAAGTTTTGAAGTTTGATGAAGTCCAATTTATCGATTTTTTTCCTTTGTTTGTGCTTTTGGTACCATGTAAGATGTACTGCCTAATCCAAGATCACAAAGACTTACACCTATGTTTTCTTCTAAGGTTTTTATAGTTTCAGCTCTTACATTTATATATCAAATCCACTCTGAGTTATTTTTCATATATGGCTTCAACTTCATTCTTTTGCACAGGATATGCAGTTTTGCAGTTGTACCAGCACCATTTGTTCCCACACAATTGTCTTGGCACCCTCGTTAGAAATGAATTGTCAACAAATGTAAGGGTTTATTTCTGGACTCTCAACTCCATTCCACTTTAATATGTCTATTCTTATGCCAGTAGTGCACTGTCTTTATTACTGTAGCTCTGGAGGACAAACATGTTTTTCAGTGTTACAGAAGTCAGTTATGGAAAGGGTGAACAAGGCAGGACTGAGGACGGAGCCCTGTGGCATATGACACCAGAATATAAGCTCATGAAGGAGGAAGCACATCCTCAGTACCTAGAAAAGGGTCTGACATGTGGCAAAGCTCTGAATAAAAATATCTGTTGACATTGAATGAATAACTGAATAAAAAGTATGATTAGAATCCACCATCAAATTTCAACCATGTATGGATCTACCTAGGTGAGCCAGGATTCTGCCTTGTCTTTCCATCATGTCTGCAAAGCTAGTGTGGAAGACCCTGTCAAATGTTTTGCTGAAGTCTAAAGGACGTTTATTTTATTGCTCAGTGTCAGGATACTGAATGTGACATCCATCAACTTACTAGCAAGAGAACAATGACTTAGACCATTCGTAGGACAGGCAGGACTCTACCTGGTGAGTTAAGAAGGAAATCCTCTCTTACCTATTCCCTTAAAACCGCCACTACCAACTTAAAAGAACTGCAAAATCCCATGCCACTACATTCATATTATTTGATAATTCAAGAGAAAAAGAAGAATCCCTGTCTGGTGAACTAACAGTCTGAGACGTCACATTTGCCCTTTTGGGAACAGCAAGCTCAGGAAGCAACAATGAAAAACAAGCGAAAGAAGACCCTGCACACTTTCAATGCTGGGGCTGCCAGGGCTCTCCTGGCTTCTGAATGGGCTCTGGACGATTGAAAGACAACAGACAGAGCAGATTTCACCAAAAGACGAACGAAAAATCAACAAAGAGAAGGAGAGATTCCAACCTTCCCACAGATTTATGACTAACAGAGTTTTTGCTTTTTAAAGTTCGATGTTTTTTTCTTGATTGTATGTGACAGCTGACTTTTTAGCTGTGTGTTTGTAACAGTCCTAGACAGTCAGGTCTCTGCATTTCATTGAACGTTTATAGTCTAGGGCTTACATTTTGGGTGCAGATCTATACACAAATACTGACACTGACATCAGCTCCCAAGAGAGCCTGCTTATAGAAATATCCTTGCCTGAACTCTCATGAACTTTCAGGCAACTCCTATAATTCAATCACTCCAGCATCGTATACTAATGCTGCTTTCTTGTTAAAAAAAAAAATCATCACCATTTTCATTTGATATTGCTACACAAATTATCTCATTTACTCTTTTCAATTGAGATAGATATTGGCCTCCACTGTACAGATGAAAACAGCAAGTCTCAGAGAAGTTGAGAAAATGATCAATTCATAATCAGAGGAGCCAAGACTCAAACCCAGGTCGGTCTGACACCAAACTGCATGTTCTTAGCCACTGTACATCCTGCCTGTCAAAAGACCAGACTGCATTACAGATATGCACAGGGTGGTTTTAAATGAAGAGAGGCTGCCTGAGCACATGACTGTCTCCTGCATAAAATCCAACTGCTGCTCCTCTTCCTCTAGATCCTTGCCCTGGACTTGGCCAGTTCAAATGGCCATAATCTCAAGCCCATTACCTCTTCTTTTTATCCTTCTTACATTCTCAGTATGTATTTTCATTGGCAGTGTTGCTTTTGTGTGCATGCATGTGTGGCAAAAAACAAAAAACAAAAACAACAAAAAAACCCATTTCACATGAAATCTACCTTCTTAACAAATTTCTAAGTGCACAGTATGGTATTGTTAACTATACACACACCGTTGTACAGCAGAGATCTAAAACTTTTTCATCTTGTGTTACTGAAACTCTGTACCCATGGAAAAGCAACTTCCCATTTCTTCCTCCCCTGCTCCCTGGCATCCACCATTCTCCTTTCTGTTTCTGTGAGTTTCACTACTTTGGATACCTCATATAAGTGAAATTATGTGTTATTTGTCCTCCTCTGATGGCTTATTTTCACTCATTTATCAATGGACATTCAGCTTGCCCCACATCTTGGCTATTATTCATAATGCTGCAATGAACATGGAAATGCAAATATCTCTTCGAGATCCTGTTTTCAATTATTTTGGATAAATATCCAGAAGCAGGATTGCTTGATTGTTTTATACAGTGGTTCTACTTCTAATTTTTTGAGGAATCGTCATAACGTTTTCCATAGCAGCCATGCCATTTTACATTCCCACAGTGTACAAAGGTTCGAATTTTTCCACATCATGGCCAACATTCATTACTGTATGTTTTTTAATAAAAGCCATTTTAACAGGTGTGAAGTGGTATCTTATCTGCACTTCTCTGATGATTAATTATGTTAAGCATCTTTCATAAACCTACCAACCATTTGTGTATCTTGGAGGAATGTCTATTCAAGTCTTTAGTCCATTTTTAATGGGATTATTTGGTTTCACCATTGAGTTGGAGTTCCATATATACAATGGATACTTTTAGAGAAAAGTCCTATTAGTATTTTTCCTCCAACTGCCAAATACCTTCCCCTTATTTCACAAGGAAATTTCTCGATATTAGGTGTAGCCTTAACAAGTGGAGCTCCCATGAACACAGTCTTTGCGGTCAGAGCCTGGCCTGAATCCTAGCCTCATCATCTATCAGCTGTATGTCTCTACACAACTCATTTGATAAATCTAAGCCTCAATCTCCTCACCTCATAGTGGCTATAATAGTGATACCTAGATCAAAGGTTTGTCATAAGGATAAATAAAATAATACAGTGCCAGACACTTAACAAAGCCCGCATGGTAGCTATTCTTTTTATTTTGGTTTCCTTTCCTTTCCTTTTTTTTTTTTTTTTTTTTTAAGGCCTCTAAATTCTTTGGCTTCCAGAAAGCATCAGAGAAACGGAAGTGCCATTCCTATACACTTTGTAAAGCAACATCTCGACGCACACGCCGACGGGATGCCCCCAGCGGCTCTGCCCGTGTAGCACGCGGGCCCCCAGCGCACCCACACCACCTGGGCTCTCCGACGCGGCTGCCCGCTCCGCGCGCACCTGCGGGGCTGGGTCGGGCTTTAAGGCACTTACCTCCCACGGCTCCGCCCGCAGCACGGAGAAGCCAGCACACATCCCGCGCGGCCCGCGGGGCCACGTGCTGGCCGACCCGATTCCGCGTCCTGGCGCAGCGCAGGGAATGGGTGCGCAGGAACACCCCGCAGGTCACGCCCGCCCGCCCAGACTTTGAGAAAATGGCCTTTGGATCAAGGTAGGCAAGCTGAACTTTATGACACTAACCGGGCTGGGGGGGTGGGGGTGGGGGTGGGGCGGGAGGAGGGCAGCCACTCTACTCACTCAGCAAACACAGGCGGAGGCTCAGGGCCAGGCGGCCACTGTGGTTTTCCTTTTTCCTTGTTTTAAATAGTTAATGCCCTTGGCGGGCAGGACTAGACACAAGTGTAGAAATCTCCAGTCTTCTGTGAAGGAAGTGACCCCACGTGTGTAGGGGGTGGGAGGGAGCGGCAGCTCAGCCGCCCCCATCCCCCCACTCCCCGCAGTCTGCGTTTGTCTGCGGCCCCGCGGCGATGGGGCTGGCCCAGAGAGGCTGCCGCGGAAGGATTCAGGGGCTGCTGCAGCCCCAGGGTCAGTTGTGCCCCTACAGCAATTTTCTCTCTCTGTTCTCGAAGAAACAGCAGCACTTGGTGTGGTCAGCCACCACCACCTCTGTGGGGGCCGTGATGGGGGCATTGGAATGACCAGCTATGGGGTGGTCTGCATTCAGCTCCCTGTCGGTAGCGTTCAGTGCCTGGTTTTTGCTGTGTAGCAAGGCTTTGTCCCGAGCCTGAGGCTGCGAGGGCAGGTCGGTGTGGACCGTGCCAGTTGGCGTGGGCAAGGGCTTCCCGGCCCAGTCGTACTCTTAGCCAAACACCAAGCAGCTCTGGTGAGAGAGGTCGGTGAAGAGCTTGGGCAGATAGTCGTAGCTGGGCTTCTTTAAGTCCAGGCGCCGCACTTGGCCATCTCCTCTGGGTGTCCCCGGTCTTCTGGTAGCGCTCCCCGAGCCTGTGGACCTTGAGGCCTTCCAGGGCAGGCTGCTGCGCAGTCAGTACATGAACGCGCGGTCCAGCGCCTCCAGGTCGTCCGACGGCTCTGCTTCTTGCCCAGGTGTGTGTTGCTCGCGGAGCGTGCAGTGCGTCAGGCTCTTGTGCTCGCCGTAGGGTGTGTGCTTTTTGGTCTGGAGGGTCTAGGGGGTCCTTGGCCAGGCTTGAGTCGATGACTTGGATGGCGTGCTGCCACTTAGTGCCGGCCGCCGCGCCAGGACGCTCTTCGTCCTCACGTCCTGGCAGGGGGGGCTCGTGGTGTGCACGGACTCCGTGCACGTGATGAGCTGGAATGCGCGCACCGTCTGGCCGTGAACGTGCGCTCACACAAGTCGAGCAGGTCCTCCAGGCTGGGCCCGAGCAGCTCGGGCACCATGGTGGTGTACTTGCCGCAGGGGCCGAAGTGGTAGCCCTGAGGGACGCCCTCTGCGGCACCGAGCTGCTTGTAGAATTGGTAGTCCAGGTGCAGCTGCGGCACCGGGGACTTGATGGGCTCCAACTTAACAGATATTATTTGTTTGCATAGACCCTTTCCTAGCCAGAGCTCCCGGAAGTCGTCACAGCCTAGCCGCTTCTCGACCCGGAAGTTGGGGTCCACCATCAGGACCCCCGGGCTGGTCCCCGCGTTCCGGACACCGTGTGGCTGGTCCGGCTGCTGGCCTTGGACGTTCTCCGGCCCTCCTCAGACTCCCCTTTCCCTTATGGCAGAATGCGTAAGTTTGTGTCCCCTGGCCTGTCCATGGTGACTCTGCTGCTGTGCAAACCCCGGCTCCGGGGAGACCTGCGGTCGCGGCGGCTCTTCCGGGCGGGCACAAGGGAAGCCCCGCGGGCTCCTTGCTAGTGAGATGCGGGTGCTCGCGAGGGCCCCGGCCACGGCGCTCATCTCAGAGGCCTCGGGGCCACACGCGCGGGGGGAGGACACCCGCTGCTCACAGGTCCCGCGGGCTCAAGTCGCGTGGCTCTGCGCTGACGTCCTCCGCGGTGGCCGTGGCTGGGCGGCCCGGGCTCCGTCAGCAGCGAGGCGCGGGCTGCAGCTCCGGACCCAGTTCGAGCACCGCCCCCGGGTCACTGCCGCCCTCGGCATGTTGGGCGCGGACCTATTATTTATTATCTGCTTCTCTGGATCCTCTGGATCACTCAGTTTGCTCTGTCTCAGTGTTTTTCTATACAGTGATAATGTGACTTTTCTTTACATGGCATTACGTGTTGTGGTCAATGTCAGTAAGTAAATTGCTGAGAAGGAAGCAAGGAGAAACAGAATACAGAAAGGGAAAAACAGAAGGACAAAGTAGAAGAGAGATTTAAAAAAATCATTATTCATAATCTCTTATGATAATGAAGATCAGTTGATATCCATTCCTGCCCTCCATCTGCCCCAAGATAAGGAAGCGAGTATCACTGGGTACATCCAAGAGGGAAATAAAGGTGAGAATACTCATTCCATGACCTGTTGCTAAATGGCTGCCTATTCATCCCAGATCTCTTAAATGACCCAGTCTGTGATTTAGGTTCCAAGAGGTCATGAAATGAACCCAGATCACTTCTATTAATGTTAAATGAGCCTGTAAGTGCCCGTTGGGCAGCAAATCAAAACCACTGTTAGCATCTACTCTAACTTAGGAAGTTCCTGTCTCTTAAAGGACCAGCTAGCTGCCCTTTCATAAAAGATCTGTTTTTCCTATGAATAATACATATAGTAGTAGGAAAGAAAATACATCGCCATTAAGCAGTATCAATTCTCAACATACTGGATATAATCTCTTATACTACTATGATTAAAAATTAAACATGGAAGTATTACATTGAAGAAACTCCAAAGTTGATTTTTATGTACTCTCTTTTTTTTTCCTCCAAAAACATCATTCTTACCAACTTTTCAATTTAATTATATTCCAGGGAAAAACAGGCAGGCAAAAAAGAATAAATCAACATATAATCTTCCTTTAAAAGCCTGGCTTATATTTTATGATCTGCACAGGCTGTTTAAAAACAAAAATCAAGTCTGAACTCTTCTACAATGAACACATAATATATTCCATTATTTTGTTATTTTTAAAAGGATAATCATGTAAAATATCAGATCAGTTGTATTTTTAGACACAAGAGACTTTCATTGACTGTGCAGGCTTTCATTGACTGTGTGAGTTGCTGTTAACCTATTTCCATATCTTAAGTCCCTGACAAAGAGCTGGTGCTCAGTGGGTAGTTTCTGAATAAATAACTACCAGTACTGAAAATTAAAACTAGGAAGATATTTGAGGTTGGGACAATTCAGTGTCTGGCCAATAAGACTGCCCAGTGGATTTTCCCCTCCTCTGCTTCACTTCCCTTTTTGCTGAATAAAGAGCTGTCACTGAGAGGAGGATTCTTAATTGTTGTCCTTAAATTCACTTAGGACAAGCATTCTCATCTTGTTTATTTAAGAAAGTCCCTGAGAAAGCTAATTGAACTCAGAGAAGTATGGGCATCTACCTTCCTAAGCTATGAATATAAAAAATAACAACAATAATAATATATTTAATTTTAAAAAGTTGGTTACATGCATTTCAATCAACATACCCAAATTGATTAAAATTCAAATCACAGGACTTCTAAAGGTGTTAAGATTCTTACATGTCTTGGAACCTAACCTCTCCTTTTAAAAACTGTGTAAGTTGAAGTAGAAATTAAGTGAGTGTCCCAAAGATACAGACTTGTCCCCAGGTACCTAATTCCAATTCCAACGCGTGTTCCATTTGACTGCACTCTACTTTTAACCCCTTCGTGCTTTATGGACAGATAATAAAAATTAGTTAATGCAGATGATGACGATAACGAAATGTCACTGTGCTGGAAACAGGGAAGTGCGGTCAGTTAGCTGACATTTGGTGATGCTTTTTTAAGGCAGAACATGTATTATTTCCCATCTTTCTCTGCATTTAAAAAAAAAATCTATGTGCTTTGCAGAAAAAAAAAGCCTTAGGTAACTAAATATCATTCATTAAGACATTTAAGACAAGTGACATCTCCTAGTAATACATTTCCAGAACAGAACAAGCAGGATAACGATAGCTTAGAAACTGCATACACATAGAATTTTTCTACTGATACCTTAATCCCCTGCTGACCAATTGTTAAAAGTGGGCTTTTATTGTACCATAAAAATGAACAAGCTGAGGTTTTCACATCCGAAGAAAGGTTGGTACCGCCGTGGAAAATGTTTTGCCTTCAGGAGTCCAGGATGAGAGAAAATCGTTATTACTCTTGGGTAAGGACCACTAACTATTGGGATAGAATTGGGTAGTGAAACCTCATTTGTGAGTAGCACATAAACTACAGCTTGAGCAAGATGATTCCATTTCTAATTATAAGATTATTACTGATGCAAGCTTGGTCTTGGGGTCCTTTCCCAATGTTACCACTAATATGACCTTGTCTTTTAAAAGCCAAAGACCCAGCTTTGGAGAACTGTTTGACAGTAGCTATGAAAGCTAAGCACTTGCATCCACTATATGCCAGAAATTCCACTCATAGGTGTAGACCTAACTAAAATGCATTTATTTATTGGTCAAAAGACATGCACAAGAATGTTCGTAGCAGTCCTATTCAAAAGAGCCCCAAACTGGAAACCACCCAAATGGCCATCGATTGTAAGATGGATAAATACATTGTGATGCAGTCACACAATGGAGTACCATTTTGCAGTGATAATGAGTGAACTCCAGCTACTCTCAATTATATGAACACATTTTCACAAAAACATACTGTAGAGTAAGTGAAGCCAGCTATGCCAGAATTTGCACTGTATGATCTGTAATATGAAATTTAAAAGTGATCAAATGATAATATGTGGTGTTATAATTCCATTTAGTGCTTCCCCTGGGTGGGGTGGTGGTGAGTGGAAGGGCACAAGGAGAGTTTTGAGGGGGAGGCGAGGTGCTGATTCTGTTTTGTTTCTCGATCAGGGTTCTGGTTATACAGGGTTGTGACCTTTGTTTAAATGCATTGACCTATAATATATGTTTATGATTTGTAAGTTTATACGAGTGTATGTATGTCATTTAAAAATTCTGAAGCCTTAAAAATTTTCCTATAAAAATATGCTAGGGCAAGAGTGACAAATTAGTAGAAGAGATGTCCCATCAGTAAGATAAAGGCTGACTGCACCCACAGGCAGCCTTCCCTCCCTTGCCCTGTTTTTCCCTCATTGTTGCTTATGAAACCGGTCATCAGCCTGCAAATGAGCAAGGCAAATGTTTAAATGTCACATTCTTATGCAGGAACCAAGGCACTCACTTCTTTTTTGCCCCAAGGCAGGATTGGGTCTCAGTTTTCATATACTAAAAATGGACCTATTAGGGTAATGAGTGAGCTCACATCTGTCATTTCCAGTTGATTGCTGGCAGTCTGTGGTATCTGAGATGTGTCCCACTAATTAGAGAGAAATCTCATAAATTCAGGGAGCATACATCATTTGAGGATATGGACTAATTGGGCATTTGTCCTTTGTGCTCCATCCGTAAGGTCTATTGAGGGAACACAGAGGTCTGTCCTCAAGATTTAGTAAGTGCAGGAAGGAAGGGGAATAAACTTTTAAGTACCTGTTATGAGCCAATACAGTGTTAGGCATTTACATAATCTTCGAAATAGCTTTCCAAGGCATGTACTATTGTCCTCACTTTTCAGAGAAGGAAAGAAATTCTGAGAGAGGATGAACTATGCAAGTTACGCAAATTTGGGACCACTGACCGCTCACCCTGTTTTGTATAGGATAGCTTCAATAGAGGTCACTAGCCCTTTGACAAAATGTGTGCTTTCCCTAGAGAAGGGAACCAAAAGATTCTTTTCAACTCTGCTTCCAGTGTATCCCAGTACCAGAGAGTCTTCCAAGTGCAAGGAAAAACAAAACCAACCTTTTGCCTGAAAAAAAAAAATATCTTAAATAGCTGGGGTTCTGAGGATATGTTTGTTTTGTTTTGTTTTTTTGACTTTTTTGTTTTTTATCGAAGTGTAGTTGATTTACACTGTTAGTTTCAGGTATGTAGCAAAACGATTCAGTTATACATACATATTTTTTCAGATTATTTTCCTTTATATGATACTGCAAGAAACTGAATATAGTTCGCTGTGCTGTACAGTAGGTCCTTGTTATTTATCTATCTTATATATAGTACTATATATCTGTTAATCCCAAACTCCTAAGGGTATAAGTTGGAGGGTGTAAGTTGTTAATAATTATTATCACTGAGTCAGAACACTTTCCTAATCAAGCCAAACGTTTTTTCATAAATGATGATACCCAAGGGGGTGGTCGATGAGGTACCTTCCAAAAAGCAGGCCTCAAAAGTTTAGGTAGCCACGTTCAATGTGTCTAACCTCTCTTAGACTCAAGAAGGACTCACTCCTAGCACTACAGAACTAGCCAACATCCAAAGAGGAAGAAACCAATGGTGGCAACCCAAAGACTTCAGAGAAACTGTAAACCAGGTACACTGCTTTGAGGAATCCGAACTCCGACTGGGAGCAGGCCTCCCCTGAAAGCTTTTCCCTGACCATCACGGCTGCTGCTGTGACTGAGTACACATTTGACTCTCCCAACCCCAGCTTCCCCACGCTGCAGAAGGATGCTAAGAACTCCTACCTGTCCTGGGGGTGTTAAAAGAACCGGCTAATGTCTGCAGAAAGAGGCGCTGAGGGAGTGCCAAGAATCCTGAGACCCCCAGCGCAGGGAGCCTTGAGTGATGCAGATTGGCGTGGATCTTACACACATCACACAGATTCTCACCTCCCAACAGAGAAGGTTTCAGAGCGACTTTCCAGCTCATAATGAGACACTAAGGCAAATTGATGATGTGGAGTTATATTTGAGGACAGAAGGAAGAAGCCAGAAAAAAAAATTAGAGTGAAATTTGCCTGGCTAAAAGAGATCTACAGTAAGCCCTGCCCTTGCATACAAAGTCACAGGCTGGACATTTGTCCCCTGCGCGCTCTCTGGCAGGGTTAGCAGGACTGGGCACTGAGAGAATAGACTGAAACCACACTGGAGGGCTGGTCAGGAGAAAGCAGCCACAGAATTGAAACTGAATTAACCCTGATCTAACGCGGGAACACGGGGAGAGGCTACACAGAGCGACCGAGATAGGGCAGCAGGTGCTCAGTGGGCATATAAATCACACCTGATGACTGGCTCCGGAGCAGGTGACTCTCTTCGAGGGCTTCCATCTGGTGGCAAGCAGACGTGAATGCTAAGAACAATGTCCCAGGCTCTGAGTTAGGTCGTTTTACATGTTTATCACACAGTCCTCACACCAGCCCCAGAAAAGTGGGTATGATCGTGTTTCAAGAGATGAGGGTTGCAGGGGGAGGGTATAGCTCAAGTGGTAGAGTGTGCGCCTAGCATGCACGAGGTCCTGGGTTCAATCCCCAGGATCTCCCCCATTAAAAAAAATTACATAAATAAACCTAATCACCACCCGCCCCCCCCCCCCAAAAAAGAAAAAAGAAGTGATGCCTACAACAGTGAAGCCATCACTGAAATAGAGGTCTGGCTGACACAGGAGCCCTTGCTCATTCAGCTGGGTCCTCCATCTCTCATCACAGTTATTCATGGTGTATACCAGCTCTGAGTGGACCCCTAGGCCTACTCTGTAAGAAATCTACCCATGGTACCTGGCTTTGGAGTTAAAAGGTGTGGCCCAGAATGCAGAACTCATCCAACAAGCATTTGAAGAAGGCCTGCTATGGGCCAGGCTTGCGCTTGATTTGAGTAACACAGAAAAAGAAGACCCACGTCTTGGCCTTGGCCTTGTCCACTGACCTCCAACAAGGCGTGGCAGGGCAGCCATTCTGGGCAAGCTCTCCGCAGCACGGACCTCAGCCACGGTTGGCAAGATGTGTGAGCAACCAGAGAGGTTATGGCCCCCTTGAAAGCCGTTCTCACGGAGCCCCTCAGCAAACAGCCTATTCTTAAGTCTGAGTTTTTTTTTTTATTTTAATTTTTAAAAATTGTAGTATAGTCAGTTTACAATGTTGTGTCAATTTCTGGTGTATAGCATAATGTTTCAGTCATACATGTACATACATAAATGCGTTTTCATATTCTTTTTCATCATAGGTTACTACAAGGTACTGAATATAGTTCCTTGTGCTATACAGTAGAAGTTTGTTGTTTATCTATTTTATATACAGTAGCTAGTATCTGCAAATCTCGGACTCCCAATTTGTCCCTTCCCATCCCTTTCCCCCGCTGGTAACCGTAAGTTTGTTTTCTATGTCTGTGAGTTTGAGTATGAGTTTTGACAATTGTTTATTAATTCCTGAGGATATTGGCTAAAAACTGTGGCCCATTCCTTTACTTTAAATTACAGCCCTATGGAAGGTTTGCTTTTTTTTTTCAAACCCAAACTAGTAAAGTTACTGCAGAAGAAAAAAAAAGTTCTTAATAATTTATTCATAGTGCTATTAAGACCAAGTCATGTTTTATTGGGCTCTGTGTGTTTATGTTATGACGTAGAAGTCAATAAGAGGGAGTTTTACTAATATATATCTATTAATATTCTCCACATATGTTCACCAAAAAATGTCACAGCATCCATAAAGGATCTCAATAATTAAAAAGTATGATTTTCCTCGTTTACCTATTTCCTCCCAAAAGAATGCCACAGATGCTCACACGGAGAGCCTCGCATCCCCAGTGAAAGCAGCTGCCCTTTATGGGGAGAGTGATGCAGCAGAATGAATGTTAGTCCAGGAGAGGGGGCTCTTGTCTCCATGCTGGCGTGAACCACAAGTGACCTTGAGGTCTAGACCCTTCCTTCTTCATCTGTGCGATGAAAAGATTCAGATGAGATGATGGCCATGTCTTCCCCAGCTTTCCAGCTGTGAAATAGTGCTCCCCTGGGCCTTATCTTTATCCCTTCTTGATCACCGCTACCTTTTGTCATGGGTCTTTCTGAAATGAGTTTCTTGTTTCCCGAGTCGGCCTTCCTCTCCGACGACTTCGCCTGGCTCACAGAGTTAATAGGCAGAAAGGAGACCCACTGGGTCCAGAGACAAGAGAGGAGGGGTCCCTCTCTGACTTGCTGTTTGCCCTTGATCAGGGAGTCACTTAGGAATTCCAGGCCCATCCCTTCCTCCTTGACGGGGGATTATGTGACGATACTTAGCCACCAAGAAGGAGTGAGAGAGGATTAAATAATACGCTTGTAGGGGACTTAGCCAGCACTTAATGTTGTGCTGGATGTTCGGTAATAATTACTTTTTGAGTCTCACCAAACTCACCTGAGATACCTTCCTGAGTAAAGGGCTAAATGGTTCCATAAGAGGTTTAGTCCCTTTTCATTCCCCAGAGGACCTGTGCCACAAAGTTAAAGCCTTGACAAGCCATTGACAGCATAGATTTCCTTCACCTGAGCTCCTTGGAAACCACGAAAGAATCATGATCATGGTGTTTTACAGTCTCAAATCATGTGTTCCCGTATCCCTTTATAGAGAGACGCTCATTATGCTGTAAACATAAAAGGAAAATATCCTGGGGGTGTTTCAACACAGTTAAGACTCCATCTCCACCATAACTGACTTGGGTCATCCCACTATAAACTGGAAGAGGCAACGGGACTTCCTGGAAAGAATTCATGTCTAAGCAGGACATCAAACTTGATGAGATGATAATAATAATTATGGTTAGCACTGAATGAGAAATTAGTCTCTGCCGGCATTGTTCTGAGTAATTTTCACTTATCAAGTCTTTTATTCCTCAAGACAGCCCTATGAGATTGTTACTGTTTTCATGTCCATTTCGCTGCGTAAAGCACACGCAGCACAGGGAGGTTAGAAGCTTCAAAATGCCGCATTTCCAGGAACTGGTGCACACCAGGTTTAAACCCAGGCAATTTAGAGTCTGGGCTTTTAATTATGCTATTCCTCAGAGTTGGCAGGATGATCTGAAAGAATATACGTAGAAAGCAAGCCATTACTGACAGCACTCACTGGTCAGTATTCTTGTATTATTTAGGTTAAAAATAGCTCTTCTCTTAAATGCTGTTTCTTTTCCCAACTGAGTATGAGATAGATTCATCCTTTATGTTCCTCTTTTCTACTTTCACGTCTCATATTTTTGGCTCCACTGGCCCCATTGCCATCTCAGTCCACGGGCACAGGCCCAGTGGTATCCACAGTCATCCTGGAGTGAACTTCCTTTACATCTCACCTTGAACTTCCCTAGGTCCTAGCTTTCAGAGTTCCGCTTACTGATCTGCCAGCTTACTCTATGAAATACAGTTCAGAGGGACAAGTTCCTCCCCACTCCCCACACTTTCCTCACTATTCGTACCTCTCTGGCCTCTGAAAAACTGGTCATTGATTTTATAAGTGCTGCTGAAATTCCATTGAACAGTGGGGCCAAGGATGTGTTAAGATACCAAAATTTTTGTCTGCGATACCTTACCCTGTTGAGGGGAAGCTTGCCCTGAGATTACAGACTCTTCAGTTCCTGCATCTCACTGATCCAGTCACCAAAACACCATCAGCTATTTGGCTCAGGTAAGCATCAAGCTGAATGGTGTTCAAACAAATGACAGCAGCAGCGAGGCAGATAGCAGATCTTCTAAGACACGATTCCCGGAAGATAATCATAGTAATTTGCTGTCATCATTCCTTCACAAGTCCAGGGAAAAGACCAGCATTAAATCCCATAGAGAAAGCACAAATTTTGAGGCTTGGAGAGGCACATGGGACACCTGAATCCTGGGAGCTGGTGGCAAAGCCAAGAAATAATGAAATAGCAGATGACAGGCCATCAGCAGAAAGGTGGATCCTCCAACCACCTCACCTAACTCATTTGGGGCAGCTAGTAGTTTATCTAAAGACCATTTTCAGATCATGCAGTGCCTTGCTCTTCAAATTGTGGCCCATGGACCAGCTGCATGGACATCACTTGGGAACGTGTTAGATAGAAATGAAGACCCTCAGGCCCCTCCCAGACCTCCCGAGTCTCAATCAGCTTTAGGAGCTGGTTACCCTTGATGTATTGAGAAGTCTTACTTAACCTGAGCTTAAGTTAGGTTAAGTAAGACTTACCTAGCTATAGAATAGACTCCATTTTGAAATTTAAATGAATAAGTAAGTATATATGCTAATATGAAAGCAAAATTAGGAAAAGAAGAAATTTTAAAAGTGTTCCTAGGGTAAATATGGCGACACCAAAGTAGAGATGGCAAGAAGTTTACATGGACACTCAATAGGGATTTTTTTATCTGCTGCTCTGATCCACCCGCCTCTTTGTTTTCTTCTTGCTCTGTGCACAGGGAGGCTGACCTGTATGAGAAAAGAGGGCAGAAGAAGGGTGAGATTCCCCAGAGGCCAGCCTTGGGTTGGCCGTGTCCCTCAGTGGAGGTCACAGCTCTACCCCAACAGCCCTCACCATCTCTGGGTTCTAGGAACTGCCCCCTTCTCCTCCCCCTTCAGGACTAAGGCTGGTGACAACACTTTGCTGTCATTAGATTCTGCATACTGCACTGTTCCTTCATGTACCTTTTAAATAGTCCCTCAGTAAACTCTGTAAAGCTCAGTTGGAGTATATAACCTGTTTTCTGCTGGGACCCTGATTGACAGATGTAGACAAAACTGTTGGTTCAAAGAGAGAAAGGAGAACAAGAAACATTAAGCTATCATAGAGGAGACTTAAAACATAAGAATGGTCCAGGGGAAAGAGGCTGCAACCAGTTTAACTAAGGGTCATATTCCATCACACTTAGAGGTCAAACACAGGAAACATATTCTGAGCATGTTTCATAGCAAGCGTACCCCTCATCTGTTAAGGAATCCCAGTTCTCAGCATGGGGTTTCCACTGCGTTTCAATCCAGATTCTCCATTTATCAAAAGCATCCCAATTGTGTCTTCTAATCACAAGGTCCCTTTAGATGCACATCTGACTCACATCCACAAAACAGCCTAAGATAGATCATCTCCTGAAAGTGTCCCCTCTCCTTCCATTCTCCATGAAGTACAGAGGGGATTGGATAAGCCACTGCTTTGCCTGTGAGATGTGTCCTTTCACCATCAACTTGTTCTGGTTTCTTTGTGTAGCATGACCCCTGTTTTCCAGAAGCTTTCAGAATTAGATATGATCAGACTTCTTTCTCACGTCTTTAATGTCACAGAGTGTCAAATGTGCACACTCACTGACTGGCCTGCCTGCAAAACCAAATGAGACTCCAGCCAAGTGGAGTTTGGTCCACACCACCCCAGAGGGCCCCCTGCTACAAGGAGTCAGCATGACCAGCCTGGTCAGGTAAAAAGGCTTTCCTGCAGCTCCCCCTCCATCACTGTCACTCGGGCGTCAAGCTTATTCCTACTGCATCCTCATTCTGTCCTTCTGTCTAGACTCTTATCTGCAACACCTGGTTCTTAAGTAATTCTGTATCAGCCAGCATTCAAGGCCCTTAGCAGGTTCACCTTCTTTGTAAGGTCTTTCTTGTGACTTTCAAACATAAGAATGTCTCCCTTACCCAAGTCCTTTGGATCTGCCTGCTTCTATGTCAGAACCACAGCAGAGCATGTGTGCAAGCATGTATGGATACATGGGAATGACTTCTAGGTTCCTGGCTTAAGGGCTTCTGTGGAAGATGGTGCTGTTTACTCATTTTTTAAAGCTTATTTATTTATTTTTGCCACTTAGGCCTCCTTTATTCCCTCCCTCCCACTCTTTTTATGCCTTTGATTTTTTAGGAAAACTTGGTCATTTGTCCTGTAGTACATTCCACATCCTAGATTTGGCTGGTTGCTTTATGTGGTCGCTTTTAACATGTTCCTTTACGTTTGGGTTTGTTTTTGGTTTTGTTTCTGGGTTTTTTTTTTTTTTTTTTTTTTTTTTTAGCTTTTTAAAACTGTGGTGAGATACACATACCAAGAAATTTAACACCTTAACTGTCAAGTACATTCTCACTGTTGTACAATCATCACCACCATCCATCTCCAGAATTTTTCTCATCTTCCCAAACTGAGCCTCTCTCTTAACCCATCAAACAGCAGCTCTCCCTGCCTGTTTCCTGCTCCTCTCAACTCTGCTTCCTGTCTCTATGAATCTGACCACTCTCAGTACCATGTAAATGGACTCATGCAGTATTTGTCCTTTGTGACTGGCTTGTTTTGCAGACATAGCATAGCATGATGTCCTCAAGGGTGATCCATGTTGTAGCATGTGTCAGCATGTCCTTTTTAAGGCTGCATAGTATTCCTTTGTCGGTACAGAGCATATTTTGTTTACCCACTCATCTGTTGATGGGAACTTGGTTCTTCTCACCTTTTGGCCATTGTGAATCATGGGTAGTGCATTTACTGGAAGAGGTGTGGCAGGTAAAGGGAGAAATGATGAATCCAGTTTGGGGCATGTTAATGTTCAGCACCTGTGAGACGTATAAATGCTCATATTCAGTATATAGATATTATATGTGTGGCTCTTGAGTTCAGACAAACATCTGGACTGGAGGTGTAGATTTAGCAGTCTTAGACATTTAGGCAGCAAGGAAACCAAAAGAGTAAATGAGATCACTGATGGAGCACAGGCAGAAGGTCTAGGGCTGAGTCCTGCAGAACTCTGACTTTATGGGGGAGGAAGGAGGGTGAGCAAGGAAAGGAGACAGAAAAACGTACAGAAAAATGGGAAAAGATGCAATGGAGTGTGGGGTTATTTGACACTGAAGAACATGTGGAATAGAGGATGTCAGGCGTCATCAGTTTGGTAAAAACTCAGCTTGAGAATAGATAACGTGAAATTCTTTAAATTAGGAATATTGATTTTCCAAACATAGTATGCTACATTTAAAAGTATCTACCTGAAGCTTGAGGAAAATAGGTAGTAAAAATGAGAAACTCATTTGTTCAGGAAATAGTAGAGGATGAGAAATGCTTACTAGGAAGGTGTGCATGAAATCACCGACGTTACATTTGTGACACATCGTTAGAAGTTGGAGACACACCTGATAAAACTTTTAAAGTGGCTTTAAAGGAGATAAAACGTGTTTCACACACACACTAGCCCAAGGGACAGATGACTTCGCTGCCCTGGACATGAAAATGCTCTAGGATGACATTTCTAAACTCCAGCGCTTAGCAGTCTGCTATCTATAAAAATCACTGTTGAGCAAGAAACATGGGACTTAGGTTAGATTGCAGGAAAAGCTCTCTGTGACTGCAAATTGTTAAAAACTTTCAAAATTGTTGAATGCTCACTGCAATCAAGAGACCATAGAATATATTCCTCTAACGTTGTTTAAACAGCAAAAATGGGTTCTCATCTGTCTGGCGCTGTCTAAGTGCAGGCGTGACTTAAGACCAAGAAGACAGACTTGAAGATCTCTCATGGGTCCTTCCTTTCATAATATTATATGGTTCTTTTCACTGTTTTACCGCTTTTAGTGGAAGAGCTTTCCTCTTTCCAGTTTCCAACCTACTAGAATAGATAGCCTGGCCAAGTTTCTCAGACCCACTGATTTTTCCACTTCCTTGAAAAGATCAGCTGAAGGCATCCTTCACCTTTAATTATACTTCTGAACATATTCCTCCTCACTACTTATCATTCACGTGCTATTTGCCCTCCCTTCTCCATCACTTCTCTACCTTATTTATCTACCTATAAAGCACATTAATATTTGATTCTTTCTCACTGAAGTCTTAGTATGTTGAGAGCTCAAAGTTGGTGGGTAAATATGAACCATAATTCACGTGTGAAAAAATTATAAACACAAATTTTACCAGGTCAGAATTGTATTGCCTTTGCCCAAAGGCCATCATAAGACTCATGGAGGAAAAATAAAAGTACAAAGAGACCTTTAAAGTAAGTTAGCGAGATCAAACAAGGACTAAGTTGGAATGAGTTCCTAAGTGTAAAAATAGGTAACATTTCAAAGTTAATTTATCAAAATGAGTCATAAGACCAATTCATCATTACACGCTTTTGGCTGGAGTGGCTAACATAACATTAACTCTGATTCTGAAGTGGCCAGTGAGTAAAAGAGGATATAAAATTATGCATGTATCTCCGACACGGAAACCTTCCTTTCCCAGTGATGTTCTAGGATAAATATTAGTTTTAATTATCCCCTCAAAATGGTTATAGGGTTGTTTCTAGAGACAAAGGAGGAAGAAATAAACATGCATGAACACCTATGATGTACAAGGTTCTGTACTTCCGTCGTACGTAACTCTCTGCTTACTCTTCACAATGACCCTGTGAGATGAGGCTTTGTCAGCTCCACGTTCTACCTAAGGGAACAAAGGTTCACAGAGAGTAGACAGCTCCTCCAGGTCATCCTTTAGTAAACGGCAGAACTAGAGTCTGGACCCAAGACCATCAAAGCCCAAAGCCTGTGCACGTACATCGCTGTCCACTTTACAAAAAAGAAATATGAAAGGTCCCGATTCCAGGTTGCTTCTGATACGGGCTCAACAGACCAGGAAATAAGCCGGTAGCTTGTCTTTAATTATGACATAGACATAATTTAGAAAAAGATTGCTGTGAAAGCCTGGCTGAGTTTAAGAGTTAAGATCGATCAAGCCAAGTGAAATTCTATGTAGCCGTCCTATAACATTTGAATGCACTGGTTTCTATACAAGCTAGCCTTTTAGGAACAGGAAGCAGGGTGTTTCACTCAAAGGTAACTTAACAAGAAGACTTGGTTGCAGGGAGACTTTGCTAATTCATTCTCATTGCCAGCCACTTGACTTGAATTAGCTCACTGAATTCTCACAACCGCCCTGGTATCATGCTTTTATCCTGCAGAGAATGAGTCTCAGAGAAGTTAGGTGTCTTAGTCAATGTCATTAAGTGATGAAGCCAAAATTCCAAAAGACAAGGCGTGCTCCACAGTGATGCTGTTGAGAGAAACGGCACTGAAGACAGACTCAAATGTGCTTGTGAACCACCTGGGATCTTGATAAATCAGATGTCTGATTCACTGGGCGTGGGGTGGAGCCTTAGAGTGTGCATTCAGGGAAGGCACCCAGTGGTGCTGAGGTCTGCGGCCTCTCTTAAGTGTAGAAATGATGAGAAATTTACAAAGCCACCCCTACAAACGTCTGCGCAAACCTAGCACTCGTTGGCTAGCTGGCTTCAGTGAAACTTTGTGCTTTCTAAAATGTTTAATTAGTGCCCTACGTGGTGGGGCGGTTCTCTTCTCTGACGCAGATCCTGAGATGGAGAGTGACGGCACATAAAAGACTGGGATGGGGGTAGGTGTTCCACGCATATATCACCCCAAGCCCTCACCTCTGTTCTGCAAGCCTCCAGACAACTGGTTGGCAAAGGAAAGGTCCCCCAGCGCTTCCATGAGTAAGGTGGAATTTTGCTGTCTCTTGTGATCTTGGGGGCTGCAGTAGCTCAGATGCTCAGGATCCCACGTGACAGGCACCCCCACAGGGGGTGCAGCCCTCGGAGGATGGAGGGGCTGGCCACCTGGAGGTGTTTGGTGCAAAGTGGTGTCGTGACCCTGTACAGTGGTCCTCTACAGAGGGTTAGGGGGCGGATGAGAAAAGCTTGGCTTTGCATTTCACTCCTTTTCTCGTCCCCTCTCCCCCTCCAAGGCTTCACAGCCTCCTTGGAGCCCAGTGACAGGCAACCCTCCTCCATGTCTGCAGTCAAGGCTGCTTCCACGGTGTTCTGCTATTTTAGTGAAAACCCACTTCACAGCAAATTGCTCTGGTTACCGCTGGGGTCACTTAGCTGTTTGCATAGTCTGCGGTAATTGCTTTATTTCAGCAGGAAAAAAAAAAAATACTTAGGACCATGTTTTTGTAGCTGATGGTGGCTTTTGTGTAAAGAATCCTTCCCATCAGAGGAAGAGGGGCTCTGTTGATGACACACAACCCGCTGTTCCCAGAACTGCTGGCCCCGACCCACTGCACCTCCTCTGCGGGCCAGCTGAGACCCTGCTCACCAGGAAAGAGTTCCGAGAGGACACTCGGCAGTCACCCGTGTCCTGTGTCCCACAGGGGTGGGTGCCGCCTGGGTGATGACAGACTCGGGGTATGGACTCAAAGGTAGATGCGGGTCCGATGGGGAAATGGCTTCAGACTGCTCTTGATCAATCAGTATTGCCACGAGTGGGTTTTGCTCCCTCCCAAGTAGGCAGCTCTGTTCTCTGCATCTCACATCCCTAATGCCCTTGGGCTTGAGATTGAGCCTGGGAACGAGGGTTGGGGGGCGGACGAGAAAAGCATGAGGTGCAGACATCCCCCCATTCTAATAAGACAGCTGTGTTACCTTTTATCTCCACATTTCATGCAGCTTAGACAGTCCCGGGGCAGCCTAGAATCCTTTTCTTTTTTTCCCCCTTTTCAAGTCAGTCTGTTATCATGCCCAGCACTCTGCTCATTAATTTCTTTTCCCTACATCATCTCCTGCTCCTCCCTCTGCAATGACCTCTCTCCCCTGTGACTGGTTGTGAAGGCTCTCTTTCATTTTCTCTGTTCGGCAGTCTTTGTAGAGCTAACTTTAACTAGCCGGCCAATTTTTCCCCCCAAGCCTATACAAAGCATCCCATGAAAACGGGCGTGCAAGCGCATGAGACCCGCAGCCCTCCGCTCACTCCAGCCTTCTCTGCACACACTCAGCGTCTTCCCGGTGATGCCCTGGAAACTGCCTGTTTATCACAAGGAGTTCAGGCTCTGAGAGGCACAGGGCAGTCAGTTTGCCACAGGAGACAGTAAGTCGTAACCACCACACTTGCTTCAAACCAGGTCATCAGCGCTTAAGCTTGTTTCCAGCTTCCATGTGGCAGAAGAGAGGCCACTTTCTCCCCAGAACTAAAACAGATCACCTATGATATCAGGACATTCAAAGTTCAGTGATTAAATCTTATAGCAGCTCAGAGCCAGGACCAGCTGGCTGACACATGTTGCTGCCTGTGTTCTGGAATCGGTTGTGTCCCAGGGGAGGCACACATGACAATTCCAGCTGGGAAGGAAGTTTCCACTGTCATCCCCTTGACCATGGATTTGTCCTCTTCCATACCTTCCTCGACCACCATCCCGTTTCCTTTGGAGGTGCCAGTTTCTGGAGCTAGCCTTGTTTGGGTCTTAATTTTTTCTGTCTCCCCATTATCCATGCACCTACCTGGTTACACCTCACCCCTTCACTCTCATTCACATGTGCTCAGCCACCACCCTGGTTCTGGAAACTGAGCTCTGCCCTGATACCAGCTTCCAGGCCCTCCCAACCTTGCTGCACCCCCCCAGTTGCAGCTCCAGGATTCATCCGTATCCCATCCACATGCCTTGCATTAACAGAGTGTACAGGCAAGCCCCACCTAATTGTGATAATTAATTAGTGGGTGGAAAGGGAGTGGGGAGTTTCCCAAAGAAACCTAAGGGAGAGAGTTCAATTTAAAAAGACGTAACTCTCCACATAGCAGGGAATAAACCTGATTGATAGTAAAATTGATAGAGGAAACTAGAGATAGTAAAATTGGTCATATAAATAAGTGTAGTCAGTGTTTAGATCAACCCTTGGGGGAACAGTCCCAAAGGATCAATGCAAAGAAATGATCGTTGGGAGCAGACAAGACACCCCTACCTGTCTGGGTTAAATATTATTCAAGGTGAACGTGTCTTGCCTGACAGAGCACGGAGGGAGCACCGCTCAGGGATTAAGGGTGCACACTTTGGAGCCAGACCACCTGGGTTGGTTCCTTACTTTGCAATTACTAGCTGAGTGAGTGCGGCAAGTTACTTAACTTTTTTTGGAGCCTCAGTTTCCTTTTGTGCCGCATAAGGGCAATAATAAAACCCATCATAAGGTGGATGAACTGATTCAAAGAGAATAATGCAAAGTGCCCAGTTAGCATAGTGCCCAATGCTTAATAATTTCTTAATGGAGATTTGTTTAGAACCCTTTGTTTTTACTATAGAGCCTGCGCCACGTGGGCCATGGACCTGACATGACACGAATGGCTCGCACATACTTTCTATTTGATAATTAACCATTTTGGTTTTTTTCCTGGAGCTGGAACTGGGGGGGGGGGGGTGCAGCAAGGTTGGGAGGGCCTGGAAACTGGTATCAGGGCAGAGCTCAGTTTTGTTTTGAGATCGTTGTAGCACGGCATGCTGTTGCAAGAAATAACACAGAGAGAGCATGTGTCCTTCACTCAGTTGCCCCCAGTGGTAGCTTCTTGCAAAACGCTAATACAGAATCACAGTCAGGAGACTGACACTGATATGATGCACTGATCTTATTCAGAACTCCTCTTTTGCTTAGACTCATTTGTGTGTGTGTGTGTGTGTTTACCCTATGCAGTTTTATCATGTGTATAGTTTCATGCAGCCACCACCACGGTCAAGATACACAACAGTTTCATTACCACCAACATACATTTTTTTTTTTTTAAGTCAGTTTTTGAAATGGCCTGATTTGGGTGGCCACAGTCAAAACACTGGTTTTGCCTCTTTTCTGATTCCTGGTGCATTTTATCAGTGATGCCCGGGAACTTTTCCTGAGCCAGCTCTTCATCCCCCAGCACATGTGGTTCAAGCACAGAGATAGAGCACTTGGCCATTAGAGGAGCAGAGCCCACGGAAAGAGGAGGAGGAAGGAGCAGAGAAGGGGGAGAAGGGATAGCAGGAGGAGAGGAGGAAGGGGAGGACTCAGAGGAGGAATAAAAGGAAGGGCAGCAGAGGAGGGAGGTATGGAGGAGAGGGAGGGAGAGGGGGAGGAGTCATGGCAGCCGCTTCCATACCCAGCAGACCAGCAGTAGCACCACCAGCTCCTGAATCTTGATGCCACCCACTTCACTCACAGGGAAACTTCTGGTAAACCGGGCACTTCTGACTTGCTCTGGTCAAGTCTAAACAGAGTCTGTTCTGACTCATACTGAGGTTTGAATCTAAATACAGGATCACAGGGGTTGTAAAATCAGGACCCCCAGGTCCAGACTGTTCTGGTGAAAATGAAATGGAAAGACACGTGTGGGGAAACACATGTGCAATTGCACTTTTGTGATATTTAAGCTCAGTTTTAAATAATCTTTATAATTATAAAATTAAAGTATGCTCATTATATAAAACATGTCAAGTATATAAAAATATAAAGAGGAAAATAAGCCTTCATAATCCTATCACCATAGATAACCACTGTTAACATTTCTAGGTGAAAAATTCCCTCGGGTCTTCTTCTATGCAAATGTATCTATATGTGCAATATTTAATTTTATAAAACTTGTGTCATACTACATAGAGATTTGTATCCTGGATTTTCCCTGGAACATTTTCTTGGGTTTCCTCCGTGTTTTTGAGTATGCTAAATACTGCATATGATGAATTTTGAGAGGCACCATGGTTTATTCAGCGCTCCCCTCCCCCCCACCATTAGATGGTTTGTCCCCTTCTGTTTCTCAGTGCACTTGCATCAGGGTTGCATTTAGCATTGATGTGCAGTTGTCTTTCGGTCTTGTTTTTGAATAGTGTTTAAAAGAAAAACAGAAAAACAAAAAAGCTAAGCATTTGTGTGTTGCCAGTGTGGTTTTCCACTCAGCTGCTGTACCCGGATGCCCAGGTTGATCTAAACATGAGGGTTGGGAGATTCCAATCTGAAGAGAGCCTGGAAATGTGTAGAATCCTTTCTATTCACATTTCAGCCAACTTTATGTTTCTTTAACAATAATTCTAGCATTCTGAAGACACAGGACAAAATAAAATCTACAACTTGCAGGAAAGGGTTGAAAAAATTTACTTGCTTCTATTTGGCTATGTTATTTGGTTTAAAAAAAAAAAGGAGGGGGGGAACCTGCTTTTCCATTTGTTTCTATGCCAACTCTACTCTCTCATCTGGCCAAAACAAAGCAGTCAAGTTCCATGAAATCCTTTTCCACATAAACTAATACCACTACCACGGTAGGTCCCAGGCACGTTGACATTGGGCAGGACATCATCATTCTGAAACACTTTTCATGGAAATCCTCTGGAAGACAAGACAAAAGATCCAGTAACCTTCCAAAGTACCTCCACACCTAGAATTCTGACGCTTTCACAAAACCCAAATCGAGGACCATTAAGTTCTCGCTCTCTCCGACCTATTTTCCTCCTTCTGGGGTCTATGTAGCCATTGCCAGGCAATGGTGAGACAGGCACGGACAGGCCACGATGTCACCACCTCTCCAACCTCACAGCATTTACAGAAAGAAGCCCTCTTTCCACAGACAAAATCCGAGCTTGCCAAAATGATCATTATTAGTAAGGCTGCACATTGTCTTTCTGTATTGTGCTTGATGTTATCCCATTAAAATTGGGCTCAGCTGCATTATTTTATGTGTAGATGAAAGGTGTGTCTTAAGCTCCTTTTCTCAAGATCAAGATACTTTTCTAATGTTGTAGAAATGACTGAGAGTTTATTGTTAAGTTTTTCTGTACAAGCTCCCCTCTCATGAGCTCACAAACATACTTCCCTTCATAAAATGTCTTTCATCAACTCTGATTTCCTCTGAAGCCAAACCTTCCTCTCTCTTTTTATTCGTTGCCAAATTTCTTAAAGAAGCAGTCTGCGTTTGCGATCCACTTAGTCATCCAACATTTTTATGTTCCCGTGATGTTCTCTTCCTCCACCATTCTACTGAAATGACTCGTAGCTCTTGACTATCTAATCCAGTGGGCTCTTACCAGCCTTGACCCTACATTGTCTTCAGCCAAACTCAGTTCAATCAGAGAACACTCCTCCAACTTCTTTGACCCTCTGTCCTCCTGTTTTTCATCCTGACTCCCCAAGCTTTGGAATCTCCTCCCCATGAAAAGCAAGCTTTCCTCCAATTCCGTGTCCCATTCTTGTCCCATCCACGTCAGTCTTGCTCTCCATGTCCTCCGCAGGAGACCCAGGGCCCCGACCCCCTGCACTTTAATTATTACCTCTGTCCCAGCAACTCCCATGTCCCTCACTCTAGTCCTCCAGTCCCAAACTGTGCTCCGCTCCCCAGCTGTTCCTGTGAGTGTCCACGTGAATTTCCCAAGAGCCCCTCAAATTCATCCTTTCCAAAAGCAAAGCCGTTACCTGTCTCTTTTCAGCCGCTGAGACTGGGGGCAACCCCTCTCCTGGAGTTCTGAGCCTTGGTTAATGACAGTCCTAGCCAGCTGCTTATTTTTAAACATACAAGGGACATACTTGACCCTTGCCCCCACATTTACGCAGCGACCAAGTTCTCCAGTGCTTTCCTCGGTACCCCCCAAACCCTTCACAGTTCTCGGCCTTTCTCCTGTCACTCTCAGCTTCAGTCTCAGAGGTGTTCACTTGGGCTTCTGGAAGAGCTTTCTACCTTGCATCTCCTGCCTGAAGTCCTTCCCGTTTCCCAACTTTTACATCATCCCCAGAAACAACTCTGAAAGCCCTGGAAGAACCCCATTCAGCAGTTGTCTGCTGAGGCTCTGCCGGGTCCCCGGCCCTGGGTTAGCCCTTGGGATGGGAGTGAACCAAGCAGACAAAGAGCCTCGCCTGGGGGAGCAAGCATCCTGCTGGGAGGACACAGACAATAAGGGATAAACAGAATGGCATCAGCTCCCTCCTCAGACTTCTTCACTGGCTACTCATTTCTGCCTCCCCACCCCCACTATAAAAGTAAAATCTGAACTTCAAGGCATGATGACGTTCAAGATTCTTCAAAACCAAGTGCCCGATTTCCAGGAGTCTCAGACTATCCTTCCTCATGGGACCATTCACCATTTCCCAGGCACCCCCCCGCCCCAGATCCCCTTCCAGCCTTTGGCAAGGATGTTTCCTCAGCCTGGATGGCCCTTCTCCCCCATACCTACAAAATAGCCCTCATTTTTGGAAATTCTACATAGATGTTACTTTCTCTTACAAAGCCTTTCTCTCCTAAAAGCCCTGGACACCTTTCAAAATGAATCATTTCTTTTATGCATGTTTACAGCATGTTAATTTATCCTATCAGTCATTTTACACTTATATAATGTATGTGTGAGGCACAGTACTAGATCGATCGATTGATCGATCAATCTATTTACACATACAAATATATGCACATGTACATCTCCACCCTCCCTTCCATAAACATAGTAAATCATAAGATCCTTCACAATAGGACTTGTTCTTTCTCATATTTATATCCCTACCACATTGCCTTGAACATAGCTGTTGAATGAATGAATAAAAGACTATACATTAGTAGTAATATTGGGTGTGATAATGCCAATCTGATTATTTAGTGAATCCAGGTAATAAAAATAAGCCTTTGTATAAAAGTGCAATCAGTTGATGTGATTTTCTTCTTTCAGGATGATGGGTGTGATTTTTCAATTATCACCAATTAATACGCATGGAGTGTTCACAGGATGACTGGCACTGATCCTGGGGGTGGGGGTGGGGGGCTCTGTGGAATATTACTGAGGTGGGCCTTGCTCTCCTGGGCTCTGAAAGAAGTAATTTGTCTTCATATTCTTGGTGTCAGTATGCAAATTAGTATATCCCTAGGAGCATAAAGAAACCAGCTAGTTAAAGACCAATGAGGTAGTTCAGAACAGGTAGGTCTCTCTTTTTTAAAAAAGCCATTATGCAGAGTCAAACTAATGGTGGGATGTCTTAGGGAGAAAGTAATCTAATCACCAAACAAAAAGAGTTTTCAAATAGTTCATTATAAGCCGTCTTTAAAAAAGTTAGCCCTGACCACCCCCTGAGCCCTGCGTGGCATTTGGTTTGCCAGTATGACCTTTCCACAGAATGCAAGAAATGCATTTGTCCCTTAAAGCCAATGCATAAGTCAAAGCCCCATGAAGGACTGGGAAATGCTGTCAGTCCGCAGACTTGAAATCAACCCAAAGCGGGTAATGCTCCAGCCAGAGCCTCACAGCCTGTGCGCAGAAGCTCCCCAGAGGGCAGAATCTTCTTGGGGACAGGACGGGGGCATCTCAAAGTCATGACAAGAAACAAAATCATAATTTTGCTCTATTTCCTGCCTAGTAGCTGTTATTCCCACAGGAATTCCCTTCTCACACTGTCCACCTGGAAAACTCCTACTTATTTCGTTTTTGTCAGCATCACTGGGAAGCCTTCCAGCTCCTACCAAAGTTAGCTTCACCCTCCTCTGCACCAGGCGGGTGCAGCACCCAGTACATGCACACTGAATGGCACAAGTCTCCTGGGGTGGTGGCCTCATCAATGTCAAGGGCTATTTCTTTTTCACCCCGGTATCCCCAGGGCTGGTGCATAGTCAGTGCTAAATAAATGCAGAGAATTCATATTCAAGGTCAAGGAAGGAAAAAACGACATTCACTACCGAGTACACAGATTCCTACATACCTCTATGTGTGTATATTTAATGTTAATAATCCAGAAAACCAAACTTCTCCTGTTTCATTTTCTGGTTCGGCAACACTAGCTCCAGAGCGGGCTGTCACAGCTTTGCAGGCTGCAACTGGGTTGCCATGGAAACAAGGTTCTGGTTGGAGGCTGTGGGTAAAGAGCCCTTCTCAACTCCAACAAAGCTGCAGAGATGCAAAGAGTATTTTGGTTCCCTCTCCTTCTTCTCTCCTTTGCTCCCAAACCTTCGACTCATTTGAGCAACTTGAAAGCTGAAACCAGCTGAGTTCCGGGAGCCAGCTCTCCTAGAACTCCATGTACTCCCAGAATGGCCTCGCCCACCCGGAACACCGTGGATTTAGCTCAGGACTACTCTGAATGCCTCTGTTCTTCCTTTACCTTTCCTTCTGCCTTTTGCTGTTTTTCCTGCTCCTCCTTCCACTTTGCCTCATTCTCCATATCACAAAGACCTGTCTCGAGCATGCCCGTTGACAACCTGCATCTTTTTGATGATGATCACAAGCAGAGGCCACCCCTCAATCCTAAAATAGCAGGGAAAGAAACAGGATGGATTTGGGGGGAAGCTGTAGAAAGAACCCATCCCCCCCGTGCAGAAGCCAGGTGCCTCATTGCACGGTCCATCAGAGAGCCATGGTCAAAAACTGAATAGGGGGTGGGTGTAGCTTAGTGGTAGGGTGTGTGCTTAGCATGCACAAGGGTCGTGGGTTCAATCCCAAGTACCTCCATTAAAAAAATTAACAACAAATAAGTAATAAACCTAATTACCTCCCCATAGGAAAAAAATAAGGGAAAAAAGAAAAACTCAATAAACCGTCCGGGAAGCAGCCTCCTCCTCCTGTTTCTGTAGGGCCCCAGAAAGCAGCAATATTTTGCTGATGTTTATTTGCTCCACTCTCCACAAAAGGAAGCCACAACATGGGCTCAGAGCTGGAAAGTGGAGCAATAGTGGAGCTCCTGCCTCTGATCCCATGCTGCAAAGTCCCCTAGAAACGTGTTTGTGTGACTTCTTAATATTTAATTGAAGCATTAAAATACTGAGCTGCAACAATGACACCTGGAAACATCCTCTCAACAACCCGGGTGAAACATACACACTGGGAAATTTTACATGAAGACAGTATAGAAACCAGGCATTGACAAGCTGATCATCAGTGCCCTGAGCCCCACTGGTTCTGAAGTCACGAGCCCACCACCACCTTATCTTTTCACAAAGGGCCTTCTCCTCCCCGCAAGCATCCCACGGGGGGGTTTTCTTGATCCGGACTCTCACAAAGCTAAAAATCCAAGGCAAAAAACCCTGACAGAAACTTACTTCCACAGTCAAATTGAAAAGACCCTGCTAAAGCTAGTTCCCAGGAATTATTTACTTCTTTCAGCTTCTGGGTTTCTTTTTAAAATAAGCTTATTCTTTTGATGCAAGATGCATGACTGCCCAGTGCAGGAAGGCCCTCCACTGCAAAAGGACACACTCTCTTCTACGATGAGTTTCACCCTTCCTCCCTCGTCACACAGGCTCGGCCTCTCAGTGCCTCTAAGCTGGCGTCTGCCTTGGCGTTCCTCTGAGCTGCAGGAATTCGAGGGGAGAAGCCCATCAGTTAGAAAAGTCCAGCCGCTAGGAAGAGGACTTGCACCCGACCGGACGGTGTGTTCCCGCTGCGCCGGGAGAAGGCAGTTTCCCGGCAAAGGCTCCTGTCCACCCCAGGTAGGGACTCTTAGCAGGCACTCCCTCTCTCTCTTCTGAACTGAACTCAGCAGATCTAATACCAATATGTCCTCTGATTGTAGTTCTGTCTGGTTTGGGTTCAGTTTATGATTGTCACTGCTGCCGCTGTTTCCTTTGTATAAGGAGCAGCCTTGCCAGTGTCAGACATCCAAGTTACACACTGTGCAAACCACATGTGAGCTTTATGAGGATCAACGGTTTCCAGTTTCGATCGTGACTCAGAAATAGGGCCACCGGCCATCCCCATAATCCTGCAGAGGCAAAGGAAGTGCTGGGTGCCGTGTGGGAAGGACTTCAGGTCAAAGATCGAGAGAAAGGCCAGTGACCTTGAACAAGTGATACCCACTCATTTGCTCAGCAGGGAAACAGAAGGATGGACCCAGGTGAACGTTAAGTCAGGAAAAGAGCATTCATGGAGAAACAGGGCCCTTGAAATTAGATGGACCTACGTGTGCAGCTTGATGGTCACGTGACGGTGGGCAAGATACTATCTCCTCTGAGCCTCAAGTTTCTCATCTACCCACTCGGATATTTTGTGAGGTTCAGGGTGAAAATTAAGGGAGATAACATTTTACTACTCATAGAAGACAAGAAATGGTCTGTGAAAGTGAACTTCTCCGCCTCTGTCTCCTCTCCTTCCTCCAACTCCTTCAAGGCGTCTGTTAGCTCTCACACCTGAGACGCCTTGAAATTAGGTAACAAGACAGGCTATGGAGTATCATCTGTGTGTCCCCTTCAAGAGTCTGGGTTTTGTGGTGAAGACCCAGATTTAATCCAGGAGGTAGGTTACACGTGTCAAGTTTGAAGCTGGGAGAGAAGGAGAATGGAGCCCGGCTGGCGGAACAGAACAGCTCAGGGATGCCGCCCACAGGGTGGGAGCAGATGCAAGCAGAGGAGGGGACCTCTTGACCCACTTAGCACAGAGCTGGCAGTTTCATTTCTTGGCTGGAGCAGAGGCACAAATGCTGAGGAGGGAGAGAAGGACCGCTGCTACCTGGAGCACTTTTGAAGTGATTGGGTTACAAAAGAGATCGATGGGGACCCTACGGTGACCTGCCAGATCCCACTCTCCTGGAGCCAGAGAAATTTTAAAACGAGTGGCAACGAGGAGGTGGTGCGGATAAGCCCTGCATTACCGAGGGACTGAGAGAAAGCACCTCGAGTGACGGCGGACAGCCAGAGGCTTGGGGCAGGAGGGAGACGGGGACCAAAAGTGACAGGAGCCACGTCTCGCCTATTCTTCGAGAGGCAGAACATGACGCCACTCAGAACAGCACTCGGAGCGTGGAGCTGTCTTTGCTTCCTGTCAACCCAATTAGTCATAATACCTGGGGACACTGGAGCGGAACAACGACAGCTCAGAAGTACTTGACTGGGGCTAGAGTGTGGCAGCAGGGCCAAACCTCAACTTGCAAGGTCACGGGCGCCAGAGAGAAGACTTTTAAGGAGTCAAGTGTGGACACCCCCATCCCTCTCTGCCCTTTCCCACCCCTCGCCACCCTCCAGCCGCACATTCAGTGCACATGCTTGCTGGGCGGGCTGGGGCCACACTCCCCATCCTGGTGATGTGACCACTCATGTCACCGCTTGTTTTTGTTTGTTTGGTTGGCTTTATTTTCCCCCTGCTTTTGGCCACCCTACACTCCAGACTTCACAGGGGCCAGCGTTCTGTCCAGACATTACCTAACTCATCAGATTCACCGCGTTCCCGCAAGGGAGGTGACGGGAATTCTCCCCCTTATTTCAGAGAACCAGAGTCAGAAATGCCCAGGATCTAAACAGTCTTCTCAAGCTGCTTGCAGTAAATTATGGAAGAGACTGAGGGAGAAGATCCCTCGGGCTAGTGAGCTAGAATCAAGACTCAGAGCTGCACAGCCTCTTCCAGAGCCCTCACCCTTCTTCCCTCCAGGGACGATCATGGCTTCAGCCCTCCCTGGAGCACTGGCCCCCAGCTTCAAGGCCAGGACCCCTCTCAACACCCCAGGGAATGCCTAGTGCAGCAGACTCTGCCTAACTTATTTGAAAACCACACATAACCACATGCAGCTGGACTTGCCCACTCCCAGTCGGGAGTGGAGAAACACATACTTCTGCAAGATTTCATAGAGAGACTCGAGGAAGCCAGGACGTGCTGAATAGAAAGCGTTGTTAGTGGTCCTAAGCAAATCCTCACGGTACGTGTTATGGCTTCATTCAAATAGTAGGAAGTGTGGAAGGTCAACACAAATATGCACAAAATTTTCAAAGCATTCATTTAAAACAAAGAGGAAAAATTGACCCAATAGTAATCATTATTGGACTTCCATTTTCACTCATGACAATTAACACCCAACAACTGCCCGACGTCTTCTGTGCTTTAACTGAGCTCTTGCAAATACGTTGGAGCTGCTGCTCCTTATCTGCTCCCAGAGAGGAAGAAGGGTGGGTACTATTTTCCCCTTTTTACAGACGAGGTAGGCAACAGAGGCTTCCGAAAATACGACCTTAAGCCACCATCCCAAAGATGGTAATCATAGATCGTGGAAGGTGGACCTTCACCCCAACCCAGTGGCTTCCCGTGGCCCACAGGCTGCTTCTTCCTTTGTGTTAGGAGTTCAGGGTTGTGGACAGCAGACTTTCTCGACAGACAGCCGCTATTCATTTCAAGCTGCATCTTACCCACCCTGGCTCTGTGAGCTGATTCCATCTTGGCCGGTAGTGCAGCGAGCAGTTGGCACAGCCAAGCCATTGGGAGGCCTCGGGATCCACTTGTGAGCTAACCTCAGGCAGGAAGCCGAATTCAGTGGCTGATCAGTGACGAGAAAGAAAAGAATTAAGCTCCAGAGTCACAAGCCTATTTCCATCTTGCCTAGGAAAGGACAGGCCCATCGTGTAAAAGATTTGATATAAAGGCATTTAATTTTGTTCTTTCCAATAGAGATGTTTTCAAAGAAGCCTTTCAACCACACATCTGATTATCTCCGGGCTTTGGGAGCTGCTTCGCATTGCGGGCTTGACTCTTCCTTCCAAGATACCACAGTTTTCTTTCTAAGAAGCACAGGGCACAGTTCACCTTTTCCTTGCAAGGAGGAACACATACGCGTAAGGCAGGTAGCCAGCATCCCGGATGAGAGGCTCAGTCGGCCAGGGGAGCCACAGCTGCCCTCACTTGCCCTGCATTTATGTGTTTTCATCTCACTTCATCCTCACAAGAAGCATCTGGGAGATACTGAAACTGAGGCTGAAGGAAGTTCAATAGCACATTCCAGGCCAAACAGTTCAAGTCCTTCTCGTGCCAAGTCTTTCCTCTGCCTCCTACTGCAGATGGATTCCTGGCCTCAAAATTCTCGCCGGGAGAGAAGAGAATGAAGGCTCCTGAGACGCCGTCACAGATCTGGGGAGAGCGTAAGCTTGATATTGCTTTGGCTAATCTCGTAGTATCACCTCAGATCTGGGCTTGGGAGGAGTTGAGTAGTGAGAGATTTCTGCATCTGATGTCTGTTGCCTGCAGCATCTTGCTTACAGCTACCACAGAAGCCACTGCCCAGAGGGACAACGGGACAGAGATAGGGAAGGCAAATTCTCCTTCTTTTTTTGTTTAAATCGGGTAGGAGAATAAGTTCTTTATTATCAGTTAGAAGGTCTTTGGGACTCACTGGCGTGTTTTGATAGAGGAGGAGTGGGAATGAGTTAGCACCACTGAAGGGGCCAGTAACTTCGATTACTCTTTGTGAAAATTAAGGGCTGCTTCCGTTATCAAAAAGCAACGAGGAAGCCCTTTCACCCTGGAATAACAGAGAGCAGCCCACCGTCCCGACTCTGTCTGCTTGGCAGCACGCACGGCACTTCTCACCGGCCAACCTGACACCCAGCAAGTGTTCACCGAGCATCAGCTACACACGGTGGGGGAAGCTGAGAGCACTATGGGACCTCCCTTCTGCTCTCAAAAGGGCTTAAAATCTAGTTAGAGCAACGTGATCTATGTACAAACAAAGTGATCAGCAGCCAATTCAAGACAGCAGAAAGCTGAGTGCTTATGATCAAGACAATAAACAGCGAAAGACCGTGAGGAATGAAGTGGTCAGAGAAGGTTTGATGGAGAATTGGGAATTGGCCCAAGCCTTTCGTTGCATGGATGGGGATGAACAATGGGGGAGGACAAATTCCAAGTACAAGAGACTAACGTAAGCAAAGAACTAGAATTCAGCGTGAGTGTGATGAAACTAATGTAGTTTATTATACTTGTGTTTCAAATGATGATGCAGAAATCAAGTGGATTGATTGCCCGTTTAATTCCCCACTGGTCTGCAGAGGAGAATTAAATGCTAATAGACAGAGTACTGACAAAGGCAGAGTAATCCTTAAAGTCCCTCTACAGGAATGCAGGAAGCTCACCCAGATTTGGGGACAACAGTTCTGAGGCACCCTCCACTTCTTCCCACACTTCTCTCAAGGGAGAAGGTCCCTGAAATTACCATGGACATTAGTGATAAAAACAGGTATGTAAAACTCTCTCTATTGGCCCAGACCAATGATCCATTCGGACCAGGATGCAGTTATTGAAAATGACACCAAGTATATTAAGAGAAGGACATTACTGTCTTCTGTGATCTCAATCTCCAAAGGTTAGGGCTAGGACCCTAAACACCCTTAATTTCCTCCTAGTAGCCGATTATGGCTCCATAAAAAATAAACTTACCTAAATTATTCTTCAACCAATTTGTATTTTCTGACAGCATGACCTCTGAGGATGATACATTCCAAGTGTTTACTACTCACTATATTGGGTCATAATAATACTTCTTTTTATTTCTCCCCAAGTAAGTCTCTCCTTCAAGCTTCAAAGGATGCCCCCTATTTCTAATATTCCAGGATGCCGTGAACAGATCTATATTCATATAATTAGAACTTCCCTTGGCTTTCACCTTTCTAAATGGAAGAACGTTGAACCTATCCTTACATTAGAAACTTCTACTTGTTTGTTGATTCTTGTTGACCTCTGCAGGTGCCTTCTTGGCTCCATTTCTTGTTGTTTTTTTCTCAATCATCATCATCACCATCGTCCTATCAGATACATCTTATGAACTTCGTGATTCCCTTGGCCTCACCTGCCTCTGAGACCCTCCGCTGCTTGCTCCCCCTCAGCTGTCTTTGTGACTGATGAACTGACCTAAGCCAGCGTGGAACCAACCAGTTACTGCCTGGGAGTGACAGACCTCCCCTTTGGCTAGGGACACACAGCCAGGCTATCCAGCTGCATCTCTTTTGAGTCTTGGCATCTCTTGCAACTTCTGGATCAGATGTAGCACCATATTTTAGGGTGTGAGATCTGGCTTGCCGAGTGGCCACCGCAGGGGCCAGGTGGTGCAACTCCGAAGCACAGATGCAGACTTTGACCAATGAAAACTAGAAGAGAGGGAGCCCAGCAGATAAATGAGCCCTCCTTCCCCCCTTCCATGGGTGTGGTGTAGCCCTGTCCAGAGACTTCCCGCGTGGCAGAGCCAAATGTGTGTTTCAGGTGACCTGCTGTGTCTTCTTGCTGGTGTCACGAAGCAGTGGCCATTATGATAAAGCATCATCTCACACCTCTTTTCGTCTTCCCTCTCTCAGTCGCCTTCTCCTCACTTGTGTGGTCCTTGCCTTGCCAATAAACCATCAGAACTTGGTCCTTAGGCCCTGTTTTCTAGGGAATCTGAGCTACAGTAAACATCAAGAAAACTATTCATGGTTTATTAAGTATCTAGTGGATTCTAGGCTCTGTGGCAGGTTCTAGTGATACCACACACACACAAAAACACAATGTGACTGGAGATTCAAGATACATATGAGAAAAGGAAAATAACATTTTAAAGCTGGCATATGCCCCATGCCAGAGAAACAGCATAAACAACAAGCATCAAAGGCGTTGAGAGGGGTAAACAGTCACTGGGACCACCCGACACACCTTGAGCAGGTGGGCCATCATCATGTGGGTGGCAAAGAATGAAGCTGTAATTTTTTACCAAAGTCACTTTTCAACTCCCCCATCTAATCTTCTCTGATAGTTCTGAAATCCACTTCTACTGGCTTGACATTTCTGTATGTGGAAGACTTGAATGTCGATTGCACACAAAAGAAATTTCATTATGGTCTCTCTTTTCTGCAAAAATATTAACATGTTAAATCAGAAGTTTCAAAGTGGCAGTTTCTAGAAGACCCCACAGTTAATGCTTTTTATTCCAAGAAGTGCCCATTTATCGTCTCCCTGACATCTAAGCCGGTTCTTAGCCACGTCACGGTATGTTCTGCCATTGTACCCACACCCAGTGACTTCTCCATAATCAAACAGCTTCGGCACATCAGACCCACTGCATCCGGGTCTCAAGCCCAAGATCCTAACCACCATCCTGTCCTTCAACTCTGGATACGGTTTTGTATCCAGTCAATGACCCTCTCTTCAGACGTGCTTCAAGTCTTTCTTGCAATAGGAGGACTCTGAGGACCCAGAGGTCCCTTTTGCTGACCCCTGGATGTCCCTGACAGTTACACAGGGAATCCAGTGAATCTGGTTGCTCATACACAAGCCATCTGACACTTCTGGCCCCCAGTTTTACAATTTAACTCTCAGGTTCTTTCAAACCTATTGGATGGATGGCATCCCATTTTGATGATTTATTTAAACAGTTTGTCAGGTCAACCACATCCTGTTCGCATATGATTCAAAACAGAAACGTTTGCTGTAGATGTAATTTTTCATGTCAACTTATACACCAACAGAAAATGACCTTTATTTGAGAGCGATGCAATTTCTTTACAAATAGTAACATGCAATGCCCTGCTGAAGCAATCATCAGGTTCTCCTAAAATATATAATACAAATGTGTCTTTCAGTTGAACAGCCAAAATGGTTTGGGGGCCTTCGCCACTCCTTAATTACAACTTGACAAGAGGATTTAAGATTATTCACATGATTTCTTGTCATTAGATGGATGTGAGCAAATAATATATTTCTGAAGAGTCATAACTTGGAAGTACAATATAAAAAGGAAGCAAAAAGGGATCCACGTCCTTCTCACCAGCCTCTCAGGAGATTCCTTCTTATGTTGGTACTCACCCCACATTTTTTTATTATGAACAAGAGGAATTCTATACCTGGGGCTGGCCTTTCTATGGTGAATTCAAAAACTGCAAACCACATTTAATGTTTGCTCAATTTAATCAAAATTCTGTAAGTTAAACATTATTAGAAAGTTAAAATTGTTACCCTCAAATTACCCATATATTGCTTTCAAAAGTCAAATAAGTTACTTTTAATAAGTCCACAAATTTTAAAATATTTTTCCCTTAGTTTGGGGAACTCACAGCACCGCTGCTATTTTTGAAGTTGGTACGTGTCTGTTGGTGCGCGTATGCACCAAACACAAGATCTTATGAGCGATTCCCAAATTAAAACCTAGAAGAAACATCTGTGATAAAATGACTTCTCTTCCTTCTGTGATTTCAGCAGTGTATTTATGCTCTTTGGGTATTAGACAAGAATCTAAAAGACTAATCCCCTTTGGGAGCACTTGAGGGAAAGAGTTACTTAATTTTTTCGAATGGATTGAAGAGAAACTGGGGAAGCGGGTAGAACTAGCAACCCAACCTTAGGACACAGCAATCACTCATCTCTGCTCTGAATATAATATTAGGGTTGGAATTTCTCATCAGCATGGAATAGGAATGTGATAAACAGTCAAAAAAGGAAGTGTGAGTCTAAGGACAGAGAAAGAATCAGCCTGTGTTTGTCCAAGGTGCAAAAGGAGCTCCAAGGGAAGATGGTGCCCCTATCAGGCTTCAAGACCAGGTCAATGAGCCCAACTAGACCAGCTTTGTTTCACCAGATGGTAGGATTACTCTTACTGGGGAAACGAAATAATGAGTAAGCTTCAGGAAATGTAAACAAAAAAATCCCAGTAAGCAGGTGTAAAGGTTGAGGATATAACTTCCAGGGCCGGATAATCACTGAGTTCACAGAACAAGATGGTCTGAATTCTGAGGGACAAGTTTACATCCAGGATGCTGGGGACCAGACATGAATGGGAGAGATAATTATAGCTTCAGTGTCAAATTGACAATCAGTTTAAGGAGAGGAGAGTCATTTAGGAAGATGGAAGATGCAGAAATAAGACTGAAGAGCAGCTCTGGTAGGACCTGAGGGTCCCAGCAAAAAAAGAAGCAGCTTGTTCAAAGGATCTCTGCTGCTCCCAGATCTGGAGGCACCCATCAGCCCACGTCTTGCTCAGACTGAGAGCCGTAATGTCTTGTGTTTGTGTAGAGGTCACCTGAGGAAGAGCTGAGTAAAGAAAAGAAACAGGGAAGTAGCAATACCCACCCAACAACAACAAGAACAAAAAGCACCTGCCATTTGCTGGTGCCCAAGGAGGTGCTGAAAGCCATGCTCCATTCTCTTCTTTTTTTTAAAATATATTTTATTGAAGTACAGTCAGTTTACAATGTTGTGTCAATTTCTGGTGCACAGCACAATTCAGTCATTTTGGAACATACCTATATTCGCTTCCATTCTCTTCTTGGTGCTTTTTGTCTTTTAATGTTAACAAGAACCTTGCTATGTGAGGACTGTTGTCTGCGTTTCACAGATGAGGGAGCTGAGGCTCACAAAAGCTAACCGGCTTGTCCCAAGGTCACAGGGCTTGTGAACAGGCGATCTCATTCATGGGTAAACCTTGTTTTGCAAACTCATCTATTTTTTTTTTAATTCATTTAACTTTTTCTTTTTCTAATATTTCTTCTTTGAAGTTCCCTTTTTGAACCAGTAATCCTGCCCTGGGTGACAGAGAAGACCAGGGATAAACCTTGCCAATGCTGGACAGGATGGTCTAGGTAGCCCTGGATATAAAGTCAGGATCTCCCTCCAGAGCAGCCAGCAGGTCCACATTCCCACCCAGCCCTGTGCTATGTCAGTAAGGAGACTTTTAATGAACAGCACAAAGGCAAACTAGTCCTTGGCCTCAGGAAGATGACATGGCAGGGAGAACGGCATGGCACCCACGTGATGCCTCCACTCTTAAAACTGTCCCTGCAGCTCTTTCTTGCTAATGATTTCGGGCCGGGAAAATATCATATGTCACCTCCCCACTTAGAAGCATCACCCTGCAGGTCACCAGATGCCACCCTGTCACTCTCCTTGAGGTCCCTGAGCTGGGAGCTGGCTTTTTGCACCGGCCAGAGTGAGCCTGGGTGAGGGCCACGCCCTTCAGGTAAAGCTTTAAAACCCCAAGATGCAGCTCATTAGGGACCCTGGCTCATTAAGGCCCGTCACACGCTGTCAAGGGTAATTAAATCAGGGACTAGTGTCACCCAGAGAGTTCGGCGAGAGCCGGGCCCACATTAAAGTGTTTGACACTGAGTAGTGAAGGCCGACAAGGTTACTGTTAGCTCCGAGCCTAAAGCCTCCTCTCTGAGGCTGGTGGGGGCTGCCTGTTAGGTCCCTTGAGCAGAAGAAAGCCACGTATTTTCATTTGCCTCAAATGTTTTTCTTCTCTACACTGAGCCCCATGTTGGCCTTATTGGATTTTTTTAATTAAAAAGCACGTGACACATTTCACTCTTCAGATCCTATTTCAAAACACCTTCCCCTCAATTCGCCACAAGCTGCTCTTGTCCATCCTCTCAGAGGGATGGAGCTGCCAAAGTGGTCCTTGGTGTCTGTTAACTCGCTATCTGCCCGGGGAACAGTGAAATGCCTCTCACTTACCTCTTGTGGAAGTGTCAATTAATGCAGCCTTTCTGGAAAGCAATTTGGTAATCTGTTCCAAGACCTTTAAAAATGCTCCTATCCTTCTAACCGAGTGTACAATTACACTTCTAGGAATCTATCCAAGGAAAACCATCAGAAATACAAAAGGGGTTTGTTATAGCAAAGATGTTCACTGCAGCATTATGTATAAACGAAGACAAATCAGAAACGTCAATATTATTCAGTAGAATACTGAGCACCCATATGGTTAGAATAGCATGGTTCGTTTTATTCAACAAATCTTTATTTGCGAGGCACTGAGAATTTAATAGTAAACCATCTACATCCATCCACTGCCTTCTCAGAGTTTATAAAGTTAATGTTTTTAGATTTTGATAATATGGGAATTTCTTTATCTTAAAGTTTCCAATGAAAACCCAAGATTTTAAATTATATGCACAGTTGTATTTTAAGTAGGTTCAAGCTGTGTTTAAAAAATAGGAACTGCACTTGTGTGTCAACAGGGTTACCTGTTTGGTGAGGTTAAGAGCTACTTTTTTTTTTTTTCTTTATGCTTTTCTGTTTTCTCTGACACAAATACTGTGAATATATATTACCTTTATAATTGAAGGAGGTAGGGAAAGTATTGCATTTCTAAAAACCTGCCACCAAGCAACACTTTCCCCGCCGCTGAGTAGGAAATGTGATCCTCGGTGAAGAAGACTCACCTCTGCCTTGCGGGCTACCAGTTCCTATCTTCCTTTTGCATTTATTCATCACCAAGGAGAGATGATCAGGGAGCAGATGAAGTCACCAAAGATGTATGGTGAGAGTCTGCTGTCCCCGTCCTGTGGCTCCATTCAGATGACACTGTGAGTCTGGGGCTGACTCCCTGTGTGCCTCCTGCTGACCCCAACGTCGCCTGTTCCTACTCATCAGAAGGAAAGTGCAGTATATAAGCAGCAGGGGTTCAGTTCCTCATTAAGACCATACTTTCAACACAGTATCCAAAATAGTGTAAGCTAGGGGACAGCTGGGTCCCTGATAAAAAAAAAAGCTAATGTAATTCCTCTCTGCAGACCACCCAGTACCCCGTCTTGGTCAGCAAACCGCCTGTGTTTAACAGGTGTCAACTGCTGCAACGCCAACAAAGCTGTTCAGGGAAGACCCAGACTCACATATGTTTGCTGCTGCAGATTCCAGGTAGGGTTACAGGTGTTAACGGATATTCATACCCAGAGTGAGAACAGGATAAAAGGATGAGGGAGATGTTCCAGTGTTGGTCTTCTCCCTCTCTGTGTCACCTGGCTTGCGGTAGATTCTCCTTTCAGGTTAGTTCATAAAGCAGAACTGATCACACAATCTACTTTTAAGGACAGCTTTTCGAGTCTCCCTAGTATCCACGAACACGTGGACCCATCCCATCCGATCCTGTTTTTAATCACACGTATCACCTTAGTTGTCCAACTGAGGTATCTTCAAGGATACCTAAGTCACTGACCTAAGTAACAATCAGAAAAAGAAGAGCCGTTCGTCAACAATTATGTGCTAGGAGATTTACTGTTTCTAAACTTCCCTACCGTCCAAGGAAAACCCAGGCTCAGAGAAGGAAAGTAACTGGATACCAATCGCCCACCAGTAGAATTCAAAACAGGGTCTTTGTCTGGATACAAAGGCCAAGCTCTTCTCTTTCTACTAGTCTGTCACCTCAAACAATACTAGTTTTTTGTTTTTTGGTTTTTTTTTTTTGAGACTGATACATTTTCCCTCTACCTAACAAAATGCATGGTACAAAATCCACGTGCCATGTAAGCATGACTGCCCTTGTAATCCCGCTCCCTCACCACTGCCTCTCTCTTCCCTCTTATTGGTGATGGGAAAGCAAGGATGGAGATGGTCAAAACATGATGGGGCAGGAATGGGGCTGTCTCTGGTGAGGAACATCATTTGCACATTGAATTCCATCAGAACAAAGACAAAAGCCGTTATTCTATCCACAGTCCAGCTAAAAGTAAAATCTCGAACATTTGATGGTAGTTTGTAGGCAAAAATTTCTACTTATCCAAATGGCCAAGTTCACAGGTTAGCCTTATAAAGGTCTAATTTATTTCTGTTTTTGAGGTGGGGCAAATACGACACCGGAACATGACGAATTCTCTGCAGACGACCCGCTTCTGAAAGCTTCCTGAGGGGAAGGGATAGGTCTCATCCACTTCGGTGCACACACTAGTTTATGCGCATAGTGAGTCAGTGAGTACCGACTGTGTATCAGATGCCGGGGGACAGAGTCGTCTGTGCCTCGGACGGTGCTGTGGCCACAGCCGTCGCCCAGGGAATGGGGGCTGAAAGCATGTATTGATTACAGATAACACTAGCAGAAACAAGGGCACCGATCTCTGGATCCGCAAATTCTAATCTGTTGCTCTGACACCTGCAAAATGCATCATTCCGTGTACGTAGCTGGCCTCTGTGCCTCCATAGAGCACCAAGATCCACGGACCAGTAATGGATTGCAAACAGAAGAACGTCATTTTATCAGCACTAAATGGGTTACATTTTCATTTCACTGAGTGCCTTCTTGCTGCAGAAACATGGGCCCGGGAAAGCAGGGGCACCTCTCCGACCTCTCCACCACTCATTATCCACTCCTGCTCCATCTCACAGGCCTAATCAGCTCTTCCAGTTCTGATCTTGTTAGGGAACACTGGTCTCCCACCCCTGGAGTCCTGCCTATTACACCTCCGGGAGCAGCCTCCGTGGCGCTGAGAATCACACGGTGGCTAGATTCCAGCCAGATTACCCGGTTCTCCTCCTGATGTGGGTCCCCTCCCCACCAACCCAGGGAGTGAATTTAGGCCAACACTAAATCGCTAGGTTTCAGTCTTACCGTTATTCAAAAAGGAATGAAAAGAGCTACCCTCCTTAATACTTTAAAGGGATACGAAGGGGATTTAGTGCCTGATGTCTGCAAAAATCCTAAAAGAAAAATCCTGTGAAAAACAATGGATTTTTATTGCTTAAAATATTGACTTTTTTTTTCCCCTCAAGTTTTAAAAATGGCTTCACTGGACACTGCTGTAGAATGCCAAGAGGAAATGTTAAGAATGTTTACAGGAGGGAGTGGAAACTTAAGCAACGATAACCGCCCTATGAGAAGACACATAATTATTATTTTCAAACGAGTTGTGAGAAATGCCTTAGGAATTCCCAGAGGGACGTCCAAGGTGGTTAGTTATAGCAATGACCTGAAAAGCAGCAAGATGCAAGGGAAGACATTACAGCAGATGAATAATGAAGAGGTTCAAGGGAATGAAGGTGTGGGTCTCCTCTCTCTCCCTCCTTCCCCTCTCCCGCTGTCCTCCAAGGCAATATTAATAGAGGCGCCTTCCCTGGGATCCGAAGAGAACCTTTGCTGCACGTGGAGGGGCAGGTAGATGTGCTTACAGAGGCTGCTTTCGCTGGTTGCCTGTGTCTAGGCAGCGAGGAATGCCAGTGCACATTAAGCTCTGTGCGTCTCATCACATCACTAGTGGTCCTGAGCCAGCTCATTGGGTGCCGGGATTCATCTGTGACCAAGGTTAGAGCCTATCTCACAGAGGCACGCCCACCAAATGAAAATGGCCCATGCTTATCCTGCCAGTAGCCTATCACCGGTCCCCGGCAATCCTCTGCCCATCCAGCCCTGCTTCTTGCATCCCCCCGATCCATTCCCTAGAGGCAGGAGGCAATGGGAAAAAGAGACTGAAGCAGTGGCATCCAAATGACAGAGGCTTGGAGGAAATGCCGTCCCGGCTCCAGCAGGATTCACGGGGACCACAGCCCACGTGCTTCTAAAAAGAGAAATCCAAGGACCAACAACAGTATGTGATTCGCCAAAGACTGCACAGCGAGGCCAGGATGGGGAAGGTGTGGGAACTGGGCTGGGTACAGACATCTGGTCACCATACTGTGTCCATGACTGCCCTCAAGTCTCCGGCCTCACTTTCATCATGTGTGAAATACAGGCTTGGACTCAGTGACCTTTAAAATACTTCCCAGCTTTAACCCCCTGAGACCTGGTCACCCCTGGCGTGCCTGCGGTCCAGCAGCACCTGTATATATAGCACCATCTACAGCTTGTTAGAAGTGTGACATCTCGGTCCCCACCCCAGAAGTCCCTAAAGATACTTTGTATTTTAACAATATCCCCGGGTGATTCATATGCCCATTAAAGTTTTACAAGCATTGTTCTAGAATATTTAATCACAGGTTTATAGAGAACCATCAGTCCTAACTTGAGAATTATAAAATAAAGCCAAACAAATGCCAGATCAGATGACCTGTCTTCTTTACAAAAGCATCACTGTTGCTCACGAAGAGGACCCGACACTGCGCTAAAATTTGTCATCCAATGAAATCCCATCCCGCTCAAGGTTCTTGCTCACTGTTCCACTCAGAGCAGGCACCCCAGGCCTCAGAAGTCACTGCTGCAATCTGTGTGCCTGTTCCCAGGTGAGGAGTGTCCTCTTCGGAACATGTCTCCACTGGATTGCTTGAGGGTCTGGAGTCTTAGTGCATTTGGTTAAGAATAGCCTTTGGACATGTCAAAGTATTCCATGAAGTATCAAACCTCCGTTTTGGGCAGACCTCCCTTTCTGGATGTGATGGCGAGATGGTAACATGACTAAATCTGCAGTCATAGGGGCTCTGTTTACCTACCCAGACATTAGTCAGCCAAACAATAATAAACAAGTCCTCCTCTCTTTCTTTTATGAGTCTTGAGCTGCAGGCTATTTGAAACAGACATATTTGGTTTCTGCGCTTATGGAATTAAAAATGGTTATGTGAGAGTTTCTGAACACCAGCACTACGGACATTTTTGGACCTGACGATTCTCTGTTTCCCGGGCTGCCCTATGCACTGGAGAATGTTCAGTCACCCTTCAGCTGTGGCAGCCAGAATGTCTGCACACATTGCCAAACTCTCCCTGGGGGTGGGTGTGGGTGTGGGTGTATAAAGTCACCCCTGGTTGAGAACCACTGGATTTGAAGACTCTAGGGAGATAAACAGGAAATCGTAAGGAAGAAGTCTATGGGGATGTGATTGGAAAGAACCATAACACAAATGCTGAGAAATTATATTAATGGGTGAAATAAACAAAGAGGTATTCACAACACATGCAAGTCAAGGGGCTGGTGAAAACAGGAAGAAGAATCAAGAGAGATGCAGGATGCAGGAAGGAGAAACCAAGGGGAACAGGCTAGCTCTAATCGCAGCAAACATCGCATATTGGAGAGCAGAGGTCTTGATCACAGGCTGTTTCTCAGCCACAGGCATTATTAACAAAGATGGAAGTAATGTAAGAGACAAAGAAAAAAGTTCAAGGATGTCAGACAAGAAGGGCTGTTACAGTATGAAAATATCACTTTGAAGTATTAATTCTTAGAGGCTGCACAAAGATTCATAAAAATCTATGGCTGGAGTGGGCATTAGATTCACCTCCTCCAGTGCCGTCATTCTACACGTAACCCAGAGGGGCAAATGCACTCTCCAAGGTCAGTTACCTAGAGGCAGGGCTGGAACACTTGTTTGTGACCGTGAGCACTAAGCCTGCACTTGGTGTTAACTGTCTCTGGTTGCCCAGCACCCAGAGCTGGGCCTGGAGAATACTGAGGACCAGTGATGGCTGTGCAGTGAAACTGAACCTACATCTCCTGCCTCATAGCCATGCCACGCTTTCTGCCATGCCACGCTACCTGTTGTGATCTATGAGGATTTTAGAGTTAGATGGAAAGTCTGTTAATGAAATGCTAACTAAAAGAGCATTTAGCATATCAGGTAACATAAACAGTGCACCCCTGGATCTTCGATGGAAAATGGGAAGGATACAGTTTAGAATGGGGTTAAGTAAGATACCTCACTTAGGGGAGGGAGGAGGTCCCCTCCAGGGTACCAGTGGCAGGGAACAGAATCCTCCAGAGGCTGGAAGGGACCTAGGATACAGTACTCACTTATCTATCCAGTCCCTGCCAAGCCACCAGAGCAAGCCCCAGAACCCAGCCCAGGTCAACTTTCCCCAGGAGAAGAGGGAACGGAGCCACTGGGAAAGAAGAATGACGTCCCTACTGAACAAACACATCCTATCACCTTAAAAATGGGAACTTTTGGTTTATGTTCAAGGTCAAGGGGATTCGGATTGCAGCATTTTCCTGCTCCAGAAAATCCCCCCTTCTTGGTGATTTCTGGAGATCTCTTATTAAGGGACAGAGTTTTCTTACACCATCATAAACTGAAAAGGCTTAAAATACAACTTCTGGTTGGGGTAACACACTGGCTGAAACCCATTCACGTTTAAGTTCAATCAGTTGATCAGAGAGCATTAATTGTATCAGATCCTTCACAGTTTTTGTGGTGGGGTGGAGGCAAAGTCATTGAGGAATCTGGTTGCTGAGGAGGGGAAGGAGGAGGGAAAGCAAAGAAAGAAGAGGCTGTGGATCCAGATATATTTAGAACACTTGGTCATTTTGCTGAGCCAACATGGCTCCCTCTTCAACTGGACGGGGACAAATAGCTGTGTCCTTAGGTGGCTCTGTCATGCTAATATACCCAGACAGCTCCGCTTCACAAGATTTAGAGGAGGTTTTTTGTGAGTTTGTTTGCACCAAGCTGAGCTTCCTTAGAAAGGTTTCATTAATCAGGGTATCACCAAACAGAACGGGCACTTGGGAACTACCTGATTGAAGGCAGATGAGAAGGTGCAGCCTGGGTGGAGTCCAAATGGGTAGCAAGAAGAGACATCGCCTTGGTGCCAAACACTGTGCCAGCTTCCCTACAAAAGTGATTTCCTGCACTCTGAAGAGAAAAGAATTATCTCTACCATGCAGATGAGGCAGCCGATGTTTAAGGGCTTTGAATAAAACTTGGCTGTGGCCATTTAATGAATAACTGGTGGATTCTCTGATACCCAAGTCTATGCTCTTTCCATTCCACCTCGCAGAAAAGCTACAAAGAAAAGGGCAACCCATTGAAAAACCCTTCCTGGTGTGAGTTATCCAAAGAGTGCAAGATTTAGTGAATCTCAGCAAATGAGGACTCCTGCCTCTATTCCTTAACTCCTGAGCATCTTCAATGAGCAAAAGCATTGTCTGAGCTCCAACAAAGACAAGGGCTCTAACAAAAGACCCAGAAGAAATAGTTCCTCCTATAAATGGCCTTACCATCCAGCTGGGAGGAAAAATAAACACCAGAGCAAACAGTTAAGTAATATAAAATAATGCACATTAGATAACATGAACTGTGGGACTTTGGAGATAAGGAATGTCTATGAGAGATAGTGTAATTATGGGAGGCTTTTATCAAAGAGACTCACGCTGACCTTTGCAGAATAACTAGTATTTCAGGGAGTAGAGAAAGGGAAAGAACATTCCAGAAAAATGACATGACATGGACCAGTGTCAGGACCAATGTATGGTCCTGAACAGAAGCTGAGAGCTTGAATCAAGGAGGGCACTCTGAATGCTGTGATGAGGACAGCCTTACTGGAGCAGAGAGGTTGGGGAAATGACAGAATCTTGAATGCCACAAAGTCTATTGGAAATGAGGGGGAAACCTAGTGAGTCTTTAAGATTTATCTGGTAGTAATTATTATTCTGATTTTACAAGTAGAACACTCAAAGTGGACAGAAAGCCGGTGATTTTTGTCTACAGAGAGCAGAAGAGGGTATGACAAAGCCAGGAAAACTCTACTCATCTTGTTTATCTTCCAGGGGCCCCGCTGAGGCAACATTCCCAACAGGGTGAGTCACAGGTCCTTGGTCTGTTCCAGCCAAATATCCCAAGCACTTCCACTGCTTTATCAGGATATTTTTATCACCTAAAATAAGTCACTTTAGGGATGTTTTCCATATATAGCTGAGAGCATTTGGCATAGAAAGGAGACAATATATTTATAAATAAGCCAATCTCACTAAACACCAATGACTGAGAACATTCTGCCATTTTGAGCTCAGTTTTTTCCCAGTTGGCCCCAATCAGGAAGAATCTTGAGAAATAAACATATGGCTTCATAGCCACCTTTAAGCATGTAATTGAATGAAGGAATGAATGAAAATTCCACCACTGTGGTGATGCCAAATGTAGTTGTGTCATAGTAAGAAATGTGTGTTGGTCTCTGCACTGGTTCCGAAACTGGAGCTCCTGAAACCCTTGTAATTTCCTGAGCGATGAGGGTAATACACAGAACTCCTAACTCCTTCGGAATTTCCTGGGTGTTGGAGCATCATTTGTTCTCATGAGGTGACTCTTGGTGGGCTTCTCTGTGCAGGCTGGTCCCTAGAAAGACGAGGCCATGATTAGATGCTTGGAACTTTCAGCCCTACCCCCAGTCCTCTGGGGAAAGGGGAGGACCTGGAGATTGACTTAATAATCAGTCATGCCTACGTGGTGAAGCCTCCACAAAAGTTCCCTAAAGTACGAAATTCAAAGAGCTTCTGAATGGTGATGAGCATCTGTGTGCCGGAGAGTGTAGTGCACCACGGCTCCACGGGAACAGAAGCCCCTGTGCATGGGGCCCTTCCGGACCTCATTCTGTGTATTTCTTCATCTAGATGTTCACCTGTTTCCTTTCCTATATCATTTATAACAAACAGGTAAACATAAGTAATGGTTTCCCTGAATTCTGTGAGCTATTATGGCAAATTATTGAAACTGAGAAAGGGGCTGTGGGAATCCTAGTTTTCGGCTAGTTGTTCAGAAGTACAGGTGACAACCTGGGGCTTGTGACTGGCATCTGAAATGGGAACCAGTCATATGGGACTGAGCCCTTAACCTGTGGGGTGTGTACTAACTTCAGGTAGTTAGTGTCATAATTAAATTGTAGGCTACCCTGCTGGTGTCCAGAGAATTGAGAAACTGGTTGGTGCAGGGAAAATACCCACACGTTTGGTATCAGAAGTGTTGTGAGTAGCGTAAAAGAAACAGTGTTTTCCTTTTAGCAGTCAAATGCAATTGAAGTGTTTTTGAGAAGGATGAGAATTAAGCTAGCTGAAAACAGGTCTGTCAAGTATCCACCATAAGCCTAAACGTCCATCAACAGATGACTGGATAAAGAAGATGTGGTATATTTATACAATGGAATACGACTCAGCCATAAAAACTGACAACATAATGCCATTTGCAGCAACATGGATGCTCCTGGAGAATGTCATTCTAAGTGAAGCAAGCCAGAAAGAGAGAAAAATACCATATGAGATCGCTCATATGTGGAATCTAAAACAAACAAACAAAGCATAAATATAAAACAGAAAGACTCACAGACATAGAATATAAACTTGTGTTTGCCAAGGGGGCGGGGAGTGGGAAGAGATAGACTGGGATTTCAAAATTGTAGAATAAATAAACAAGATTATACTGTATAGCACAGGGAAATATATACAAGATCTTATGGTAGCTCACAAAGAAAAAAATGTGACAATGAATGTATATATGTTCATGTATAACTGAAAAATTGTGCTCTATGCTGGAATTTGACACAACATTGTAAAATGATTATAAATCAATAAAAAATGTTAAAAAAATTAGAATCCACCATAGCTGAGCAGACATTATAATTTTTTAAACTACCTTTCCTTTTATGGGTATGTACAGAGCCTCATAGTCCTAGGTCATGTGAGCATCACCTCTCCCATCAAAGCATCTCAGAATGGGCACCTTGTAAGTGTTTTATGGACGAGTGAACAAAAGAATCTCCCATGCACAACGTGACCCAGTTTACCACTTTATGGGAAACAAGACTAACCTCCTTCACCTAGCACGTGTAAGCTCACTCATAAAGAACATTATGAAAAGAGCATGGGCACACCCCACTCTCCCTGCCTCAAGTGTGCATCCTTCCTCCATGTGTGCAGTCATTGGGCATCATATGTGTGCCAGCTAACTGTAACTTACAACCATCCTTCACTCTCTATTCCTTATAAGACTTCTTTCATCTGTCAGGATTGCTTTTCTCATTGTCCAGACTGGGAAATCAAGAAATGAGAGACAGTGGCACTATGTCTAGGTGTAGATTTCTATTAAATGTAAAATGTCTGACAGATCCACAGCTGACATCATATTCAATGGTCAGAAACTGAAAGCAGTCCCTCTAAGATCAGGAACAAGACAAGGATGCTCACTCTTGCCACTTTTATCCAACATTGTTTTGGAAGTCCTAGCCACAGCAACCCAAATTGGAAAGGAAGAAGTAAAACTGTCACTGTTTGCAGATGCATAATACTATACACAGAAAATCCTTAAGGCGCTACCAGAAACCTGTTAGAGGTCATCAGTGAATTCAGTAAAGTTGCAGGATACAAAATTGATATATAGAAATCTGTTGTGTTTTTTATCTGTTGCATTTCTATACACTAACAATGAAACACCAGAAAGAGAAATTAAGCAAATAATCCCATTTACCATCACATCAAAAAGAATAAAATACCTCAGAATAAACCTACCTAAGGAGGCAAAGACCCTGTACTCTGAAAGCTGTAAGACACGGATGAAAGAAACTGAAGATTACACAAACAGATGGAAAGATATACCATGTTCTTGGATTTGAAGAATCAATATTGTTAAAATGGCCATACTACCCAAGGCAGCATACAGATTCATTGCAACCTCTATCAAATTACAAATGGCATTTTTCACAGAACTGGAACAAAAAATGTTAAAATGTATATGGAGACACAAAACACCCCAAATAGCCAAAACAATCTTGAGAAGGAAGAATGAAGCTAGAGGAAACAAGATCCCTGACTCCCTTGAGAAGGAAGAATGAAGCTAGAGGAAACAAGATCCCTATACTACAAAGCTACAGTAATCAAAACAGCATGGTATTGGCACAAATACACAAAGATCGATGTAAACAGCATAGAAAGCCCTTAAAAAAACCCATGCACTATGGTCAATTACTCTATGACAAAGGAGGCAAGAATATACAATGAAAAAAAGACAGTGTCTTCAATAAGTTGCTGGGAAAACTGGACAGCTACAATGTAAAAGAATGAAATGAGAACACTCTCTAACACCATATACAAAAATAAACTCAAAGTGGATTAAAAGCCTAAATGTTGTGGTTACCAGGGGGTTGGAGGGTGGGAAGGGATAGACTGGGATTTCAAAATTGTAGAATAGACTACACTGTATAGCACAGGGAAATATACACAAAATGTTATGATAACTCACAGAGAAAAAAATGTGTCAATGAGTGTGTATATGTCCATGAATAACTGAAAAATTGTGCTGAACACTGGAATTTGACACAACATTAAAAAAAATAAATAAATTAAATAAAATAAAATATTTCAATGAAAAAAAAAAAAAAGCCTAAATGTAAGACCAGATACTGTAAAATTCCTAGAGGAAAACATAGGTAGGACACTCTTTGACATAAATCACATTAATATTTTTTTGGATCCATCTCCTAGAGTAATGGAAATAAAAGCAAAAATAAACACATAGGACTTAATTAAACTTAAAAGCTTTTGCACATCAAAGGAAACCATAAACAAAATGAAAAGACAACCTACAAAATGGTAGAAAATATTTGCAAATGATGTGACCAACAGGGGATTAATTTCCAAAATATACAGTTTATACAGCTCAATATGAAAACAATGAACAACCCAATCAGAAAATGAGCAGAAGGCCTAAATAGATATTTCTTCAAAGATGGCCAACAAGCATGTGAAAAGATGCTCAATGTCACTAATTATTAGAGAAATGCACATCAAAACAATGTGGTATCACCTCACCCCAGTCAGAATGGCCATCCTCAAAAAGCCTACAAATAATAAATGCTGGAGAGAGTGTGGAGAAAAGGGAACCTTCCTACACTGTTGGTGGGAATGTAAATTAGTGCAGTCACTATGGAGAATAGCATGGAGGTTTCTTTAAACTAAAAATAGGGTTACCATATGATCCAGCAATCCCACTCCTGGGCATATATCCAGAGAAAACTCTAGCTCAAAAAGATACATGCACCCCAATGTTCATAGCAGCAGTATTTACAATAGCGAAGACACGGAAGCAACCTAAATATCCATCAACAGATGACTGGATAAAGAAGATGTGTTTTTTTAAATATATATATTATATATGTATATGTATATAATATATATATTACAGATATTTTATATGTATATATTTACATACACACAGGAATATTACTCAGCCATAAAAAAGAATGAATAATGCCTTTTGCAGCAATGTGGATGGACCTAGAGATTATCATACTAAGTGAAGTAAGACAGAGAAAGACAAATATCCTATGATATCACTTACATGTGGAATCTTAAGAAAATGATATAAAGGAGTTTATTTAGAAAACAAATAGATTCACAGACATAGAAAACAAACTTATGGTTACCGAAGGGTAAATGGGGGGATAAATTTGGAATTTGGGATTAACAGATATACACTACTATATAGAAAATAAACAACAAGGACCTACTGTATAGCATAGGGAACTATATCTGATAACTTATAATAGCCTATAGTGGAAAAAAATCTGAAAAAGAATACATATTTATATACATATATTTATAACTGAATCACTTTGCTGGACACTTGAAACATTGTAAATGAACTATACTTTTGTACATCAAAACTTATATATTATAAATCAATATGTAGTTTTTATTTAAAAATTTAAAATTTAAAACAAAGTTTAAAATATCTGAGACTTCCCAGTGCTCTGATTAAGAGCATAGGCTTTGGGGTCAGGTAGACTGAAGAATGAATTTTGTTCACACTTTCTAGCTACACAGATCTTGGGGAGACCACCCTTAGGCGGCCATAGTTCCTGCCGGAGTAAAACAGCACTTCCTTCATAGGATAGTTGTGCTGCCTGAGATCATGGAGGCAGAGGAGTACTCAGCACAGCACCTGGCACGCAGTGAGAGCTGGGATGGCGGGGAACCTCCTTTCCCTTGGCTGTGCGCTTCCATACCCTGGGGGTAGCCTTGCTGGTCTCGCCCGTGCACTCCCTGTGCGAGCGATGGGTATGGCTCAGCCCCGGCCACTCCTCATGTATGTTCTTGGTGTCTGCAGGCCTGAGAAAAGTGCACCTTCTGCTCTGCTCTCCACCCTGTGTGAGCTTAGCAAGGCCAGCTCTATTTCCCGGGAGGCGTGACATTTGGGAATGTCAGTTTAGTTAAAGAGAATGTTAGGCAAGCCTTTCCACCATATCTAAGCTATGTCTCCCAGCATAGTTTTCTCAGCAATAAAGGTGATCCTTTCATATCCAACTGCCTGTCTCCTGTCTCTGCCTCTCGATTGGTCCTGAACTTGGGTGGAGAAGAGGGGGGACATTCCTTGGGTATGAGTCATAAGTGTTCCACAAATCGTGCCTGGCGGCAAAACCAAAGCCTAGCTCTGTGCTCCACTGTATCGCCTGACTGTTTGAAATCACCCAACAGTCTGTACCAGTGTCAGTGGTTAGCAGGACATTACAGTGCACATGAGTGTAGTGGCTTCCACCTGCCAAGTTCGAACGAATAAATAAGCCAGTTTACAGGATGCCCCTTGTGTGTCCAGGGGGCAGTATCCGTGCCTTCCAGTGTAACCATGGGAAACTGTGCGCATCATTATACCATGAACCCCAGCTGTAATTGTTATGCAGACGTGCTCTGATGACAGCTCCCTTTGGCCATATTTATTCTGCAGTAATCGTTATTTGAGGCAATAAAAATAATAATTACACATTGCCAGCAAATTTACAAATTCTAGGCAAGGTGGTCAGTATGTGGCTCAGTGGTCGAATTGCTGTTCTTTTTAAAATTATGCTTGTAGTGCCAGCGGTTGTTACATGATAAGCAAATCCAGGAAAAGAAATAAAAGAATAAAAAATTAATAAACCAATAAGAGCCAATGCAGAAATAGAGGACTGAGTTAACTACACTTCACGTGCTAGACATTTAGAAATGAGAATCCTTCTCCTGTTATGACCGACCACCCCAGGACTCAGGATCACCTTGGAAGACCAGCTCATGTGGAATGGTCTGGAAAGCCAGGCAAATATAAACAAGAAAATACAGAAGGCTGTCAAGTAGCAACTACCCATCAAATACTCCTTTATACATCACTATCAATCTTCTGGCTAAGATTTTATATAAAAAATAAAATAGGGGAACGCAAGAGCATCTGAAAGGCAATGGGACTGAGTTTACTTTCCTTGAGAAAGACTCTGGTTAAAAAAAATTTTTTTGCAAAAAGTATACCATGTAGCAAAAAAGCACTCCTGCTCTTTCTGGAGGTCATTATTTAATCTAGGAAATTCCTGACTTCTATAAAGACAATGAAACTGGGGGACTTTAATTTAAGCCCTGTGTCTCACCAGGCTTCACTCACTAGCAATGAGAACATGCCTGGGAAATCAGGGAGAAGGGAGGAAGGAAATACAAAAAAGGAGGGCTGAGTTTCAAGAGTCATAAATTATTTAAAGTGATTTTTGTCTCCTGAGGGAGGAAGGAAGGCTGAACTTCAGAAGGCAGATGTGGTCAGCAAATCTCATTTGCTGACCCCACCCTGCCCCCGAATTCTTAGTCATCACCTCTGCACAGAACCTAGGAGAACGTAAAACTGCCAGGCGGCAGTGTGATTTACATGGTGACCTGAAGATGAAAGCGATTTTTGCATTTATATTGGGGAAAACCCATTAACTGGATAATTTACATTTCCCTCTCAAGTCTCCCTTTAGTGTGAACATTTCCAAGTTTTTGTCAATGTCCAGCCTTAGGAAGAACATTAACTTCCATCATCACCTCCATAATCATTAATCTACATTGTAATGTGAGGATTCTAGGGAAGTCAACTTTGCTGTGGACATGTGCAGCGACATTATTCTAGGCTTGACCATCATCAACCTACTGGATGGAGGATGCAAATCACTCAGGAGTGGCGCTCTGAAGCAGTAAAGCCCGCCTTGGGAAGCCAGCATCCAAGGAGGGTCTCCCAAGATAGTAAGAAAAAGGAAGTAAACGCTTAAATTTCAAGTCATGCATTTACTTTGACAGGGAGTCCCAAATGTCACTCAGTCAAGGGATACTTTTGTAATTTAATTTTGCCACAAACCACCTAAAATCTTACTCACTTTCATGCTTTTTTAATTAAAATTTGCTTTAAATCAACTTTTTGCTTAATCTGAACCTTTGTGAGAAAATCAATACTTATGAATTTGATATGCCTATAATTTTTTAATATACATATTTTCTAATATATGTTTAAATGTTGTATTTTTAAATGACAGGCCATGTACCACCCCAAAATATTCTCATACCAATGCTAATTTCTTAGTTTGGGTTGTTCATTCCACTTGGGCAAGACGTAAATTAGGAGAGGCTGAGTGCAGGGCATGTGGGCGTTTCTCTGAGTTATTTCTGCAAGTGTTCTGTAAGCCTAACATCATTTCAAAAAACAAGTTACCATTTATTGGGCAATGCTGACACGAAAAAAGTTCTCACAGGTAAACAAAATGTCAAGTTTCTTTCCTTTAGGTTTGGCTAGAACTTTATCAAGTCCCAATGGAAGCTGTGATGATTACAAATTTCCAAGGACTATCACTGGCCATTGATGAGCTCATGAGGAATTCTGACGCATGTCCCCTAGGCTAGATTACTGGACTAAATATGAATAGTACCTAAAACTGAGACAATATGTCAGGAGCAGGAATGAGGCCCAATGGTTTGGTGTTATCTCTGAGCTAATTTAACCCGCTGGGCAACTGGTCCAATTTGGAGGTACCAGTTTTTAGATGCTTGAGAAGGTTATTACTGATCTGTCATTTCACATGAGGAACCCACACAGGGTATAGTGAGATTCTAGCTCCTTCACATGAAGACACTGTAGACTAGAAATGATTAAGTTCCCAGTAGGTGTGTCAAGCATGCTGGTATGCTGCACACGGAGTACAGATGTGCTGTGACGTTCACCTCCAACCTCTCGGGGAACTGGTGGGATCTGGTGTAAGCCGCAGTCCCGAAACCCATCACCTCTGGCCATGAGAAGACATGTAATTTACTCTAGGGAGACAGAGAGAGAGCATCATTTTAGAGCTCTCCTGATCTAGAAACTTCCAGAGTGCTTTAAATCCCCAAATCTCTGAGTCTCCAAGTGTCTAATCTTCAGGACTGCGTAGTCCAGGGTCAAGATTGAAGAAAGTTGGATTATTCACTAGATTGCTTTAACCTGCAAGCTTAGAGAAGTCAGCTTTCAGCTCTGTTCCTCTGGTGGTAAATGAAGGTGAAAATGCCTTGGATTTAGAGTCTCTGTCTTAGAATAGCTCAAACTCTTCCACATGACTCTAGAGCAATAACCAGCCCCCTTATCTTTAGTCTCAAGACCCCTGGGAAATAAACTAGAGATGCTTTAAATGTCATATTCTCCCAATCGACCTCCCCTGTGACCTTTAAGTAAGGATAACAGTGAGTCTTCCAGGCTCACTGAATATCCAAAACACTGAGGAAAGCAGCTAAAGAAAAGTACCTCTGAAAGCGCCTTTAGGCACCATGATTCAGAGATTCTTAACTGCTTTTCCTTCCTGACCTTAGAAACGCCCCTCCCGGTTGAAGGGGATGGGGACTAAACACAGCACACAGCGGTTCTCGAGTGTGAGTAAAGCTCTGCCTTCCAAAGGAACCACGAGATACGCATTAAAACTCAGTAACAAGAAACAGAGCTGGAGGAGACGGAGGAGACCAGGAAACTTCATTCATTCATTCTTCTGTTCATTCATCAAGTACTAGGTGTCAGATCTGCTCCAGCACTAGGCTCACAGGCTTGACAAAAAACAGGCACACAAACTAATATGTTACTCTCTGGGAAGTCTTATGACAGAAATGCAAACCAAGTGCTGCAGCGCTCACAGGAAAGACAGTTAATTCTCCCTGGGATGTCAGGGTCAGTTCCCAGTTGAGATGCCGTGTGAGGTTCTCAAACATCTTGTCTCAGCAACACTTTTCATCCTTAAAAATTACTGAGGACCACAAAGAGCTTTTTTGGTTGTGTAAGTTCTATCTATCAATGTTTACCATATTTGAAGTCAGGCTGAAAAATATCTTAAATATTTATCAATCCACTGGAAAACAAGAAACCACTGCATAACATAATATATGGTTAACATAAACCATATATTTTATGGAAAAAAATTGTGATAAAAGAAATAGGGAGAAGAGTGACAATGTCTTACATTTTCTGAAACTCTTTTAAATATCTGGCTTAAATATGAAAACGAATATATGTATTTATATATATATGCATGACTGGAACATTGTGTTGTACACCAGAAATGGACACATGGTAACTGTGTGCTTCAATTTAAAAACAGGAAAAAAAGAATAGAAAAAAAAAAGAGCTGGCTTAATAAGAGACAGGATTCTCATCTCTGTTTCTGCATTGAATACACCACCACATGTTCTTTTGGCTGAAGTATATGAAGTAAATCTTACCTCACACAGGGATGAAGTTAGAAAAGCGAGGAGTATTTTCAAAGCCACTTCAGAAAATTGTGGACATTCCTCTTTGATACTCTATCAAAACTCAATAAATGTTAACATCTTAAAGGTGGGTGGCAATGTGGAAACAGAAGTCACACACTGAACACTGTGTACACCCTTTATGAAAATCCATTATTGTGTTGAAAATTGAAGGTACTTTTTTTTTAAATATCATTCATGGTTTTGAATCATTAGGCAGTGGTCATTTTGGAAATATTGGTTCTTCTAACTGTTGGCACACTTCATTACACAAATTCAAAAACTCTCATTCATTAATAGCAGTGCTGGTCTCAGGAGAAACGTCTTTAAGTGTTGGAAAACTGTCACACTCACGGTGGCATTGACAAGTTTTTATAATATTCAGGTTTTTTTCTCTTGAAAGCTTGGACTTCAGCACTAGCTACAAATATTGCCGGTCGCTTTCCAAGCTCACTTTGTTCATTTTCAAGATAATGTCAGCCAAGGACCCCAGTCTGTATATAGTTTGCTTGTTTTTTCAAGCAAAAATTGTGGTACAAGACCAAGGGGGATAGTTTAGCTCGCAACTCCAACAATCACACTTTCGTTTGTAGCAGAAGTGCTGTGTGTACACTTCCCATTTTGTCAGAATATTAAGAGGACAGGTGCTCAAGGGTCAGTATTTCGTAAATTTATAATTTGCATTGCTTCTAGGATACCCCTCAGTAAAGCCAGATTTAAAAAAGCAAAAACGAAAACAAAAACGACTGTGGGTGTGGTGACAAGTGCAGTGACAGCTGGCATGGTTTGGTGTCACCACATCAATGCCTGTTACGGCACCTGCAGTTTCTCCCACTGTTGCTTTTGCAGCATCGGTGCAAATATCAACTCAGTGGAGAAGACACGTAGTATCTTTATATTATGAGGAAAATAGTTTCCACCTCAAGGAGCCTCTGGAAGGGGCCTCATCAAGCCATGGGGAGATCTGTGGAACACTGAGGACCACTGAGCTAGACTTGAAGGCTTCTCAGGAATTAGTCTGGTGAAGTTCAGTGGAACCGGCTCAACATGCATTCACGAAGTACATACTCCATGCCAAACCGGCACCGTGCTAGAAGCAGAAGATACTGAGATGCTTAAGAAGTTGTCTGCCTTTAAGGAGCTTATTGCAACGGGAACTATATGCAGTACCTTGTGGTAGACAATGATGAAAAAGAATATGAAAAGGAATACATAGATGTATAACTGAATCACTGTGCTGTACACCAGAAATAATCACAGCACTGTAAACTGACTATATGTCAAATAAGAAAAAAAAAAGCAGCTTATCGGCTCATGGGATAGGCAGTCCGGGAAGAAAATAGCTCTAGAATGACAGTGTGTTACAGGTATGCGTGGAGGGCTATGAGAATAGAGAAGAAAGGCACCTCAGAAGAGGAGGCTGTGTCTAAGTTATACATGGAAGCCTGAAAGGAATTGGGGGGAAATTTACAGGGAGAAGAACAGGTCACCATTCCTGAAGCGGGAAGGGGAGGGGAATCGAAGTGACCTTGAGGTTCCCTCCCCACACTCCCTCTCCCCATGCAGTCTGGGAGTTTGACTCCGGCTCCAGGAATGGGCCCTAATGAGCTGAAGCTAACTGGTTACTGCATCCCGTTTGGTACAGAGATTGTTCCAGGGCTGAGCAGGCCTACGTCAACTGACACCAAAGAATTGCAAAGAGACGCGTGCAGGGGGCTCCTGGGAAAGAGCAGCCTTCCTCCTCTTGTGAGAGACTCTCAGAAGCAACGCCGACTCCTCCACTGGTCACTTTCCCATGGTTCCCATACAGATGTGATGCTTGGCTGCTGCTCTTCTGCCACCAGTCTAGGGACGTCACCCACCAGGGAGGCCAAAGCCCTGAGACCTGCAGAGACACGCAGCTGGAGCCCTGGTCAGAGTAAGCCTGGTTCCCACCTTCCCTGATCTGAGCCTATGAATCCCTTTCATCATTTACACCAATTTGAGTGAAGTTTTCTCTGACTTGCAATGGAGGAATTCCAGTTACTATGAGGTCAATTTGAGATGGTACTAGAGACAGAGGAACCAATCATGGAGTACCTTTCACGCCTCGCTAAGAGTCCCAAGCATCTCCAGCAGGTTCCGGGAGTCACACAGTGTCATAAGCTAGGACGTAGCAAGGCTTCTGAAGTTGCCACCAGCTGATTTTGGAAAGACTCTTCCTATTTCCATGCCCTGGGCACAATGGCTTTCTTTCAGTCTTACAGGGTACCTCCCTACCTGTGAGGAGTTTGTCCAATACCCAAGGACAGGAGGGGAAAATTTCAGTGAAGATCAGCAGTGACAAATGCAACAGTGGACCACTGAGATCAGGACAGAAGAGCGTTCCTTGGACTTAACACTAGGGGGTCACTGGCAGCTTCAGTGCAGTGAAGGAGATAGGAAGCTGAGAGCCATTGTGATCAAGGAGAGACTGATAAAGTAACTCACCTTGAGGGCACACGAGTGTCAGTGGAAGGTTTACAATAGGAGAGACATGAATATATCAACAGGCTGAAACAAAAGATCCTGGAAAAAGGAAGAGAGAGAAAAGTAAAGATCTACAAGAGAGGAATGAAAAATACAGTGAGACCCCAGGAGAGAGAGAATCCTTGGTTTGCTAAAGACAGGATTGTGTCTTTTTGTTTATTTCTCACTGCATCCCAAGAGCCTAGTGTCATGGCCGGTCCTTAGCAGCTGCTCCAAAAATACTGGAAGCTGGAGGTGAGAAGGTGACAATGAATGTAGAAGTAGGTCTACAAGTTTGAGAGTTAGGGGTGTACAGAAAATACACCTGATAGCCTCATTTTTTTACATAAAGTGTGAGGTAAGGTCTTATGCTAAGTATAAAAATGCAGACATTAAGATGGCAGCTTACCTGTCTTACTGAAGGTTTGAAATAGTCACTCAGGGCAATGAAAGGAGAGGTTTACCAAGGACAATAAAAATCAATAAACAGTGTTGAGGACCAAACTGAGATTCGAACCGAGATATTTATAGTACCTCCAATCCATGCAAACGGGAGAATTTATACACAGATCTCGGCCTTCAGTCTGGGTGTAGCAGTAAAGCGTGTGGATTTAGGGGAATTGATCCACATTTGGGCATTTAACTGGTGGATGCTGTGGAATAAGGATTCTGATAAAAAGGTACTTCAGGAAAAGGAAGGGATGCCCGAAGCATTCTCACAGACATGGGAAAAATAAAAGGATCAATGAAATGGTGGATTTCGAAGGACCAAATATCAGTCAGAGGGAGAGGGAGATTATGAGAGAGCTGGGAAAAGAATTTGTGCTGTGAGCAGGACCAGTTTCAGAGTCGGAGGGCTCTAGGGAAGACGAGGGCTTGTGACCACAGTTATGGGTAAATGGAGTGGAGTTTTAATGGTCAGTGAAGTGGCAGAGAGTCAAGGAATTATACAGTGGGGACTGGATGCGTTGTCTACATCGGGAGTTGACAGACTGCGGTCTGTGGGCCACTTGCTGTTTTTCAAAGTAAAATTTTAATGTAACACAGCCAGATCCTCTTATTTACATACCGTCTGTGCTTTTCTGCTAAAACGATATGTTTGAATAGCAGCAATAGAGACCATATGACCTGAAAAGCCTAAAATATGTTCCCTCTTGCCCTTTAAAAGTAGGTTTGTTGACCCAGGTTTGCCAGGGTAATGATATGCTCTTGGGTAAAGAGAGCAAAAACAGAGGGGCAGTGCCAAGTTCATGGGCGAAAGGCCTGGAAGCTCATAAACACAGACAGCTACCAAGGGCAGAGGTGACGGACCTAAAGACACGTATTCCCCAAAGGGAGGTGAGTGGAATTGTATGGGTCTAGAAGGATGTTTCTTAACTTTTTTGACATCCCTGTGACAAAGACTGCTATTTTCCCCCCAAATCTTTGCCTCACCTTGCGTTCCCTCCCCTCCTCCCCACTTCTCCCCCCCTCCTTCTCTTTCTCTCTCCCTCTCTTTCTCATTTAACTTGAGCACATGGCCCCTCCAGCTAAGACTGCATTTCCCAGCATCATTTGCTGAGATTTGCCCCCTATGTAACAATAACATGGGAGTGCACAAGATGTGTGCAATTTTTGCTTCATTTCCTTAAATTAAAAAAAAAAAAAAAAAAAGAAAATCGGTACCTTGGACACCTGCCCTTCTCCTTTGCGTGAGCTGAAACACACAAGCTGGTGAGCCAGCTTTCACATGGGGAGCAGGATAAAGACCTGGGACTGGCAGAGCAACAAGATGAAAGGATTCTGGATTTCTGAACCACTGCAGGGAGCGGAGCTGCCCTTCCAAACCGCACCACTCACCCTGGAACTGCCATCATCTGAGAATAAACTCTTCTTTTCTAAGTCATGTGTTTAAGGTATCGTAGTTCCAGAAGGTTAACCCCTTTCCTACTGACAGTACCCTCTTTAAAATCTGATTTAAGCTATGGACTCACTTTCCAAGAAATTGCACTTAAATAAACATGTAAAATTTATACACAGTAGACCCTGCAGCCCATACATGGTCCTCAGAAATTTGATAAAGAAGCATCAGTGAAGAAAACAGGAAATGGCCACTCCTCCCTTGGGCTTGGGGGAACATTCTGAGACGGTATCCAGAAGGAACTTTTCAGGAAAGTAGCCACTCTTTGCCATTGCACCCTTTCAGGTTACACCCCTGACTACGGCTAGACTGAAAAGAGCTACCCAAAGAACACTGGGGAGGAAAGGAGAGGGGACACGGGAAAGAGAATAAGGTCAAGACACAGGATGAGATTAATGATGAGGAAAAGAGAGTGAGAGAGAATGTTAATCCTCAGAATTCACATTTGGGGGAAAAGTAGGTATGCAGGGGAGAACAGGACAATCTGAAGTCATCAGTCAAGGTCACTAACCGTGCACAGACTTTCACTGAACAACTCCAGGTGATGCTATGTGTACATCATTTTCAATGGGAACAGTGCCTCATGAGCTGTATAGTGTGGTGGATTCACTGAGAGCATTTCCTCCCTACTTAGAATGATGAAGCTACCTAGAAACTGGCAATAGTAAAGGGTTGAACTGGATGCTTCTTTGGTTTCCATCTCAGCTTCATGCCCCTTCAACCAAAGGTGGTCAACTTCAACATAAGTGCCAAACACGACACTTAAACATACCCATACTGCACATCCTTTCACCTGTTTTGGTTTTTACATTTTCTGATTCCTGCTCCCTTAGGCTAGAGCTCATAATTTCTTTCCCAAATTCATAAACTCTGATTAGCAAACTAAATCCCACCATCCTTTGACTCTTGACTTAGGCCAATGTCTCTAGAAAAAATTCTCTATTAGACTGTCTGATTCAGTTGTTCACTATTTACTAACAAGTCATCAGTTCTCAATCCAGTCATTACACTCAGCATACTGTATGGTACAGTGGTGAAGAGGACACACTCTAGATAATTTCACTGTTATTTAAAGTGTTCTAGGGCAAAGATGGAAAACTTGAAAATTATTTTTATGCAAAAATGTTAACTGTGTTAAATGTAAAATTGATGACAAATCCTGACAAAGATTATACACACAAAAAAAGAAAATGTAAGACTAATCTCACTTAGGAATATTGATGCAAAATATCATTAATAAAATATTAGCAAACAGAATCCAACAGCATATTTAAGGAATAATTCATCATTAACCAAATAAAAATTATTTCAGGAAGGCAAAGATGGTTCAATATTAGAATATTTATTTATACAATTTATCCTTTTAATAAAGCTAAGAAGAAAAATCATATAACTATTTCTATAGTTCTGAAAATATATTTTTAATTTTAACATCATTCTTGATAAGGAAAAAACACTCAATTCTTCCTTAACATGGTAAATTTATTTACCTTAACCCAAAAGCCATTATCATAACTGGAAGACAGCAGTGCAGTTGGCATTAAAGTCAGGAAAAGACAAGAATTCACATTATCACATTCTATCTTGTAATGAAGTTACTACTAGTGTAATTAGACAAGAGAATGAGATTAGAGGTGTAAGAACTTGAGGGAAGGATATAAAATTATCAGCATTTGCATATAATATGTCTGTTTAGCTGAAATATTCAGGAGGAACAACTGAAACACTACTGTGGCTAGAGATTCAGTAAGGTAATGAGGTTGAAAATTAACACAAACATCAATAGCTTTCATATACACAAACTTAATTTTATATATATATATAAAGAAAATACTCCTTTAATAAAAGCATAAAATGATAAAATAACTAGAACTATATAAGGAAAAATAATCCTTTAAAACTCTAGGAAGTGGAAGACTAGAACAAATGAATAAATACAGATATACCAAGTTTTTGGATAGAAAAACTCAACATCATTAGGATTTAATTCCCCCTTATTTAATTAAAAATTTTAACAAGGTTTCTAACAAAGTATCACTACTGTTTGTTATTCTTGCTGTTATATATACAACATATATCTATATTTAGAACTAGACAAGCTTCTTTGAAAGTATATATTAAAAAGAAAAAGAATGACTAGGGGAATTCTGAAAAAGAACAGTAGCATCAGTGACAAGTCCTATGAAATTTTGAAACATACGGCAGAACTTCAATAACTAAAACAAGACGATAGGCATATGAATGGCTATATGTAGTAATAAAATAGAAGTTGAGATAAACCTAAATGTATTAAAGAACTTAGTATAAGATAAAGGTGACATCTCAAGTCAGAGGGGAAGCCACAAACTAATAAATGACACTGAGACATCTGAGTGACTATCTGGGGAGCTACAGCTGGTACTTCATACAGTCCATTTGGATAAGGTTATACCTCACAGTGTATACCAGAATAAGTTAAAAATATATCCGATATTTAAGTGCAACAAATGAAACCATGAGTGTATGAGGAACAAAAATTAAATGCTTTATTATAAAAATAAGGAAGAACTTATATCCTAAAGTGAGGAGGAATTTCCCAGCTAAGATACAAGGTGTAGAAGCCAAAACTAAGGAATGAATAATTAAATTACAAAAAATTCACAAGCTTCTGGAAAACCAACCAGCCAACCAACCAACTGACTTAACAAAAACACAGGCAAAATCAAGACATACATCCATCTGGGAAAAAAATTTATTTTTAATTCATATTATAATCAAAGTATTAAGTGCCTTAGTATTTTAAAGTGCTGCTAAAAATACAAAGTGGAAGAACAATGAGCTATCATTTTACACTTTGTGGACTGACAAAAATTGGAACGCTGGATAATGCCAAGCACTGGAAGGAATATGGAGATAGAGGAACTCTCAGATACTGCTGATGAGAGTGTACTTTGGGGGCAGCCATTCTGACAGTATTCAGTCAAATTAAGTGTACATTATCTTTATGAACCAGCAATTCCACTCCTGCTGTATATCCCAGAGAAATTTTCACAATGATCCTATGCATAAAAATGGTAGCTGCAGCATTATCTATGGTGACAGGGAGCTGGAGGCAACGTGGGCATCCATCAGTGAAAGGATTGGTAAAATGTGGTGGATGCCCATCATGGAATGCTCTGCAGCTGCCAGAAGTGAGGGGCTAGACCTGTTATGTCCAATCAACCTTTCTGCAATGATGGAAATGTTCTACATGTGTGCTTTCAAAATGAGGGCCACTAGCCACATGAGGTTATTTGAACATTAATTAAAAAAAAACAAAACAGACTCGGTTTCTTAGCTGCACTAGCTCAGTTTCAAGTGCTGAAGAGCCACATGTGGCTAGGGACTACCATCTTGAATAAGGCAGAGATAACATTATCATTATTGCAGAAGTTCAGCTGGACGGTACAGTGTTGGGCTATAATCACCCAGAGTACCATGAGTGGATCTTAAAATACAGTGTTGACTGAAAAGAGTTAAGAATCGGAATGTCGTTATAGCACATCACCATTTAGTTCAATTAAAAATACATGACCACACCAAACAACTATTCACATTTCACAAGAATGCATGAAAAAAGACACACATTAAGAAAATTAGAATCACGGCCTGTGAGGAAGAGCAGATGAACTTGGGAGTAAAGTTAAGTAAAGAGATAAAGAGAAACAAACAAGCAGGCAAACAGGTGAACCCCTGGAAGGAAGAGGGCTTTCACAGCCCTATGATACAGTGCATTTTGAATTATGAAGTATGATTAATTCAAACCTCTCCACTGAGATTACAAAAACAAAACAAAGTAAAACAAAACAAAAAAGCAAGCACCAAAAAAAAAAAAAAAACCATATGCTAATATTTACAGCACTTTTATTCTTAATTGTTAAAAACTGGATACAACCAAAATGTCTTTCCACAGGTGAGTGGATAAACAAACTCTGGTATATCCACACAATATAATATTATTCAGCACTAAAACAAATGAGCCAACAAGTCATTAAAAAAGACATAAATGCATAATGCTAAGTGAAAGGGGCAAGTCTGAAAAGGCTACATACTGTATGATTCTGACTATATGACATTCCAGAAAAGGCAAAACAATAGTGACAGTAAAAGGTCAGCGGTTGCCAAGAGTTTGGGGTAATGAAGAAAGGGCTGAATAGGTGAAGGGTGGAGGATTCTGTAGGGCAGTAAAATTATTCTGTATAATAATATAAATGTGGATATATGACACTATATATTTGTTAAAACCCATAGAACTTGAGAGCATAAAGAGCCAACATTGATGTGTACAAATTAAAAAAAAAGAAATCATTTAGGAGGTTGGGTGACAGAACACAGAATGTGACAAAGCACTAACTATATCATAAATATATGAAACAACTTCACCGGAGGGTGGGCGATGAAGGTGCTAACCTAAGGAAATGAGTGGAGTCTGTAAGACTAAAGGAACTGCACATAGGAACTGTACTCTGACTGATAAAGTCTTTCCTCATGGGGATATGAGTAAACAGTTCTGATACTGCTATACATGCACAGTGGAATTGAACAATGAAATAAATGGGTGGGAGATGGTGGGAACCAGGTTTCTCACTGTTGAAGCAAGGAGAAGGGGCTAGAATGACCCATGGACTAGACAAAGATATTAGATATTATTAGATAATTAGGTAATGGATTTACAGCTGGAGACATCAGTATGAAGTTATGCTTAGTTTAATATAGATACAGATGGTTACATATGGAAATACTGATACATATGTGTATACATGTGACTTAGTAGCACACATGTATTTCCTCACTCTGTTAGCTGCAGGGGCCTAGAAGTAACAGCACCTCAGTGTAGATAAGCACACCTAGTGCCTAGATCTTGGTTTCTACCATTCTCCAATGAAACATCTCAGGACTCCACGGAGAAAGAGCTTATTTTAGGACTAGGGCAGCGGACGAGGGTGGAAGCAATATACAAGATGAGCTTGCAGCAACATGTAGGGACAGAAAGTAACAAAGTGCACAAAAATCAAAACCAAAAATCTATATGTATTAACGGGGTTATGGCAAAGGGACACAGAGCCAACTGAAAGAGATCCCATTAGCCGAAGCTGGAACAATTTGAGCCCTAAAACCAATAAAACAGTATTGGAGTACAAAATAAATATTCATGAGTCAATATGATACAAATAAATTATTAAATAAATACATTAATAAGAGATGAGAGACAATTGTCTCAGGTAGAATAATTCAAGATAATTTCTGTAGATCCTCAGCCTTTAACAAGGTAGACCGTAGCTCCCCATGCCTTTGGTATGGGCTGTGTGTAGTGAACTCTCTTCGAAGAGAACAGTATGGAAAGGGGGAAAGAAACGTAATTTTATAGCGGAGAAGACTGACAAATTCCACTGCAGCCACATGATCAGGTCAACAGGTCATAATGATAAAACATACCCTTGACATGATGTGATGAAAATGAGACTTTATCTCGATGGCTTCCTCCCCCAAACTCATAGTTCCAACCTAATCATGAGAAAAACATCAGACAAATCCCAGCTAAGGGACATTTTGCAAAATAACTGACCACTAACTCGCCAAAACTGTCAAGGTCATCAAAACAAGTCTGAGAAACTGTCACAGCCAAGAGAAGGCTCAGGAGATGTGATGACTAAATATAGCGTAGGTTTCAGGTAGTAATGGACAAAGGATGTCAGGTAAAAACTAAGGAAATCTGAATAAAATATAGACTTTAGTTAATAGTTATGTATCAGTATTAGTTCGTTAATTGTAAGAAATGTGTCATACTAATGTAAGATGTTAATAACAGGATAAACTGGGTGCTTGTTAGATGGGTACTCCCCAAACTATCTTCACAATTTTTCTGTAAATCTAAAAATGTTATAAAAAATTACGCTTTTTTTTAAAAAGAAAGAAAAACAAAAATCAAGAACTGCCAGAATGTTTGAAGCCCTTCCTCCTTCCTCCCTCCTTCACAGCATCTTACCTTTCCACCAGAGCTAACACCCATCCTTTGTATTTTTTGTTTCCTTGCTTTTCATACAAATTTTACATCTGTCTGTATCCTTAAACAGTATGTTGTTATTTTGAATTTTATATCAGTGAAATTGTACCATATATATTTTTCAGCTAGTTCCTTATTTTCACTTAATGTACTTTTGTGAGATTTACCCATCCTGGTAAATGTAAGTACAACTCATTTATTTGCATGGCTGGCCAATACTCCATTGGTAACACTGTAACACCTTGTATACTTCTAGCCTCCTGTTAACAGACACTGGGTTGCTTCCAGGTTTTGCAATTATCCACAATACCACTACATATTTTTTTTTAATTTTTAAATTTTTAAAAATTTATTTATTTGGGGGTGGAGGAGGTAATTAGGTTTATTCATTTATTTTAATGGAGGTACTGGGGAGTCAACCCAGGACCTCGTGCATGCTAAGCATATGCTTTACCACTGAGCTACACCCTCCCCACTAAATGTTCTTGTGTACACATGGAAGAGTTCATGTGTAATTAAGACCCAGAAGTGGAATTCTTGGGTCATAAGGCATGTACATTTCCAACTTTACTATAAAGCACCAAATTCTTTTATAAAAGTCATCATGTCAACTCAGATTGCCATGAGCAACAATTTAATTTTTCCAAATTTTGTTCCTTGTAAATTGAAGGATCAAGAAAGGCACTTTGTTTTCTCTCTCGGCATTTAAAGTGTATATGATTAAAAAATAAAATATTAACTATTGCAAACTTATAATAAAAAATGGTGATCAATGCCAAATTGTGGTATTTTAAAAATCGCCATAGCCCTTAACTCCTGGGAGATTAACTGGCTCAAAAGAGAGCTTTTTCTGCCATCTGTGTGCATATATTTGAACTTGGTATAAAAGTGAAGAAATAAAGACTTGGCATATCCCTGCTGAAAAGGGGCCAAGTTCTGTTCTTATAAACTGGCCTTAATCTGAGAAACTACTAGACTTTTAGGTTTAATTACATTTCTTAAAAAGAAGAAAAGAAAGGAAAAAAATATACATATATACTACAAAAACAAGACCTCAATCTTGCCTCCAAAGATGAATAAAGAAATTAAGCTTATATTTTACTTTTCCTTCAGAAACTCCAATGACTTGGATTCAAACTGTATCAGTGTATCTGGAAGAGCATTTGAAGTGTTGTAAAATTCATCACTCTTGCATTCAAAATTCCTTTGATGTAAAATCCACAGTTCTGTAGAGAAGCAGTAAATAATAACCCTCTCAATACGATAAATGAGTGCATTCTGCTAGTACGAGTTATGTAAGTGCTGAAGACCCTACCTGAAGATTGCTGCTATTCATCGTCCCATGTCTTGGATGGGGCCGTCACTCTATACAAATTTGTCTGCTGTTAACCTAGGCAGCTCACTGTAGCAAAGAGCAAAAGGAAGGGACAGAAACAAATTTTAAAGTTTCTTCTTGCACAGGGAGGGGGGGGATGGTTGAACAACAACAATAAAAAGTGGGATGCTTCCTGTTAGGCAAAGCTCCATGGTAAGTAGAAAACTGTGTCTAATATTATACTCGAAGCCAATCAAAATGCTCAGTAATTGCCATTCAAGCAGCGCCACTGGGCTCCAATGGTGGATTCCAATGACAAGATCACCTAATACAAATGTTAATGGTCTTAGTCAAGAAGCTAAAAAAAACCACAGCACCTCCTGGATGGTGCCATTTAACAGAGGAACCTGCTCCCTGGGCCTCCCGGGTTGCATTTTGGTGGGGCCCTGCTCACCAGAGCGTGTGCATCAATGCCTGTAGAGGCCATAACACATCATAAAACGTGGCTACCCAGATCTGGAAACTTATGAATGAAATAATAATTTCCCAGTTTTGCTTAGGTAAGTGTTCCTGCTTAGGTAAATATGTCTTGATGAAGCTCACCCTCTTCTGCATTAAGGCTTATGTGAGAAATCACTCAATGGGCAAGGCTATTCAAAAGGTTTTTACATAGAAACCACGCAGATCTCCTTTATACAAACTAGGTGAGTGTGTTTGCCCTATTCTAACCATTGCCAGGGCTGTTTTTATCCAACCGTGAGAAAGAACAGATTTTGAAGACTTTTAAGGCATTTAAAAGAGTAACTAAGAGAAAGACTTAAATGTCATGTTGACCTGAGTTCAACTTACAGATCCATCAATTGTTAGCTGTGTGACCCTGAGTAAGTTACTTAACCTCTCCATCCTTATGTTTCTCCACTGTCGGAATAAGTGGAAAGTCAGGAGTTGACACCAGATCTGTCTTCAAAGCCTGTTCTTTTAACCACCACACTGGACGGCTCCAGACACTTTAAACAGCACCTTGCATGTGGGAACTCACTGTATCTGTACAGGCTGATTGATTTATCTTCAGGCGCACCTTCTTCAATCAAAAGCCTTGACAGCCAGAACTAAACTCCAAGGCACGAGAGAAACAGCTTTCTTCACTAAGCTTTACACTCGTTCAATAACTGGGACTGAAACAGAGGCGCATCCCCTTCAAATAGTAATGAGACGGATAAATATGTTCAGTTCACAGCACTGAAAGCCACACTTCAGCGTGGAAGCCCCACTTCAGGTTAACCAGCTATCTCGAAATCAAATATGCCTCCAAAGCAGGAATGTCTACTGTTTTGAATGATGAGATACACAATTTTAACTAAGATATGAAATTTTAAGTAGAAATTCAGCAAAATGTTTTTACTCTCCTGAGAGGAGAATGAGGCCTATGTCTCTAAATATCTTGAATTAGAAATTGCAGTTATTTTGTGATTTTGTAGCAAGTTTTGCAACACTTCTGAAAACAGGGGTTTAGGTTACCTGGCTAAGAGGTGCCAGCTCAGTACCACAGAGAAAGGGAGCACTCATAGTACGATCAGTATTTGTAGGAAGTATGGCAAAGCTAGAGAAGGCATGCCTTGCCTGAGAACATTCAAAGTTGGAACTACGCCTGGTCAGACAAAACCCATCTGAAGGTCACCCTGGGCCCTTTCACCAGCACCGGCCAATCCTACCCCAGAGAACAGGAGATAACGCCACCCCCTCCACTGCCCCTCAGAACTATCCTACAGGCAAAACTGATAACACTGATGGCTGAGACAGCCTCTGTGAGTCAGGCCTCACTGTCCTCTGTATCAAGTCAGCCCTCCCCTGCCTGGCTTGAAAGTGATGAACCATGCCGTCTACAGAGCCAGGCCTGGTCCTCTCCACTCTCATACCCCAAGGCAGGTCTCCATCCTGCGCCACATGCCCACCATTCCCATACTACCATACGTGGCTCATCTTTTTTCCATAACCTCAAGTAGCTTCACCTTTCCTAGGCCAAGCCAAATCCAATCTATCTTTAATTTTGCTCATTTCTCTGTGTGTGTGTGTGTGTTCTTTTTAATCCATGCAGAGACACAGAAGAGGGATGGACTGAGACTTCTTTGGGAGGGTAGAGGAGGCTTCATAGGGAGTTGACAAGTGTGCTGGGTATAAAAGGAAGAATGAAAAGCAGCCAAGTGGAGGAGGAGGGAAGAGCATTCTAGGCAGAGGAAACAGCATGTGCATAAGTCTTGATAAAGTCCTGAAAGCCATGGCAGGCTCGTAGGGGTAAGACGCTAGAGAAGGCTATCGTCAGAAGGGGAAGACACATGTTTGTTTCATTGAAATGATAGGACTTGATCCTGGAGACAAAAGGATCTGATTTTGGTCAAGGCCTCTAATCAAGCCCAGGTCTTCCATGGAGTCTGCTCTTTCCACGCATGTATCTCCTTCCTCCACGTTCCTACACCCCTTAACAACCTTACCAGATGATCAGGTGTTATTATTTACGGCTCCTACAGGTAACTCAGTCTGAGTTTCCAGTGACTAGAGAGGACCAGAGGTTAGGAGCCTTTTATTTTTTTTAACTTCTCCATCCTAATAGTGCCTAAGAGTGCCAAGCAAGTAAATGCTCAATAAATTCCCAGAACTGACACGTTCAGATTCCTCCAGGGGATGGATTAAGCAAACCAGGTTCCAGAGACAAGATGAGGAAAACCTCTAAACTCTAAACCAGTCACTATTCACTTTACTATTGGCCACGAGTGACAGGATCCAAGTGTACAAAAGTCAACTTCAAAAGCAACCACACCTGACTCTCACCTTCCATGAACTTGGACTCCTCTCCCCTTCTGCCCAGCTTTGCCCCACTGTCCAAGCTAAGATTCATTCCTTCTTCCCCCTGGGAATACTGGGCCAGAAGGGAAGGTACCAGCACATCTCTGGTTCTGAACATATCCCAATGACTAGGAGGACGGCAGACAATCAATGCATTGAGCAAATGCATCTGGCCCTGAAATGAGACAGTGTGTCTGCTCCTGTGTGTAAATGCCAAGTTGCAGGAGGTTACCATAGCAACTCCAGGAGGGTGCTGCCATGGGCAGCTTTGCACAGAGGTGCAGAAAGTCCATTCTTTAACATCTGGGCTTTTGCTGTGCACATTGGGTCCTAGTAGGCACATCATGGCTCTAGGCCTTGCCTTTGGGATTCTGCAAAAAAGGACGTGGGATTTTGAATACCTGCTAGTCCAATCATCCTCTTTTCATGCACCACACATGTTCTTCTTCATGCCCAGTAAACACTGCATGTAGAGCCCAAAATAGGCTCTTTAGAAACACATAAATCCCTATATTGGTTCTTATACATGATGAGGATCAGATTGTACTTGTACATCAGCATAACTTTAACACAAAATTGACATCCGTCGCATAACCCAGCAATTGTACATTTTAATGAGCACTCCCAGCCAGTCCCCGGGTTTTATTGTGCTATTAGTACATTTTTAATACAAAAATAAATAATGCCATCAAGACTGTAGTTTGGGCTTACGGGGCCTACTGAGCTGTACTCCAGGAACTGTAAACCAACTTTTCAAAGGACCGGGCGATTTTTGAAATTGTTTTTCCATACAGGTTGGGGAATGGGGTTTACTCACCCACACTTCTTAATGTTTTATGTCTCATGATAAAAGAGCACAAGGAGGATGTTAAATAGCATTCCATTTATGGTTCTGACCTATGGATAGCCATCACGAAACTCCGTCCCTACAAAGCGAACTTTAGTTGGTGGGGCATTAAAGAGATGGAACAATGACCTGGACATTTTCACTTTTTTCCTGGATCTAGAAACTTGCTTGTGGTTATCTTCGAATTCTCTCTTGGGCAAAATAAGAATGATTTATGGCAGCACTAAAGAAACGGATTTGCACGGTGGGCGTGCACAGCAGGGTGAAATGGAGCTGCACATGGAGAAGTGAGGGGAATTTTGGTGAACAAGTCACATGGACCTGTGGCACTTTGCAAGGTGCTGGAGCAGGACTACAATATCTTTGCAGCTTGGCAGTGGAAAAAGACGGGTGGATTGAGAAGGGTTGTAGAAGTTCCAGTATCTGAAGGAGTTTTGTGGCCTAAGAAAATGAAAATTGGGATATTGAGAGAGAGAGATGTAAACAAAGGAAGGAAGAGCGTCTGGCTCAGGTCATTCTTTGTACAGGAATGCCTGTCTGTCCAAGGGAGCTTGAGAACAAAGATGCCAATGTTCCCAGACTACAGTTGGATGGTTTCTTTATCCAGGGAATTGGGATGTGGCATGGAGATGTGGAGGTGTCTGTACCAGGAGGTTGGTACATGTAAGCAAGGAGATAGGACTTGCCAGGATGGACACCAGGGGTGCAGTCAAAGGCCAGAGAGTGTGGGTCACCTGGTGACAGATAAAGAGCTCTCAGTGAGCCAAGACTGGAGATCCAGCCAGTGCAGTCTGGCCTGCACATGTCTGGCTAGGGGAACACGGGATAGCTATTTCTAACTCCCCCAGGAAATGCTGGCAGTGGGAATCCAGGGGGTGTAAAGCGAAGAACTGAGCCTGTGGCCTGGGAGTGGGGAAAAGGGCTTCTGGGAGCTGGGAGCAGACAAGAAGTGCTCTGTCAACGGGCAACGAAAGCTCGGGAGGTCAAGGCTGGGAAAGGTTTCACAGAGACCCCTGCAACCTGTTCCTTAGGGGCAGGGCCGCTGAGGGGAGGCTGAAGGCCCAGCATCCGGGTCGGATGTGGGGAGAAGTCAGGTGCACCGAGGCGCTAGCCTGCGAGTCGGTACGGAGAATGGTCTGGGAGTGGGGCGGATCCAGGGAGGCAGGAGTGGGGGAGGGGAGGTGGCCGGCGAGTGGGTGTGGAGAGCGAGCCGGAGTGGGGGGTGGGGGCGCCGGGCCAGTGCCTCGGGCCGCCGCGACCTCCCCCGGGACTCACCCAGCACGAAGTAGGGCAGCTCCGTGTTCTCCAGGTCGTCCACCACGACCATCTCTCCCGGGAAGTCGTTGCGCACGGAGAAGAGGAGCTTGGGCTCGGAGGCCGAGGGGCTGTGCATGATGCTCAGGTCGTTCTCGCGCAGGAAGGGCAGCGCCGACACCGTGATGCTCTTGAGCTTGCACTCCAGCTCCTTGGAAGGATCCGCGTCGCCGGCGGCCGTGGCCAGCACCGCCGCCGGCCCCCAGCAGCAGGCGAGCAGGGCGCAGAGCCCGGCTAAAGCCATCTTGAGCCCCGGCCGCCTTCCTCCCAGCGCTGCGAAGGTGGGGGAGGAAGCGAGCGGGGAGGGAGCGAGCGAGGGAGGGGGGCGGGGGAGGCTGGGGAGGGGATGTGGAGCCGGGAAAGCCCCGGTCCCCGGAACGAGGTGCCGCTTGCCTGGCGCAGGGCTTAAGAGCTGATGCCTGAAGAGCCCGCGTTCTTTGTTTCCCGGAGCTGCTTATCTGGCGAAGGGAAAAGGGGGGAGGGGGGAGAAGGGGAGAAAAGGAGAAGGAAGGACGTCGGAGGAAAGAGGAAGGGAGCTGAGGATTCTAGGGAATCAGGTCAGCCCCCAGCAGGCTGCCGCCTTTCTCCTCCTTTGCATCCCCTTGCAGGAGCACGCTCTTGGCTATTAACTACCTGCACAGCATTTTTTTTTTTAACAGTTTTTTTGCAATGCGAAATCTTCCCTCTCGCTTCATCTTACAGATGGCTTGGAAAGGGCACACAATGCACACACCTTAAAAGGTGCTTCCTCAGAGCAGGGGGGCGGGGGAAGGGGGTGTCTCTAGATGCAAATAGGCCCCCAGTTATTTTGTAGATGTAGGTGGTCCCATTTCTTGTATTTTTTTTACCCACGAGTTGGATTTAAATTTTGGATAAACATGTGTTGGAATAAATGCACGTGTGTATTCTTACTCAGCACTAAGTTTGCAGAAATATTTAAAGGAAATATTTGGCATGAAAATAAACAACAAAGCCAGTGTACTGAATACAGTGAAGCAGGAGAGCAGAACTCATATCTGCAATCTCTCTCTGCCTCTTCCGTTTCATTTCTGTTACAAATGTTATCTGTAGTAACCAATATAAAGATAATTTGGGGAATGCTATATTTGATAGAAAAAGTAGAGCTAGCTCAAGGAAATGTTGGATCTTTTAGTTTTAGGAAATCCAGTGAACAGAATAGAGCTGGAAGAAAATGTGAGAAAAACAAAGTTTCTAAGCACGCTTAACAAATGGAAAAGGAATAGAAGAATATTCTTGGGCTCGTGCCAAGTCTATCCCAGCCCAGACAAGAGTAGGACATGTAGACAGCAACAACCACCACCACAACATTAACAACAAAAACCCATATAAGTTTTGTTTCCATTAGTACCAGACAGTGTCAGCTTCCAAAAATGATGACAATATGTAATAAACTGTGGTAGAAAAGTGATGCTTGTGTGTGCTGGAATCTGATGATTAACTGAACTTTCTCTCACATGATAACTGATAACTTGTTTCCAGAGTTGTCCCTCCAGCATCATTTATTCAGTGCTGACTTAAATACTAGGTGCTGTAAGACTGTGTTTTAAATAGTTCCTATTCTCTAGGAATTTAATGCACCACCCTTTTCAAAGAGGACCCCCTAGTTTAGAAACAATTACATTCTCTCTCTACCTGGTGCCTACTTATTGACATCTGTGAATGTTATGTCCTTTAAAAGGAAAAAATAAATAAAACTTTGCCATATATTTCACAAGGTTACTCTAGTCAATGAATGGGAATAGAGGAAATGAACCATAATGAATTAAGGTCATATTTGAGGGGAGAAAGACCTGTTTACCACAAAAAAAGAACAAAAATACTTTATGACAAGTTGAGTTTCTGAATTTGACGTACCTGAGAACTAACCCAGGGTTGTATTACCATGTAGCATTGCAAACTGATGCAAGAAAGTTTTCTGAGCTAATGACCTTTCTGCAACTCCCCTTCATCTTCATTGCCCCTCTAGGAGATGCTGAGGGAGAGGAAGCCCCCACGATACCTTTTTTGCCTACTCTCTCTAGCTGAAAAAGCAGTATTTACTTAGTTATACAAGGTTACCTGTTGAAAAATTAGAGTACATGCCAAGAAAATACACTTAGTCTTAGAACGTGAGAAATGGCATAAAACTAACAGATCATCTATTACCAGTCTCTCATTTAAAAGATGAGGAAGTTGAGGACAGTGAAATAGTGAGGTGGTTTACCCAAGATGGATCTGCCAAGAAGGGTTTGGGGAGCTAAGACCACAAACGAGATTTCTTTGCCTTGGGCTCTTTCCACTGCACAGCTATGGGACGTCTAGGTGCAACCATGGGTAATTATTGGACTTAATGGCTCCCAGTAATTCATTCAGTAAACATTTGCATACCTACCATATGCTGTGCGCTAGACTAGGCCTGGGCAGAGTCTAGGAAAAAGATTCTTCCTGCTTTTGAGTAACATATAATCTACAGTTGTTTTGAAATCATTCTTCCTCATTTTCTAAAGTGTCTTGAGTTATTTTAGAAAACCCAAGTGAATCAATTGGTGTTGATTTTCTGATAAGTCAATATCTATTTTACTTTGCCTATCTACAGTCATTTTTACATGCTTACATTTATACATGCTTTCTTATTCACAGATATAAGAATATAAGATATAAGAAAAAAGAGGGCCTGGATCAAATGGCCATTTAAAAATGCATATTGAGTTGGACAGAGCTAGAGGTTGGTGTCTCAAGCTTTATAGACCTCTTTCTCTTTGGAGGGTTGAGCAAGAGGATTATGCAAGTAGACAGAGAGAGCATACTGCCAGGGCACTGGATTCCCGTAAACATGCATACACTGTCACATGGCCTCGTCCTAGGGAATTAAATACCTAGAGATGGGGGAGAGGCTGAAGTTCACAGAAACCAGACCGTCTGTTCTGTATGATGTTTAACATTTAAATGGGACTGGGGGAAATTTGTATGCATCTAAATAATTACCTTTGTGTATAGGCAACATGACGGAGTGAAACAATAGACTTGGAGCTGAGTCTCAACTCCATAATTTGCTTATTTGGAGGTGAGCCTGGACCGTTCTTGTCTTCATTGTCCCCCTCAATAATATGGGATCAGTGATCTCTGTCTATTCCCCTGACCACAGATGACATAAATGCAAGTACTTATATTCGCTAAGACACTACAAAATAGGAGGTTCTGTTATCTCTATTCCTGACTTTTCTCCTGAGGTCCAGCTTGCTTTCTTCTAGCACCAATGACCTCACTCCTTGACTCTTATAATAGCTTTTGAATGTTTTCCCTGCTATTAACCTATTCTTTAGATGGCTACCAGATTGATCTTCATGAAATCTTGCTTTCCACCTGCCATTCTAAAGTTTTTCTTTCTTTACAGGATAAAATTCAAACGCCATGGTTTGGAAGTTCAAAAACTCTTTCAAATTTCATACTATTTATATTTTTAGGTGTATTGCTTACTATGTTATCCCCCCTGGTCTCAAAACACCCATACACATCCCAATCAAATTTAAGCCCATTCTTCAATTTCACTCCTCCTTTGCCATTCTGTCTGCCTGAAACACTCCACTCAGTTTTCTCCAGGTTGTCCCATCTCTACAGCCAAATCTCAGTCTTAATTTATATAGTGAGATCTTCCATCCCTCCCTTCTCCCTTATCTCCTCTCACAGAGCCCTGACACACACACACACACACACACAACCTTAGGTGGCCAAGGGCCATTTCCAAATACAGTGTCTTACAGTCAACATTTTTATTAGCAAAATGGAAACAATAATACATACTTTTTAGAGTAGGTGTGAGAAGGAAATGAGATTATATATGTAAAGGAGCTAACATTTTAGGCATTTAATTGGCACTCAGTAGTAATAGCTTTTGCTATTACCCACTTTTCAATTATTTCAGAAAGAAAATAGGCTTAAGAATTTTTTTCATGAGTTTTTTTTTTCCCCATGTAGTAGCAAAAAGCAAATTAAGTGATTTACATTCTTTGGCATATACCCAGGATAAATCATGGCATATGTCCACCAAAAGAATGTATAGAACATTCATAGCAACTTTACTCATAATGGATAAAAATGGAAACAACCTAAATATGCCTCAATAGGAAAATGGATAAGTTGCATATAGTCATTCAATGGAACACTACACAGCAATGAAAAATAAGCAAACACATGGATGAATCTCTCAGACATAATAAGTGAATGAAACCAGACACAGAAGAGTGTATGTGCTAAGATTCTATATCTATGAAATTCAAGACCATGTAACAATCTTTGATGCTGGAAGTCAGAATAGTGGTTATCTCTGGGAGGAGGGGAGTTTTGACCAGGAATACAGGAGGAGCTTCCTGGCAATGCTGTGGGTAGTGATCATATGGATGCATTATATAAGCAAAAGTTTATCAAACTGTACACTTGCAGAATTTTGTAATGTCTATTATACCTTGTTAGATTGTTTTTTACATGGCTTAGGACTCCATAGGAGAAGAAATTAGAGGTAAGCTTTTCTTTTTTCAAATTGTTTTCCTGTCTCCCAACTTTATATCTTCTTTCCTTCTCCTTTAGAGGTCTTGGAAATTTTAACTTTCTGTGGAGATTGGCAATCATTTGTTCAACTACTCCTTTCATTTGCGCACTCCTTTCTACTATTTCACAAGAGTCTCAACATTCAGTGTCTTGTCACCTGGGACAAAATTCAGGGGGTCTCTGTCTCTGGGAAGCACAGGAACAAATAATGCAGCAGTTGGACAGCAACAGATGTAGGCTTTCGCTGGTTCACTTAGATATTTTATTCTCTGGACTGTTCTCTGACATGTTTGATAGCTTAGGCAGATACCTACAGAACAGAGAGGGAAGGTCACACCTATATAAGATAGAGGCAGGAAGACAGAGAAAGAGAAAGAAATGGGTGGGGCTAAGAGTGTGTAAATGAGAGATGTTTCTAATTTTCCCCATTCGTTTAGAACACCTGGCGCCCTGATGCTTTGTAGATAATCCTGACATATACAACTTTGTCATTCATTAAACCTCTGCATTCTAGTTCTTAACAAAAATAATCTTTAATGTCTCTCTTAGAGACATTTTTAGAAAAAAAAAAACAATTGAAACAGTTCTCTCTCTTTCTGACTCTGTGTTATCCTCTCCATATTTTCCCTGTCACACAAGTTAGTGTGAACCCCTCACATTCCTTTGCCAGCTCCACCTCCCAGCAATTCTGTTGAATTGGATTTTTTGTTTTCCTTCAACTACTACTCTCCTATGCTCTGCCAAAATTTAGTGTAGTCTGCTAGTTAGCTGGACATAATTCAGTTTTGCATCCTCCTTAGGTCATTAAAAATATATTTTACACTCTTTGCTTCAAAGTTAACGTTTTTTTTTACTCTTTCTCCCCCTCCCACCCTGTCCCTGTCTGTCTTTCTCTCTCCTCTCAATTTGCAGGCTCAGCAACAGCACCTGCCTTACAGAAACAAGGCTGTTTCTGTTCTGATTTCTCTAGTCTTCCTTTAAAAACCAAGTAGAGAGTCACAATCCTTCTTCCTGACACACTAAAGTGAAAGGAAACACAGAAGGGAAACACCACAGGCAAAACAATTGGCTTTTTTGAAAGCAGGACATTTTTTCCCTTAATTTCTCCCCAGAAACCTGAAGTTCTTCTCTTTGCCGTCTTCACAATCTTGGTCTGGGGACAGAATGTTTCTTGATTTAGCTGTTCAGAGTCTCTAAATCTGTTCCTTTCTACTCACTGAGTTCCTGCTATCTTTTGCCTCTCTCTCTCTCTCTCTCTCTCTCTCTCTCTCTCTCTCTCTCTCTCTCTCTCTCTCTCTCTCTCTCTCTCTCTCTCGTATCTCTGGGTGTGTGTGTGAGAGAGAGAGAGACAGAGAAAATACACTTTGAGATAAGTATTCTCACTTGGGGGCTCATTTCTAATTAAATAATTCAGGACCGAGACCAAGAGGCTAAAATGCACAGCACAACAGAATAAAACCACGAATTAGAAGGAAAATGGCTCAAATGGGTCCCTATCTCTGCAAGTTCTAGTTAAGCAAACAAACAAAATGGTCTGGGACAAATGATTATTGTAACTCAAGAAGATTAGAAGAAAATGTAATTAGCTCCCAAGCTTCTTCCTGTTCCTCAGCCTTCTTCCACTCTTCAACTCCCCAGCCGTGAATTTACCCAAGGCTCCCTTTCCCACACCAAAAAAGTCCCTGCTGCAAAGCTGGGAGGGTTAACAGAGCTGGTACCCCAGCCTGCCAGCTAACCAAAGGAGACAGCCGGTGAGGCCCCGAGCCCGCCCCCTGCCAAGCCGCCCAACCAATGGGCGCCCGCGGGGAGTGTGGCGCTGCGTCCCATTGGCTGCCCACCTACGTGCATAAGAAAGCAAGCGAGAGGCAGGCAGGGCAGCATTGTTATCTTAAGACACTCAGCTGGAGCCTGAGTCTGCAGGTGAAACTGCTTAGGTACCAGCACGGAGTCGGAGCGGGGACGCGCCGGGCTGCAGCCTGGGATGGAATCCGCCCGCCTCGGACGCTGCTCTGCTCGCGGCTCCTCGGGCAGCGCCTCCGCTGAGCTCGGAGGATCCCGTTAGCACTTGCCCAGGGATGTGCACCTGCCGTGCGCGGCGAGCGCCCGGGCAGGTCTGCAGGCAGCCGCGGGAGCGGTGAAGCCAGAGGAGCTGTCTCTGCCCATGTGCAAAGCAGCGATTCCAGGAGAGAGACAGAGGGCAGGTGAGTCTCTTTAGAGTTGGAAGGAAGGCAAGATCTTGGGTTTCTCATCGTTGGAGGGACAGGAGACTCCCCGGGTCGGGTTTGGCACTTTCCTTCCCTCTCCACCCGCGTGCGCCCCGGCCCGGCGTCGAAACCCCACTTCAAACATGCTGTGGGTGCCGGGAATCCTTGCTGCTCAGCTGGAAGGCAGCAGGCAAGTGGTCTGACGGCGGCGGCGGCGGCGGCAGCAGCAGCAAAGCGGGGAGCAAGAGAATTTGAAAAGAGACATCCGCTCCCTCTCACACGCCGAGGGGGAGCCATTCGCGTTCCCCCAAATGAGAAGGAGCCACAAGAAATCATGAAGTAAAAACTTTGGAAAGCAGCCACTGGAGATGTTGCACAAAAACCTGGAATCTTTTAGGAGTCTCCTCCCAATCGGTGAAGGTTTGGGGAGCAGCTGATACAGCAAGGAGAGCTCTCGCAAGGATTCAAGGTAACAGTGCAGGATTTTGATGATTTTCTTCCATCCCCTTTTCGTTGTCTTTTTGGTGTGTACCTTGGCAAGGGGATCATTTTGCCCTCCAACAGCCCTCTTGCCCTGGCGCCTGGCAGTTGCAGGCAGAGGGAATGATCCCCTCTCTTAGTTTCTGTCTTGTGAAGCTGAGCAGTGGACTTTGGGGTTTGGCAGGAGATCGTCCTGTTATTGCCGCCTGGTGTTGCATGGCCGTCACACGACTTGGGCACTGCCTCTGACCTACATTGCTTTTGCCTGGTTTAAGTCCTCAAAGTTAGTGCAACTCCCATTAGCTTCAGAAAATCCAATTGGGCTGCATAATTGCAGAAGATGACGAGGACTTTTGCCTGCCCAGCAGATGCTGAACTGAACTGTACCCGGTTTGCTACGGTTGGGATGGACCCCAAAGAGCTGAGGTCATGATACATGGTACACAAGTTCGCAGATATTCACATGTTCGTAGAGCTATATTCACATGTTCATGGGGCTCTGGGGCATGCCTGTAGAGGCCTGTCTCTTTCTCCCATGTACATGCAGCCAAAAAAAAAAAATTGATGAGTGAACCCTGTAGGTTGCAAATTGTCTCCCCAGGGTGGTGGCGGAAACCCCATTGATTGAGTTGAGCCTGGCAGCGTGCTGGAGACACTGGGGAGAACATTGCTGTCCTGGAAGGAGGGGTGTGCTGGGATTATCTGGCAATCTCGATTTCTCTCCCTGGTTTTGTGATCATTTGAGTACACGGTCTAGTCCTGGTTATGGTTCGTGTGTATTTGTACGTGTGTGTCTGTGCTCACAGCTGTGTGCAGGGAGCTGGCTGCCGACAGGAGAAGCATGCATGTGCAGCTCTATTCCAAGGCCCCAGATGCCTGGAGTGTTCCTTCCTCATAGGAACATGAACTTGGGAGCTGCTGTTCTAGCCCAGAGGAGTTTTCTCCTTACCAAGCAGTCCCTCTGCATGGTACATATTTATCCAGGGTATACAGACCTGAGCCAAATATTAACTAATAATCCAGCTAATGTCCTGTAACATGATTGAACAGACCCCTCCGTAAAGAACTGTGTGTGTGTGCTCTTCCCGGCTCTGGGAGCCGGGCGCCCTGAGCAGGGACAAATGTTTTGTTAAGAAGGATAGCAGTTATAACAGTCCAGGCTTCTAGCTGGGTGATCTGAGTCTTATCCAGCAGGGACAGTGATCTGTCATCAGAGACCAGTCAGGAGGATAGAAGGTATTTTGTAAGTCAAGTATTTCAGCCTCTGTCCTTCTCCAGACATGTGCGTGTTGAAGGGACGCGCTTTCTGACCATGCTCTCTAGAATACATGCAACGCCAGTATTAACCAAGCAGCTCGAGTGTTTTACAAAATCCCCTGGGGGGCAGTCTGATGACATCAGGCAACAGCAAATTGATGCTGGAGTTTGTGTGTTTTCCCTCCTGACTTCACCCAGTTATGTGCATGTTATTTGTTTAAGGCAGGGCCCTCCGGAGTTCCCTCCCAACCAGAATAAGTTGCTTTGCAGCATTAGGGGCATGACCAAGCAATGCTGCCACCAACGATCCTAAAATCTTATCAATATCATAGCTGCTGCCTACTCTGGGGAAGGATGCATGCCTTGCTTCTTTGAGGCGGGATACGGTTTGAGTGGGTACAGAGCCTGGACACTGTGAGATGTGTGAGGAAAAGGAAGCAAATGTTAGATCATGGTCTCCCATCCTGGCTCCAAAGGGTTTGACAGCTGTTCTGCAGCCATGGAGAAGACAGAAGCATCCCTGACTCTTGCTTCTCCCTCCTCACCCCAAAATCGGGCTGGTTTTGTCTCCTAGAATGGAATGATGTGTGCTGCAGTGTGGCCACAGGAGAGGAGGGAAGGAGGGAAGGGCTGGGGAGGGAGGCGGGGTGCCACTCTGCCAGCATTGGGCCGGGCTCATGGATGGGGACCATCTTCTCCATTTTGGCCCTTGAGATCATCCTCTGAGTTTTCCTTCCTGGTTGCAAACAGAAACTCCTAACAGGTTGTTTACTGAGCAAGGCCAGAGGGCAAAGAACATCCCTGCGTCATCAGCTCCTTCTGATACCCTTTCCCAAGACACAGGCTAGCCACTGGGGAGCATTACACACACACAAAAAACCCATCCCCTCTGAGACGGTGCTCCAAAATCCCTCCCCAGCTCACAAACAAGAGTTAATCTGGAGGGACTCAAGATATCTGCGTGGGCACTTTCTGCTGACTATGGGATGCTTAGTGTGGAGGTTTCCTGGTTAGTGTTCTGCTTCCCCCACTGTGCGGGTTATTTTTGGCGATTCAACTCTTTCTCTTAAATAACAAGACCTTGGATACATTTTATAATGGCATACTTTTCCAAAGGGCTGGGACCATTTTAGGGAGCTTATCTAATTACGCCTTATTGTCTCATTTATCTCTGATTACCCTAAGAAGTCGAGCTAGAATGATGGTAGCCTCCTTCTTGGAAAAGGGAGGGCAGAGGACCTTGGAAAGAGGAACTGTTTTACTCTGGGTCTCACAGCATTTAAGGGAACCTATGGAGTGGGGTCCGGGTCTTATTGCTCCTAAACCAACCCCAGACTCTACCGACTTCTAAGGAATGGTTAATCCTAGTAACTCTGATTTGATTCAGCTGTTCTGTACTTTGGAATGGGAGATTGCAGTGATTTGGGCTTCGCCTCTGGTGCTGACGTGAGGGCTGCGAGGGATAAAAGTCTTATAAAGACTCTGTCTTTGCCTTCAATTATCTTACATTCTAGTTAGGAAAATAGGCTTACCTCTGGAAAAAGGGTAAATGACAATGTGCATTCTCAACAGCCATTCAGTAGAAGAGATTCACGGGGCTGACCTAATTAACCTGCAATTGATTGGTTATTGGAATAATGAGAGCTCTTGATATTCCAAGGAGGGAGAATTTGAGTTCTGCCACGGGGGACAGGGTGGGATTCGGTTGGAGAGGGAGAAATGGAGAAAAAGATTCCAGTTGACAGAGATGCTAACTGCAGCACAGCTGAGAAGGCTGGAAACTTCGAGGCTTTCTTGTTTCCCTGGGGTGTGCCCTCAGCCTCTTTTCAACTTGGATCCTGGAAACAGCATACACCTGGGTTAATTATTTGAAGCGTCTATTGGCCTAGAGGAAGCTGTCCTCGGACCAGGCAGAGGGCTCTGAAATGCTGGATATCTCATTAGGCCTTGCAAATCACCTGGCCTTGCACCCACCCTCCAGTCTAATCCATAGTTTATGGGGAAAAATAGTGCTCAGGGTCAGGGAGCTTCTCAACAGCATGTCACAAATTTTAGAGAAAGATATTGGGGGAAAGCAGGCACATTTCAAGAGAACATGAACAAATCTTCCCGTATTTTTTTTAGAATCAGAAACTCCTAGGAGAGAACCTTGATTTCCCTTCATTTCCTATTTCCCCACCCAAATGTCCCCATTGGGGTTTACTTGGAGCCGGCAAAATGCCAGAGCCCTCAGGCATTAAGCACTGAGGAGATTTTCAGTCTTAAGATTCTTGAGCATGCCCATGTACATAACCTCTTATCTCCCCTCCTTTTCCCTTTTAATAAAACATACGCTGTAGCAGTCACCAAGGAACAGACCACAGAAGCAGGCGGGGTGGGTGCGGTATCGCCCGCAGCGGTGCCACGAGGCCCTGTGACTGCTCAGCTGAGCAGCAGAGGGGAGAGGCGGTCTGGCCGCCCGGGCAGCACCCAGGAAGGGATAAGGATCCCAGACCACCAGGAGATGGCCCTGACCGCTCAGCCAGACACATGTGCTCCAGCAGGGAGACTTGTTTCCTAGAGAGAAGGTCAAGCTAAAGCATAGGTCCTGTGAGAGAACTGGTCCAACCGTGTTCATTGGTCTTCACTGGGTTTGAGATATCTGTTCACTCTCCATGTGACTGGTTGATTGGGTGACCCCATTCCAACATGGACAAAATTCCCATGAGACACAGAGAGTGGAATGACTTGCCTAAAGTCATGCCATCATTGACTCTCTGGTCAAGAGGAAGATCCCCAAGAACCTGGTCTGCTTGGTTGCTTAGCCCCAGGAGTTCACTTTGGGGACAAGTCCTGAGGGAGCTGTACTTTCTCTTCAAAATTCTCCCCTAGGCCTTGTTGTCACCTTTGCTTTCCGTGTTAAATGACCCTGAAGCTGGTCTTTGGGATGGAAGCCTTTTTTCTTTATTATTCACAAGTACCCACTGCCATGTGTAGGGGACTAAGGTAGCTGTCCAGGGCCATGGGTGTGGGGTCGTGATTGTTGGCTAGAGCCTCTTCTGTCTGGGAGTGAAGAGAAAGGCTGCTCAGTTATGGTTCAGACGGGGCGCTGGGCTGGATGGGTCTCATCTGCCCATTTAGGGTGCAGGCTGTTCTCTCTTGAAACTGTTGCTTGGCGATGCAGATGGAAGTGAAGTTGAGTAACATCATTACAGCATGGAATCCTCAACTGCTAGTTCCATCTTTCCTATCACTGAAGCTCGCATGAAAAGCACGTTATGTCTGGAATCCTGGACAAAGCAAAGCGTGGGCAGTCTACCACCTCACAGGACTGAGCTCTGCCCCGCCCTGCGCTACTCACACGGTGGCCGCTGGCCACTTGGGGCTCTTGAGCGCACGGAATGTGTGTTGTAAGTGTAAAAATACACAGTGAACTTTGAAGACTTAGCTTAAAGGACAAGAATGTAAAATATCACTGTTTCTTTCCATATTGATCACACAGTAAAATGATAGTATTCTGGGTCCCTTGGGTTCAATAAAATATATTAAGATTAGTTTCACCCATTTCATTTTACTTTTTAATGTGGCTGCTAGAAAAGTTAAAATTCTACACCTGGCTCTCATTCTGTTTCTTTTGGGCAGTGCTGGTCTAGCCCTGCAGAGGAGTGACAGGTGGTTTGGAGAAAGGGCAGAGGCAAGGAACAAGAGGAGCCAGAAGCATAAAGAGAGAACATGGCGGGAGGGATGGTGAACAGATCTGAAAGTGTCTAGGCATGTACTTCTGAGATCAAAAGTTAGGGAGGGCACAGATAGCTCACACTGCCTTCTACTCGATGGCTGGTGACCTTACCGGCTCAGACTCAGCCCTCTCAAAGCTGTTGTGGAGCATGGCAGCTCCTGGGTCTCATGCAAACGATCAGCAGGTAGGAGGCCTGGAAATTCTACCCTAGTATTTCTGAGTTTCTGCCTGGCAGTAGAAATAACTGAATAAATTACCTGTAGGGTCTGGACACAGCAATTGGGATCAGCAGGGTCTGTTTGATTTCCAGATCCCCTTCTCCCTTCTTACCTCTACCATGTTATCATCTTTCCTTGGGAGAGTTTTCCTTGGCACCAGACATGTTGATGGTGTGGTGGTGAGAAAGAAAAGTCACTGTTGGGTGTTAGAGATTCTTTTGTGGACCTATCAGTAAGAAGTATGGGGAGAAGGCATCATGACTGAGTTGTATTCATTAAGTTCAGATTGGAACATTGCCGTTCACTCATTGCGATGATCTTGTTATTTGTTGCAAGAAGGTTTGGCCACAACTGGAAACTCCTCATGCTTGCTCAGCTATTCTGTGGTCTGCAAAGTGCTTTACAAGCTTCCCCTCATCTGATTTTCACCACACCCCTGAGGGGTGGTTAATATCGCCATTCAAATTTTTCCATGCTCTGCCCCCAGTTGCCTTTATTACTTTATTATCTGATCTCTCTCTTTGTGTGCCCTTCATTCAACCTCACTTAATCAGACTGGTCTACTTACTGTCCTTCAGTGTTCACTACATAAAGTGAGGCTCATTACCTCACGGAGCCTCAGTTTTATCATCCATAAAAAATTGCTCCTCTCAATGTGTTCTAAATATTAAACAAGATCAAATATATAAGGAGTCAAACCCAATTCCAGGCACATGATTGATGCTCAACAAATGTCAACATCGTTCCCTACCGAAGGTCTTCACTTTGATGATCGCCGTTCAGGTGTCCAAAGGTGAGCTCATGATATACCCATTTCACACAGAAGATGACTTCCCTCCTGCCCAAATGCCCTACTTTGGTTAATGGGACAACTGGTCCCCCAGCAGCAACATTAAGAAATATGGGTTGTCCTGGGCTCTGCTTTCTCTCACACAGCCCCCCACAGCCAATCAGTCCCTAAGAATTGACAAGATCAACCTCCTGATGATTCCTTCAAGCCATGCTCCCTCCTCCACCCTCCTTCCCTCCACCGCTCTCCTTTGTCAGGTTCTCATCTCTTCTCACCTGAACTTCCCCAAGACTTGGTTCCCCTGTCTCCTCCCTTGAGGGTGAGCCAGCCCACCCCCATCCTTGCAGCCAGGGTGATCTTTCCAAATGGTAACTTTGATTATTGGGATTCTCCAGCGACTCCTCACTATGGTCAGAACGAAACCCAAGTTTCCTAGCATCACAAACAGGAGGTCCTTCACGGGCCTGTCTAGCAGCCTCTCCAGGCATCTCTCCACTTCCCCTCCTCACTCCCGCTATCTGCAACTACGGGCGGTCCCCTGAGTACTCCAAGGCTGTCTGATGTGTTGTGGTGTTTCCCTGGAGAACCTTCCCTTGTCCTGTTCTCTGCTTCCTGAGGGTTACTGAACTTCAGGGCTCTATAGAGACTATCTCCTCTGCAAAGACTTCTCTGAGACTCTGGGAAGGAATCCATTGCCTCCCCCTCTACCCCCTGCACGTCTCACGCAAACTCATTTTGTACTGCACCCACCGCGCGGTAGTGATTTGTGTATCTGGCCCTCTCCTGCACTCAGGGGCCGGGCTGGGACTGGGGTTCTAAGATGTACTTCTCAGGAACTATTTATTGTGTATAATATGAGTATGTACCGGGTACTCATCTTGGGCAGGCGTTGTGGGTTCTGCAGTGAGCAACGGATAAAAGCCCTGCTATCAGGATGCTTATATCCTAGAGTGGGGACAGGATGAAAATTGTAATAATGAAGATTATTGACATTGCTGATCATGCTAACACTTTAGTAATCCTTATGTGTCAGGCGCCATGCTGAAGGCTTTGCATTCATTTCCTTCCCCTAATGATTCTATAATTCCCTCTTTTTAATTTTAATTTAAAAAAATTTTTAATTGAAGTAGAGTTGATTTGCAATGCTGTGTTAGTTTCTGGTGTACAGCATAGTGATTCAGTTATACATATCCATTATTTTTCATATCCTCCTTCATTGTAGGTTATTACAAGATATTGAATATAGTTCCCTGTGCTGTACAGTAGGATCTTGTTGTTTATATAATTCTGATTTTAGTAAATCCTGTATTCCCATTTTACAGCTGATAAATTGGAGACCCAGCAAGGTTAAACAGTTTGTTCAAGGTCACACAGCTCGTAAGTGGAGTGGCTAGCATTCCAACCCAGTTTTGATCCTGAGTCCACATGGCTTATGACTGTGATGTCCAGAAAAATGAACATGTAGACAAAGAAGTAAGTGAGAGAATTTCAGGTGCTGAGAACGAAAAATATGAAAATAGAGTATGGTAGGAGAGGGACTGAGGCAGTGATCAGGGAAGGTCTTTTCCAGAAGGGAACATTTAACTGGAAGCTGACTTGTCAGTTGAGGAAGGTGGAAGTCCCAGAGTGGTGTAGGATCTGGGCATCTAAAAAAGAGAGACTGTGGACTCTGTAACCAAGACTCTAGCTGCTATGATGACCACCCCTAACCATTGAAGGTAGCAGACTCAGTCCCAGGGGAGAGGGAGAATGTCCTGGGGAGCAGCAGGTTGTCCTGATGTTCACAAACCTCTCTCCCATCAGTCTACTTGTCCCTTCTGTTCTCTTGGGTTAAGACCTAGCTCGCGAGACATCTGGTTTACCACAAAGGCAGACACTGTGGACACACACACACACGCGCGCGCATGCGCAGGTGGGTCCCTGCGCTGCTGAACCACTTTATCTCAGTTCTTTCCTGTGAATGACGTCACTCAGAACCTAAGTGAAGTGACAGGCACAGCAAACAGGCTGGAGACAGAGGCTTGAGTGAAAGGGGAAAAGAAAATGATTTTTTAACAAGATGAGAAGTGAATTGGACTGGAGGGAGAAATGGGAATTTGATCTGGCAGGGGCATACAGAGGAGGGTGCTACTGAGATGCTGACAGTTGACTGGGATGGCGGCTTGTCCTCTATTTCTCATATATATGTATATGTATAGACATATACATACATGCAGGCATATATATTCACACACATGACCCACCACATATATAGACATACATACGTATGTATCTTCTCTATGAATATTTCTCATAATAAAGTTAAAAATTAAATGATTTGGAGAGCAGATGAAACTTGGGTGAGGCAAATTCACATCAATTTAATATATATCTGAAGCCTATTTTATGATAAAAATTGTACTGAGCTTGTTTTAGTTATATTATCTCATTTAATTTTTATTACAGTCTTATGAAGTACGTATCATTCCCATTGACAGGCTGAACTTGAGGAAAACAAAGCCCAGAAGAGCCGACAGCCAACCCAGGGCTCTTGCCGCTGCACCATGCCCTCCACCTTCCACGCAGGGAACTTCTGAGAGTCAGCAAGGCAGGGAGAAAAGGCCCCTGATTTCTGGGTCAGACAAACTGGGGCGTCAGTCTAGTTTTGGTCACTTACTAGCTGTGTGACCTTGGATGCGTTCCACAACCTCTCTGAGCTTCAGTAGCTGCATGTAGTAAAATGGAGAGGATAGCCCCTTACGTTATGAAGCACAGACATCATGAAGATAGCAGACAGTGAATGAAAAATACAAGCAAAGTACCTTCCACACAATGGGCACCCAGAAAATGGCAGCAGCTGTGGGTGTGTCCCCAAGTATTAAAGCTCATGGGACATGGAGTTCCTTGGAGAACAGTGATGGCATTTAGCTGTGGTCAGTGAGAGTCAGGTAGTAGCTTGGGTATTTGCTGTTAGATGCCAGTGCTTCAGGAGCTACCCGGCCATGGTTGCCACATGCCTGACACCATGAGACATGCTTTCCAGGCATTGTCTCATTTAATCATCTAACAACCCTCTGAGAACAGTTATTATCTTCTGTTTATGGATGAGGAAATTAAAGTTCAGAGAGGTTAAATAACTAACCCAAGGTCACACAGCTTGGAAGCAGCAGAGCTAAGATTTGAACTCAGGTCTGTCAGATCCCAAAGCTCATGCTCTTTGACACAGCTTTTCAATATGATCATTGTCTTAAGTCACATCTCAGGTCATATCCAGGGGAAAGGGCACCTTTGTCAAGGTAAGGGTAACTGCTCCGAGATCTAAGCTAAATCAGGTGTGGGATGGAAGCATTGTTAGACCCTCAGGGTATTTCTGGAGCAGGCCAAGAGGGTTAATGCTTGTTCAAAATGCTGTAGAGTTTTGAGTGCAGTGCCTTACACATACTGGGTACTTAAGACATGTGGACTAAACATTTATGTGTCTCTGTTTCTGAATACAGGTGTGTTTCATTTTTAAAAGAGCAGGCTTTCAAAACAAATGAAATAAGGGTTGAGTGTCCTTAGACTTGGAGGAAAGGTTTCCCTGAATTACACAAGGATATTTTAGCAGTGGTTTTAACCTTAAAAAAAAAAAAAGCTGTAGAAGACGCTAATCAAATAAATCCTTACCTAGAACCCCAATAGATGAAGCACACAGAAGTGGACCTTGCTGATGGGAGCAGGCCTGAGGGCATGGAACTCCCCCCACCTGTCACTTCTCTTTCCTCACTCGCAAGTGGTCCTTGAGGCATCTCCTTGGAACCAAAAGGCTGTTCAGAAACACATTGAAAACTACTGCACTACAGAATTCCTTCAAAAACCAAGACTTGTAATTCATTTAAAACAACAGGCAACATATCTAAAGTTGATTTTAAAATGTAAGACTCTCGCCAGTGCTGACACACCTGTGAAGTTCAGGGAGCCTAGGACATATCTCTCTTGTTCTCCGTGTCCTCGGTGATGGAAGATGCATGGAATTCAGTGCCTATGAGCAAATGCCTGCTGTGTGGCAGACACAGGGCTCGGCACGTACGGACCAGCTATGCGATCTTTGAGTCAGCTCTCACAACCCCCTGTGAAGCTGATACCGTTATTCCCATTTTGAAGATGAGGAAATTTAAGTGCAGAGGGGTTAAGTCAATTGCACAGGATCTCACAGCTAGAATGACTAGTGGAGGTGGGATTGAAACTCAATCATAGAATGAGCTAGAGACCTGGAGTCTTGCCACCAACCCCTGCAGCCTATTCAAGCGTGGATCGCGAGGAATAGTGCCTCTCTCAAAGTTTCTTACTTTTTCCAGTATTCTTCTTTTGTAAGATTTTACGGAAAAACTCTGGACCCTCTAACCCTCAATGACCTTGCTTTCATAGGGCTCTCAGGTCTCCCAGGAGCCAGGCTGTCGTCCTCCCTCACTTTCTTTTCCCTTCCTCAGCTCCAACCTCAGGGAGGATCTGGCCGTCAGGGTCCAGCCCCAGTGGCAAGGGGGACCTTGGTGATGAGGGGGGCCCTGCGCTGTCCATCACTCTGGGGGTCTTGTGCGGTATCTTGAGCATCCATCCTGCTGAGTCCTGGGAGATTCCCGCTCAGGTGTAGTGCAGTAGCCTGGAGACAGGGCTTCCTGGAAGAGCGCGGGGTGGGGCTGCAGAGAGAAGTCCTTGGAATCCCCTTGAGGTATACGAACGCTTAAGTACTCAGTAAGGAGTGCGGGGCGGGGTAGGGGGGCAGTTAATTTCTGCCTCTCCTCCACTCATCGATCAGCCATTTAGCGTATTGTAAGTACGCCGTCAGGCGGGAGCAGGGGAGGTGGATGAACAGTGGTCTGGCGGGTGATGGGATCCTCGGGGCTCCCCGCACGCGCCTCTTTCCCTTTCTGCAATCTTCACCCTTTGGGATTCGCGCCCTGCCGGATAACGGAGCAAGGTCAGCATCCTCCTGAAGCCTCGGGGCAGTGGAGACCCCTAGAGGCAGAAGGCTGTGTTACAAGCCCCCTGGCCGAGGAGGCGCAGGGGAGGTTCTTGCCTGGAGGTCGCTGAGGAGTGGCTGGAACCTTTTTTAAAGCCCTTGCATGTAAGGACAGTCCCGGCAAGCTCCATAGGGACATCGGAGGAAGTGTGTGTGTGTGTGTGTCTTTGTCTGTGTGTGTGTGTCTGTGTGTGTCTGTGTGTGTCTGTGTTAGAAGCAATGCTGTGGTCCTCCTGGTCCTCCTTCCATCCTTCTGTCCTCCCTGCCCCATCCATGCAACTCCCCACCACTTCCATCAAAATGATGTCTTTTCCTCAGGGCCCTTCGCACCTCTCAGTAACCTGATCAACTAATTTGTGCTGAAGCATTAATGACTAATAATGATTTAATGTGCTGCCCTCTCGGTTAACACTTGAGCATTTCAAAAGAGAAATTCAAATTTTAAACCAAGTAGGAGACAGCGTTTTTTCCCTTTGGAGAGGAACTGTAGGCCCCTCAGAAAGGACCATACAGACAGCTGCCTAGTCAGTCCTGTGTTGCATCACTCTGATCTTAGCACTGTCTGGAAGCCTTATGCAGGGGCTCAAGCGAAATGTCCCAAAGGCTTGCTCTTATCCACAGTCCTTAAAAACAATGCCTTGTGCTGGTGGTGGGAGAACATAGATGAGCTCATCTCCTCCTCTTGCTCCTCCAAAGCTAAATGTGGATTTATTTGACTGAGAGGAACCCAAGGCAACTGAGCCCATGACAGTACTCACAAAACCTTCATTAAGAAGAGAAACCAGCAATGTGAGAGTTCACCTACGTGCCTACTGATGTCTCAATATCATGTCTCTAGGGGTTTAATGTGCTTTCTTTCGCTCACACATCAGATGACCTAGTCATTGAAAGCACAGGCTCAGGGATGATTAACTTGGGCACAAGTCATTGGCAAGCTCTGCCCTGTGCTGGCTATATGACCTTGCCACATTATTTAACTATGTAAGCCTCAGTTTCCACATCTGTAAAATGGATGTATTCTGTACTCAGATCACAGGCTAGTTTTGAGCATGAAAAGACATAATTCAAAATTAACACTTCCTGTAATGAGAGTGCTCCATAAGTGACAGTTCTTTTTCTTTATCATCTTATTTTTTAAATTTTTATGATTTTTGACCTATCCCAAACTTTCAGTACAGGACAGTGATGTGTTTATTACTTAAAAGCAGATGTAGCAGTCTGGCCTCCTAGGTGTGGTTGGTTTGGTAATGAACTAGATTTCTTTCCAAGTGACAGCACTGTATGAGGTTTTTTTTTCCCCCTTTGCTTGGTTTCTTTGAATGTATCTCGAAAATGCAGTGAGTAAAATGGATTTGGCAGTGACTTTAAAAGACTTAATGCATTTTGGAAAGAAGAAAACAACAAAAACAGGTTTTGTTTCTGTGATGTATGGTTCATGGGATATGACAAAAATCCATTTTTACACTTAGGGAAATTGGCTAATTTTAAAACAGTTGACACATGCCGTATGCATATAGAGTCGTGCTAGATTTTGCTCAGGCAAACAACAGAGGAACACAGGGCCAGTGATGTCTCCGTTAGGGCTTTCGGCGGTTCAATTCTTATTTAGTGGCAGCCCTGCTCCATGTAGGAGAGGACAGTAAAACAGGAAACGGACTCACTGTGGCCTCAGATGCTGGAGTCAGAGACTTGATCATAAAGACACCAACAACCAAGCTTGGGACACAGACACCGTGTTTTCCGGAAATGAGTGAGAATAGACTTGGGAACCTACCAATATGGCAAGCTTTATGTGCAAGAAAGCGAACAGTTTATAAAGATCTTATCTGGTTAAAAGGTGAAAATGATGCAAAGGATGCTGAGTTGTTGGGCCACCCTGATTTGGGGCCATTCCTGAGCTTTGCCTGCTCAATTCTCCTGTTGGACACATGGACACATGCTTTTTGGACTTCAAATACTACCTATAATGTCTTGTAAACCAGGATTCTCTGGTTTACAGCTCTGTGTAAATAACACTGAAAGGGAAATTCCTTATTTTTTCAACGTGTTTTTAACTACTGCTAGTTAGGACAAAGAGACTACATGTGAAAATCAAATGCTGTAAGAGTTGCACATGCAATAAGGGATGATTATGAAAAGTCTGAGAGAGGGAAGCCCTCTGTTATCCTGCTGTCCCTTCTGCAGATCCTGTCCACGTTCACTCCCTGAACAGGTCAGCCAGATACCCAGCCCTGTTACAGTCTCATGGTAGGTGTTTTATTTGACCCCCCAAAAAAGTTTTTGTGTTTTTATTTTATGTCTTTCAAGGCAATATTTAATTAGTGACTGCAGAGGGGAAAAGCTGAACAGCTCAAAGGTTTATGATTCAGGTCTGCAGGACTCAGCAATTTGACATTCTAATCCTATTATTTCTCACCTTAAACCAAACAGAGTCAGCAGGGTTGTGGGTTTGTTTTTTTTTCTCCCTTCCCCTATTCATGTAGCTATTAAGTTTCCTCTCCCTTTACTTCCCACTCTCATCCTTTGCTTCATCTGCCTTCTTTGTCCTGTTTCCTACTGCATTTTTTTTTTCGGGATATCAAAAACAAAGCAAAAAAAAAAAAATCTTCATTCGTGGCTGAGCCAGTTAAGGGGGAAGTTTATTCTTCCTCTCGCTACTCTCATTCCTAGAACGAGCCCCCTGGATCCCGTGTGAACTTGACTGCTAAGGTGACTGCAGGCAAGGCCCCACGATGATGCCAGGCAAGAGGCTGTATCCCCGGTCCCTTCTTAATTACAGACTGTAAATGCCTTGAAGGCAGGATCTGAGTCCTATTTGTCACTGTATCCCTTGCTCCTTGGCACAATACCTAGCACAGGGAAAACTTTTACTGTTTATGCAATTAAACAAACTTCACCATTATCTCACTGTACCCATTAATCATTAAAATACGGGCTTCTGGGAAGTTAACAAGTATCCTTCCTATCTTACTTATTTATTATTATTTTTTTTTGTATGTGTGAAGGGGAAGGTAATCAGGTTTATTTATTTGAATGGAGGTGCTGAGGATTGAACCCAGGACCTTGTGCATGCCAGGCACGTGCTCTGCACTGAGCTGTACCCACCCCCACAATGAGTTTCCTTCCTATTAAGGAAAATTTAGTATTCAGGATTTCTAATGTATAGAATTCCAAAATTAGGGAAGTGTTTTCTTCAAGGCTGCAGTTCTCAAAATTTAATGTGCGCCTGGGGAGCTTGTTAAAATGCAGAATCTTCAGCCCTTCCTTCAGAGTATGATCCTGCAGGTCTTGTGTGAAATTCAGAAAACTGCATTTTAATGAGCAGGTAATAATACAAAGACCGCACCACACTTTGAGAGACACCATTTTAAGGCAATCCAAAGGAAATGTTACCTGGCTCAGTTTGGTAGAACATTAATGTCCCTTAAGTAGTTAACTGGGGTCATGTAGAAGGAAAGGCTCTGGGCTTGGAAATTTGGGGAACATGGCACTCTTCCCTCTCAAACCCACCCCCTCATTCACAATTGTAGGTCACAATACATTTAGCCTCTTAAGGGTTCTGAAAAGTCCTGCAATAAAAGAATATGTTTTAACTCTGTGTAAGTAAATATTTCCAGTATGCCTTGACCTCGAAACTTTTGTTTAAGTTTATTTGATTGCTAAAAACTTATTAAATTTTGATGAATTTGTTATAAAAAACATTGCCATCGGGGAGTGGGCAACGCCTGGGAGACAAGGGTGATATTACAGCTCAGCTCTACTGCTAAATACATCTGCCAAGGACAGAATGAACACAGTGAGTGTGGAGTTGGGGGAATCACTATCCGCGGAGGTTATCTTATAGTCTGGAGGTGTGTATGTTATAATAGCCATTAAATGTTAAACATTTACTATTTCTCAGGCATGATTCTCCATTTTTAATATGTACCAACTCATTTACATCTCAGAACAAGTGATGAGTCACTTTTACTATCCCCATGCACTGAGGCTGAAACTGACATACAGAGAGACTAATAATTTGTTCAAAATCACAGAGTTGGGAAGTGGTGGAGTGGGATTTGAACCCAGGCAGTCAGCCTCCAGAGCCTATCCTGTGAACCGTTCTGCCAGACAGCCTCTCGTCCAATAGTGAGGCTCTGGAAATTTTTGCCTGGGAGGAGGGACAGCTCCAGCAGACATAACCTGTTAGGAGCCACGCTAGCTCAGTGCCTAAGGATTCCCCTCTATTCATGAGGGCCTGTGATCACTGCCCCTTATTCATCAGAGGATTTATTATAATGACCACCTGTACCTCTGAAAGATTTTGCTGTACTTAAACACAAAATGTGCTTAGCAAAACAACCTGACAATGATGATTCATGGAGAGCAATTAGGTGCAGAATTCCGTGCCTACCAAATCCCAAACTGAGTTGAAGATCTGACCATCCCGCTGACACCATACTATGGAATTCAGTAGCCTGGCCCTTACCCCCCACCCCACTCTCAGCTCCCCCATTGTTCCTAAGCATGGGCAGAATCCCTAAAGGACCAAGCTGGGGTGGATGACACAGTTCCAGTGATGGCTTTTGGCAAGTTACTTCACCTCCTTGGTCCTCAGTTTTATCATCTGAATAGAGAAAGAGGAGAGGAGAGACTCATGAATTGTTATAAGGAATAAGTTTGTATATATATGTATATGTATAATATACATTGTGTATACAGACATACATACGGTGCTTACTCACAGTGAAGGTGTTCAGCTTCTTGTTCTCACACTATGGAGGCCTGGGGTTGACATGGTGCAGTCGGAGACCTTTTCTGATCGGTACCTTCAAAGGTGTTAATTCGGGCGTAACGGGAAGCCAAAGTTATGACCCCGGGGAGCGAGAAGGAATTGAGGAGTGAGAACGAACTGACTCCAAGGTCCTACGTGTCTTCTGAAATGCATGTAGGATGTGGGTCACTGGGACTTAAAATCCAGCTAGGATTCCTGGTCACTTTAATTTCCTCCTCTGTAAAAATATGCATAGTATCACTTATAGGCATATTTCACTGCAGAATCTCTGTGTCTTCTTCATTAATGAATGCTACAGATGTGTCATGTGACAAATAAGGGAGCATTTTCCAACCCTGATTCCCAAAGAATTAATGTGTTCCAGGCATCACTTTGGACACCCTACAAACGTAAACTATACAAGCTGCTCCTTTTAAGATCAGGAAGCAGAGACTGAGACAAATTTGTTATTAGTCTGAGGTCACAGAAGTGGGAGAGGCAGAGTCTGAACTCAAGTCAGATCTGTCTAACCCAAATCGTTGATTCTTCCTGTCAGCCACTTGGGAAAGGTGTAGGAGGAGAGAAGACAGGAGCAACACCTGTGGGCTGGCTCTCCAACGATGGGAGCTTAGAAAGAGCTGCTCAGAATCATATCAGGATCTCTGGGGAGTAACGCTTCCCAGCATCCCCTTTCATACCCAAGTTCTGTGCCTCTCTTAAGTCAACTGTTGCCTGTTGTGGTACTTTGTGCCCATCTCTTTTTTTCTTCTATTTATTATTATTGTTATTGAAATATAGTCAGTTACAATGTGTCAATTTCTGGTGTGCAGCACAATGTCCAGTCATGCATATACATACATATATTCATTTTCATATTCTTTTTCATTAAAGGTTATTACAAGATACTGAATATATTTCCCTGTGCTATACAGAAGAAATTTGCTTTCTAATCTATTTTTAATATAGTGGCTAACATTTGCAAATCTCAAACTCCCAAATTTATCCCTTCCCACTTCCTTTCCCCCAGTAACCTTAAGATTGTTTACTATGTCTGCGAGTCTGTTTCTATTTTGTAGATGAGTTCATTAGTGTCCTCTTTTTTTTCTTTTTTTAGATTCCACATATGAGTAATATCATATGGGATTTTTCTTTCTCTTTCTGACTTACTTCGCTTAGAATGATGATCTCTAGGTCCATCCATGTTGCTGCAAATGGCATTATTTTATTCTTTTTTTATGGCTGAGTAGCATTCCATTGTATAAATATATCACAACTTCTTTATCCAATCACCTGTCAATGGACACTTAGGTTGCTTCCATGTCTTGGGTATTATATATAGTGTTGCTATGAACATTGGGGTATATATATCTTTTTGAATTAGCATTCCCTCCAGATACATGCCCAGGAGTTGGATTGCTAGATCATAGGATAAGTCTACTTTTAGTTTTTTGAGGAATCTCCATACTGTTTTCCATAATGGGTTCACCAAACTTATACCAACAGTGTAAGAGGGTTCCCTTTTCTCCACATCCTCTCCAACATTTATCATTCATGGAATTTTTTTTTAACATTTTTTAATTGAGTTATAGTCATTTTACAATGTTGTGTCAAATTCTAGTGTAGAGCACACTTTTTCAGTTATACATGAACATACATATATTCATTGTCACATTTTTTTCACTGTGAGCTACCACAAGATCTTGTATATATTTCCCTGTGCTATACAGTATAATCTTTGTTTATTTATTCTGCATATACCTGTCAGTATCTACAAATTTTGAACTCCCAGTCTATCCCTTCCCACCCCCCGCCCCCTTGGCAACCACAAGTTTGTATTCTATGTCTATGAGTCTATGAGTCTGTTTCTGTTTTGTATCTTTTTTTTTTTTTTAGATTCCACATATGAGCGATCTCATATGGTATTTTTCTTTTTCTTTCTGGCTTACTTCACTTAGAGTGACATTCTCCAGGGACATCCATGTTGCTGCAAATGGCGTTATGTTGTCATTTTTTATTGCTGAATAGTATTCCATTGTATACATATACCACATCTTCTTTATCAAGTCATCTGTTGATGGATGTTTAGGTTGTTTCCATGTCTTGGCTATTGTAAATAGTGCTGCCATGAATGTTGGGGTGCAGGTGTCTTTTTGAAATAGGATTCCTTCTGGATATATGCCCAGGAGTGGGATTACTGGGTCATACGGTAAGTCTATTCCTAGTCTTTTGAGGAATTTCCATACTGTTTTCCAGAGTGGCTGCACCAAACTGCATTCCCACCAGCAATGTAGGAGGGTTCCCTTTTGTCCACAGCCTCTCCAGCATTTGTCATTTGTGGACTTTTGAATTATGGCCATTCTGACTGGTGTGAGATGAATACCTCATTGTAGTTTTGATTTGCATTTCTCTGATAATTAGCGATACTGAGCATTTTTTCATGTCTCTATTGGCCATTTGTATGTCTTCATTGAGAATTCCTTGTTTAGGTCTTCTGCCTATTTTTGGATTGGGTTGTTTTTTTGTTTTTTTGTTTTTTTTCTTAAATTGTATGAGCTATTTATATATTCTGGAAATTAAACCTTTGTCAGTCACATCATTTGCAAATATTTTCTCCCATTCCATAAGTTGTCTTTTTGTTTTGTTTGTGGTTTCCTTTACTGTGCAAAAGCTTATAAGTTTAATTAGGTCCCATTTGTTTATTTTTGCTTTTACTTCTATTGCCTAGTTAGACTGCCTTAGAAGAATACTGTTAAAGAGTTATGTCAAAGAATGTTTTGCCTGTGTTTTCTTCTAGGAGGTTTATAGTGTTTTGTCCTATATTTAAGTCTTTAAGCCATTTTGAGTTTATTATTGTGTGAGGGAGTGTTCTAACTTCATTGATTTACATACAGCTGTCCAGTTTTCCCCAATACCACTTGCTGAAGAGACTGTCTTTTCTCCATTGTATATTCTTGCCTCCTTTGTGAAAGATTAATTGATCATAGGCCTGTTTTATTTCCGGGCCCTCTATTCTGTTCCATTGATCCATATGTCTGTTTTTATGCCAATACCATGCTGTTTTGATTACCATAGCTCTGTAGTATTGTCTGAAGTCTGGGAGGGTTATTCCTCGAGGTTTGTTCTTTTTCTTCAGTATTGCTTTGGTAATCCTGGGTCTTTTGTGATTCCATATAAATTTTAGGATTATTTGTTCTAGCTCTGTGAAATGTTATAGTTAATTTGATAGGGATCACATTAAATCTGTAGATTGCCTTGGGTAGTATGGCTATTTTAACAATATTGATTCTTCCAATCCAAGAGCATGGGATATCATCACTTTTTTTTTTTTAGCCTGATGCTGCTCTCTTGAAAGTAGTGTCCTTAATTTTTAATTAAAAAAAAATTTTAATGAAGTATAGTTGATTTACAATGTTGTGTTAATTTCTGATGTACAGCATAGTGATTCGGTTATACATATATACATATCCTTTTCATATTCTTTTTCATTATAGGCTTTACAAGTTATTGAATATAGTTCCCTGTGCTATATGGTAGGACCTTGTTGTTTATCTGTTTTATATATAGTACTTTGTTTCTGCAGATCCTGAACTCCCGATTTATCCCTCCTCACCCCCTTTCCCCCCTGGTAACACAGGTTTGTTTTCTGTGTCTGAGACTGTCTCTGTTTTGTAAATAAGTTAATTTGTGTCCTTTTCTTTTAATAGATTCCACATATAAGTAATATCATGTGGTATTTTTCTTTCTCTTTCTGGATGACTTCACCTCTTAACACAAAATGCTTATGGTGCATTCAGGCTAACCCACCAGCCCCAGGAGTTCAAACAGATATCTGATCTTAGTCAATGGCTATGTCAAAGGTCTCCCTTTCAGAACTTGTTCCTCTGGACTCCGAACCCTGTGATTGTAATGAGGTTTAGTGGAAAGTTCTTTCTTCCCAAAGTAAGCACACACACAAAAATTGGATCAAGCCTGATGAATCTCGAGCACAGGGTCTGGAATACAGCAGAGACAGAGCAGTCCATCCCCTGGGGCTTCGTGTAAACCTTGGTCATCAGCTGGTGAGGAGGAGGAGGGAAAGGAAAGGAGGGGAGTTTAACCAAAGTTGACCTCATAGAGGCTTTCCTGACCACTCCCATGTGTAGCCACCTGCTCTTCTGCTCGTAAGGAGTAAAATTTCTATTCCACTTATTTCTTCATATAGTGAGTGGTTATTACAATCGTGAACTCTGGGGACTAGGTTGGCTGTCAATTTATCATTGCGGGTTGAAGCTGAGCAGTGTGTACAGAGGGGTTCATAACATGATTCTTTCTACTTTTATATATGTTTGGGAAAGTTCTCTAATTAAAACCATAAAAAATAATCAAGGATTCTGGGGTGAAAGAGTCTGGAGCTGAAATTCCAGCCCAACAACCTTTCTTGCCATGTTGTCTGGGGCCAATGATTTTAATTTTCTGAGCCTTTGTTTTCTTATCAGTATAATGGGGTTAATATCTGTCTAAAAGGATTATTGTGGAAATTAAATGAAACAGTGAAAGGACAAAGTCTAGCACAGTAACAGGCCCTAAATAAGTGCTCGATAAGTAAGTATCATTGTTGTTGTCATTGTTTCTTTGTTGTTAGTGTCATTCTGTGCATTCCTTACAGCAGGTACTGTAACCCACTGAGTTTCATATTTGTTCTAACTCAATTCCAATCTCATATAATAAGAATTGCAAATATTTATTGAGTTCCCCCAAGGTGCCAGCCACTTTCCAGGAGCTAGAGATACAGCAGTGGACAGAGTAGACAAAAATTAAAATCCCTGCCCTTATGAAGCTTATATTTTTGTGGAAGAGACAGAAAAAAACAAAAATCCTAATAAATCAGTGAATTGTGTTTTTTGTTGGAAGGTAGTAAGCATTATGGGAAAAAACACAGCAGGGGAGCTTGGAGCACTAAAGGAGAGTTGCAAGATTAAATGGGATAGTCAGGGTAGAACTCAAGAGGTAGCATTTGAGCAAAGACTGCAAGAAGGTGGGGACGTGAGCCATGTGGATATCTGGAAGATGATCGCCTCAGTGCGAAAGTAAAGCATGTTGTCTAATAACTCTTTGATACCCATTTAACTCTTATATTACCTCTTAAACTTCCAAGATGTGCGTGTTTTATCCCCTGGTCGTCTCCTTGATTGCTTAGAGCATGCATTATACTCTACATTTGTGCTAGTTCACAGAGCTCCCTACTCAGTACTGTGCGTAGGTTAAGAACTTAGAAATTGTTTATAGAAAATAAACCCACACTTATGTTTCCAGAGAATCTTTTTATCATTTTTTTAAGAGCAGTAACTGCAGTGTACAGGTTTACAATAAAACTCGCCTCTTCCACCTGTACCTTTAAGAAACATTCATCTTTTCTAAGTTTTATTAGCTTGATGTTTTCAATTAAGCTAACTCATGGCAAAGCACGATTTAATTGTAGGGAAATGTGTAGTTTAAGAGAATTCTTGGAGAGGTGAAAAAGCTAGGGTGTAAAATCAGGGAGGAAGCACAACTGATGTCTCTAATGTAGTCCTAAATGTGACAAAACACTTTAAAAAGTCTTAATGCAGTTTGAGAATTACAATTATAGATTATGTGACCTTAATTAAAAGCAGTAGTTCTGGTTAGAGTTGATTCCAAAAATCCGAACAAATGACCAAAGCCTGCTATTAAGGAAGCTGAAAAAAGATCGCTGGGGGAAGAAATTCTTACAATGTAGTCAGCAAGATTTTCTGCCATGAAGCTATCTGACAGGTGAGACCTGTTTGTCAACAAGGTCCAGTTGGTAATCAAGTTCTTCAGTAAGCAAACCGCCCAGAGTAGGGGTCAGGACAGCCCCACCCCTGGCCAAGCCCCTGTCCACAGTGACTGGTGTAGAGAGATGGCAGAATGATTCCTTTGGTTGCCCCTGATCACTTCCAGAGAAGAACCAAGGCCAACAATGGTAAATTACCTTCAGGATGGTAATTTATCTTCAGGATGGTAAATTACCTTCACGATGGTAAATTGCCATCAGGCTTGTTACAGATCCAACCAGTCAGAGGTACTGATCTGTCCTCCTTAACACAGACCTACCCTGTCTGGTGCTGAGGAATCTTTTGGTTTTTTTCCTTCAAGTAGCTATATCAATATAAATGCTTCTCAACTTGGGGCCTATGCAACATTGATCATTATTTTAAACAGAGGCCTCCACATTGAGATTTTTTCCTCTGTTTTGTCCTCACAGAACTTGATGGAGTAACATACTGTACAGTTGCTTCTCTCCAGAGAGACCCTCACCAAAGCAGGTTGTCTATCTCCTGTCTCCTAAGGCAACCTCATGAATAAACCATCTTAATGTTAAGTCATGTGCATAAATAATTTAAGCTAGGCTTGGGAGGGAAAAGGAAAGGCAAGTATGTGGGACACTGATCACAGCATCAGTAGTCAGTCAGCCAAAATGTGGGAGCACCCTTGGAGCTTGGTAACAGGTGGTGCATCCATAAGGTTCAGCTGAACAGAAACTCCGTTTCATCGTATTGTCCCTTTTCTGGAACGCTGTTGACAGTGGGTGGGAACTGATACCATGCTAAGCCTCCTCATAATGGTCCTGATTTCTGCTCCTCCCTGTGGCTAACTCCAAACTAGGATGACTAGGGCAGGTTTCCTCTGGACATGGATTTGGATCCTCAACTGCCTGGAGGGGGAGCAGGTCTTCTGAATCTTTCCACTGGGCAGCTGTAGAAACCCTACAGAGAGGAGCTTGCTTCTCTTGTTTCTGATTGCATGTTCTCACTCACTTTTCTCCACTAGACTGGAGTTACGTGGCATTTAAAAAATGTTCTTTCAAGTCTATTTACCCATCTGTCTCCTAGATCCATCCCTATCCCTCAATCTTCTTCTCTTCCACATAGATTGCAAGTTTAGCTCTTTCTGCTTATGTCACACTTCTCTCCAATCTCTTTCCCTTGTTCTTTGTCAGCCAGCAAAAAAATCTCTCTGTCCCCATCTCTACAACAGCCTACACACCATCTGCCGGGGTTGGCAGGCTCTCGTTCTCTCCTCTCTTTCTTTCCCCAGTGGGAGTCAGTCAAGGAAAGCATATGAATCCCCTTTGAAGCAGCTGAAGGCAAACTGGACCCATCTCATGGTTCTTTCCTCATTAATGGACTGCAGTTTCATGGGGTCAGAAGTGAACGATGGGTACCAGTCTGCCTCCTTGGACCCAGGCAAAGAGATACACACAGGGTGTGGTTAGGAGAAGGGTCAGACAGTTTGGGTTTCAGTTCTGGGCTCTACTAGTTATGTGGTCATGAGTCAGTCACTTAACACATCTAAGCATCCTCATATGGAAAACGTAGCTGTACCTTCCTCATAGGGCTACGGTGAGGAGTAAATGAGATAATTCAGAGCTTAGCACAGTTGCCTGGCCCGTAACTGTTAGCACGTATCATTCTGTTATCCCAAACTGATGAGCAGAAGTATTTCCCTCAACACTTAAGAGAAGTATTCATCTTCGTACTTCAGAGGACCCTGGCTGTGTCAGTGTCTGTCCAGGGAGCATCACCCTCCTGGAATGTATGCCTCCATTGGCTTTTTAGCCACAGAGCACTAGTTTGCTAATCAAGGATCTTATCCCCCAAAAAGCCATATCTTAACTCGTGTCCTGATTGAAGAGGCAGTCATTTGCACCTAGAGCATTTCTGGGGCTAAATTTGAAAGAGCATCCAGGGTTTGTGTCTTCAGGAAGGCTTTCTGATGGCAGGCTCAGTTACCCAGACCTTTCCCTTTGGGGAATGCATTGTTTAAGACATTTCAAACTAGCGAAAACTCTGGAGACTATGAGGAGAGGATGGGAACAAACTACAGTAGCCCTTGGGGACAGAGGGCTTAATGGCTTTCTGTCCCTTTGCAAATCTGGTTCATTTGATTCATGTATCGTTCGCCTCTAATGTGTACAGAAGAAACCGTGACTGTAAACACCAAAATTTTGCAGTTCTCTAGCTGCGCATTTTGAAGCTAAAAATTTACAGTGACCAACCCTTTCCAAAGATCAGGGCTGTTTTCTACGTGACGTTAACTATAAGTTGTTCTTCTTAGATTGTCTTTAATGCGTATCATGGTTTAATCTTACATTAAAAAAATAAAAGATTATAATGAAAGACCATATTTCTTTCAAATAGGTTTAAAAGTGGCATCGATCAGTTGGAATAATGAAAATAACGGGCAAACAACTTTAAGTGTGGGATTCATGTTCACAGTGGAGCAATTATTCCAATAATTGCTCTACTATGAGCAGAGATAATAGGGGACTCCAGTGAACCTCATTTCCTCTCATTATTTCTCATCTTGGATGGAGATTCCTCACCAGTCTTGCAAAGTTAAGAACCTCCTTTAATGTGGAAAGGGTAAACCTTTTGCAGCTGAGACAAGAGACGTGGCTTCTTTAATGGACAGCCCGCAGCACATGTCACCATGCCTCTCAGTGTCCGGGTGCATGCCCACCTCAGCTGTGGATGGATGGGCCTGGTAATTATCAAAGGATTAGTCTAGGAGGAAAGTGATTTGCAGAAATGCAGGTGAGATTAGAGAGACCCACTGTGAAAGCCGTCTGGTCCCAAACTCGGTCTGACATTTTTTTTCTTTCTCTTATGACACTGCCTGGGTCTGTGCACATATGTTGGTTTGTGGAGAGGAAATGAGCCAATCCAAGCTCTATTCTTATTAAGCACATTGCTCATCCCTGGTACAACTGAGTTTCAACTTTTATTACTACCACTAACCAGTGGCCAGACCTTATGTTCACCTTTGGTTAGTTATAGTGGTGGGTCAGAACATGACTAAATGCAATTCCCAAAACACTTAAAACTTATTTTACCCAAGCCTTCCTGCAGATATATTGTTGAAGTGATGACCAAGGGAAAAATAGATCAGGTTTTACCCTGCTCAGCCAATGTTCAGAAATGAATTAGCAATCAGGTAATCAAAAACGTAAGGTAAACAAGCAAAGACCTTGAATAACTTAAAAACCAGTTCGATTTAGGGATATCCAAGACTGAATAGCCCAAGAACAGTAAAGATTTGATGGGATGGTAGAAGCCAGCAACAGCAAACCACTGCCCACATGGGGTAGCAGAGCCTGGGAGGAAGAAACCCACCTAGACAGTGAAGCATAAACTGCTCATGAGACCATTTGTGTCCGGAGGGAGTGCAGTGAGGACTGGGGCAGGCTCTGTCCACCTCGCTCCTTCCTCCCTATAGATTTTGACATGGAGGATCTCAGTCCAAATGGTTCTTTTCACCCTGGGAGACAAGAGCATGGTCAGAAGGCAGGAGCACGTGATGGGTGAAGGGAAGGAGCCAAGCCTCCTCCATTATGCTGTCAATTTTCCAAAGCTAGTTTTGATCAGCAGTAATAAATGCCTGGATTTGAGCAATTTCCCAGGCTGTGAGGGGGAGGGATTAGAGAGACAATTAGGCAAAATCATCTGTGTTATCTTATTGAAAGCAAATATCTGCCTTATGTTAATGGTGTTTATAGGATCCAGAGAGGTAATACTAATGGAATTATTGGGGATGTGGCCAGGAATGCCCAACAGGTGCCTATAGTAATTCAATTAGAAGAACCTTCAGGAACCATATAATTGCATGAAATTTTTCATTTCCCCTTTGTTGGGCAATTTAACAAAATCTTTATTTATCAGTCTCTCCTTGCTTGAGGAAGGAAATGAAAGCGTGTGTTTTCTTGAACTAGCGCCACGCCACTAAAGCAGCCATCAGGTAGAATTTAACAGGGAGAACCTCGTGGTGTCCAGCACGTGCCCTCAACAAAGGCGAGGGGTTTTCAGCAGGCACTGTTGAGGCATTTAGAGAATGTATTGCTCTATGTGTGTCTTTCCCTTCACATGGCGAAACTGTTTTTTTAAAAATATGAGCCTGCTGAGTGCTGGAAGGGAGACCCAGATGTTATCCACTCCAGTCACTCTACTTTATACAGGAGGCAACTGAAGCTCAGGGGGATGACTTGTTCAAGGTTACAGACCTGGTTACTGGTGAAAGTTGCAACTGGAACCCAGATCTCATTCTTCTGAGCCCATGACCCTGGACTTGTACATGCTGCTGTTGCAACAGAAGTGCTGGTGTTCAGGCTACACAGAGGCTGACCTGTGAAGAAGATACCGATGATGCTTGTGAGATGGTTTAGCTGTGTATCTTATTGTTTGTGCCATGGAGAAAGGACTAACACTCATGTTCTTTATGTGCCATTATTTTTCAATAGAAGACACGTAAGAGGGTTTTTTGTTTTCTCCAATAACATTTTTAAGGTAATTTGTGGGAAGCAACTTTTCTACTCGACGCCCTCAAGCTCTTATCATATAATTTCGTCCTGCTTCCTTCCACAAACAGGATATTTCCCTTGGCATTGGTTTTGTCGTCCACAATTCAAAGAGAATAGATGACAGGGTCCTTTCCCCTACTATGTTTCTGAGAACCCAGGCCCAGACTGAGGACACTGTGCCATGTCCCAGACTCCACCTCACCAGGATACCCCAGGACAGGATCACAAAGAAGATGAGAAATAATCATTTACCTGGTATCAGGCAACAGGGATAAAATATATTCTTAATTTACAGGTAGAATCTAGCGTCTGACCATTTAGTGTGTCAAATCTCCTCCTGTCCACCTTTTTGATTTTAATAAACCTTCATTTTCCCCTTTCTCCTGAACAGCTACCTGTGACTAAGAAGATTTAACTCTCTTTCCATACCTATAGGGATGTCTTGTACATACCTATTTGCATATGGATAGAAAAGGTAGGACTATTTGCATATGGATAGAAAAGTTGATGAGGGGGTGTGTGTGTGTGTGAGCGAGCGTGGGTGGATGCGAATGGAGTACGTCCATCAGGACCTGTGTTACCCAATGAGAGTTGGCCCTCAGATAGCTTCTAGTGATACTCCGCTAATTAGAACATCGTGGGCGTCCTTTGAAAAATATCTCCTTTGGGCCTTATACCAAAATATCTTCCACTCGTTCGTTCATTTGTTCACTGTTTCATCCAACACCTACCGGTCATTTATCATATGTCAAGCAATATGGTAGAGCCTACAGGTATAAAATAAAAGAATGACATGCTCACCATTCTTGAGGACTTTATGGCCCAGGGTTTTCCCAGACACACCCTGTTCATCTTCACTATTTCCTTTTTTATTCATTAGAGTCATTTGGCTCTAAGTGACTTTTATTTAAACGTAAAATATTTCCTCAAAGGAAAAATATTTGCCGCTATTAATTATATTTACAGGGATGTGCTTCAGGTCTTGGAAGCACTTCCAAAAATATTTTGGGTCATTGCCACATCCCTGGAATAAAGCAGTTTACCAAAGGGACTTCTTTTGATGAGCTAAATAAATACTCTTTCTGGATGTTTAAATTCTGGCATATCTAGCGAAGTATTGTTAAAATATTATTTTATTTTTTAAACTCTATTTCATACCTTTGAATTTTGATTTACACCATTGGTTTTCATACTTTTTTTTTTTTTTTTTTTTTGCTCTTCCCATCGTATGGAATGAACTTCAGGTGCTGACCGTGCTCTCACACAGATACACACACACACAGACACACACACACACACACACACACACACCCCTGATCCCAACAGGTCATGAAACAACACTCACCCTTACAAGGAGGAATGCTCGCTAATGTTTTCCTTTTTTTGTTTTTTTTTTTAAGCCCTAGTTCAGTTCATGGGCTACTAAGGGGGTCTTGACTGCAGTGTAGGATACTCTGACACTGTCAATTTGTTATTTTTATTACATATATAATAAACATTTCCCTAAATACAATATGGAAGAACTAGCACATTTATTCCCCAAAGCAGCAATCTTCCAAAGTATCCTGCAAGCACCACTTTTAAAATGAGCTTTATTACATATTTGTATTTCTTTATTTGTTATCCATCTACCTATTTATTTATTGTGGCTTTCCCTGTTTCTTACCCTAGTCTTCATTCCTGGGTGAAAAAAAGTGTTGCCACGATGCCTTTTTCCGTTCTAAGTTTATCCCATCTCTGTGCTGTATTTACTTCTAGACCTATGGTGTTCTCTTATTTAAATACTTAACAGATAGATCAAATAAGCATTTAGTAAAGTTAGGAATCACTGCTTAATAGTGATTCCTTTATTATGCTGGGTGACAAACTAATTGATTTATTTCCTTTTAAACTTGTACCCCCTGCACCCATTTAAAAATCGTACTGTTATATTTTGTAGTTTAATCTTACGCGCACAGACTCAGACGTGGCCGGAGGCAGGTTTGCACAGAGCAAAGCGTGTGTCCGGTGCCCCCTTTCCTTACAGCCTCCCCTCCTCTTCTGTGCCCACTCCTGCCCGCAAAGCACTGAGTCTGCCCAAGTTGTTTCCTCCTTGATCTGGGTTTGATCCCAGTCCTCCCTCTCGCTGTCTTTGAGCCTCTAAGAAAGTCATTTAACATCTCTGAACTGAAGTTTCTTTAACCATAATATCGGGGAAAATGTGGGATGCTGACTGTGGGCTGAGTAAGTCAATCCAGCACCAACATCCATAAGCAGAGGAGAGAGTCAGTCCCCAAAAAGCATCTGACAGAGGGTCCAGGCGGCCCCGGGATGCCAAGGGGCAGAGCTGATGTCACAGGCCAGCCATGGAACAAAGCATCCCCAAGGCCAAGTGGACGAAAATGTTTGGAATCCAAGCCCTAGATGAGTGGCAAAGATGGCCTGTAGGTAGCATTGTCGATAACACATCGGCCAAGAGCAAAAAACAAACCTGGCAGATGGCATTTTGCTGACTCGTTGCTTCTTTTAAAGGGGTTTAGTGTGGACCTCCCCCTCCCCGGGCTGTCGCCTCAAAGCGTTTGTAAAGAATAATGACACCTTCCTCACTGGGTTATTTTAAGATTTTGATGACACACTGAGTATGAAATTGCTTTGAAAACTGTAAAGTGCTCTACAAATGCTAATTTCTCTATTTACCCTTTTTCGAAACTGTTCAAAGCTGGCAGTTTTTCTTGGGATAAGAGAAACAAATTCATGGTCAGGAGTAGCAGTCTGATAATGTTGCATGGAATGCACATTTTAATGGATTGCATTCTCCCAGCCTGGTTGTTTCCGACCCAAGCTATCCATTTGAATCACCCGATGAACTTTGAAGACTGACCAGTGTCCAGGCCTCTACCCAGAGGTTCTGCACTGCTTGGTCTGGGGAGGGGCTCAGGTAGCAGCTTGGCGTAAAAGGTGGTCCCAATGTGTGGTCAGAATTGAGAACCACTGTCAAAAGAGGAAATCTCATATGTTAGAATTTAGGTGAAAATCTAAATGATAACCAGACAGCTGCCCTGACTGAGTTAGAGCATCGAGGCAACCCTGCACAGACACTCACAGATGCACGGGACTCTGCGTTAATTTCTTCAATCAAAATACATTTGCTGGGCAGCTGCTCTGTGTCAGCCGTATTCTGGGAAGTCAAAGATAAATAATACAAAACTCCCATCCATAAGCAGCTAAGTCCATGGAAGACCTAGGCTTTCATGGAAGTTGTAAGTAGTTACTGTTCCATGTGGTACGTTCTGTAGTAGGACGAGGAAGCTACAGGTGTAAGACTACAAATTCTACCTGGGGGCATCGGGAAAGCTTTTCAGCCAGTGTGAAATTTAAGGCGAGTGATGACAAACATGCACAGTTTTGCCAGGCGGAGAATAATTATGACAGCTAACATTCATTGGGCAATTAGCATAACCAGTCGCTGCTCTGGACACATTACCCTATAACTCATCTGATCATTCCAGCAACTAACTTAGGAGGCAGGTGCTAATATTAGCCCCATTGTGGTCCAGGGAAGTGGTTCTGTTCTCCACATGCGGTGTGGCCAACAGCAGCCGGGACCTTGTTAGAAACACAAACTCTCTGTCCTCCCGCCAGACGCAATGACTGGGAAGCCCTTCTGGCGGGTGTCAGTGACCTGTGTGTGATAAGCCCTCCAGGTGAGCCTGAGGGGCTCGCGTGCTGGAGAATCCTGCAGTAGCGACACTGAAACACAGGGAGCTGAAGTAACCTGCTCAGAGTCACTCGGGCCAAATGGCAGAAGGATTCAAAGCCAGATGGTCTGGCTCAGAGTACCCACTCTTAAGTTCTGTGCCGAGAAGGGGAGATCCTCAGCCCTCCTGTGCACTGAATTGTGTCCTCCCCAACTTCATATGTTGAAATCCTGCCCCCTGATCCTGACTGTATCTGGAGATAGGATCCTTAGAAGGAAATTAAGTTTAATGAGGTCACGAGGGTGGAGCTCCAATATCATAGGATTGTGCCTTATAAGAAGAGAGAAAAATTCTTTCTCTCTCTCCTCCCTCCCTTCCATATGAGAACACGGCTGGGATTTGGCATCAGCGGGCCAGGAAGGGATCTCCCAACGGAACCCAGCCATGCTGGCACTCTGATCTTAGACTTAAATTTCATTTGTTTAAACCACCAGGTCTCTGATATTTTGTTGCAGCAGCCCCAAGCTAGCTAATACATACCTCCACCCAGCAAGAGGGAAGGTTGTACAAAGGAGCAGAGGTGAGAGAAAGCCTGGAATATACCCGAAACAGAAATGAATAAGGTACAGAATGAGCTGTTGGATGAGGGGCACATGATGAGGTATGAGGAGTGACAGAACCTGAAGCATGAGCGATTGAAGCCAGATACTGAACGCCCTTGTAGGCAAGGGAAATGTGTTTAAACTGTTTCCTATGAGCGATGAGGAGCCACTGCAAGATTTCAAGCAGATCAGATTTGCATTTAGAACAATAACTGTTAGGGGAGAAATGAATGGATATGAATATGGTGATTTGAGGGGTAGATTGATTTGTTAGGAAACATGCATGATTCCAGGTTCAGCGGAAAGAAAATGTGAACATAAGTCACAGAGGTTTGGGTCTGAAGTTTAAATATAAGATGTACTGAGATAGAGATGCCTACGGGAGATGTATATAGAAAATATACATAAAGATATGTATCTGTGTGTAACATATAAACAAATATATGTATAGATTTACATGAGTATGAATGGGAGAAAGTTGCTGAGAAGCACACAATAAGCCATTCATATTTCTTATTCAGAGCAGAGAAACTGGAGGGGGAAGGAAGAAAGAATTCATTTCCTTATACCTCTGTATTATACGTGTTGCAGTGAGGGGCCGTGCCTGTTTAATTTTTTAACAAACCCAATGACAACCATACACACATGCCGTTCAGGAGGTCAGGTGCCAGAGCTTGGCTTGACGTGTAAACTTGGGCAACACTGCTGTATGGGTAACAGTGAAAACTGTGGGAGTCCAGAAACCTTGGGACTGAGGAAAAGTCCTCCAAGGGTGGCAGGCCAGGGCTACCCTGTTTAAAGGATGGGCAAAGAAAGCGTGGGAGCCTGGAAGGACCAGCCCGGGAAGGGACACCAGAAGAGAGCCCATGATCTGGGAGGGCAGACGCGCCATCCCTGGTGTAACCCCCCGACCTTCTCGACATGTAACAGATGCTCAGCAATTGAGGAATGAAAGGACGTGTTTCAGCAAGGGGAGTGACATCCATGTCACATGCTGCTCAGACGAGCCCTGCAAAACACCCTTTGAATTTGTTGCTTAGAAGATTTCTGAGTCAAAAGAGAAGCCATTTTTCCTGTTAATTTATTCCGTCATTTCTCCTGTCTGACATCTCCATTCCTAATCCTGAGAAAAATACACACTTGTAGATACACAGACACACACCGTCCACACAGAGATTCACATGGGTGTGGCATTCTATTTTTATCCCCGAGGTGATATCATAGGAAAGGAAAAAACACCCTTCGATGTTTTTCCCATTGCAAGATGGGGGTGGGCGTGGGGGTCAGTAAGCTATGGAAAGGTCCTTCACCATTATCATACCATACTGCTCCCAAATGGCTGAAGTCATAAACTTGTCATCTTGGCAGCATGATAATTGTCTTAGAGACAGGACACGTGAGGAAAATCAATGACCTGCTAGCAGCAGGGTGGGGGTTTGGAGTCCCAGCTTTGGCCACATGCACCAGAGTCATGTTTGACTTTTTCAGGGTGACTTTGCACAGCACAAGACCAGCAGAGAGAAGGATTATCTGATCATTTTGATCATCAGCTCCTTCTGAGGCCCAAGTCACAGAGATGGGCGGAGCCTGGAGGGCCAGCAAACCTCTGCCGGTGCCCCATGCATGTTAAACTGAGGGCTGTGTTAAGGATTCATTCCCATGTCTTCTTAATTGCAGCACCTGATCTGCACTTGCTTGGATCCAGAGTTCTCCATCCCGCTCCCACTGACACCCTTTCCCTCTTCTTTCTTTGGTGGCGATACTAAAATGACAACATTTTCAGGGTAAAAAGTGCTTCCTAGGAGTCTAATGTTTAAATTTTTGTTGAGATTGAGAAATTGGGGATGCAAGCATGTCTCCAGATTGTCTTGTTGACATTGTTGCATGAAAGCAGGGTAGGAAAGAGAGCGAAGGATGTCTTCTTTTAAAAAATAAAATGCTGTGAATTCTGGAGCATGGCCAGATTCCTCTCTTTTACTTATTCTTCCAACCAGTCGATGCATCACTAGATATCAATGGCTCCACGTGTACAATTTAGAGAGGAGCTGACCATTTTTCACCATCTCTACATCTCCCACTTGAGTCCAAGCCACCATCATCTCCCTGGTCCGTTATTCTGATCTCTGAACAGGTCTCTGCTTTATCGCTGGCTTCCTGGAGTCTATTCTCAACAGAGCAGCCGGAGCAAGGCTGCTCCAGTGTAATGTTACAGCCAGATTAAAGGTCAAGAACTTACGTAAAGGGTCGCACAGAGTCTGGTTGGCTGCTCCCTCTGTGACTCACTTCCCCCTCCTCTCTCACTGCCTTTCTGCCCTGTAGCCACTCCGGCCTCTTGGCCATTCTCCACACTGACAAAGCAAGCCCCTGCCTGCACTCACTCCTACCTGGGCCTGGCATGCTTTTATCCTCCAAATGCCCTCTTAAGTCCCCACCAAGCTTGCTTCGAGTCTTTGCTCTGATACCCTATTACTGGACTTCTTAAGGGCAGCTTTGCACAGCACGAGACAGCAGAGAGATATAAAAGATCTATCTATATATAAAACAGCAACCCTCCCTGTTACTCCCTATCCTCTTGCCCTGCTTTATTCTTCCTCTTGGAACCGTTTCCACCTGATACATCATGTATTTACTTGTTGACACACTTACTGTGTGTACCCTCCTCCATTAGAATGTAAATTAAGGAAGTAGTTGATTAGTGCTTAGTGTGTAGCAATTATTCAGTATTTTGTAGAATGAATATAAGATATGCAAATAATAATTATTGTGCCTCATAGTGTATAAAACCGGTATTGAATTCAATAACTTGGGCATCCAAAAGTTCTAGAAGCCTATACGTCTAGATGATGGGGCATCTATACTTTCAGTTTATTTTTGCCTAATTCATCCCTCATTTAATTAGGATAGGCCTGAACAGGAGTCTTCTGGCAATTTCGACTCCATCAATTGTATTATAAAGGACTGTTTCTTTAATAAAAAGAAAAGGTGGAATGTTTCTTCAGTTTTCTTGTGAGACCCTAAAATGGATCCTTGCTTGGTACGCGGAAGTCAGAGACGTTGCATTGTACCTCTTGGCAGCGCACGTGATAACTAACACATTGCTTTCCATGTAGTTGGTTGTCATTAAAAAGAGTTTCCTTGAAGAGGAAAAAGTGTTGGATGTTTGTCTGGTTGTAGTTGGTCTTCCCCAAAGTCTAGGCCATCATGTCTGGAACTTTCATGGTTGATCTGGACCGAGGATCAGCCTTATAAACCTTGGTCTGATCGGGGTCCATTGAGATGAGGTGAGGTCCAGTGCTCTCGACAAAAGCCATATCCGTTCCACTTTTCATTCATTGAGGGGAAATTTTAAGTGCCTGTTATGTGTCAGGTAATATGCTAGGTACAGGGGATAAATGATGAGCCAAAATGAGTCATGTTGTAGCCTTTGTGGAACTTAGAGACCAGTAGGGGACACAGACCTTGATCAGTGATCCAAACAGGTTTGTAAAATTGTAGTTGGCAAATGTGAGGAATAAAAGGGACACGATGTTACAGGTGGCTGGAGTGGGGAATCTGACTGACCCTGATGGAGAGATTCAAGGAAGGCTTCCTGAGAGGGTTGGCCTGAGTAAGAGGTGGTTAGGTGAACGGGGCCCCCAGGCAGAGACAGCGCGAGGAGCAAGGGCCCCGGGGTTGAAGGGCATTATTCTGGTCTGGGTCCTTCAAGGAGGCCTGCACAGCTGGTGCCCCGAGCAGGGTAGAACGTGCCAGGCTGGAGAGGTGGGTGGGGCCAGGCTGTTCGTAGCTTTGTTGGTTATACTGATAGGCTTTAAAATATATGTCTAAAGAGTGATGGGAAGCCATTGAATGATTGATGTGTTTTGGGGTGGAGAGTAAGGAGGTTTATTCGTTTTCCATAGCAGCATAACAAATTACCATAAATCTAATGGCTCAAACCAACTCGCATTAATTATTTCACGGTTTGCATGAGTCAGGAAGCTGAGCGTGACTTAGCCAGATCCTTTGCTCTGGATCTCACAAGCCTGCAGTCAAGGCATGGACCGGGATGTGTTGTCACCTGGACTCTCAACTAGGGGAGAGTCCACTTCCAGGCTCTTTTCAGCCTGTGGACAGAATGTATTTCCTTGAAATTCTAGGGCACAGGGCCCCAGTTTCTTCCTGGCTGTCAGCTGGAGGCTGCCCTGAGGTCCTCGAGGCAGTCCTCGGGTCCCTGCCCCGTGGCCCTCCGCAGAGGCAGTTCATAGCCTGGGCTGTTGGCTTGTCCAAGGCCACTGGAGAATCTCGGTCTCCAGTCTGTTAAGATGAAGTCTTATATAATGTCACGTAACCGTGAGAGGGACGGCCCATCACTTTGCTGCATTCTACTGGTTAGAAGTGAATTATAGATCCTCTCTATACTCAAGGGGAGGGAATTATACAAGGGCCTGACTCACTGGGGGCCATCTTAGGGAATGTCTACTGCAGGAGGGGAAAGTGATGGCACGTTCAGTTATGAGGCATTGTGCAGAGTGTGTTGAAAAGTCCAGGTGAGACATGATAGTTTAAGGTGGTGGCAGTGAGACCAAGGCTTATGTTTAAGTCTGAGCGTTATTTTAGAGGTCAGATCGATGGAACTTAGTGGTGACTTACGCTTTAGGGGCAAGGAAGAGGCAGATGTCAGAAATGACCAGTTGGTTTCTATTGAATAAACAGATCAGTGGCACTGAACATTGTCTATTCATTAAAATCCATTGGGAGGCTTTTAAAGAAATACCCACTCTAGAACCTGACTCCAGGTGGCATTTTTAATTTTTTCTTATTTTTAATTGAAATATAGTCGGTTTACAATGTTGTACTAGTTTCTGGTGTACAGCAAAGTGATTCAGTTATATATATATAACTGAATACATATATACATATATATATATATATTCTTTTTCAGATTCTTTTCCCTTATAGGTTACTACAAGATAGTGAATATAGACCCCTGAGCTAAACAGTGGGACCTTGTGTTTATCTGTCTTATACATAGTATGACATTGGTATTTTTTAAAAGTTTCTCCAGAAATTTTCAATAGGTGCCCAGGACTGAGAACCACCAGACTAGATGGATTACTTTTCCCTCCACTCTGATAGGAAACCACTTAGGATCATGAGGCTGGTTTTGCGGATGCTGAATCTGAGGAAGTTCTGAGACATCCAGTTAAAGTGCTCGGTTAGTTTGTACACCAGTCACACGAGCTCAGGGGGGAGGCCTGGGCTAGAGGCATGAATTTCACGTGATCCGTGGGTGACGGCTTCGGGTAACCCCGAAAGGGGCTGAGGCAGAGCACACAGTGAGAAGGGATAAAGGCCTGGGGCTGAGCTCTGAGGAACTCCAACATTCAGTGACTTGGTGTAGGAGTGTGAGTGTACAAGGCGTGGCCACAGAGAAAGCAGGAAAAAACAGAGTGTGGGGTCAAGGACGTCAAGAGCAGAGAACGTTTATGAAAGAGGCAGTGGTCAGTGATGTCAAATGAACTTAGAGATGTAGGCTGGGGGACTCTAAGTGCCTGACTCTGTCCCCAGAAAAGGATGTCAGAAAGCTTTAATTACTTTTAATTGAATCCCCAAACCAGCATCTACAAACTTTTTCTCCTTTTTCCTCATTACAAAGATAATGAGTGTAAAATGTAGAAAATTTAGAAAGAGCAGATTAAACCAACGAAAGAAAGTTTAACTACCCATAAACCTACCAACCAGTGATGACCACAGTTTGTATAAATCTGTGTCCTTGGAGTTCTTTTTAAATCAGATAGACATTATTTTAAACAGAATAACAACTTGCATACTGCTTTATAACTGGTATTTGTCACTCAATGTATCCTAAGCAATTTTCCATGTCATTAAATATTCTTACGTAGTGTACTTTCGAACGATTACATTAGATTGAATTGTATAGAAATGCCATCATTTGCTCAAGCAGTCTATTGTTTGACATTTAGGTTGTTTTGATTTTTCCACTAGTATAGAAAACACCTTATGAAACATAAGACGTAATTGCGGATGTGAGGGGTCAAGAAAACACTCAAAGATTGAGATCTAATATAGGAATAAGACACAAGTAAAGGTTGGCCTCATTCTACTCTCATGAGTAGAGAATGTGGCCCAGATCTGGAACTAACTCAGGCTTAAACAACGCACATCCACTGCGGGAAGACGGCTGGCAGAGAGAAAGAAGTCTAGAGCTAACAGGGCCAGGCCAGCTCCGTTCTTCTCCCAAATGCACAGTCCAAACAATTCCTGGTGAGGACTTCTCTGGGCGAGGTCTTCCCCTGTGTGTGGTAGCCAGCCTTCAAGTCGGCCGTCAGTGACTCCCAGTGCTGGCGTCCACACCCCTGTATAACCCCCTCCTTCAGGGCATCAGGCTTGGTCTACACAAGCAGGAAGCACAGCAGAAATGAGGGTGTGCGACTTCCAAGGCAAGGTCACAAACATCATCACAGCCTTTGCCTTGCTTGCTTTTGGATCACTTGCTCTGAGGGAAGCCAGCTTCCGTATTGTGAGGACATTCATGCTGCCCATGGAGAGATCTAGAGACCTCCAGCCAAACAGCCAGCACCAGCCAACAGGCCAGCCTCGAGAATGGCCCAATTTAGACATGGACCTTCGATCCCCAGTCAGACCCTCAGATGCCTGTAGCCTCAGCTGACATCATGACCACAATCTCACGAGAGCCCCAGAGCCAGAACCACCCGAATTCCTGGCCCACAAAAGTTGTGTGAGGTACTAAATGCTTTTCTATTGTCTTCAGCCACTTGGTTTTTGATAACTTGTTACATAGAACTAGATAATTAATATACTTTGGGCATATAAATGGCGCTGTCTCTCTCCCAGTCGCCAACCCATAAACACTTTGTAGCTGGATCTTCATGCATATCTTCAGACTAATTGTCCAGATGTAGACTTGCTAGATCAAAGGAAATGCAGAATTCCGGTGTCATATGATTAAGTCTTGAATGTGCTGTTTTTGACATCATGCCACTGGGTCCAGCCGTCGCTGCTCTTGCCCTATTCACACACTTGCCTGCAGAACCGTGTCTTTGTTCTCTGCATGGAGAGTGCAGGGCTGGAGCAGGAGGAAGGACAGAAAAATGACAGGAGTCCCCAAAGGTTGAGAGGAAACTTGATGGGTCCTAGGGTGAGTGCTGACTTTTTTGAAGGGTCGCCTTTGTACGTATATCAGAAGGATACGTGTTTATGAATGCTCAGTGTGTCAGCATCGACAGAGGAAGCTTTCTGCACTGGCAGAAGAATTTGGTGTGTTAGACAGAAATGCACTGATAGATGGAAATTCCAAATTCCTGGAAAGAAGAAGAAAGACAGGTGCAGAGACCAGGAAAAAGATGCATGGAGCGAAGAGAGAGGAGGCAAGAATAAAAGAAACAAAGAGCCCCAGAGCAGTAGATAAGACATATGGTGTTCGAGTTAGAGGAAGACGTAACTACCGCAGGAGAGGGAGATTTCAGCTAATGATCCCACCCGTAGCAAGCTGCTCCCGTTTATGGGCAGGAAGCGATAAAGTTCCAGCGGCAGCAGCCTCGTGCTTTTCAAGGCCTAATTTTAGACTGCTCCTGATAATGCCCCAGGAGCTGCTAGGTCTGAATTAAAAACTCCAGGTCCCTCCCTCCCCCTTTTCTAAATAAAGGGTTATTGATTTACTAATGGCCTTTATATCCTGCTGAAAACAGCCCTGTAGAAGAAGAAAGATGTTAGCCAGGGCTGGAGTGGCTAACAGCTTGGAAACACCAAGGTCGCAGGTGGGCAGGTAGACAGAAGACAGGCTGTGAGAAAAGCCAGCACCTGAGACGAAGGGAGGGTAGGAATGCAGGGTGGGAAGGGGCTTGGAAGGGGAAGAGCGGGCAGCTGAGCGGAAGTGTTGCCCTAGGATGCGGATGCGGAAGGACAGGCATGTGAGAGTCCTGTGCCGATAATGGTGTCCCTCAGATCAGTATTGGAACCAGAGGTTTTTCAGAGGAGTAGGGTGCAATCCAGGGTCTCTGGGCTGAGTGGCAAAGACCTGCCTCGATCCTGACCCCGGATCTCCACCAACGGGCTGCATAACCCTACACATTGTAACCGCACCTTGGACCCTGGTCCTTCCTTTGTGAAACGAGGGGCCTTTCTTTCTACAAGCCTAGAATTCCAGATATCAGTTGCTAATGTGGTAGCCATCTTCCTGGGATTTTTGTCTACCTGTATCCTTTACAGTTTTTTTTTTTTTTCTGGTTGGTTCCTTTCCCCCACTCCCTCAAGAAGGCTGGTTCCCAGGGCTGAGGGTGAGAACAGGCCCACGCTGAGTGGGTGGAGGATGGCAGGAAGTGAGGGGACTGGATCAGGATGCTGTATTTGGAGGAGGAGGCAGGAGAAGCAAGAGAAAGCAAAAATACAGACGCATGGGGACAGACAAGTCAGGCAGAGGGGCAGGCCGTGCCAAAGTCTGCGGGAGAGGTCAAGGTGATGAGGGAGACACGAGCCGAGGAAGGTAGAACGGAGTGGTTGCAGCCCGGACGCTGGGTCCAGACAGCCAACCCCAGCCATAAAACGCTGGCACCTTGAGAAATTACTTCATCTCCTTAGCTCCTAATTTCCCCATCCATAAAAAGAGAATAACAGGAGAACGCGATGCTATTTATCGTCCTGCGAATCAAATGAGACAGTGTCTGTAAAGCAGTGAGCCCAGCATGTGGCACCCAGTTATTACTCAGTAAGTAGTAGCCACAGGTACTAAAAGGTCTCTCTGGCTTGGAGATGGAGAAGTTGTGACGGGTTTGCAGAAGTCAAGCTTAATCACGTTTGTGGGATGGGGGGCTGGGCTGTATATGCATAGGTTCAAGAATTGTGTTGAGACAGTCTGGCGAGGGAGAGTTTTCTGTCTCTGAAATAGATTAAACAAGCAAAAATGGGAAGAGAAGTATTTTATGACGGGCGCTTACTGTCCGCTCTCCTAGTCTTGTAGCAGGCGCACCCTGCTAACTGCTGATCACTGCCCCTCAGAGAAGTGTCTCCCAGGTGCTAATCTATAAACAGTGTGCATTACCCTCTGGCTCCCCCTCCACAACTTTCTATATTTGCATCAGAGCCGCACGTGTTCTCACCCTGGCAAGCCACCTCAGGGAACTCTGCTCTTGGGGTGTGTCGATGATACCCAGAAATGTCCTTCATGATCGGACAAATGTCCCTTTTTTCTTTGCCCTTTGAGTATTTTCTTGCGCATGTTCCCTACTTCTGGACAACTGTGCTGTATCACAGAAAGGGAGGCTTAATTGTCATCTGGGAGGTTAAGAGGAAACACAGGACATGGCAGGGCCCCAGGTGTGGCTGACCACACAGGTTGTGTTCTGCTCAACAATGCAGAATGCTGTTCACTTAGACTACAAGGTGAGTGGTGTCTCTTGGGGTTGTGCAAGGACAGTTTGAACCGTAGTATGGGTTGGCCCTTTTGGAGAAGGTAGAGTTCCAAGTCAGGATGGAAAAAAGAACCAAAACATAAGAACTGGGAGCATCTTTAATTGAAACTTCAGGGGACAATGAGCACAGAAAGCATATGGGTAATCGCTCCCCAGGCCTTCCAAGCCAGCTGCGATGTCAGGAGGGCAGTTTCAGCCTTTGGAGATAGCTCATTAGGGCAGAGAGTGAGGATGGATGGGACGAGACAGAAAGCCCTGTCCTGCTGAATCACCAGTGCCAGTTCCAAGAGCTGCCCGGGCCATCCCCACGGGCTGCCTGGCTAAGGACTGAGCAAACACGAGGCTACAGAGCTGGCAGAGTGTCAGGGGTGGTGGGGCCAGATGAGAGCTGAAGGAGCGACATCTGTGAATGAATGTGATGAATCATCTCTGTTTCAGCTAAACCCCAGCTCCGCCTCCCACAAGTGGAGCAACCAAGGGTGAGGCACTGAGATGGTTGGAGAGGAAAGGATTGTCCGACCAGCTGTTCTAATTGGTGGTTGAAGCTCTCGAGTCAGAACAGCTAAGACTCAGATCTCGTTCAGTCCAATAGATGATGAGAAAAATGGAGACAAAAGTTCTCCTAATGACTTACTCTCATTTTTTTTTTAATTAGAAAGAAGATTTCTTTTTTCTGATTACAGAAACAATGCATTGTTTTTTTTAGAAAATTTGGAAATCCACAGCATCTTCACAAAGGCAATAAAATATATCCGTAATTGCATCACTTGGCAACAATTATCAATATAAATTCACTTGCAACACTCTTCTCTCAGGAGAGCAGGGCACTTTGCAAACATTTTCTAATTCATTCTACAGTGCAGGTGTGTGAGGGTTGGTTGGAAGTGAGTAGTGCTTCCTGTTATGGTCACCACAGGGAAGTCAAAATAGCAAAGTCACCGACTTGTTTGGTCTCTGTGATGGCAATGTTTTCTGTCCACCGTTTCCAGCCTCAAATAATAAAACATAACCTGAATGATTCACAGTTGTTCGCTGCTTCTCAGTTGTAAAGAGCTTTCCCTTGTGCCGCCGTCTTCTAGGTACCTTCCATATTTGTTCACCTACGTTCTAGTTCAGAGGCAGCCATGATTTAAGAGAGATTAACTGAGTAGTTGGAGGTAGAAAACCAGGAGCCAGGACTTCCGATCCCTTTACTTGTGGAGAACCATGCTTCACTCCAAATCTTCATGCTTAAGTCAGCAAAATGAAAAGAGTACACTGCTCCTTATACAGCTGTAGTGTGTCTGCGTCGATGGAAATGCTGTAAATAAGCATTGTGCACGCACAGGGTGCACAGGAGCAGATGATTTGTGGACCTGTCCAGCCGTGTGTTGTCCAGTATGGTGGCCACGAGCCACATGGGGCTGCTGAGCACTTCACAGTGTGGCTTCTGCAACTAAGAAATGGTTTTTAAATTTTATTTAATTTTAATTAATTCAAATTTTAAAACTTATACTCAATTTAGTTCTTGGAAAAAATTGAAGTATGCTTAGAATAATGTGTGTATGTGAATTTTTTCAACTGTAAATTACTTCAAATCTAAATGCAGAATCCAGTCTTTCTGATGAAAAATTAGTGTCTACGTTGAGATGTGCTGTAAGTGTTAAAATATACTGCAGATTTCAGACTCAGTGTGAAAAAAACACAAAATATCTTGATAATAATTTTCTTATAGTAATTATATCTTCAGATGAAAATATTTTGGATTCATTAGATTAAATAAAGTATATTATTAAAATTAATTGCATCTATTTTATTTTACCTTTTGAATGTGGCTGCTAATAAATTTAAAATATTTATGTAGTTTGCATATTTTTATTGGATACAGCTACCTGTAGCAGATTCCCAGCTATATCTTCTAAGCCATGAGCAATGAGGGTCTGTCTTAAACCTATTTATTATTCTATTTTGTCTGAAAGGCTGAAAAATTGTACTCTATCCTGGAATTTGACACAACCTTGTAAAATGACTATAACTCAATAAAAAATGTTGAAAAAAAAAGAAAAAAGAAAAACCAACAAACTATTAGACATCTCTCCTTCAGTTCAATAGACAGGCATATTTTAGAACCATGGATTGGTAAATGGCATAAATGTCAATGTTAGAACCACTAGGGTTTCAGTGTGGGCTGCATGTATAACAATGTATGATTTTCTGTTTCTTTTTTCTTTTTACTTTAGAATAATTTCAGGCTCATAGGAAAGGTATATAAGAGTAGAAAGAACTTCCATATACTTTTACCCAGAGTCCCCATTCAGGTGCTTACAACTGACCCAGTAAAGTCTTCTTTAACAGAAGCTCCAGCCCAGGATTGCACGTTGCATGGAGTTGTCGCCTCTCTTCAGTGCCCTTCCATCTGAAACAGTTAGCTCCTCAGTTCTTCTCGGACCTTTATGATCTTAAAATTTTTGAAGGTTACAGGTTTGGTATTTGTAGGATGGCCCTCAATTTAGGTTTGTCTGATGTTTCCTCATGTTGAGTTCAGGCTGTGAATTTTGGGCTAGAATATCATGGAAGTGATGCTGTGATCTTGCTAGGTGCTGTCAGCTGCATGTGACTTCCATTTGTCTAATTTCTGACGATGTTAACTTTGACCACTTGAGTTAGATGACGGCTGTCAGGTTTGTCCACTGTAAAGTTATTTTTTTCTTGAGACTTGAGACGTCTGAGTTATTTTATCTTGAGACTATGAAATACCCCATTCTTCACCAAATGTTACCTCCTAGTTTGGCACTGATTTATGTTTCTTGCCTGAATGGATTATAACTGTGATAATCCCTAAAATATAATTTTCTAATTCTATTGTTTTTCTACATTATTAGAAATTATTATTCTAAATTATTATTGTTCTTTACTCAATTATAAATTATTATTTTTTCTACATCCATTTTTCTGTATATATATAAATGACTTTCTAATTCCATTATTTTCAACACTTATTAGACATTTTATTCTACATTATTATTGATTATATAATCAATTATAAATTATTATTTTTCTATACATATTATATAAATATAATATGGCCTCTTGGATCTTTATTTTATTTAAAGAACGATAATCCATTACTACCATTATTTATTCTGACATTCAGATTGTCCCTGGATTCACGAGAGGAAGCCTTTCAAGGGAGCTTTTTGTCCTTTTGACAGGCACCCATCATTCTTTGGGTATTTTTTAATCTGGTGGTTTACTTGACTGGCTTATACTGCCTTATAAGAGCTCATTCTAAATTTTTCAGGAAATTTGAAAGTCATTGATACTTACAATCAAGCATGTTGGGAGAATTGATTTACACCATAGAAAATGGCAAATGCTACAACCAGAACTTTTTCCTCCAAAGATCTAGTTTGTTAGAAATTTGCCAGCACATCAATGTTTCTGCCATGAAAAGATGTTCCAGGGTCATCTTATTCCTTAACTGCCACAGGCTTGTATTCACCTACTTCTCCAAGGATCCTTGATTCCTTCTAGTGGAGAATTAGAAACCAAGATCTTGAAGCTAGGTGAATGCTAGTGGACACACTTGGGTGAACAGAACTGGGAAAGACTGCTTTGTGTGTGTGTGTGTGTGTGTGTGTGTATACACTAGGAAATGTATGCATTATATACACTTTAATTTTAAATAAACATTTTATTTTGGAATAATTTTAGATTCCCAGAAAAATCAGAACACAGGTTTCCTGTGTATTCTTCACCGCAGCTTCCCCCAATTTTAATATCTTATGTAACCGTGGTACATTTATCAAAACTAAGAAGTTAATATTGGTGTAATACTATTCACTAAACTATAAACTATTTAGATTTCATCAGTTTTTTCCACTAATATCTTTTTTCTGTTCCAGAATCCAATCCAGAGTATCATATTGTATTTAGTGCTTACACACACACACTATCTGTCCGTCTATCTATCCATTTCTTTCAAAGAAACCCAAATCCAAAATCTTTCCATCTCTCTATCCCTCTATTTATCTACCTGTATTTAGAACCATGAGTTCAAATCTCTAATCTCAAGGCCACACCACAGGGTTTATTCTAGCTTTTGTACTTTCCGTATTTGTATCTTCCTTGACCATGAGAAACTTAGCTCCTATTATCCTTATTGACTTATTGGCTAGATCCCTGTACGTAACCGCTTTTTTTTTATTCCACTGGGCTGTTGCCCCTTTCAACCCACTTACATCACATGGATTCAGACCCTTCCTAGGTCACCCCCTCACACAGGCCTGCCTATTGGCTTTTTGACTGAATTAGGCAGGAGGGTAGGAAAGAACATTGGAATTTATTCAAGTTTCTTAATCTCTTAGAATCTCATTTTCCTTTATTAATTGCTCAGGGATTAATAATATTGTACCACTTTACTGTTGTTATTGTTGTCAAGGACGAATTAAGCATGAAGCAGGGATCCTAGAAGGAGGGACTATGGAATTGAGTAATTTTGGTCTTTGCCACCGTGATGAGTGTTGGCAAACTAGATATGCATGAAAAATGTACCTAAAAAGTTGGTCTTCTATTATTCAGAGATATTTTATGAGTCTGGGCTTATTAGAAATTATTGGCATAAGTCAGAGCTTCTCAACCTTAGCAGTACGGATGTTTGGGGCCAGAGAATTGTTGTAAGGAGCTGTCCTATGCCTTATAGGACATTTAAAAGATGCCTGGCTTACCCCCCTAGAAGTAGCACCCCTCTCCAAGTCATTAACAGCAAAAATTTCTCTAGAAATTGACAGAGATCCCCTGGTGTCAAAATCATACACACAGACAGACACGCAGACCAGCTGGGATGGACTGGAGTAAATGGTTGGCTTTGTCTTAACTACATTCTCTGTTACCATGTTTGAGGAATGGAATCTGTGATTTAATTTAAAAAATTTTTAACAGTTACTTTATAGTATTTTTTCCAAAGATTTGGACTGAAAAATCAATGACGCAATTCAAAATTAGGCTGAAAATAATTTAATCTCCATTTTGATTTGGAAGTTGCTGATTCGAGCCTCAGTTACGACTGAGTTGTGGACATTTGCAAATCCTGGCCAGCACAGAGTCCTCCTAATGTGGCTTTGGCTAAGTATAGCTTGCCGTGAGAAAATTACAGCAAGGATTTGCTTTTCTCTCAAAGAAATCCAAGCACTACCTTCTAGTTTTTTCTCCTCTAGTCTCCTTCATGCATTTTATATTCTAGCTAAATGGAATGTTCTTTGTCCAGTAAACATTAGTTGGAATAATGAGTAGATATTTATTAACTTTCCTAAAAGGAAGGAAGTGGGAAACTTATTACCACATCGTACAAAGGGTTTAATTTGTCAAAAATGGCTCAAGTAGTCAGTAACAGTGTGAGCCGGAATGAAGTGTGAATTAAGATTTTTAAAGAGTTTCTCCGGTTCTTCCATTGAAGTCTCTGAAACCTTTTTGCACAAGGATTTCCAGCTAGTGTCCAAATCACTGCAGTCTCTCTGTCTACAGTTCCACCTCTGAGTGGAGGAAGAGCTTGCTGTTAAAAGAACTGGAGAGAAACACACAAAACAAACAAAATCGGCAACAACATAGCAACTACATAAATTCAAAATGATCAACACAAGTAAAAACCTTAACTCCTCAGGATGACATGGAAGAGGCCTGAACTTCAAAACACCTTCATTTTGCACCACCCTCTAGAATGGGGTTTTGGTGACCCAGGCGGGGCGGAGCGAGCTGCATCCACACAAAGGATTACATGGCAATAAGCCTTCTCAGCTGAAGATGGAAGGAGAGCAAGTGCCCAGTAAACTCTTGCAGGTGCTGACTTCAGTGCAGGAACACCAGCCGCTGGTAACCTGCCATTGTTAATTTAAGAGATTGCTAATATACAAGGAACCTGAAGAAATCATTGTAAAGGAAGGCAGGTCATTTGGCTCAAGACCTGAAGAGGGGACTCACAGTGATGGAGAAGCTTGCTCTCCATCAAACAGCCTTTCCAAACAACAAGTGGATCTCAGACCATACTTTTAGAAATGGTGCCCTGAGGCCATCAGTTCCAAAAGGTTGACAGTGATTTCCTCGTCTGCCTGGTAACCTCCGAGTTGGCTCTTATCACCACCCCGTACACAGTACACCCAACACAGCAAACTTACAATTGCACCCACTTTTCCTCCTCACGCCACCCTCCCCCCGGCTGCCCGCCAGTACCAGGCAAAAGGCCACTGGGGAGAAAAGTCGCCTTCATCAAAACACAAACAACCCAGAAACCACTTAGGTTTGGGTTTCTTGGACGACGCTACAGAAAGGGATAATGATCCTTTCTCAGTGTACTTATTGGCATTCATTGAGCAGCCAATAGTTTATTTTAGCTAGAGTTTGTGATGTAGCATCTATATTTAATTCCACAAGCTGTGGGGCAACTCAGATATTTACAAACACAATCCCGGAAACAATGTTGTTTGCTGGTCACAGCTGCATCTGTAACATCTCCGGAGCTCTGTGCTGTTTGGCAGAGCTCAGGGCATTATCATTTTACATTCTGGTCTGTGCCAAGGTCCCAATAGGGCAGAGCTTGGGCTAAGAGTTCAGATTCGGTGACAGGCATGGCCGAAAGCCAAGAGCGAGAGTAACGGTGAGGGCTGTGGGTCAGGAGGGAGAGCTGCTCGTCAGCCCCGCCGCGGGACTGTAGCCTGCACAGTGATGAGCAGTTTCTGTGTGGTTGGCTGAGGTTTCTTTTGGCTTCCCAGGTCTGAGAGAAACACTTAAACTCTCCTAAACAGGGGCTGGCTCTGCTGGGAAGTGAGCTGGGAGCTTCAGCATTGGAAGCCAGACAGTGGGAAGGAGGCAGGAACAGAGAAGGTTTCCTCTGTGGAGGATGGAACCAGCTGTGTGCCAGGGGTTGCGGAAGGATGACGAAGCCAGCTTCACTAGCTGGACCCTGAGGGGGTGGCTGGGTATAGCCGGGGCAGGGGCCAAGTGGCATGATTCCGGCAAGCTTGGTAACAGAATACATAGAGAGGGAAATATATATAATTAGCTGGTGGGACAATTCAGAATTAGACAAAGGGGCAGGCAATTCTGGGAGGTCTGTCTCCTACAACAGGATGTCGGGAGCTGAGAGCAGAGGATTCCAGAGCCAGTAAGGATGCAAGCCCCTTACGCCTTAGATGCCCACTCTGAGACTGGGCAGGAAGGAGGGGCTGGGGAACTTGGGCACAGGCTCAGTTGGGTTTGGGGGTCTAGGGGAAGAGGACTGTAACTCAGGGGCACACAGGACAGCAACGTTTGTAATTTTTCCACCAGGAGGACCCAGACTGGGGGAATGTGTCTGACCTTATGGTTTTTAAGACAGTACACATGAACTATAACTGGCATCTCATAAGGCCACGCTGACAGGCCATCTAAACAGGAGCCACACAACTTCCCCCAAAACAGAAGGCTTAAGTGTCTTTGTCCAAGGCAGGAAATTGATTTTAGATGAATCTTGCCTTTGTACCTCAAGATTCTAGACTTTTCATCAATCCGTGAACATTTTTGTAAAATGAGAGTGACCTAGAGGAATTGAGGCTAACCTGTGACCACAGGTCCCTTATCAGAGCCTGTGGATCTGAGGTTAATCGGCCATTTGGATTGTCTTAAGAGCTTTCTTGGGAGATCATTGTCTTCTCTATTCTCAAGTTTCCTCCTCTGTTAAATGGGCATAATAACAGCAAACAACATCAGCTTCCTAGGGTTTTATGAGAATCAAATGAGCCAATGAATGGGAAGTTTTTAGATCAGTGTCTGGCACATAATATCTGATGTCTAAACATAACTGGAGATGATGATGATGGTAGCTCTGGAACTCTTGGGTTCTGGCTTCTGAAAGTTTGAATTTCCTACTGACATGTGAAATAAAGACAAGATGGGCTCTAGGCTTAGTGTTGAGAGACCCAGGTTCAAGTCCTGGTTTTGCCCCAAATCAGTGGCGTGACCTGGAAAGACTCATGGCACCCCTGAGGCTCTGCGTTCTTTCATCTGTTGAACAGCGTGAAGGGGATTCCGTCACTGGCTGGTGCTGGAGAGTTATATCAAAGTCTCCTTCAGGGGCTTCTGAAATATTCCAGAATACATACATACACCCACATTCAAGATACTAGTTATTTCTCTCTTTCCTTCCCTCCTTGTCTCCAGACCTCTCCTCCCCACACCAGACACACGCACCACACCCACTCCACTGCTGAGATCCACTGGGCCAGGGACGCTCCAGGATCTTACCCCTTGCCCCCAGTTCCGTGACCTGATCAGGTGGAAATTAGTCAGGGACCAAAGTGACCAAGTAGTCAACACAGAGGCTATCTTCTTGGAGAAAATGAGTCTCCGAGATGTGATGGGCAGATACAGACTCACAGAGAGCAGAGGAAGGCAGGAGTCAGCACAATGGTGGGGCCCACAGCCAGGCTGTCAGGGGTCACATGACATAGGCCACAGCTAAAGACAAAAGGCCTGCCCACGTCTGCAGTCATTAACGACGGAGGGTGTGACAGGAGGACGTGGGGTCACTCGGAGTGACCTGAAGAGGCCCCCAGGGGGCTAATGAGGACACATTCTGAGCAGAGGCTTTACCTCCTCAGGCTCCTTACCTGTAAACAAGAACAGCAGCAAAACAAACCAAAAGCCCACGTTGCACGAGGTGGTTGGTGCCTATGGACTCTTTCCGGGCTTTAAGAACCGACGTTGAAGCGTTGGAGGAAGGGACAGTGAACGTACTCACTCAGCACAGGCCGGGCGCTTCTTAGGGCTTTACAGACACTAATGCATTTAACCCCCACGCCCTGTGAGGAGACGCTTTTATGATCACTCTTCTTCCTAACAGAAGAGGAAGCTGAGGCCGCAAAGTGGAGCCAGCATGGGAAGCCAGGCGCTCTGGCTCCATGGTCCATGCCCCTGGCGCCTCCACTACCCAGCGGCTGGTGGGGGTCACGGTGCCTGGCAGAGGAAGGCAGGTGTGTTCTCAGGGCCGCAAGTTGCTGCAGGGGTTTCATGATGAAGGAGTGTAATGAAAATGGTTTTGAGGAAGGTTAGTCTGCATGGAGATCAGGTTTGAAAGGCTTTGAAGTGTGCGAATGTTCCTGTAGAGGTTCTGTTTGATCTGCAGTGCCGTCTTCCTCTTTTCTGGAGACCCCCGTGACCTCAAGGGAAGCCCTGGGCCCTGGGGGGTGGGGTGGGGCCATATCCTGGTCTGTACACCGTGGCCTGGGCTTTATTGGGCAAGGCTCTGGGCAAGCTTGTCAGCCCGTCTCCCCAAAGAAAGTGCCAAGGATGCCCGGCAGGCAGTTCTGAAGCCTGTCACTGACAAATGAACCCCGTCTTTGATGAGTGAAGGGCTGGCTATCACACAGCAGAAACCTATAGATCTGGGGCCCTGAGGGGATGGAACGTATGAGGGCTGCTGCCACTAAAGCTTAGTGTGTGTTTGGGAGGGTGTGGGGGGTGGGAGGGAGGAGACAGAATATTACTCTTTTAAGCTCATTATTGGATTGTCAAGTCCTACATTCTGTTCATGCTCCCTGAGGGCCAGTCTATCTTGTTCATCAGATTTACCACCATCACCTAAAACAGTCCTAGTGCACAGAAACTGTCTGATGGACAGAGGTGAAGGAGGGTGAGGAGAGCTGAGTTATAGGTTTTGGAGACAGGATACCTGAGTTTCCCTTCTGCTTTCTTGTGGAATGATCTCTCCAGCAAGTCCTTTCACCTGTCCACGTGCCTCTCCTGTTTGAAGCCTAGCAGTGGGGAAATGCATCAAGTGTGCCTTGCTAGTTCCATGCCACTTCTGGGGGTGACACTGAAGGTCATATCCCAGAGCCTGGGGAGGCTGGTGACAGTCGGGGTGTAACATCTGCCCGGGTGCACGCAGAGAACGATTGCACTGCTGGAGCTCTCTGAAGCGCAACCAGGAGCACATTATAGGGGTAAAAGTGCCGTGGTTAGGGTCTGCTGAGACTGGCAGGTCATCCCAACAAGAGAGGAGAATAAAAGTTAGTAATCTGAACGGATAGCACCCCATATCTACCCTCCCCTTTAGGAATCCTCACCCCAGAATGTCCTGTCATTTCTCCTGTCTCCCGTCCCTTTCTAGCCAAAGCAGGAGGTTTCACATCAAGACGTTGTGGGTGACAAGAACAAATAGCCCTTTCTGTGGGTTTTTACCACTGACACCCTCAGACTTCTTCAAGAAAACGTCTCTTCAATAGAGTTGACCAATTAACCATGCAAATGGCTTGAAAACTTATTTAATGTCACTGCCTAATCACTTTAATAAATGTCACTGCTCCAACAGGCAAGGATTTCTGCTTTATCCCTCACTTCTCGTATGCTTGACTCCCTTTCTAAAACACAGAGCTCCTCCCCAAAAAGACTAAAATCTCAATGCCTCTTCCCTTCTATTTGTGCCCCCTTTATGTGCATAGCATTAAGGAATTTCAGCATTGGGCGGGACCATAGGGGTCATCTTACCTCTTCAATCATCTGACTGATGACCAAAGAGAGGGAAGGGACTTGCTCTCAAGGTTACTGACTTGAAAGTCTTGAAGCCTGCATGTTTGTATAGCTGTAGGTCATGTAAATAGCGCAGTGATTTGTGAATATTGTGGGATGTAGAGAAATCAGACCTGGATCTGCCCCTGACAGTCAGGACCTTGGGCAACTCACTGATTTATTCCCGGCCTCAGTGTTCTCATCTGTTAAAAGGGAACCTAAAATCTGGGAAACAAAGATTAAGTGCCATTTTATTATCTGTGCTCCATTAGCAGCAACTCCCACACAAATATAAAATGATAGACAACTTATGGTTACCAGGGGGGAAGAGGGTGGGAAGGGATAAATTGGGAGTTCAAGATTTGAAGATACTAACTACTATATATAAAACAGATAAACAACAGGTTTCTACTGTACAGCACAGGGAACTATATTCAACATCTTGTAGTAACCTATAATGAAAAAAAATATGAAAATAAACATGTATGTATATGTATGACTAAAACATTATGCTGTACACCAGAAATTGACACAGCATTGTAAACTGACTATACCTCAATTTAAAAAAAAGTTAAAAAAAAAGATAAAGGCCGGTATTTATTAATGACAATTTTGTTAATCATAATACTAATTTCATATCGGTTTCTCCTTTTCTTCTGGTCTCTAACCATAGCTTAGCCATGTCCTTACCTCCTCCAACACGTTATCTCTCCTCTGCACAATAATTTTCAAAGAGAAAACTCTACTTCTATCTCACTTGCCCAGACCGAGCACATGAGCAGCTGGTGCCCCAAATCCCAGTGGCTCTGTTGACACAGCTCGCACACGTGGAGATGGAGCAGGAGGGCTGGGTGATGATCTCGGAGTGGTGGAGGTCTGATCCATAAAATCTCTTCCATTTTGAAGACAGAGCTGCCTACTGCTCATGTGACTTTGTCTACCCTTGACTTTTTCTGTTGACAAAACTGGAGCCCATTGAATTCATGGCTTAATTAACAGGTCTGAGCTAACAGACAAAGGAAAACCCAGAACTTACTGTACGTACCTTTGGTCCAAAGCTAATTTATTATTCGTGCAGATGTAAAGCTCCGTCTTGAGTGTGGTCTAAGTAAATGAAATTATTTGGCTTTCACAAGTAAATTTAGAATTCTTTCCACAAGGAGCTAGCTTAGCCATGACCTTAATACACTCACATGTAACCCGAAGGTTTACTTTCACAGCCAGTCTCAGGACCGAAGAACTACGTGGAGGCGGTATGGGAAAGGCGCTAATTGTTTTAACCTGATGAACATTAGCGTTACCAGCAGAAGTCAGGAGAATCTAAATAGTTCAAATTTTTTTGAATTTCTTTTTTTTAATTTTACATTATTTTTTTAAATTCTTACTTTTTATTGAAGTGCAGTCAGTTCACAGTGTTAGTTTCATATGCACAGCAAAGCGATTCAGTTATACATATACATATATATATATATTTTTCAGATTCTTTTCCATTACAGCTCATTACAAGAATTGAATATGGTTCCCTGTGCTACACAGTACGTCTGTGTTGTTTAGTTTATATATAGTAATGTGTGTCTATTAATCCCAAACTCCTAATCTATCCCTCCCCACCGCCTTTCTCCCCTGGTAACCACAGTTTGTTTTCTATGTCTGTGAGTCTATTTCTGTAAACGGTAAACATTTGCTGGACAGGTTGCTGTTACAAAGTTTCTAGTGACATTATTTGTGGAGAATAAGTAGGAAATGGCCAAAAGCTATTCTCCTTAAAAACTCTAATTTTTACACAACTGTCAATGCAGCAATTATTTTGTCTTTTTTTTTTTTTTTTTAAGGTGAAGGAACAAGTTCTAGGGGTTTTATTTTTAATGAAAATTTTGAAACCTCTTTAAAACTTTTCTTACTTAGAAAGAGATTTTTTTTTTTTAGTCAAAATGTCTTCAGATCCTGAAGAAAACCAGTGAAATGGAAACCACGTGATCCCGAGGCCAGGTTTTTCAGAGGAGCCGTCAGCACAGAATTCAGGCGTTCTTGCTGTGCTCAGCAGACCCGGCCCGGCAATCAAAACCATTTGATGCTAAAGCTGATACTCCTATATAACCAGGAAGGTTCCAGCACATTGTGAGCCCTGAAAAAGCATGATTGCAAACAAAGAATGACAAGCACACGCTGACTTAATATAGCTCGCTTCTTTCAGAGAGCACACAGCTTTTCATACACATGCTCTCACCTGTCCTTAGAAAACTCTCGAGTAGCAGGGGAGGGGTGGCTACCACCTCTGTGTTACAGCACAGGCCACCAAGAGGTTCAGTGGCTGGGCCAAGGCCACACGTTGTCACCAGCTCACAGTGATCCCTCCATGAAACCCACGGAACTGATTCATCACTTATTTTTTTAATTGAAATATAGTTTATTTACAGTATTGTGTTAGTTTCTGGTATACAGCATAGTGATTCAGTTATACATATATATTCTTTCCCATTATGGGTTATTATAAGATATTGAATACATTTCCTGTGCTATACAGTAGGGCCTTGTTATTTATCTATTTTATGTAGTTTGCATCTGCTAATCCCAAACTCTCAATTTATCCCTCTCCTCCTTTCCCCTTTGGTCACCATAAGTTTATTTTCTATGTCGGTGAGTCTGTGTTTTGTAAAAAAAAATTTCATTTTTATAATTTTTTAAGTTTCACATATAGGTGATATCATATATTTGTCTTTCTCTGTCTGACTTACTTCACTTAGTGTAATAATCCCTAGGTCTATCCATGTTGCTGCAAATAGTATTATTTCATTTTTTATGACTGAGTAGTATTCCACTGTATAAGTATACCACAACTTCTTTATCTAGTCATCTGTTAATGGACATTTAGGTTGTTTCCATGTCTTGACTACTGCAAATAGTGCTGCTATGAATATTGGGGTGCATGTATCTTTTTGAATCAGTGTTTTCTCCTGTTATATGGCCAGGAGTGGGATTGCTGGGTCACATGGTAAGTCTATTTTCAATTTTTTAAGGAACTTCCATACTGTTCTCCATAATGGCTGCACCAAATTACATTCCCACCAACAGTGTAGGAGGGTTCCCTTTTCTCCATACCCTCTCCAGCATTCATCATTTGTGATTCATCACTTATTTTTGAAGACTATGTGTGAATGTTGGAATCTTTTGTAAAAACAAAGACCTGGCCTCTGAACTTGAGAGGGTTCATTATCTAGGCAAGGGTGATGTAGTATGACTCAGGGGAGGTGATCAGATTTAGGGGATATGATCATTATCATTCTGCTCAAGAAATTGCCACACTGGCTTTCTCTCATGCCAAGAATAACTGCTAGTCTTCTTCGGGAAGCACTGAGAGCCCTCACCAGGCCAGAATTTGTGCAGAATAGGAGAGAAGTATCATTGTCTTCTACGTGCCTGTATTATCTTTTGATTGCTGTGTAAAAGATTATGACAAACTTACACATAAAGCAATACCAATTCACTTGCAGTTTCTATGGGTCAGGAGTCCAGGTACAGGTTAGCTGGGTCCTCTGCTCAGGGTCTCACCAGACAGAAATCAAGGTGCCAGTCAGGGAAGCAGTTCTAATCTGGGGCTCAGGATTCTCTTCCAGGCCCCTGGGGTTGTTGGCAGAATTGGTTTTCTTGTGGTGGACGGCTGAGGTTCCTGTTTCCTTACTGGCTGTCGATTGGGAATTGCATTCAGTTTCTAGAGGCCACCCGCAGTCTCTTGCTGGAAGCAGGGCTCCCATAGGCCATACACAGTATGGCTGTTTGCTTTCTTCCAGGCCAGCCGAAGCCTGCCTCTCTGACACTTCACCTTCTTTTAGAGGCTCACCTGATTAGGCCAGGCTCACCCAAGATACTTTTCCTTTTGATTAACTCAAAGCCAGCTTATTAGTAACCTGATCATGGGAGGAGTATCCCATTATATTCACAGCTCCTGCTTGTACTCAAGGAGAGGGGATTAGATAGGCCATGCACAAAAGGGCTCAGGAATCTTGTGGACCATTTTAGAAACCTGCATTCTGCGTCCTTCCCTCTGGGTCAGTGCTTGTCCACCTTACTGTGTTTGCTGCCTTGGCCTGCTGTGGCAAGCAGCCCCAGTCTCCAAAATAGGCTTCCATCATTATGCCTTTAAATGCACAATGATATTTTATAAGAGGAATTAATCTCAAACGGTAGGTAGCGTTTCAGACAATGCAATGAGCACTTGCTTTCTGAATATGAAAGCAGAGTGTCTGGCACTTAGGAGTCCTTCATTTATGTTTCTCAAGCAATGGATGCATGGATGATTAAATGAGAAATATTTTGGGCATCCTCGTCAGATTACGTGCCATAAAAAGAATGCCTACCCTCCACGTGCAAGGCTGATTCCTCCTTTTAGTTCATAGCTCTTTTTTCCTCTGGTTTAAAAGTAATGCCTACTTCTTATAAAAATACTTGGGAATGTTTTTTCCTTCTTTTTTTTTTATATTTAATATTTTAATCCATCTGGAACTAATTTCCCAATATTATGTATAAATAGTCCATCCCCTACCCGCTAGTTGTTTTGTTTCATTAATCTGCCGCCCACTTCCTGTGCGGTATCACCCAGTTAGTTATTGGAATTTTATAACAGGTTTTAAGATGCGGGTGGGCAGGTGTTGCCTCATCATTATTCTTCCTTCCGCCCCTCTCTCCCCCAGCTCATTAAGCTCAGGTCTGTCTTGCTGCCTGCTCTTGTGCCTTAGTCAGCAAAGCATTCTTTGGCAAAGTCTGGACATGGAACCAGATCTAGGTTCATATTCTGCATTTGCATCTTCCTAGCTCAACGCCTCTGAGTTTCAGGGAAATGGAAACGTGCAATAATAATGCTAACAGTATAAACTTACTGTGAGAAGTAACCAGGGGGCAACTTCTAAGAATCACCCGGCACATAGTAGGTGGTCAGTGGAGTGGAGGAGTGACTCTGAAGGTCTAGGCGCTCAGGCTGCTGTCGCTCCATCCTTACCAGAAGACCCCGCAACTCTTTTGAAAGCATCTTGTACAAATGCCGAGGCTCGGATCTCTCAGACTCAGGCCAGGTGTTAGGCGGGGAGTGCCCAGGATTAATCTTGGCTGCAGCCTCTTCACGTTGGGGTTCACGTTGGTCCAGGGGCAGTCTGGTGGTGAACTGGAGCCATTCCAGGGTGCCCTGGGAGCCTGCGGAGCTGGTGTGAGTCAAAAGCTGAAGCCCACTTTACCTGACCTTCCAGGAGTCTGGGAGTGCCGGGGAATTGCTTTATCCCCAGGGAGCCCATCTCCGGACTTTGGCAGCCAGAGAAAGTCCTCAGAGCCACAAGTTACAGGTGTTGGGGACTGGAAGTCATTCTAGCACACGCCGGTTGGTACAGGTGAGGGGAGATGGGCGAGACTCTGACAAAATGGGTTGCACATTGAAGACAGAAGGGAGTGTGATTGCAAGAACCCCCACAGGATTGAGTTGGCCCTGTGCATCTGCCCACAGGTTTATTAAGGTGACTAGTCATCCTCAGAGAAGTGCGGGCACTGGAAATCCAAGGCCTGTGGTGAGTTGCAGGCAGCCAGGTGTTTTGAAATCCAAAGTCTGACTTCTTTCCTGGCACCTTCCCTCCAACTCAGAGAGGGCAGGGCAGGAATGCACTCATCCATTCCTTCAGGAAGGGTCTTTGAAGGCCTACTGTGTGCTCCCAGGAGCTAGGAGAGGAGGATACACAGCTTTTATGCTACACAGTGAGGAGAAAGAGAGCATGACGGGTATCCGTGTGTTTGGGGGTCTGCTCTCTGATGACAGCAATAGGGCAATCTGCTTTCTCATTCTAACACCATCCCTGCGTGGCTTTTTGTAAAAGAACGGGTTAGATGTTCAAAGCTAGAAAGGGTCTTAGACATAATCTAGTCCAGTCTCTTTACTTTCTCTAAGCATTAACTAAACCCAGAGACGGGATGTGATTTGCCCAAGCTCACCCAGCTTCATAGCAGTGAGAGAACGTCACTCCTCTGCCCACAATTCACCATCCGAAAAACTGGGGTTGTTATTTGCCTCCCATCAAGTTTCTAGGACAGCACACCACCCATGAGGCTGTTTCTGAAGCACAGTGAACATTCCTGAGAGAGGAAGACAGAAGTGGGTGGTGTTAGGTCTACACAGGACACAAGGAAGAAACACACTGTAAGGGTTAAGGATTAGACGATCTGAGTTCAGAAGTCTGCTCTCTACTTAAAAGCTGCATGAGCTTAAGCAACTTTCTTCATCTCTAAACCTCATCTTCTCTCATCTGTAAAATGATGACAATGCTGTTTCCTGTAGGATTTTTTTTTAGTTGAGCTATAGTCAGTTTACAATGTTGTGTTAATTTCTGGTGTACAGCATAGTGATTCATTTATACATGTACTTACGTATTTCTTTTCACATTATTTTTCATTATAGGCCATTGCAAGGTACTGGATATAGTTCTCTGTGCCATACAGTAGAAACTTGTTGTTTATCTGTTTTATATATAGTAGTCAGTATCTGCAAATCCCGAACTACCAATTTATCCCTTTCCACTCCCTTTCCCCTCTAGTAACCGTAAGTTTGTTTTCTATGTGAGTCTGTCTCTGTTTTGTAAATAAGTTCATTTGTGTCCTTTTAATTTTTTTAGATTCCACATGTAAGTGATACCATGGGATATTTTTCTTTCTCTTTCTAGCTAATTTCACTTAAAATGGTGATTGTTTTAAGAATTAAGTGAAATATACATCAACTCTTAGCTCAATGCCTAGAACGAAGATGTGTTACTCAAAGATTTGGAGAATGGGTCCTGCCCGCGTGCTTTGATGTTCACAGGCCCTGGGGGTCAGAACGGGGTGTGCAACTGACATGTCCGTGTTGTGCTTTTCAGTTCCAGGAGCCCTGGAGGAGCGGCTCAGAGCGGGAGAGGGTGGCGAGAGAATGAAGAAACCAACCTCCCGGGAGAAGCATGAGGTGGCAGTGCGGCACTCGGTTTAGAGGGCTCCGGCCGGCGGCGGCCCCGTGGGCAACCCTGCTGGCCCTGGGCCTCCCCGGTTGGGTGCTGGCTGTCTCGGCCACGGCGGCCGCTGTGGTCCCCGAGCATCGTGCCTCCCCCGCCGGCCAGCCGCCCCTGGACTGGCTGCTCACAGACCGGGGCCCCTTCCACCGCGCGCAGGAGTATGCCGACTTCGTGGAGCGCTACCGCCAGGGTTTCACCACGAGGTACAGAATCTACAGGTGAGTGGGGCTTCCCTGGGAACCCAACCTGGGTGTGTGCTCGCGGCCCCACCCGCCCAGCCAGCTGGCAGGCCACAGACCGCATAGCGGAGGGGCCGCAGGCGGGGAGAGTAAGCCTGCCATGTTGGCTTTTTAAAAAAAAAAGAAAGAAGAAAACACATGCAAGCTGGAAAACCTGCTGATGCCTCCTGGGGAACTTAGCAAAAGGGTTTCTATTTATAGGTTGTGCTGCTTATAAATTGAGGACAAATCAGGCGGCATCGAGTCAGCATGTGGCCCGCACTGCTGCGGGAGGTCAGAGTCAAATGCTGGGGCCAAGTTTTAACTAATGGGTGAGGTACTTTTATGAGTTGTAATTACCTAGACATGTAAATGAAGGAAGGGCAGCCCCAGCTCCTGCCTTAGAGGTGCGGGGAGCCCAGCAGGGGCAGGGACGGGCCTGCCCTTCACCACGGTCAGCACCACAGCCTCCAGGGGCCTTGTGCATGCGAATGGGCTGGCCCTTCCCTGCCCCTCAGGCTCGTCCTCAGGTGCATCAGAGCTGAAAGTCAAACATGGGACCTGTCTGGTCCACCTGAGGAGGGGTGAAGCAGGCACAGATTCCTGGCTGCTGGACCAGCACTTCCAAAGCAAAAAGCTCCTCAAAACCCCAACCTCGGGCAACCCAGCGAACCTCAGGGCTCTCTCAAGTGCACCCTGAGTTCAAACTTCCCTTTCATCCCTCTGCCCATTCGCCCCCTTAGCATCACCCCCACTTTCTCTTTACTTTGACTGTAGTCTTCAGACAATCCTGGGAGCTTTGCTGGAATTTTTTTCTTTTATCAAAGACATTCATTTTCTGATTACAGATTAATTTCTAATACAAGAGAGAGACACACACAAAGAGGAGGAATATATAAAAAAGGAGGGGGGTGCTGCGGGAGGAGAGAATATACGAAAAGTACAAAGAGAAACAAGGCTGGAAAGTCACCTATTCTTTTAGCACCTAGAGGTTGCTATTGCTAACCTTGGGCCCATGCATTCCTAGTCATACGAATGTGCTAAATGTTTCAGCCCTTTTGCTAGACCCAGCACTTTACATGCCTTACGTACGTGAGCTCATTTAATGCTCCTGACAATCCTCTGTTGGAAGAACAATTATTCTCCCCTTTTTCAACATGAGGAAATTGGGGTCCAGAGACATTAAGGAACTTGCTAAGGGGCACAGAGCAAATAGTGAAGGCAGAATTAGCTCCCAAGTGGTCAGACTCCAGAGTCTAGGTTCTTAAATATACTTAAAGAAATTATATTTTTCTGTTTCTGAGAGTTTTTTTTTTTTTTTTTAATTTCTGCAGTAACCGTGCAGTCCATTTAGTTTAGAACAGGCTCTCAGAAATAAGGTTTTCAGGTTTTAAGGTATTTAGCACCGGGAGATTCCCAGGGTAAGGGCAGCTGTTTACAGAGGCCATTCTGCTGGTACATGGATCCCACACACCGATGCAGACAAAGGGCCAAGACGAGGTATTTGAAGGGCTGGTGCTTCATGGGTGCAGAGGTATGTAGTCACAAAATCCTGCTCTCAGGAATAGCCTGCCCTCCTTTCAGGCCATTTCTTTCCAATCTGGCCTTAGAAGGGATTGCGGTTCACACTGTCTGCTTCAGTGGCTCTGGTCCCTGCTCTCCTCCAAAGACTAGAGTGGAAATTCACACAGGGCCACTGAGGCAGAGAGCAGCCAGCTCAGGCTGGGAGTGGCTGAGCTAACACCTGCTCCGGCACAAGTAGGCAGACAGAAGAGGTTACCTCGACTCTCAGTACATGTATAAGACACTAGACTGCGTCCCACAAATTTTCCATAAGGCACATTCCAGGTGATGTTCCTCTTTATCCAAGAATTTCTTTTTCCATCTCCCCCCACCCCCCCAAAAAAAGAGAGAGAGAGAGAGAACATCCACCCTAGAATGTATTTAAGTAGTGAATCCTTTCAGTCCAGGAAAACAAGATTGAACTTACCTCAGACTGTTTATCCCAGATCTTTCAAAAACACTGTTATCACCAAAATATATATATATTTAAAGTATATTGGAACTAAAACGTTGGGCTGGGAATCCCAACACCACTGTTCACATCAAAGGGCTATTGGGGGTGAAGCACCAGTTTCCTTCTCCCCTCAATAGGTTTTTCTTCTCATCAAGCCCCAGCCCCAAGCCTGGCAGCCCCCAAATGCCTGAGCAGCCGCTTGGAGCTGGCCCATGGGGAGTGTCTGTAATCACTGTGCGCTGACCACCGTTCTATCAGGCAGTAATGGTTTTTTGATCATTTAATGTGACAGGCTCTTACCATGTGCCAGTCTGTTTCTCTGGGGTCACTTATTGCACATGAACCTGTACTTGGGGAAACAGTAACCAGTCATTCTAACAGGACTGTGGCGTTCTCATTTGCGACCCCTTGGTGGGACGACCAGAGAGTGGTCCCCCGCGGCTGCTCCCGGAGCATTCTGGGAGTCCTGCCTCCAGTTCTCAAGCAAAGCGGTGGACCCAGGGAAATGCAGGACTCCGTATTGTCCCCCTGGGAACTCGCTCTAATCCCTTCCCTTTTTGTCTCTAGGGGCAGTTCCCTCTGGCAAGTTCAAGACCTTGCTTTCTCTAACTAGAGCGGGTCACAGAAAACTGGTGAAATATCCACTGAAGGTCATCCCCAGTGACTAGAAGGGCATTTTGTCCAGAAGGGCAGGGGGAGAAAAAGCTTGCAGAGAATGTCAGAAATGATCTGTGGTAAAATATAGGATCTTGAACAGAATTAGTCTTTTATTCAATTCTGTAAGAAAGCTTTTGGTACCTAAAATTCAGATGGCATCCGCATGTGCTTTCTATATAAGGAAGGAGATGGACCGTGATGGGGGAAGAAGACTTTCCAGTAGGGCTAGAATATTTGGTGCAGAATTACATGATGCTTTCTCGCACAGCAGAAGAGAGACCCTTCTTGCCTTCTAACATTGTAACAATTAGACAACCAGGTTCTAATATTAAGCTCCACATCCCAGCTATTCTTACTTGGATATCAGACTGTGCTCCCACTTGGAGGAGGTAACTGGTCATCCCAGAAGAGCTCTGGCCTCTCTAACCATGTGTCCCCAGGGACTGCTGCTCTCTCCATTTCACGTTTGTATTCTTGTAGGCGAAGGTGCTTCCGAGGGAAGGTTCTGGAGCCAGATGACCTGGGCTCTATTCCTGGAGCTGCAGCTTACTAGATGTGTAATGTTGGGCAAATTATTTAATTTCGTTGTTTCCCAGTTTCCTTATTTGTAAAATTAGGACACTAATAGCACCTGCCTAATGGATTGGCATGAAATTAAGTGAGTTAATTGATGTGGAACTCTTAGAAGCATGCTTAATAAATATTACCTATTACTAGGGTATCCTCAACAAATATTAACCAATGAGAAAATTATAATGAGGTGAGAGCCATGGGTGCCATCTTTGTGATGACATCTGCTGAGGGCTTAGCATGGGACAACTTGTATTAGGAGGAAAAACATGTTCTCTTGCTTTCCTTTTTAAAGTATGTTAACTTTAACTCTGTCTATCTGTCTCTCTGCTGGGAGAATGAATGAATCTTCTCTGGGGCACACTCTTACTGGTCTTGTGGGCTACCAGAAAGAGCTGGAGCATTTCCAGCATATTTTAGAGTCTCCACAGGTGAAGATCTTTCCCCTAAAGTAAGGGATTGCCAACTGAGCAGGCCTTCCTTAAGACGTCCTACAGAAGCAGGTCACTGGTCACTGCCAGATCCTTGGTCTCAGAGATGATGTGAACAATGCCAAGATGGCACCATTACAAGCAGAGAGACAATATACATTCATGTTGAACCTTCCTAAATAACACAGTGTGCTTGGCTGTCTCATCCAATTTTTGGCAAGCTTTTAAATTCCATTAGCCAGCCTCTCAGCATATCCTCAAGCCCGGTCAGACCAAGATCTAAGTAATCAGCCCACTTCTCAGACACCGCCTCATAACAGGCTAGCAGTAAGAGCTGTAAGAGCAGAGGTTCTCCAGTTCCACTTGTGACCCCCAACTACCCGCCTTTACTCCGCTCTAAAGCCCCCACTGCAACAAACACTTAAGTGATCAACCTCTCACAGCAGCCCTATGAGGCTAATGGGAGCTATTAGGGTTCAAGGCAGTGAGACGGACTTGTTCAAGGTCAGAGAGGTAGCCAGTCACAGCCAGAAATAGTACTCAGAGCTCCTGACTTGAAGTCTCCTGCTCATTACTCTAGACCATGCCACTTCCCTTTGACTGGTAAGTGCATCTTCATCATAACACGCAACCTAATCAGGCACCTAAATTGAGCTGATGCAAATGTAAATATGGTTTCTCGAAACACTCTAGCGGTAATGTTCTATTCTCTCTTTGCTACAAATCAAAGTAATGAGCAGTCTGGTTTTTTTTTTTTTAATTTCTTTTTGTATTAAGGCTTTAATAGAGAGATAATCATGGAATTGGAAAAAATCCAAGCCACTATGATGAAACACTTAAAACTCGGAAAGAATAAATTAAAATTAAGAGAGAAAGTTAGAAATTGTACAGAACAATGAGTATAATATTGTGGGTGGGAGAACAGCAGGTAGAATTCCAAATTATTGACCTTCGGCATCATTACCTCCATTTCTATCTGCCTCTCTTTCAGAAAGGAAGGATCTGGCGGTATGTTAGAAGTCTTCAGGGAGAAAAACAAACCAAAAATAAATAAAGTAAATAGATATCTTCATAGAAAAAAAGACCATTATATTCTGATCATGTTCCGGGCAAAGTTTGCAAATTTTGAGAACCAAAGTAGAACAAAGCTTAAAACCAAGAGGGTGGAGTGGTACCCAGAGGTGGGCAGCGTAGAAGCAGGGACGTGTTTTAGCAGGTGCATCTGAAAATACCCAGCAAGGCAACCAGAGATAGAGTCAGATGACTTGGTGAATGAAGGCAGTTAAGGCAAAAAGAACTTTTCAGCAGCCACCAGAGCAATGACTCTAAGAAACAGTAACCTGTTTGTAATTCATCAGATGGAAAGTAAGATTTGGCAATAGCTTACAGGTGAAGAAAGTAAGAAATAGGCAAAACCAATTCTCTTATCCACACTGCTCCAGCAGCATTGGCATTGGCATTACCCGAGAGCTTGTAGAAATCACAGAACCTCGAGCCTCACCCTAGACCTACCAAATCAGAATCTGCATTTTAACAAGAGCCCCCGATGAACAGTATGACATTAGAGCTTGATTGCACTCAGGGCTTGGGAGATGGAGAGGAGAGCAGGAATGACCAGGGTGGAGAGGGGCAGAAGGCTTCATGGTGAGGCAGCATCCTCCGTGATGCATCTGTGGTAAGAAAATATTTACAGGAGATGTTACAAATGAAGTCAAATAGTGGTCGGGGGAGGTTAAATTTAGGAGTTATCAGTGCCAAGGCACATGAACTCTTAAGAATAGATCCAGCAGCTGGGAGAAAAGTTTAAAAGCAGAAAAGGCCGGAGGGCCTAGAACCGGCCTGTGGGTGCCTCCCGGGAGATGCAGAGGTGAGGAGGCAGGGAGCAGCTGTGGAAGCAATCACAGAAGGAGCTCCAGAGCTGATTTATCATCCGGACCACGTCTCACAGACTTAACAAATACTGATTTGAATAAACAGTGAACCCTGGGAGAGACACCATCTCCAATTAAGAGATCACAATCCACATAAATAAACGGCAAGCGAAGGCAACCTCAGTGGGCCCGGATGAATCCCGGTGATTGGCTAGGCGTTCATTACGCTCCAGCGGTGGAGAAGGGCTGTGTTATCACGCGGCTGCAGGGCGCCGCGGGGGAAGCGTGGTTCTCCGGCGGATGGGACAGGCGTGGGTGGAGGTGAGCTCTTCTGGAGAAGCGCCCATCACCTGAGCAAACTGATCTCTGCCCTTCTCGCTGTGCTCATATTTTGGCAAGGGAGTTTGCTGGGGTGGAAGGATAAGCAAACTAGAGCAAAACAAATTAGAGCAAAATCGGAGGCAACGCGGAGTAATGAGCCTGCAGTCTGGGCACAGGTACTATTTCTCAGTCCATAGAAGTGAGGAGGTAAGAGAAGGACAGAACAAAATGTCTAGAATTTGCTTTCATCAAGAGTTCAGTGCTGGCTAAATGTGCAGCCGGATACCTGACACAGGATATCTATCCAAGGCTGTTGACCTAGCAGAAGGCCTTCACCCAAGGAATTCTATTCCAGCAGCGTCTGGATGACGAGCCTTGCGAGGGCACATGGGCCCTTGAATGGGGGCTTGCACATCCTCATCTTTGTGCAGCGTCCTGTCTCCATCTCTGCCATGGAAATGCAACAGCAGGGCAACCGACCTCTGCAGAGGAGAGGGGTTCTGCTCTCTTGGAGCAGGGAGAAATAGCACAGAGACCAACGACTAGGATTCAGGAATTGTAAGAGGAGCAACGTTCCTTCAGTCTGTTTTATTGAAGGCCACCCCTGCTTATGCTTCTACCAGATTCTGATAATAAACCATGACCAGGGACGACACAGGTCCTGATCTGCTTAGAACAGCAAGTGGCATGTGGTGGGGCATTGGTTCACTCATGACATGTTTATTGAGTATCGTTGTGTACAAAGTACACAAAGACAAGTACGTTTGGAGAAAGTGCTGGATTACTCTGCACAGACAGGCCAGGAAAGCTGGGCTTAAAAGAGGATGCCTGGGTCAGACTCTGATGGATGAGTGGAGACCCTCCAGGTGGGAGCTTGGGGAACGGTGCTGTAGACACAGGAGCAGAATAACCAGAGGTGTGGGAGCACCAGGTGCGCTTTAGAATCCAAGCAGCCCGTCCCATGTGTCCAGCGTAAATGCCGAGAAGCATGTGACTGTGTCCCTTCTTCACCCGCTCTTCTCTGCTGTGTTCTTTCTGCCATATCTTGTTCCTCCAAAAGGCGAAAAAGCATCTCTTAGACACTGACTTCTTCCAGGATGCAATTTTAAAAACCTCTCACCTGGAGGGGGCATGGGATTTTTCCCTGCATTAGCAGTGAGTAAAATGAATTAAAAGTAATTGCATATCTGGAGAAGGTAGGACCAAAGGCAATTCTTTGCATTTCTACCTTGGTAAAATGGAGTGTGAATATTCACCTGGTGAGGAAATGGCAAGCAGTCTTTAAGGTTTTATGAAGCCACTAGTTCAACTGAAATCCAGCATCATATATGCTTAAAAAATTAAATTCGGAATATAAGCTCCCCACACTGTGTGTTTGCTCACTTGGTCCTGTTGCAATATTTACGGAGCATCTGCCTTCTGGAAAGCATTATTCTGGGCATTGTAGCAGGCTACACAAGATGAAGAAAACAGGGTTTTACTGATTACCAGGAATTCAGCTGTCCAGTTTGAGTGACAGCACACACACGGAAAAACAGACTGGAACGTAGCGGGAGAAGAAGCTCTGGGGAGAAGAAGATATTTAGCACATTCTCGGTGACTGATGGATAGATTTGCTCCCTGGATGCCATATCAGAATGAATTCTCAGGATGTCAGTCCTGCCTTCCCCCAGGACAAAATGACTCTTGCCCCAAAATTTCCCCTGTGTTTTGGGGCTCTTTCCAGGTCATCCACTGGGCTTGAAATAGGATTGCAAAGATGGTCTGTAAAAATAAAAATGTGCAGGAAATTCAGGGAAAATCCAGGAAGGCCAAGGGGAGAGATCTACATCAGTCTTGTTTTTCGATGAGATTTAGTAGAGAGATCTTGAGTCAGTCAGGAAGAGAAAAAGAAGATTAATTTTTGCTTTGAGAAATAATTAATTTTATTCATGAATGAATGGCTACTTAGAGACGTGTCTATGTAGAAAGGAGTGAGGTAGGCTTCATCTGGAAACTGTCATGACACAGATGCAGGCAGGCAGGGATACTGGCTAGCCACGTGGTCTTTTCATTTTTTTTTCCTTTTTCTCCTCAAGAGAAGAGCTTTTTCTGGGTCAGCTTTTTCCCCTTCATTCAGCTTCTGCCACATTTATCCCACCTCAGGGCTTCCCACATCTCCCACAAGAAAATTGTTTCAGCCCACGTAGCCTAGAACATGTGGTGGGGCATTGATTCACTCATGGCGTGTTTACTGAGTGTCTTTGTGTGCTGGCCACGCCCAAAGTGCTGAGGAAACAGCCGTGAACAAGACACAGCCCAGGCCTCGGGAAGCTCTGCCCTCAAGGAAGACAGACCCGTGGGAGCAAGTGGTTGGAAGTGGGCTGCGGTCTGTGAAGCGGTGCAGAGCGCTGTGGGTGACGAGTTGGGTTCTCGTGCCAATCATCCATCTTCTCCAGGGTTAGAAACAGGTGAGTGTGCTCGAAGCTAGTGGAACAGGTTTATTACCAAAAAGCTGAGTTGGAGGTGAAAGTCTGGACCCAAGTCTGAGACAAGGATTTCTACCCCCACAATCCATCCCTGACTCGTATTAAAGAGCCTTTGGGTCTGTCGGACTGATCTGCACAATCCTCAGTGCTGGAGAAGGCATCACTGGCTACTGCGGATGGGCTGGGCAGGTGGCCTCAGGTGGAGCTCCACCGAGGAAGAGGGGAAATCCCTCGGAGGAACTGTCAGCTGCAGGGTGTGGATGTCCAAGAGACAGAAGGATCTTGTGAGCAGGGATCCCCAGGCATTGACTTACACTGTATTGAAGTGTGGACCACAGGACAACAGGCTCTCCCCCATCTCCGCAATTTCGTCATGGATGGAAGGAGTAAGGGGGCAAAGACAATAGGTTGTTCTGGGAGGGCAAATACATAACTTAGGAGAGGAAAGCAAAGTATTCCTTCTATATTGTGAAATATTCGTAACAGTAATTAATAGCTATAGATGTTGAGTATTCGTAATATACTCACCATTTTACTAAGTGCATGGTACTCTGTCTACGTATAGGCTAAAGTTATCCTGAGAGCTTTACAAGGGAGATGCTCGTTGTATGCGTATTTTACACTTGAAGACACTGAGTTTTAGAGACTAACACACAACTGGTAAGAGGAAGCGCCAGCACTTAATCCTTACAATAAGGATCTCAGTCTGACCATTAAATGATTATTATTGAATCAAATACATTGAATCAGATCTGAGCTGGGGATTCTTAATGCTCCAAGTGAAATGGTGCCTCCAGTTGTAACCAGCTTTGGTCTCTGCGCCTCCTGGTGTGCAAGCAGATCTTGGGGCTGCAGAAAATGGGTCTCAAGGGGCTGGAAGCTGTCCCATCCCACTCAAAGATCCTGCAGTCCTCTGTTTGCACCAGAGTTCTCCAACTGCACTTGGGCTCCGGGGAACCCTTAGTGGGAGGAAGCTGCAAATGAACCTTCCTGAAGCAGTTCACCCACAGAAAATTTTGTATGTGTTGGCCATGCCCTGCTGGTGTATTTCTGTAAGGGTGCAGTGGTGAATCGAATTTCCGTAAATCGAATCCTCTCCTGGAAGGACACTTAATGCCATTTCCAAAATGCAGTATCTTATTTTTTGCCTGGCAATGGCTTATAAAAATTCAGTGCTAAGCCAGTCTCTAGCCCCTGACTTTGGGATCAGGTAACTGCTCGTTGTAAGCACACATATCTGCTTGGAAATGACTTATATTTCAAGGAATATTTTCATACAGCCAGAAGACACTTGGGTGATGCAAATAACCTCTGCTTATTGGACTATTTTATCTTTTAAAAAAATTTAATTTAAAAAATAATTTTAAATTAAAAAAAATTATTTAATTTACAATGTTGTATCAATTTCTGGTGCACAGCAAAATGTTTCAGTCGTACTGGAGTTCTTCGCAAATTTGGAGTTTCTTATCGTGCAAGATTGGCATACGCTCTGGGTCACTCCCACTTACCCTTTGCATCCACAGCACATCATGGAATCAGATGAAGCAGTGAAGCAGACCTAGGGGCTGAGATTCCCAAGGCAGTTTTAGGCTTCGTAGGTCTAGGTGTGGGCGGATTAGGGCTGCTATACCAGGGACACGGCTTAGGGAGGATGCAGGAATCTAACAGAGATCCTCTGCCTTCCGCGTTTGCCCCTTGGCACCTGTTTAATGCTCCCTGGTTCTGCCACCATGCCACCATGCCACCATGCCACCATCAGGCTCTCCCCTGAGCCCAGAAATGTGTGTCTTTCTCCCTCCCCCTGCAAAGAACAAACAAGCTCTGGATGTCAGAATGAGTCGGGGTGAACAAGAAGTCTCACTGGCCAGGCAGGAGGCCCCGGTGGGAGACAAATGAGGTAGCCAGACCCAGCGCTGCCCCAAGTCCTTCGTTACCAGCTCCATGCCTGGGGGAATTCTCGTTTCCCTCGTATGCCCAGAGAGCCTGGGCCTTGCCTGGGGACGTGCTAGTGACGAAGGAGGAACAGACAAGAAGACTCTTTGGGGAGTGAGTTCTGGATCCACGGAGGCACGTGAACACTAATGATCCCTCGACAAGGGTCACATAGTTGGTTCACTAGTAACAGAGGCAAACTGTAGCGTGGTGAGCCGGCCCGTGCTTAGCTGGGTTCTGTTTGTTTTCTGAAGTGTGAGCCTGATAAAGGCCGCTTGGAGAGGAAGGGGGGCTGCGCAAGTCCTTGAGTGTCAGCCTCAGTCATCTGGAAACTCATGCTTAAACAGGACTTGATAGAAGAAATGAGACTCTGGAGGCTGATAGAATATTCCTTTGCCTTCTGTTACCACCAAGTAGGGCGGTGTCCATTTTGGTACCTGCAGGCCAGGAGACTAAATCAGGGAACTACGGATTTAGTGGCTGGCTTGGAAAAGGAGGCCAGGTTTGCAAAGACAGTGTCTGAGGATGCAAGGAAGCCTGACAGTGTGGGATGCAGAACAGAACCACGGTGCTTGAATCTGTGAATTAGAAGGAAACTTTTTCATTTTTTATTGAAGTATAGTTGATTTACAATGTTGTGTTAGTTTCTGGTGTACAGCAAAGTGATTCAGTTTCATAAATACACACACATATATATAATATATTTAATACACACACACACACACACACACACACACACACACACACACACTCTTGTTCAGATTCTTTTCCATTGTAGTTTATTACAAGCTATTCAGTATAGTTCCCGGTGCTATTCAGTAGGACCTTGTTGTTTATCTATTTTATATATAGTAGTCTGTTTCTACTACTCCCAAACTCCTAATTTGTCCCTCTTCCCCACTTCCCCTTTGGTAACCATAGATTTGTTTTATATGTCTGTGAGTATGTTTCTGTTTTGCAAAAAAGGTCATTTGTATCATTTTTTAGAATTCACATATAAGTGGTATCATATGATATTTGTCTTTCTCTGTCTGACTTACTTCACTTACTATGATAATCTCTGGGTCCATCCATGTTGCTTCAAATGGTATTATTTCATTTTTTTTTATAGCTGAGTAAGTATCTCATTGTATAAATATACCATAACTTCTTTATCCAGTCATCTGTCAATACGCATTTAGGTTGCTCTCATGCCTTGGCTATTGTAAATAATGCTATTATGAATATTGGGGTGCATGTATGTTTTTGAATTAGCGTTTTTCTCCAGGTATATGCCCAGGAGTGGGATTGCTGGATCATATGGTAAGTCTTACAGTTTTTTTTTTAAGGAACCTGCATACTGTTCTCCATAGTGGCTGCACCAATTTACATTACCACCAACAGTGTAGGAGGGTTCCAGAAGGAAACTTTAAAGTCATTTACTTCCTATCCGAGGCAGACAGCCACTCTGCAAATCCCCAGGAAAGTGGTCAGGCAGCCTTGGCATGGGCAGACCCAGTCCTGCCTATCTCTAAGCCGATTTCTATTCAACAGCCCCAGATACTGTATAGATCGTTGTGAAATTGAATCTCAGTCTTTCTTTCCATAATTCCACGTATTGGTCCTGACTCTGCAGTCTCTTCTTTCTCCAGAATAAGTCTCCAAGCCTCTTCTTCACAACAGGTCTCCAGGTATTTGAAGACAGTTCTTATTTCCCCTCATTCTTAGATTTGTTAGCAGGCTGTGGCTTCCCTCCAGAGGTTCTTTTTTCTCCCTTTCCTCTCCTCTCACATTCTCTCTCTCAAACTGTCCTTGTTTCTTTTTTTCTCAACTCTTCCTTTTCCATCTTTCATCTTCATGAAATCATTCAGGACCATGATTCCATCTATCCAGTCACTTTGTCATCACCTAAGGCCTCAGAGTTCCCCTCTGGGTCCTGGTGAACAAGGAAAGAGATAATAAATAAGAAATTGATGTTGACATAAGATTTTCTTCCTAAACCAGTTCTGGCTCCTAGAAATCTTGCTTCCTCGTACCTTTCAAAATCCTTACGAAGTTTGTCGAGGATCAGTACCAGTTCCCTATTCTGACATTTCTTAGACCCAGCATTTTCCTCTCCACGGATTTCTCTCACTTCTTGTGTTCTGTGCAGTTCTTGAAAATTAGTGATGGTAGTTCTAGGTCACTGGCACACCTCAGAAAATGTGGTGACTCTGCTCTGGACCCAAAGCATCAGTTCTGCAAGGGAAGTTGGAAACATGTTCTGGGTTTATGGTGAGAGAATATAGGTTTTTCATCCAAGTGAATTGTAGGAGAAAAATATCCTAGCTTTTTTCTCAGCTTTGCAAAGAATCTCGTCCCCCTCTTGATTTGGTTTCGTACAGCTAGACCTAGCTGGTGGTAAAATCATAACCAGAACTGCCCTCATCATGGTTCCTACTACACTTAGCATATCTCCTGTATTCTTTGCTGAGCTTCCTGGAATGAGCAGCAACCCGGACACTGTAACCCCTGCCTCTTCCCCATCCCCATCTTCCATTTGAGTTGTGGGGCTTCTGTCTCAGGACTGTCTTTCAAAGCCAGCCTCTTCTCTCTTGTCCTGGCTTCATCATTGACCACTTGGCCTTTTCTCTCTTCTCCAATCCAACCTGCCTAAAATCCTCTGTTGGTCCCTCTCTACCCAAAGGATAAAACCCACATGTGTTGTCCTCGCATTAAAGTCTCCTCTAAATCCGTCCATTCACTACTGCAACAAATAGTCCTTGATTATGGACCCTGTGCCACTGATAATGCCCCACCCTTTCTTCCTGCTTCTTCTCCGTTCCAGTCTCGGTGAGCATCTCCAGATTTGCCCAGACACAGAGGCCTATTTAGATCCCATGTGTCTTTCCATGTCCCATTTCCCCTTCCTGTAAAGCCCTTTCCATGTTCTCTGCCAGCTGAGCTCTTCCTCACCTTGCAAACCCATTTAAACGTTACCTCTCTGTGACGTCTTCCTTGGCTCCTGCAAGTGAGTTAGTTATTCCTACTTATGATTCCCCATCAGTCGGTTCATACTTCTGCTAGGGAACTCATTTTGTGCAGTTAATTAATTATTTATTTGACTATCTCTGTTTGCTCTTCACTTGGCTCTGAACTCCTCTAGGCAAAAAAAAAAAAAAAAAAAAAAAAGTTTTATTTCATCTTTGTATCTCCAGATCCGTGTACTATGTCTGCCACATGTAAGGATATAATAAGAGAATGAAGTCATTCATTAAGAGTAAGATTCTGGGACTGAATCAGATGAAGCAGAAAGCAAAGGGTTGAGGTTCCAGGCTCTAGAATCCTACTATGTGGGTTTAAATTGAATTTCTCCTGCTTCCAGCTGTGTGACCTTGTACAAGTTATTTGCTTCTGAGCCTCATATTTCTCATCAGTCAAATGGGCAGAATAATAGGACCTTATGGGATTATTTGGTAATAGCTAAAACATGAATTTGGTTTATTTCATGATAAAGACGTTCTTTTTTGTGAGTGGTCTCCTGAGAATAAATATAGGGGACAATAGAGTGGCAAATCTGGAGAAGAGGAAGGAAGAGAAAATACAGAGAGATTGATTGAGAAAAAGAGAACCAAGAAGGGGAAGTCTGAGTCTATCAAACCCTTTCAACTGCAGTCTTCATGCATTAACCAGATTTATTGCTTAGAATCTACATAGTCTTCTCCCTAACTGTAGCCTGAGTTAATCTATTCACTGATTTTATAGTTACAGATAGTCCAGAATAAATCCTTAACAGTGACAGGTACCTTCCCTGTAGAACACAACTCATCCACCACAATCCCATAGCGTTAAAGTCAAGGTCTCAAGACCAGCACCATTTCCAACTAGACTTACAAGAGGAAGAGAGACCTGATACGGGAATATTACTGAGCTGTGGATGTCTGACCACATAGGCAATAAAATCAGGTTATTGAAAGGGGCCCTTATGGACAGTCATATCAAGAGTGAAGGTTATTTGGCCAGGCTGCACTGTGAGATTGACATGATCAAGGCACAATTAGTCAGAGGAGGCTAACTGCTGGAACAAACGGCCCCCAAATCTCAGTGATGTAATGCAAGTTAATTTTTTTGCTCATGTCCAATGCAATTTATGGTAGGGTTAAAAGGAGATTGCTTCATGAAGTCATTCAGGACCAAGACTCCTTCGTTTTGGTCCCTCTGCCATCACTTTGGACCTCAGAGTTTGCTTGGAATCCTGGTAGACAAGGAAAGAGAGACAGAGTGAGAGAAAGCATGAAAGATTTCATGGGGAGTCTTGGGGAGTCTTATGGGCTAAGCCTGGGTTCACCTAGTGGCTCAGTCACATGGCTCCACTTAAACGCAGAGGAAGCCGGGGAAAATTACCTGTGGGCCCAGGAGGAAAATGAAATAGCTTAGAGAACAACTTCCCAGTCTGTGCCACAAGGGGTGAAATGCCAGAAAGAGGGGGAATACAAGGCCCTAAATTTAAGTTCAAAGCGTCAACTTCATAAATATAGGGTACAGGGGTCCTGGATTAGCTGTGGGGGAAAAACTGGGGTTGGAAAATGGGGGAGTCTGGTTTGGCCAAAAGATTTACTGTTAGCCAGGAATTTTGTCTCAAAAAAAAAAAAAAAAAGGAATGCAATATTCAGGAAATATGTAGAGTAGAAAGATCATCACTGTCTTCACTTTGGGTTGGTATGTGTCCTTGACTAAGGTACTTAAATTATCTGACTCTCAGCCAGCTCAGCTATAAAATAAGATTTAAGCTTGTGGTGTAAATCAGTGTATCTGTTGATTATTACCACAATTATGGATATAAAAATATCCCCCCCAACTCAGTAGCTTAAAACCAAAATCATTTGTCTTGCTTATGCATCTGTAGATTGACTGAGTTAGCTATGCTTCAGGTTGAGGGTCTGCAAGGGCACCACTAGGTCTTTACTCCAAAGATGTTTATTCTGGGTCTCAGGCTGCAAGGGCAGCACCTTGCAGGTCCATGGGGGGAGCAGTTCTCCTGGTGAGGGCAGGGATGCAAGAGAGAGAGAGTGAAAACATGCCATCTGGGGCCCAGAAGTGGCACTCTGTCACTTCTCTCCCTATCCTTTGTCCAAAGCAAAGTCACATAGCCAAGCCCATTGTCTATGGGGGAGGGACATAAATTCCATTCGTATCAGTGAGTGGTACTGCACAGTTACATGTCAAAGGGCATTCTAATACAGGCGAGAATGAGGATTCAGTCCACCACACGGACATTTGCAAGACTATGGTGATGATTAAAAAAATGTAAAGCATCCAGTCCCATGACTGGCAACACAGGGGCTCAGTAAACTGACACTGTTATGATAGTTGTACTGCTGATGATAATGATGTATTCAGAGATTGTATCCTAGTGCACTCCCGGTGGCTCAGAACACATCTGCTGGATTGGGTTTAATTTCGGTTGCCATCTTTGAAAAGAAGTACATGGACAAGCTAGATTGCAGGCAGAGAAGGTTAAAGCACCAGGGCCTTGGGATCTGGAAACTGTACCGGAGGAACTAAAAATAGTTAATCCAAGGAAGAGTGGCTGATATAAAAAGTAAATGCTCCCAGATACCAGAAGGGCTATCTCATTGCAAAGGGAATAAACTTGTCGAATAGAGGAAGGAACCGCCAGTCTGAGGGAATTCTCCTGGAGTTAAGTGGATAATGAGAAGCCCATGGACATTTGCTGGGGAGAAACCTGGCATGAGCTGTCAGCTTGCTGAACAAAGACAAGCACGCAGGAGGTGAAAAGTAGCAAACAAAACCATTTTCTCCACCAGCAGATGAGCTGTGGGGAGCGGGTTGGGAGGGAGAGCAGGTTTTCTGTGCCTCGGAAAACACAGGTATCAGCCCCTTTCTTTCCTTCTGGTCTCATAGACTCACTGATCCTTCATTCCAATGTGTCTGCTGCATGTCATGTTGATGCTACAAACACACCATTCTCAGTGCCCTGTCCAAGCTCCCCAGCCCCAACCGGGCAGTGCGAGATTCGCCAAACAGTAATCTCTTCCTCCTCCTTTAAGCTTGAGTCTCCCCTCCCCATTTCTCCCAATCAGCCTTAATTAAACTGTTTGAAAGCTACAGCTTGATTTTAATTAGAGCAAAATTGGGAAGATTAGAATGAAATTGGCCAATCATTGTTTACGGGCCGTTGTTTGAGAACACAGCAGGCTGCTAAATTACCTCCACGCCAGGCTTCTTGAATTCTTCCAGTGGGAAGGACCTGGGCACCGGGGCACTCGGCGGGCTGGCCTTCCTTCTGCTCTTATCCCTGCTAGAGTTGCAGGGGCCGAGATATTATTTAACCAAACACCCTTGGGTTGAAGCCGTTCTGCCTGGGGATTTCTCCCAGCCACAGTGGTCAGCGAGGCAAAAGAATTTCCTGGGATGTGTGACAGAGGTGTTCAGTGGTCTCTGAACTTGAGCACAGGTCATAGAGAAAGGCAGAAAATCATTTGTAGCAATGGCTTGGGTTCTCAAACTCTACCACTGATCAGCTAAGAGGTGGTCACTTTTCCCAGTTTCTCAGTTTCTCTGTCTCTTCGTTTGTTATCATCCAAAAGGTCATGATAACTCCACTTCCTCTTTCTCGTGGTCCTTGTATTGATCAAATTGTTGAGCTTGTGTAAAAACTATGTACAGTGGAATTTTTTTTTTACACAAAACTAAAGGAAAGCTCTATATCCATATAAGAGATCATGGTTTTTGTTATAATTTCTTTTTAGAGTTCAGATTAATCATGTCTTATTCATTATAGCCATAAAGACTCTAACAGCCAAGTACGTTACAGTAATCTGTTGTTGAGCTAGAAGTCTCCTGATGTGACGCATCTAGAAATACTGCCTCCTATGCAGGAGCCAAACCTTGTCTAGCCCTCAGCCTCTAAAATACCCGGCTCGAGAACAGGAAGCCATCCTAGTTGAGCCACCCAGGTGGACAGCTGGCGTCCCTCTGTGTGTGTATTGGCTTAGCAATTCCTTCATGTGGATTTTCTAAGACAAAGAGTGTGAGCCATATGGGAAAAAAAAATTGGGTAATGTCTTAGCTTGATGGGTTGCATTCCGTGAAGAGAGCCGTAGCCCCGAATGCATATGAAGACAGAGAAGGCTGCTTTGGGTCTGGAAGTCTTCAGGGGAAATCAGCACTCCAGCATTCAGCGGGGTTTACTGAGACTCCTGTGTCGAACTGGGAAGTCTCTAGCTAGGTGGGAAAAGGCAATTCTCCAGGAGAAAGGTGGGCTGTGAGAGTAAAGATGTTAGTGCTAGAGCCGGTTGGTATGTGAGAAATTTCCCCATGGTCACTGGCTGACGGTTTACATAGACAAAGTCAAGTCAGAGGAAGAATGACAAGAAACCTGTTTTTGTCCTTGGCTTAAGGCCAAGCCATCTTTTTTTGCTCCAGAGTTCTTAAATATTTTATTTAATGACCTGTCCTGTGTCTTCCTTCATTTTTCAAGGAAAATCCGTCATACTTTTTCCTTACATGTGTGGTTCATGTCCAGACCACCTTGTAGAGAATGATACCCCAGTTCCTTTCAACCCTAAAGGTCTGGAGGAGGTGCCACCAAAACAGAGGTTGTTGGAAATAGATCAGGGGAGCTGAAGACTAGAGAGGGCGGCCTTCCCGAACACAACACTTCACTCTTTCTGTTACTGGAAAGTAGGTTCTTGTCTCCTCGCAGAAAGAATTCAGATGAGACATGGAGGTCAGGAAAGCAAAATGAGGATTCATTGAGTCACGGTGTGTTCCCAAGGGGCGAACAGGTGGCCTCGGGTGCGCAGCTGCCCTGAGTTTCTTTGGCAAGCTGGTTACATGGGGTGTAAAAATGAAGGGGTGGAATAATCATGAGAGGGAAGGGTTTGGGGTCGTTTTCCCTGGTCTTCATCCCAGCTCCACCTTCCTGAGGGCAGGAGGGATTTTTGTCCTTGCTTAGTCTGGATCAGAAGTGTCATGGCATCGCTGCATGATGGGCACTTCTGATCTGCAAGGCTCATTGTATTGCAGTGAGGGTGTAATGAGCAAAAGGTTACATTCACACACTTGAGATTCCTGCCTTATCCCACCTTTCTTTGTCTGCCTCTAGGACACTTGTCAGCCCCAAATATGTGGTTTCTTATCAGCCATAGGTCCCCGCTTTTCTCTGTCTGCCCGAGGACCCCCGTTATTCCTGCCGTTTGGTTCATGCCTCCACTTACTCTGCTCATATCTAGCTGTCTGCCTGCTCTGACATTTCTGCCATTGTTTTCAACACCTTGAAGCTGAGCATCCTGGGCTCTGTGGCAACCTTAAGGCTTTTCCCCAACCTCTCAGGGAGTCCCAGAGTCTCTTCCGAGAACTGCTGCCTGAGTGAGCAGGTGATGACTGGCTGGCTCTGCTGCAAACAGCATTTCATCCCTCCCCATAAACCCAGGCTGGATTCTAACTCAGGAGGGGCAAGTGGGCTCCTAGCACTCAGGAGCACACTGACCCTGGGACAGGATGCTGCCAGCCTGCTGGGGTGCCGCAGCGGAGGGGGGTGGGTAGATTGCACACTAAGGGTACAGGAAAGGCGACTTGCCAAATGACAGCCATATCAGTGGTCTTGGAAATGGGCTAACTGTGCTTCCCACACAGAGAGGGAGAGAGATGTCTGTGGGAAAATTGGTAACAATAATCTGTCTATTAGCATGAAGTCTCTCAGCACAACCACTCATATTGTAGGTTGTAATATTCATTGCTACCAGATTTCAGCGTCATTGAGGTCATGTTGTTTTTGGTTTTATGTATATATATATTTTTATTGAAGAATAGTCAGTTTATAATGTTGTGTCTATTTCTGGTGTACAGCACAATGCTTCAGTCATACATGAACATACATATATTCGTTTTCATATTCTTTTTCACCATAAGTTACTACAAGATACCGAATATAGTTCCCTGCGCTACACAGCATGAACTTGTTTATCTATTCTATATTTATCAGTTAGTATCTGCAAATCTTGAACTCCCAGTTTATGCCCTCCCACCCCCACCCCCTCCTGGGAACCACAAGTTTGTTTTCTATGTCTGTGAGTCTGTTTTGCAAATTAGTTCATTTGTCTTTTTTTCAGGTTCCACATATAAGTGATGTCATATGGTATTTTTCTTTCTCTTTCTGGCTTACTTCACTTAGAATGACAATCTCCAGGTCCATTCATGTTGTTTTTGCTTTCAAACTATGGATTAAGAAAAAAAACAGCAACTTTCTCCTTCAAGACCTCACAGGGAGGGAGGCTTCATAGGTCAGGACTTCGTGGGAGCCGGATCAGGGTTCTCAGTTTACAAGCCTGAGAAGTGGGGCTTCAGTGCAAGGCAGCTAGAAACAGCACCGGAGGTGGAAGAGCCCGGCTGTGCTCTCTCTGTGTTTCATAGCTAACAGCCCCGGACCTTGCAGGGGAGCGTTTTTTTTTGGGGGGGGAGGGGGCTCTAGCTGGCGGTTCTCATTGACCGCAGAGGAACACAGTGCTGCCAGGTGCCAGGAGGTTGGTGACCTTAGAGTCAGTAACTATGACTTGGAGGCATCCTTTTTTTTTTTTTTTTCTCACTTACATCTTTTAAATTCAGAACACCTTGTAGCCATTTCATATTCTAATCAGAGGCCCTTTGCTTCAGACCCGGAGCTGGCCCGGCCCCAAGCCCTGCTGAAGCTCCTGTTGCCTGAGGGGTTGGCATGGCTGTCGTTCAGCTCTCCCATTTCAGGCCCCTCTCGATTCTGGGAAATCCCTAACCTCATGTACAACCAGAAGCATCGTGTACTGGCAATCTGGACGGCTAGTGTTAAGCAGTCTGGGACAAAGATAACTACGAGCACTTCAGAATGTAGATACGTAGTTTTTTGGTTATGTCTACAATGTTCTCAGCGCTGGTATGCACAGCCGCTGTCACACGCTGGATTTCTCCGTCCAATCTGGATTATATGTTTCCTGAACTTTGTTTTGGTTATTAAGGATGTTATGGGCATGTTAGTCCTTTGACAGAAATATGTTTTGTTCAGTCTAGGCTGATTTGAAACGTGATGGAAAATGGACTAAACTTCTGTTAATTACAGCATAGAGTGAAGAACCCTTTTGAAGTGTTGCGAGAACACCTTTGAGGGCAGAGTCCACACTGGAGACTGGTCACCCTTGGCTTAACCTGTGAGCCCTCTATGCAGTGGCCTCTGCTGTGCTAAAGGCCCTTTCCATGTGGTCTTCCCTACTGCTGGAAATGTTTGCTTTCTCAGACTGTTGACTGTGAAACAAACACAGTGGGAGAAGATTTTAGGAGAAATGGCTAAATTGAAATGGAAATTTACTTGATGTCTTAATTGAAACAAAGATGATGGCTTAATTGAAGTAGTATGCGTTAATATAACTGATATATAGAAAACATCCTTTTCCTAGGGAAAAAAAAAGAGCCTTGATTATTTTATTACTGGAAAAAAAACCTGCTAAATGAAAAATCGGAAATGAACATTTATTCTTTGAATAGCTCAGGCTGCCTTCCAGTGTTGCCTTCTGAGGTTTGCAGTTGCTGGAACGAACCAGGTTAATAAGTTCTGTAAGCACATTTTTTACCATTCTGGCTCAAACTCCATTCACAGCTGTTTCTCCCATTATTTTGATTCAGTGAAGGGCCCCAAAGGGCAGGCAGGAAACTTAGTGAAGTAGAAGAGAAAACCACTGGGCGCCTCAGAGCCTGAACCTTCCTGCAGCCAGCTGACGCCTTCTGCCTAATTCTGAGTTGACACCCTCCTAGTTTATGGAAATGGATTTAACTCTTAATTGTTTTAGGGGAGTATTTTTTCTCCAGTGAAATTCTCCTGCCTCCTCACGTATACACACAATGCACGAACACATGCACACTCTCCCACTCACAAAATCGGGATTGCCCCTTTAAGCTTCACGGGGGAGGTGGTGTAGCATGTTAGTAAATGCTGTGGATCGTGGGGCCACACAGCCTGTGTTTAAGTCCTGATACCGCCACCTACTGGGCATTACCCACTGGGCAAATGAACTTATCTGTGCCTCGATTTCCTCATCTGTAAAATGAGGATAATGCTATTTTCCCCCTTATGGGGATGTTTTGAATATTATATTGGTTAATACTTGCAGGCTACTCGGACTGCCTGAATACGAAGAATTCATTAAATGGTAACCATTATTTTTTATTACTGGCTCATAAAAAGCTTTCTAAGACAGTATCATTTATTTTCTAAGTCGTCTGTTAGTCTGTGTTCTGATCTCCAGAGCAGCCATAGGAGCTGGAATCAGGCCTTTGTCTCTGATGGCTTGCATGGGGCTGTGTCTGGACTTGATTGCTTTCTAGGTCTCAGCTTCTCCTCCTGCAGATGGATAAACTGAAACTCCCTTCATCCCAAAAGGTTTTGCTTAGATGTAAGGTTGCACTAGGTTTTGGATATACAGCAACTTCCTCTTTTATGTAGATAATGTAAGGAATTATGTGTTCTGGTTAATGAAAATATCTTCGTTAAAAGATAGTAAACATATGAAAAGCATTCGAATGAAATAAAATACACTTAACCGAACGTACACTAAGGAAAACAGTGTTACAAAAACAGCGATATGGTGTTGACCTGGGTTTTAACCTCAGCTCTGCCACTTACTGTGTGACTTTGTGCAAGTTCTTTCTTGACTTCTCTGGTCTTGTTGCTATTGTCACCGCAGTCATAGTTGTTGTTAATAACTCTGGGGGAGGGTCAGGACACTAGATTTTGCTCTGGTTCTGGTGCCAAGTGGTTATACTGCTTTAGAAAAACCACGTCCCTCTGTTTCATGGTTTTCTCTTAACGTAAGAGGAATGGAATAGATCTTCTCAGCTGCTGTGCGTGCACCTGCTGGTGCTGCAGATGGAATCCAGGTATGTCCATGTGTTGATCCCCTCAGCCCTTGGCACAACTGGGTAGGGTCTGGGGTAGCAGGACTCTGTGAGCTTGTCTCCTCAGGCCTGAGAAGCCTCATTCACTGACCCCAGTTCATCACATATAGAGAGTTTTCATTGCACACGATAGCATGAAAAATATTGGCAAATAGTATTCACATGTTTCTTCTCTTTCTAATAGCCCAAACTTCCCTCTTCGGAGTAGTGTGACATCAGGCAAATTACTTAGTTTTCTGAGCTTCAATATACTCGTTCATTTAAGTAAGATAGACTCAAAACTTTTTTTTTTTTTTTTGGTTTGGATAAAATATCTGATTTTCCAAGTCTGATGTTAGACAAAGAAAATGATGAAGGCTTTAGAAAAGTGCAGAACTCCAAAATCATTGTCTTTTGGGGACTGTTTAACACTATGAATGTGGCAGAAAATATTGTTAGACCTGGTACAGAGAATTGGAGCTGGTGATCGTTACCACTGGGAGTAAAGCATGGCAGAGTCTGAAAAGCAGCTCTGCGCTCACTGGACCTTAGCGTGTGGTCTGTGGACAGTAATGGGAAGTTGTCCATGTCCACCGGAGACAGTGGAAGAGGGCCCAGACTCAGTTTACCAAAGCACAGAAAAGTACCATCAGTGCCTTTATTTATATACAGAAATGCACAAAATTATGCCGGTAAGTTACATTTTTATGAATCAAATCTAATTTTCCCCTTGAGATGTATACACATTTAGAATGCTTTACTTTTATTTCAGACCAGTCACTAATTGGTTATTGATCCATGTATTCTCATCCAGTAACTCTTTTTTATCAAGTGGCTAGTAATTGCAAACAACTAAAGAATTAGGAGAGCTGTAACATAAAATAAATGACTGTTTATTTTAAATAAATAAATGAGAGAATTCCCCCAGTGATTCAACAGATATTTATCGAATATCTACTATTGTTCTGTTTTAGAACATCTAGCATCATTTTATTGCTGTTGACTAAGGAAGAATCAATCCTGCCCTCACAAAGTTTATATTCTAGTGAGAGAGAAGGAGAATTTTAAAGTATATTATGTCAGGTAGTGATAAGGGCTAAAAAGATACATAAAGCAGAGCATGGGGACAGAGAGTGGCGGGGGGTGCTCTTTTGGATGAGACAGGGAACACTTCTTGTAGGAGATACTGTTTGCCAGTCCTGAGTTAAGTGCACTGAGCAAGCGATGTGACCACCAATTTTTATTTATTAGACTTAATTAAAGTGGGAGCCACCTCTCTGGTAAAGTAGCCTTTCCTTTCAGTGGGGGGCTTTGCCCATTGTAAGAAATTACGGGAAATGGAAGAATGCCTGCCTTTTCCCCCCAGTGATCTAATGTAAGATAGAACTATCTTGTTACACAATGAAGTCTATGTGTGGCCTACCACACAGCAGGGACAATGGGTCTGGTGTCAGAAACAAACACCATCACCAAGAGTCATGTCGGGGATCTTATGGCCTGTGGTTTCTTCTAGGAGTTTTATAATATCAGGTCTTACATTCAAGTCAGTAATCCATTTTGAGTTGATTTTGTGTCTGGTGTAAGATAGGGGTCCAGTTTAATTCATTAGCATGTGGTTATCTAGTTTCCTCATGATCATTTCCATTATCTCAAAGGAGACTATCCTTTCCTCATTGAATCTCCTTGAACTCTTTGTCATACATTAATGGACTAGGTATGTATGAGTTTATTTCTGGACTCTCTGTTTTGTTCCATTGAGCAGTGGGTCTGTTTTCTGTCTGTACCATGCTGTTTTAATTGCTATAGCTTTGTAGTAGAGTTTGAAGCAAGAAGTGTGATGCTACCATCTGTGTTCTTCTTAGGATTGCTGTGGCTGTTCAGGGTCTGTTGTGCTTCCATGCCAATTTTAGAATTGTTTTTTTCTGCTTTGTGAAAAATGACATTGAAATTTTTATAGGGGTTGCCATGAATCTGTAGATTGCTTTGGGTCATATGGACATTTTAATAATATTCATTCTTCCAGGCCATGAGCCCAGAGTATTTACTTGTGTCTTCTTTAATTTCTTTCATCAGTGACTTACGGTTTTCAGGGAACAGGTCTTTCCCCTCCTTGGTTAAGTTTATTCCTAGGTATTTTATTTATTTATTTATTTGATGCAATGTTAAATGAGATTGTTTCCTTAATTTCTCTTTCTAATATTTCATTACTAATTTATAGAAATGCAACTGATTTTGTATGTTTATTTTTTTATCCTGCAGTTTTACTGAATGTGTTTATTAGTTCTAACAGTTTTTGGTGGAGTCTTCAGGGTTTTTAATATGTATTATTAGGCCATCTGCAAATAGAGGCAGTTTTACTTCTTTCTTTCTGATTTGGATGACTTTTATTTCTTGCCTAATTGCTCTGGCTATGACTTCCAGTACATATTGAATAAAAGTGAGCATGGGCAATGTTATCTTATTCCTGATCCTAGAGAAAAAACTTTCAGCTTTTCACCATTGAATATGATGTTATCTGTAGGTTTGTCATTTATGGCCTTTATTACGTTGAAGGATGTTCCCTCTATACCCACTTTGCTGAGAGTTTTTAAAATCATAATTGCATGTTGAGTTTTGCCAAATGCTTTTTCTGCATCTTTTGAGATGACCATGTGATTTTTATCTTTTGTTTTGTTAATGTGGTGTATCACATTAATTGATTAGTAGGTGTTGAACCATCTTTGCATCCCTGGAATAAATCCCACTTTATCAAGGTGTATGACCCTTTTAATGTATTGTTGAATCCAGTTTGCTAATATTTTGCTGAGGATTTTTGTGTCTATGTTTACCAGGGATATTGGCCTATAAGTTTTCTTTTCTTATAATATCCTTGCCTGTTTTGGGTATCAGGGTAAGTAAGTCTGGCCTCATTAAATGATTATAGAATTTTCCCCTTTTCTTCTATTTTTTTGGAAGAGTTTGAGAAAGACTGGTATGCATTCTTCTTTAAATGTTTAGTAGAATGTACTAATGAAGCCATCTGGTCCTGGACTTTCATTTGTTGGGAAGTTATTGATTATTAATTCAGTCACTTTACTAGTAATTACATTGTTAAGATTTTCTATTTCTTTAGTTTGGTAGAATATATACATATGTTTCTAGAAACCTTTAGGTTGTCTGATTTGTGTAAAATTGTTCACAGTGTCTCTTAATGACCCTTTGTATTTGTGTGGTATCAGTTGTAATGTCTCTTCTTTCATTTCTAATTTTATTTATTTGAGTCTTTCCTTTTTGCCCCCTTGGTTGGTCTAGTTATCAATTTGTCTTTGTCTTTCTTTATCTTTCAGAAAGCAACCTTCAGTTTGATTGGTCTTTTCTATTGTCTTTTTAGTCCCTGTCATTCATTTCCACTCTGATCTTTGTCATTTTCTTCCTTCTACTAACTTTGAGCTTAGTTTGTTCTTCTTTTCTAGTTGCTTAAGGTGTAAAGTTAGGTTGTTGATTTAAGATTTTTATCTTTTCTTAATATAGGCATTTATTGCTATAAATTTCCCACTTAGAACTGCTTTTACTACACCCCATAGGTTTTGGTGTTTATGTTTACATTTTCATTCGTCTCAAGATATTTTTTTGACCCATTGGTTGTTCAGGAGCATGTTGCTTAATTTCCATGTATTTGTGAATTTTCCAGACTTCTTTTTCTAATTGATTTCTAGTTTCAGACATTGCAGTCAGAAAAGATGTGTGATATGATTTCAGTCTTCCTAAATTTATTAAGATTTATTTTGTGGCCAAACATATGATCTATCCTGGAGAATGCTCCATGTGCATTTGAGAAGTGTATTCTGCTGCTGATGAAATGTTCTATAAATATCTGTTATGTCCATTTGGTCCAACATGCAGTTGAAACCCAACATTTCCTTGCTGATTTCTGTCTGGGTGATCTATCTGTTGTTGAAAGTGGGATATTGAAATTGCCTTCTATTATGTGGTGCTGTCTGTTTCTCCCTTCAGATCTGTTAATATCTGCTTTATGTATTTAGGTGCTCCTATGTTGGGTGCATAAATATTTATAAATGTTATATTTTCTTGATGCATTGCTCCCTTTATCACTATGTAATGATCCTCTTTTCCTCTTTTACAGTCTTTGGCTTAAAGTTTATTTTGTCTGAGATGAGTATAGCCACCCCAGGTTTGTTTTGGTTTCCATTTGCATAAGATATCTTTTTCCATCCCTTCACTTTCAGTATATGTCCTTAAGGCTGAAGTGAGTCTTGCATGGAGAACATAGTTTGGGTCTTGTCTTTTTAATCTATTAAGCTGTACTATGTCTTTGATTGGCCATCAGGTCATGAAGAAACGAGGTCAAGCAACTGTTCTTTATGCTACAGTGGGATTTGGAATAGAAAACTCTTGACAAATACCCTAGACTTTAAAGTTTAGCATTTCCTACACAAAGGAAATAAAAGATAATGTATTATTATGATCTTACCTGCTTAGATAAATAAAGCCACACAGCGGGGATATTAAAAGATTTTCTTGGAACCACAGATTATTAGTGATCCCTTTTCCATTATTCCCCTGGTCATGTTTGGCATGTGCCCTTCCTCTCTCAGTTTCCAGAGTTAGATGGGGGGATGGCTACAGCCTCAAATGGGCATAGATTTGTATTTATTTATTTTGAGTTATTTTATTTTTCTACAGCCCTGTCATTTGTACTCCGTGGATTTAGGGGGAAGGTTAGACCAAGGTTTAGCACAGTCATGAAACGCAGAGCTGGGATGGGTGAGAAAGTTGAGAAGACTTCACACTGTGTGCTTTTCTAAGGCAGCGGGGCTGATCCTTGCTAGTATAATTTAAGAGACAATGAAAAACTCTATTTTTACTAGTGGAAATGATCACTTAAATTTCATGCTTTAAAATACAAACATTATCATGAGTAGAAAAGTTTGAAGATTAAAATTCCAGATGGGACTGGAAAGGAACTTTGCTGTCTTCTAGAACAGAGCTTCTCAAAATGTGCATCCTCTTAGTTCCTTCCAGGATGTCCATTAACATCTGCACTAAAGCTGCACAAGGGAAGGGGAATGAAACTGCTGGCATCTTAATTTGAATAAAGGCAGTCTCACCAGATGACACTAGTACTCACGTATTCATCGTTACATACTTGCATCTAAACACATGCACACGTATACACGCAGGCTAGCTTCAGAAAAGTCCTTAAAGCAGTAAAATTTATTAAGTTTATATTATTGGATCTTAACCCTTGAGTACATGTCTTTTTAATATCCTGTGCAATGAAATGAGAAGTATTCATAAAACGTGTTTGAGGTTACTGAAGAATGATGATTGTCTTGGAGAAAAATACTTTCGTAATTGAGTTGTGAGTTGAACTGGCCACTTTTTTCATGGAATTGAGTTTTTCTTGAAAGGACCACCAACAGACAAACCATGGTTATTCAGATCTTGGTGTCTGGCAGACATTTTCTAAAAGTAAAAAGAAAAAAAAAAAAAAAAAACCAGAAACTGAAGCAAGCTTGCCTCTTCAAGGAAAACAGCTGACAGTATTTGTTACCAATGATAGAATTTCAGCTTTCAAATGAAAATTGGAATTTTGGAAAACTTGTATTTGTCACCCTAAGCTTGACAGCTTTACAATATTTAAAGACTTTTCAGATGAGATTTGTGGTGATACTAACAAATATGATGTTTTGATATTACATAATAAAAAATGTCAAAATATGGAAGATCTGAATAACTCAGTGGTCCCATATTTTCCAGATGGATGACCAATCCATGATGTTACAAAATCATAGAGTAGAAAGATCCATTCAAAATAGAATATAGAACACTGATTCTAATGTAACAGAGTATGAAAAGTTCATTAATGTGGTTTCAGACTCCGCCCTGTAATTAACCTTTAAGAAACTACATTTGTTGAGCTTAGTGTGGTACCAAAGAGAAATATTCAAAATATCACAACAGATTGAGTGCAGAAGCAGACACAAGATTGTAAAATGATTATAAATCAATAAAAAATGTTAAAAAAAAAAAGAACGCATCTTTCTTCTGCTAAGCCAGATACTTGAGAGATTTGCCAACACGCACAGTGATGCCACTCTTCTTACTAAATCTATTTTGTTTCAGAACATACATTGTCATACAAATATGTTGTTTATGTTACAGGTGATAGATTTATTGCTGTTACCTTTAGATGAAATAAATTTCAATTTTCTCAGTTTTAATTTCTAAAATGGTGATTATCATTAGATATAAGCCACATAAATACATGGGACTCAATTATTTTAAAAAAAATTTTTATTGAAGTGCAGTTGCTTGCAAACTGACTCAGTTATGTGTATACTTACACATACATATACACGTTTTCAGACTTTTTCCATTATGGCTTTTTACAAGAAATTTAATATAGTTCCCTGTGCTATACAGTAGGTCCTTGTTGTTAATCTATTTTATATAGTTAGTGTGTATCCCAAACTCCTAATTTTTCTCCCCCTCTTTTTCCTGTGAGGGGACTCAGTCATTTTTAACGGTGTGATAGGGTCCTGAGACCAGAAAGTTTGAGAACTGTTGTAAACCAACCTCTTGACTTTAAAAATGGGTAACTGAGGCCATGATGCGACTCATTCACTGAGTGGCAATTGTGTCTACATCATCTTTCTGCAAGTTACTGCCAATATTTTCATGGTTGGTTTTTTCCCCCCAACCATCATGATGTCTTCATATGAATCAGCTGGTTAGCTCGTCTCCGGTGAGACAGCCGGGTGGGAGCCAGTTCTGGTGGAGGTCAGTTGAGCCAGGGCTTTCTTACGGCCTGAGAACGAGAGGCCGGGTGCCAAAGGGCCTCTTGCAGGCACTGGGCACCTCCGCCTGCAGAGCTGCGCGCTGAGAGGAGGGGGCGGGGTGCACGTAGAGGAAGGACCATCCCTGCCGCCGATTTTATGCCTCTGGTCCCAAAATACAATGAGCTTTTCCTTCTCCCTCTTCCTCCAGGGAGTTTGCTCGCTGGAAAGTGAACAACTTGGCTCTAGAAAGGAAGGACTTCTTTAGTTTGCCATTGCCTCTTGCCCCAGAGTTCATCCGGAACATCCGTCTCCTCGGAAGGAGACCCAACCTGCAGCAGGTCACAGAAAACCTGATCAAAAAGTACGGCACTCATTTCTTACTTTCCGCCACCCTCGGAGGTAAGCAAAATCTTGATCCTCATTGGTTGCCAGGTCATTGAAAATCGCTTTATGACCCACTGACTTTAGCTTCACTTCTTTTCCTGGGTCTTTTCTTTGTCCTGGCCTATTATTGACTAAGAAACATTCTCTTTCTGGTGTATTTGTCAGCAGTGTAACCTCTTGACATCCGGATTCACCCCAGAACACTGCTGTTTGCTTATAAGCATCCTCCTGAGGAGGGGGTGTTGGGTAAGGAGGTTGGGGGACAATCAAGCTTCTAGTAAGCACTTGCCAGCAGGGGGCGCTCCCAGTTTCCTTTTGACTGAGCCACCTAACCCCAAGGTTTCTCCATATCCTAAAACTGGCTGTAGCAAAAGCTGTCAGATCCACAGGCAAAGAGGTAAACATCCATTATCCCTGACCTCTCTGCTTCCACTCGGTAGAGACTGGTAACCAGCCAAGCCAATTCCAGTGATTCTGGGCTGGGTGGAGGCAAAGGGGGGAGGGAGGGGGGTGGCACAACCTATGGCTGGGACCCAGGGCAGAATCAGAACCTCGGAAGAGGCAGAGTTCTCTCAGCCTTGGGAAGAAGAAAGCAGGATTTATTATAACATTTAGCTCGCTGTCTGATGGACAAACAGGAACTCTCCAAGGGTTCAGGCCAGCTGGCGGCATGTGGTAGGTGTTGCGTGTTTGATGGAGAGAGGGGAGGCAGCTTCAAGGCTTCTGCCCTTTCTTAGGGAGCAGAAATACCCACTGTGACTTCTTATAAACAAGTTGAGAGAGAGAATTTTCTCTTCCCCATGGAGGCAGATTGCCTGAGACAGAGATCAATAGAGGATGTTAAATGGATAAGCTGGAGGGGCAGGGGATGAGCTTTGGGAGATTACAGAAGTGAGGAGGAGGAGGAGGGCCTCTCCAGCAGCGGGGCCGTTATCCGGTGGCACTGTCTGATGGTCTGATGAGATCGTTTGAAAGATAGTAGGGATGGAGGAGGGGCCGTCTGCAGGGGCAACACGCTCCCTCTTAGCTCTGCCCCCTCTGCTGGCCAAGCATCTCCCATTCTTATTAGTAGGGCATTAGGGGGCAGACGGCCTCACCAGTGCACTGTGTCGTTTACTACAGGCGAAGAGTCCCTGACCATTTTTGTGGACAAGCGGAAACTGAGCCGAAGGTCAGAAACAGCCGGAAGTGCCCCTGTGGTCGGGAGCAGTGGGAACAGCTCAGCCGTGTCCCTGGAGACCCTGCACCAGCTGGCGGCCTCCTACTTCATCGACAGGGAGAGCACCCTGCGACGGCTGCACCACATCCAGATAGCCACAGGGGCCATCAAGGTAACGGCCTGAGAGGTACTGGGAGCAGGCGGGCAGACAGAGAGAGAGCAGGGACAGGGGTGCTGAGTCTGAACCGGCTCCGAGTCAGCCAGGCCTGACTGATGTGGGCACAGCCAACCCTAAAACGCGGTCTGGGTCTTCATTTCTGCAGCAAATAGTCATGTGGCATCTGCCCTAAGGCAGGCTGTGGCCGAGGGACTGTGGGGAAAGGTAGACAAGATCCCTGCTCTCTGGAGGTTACATTCTAGTGAGGAATGAAGGTAATAAACAAGTGAAAATCAGCAAAGTTATTTCAGGTAATGACATAAGGAAAAGACTGAGTCAAACGTATGGACTCCCAGGGGTGAGAGAGGGCAGCAGCTGGTGTTAGCCAGACTGGTTGAGGGAGGGCACTTTGGGTTTAGAGTTTAAGGCTGAGATCTGAATGATTAGAAGCCCAGATGCGTGTAGAGCCGAGGGAACAGCAAGTGCTAAGGCCCTGAGGCAGGAACCAGTGCGGTGCCTTGGTAGAACCCAGAGAAGGCTGCTGTGACTGCGGGGAGGTGAGATGCTGGTACATGATGCAGTTCAGAAGTAGGCTGGAGCCAGATTACATGGCTATGATAAGGAATTTTAATATACGTCAAAGTGCCATGGAAGACAAGCAGAGGAGTGACATGAGTCCATGTATGTTTGGGAAAGATCAACAGTTACTTTAACTGTATTAACTATAACCTCCATCCCATCTTCTCTCCTTATATCTAGATTTCTAGGAAAGGTCATTTTTTTTAGGGAGGAGAATACTAGTAAAGGTGCTTGAGAATGCTGGATATTCTCCTCCTAAAGTTAGGAGGAAAATCTGAAGTTTGGATGCTAAGGTCCACTTTGTCTCATATCCTGCTTTTATCCCATCCAAGAGTCACAAGGAAGTTTTGTTCATTTAGTCATTCAGTAAATATTTACTGAATGCCCAGCATGAGTCAAGTACTGTTCTGGGTAGTGAGAATCCAAGTGTGAACAAAACATATAAAGTTCCTTCCCCTGGGAAGCTAAAATTCTAGTGGGGGAGACACAATGAAATACATATGTAATGTCAGGTGGGATTAATGGTATAAAGAAATGAAGTTGGGGAAGAGGATAGGGGGTGATGGAGACATAGTACTTGAGGGGAGACCAGACAGAGATCCGAATGAAAGGAGGGGGTGAACCCCGTGGGTATCTTGAGCCTAGTGCGTTGTAGACAGAGGGGAGGCAAGTACCGTTGCCCTGCGGTGGGAGCGTGTTTGGTCTGATCCAGGAACACCTCGAGCGTAGCTGGAGTGGAATCAAACGAGGGGTGAGGGGGGAGCTGAGGCTGCAGTGGTTATGGGGCCAGGTGTTGAGGGATTTACTGATTCGGGAAGACAGGAGAACAAGGGGTCCCGGAGACCAATGCAGGAACTCTTGCCGTGGTCAAGGTGAGACAGTGGTGGCTGGGACCACGCTGGTGTTACGGGAGGTACTGGTTGCTCGCCGGATCAGGTTGTCCTCTGATGGTAGAGCACGCAGAGTTAGCTAATAAACTGGAAGAAAAGAGTCAGGATTAAGAGCAAGATCTTGGGCCAGATGAATGGTGATTTCATTAACTGAGAAGGATGACACTGTGGGAAGGTGCAAATCTGAAAAAAAAAATGAATCAAGTATTTGGTTTTAGACATATTGGGTTTGACATTCCTGTAGGGTATCCAACCAGAGATCAGAGATCTCTAACCAGCAGTTAGATAGAAGTTAGTTAAGAGAAAGGTCAGGACTGGAGATATAAATGTGGCAGACATATGTACACCCACATGTGGTTGGTATTTAGAACTGTGGGAAAGGATGGATGAGCTCGCTTGAGGCACGAATGCAGCTAATAAAGTGGCCCTTGGGCTTAGAGTTGTGAATCACATCAATATTCAGAGATGGGCCGAAGGAGGCAGCTTCAACAAAGGAGGATGAGACACAGCAGAAAGGTATGAAGAGAACCAAAGCCAGATCCCCAAGGCATGTGAAGGAAGTGTCTCACGAAAGAAGGAGCAGGTGGCTGTGTTCAGTGCTGTGGAGCAGTCAGACTGAGAGCTGACCTTCAACTTGACAACATGGAGAAGAACTAGCAGCCCCGATAAGAGCAGTTTCAGTGGCGTGAAGGGTACAAAAGGCTGAGTGGAGAAGGTGCAAGAGAGAGAGAGGGAGAGACAGAGCAAACTGACGAATCAGAGGAGGAGAAACAATCCTTTAAAGGTTTTGCTGTTTCAAAAAGTTGAAAAATAGGTGAGAGCTGGAGAGTGATTGGGGGGGAGTTCAAGGGAGTTGGTGTTTGTGTTTTTAAAATGGGGATATTCCAGGGTATTGGTTTGTTCATTGAAATGATTCTGCAGAGCAGGGCAAAGTGATGATGCGGGAGAGACAGGAGATAATTGCAGAAGCAATTGAGGATGTGAGAGAGGTTGACGTTCCGTGCTTGAACATAAACACGTCATCCTGTGTAGCAGGAGGCGGTACGGAGCACCCACGCACAGATGCAGCGGGATGGGGGATGCAGCAGTGGGGGAATGCGGACCTTCTCTTCTGATTGGTTCCATTTCCTTGATGAGACAAGCCAAGTCTGTGGCTAAAAGGAAGAAGGGGTTGTTGAGAAAAGGATGGAGGAAGTGGGCTTTTCAGAGAGTGAAGTGTATCAGTTGGCTGGATAAATGCAGGGGAATGTTGGGCATCACTGAGGGCCCCTTTGAGACTCACGGTCATTGCTGTTAACATGAGGCCAGTCAGCAGAGTTGTGAGTTTCATCAGCTACATTCAGCTCTTTGTATTCAGGCAGGCATGGAATAGATGGAGAGTTGGATCTAACCAAGATGGGTGTGTGTGTGTGTGTGTACAAGATGAAAGAAAAAATAGACAAGGGAGTGGATATAGAAAGGAGTGATAACAGTGATGGATCAAGGGAGTTGAGACCATTAAGGGATGACAGAAAGTGAAAAGTTGGCCAGGTCCAAAGACTGGAAGACTAAGTTGTTTTGATGACTTGTTAGTGGGAAGAGACTAAAGGAGGTGCAAGTGTGTGATGCTTAATATATTGAGATTAAAGAGGGAGTGCACTTACCAACAAAAGTCAGGTTCTGGGGCACAGCCATGGGTATGGGTGGCTAAGATGGGGTTGGAGGAGAAGATGAGGAGGTGAGGGGGCCAGGGGATGAAAGGATTACCTGTATGGGTGCTGAAGTCAGCAGGAATGATACAGACCTGGTGGTGGTAAGAAAGATGGAGGAAAGCAAGCTAAAGACTGAATATCCTCAATGAGTAAGGGAGAGTAACAAGAGAACTAGACTGCAACACGGAGGGGCAGTGCGGGACAGCGTCCTGATGGTTCTACTTCAAAGGAGCCAGAGATGCTTTGAGAGGAAGGAGGCACAGCGTTCAGGGTCACAATGGCAGACCCACCTCCTCCCTTGGGCTCCCAGGGGTGTGAGGTGTGGAAAAGCAGACAGCCGCAACTAGAGAAGACTGCAGGGGGACCATGTCCTCCAGATCTGCTGGGTTGTGGTTAGAGCAGAAAGGTGAGGCAGACACTTGAGAAGAGATCGAGGTGATAGATATTTTTGCTGCAGACCGAACGTGAGACTCATTGAGCACAGTGGAGGTTAACTGAAGAGAAGGGGTCAGGTTCGGGAATGTCCGGTGTCTGGAGTGAGAGCCTGAGAGAGGAGGAAGACTGAAGTTCATGTGGATTTAGGGTCCATTTGGGAGGCTGGTATCTTAGGCAGCTTAAGATGATGGAAGGGCCATAGAAGCATAGAGGGGGCTTTACCAAGAAGACAGAACTCTGTGGAAACCCCTTGTGTCCTCTTGTGGGCTATGTCAAAGTTGAAGATTTGGTCTTATGCATTCATGAAAGGTAGGCTTGGATCACCAAGTCCACGGTCCCATTAACGCCCCTTTGACCTGACCATCTTACTTTTCACTTTCCGTCACTCCTCCGTGACCTCCTTTTCCTCTTTGCCTAACTTAGATCCCCTGAGCCATCACTAACATCACTCCCTCACATGTATCTTCAACTCGTACCTGGTTTTCTTGCATAACTAGTCTTCCTGTCTGCATGCTCAGCTCTGCTCCCTGGCTCACCCCCTGTGCGGCTTGCATGAGTGCAAGCCATCATATCGTATCATCCCCCTGCTTAAAATCCTTCAGTGGCTCCCGACTGTCCAGGGTGGCAGGGGACGCAGTAGAAACAACACAGGCTCGGACCCGGGTCTGAGCTCTGCCACTGCTCATGGCCAGGCTCTGAACAAGTCACCCAACTTCTCTGAACCCCTGTTGGCTCCTTCTTAGAACTATTGAAAAATTAGAGTAACTTCTACCTTGAAGGATTTCTGTGAAGATGAAATAAGAAAATATACAGAAATCATGAGCCACCACAGAGCTGGAGCTTGAAAAGGGATCATTCCTCCTCTTCTTAGCAAAACAAGGAGGCCACTGACGATCTATCCCTGCTGCCTTTTTAGTTTCAGCTCCAAACAATCCTTTTACACTCTTCTCGAGCCCTGCGTTCCCTCTCAGCCCTTCACTTATTGTTTACAGACATGGAACCCCAGTCTAGCTACCTATGAGTCTTTATTCACATATGCCATGCTCTTGTGTCTCCCTTCCCTGGCACCTGCTGTGTGTTTTGCTTCTAGTGCTTGTCTGTTGACCTGAATAACTCTTCCTAGCCCTTCTTTACTCGGCTCAAAAAGGTGACTCCTTGGTGAAGCCTTATTGGATTCCCAGGGTAGTTAAATGCCCCTATTCGGTGCTTCAAGCACGTGCCTCCTTCACAGGGATTATCATTTGAACTGAGATCATTAGCTAATCTGACGACCTCAGAGACTATGAGGTCTTTGTGGGAGGGACTGGGTCTTAGGCATCTCTGGTTCCCAGTAAGAGAACAGAATGTGCTATGTGATGGGTAATGAGTAAAGGTTTGTTGAATGAATGAATCACTGACCCCACTTTTCCATGGATTTAGGCTCATCTCAGTGTGTGTGCAAGGGCATATAAGTGTGTTTAGTTGAAAGAAACAAGGTAGCTTGCGCATCAAGATTAAGATGAAGAGGACTCTGGTGAGAAGCATCAAGGACCTCCAAGAATGAGATGCTAAATCCAGTCCAGACTCATGGACCTTGTGAAGGACGGTAACACTCCCAGGTTACTCTGTTTCTTGTTGGAACACACGTCTCTACTTCAAGTTCTTTCCTCTGTTTATTCTAGGCTGGCTGTATCCCAGTGACTTCAGCTTCCATTTAGCTTTGCCTCACTTCGGAGCTGACTCTGACCCTGACTGAACATTATCTTTGTGTTTCATATCAGCCAGTGCCTTCAGGACAGGGACCCCCTCTCTTGTTCATTGTAGTTATCCTCAGTTCCTTGTACAGAGTAGGTGCTTGATAATTATTTATTCTGAATTGTGTAAGTGTCCATTGTCCCCTCTTAAATTTTTTTTCTCAGTATCAATTCTAAATTCCCTGGAGAAAAAAAACCTGGTTCTGCATCCGCCTTAGTGCAACACAGAGGGTAGGGGTTATGTAATCTCGACCGTGGCCTTACTGGACTCACCTCTCTAGCAAGGTCTGTGGAAGGGAGAGGGCGAGGTGGCCCGGCACTCAAAGCCACGTCTGTCCATATAGCAGGGGTGCCCTGCTGCACATCCCTGCTCGCTAACACTCTTCTGCTGGTGCCACAGCGCCCGTCGCCTACCCCCTCTGCTGCACATGGCTTCGCGGTGGCCAAGCTGGCTTCCAGCGCTGTCATTACTCTGCATGGAGGTAGGTGGGGGCGAGGGGCTCTGCTCACCTGCTCAGCCTTGGTGAAGGAGAGCCTCAAGCATATCTGCCCTTTCATTTCTCTGAGCAGGTGTGACCGTGTCCACCTCCCCACACACAGCAGGGGGGCTTGGAGCAGTGGGGACCCTGTTGCACGCGTACCGTTCCAGGTCCCTTCACCATATCTGGCACATGGTGACACACTCAGTAAAATGCCTGATAGACAGGCTACCTGGTTTAGTGGGAAACAAACTTACTCAAGTGAGAACTGGAATTGGGTTTCAGCCTTGATTCTAACCTATGTCTATGACCTTGAGAAGTTATTGAACTCCACGAATGGGCTTACATTCAGCTGATAAGGCTGCATCAGTGGTTAAAATATCAAAACACTTCCACACCAGCTGGTGGACCGCCTTCACCCCTCCCCTGGAACCCCTGGACCTCCCCCCACAGTAACCAAAGGACTTACGCACCTCGGGAGGCCGTCAGGACCCGGCTTTGGCACCGTGGTTGGTACTTCTTCTGGTTAGTCAGCTCACCCTGTACCTGCTGATACGTATTTGACTGTCACCCCTGACTCTGTGTCATAGGATTGGGGGTGACGCCAAATGATACAGCTCACATGGAAACACTGCAAACTGTAAAGGGCTGAGTGCACATTCATCCTGTGCATTATACTAGGGAAGGGATCAGAGCCCTGAAGGAGGGGAGGGGTGTATGTAACTGAAGGCTGAGGAAGGACTTGGTAGGGAGGGTTAGAGAGCTCCTAAGCCGCCTGAAATGAGCCCGGGCAAAAGTTCATGTGCACTACAGGAGGGCAAAAGGGAGTGGTTTTCACAAAGCAAAGCATCCTTAAAGCGACTTGTCCAGATTCCTCACTGCAGCAGCCTGGGATTCAATTTGCAGCTCTTTGAATCACACACCCTGTCTGTCAGCCTTGCTCTCCTGACCGGCCCTATCGCTCACAATTAGAAGCCCATTTTACCTGCACTTAGCTTTGTAGGTACCACCCCCCTACCCTAACCGCCTGAGTAGGACAGGAGCAGCCAGGAAGTGAAGGGCAGGGACAGGGAAGCGGGTGCACCGGAATGAAGGTTTGCACAATCCGGTATTTATGGAAAATTGGCTGTGCTAATGAACCTGAGATCCATCAGGGCTTTCTGAAGGCAGGACGGTCTCTGTCAACAGACCAATTAGCACACAATTATTTTCTCTTTCTGAAAGCTTATCTGAGATGCTCTTTGATTGCATGCCTGAGTGAACTGCACTTTCCATCACCTCTGTGGGCCCTCTTTATAATCTGCCGAAGCTGCCTGCCTCTTCTCCAGACAGAGGCACAGGGCTCTCTGGACCAAACTGCCAGACACTCCGGGACTTTCACTGCATGGGGGGCAGGAGGGAGGGGGTCCTTAGCCCACTCTGCGCATCAAGTCAGCGCTCAGACAGCATCTGCAACAGGAGCCTCTCCAACTCCCTTCCTCCTGCCTCTAGGGAGGACAAGGTGGCTCAGGGCAGAAGAGCAGTGGAGAGGGCAGTGGCTTTGGGATCTAGTAAAACCTGGATGAGCCTTCGTCACTCATGGTGATCTGGCTTGAATCCTTCCCTCCACCAGGGAATGAGCCGGGGATCATGGTCTTTGTCTCTTCCTCCTCCCCATCCTTGCACCCCGATTAACAAAGTGAAGCTACTCACTTGCTGAACAAGATGGTGGCGGTGGGGGAAGCAGATGGATCAGTGGTCGCTCGGTAGGGACAGTGGTGGGATAAAGGCGGAGCGGGCCCCCTTGGAAGTCGCCCTGCTTCTGCATAAGGCACGTAGCTCTCTCCCTGCCTGGACCTGATGCTGGGCGTGACCAACTCAGTAGGGGTGGATAGAAAAGCCAGTGCAGGACGGTGTGGTGGCCAGTTTACCTGGAGGTAGGAACACCCAAACACCACGCTCACCGCCCCATTCTGCCCTTCAGCCCGCCCCATCCCAAGAGGGGCCGGCTTCCCCAGAACGGCTGGGCTAGTAGTCTTGGCCACAGCTCTTCCTGCAGGGATGTTTACGCCGTATAGATAAAGACTTTACCTCGAAATCAGCCTAGCTCTGCCTTCCCTCTGCAGTCTGACAACCAGCCAGCCACCCACTCACTCAGTATGGAGCTATCACTCAGCACCTAGTGCCCACCCATGGAGGGGGCGGGCCCACGTGTACCACCAGGCTTACAGAAACATGTTTCCGCTTGTCTGTGAACTCCCGGTGGCCGTGACTGTGTCTTACTGTGAGTTTGGGATTCTCCCTGAATGTGTCCTAAATGAATGAATGCGTGAAAGAACGAATGAATGAGTCAGATGAAACCTAGCCTGGCGGGTGACTAGCTGTGTGACCTCAAAGAAATCATTTAACCTCTCTGGCCTTGGTTTCCTCACCTTTAATACAAGGATCACAATGTCTCAAGTCTATACAGCGTGTCCTGCCCCGTGTGTGCGTACTCAGGAGAGGGCAGATCACAAAAATATTCTGGATGAACTGGTCTGTTCACATTTGTCTTTAGAGTGATGTCATTGAAATGGGTTGAACTCATTTTAACTTTCGGCAGCCCTTTGACGTGTCCTCACGGGAGACATAGGGGGCTTTGAACTGGAGTCTGAGAACTCAATAGTCAAAACCCTGTTTTAGCCACTCAGCAGCTCTGTGGTCTCAGGCCGCTGTAACTCCCTGAACCTGGGTTTTCTTTGAAGAATGATAGTAGCGAGATTTGTCTCCGAGTTAACGCAAAAGTTAAATGGGATGATGTTGGAGGAAGTTAATGGGATTAACTTGGAAACGGTGGCGAAGTTGTGGCCTTGGTCCCGCTCCTCCTCCCGGCTGGGTCTTGCTGCTTCTCACGCACTGGGTGTTCTGCTGCCCCTCGGTCTTCTGCTGCCATCACCTCTTTTTACCCCAATCCCCCCTCTCTCCACCCCATCCCTACTCATCCCTCAAGGCCAATTTATGGGTTACCTTCTCCAAGAAGCCTTCTCTGACTACTTTCAGCTAGAAGGATCTCTCCTGTCTCTCTCTTTCCCGTATTATTAGTCAGTACTACAGCGTCTTGCACTTAATTACTCTGTTCCGTGTGTATTTTGAAAAACGAAGTCTGCTAAATTCTCTTTAAAGTGTTGCTTACACTTTGGTATTTACCATGATGACTAGCCCAGCCGGGTAGCAGACGCACACACGACACGCTTTCAAGCCCATGTGTCGGAAATCATGCTGCCCCTTCCTCTTCTCAGAGATCTTTCCCTCTCTTCTCTTACTGTCCACTTTCTACTCATCTTTAAGGACCAACCCAGTTGGTGTCTCCTCCGCAACATCTTCCCTTCTTTAGAGCTGTGCCTTCCTCGGGGCTCATTATGACCCGTTGCTTCTGCTCAGCGTGGATGCGTATCGGTCAGCTGTGTATGCACCTGCCTCCCCCCCAGGTGGGTCACACCCCCTGGGGGGCTCACTCCATAACCTGCACGTCTTTCTGCCCACCTCTCCACCCTGCAAGCCCTGGAGCAGATCCATCATACATTCTCTAATTTAGTGAGTACCTACCGTGTGCCAGACACTGTTAATTGCTGTTGACATCATGATGAGCAAAGTAACTAGGAGCTTACCTCTGTGGAGCCCTTAGGGTGCGGAGGACCCAGGCTTGAACCAGATACTCGCAGAAAAGGGTGGAACACTGGGGAGCGTGTGCTTGCTGCGGAGCAGAGGTGCCTGGAGCTAGGAGAGAAGGTCAGAGGTGTCAGGGCAGACTTCCTGAAGAACTCCGAGAAAGGCACTCTGGGAATGTTTGATAAATTGGATGGAATTGAACAGTGGCTGCTCAGTAAGTACTAACTGATTGGTTGATTGATTGTTGGCAAAGCCTTCGGAGATCCTGAGAAGAAAGGGCCTCAGGTCCCCATCATTCTTAGTACATAATTATTTCAGGGCATTTAAAGCGCCCCATTTTTCATCTTATACTTTAAACATCAGGGAAAAACTGATAGGCCAACTTTATAATATTTTTAAATGACTCTACGGTGTTTTGGAATATTACATAGCTGTAAGAGTTTATGTATATTTAATACACTTATTAAAATATGTAGTAAGCTCATGGCCGATTTTCTCTAAGGACAGCTCAGTGCCGACGTGGGACTTGAATGTTTAATATTAATAATAATACTCAACTCATATTTCTCTAGTGCTTTTCATCTTTGGGATCCCTAAAGCCTGTGAGCACCACATCAAGTAGATGCAGCTGGGCTCGCCAGTGGGCTGACAGCATCCGTATCTGGCCTCCTGTCTTCCTCTGGGGGAGGTTGAGGGGGAACTCCAGCTTGAGGGTCCAGCTTCCTCTGCCTGCGCTGAGTTTTCTCTCCCCAGACACAGATTCCCTTTGGCTTCCTCTGAAAACCTTCCACTTACGGACAGCTGCTTCCGCCAGCCCTGTGCCACTGGTACCCGCTGTCTTAGAACAAGGGGAAAAGTGACTTCATGCTTCCAGGGTAGGGAGACACGTGCCCTTCCTTGGGCGGGTCAAGGACAGGACACAGAGCCTGAGACCGGCTGACTGACCGGAAGGTGGACGTGCAGAGGGGACGTCTTGGCTCATCATCTAAACCCACACCCTGCCTCTCCTTCTCTAGGTCACAGAGACCAGGACCGGCCCCCTGGGCTGCAGCAACTACGACAACCTGGACTCGGTCAGCTCTGTCCTGGTCCAGAGTCCGGAGAACAAAGTGCAGCTACTTGGTAAGTTTTGCTGTGAGGATTTTCATGCTTTTCATACCTGGTTAAAAAAAACAAAAAACAAAAAAGCTTGGCTCACCAAAAGGAAAAAGCTGAAGACAAGCACTACCACTCGTTTGGGGACCTGTACTCAATAACTTCCTATCATTCTTTGGAGAAAACATCTTACCTGGTTTACTTTACACCTAGACCATTGCTCAAGCTTCTCACCACCCAAATCCTCCCACCTCCTAGTCCGTCCCGAGACCTCTGTCACTGTCCTACCTTCATGCCTGGACCTAGTTCAGTGATCTCCTGTGTTGCCCAAAGAACCCTCTGCCTTATCCTAAGGACACGCTGGGGACAGCTGGCCTTTGCAGAGTGGTCCCTACCTTCTGTTACCGGTCTGCAGTCTTCCATGGGAGATCAAAGCCAGGAGAAGAGTTTAAGAGGAAGGGGAGCTTCAACCAGAGACCTAACATGCAGAAGGAATGGGAGTGCCAGCAGGTCTGGAGGCTGGGAGACGAGGGGTGGCATTCAGCTCCTGCTCTCTGTCCCCCAAGCACCCGGGGGCAGAGCTCTGCAAGCTGATTCAGACAGAGCTGCTTGGCAGTGGGAAGAGTTCATTCTTCTTAAGGCCTAACTGAATTGGACTCTGTTTCAGATATTATTGTCTTGGTATTACAAAATCAATAGCCCTCACCCAGGATCTACGATTACAAATTCCAGGCAACCTGAGCCAGACGCAATCGCTCAGTGCTTTAGGAATGAAGGAATATATAATAATCAAAAGGATGAAAAGAATCCTTCACTGAAAGCCACCCAGGGCAGTTAGCACCCCTCTTCCCCCGCGTCCCTGGATGGGCTGGCTTTGTGTCTGGAAATTAGCGATGAGTGAAGTTCAGAGTGTCTGGTGGTTCATTTGGAATAGTTTATAGCGTTTAATTTTATAGCCCATCACTCATGCAGACATTGCTCGGGGCACTTATTTTATAGCAAGAGGAAATGTTATGGTGAGGAGGAGGGAGATAATGGGGGAGGTGAAAAGAAAGGACTTGCAGGGGGATGAGTATGGAATGCAAGCGAATGTGGCCAGGGTGTGTGTGTGTGTGGGGGGGACAGCTCGAGGGCCCTGGCGGCCACAGCGTTAAAAGAGGAAAATTTAGGAGCAGTTCAGAATAGGAGGTAGATCTCAAACAAGCACAGCACACATCTACTGCAGCCACAGCTCTAAGTTCTATTTTGAGGTCTGCTGAGACTGGGAGATGTTCCTTGGGCTCCCTGATTTCCTGCCAAGGACAAGGTCAAGGGTGTGACAATAAAGGGCTGGCAGACATCTGATGAAAGGGGAGCACACTGTATCCGGAAGTCCTTGTGTCCCTCACTCGCCTGGCACAGTGTCTCCCAGTGGCCCTACAGGGGGAGCCTCCTGCAGGTCTGACCTCAGACCTGGCCAAGCTGCACCCAAAGGCACGTCTGTCCTTCATTTATCTCTTGATATGCTTCCAGCAGCCACCTCGTGTGGCTTGAAGCCAACTCGGAGTATATTCTGCTGCTGGTAAACCAACATCTACTCCAGATGGGTAGGAAACCGGAAGCTTAGAGCAATTCAGTGGAATATAAACATGACCAGAAGCAGCGAATTAGAAGAGAGAGCTGAGACACATTTTTCCCTCTCCAGGCTTGACTGATCTTGGGGTGTCCACCACCATCCTATTTTCAGATCTCCTTAAGAGTTAAATCATGAGACAGGCAGGCAGTCCCAGTTACATGAGATGACCCAAGGGGACAAGGGGAGGGTCTGACACCAAGGTCACATTACTAGTACTGTGACTTGGGCAGGTCACTGTGGTCACTGGGCTTGGACTTTCTCACCTGTAAGAGCCTCAGTATGACCACAAGTGGCCCTTGCAGTCGTATATGGGAAGGACTTGGTGTAGTGCCTGGCCACTGCATACCCACAACACCTGTCCCTGCCTCCTACGGCGGGCAGCCTCCTTGGTCATCAGGGCTAAGGCAGGAGGCCCACGAGGGTCAGCGTTCAGTTGGGAGGCCTGCTGCTAATCTTGGAGAAGCCAGAAATAGGATGGCTATTAGAGGCGGAGCAAAAAGCCCATCAGGCCTTGATTCTTCCCCCACGAGGGCTATAAGCTCTTCTTTTATCTGAAATGTCATCCCATCCCATCCTAGAAATGCTGATGTGTAGCCGGTAAGCCCATTCACATGTCACGCACGCTCTCAGTTTGGCTGATGTGAAGGGTTCAACTAAGCCTTAAGCTCTGAGGTTCCCCATCTCATGGGGGCAGCAGTAACCCTCCGTCCCAACCAGCTCAGCAGGATCAGGCCCCGGGGTGGCCATTCTTGGGCCCAGGATGCACAAGTCGGCAGAACCCCAGGCAGGGCCCCAGCAGCTGTGGGTGTGGGAAACTGAGTCCCCACTGGTCCCCTGCCGGGCAGTTCCCTGACGCGCCCTCCCCTCAGGCCTGCAGGTGCTGCTGCCCGAGTACCTGCGGGAGCGCTTCGTGGCCGCGGCGCTCAGCTACATCACGTGCAGCTCCGAGGGCGAGCTCGTCTGCAGGGAGAATGACTGCTGGTGCGAGTGCAGCCCCACCTTCCCGCAGTGCAACTGTCCCGACGCCGACATCCAGGCCATGGAGGACAGCCTGCTGCAGATCCAGGACTCCTGGGCGACGCACAGCCGGCAGTTTGAGGAGTCAGGTGAGCAGTCGGCCGACCCAGATATTCCCCCTGTTGATGGGAAGTGGCTGTGAGGTAGGTGCAGGATAGGAACACGGGGAACAACTGCTCTGTGACCTCCAGCAGGTTATGTATCGCCACCCCAGGTCTCAAGTCATCTTTTGTTGTATATGCAAACAGACCTAATACCTACCCAAGAGATGTGTTTCAAGGACTTAATAAGCTAAGGTACGTAAAGTTGAGGGCACAGGCCTTGTCTGTCTTGTTGCAGATTCCACAGTGCCTGCACGTAAGGGGCACAGTGAGTATTTGGTGAATGAATGAATGGAGTACACAGCGTGTTTCTAGGAGGTGCCTAGTACATGCTTGTTATTGCTTATTGCAGGTATAACAGAGATCAGTGTCACCTTGACACTTAGGTTCAGAGGACGTGTTTTGAGTGTTGGCTCTGTATTATGGTTTGAATGCTTGTGTCCCCCACCCAGTTCACATGTTGAAAATCTAATGTCCAAGGTGATGGTATTAGGAGGTGATTAGGACACGAGAGCAGAGCCCTCATGAATGGGATTGGTGCTCCTATGAAAGAGGTCTCAGGGAGCTCCTTTACCCCTTCCACCATATGAGGAGCACGCAGCAAGAATTCGGCCGCCTGCCACCCAGAAGAGGGCCTTCACCAGACCCTGACTACTGGCATCCAGAACCTCTAGCCTCTAGAGATACACATCTGTTGTTTCTAAGCCACCAGGGTGTGACGTTTTGTTACAACATCTAACACACTCTCTTACGGACCAGTTTTACGACCTTGATTTAGCCGTACACCTTCTCAGTGCCTCTTTCTTCATCTGTAAATGAGGGAAAATGATCATAATGAGTGGATGGATGGCTCATATGGGACAGTGTAGATAAAATTACAGTATAAAGACCTCTACGTGGTATAGTCATGTATCTCAGTACTAAATGAATGCTAAATATGTGGCTATATCTCAAAAACCCTTACTGTTGGATAAGACAAAGCAAATGAAAAAGGTTATGTATTATATACATATAAATATTATATGAATATATCTAATACTATAATATAATTTATTAAATGTAATACATATTTTGTACATCATTATGTGATGTTTAAAAACATACTAGCCAATACTTAATATTATTGTGGACATATTTGTAGAAAACATTTAAAAAATAGACAATAAGAAAAAAGAAAACAAGAGAGTAACATCTAGATAAAGATGAAGGGGAAGTTTACGCCCTTCAAGTATATTTGCTTTGCCTTATTTCTTTAAAAAAAAAAAAATCTGAATCCAATATGGCAAAAATCTTTGTGGTGGGCAGATGGGAGTTTACATTGTTATTCTGTGTGCTCATCTGTACACGGACATGTTGTATAAAATGAACTGAGCCCTGCTGGCTGTTACCATGCTAGTGGTTAATGTCATTACTAGGCATGGTTCTCCAGTCATCTGGGTGGGGGATGAAGAACCAGGTGCTTGAGGAATCAGAACCAGCCGAGACCCCAGGCATTGCCACCTCCAGCCCTAGAAGAGGCATTTGGTAGCAGAGGAAGGTGCCACCTCCCAGGCCCCCTGCTGCATCAGACTAGTGGGGGTGGGATGGGTCAGGTAACGCTCGATCACGGGGAAATGACTTTGGGCTTTCAGTACTACGAATTACTGTAAGGGGGGGGGAGGAGGGCTATCTGGACCCACCCCCACTAGGAGACCGGATGGCTGCAGGTCCCAAGAGAAAGCAGATTCCAGATTCATGGACAGAGATCTGATCATGAGTTCAGAAAACATGCTGTATAGAGGGATGTCTGAAAAGAAGTCAGACTTGCAGTAGGAACTGAGAACCAGAAGGCACATTGCTTCTGGATCAGCTTTAAGAAAGAACAGGTATCTGGCCAAGAGGTCAATCTCAAAAGAGAGGAAGGGTGTCCTAGAGTCAGAGAGAAGGATGTGGAGGGGAGAGGCTGGTCTCCAAGACGACTTCTGAGCCGGGTGCTCAGTCTTCTGTGTCCTGATTTGCCAGTACTGTGTGCTCTTCCCTTCACCAGTGCCTCACACCTTCCCTAAGGGTGCTGTGGTGTCACTGAGGATCGTGAATGACTTACAAGGAGGTGCAAAGGTCAAGAGACATGTGTCCCAAGAGATCATTGGCCCTGTGGGTGGTGACAGAGATGTGTTTTGAAATTCATAAGCATATCAGAGACAGAAAGGATGGTTAAGAATCCCGGAGCCGTAGCTTACGGTGTGTCAGTCATTTCTCAGTAAAGCTGTTTTAAAAGAAATGAATAAAGGGAGAGTGGACGTGGAGCCGCCTCCCTCACACAGTGACTGGAGGGCGGGCGGGCCTGGGGAGGGCGCTCCTGCCTTCCCCGGGTCCGCATGCCCCACCCCCCCCCCCGGCTCAGCCCTCCTGTCTCTGCCCATCAGAGGAATTCCAGGCTCTACTGAAGAGGCTGCCGGACGACAGGTTCCTCAACTCCACGGCCATTTCCCAGTTCTGGGCCATGGACGCCAGCCTCCAGCACCGCTACCAGCAGCTGGGAGCCAGCCTGAAAGTGCTGTTCAAGAAGACCCACCGGCTGGTCCGCCGGCTCTTCACCCTGTGCAAGCGTTGTCACCGGCAGCCCCGCTTCCGCCTGCCCAAGGAGAGGTGAGCCCCCGCCCCGCTGCCCACCACGGCCGCTGGGGACCTGGGGCCTCTGAGAGCCCCCGGTCGTCTCCACCCGCCTATGTGCCATCCTCCACTCTGAGCTGTGTCTGAAGTGAGAGAGGAAAACAAACGGGAGAGGGAGGCTAACTTGACTTCCACATAAATTACAGTAGATTCCAACGTTATCCTCCTAATCCTCTCATTCTCACTCACTCACTTCCATTGTGATCAGTCTTTTAGGAAAGAAAGGGGTGGAGTGGCAGCTCAGACACCAATTGCATGTGATGAGAAATACACACAGGGGGTTGCTCCCCCAGGTGACTGTTCAGAGTCACAGGGGGAAAGCGAGCAGGCCCCGTGCCCTCGGCCCTCACGCACGCGTGCATGCAGCACAGATTTTATCACGTCCACGCTGTAGGTCCTAACAGCAAGCAGCGGGGGAATATTTGTTAATTGGGGAGATACAATAAATATACAGGAACATAAAAATGAGAAAATTCTATGTGGCAGCCACTTAAATTCATGTTGGTGGGACATAAATCAAAGGCCAGAGAGGAAAAAGCACCTCAGAGAAGGGGGTCTGGGCCAGATCGTGCGGGAGGAGATGGAAGAGGACTGGCGCCTGTTGAGATGGAGTGTTCCCAGAGGGGAGCTGCCCCTCCCACCATGGCACAGGTAGTGGGGGGAGCCTGGGCGGAGAGGACAGACCAGCCAGGGCTTTGGAGAAAGGTGCTTCCCCCCCCCCCAAAAAGATAATTAGTAAATGCTTACCAGGCACCAGGAACAGCGCTAGCTTCTGAGATTATATCGGTGAAGAATGCCATGTCTGCGCTCTCAGCGTGCTTGCAGGGACGCCACCTCTGAACAAGTAAACAAAAAGCAAACAATCATCCTTGATGCTGAACACTGCTGTGGCTCACATCAAAGCAGGGCGACGTGCTAGAGAGACTGGGTGGTCCTTTTGACAGGGGAGTCACAACAGGAGACCTCTGGGGGGGTGGGTATCGTAAGAGCTGAAATGTAAATCTTCAGAGAGAGCCAGCCACAGAAAAGCCCCGTTGTTGGCAAAGAGTGACGGAAGCAGAAAGAAAGGGCAGAGACCATGAAGTGGGAAAGAGGTCGGCGTGACCTCGGAAGGTTAGGAAGATGGTATTTAGGAGGCTGAGAACTAGATTAGAAACGGAGGCTGTTGGAGAGCTTCTGTAGGCTTCTGAATAAGGTGGTACTCGGCAGGGATGAGCCTAGCTGTTTCAGGACAATGTCAAATCTTTCTAGTGCTGATCCATCTGACACCAAGTTCCAGGCCTTACTCCGTCATCCCAGTGTGGTACGGTAGAGTTGCCATCATTCAGAGAACGTGGGGGTTTTCTCTTCCTCATCACCTTCCCTGTCTATTAGTCAACCCCCTGCCGCCCTCGGGGAAGCAGCAGTGTGTGGCTTCCTATGACTCTGCTTCATTTTTATCTCCGCTCCCCAAGGTCCTTGTCCTACTGGTGGAACCGAATCCAGTCCCTCCTCTACTGTGGAGAAAGCATCTTCCCTGGCACCTTCCTGGAACAGAGCCACAGCTGCACCTGCCCCTACGACCAGTCTTCCTGCCAGGGCCCCATCCCGTGTGCCCTGGGGGAAGGGCCTGCCTGCGCCCACTGCGCTCCGGACAACAGCACACGCTGCGGGAGCTGCAACCCGGGCTACGTGCTTGCCCAGGGCCTGTGCCGCCCAGAGGTGGCCGAGTCCCTGGAGAACTTTCTGGGGCTGGAGACGGACCTGCAAGACCTGGAGCTGAAGTACCTGCTGCAGAAGCGGGACAGCCGCATCGAGGTGCACTCCATCTTCATCAGCAACGACATGCGCCTGGGCAGCTGGTTCGACCCGTCCTGGAGGAAACGCATGCTGCTCACCCTGAAGAGCAACAAGTACAAGCCCGGGCTGGTGCACGTGATGCTGGCCTTGTCCCTGCAGATCTGCCTCACCAAGAACAGCACGCTGGAGCCCGTCATGGCTATCTACGTCAACCCCTTCGGGGGCAGCCACTCCGAGAGCTGGTTCATGCCCGTGAACGAGGGCGACTTCCCCGACTGGGAAAGGACTAACGTGGACGCGGCCGCCCAGTGCCAAAACTGGACTATCACCTTGGGAAACAGGTGGAAGACCTTCTTCGAGACAGTTCATGTTTACCTACGGAGCCGCATCAAGTCCCTGGATGACAGCTCCAACGAGACAATCTACTACGAGCCCCTGGAGATGACCGATCCGTCCAAGAACCTGGGCTACATGAAAATCAACACCTTACAGGTCTTTGGCTACAGCCTGCCCTTTGACCCGGACGCCATCCGGGACTTAATCCTCCAGTTAGACTACCCGTATACCCAAGGTTCCCAGGACTCAGCCCTCTTGCAGCTCATAGAGCTTAGGGACCGGGTCAACCAGCTGTCTCCACCGGGCAAGGTCCGGCTCGACCTCTTCTCCTGCCTGCTCCGGCATCGGCTCAAGCTGGCCAACAACGAGGTGGGCAGGATCCAGTCCTCCCTGAGGGCTTTCAACTCCAAGCTGCCAAACCCCGTGGAGTATGAGACGGGCAAGCTCTGTAGCTAACTGGGGGCCCACTCCAGTGCTGGGTAGGGAGGGATCCAGGAATCTGGGGTGCAAAGATCACCCAAGCCCTTACCTTAGTGCCAACAGGGTGCTCCCCTGAGACTGTCAGCGCCCAGCAGACGGGACCTCGGGGCTTGGACTGAAGCAGGCAGGAGAGCGAGAAACAGCCACTGCACACATACACACACTCACCACGCTCGTGCACACATGCGCGCGCACACACACTCACACGGGGAGCCCTACAGCTCTGCAGCCTTGAATCTGTACCGCCGGTGCTTTCCCAGATGAATGCAGTTGAAGGAGAGGCGCCAAGGGAGAGATTCAAAAACAGGACCGGCCAAACCGCGCAACCAACAAATCCTTAAAAGTGATTCTTACCATTCAGGAAAGCGAGAGGGAACAGCAGTGGGAGGGGCAGGAGCGCGGCCTCCCTCTCTGTGGAGTCACTTTTGTATTCTTTTTAACCAGATTTCTTAAAATGGTGTTGTTTCGTGATTCCCCACGTTGGTTCTTACTTTTTGTATGCTGCCTCTTCTGAGCCCTCCGGACACTCTGACTGCACCCCGAGCCGGCTCCCTTGGGAAACTCAAGAAGCGACACCCACGGAGGACCACTCAGGGCAGGCAGCCAGCCCTGCTCCCCACCCCTCCCGTGGCCCCTTTGCTTCCTCGGCCTCCCCAGTTTCGGGGCCTGGCTTGTTCCAGGTTCCCCGTGGTCCAGCCAGAGTTCCTCTTCCAACCGCACCACCCATTCGGTCCACGACAGCAGCTCTGTCAAGTTAGAGACCGTGTATAGGGAAATGTTCTTTTTAAAAAAAAAACAAAAAAACCCCAAAATATTTGTTTTGTGATTGTTTTTCTTGTCAATCTGCTCCAGCCACATGAACGTATGAGTAAAAATTTACCTGGTTTAATATATATTTTTAAAAAGGCCTTTTTTAGGGGAAAAATGAGAGAGAAAAGAGTATTAGTCTCTTGGGCCACCTGGATTTTTTTTTAATTGCTCTGTGTGTGACGTGGGTGTCCATGGATGGTGGGGACGGCTGTGTGGGAAGCTGGTTGACTGGTGTACACACAAGTGAATGCACATCTGGCTTGACTGTGTGTGTGTGTGTGTGTGTGTGAGTGAGTGAGTGGGTGAGAGAGAGAGGGGTAGGTATTAAATGAACAATCAAGTGAGGCAGAACTCTTCCAGAGATTTATCCGGCTAGTCCACCTCCTTTTCTCCCAGGTGTGAAGGCTACCACAGGTCCTACAACCAGGATTTCCCACTATCAGGGAAGTTCTTGCTGTCACAGGGAGCTGCAGCCTTCGTGGTGGGGCAAGACCCTGCTAAAGGGGGCTCCTCTTTGCCTACAGTGCGGCGGACATCAGGAGAATTTCCCGTACTCTGCATCTTACCTTTCGGCCTGGTGTCACCTTTTAAGGAAACTGGGAAAGATGCAGACATGACATTTGGTTTTCTCAACTCTGTCTGATTATCACTTTCCCAGCCCCAAAGGCAGGTTTGACATAACGCCACACAGAACAATGCATCATTCTCCCTTAGTGCTTCCTCCGGGTGGAGTGAGAAGCATTTTATAGCAAATCTTTCGGAGAATCACTTCTCTATTCTCCACATGATCCAAGTACAGTGCGTAGGCATGACAATCCCCATTCCGTTCAGGCAAAAGTCCCCACAAAAATACTAAGTACCTCATTCTGTACCTGTGGTACATCTCTGTTGGTACAAAAGGAACTAGGAGACAGGAGTGATGGTCACGCCTATATCTTCCCAGAGCCTTCTACACTTACTGTCATACAGAGAAGAATTCAGCATCCTATTTAATCACTGCACCACCTTTCAATCCACGGGTACCTGAAATCCTTGGTAGGTACGCAGCCTCAGGCATTTCTTTCTTTACAATTTCCCAGAAGGCTTCTTGTATGGAAATCCGGAGTGACGGGATGATCTCGGGATGAACGCAGGTACTGGCTGCCTATTTCTGGCTCAGCGACTGCTTCCTTTGCAGGGTTTATATCAAGCTCTTCATCTGTGGAAGATGGAACCAGCAGATGTCATTTTCATCGGTGGGGGTGTCGATGTGCCAGAGGAGTGTGCATTTGTTGGGAAAGGGGTTGCAACCGGTGGGAAGGCTTTGAGACCCTCCAGGGGTGGGGTCTGAGAGGTCCAAGGCAGACCTGAGAGTCTGGTGTTAGCATTCTGAGTATGCACGTCTACATGCTATAGGAGTGCATGGGCAGAGGCTTCCATCCACAAATTAAAGGCATATCGTGCGTAGCAATATTCAGAGTGGGGAGAAGAGCAATTGAAAATGTGCTGTGCCCAAAATTTGCAGTTTGACCCTCAGTAGCATGAAGGTAATTGGCCTAGCGAGAGCTGAGTCAGTACATGAGGGCTCACGTCCCACCTGAGCCAGCCCCGCGGCCAAGGGGTGGGAAACCTCAACTGTCTCTGACTCAGAGAGCAGACTCGGGGCAAAAGCCCACCTACAGAGTTATTAGGAAGGATGCTACATCTCCTGTCTCAGACTCATTCCCGTAGGAAGGTTCTGAGAAGATGCTGGTATGATGTGTTGTGGTTTTAGAAATACATGCATCTGGTTACAAAGATTTCCACGTCTTGCCTGCATGAAGGTTAAAACCATGAAGCTGAGGGTATCAACTTCATCTAAAAGTACTCTTACACATTGGTTAAATATCTAGGGGTGCCCTTCTGAGCCCAGAAGCAAGTACCATACTGGTAGAAGGCATTAATAATTAATTACAGTAGTAGACATGTTTCTGTTTGACCTACTCATCTGTTACCTGTGATGGATACCTGACTCCTCTGTTCCAAGACAGTGATGGAGTATCTGGTGTACAAGAGCTTGGATCAAAACAGCAGACCAGAGACTTGGCTTCTAGAAGGCAGGTGGAAGAAGAGGGGAGCATAGGATGGGCAGGATTCCTTAAGAGGCGTTTAAAGTCTTGAAACCACAAATTCAGCATAGAGTTTCTCAGAAAGCTAGACTGAGAAATACCACAGTAAGGAAAGGCTGTCCCCAAATTGTTGCCTTAAGAGTCTTTAATAGTCAGAAGATGTGAACTACCTATTCTCAGACACGGTTGCAAATAAAGAATTGCCATTAATTAATTAGTACTGGGTTGTCAATACTGGTGAACGCATTGTGGAATTAAGAGCCAAATCACAATTCAATTACTGAATATTAGCAATCTGAAATTCAACTTTTAATTGTAACCCCAAAGAGCTAATACATCAAATGCTAATCTGCCCTAATGCTCGAGACTAACACCTCTAATACGAAATAATATATTTAAAACCTGCTGCTGCTAATATCATGCAGACTCATGCACCCATAGCCAGAAACGTAACTGAAGACCGCTTCAGACACTGGGTTATCGGAAATAGTCCAGATTCAGTTCCTGGCTTCCTTTCACGAATATGGAAATAGCGGTCATGAGGGCCAGAGCTGCCTTATGGGTGGATGGAATACATACATTGCCGACCTGGTGTCCTGTCCCCCAGATACCACCTCCAGTGTCTGTAATTTCATCACGTAAGTCTGTTCTCTTGCATATAAAAGAGGTCTTTTCTTGCCATTATATTTTGTATGAAAATTACAATGCCCTTAGGAAGAAATACGTCTTGTTCAACCCACTGGCAAAATAGAGGATTAGGTTTTTGGAGATGGAAGGCTTTTAGAGGTCGCCCAAGTCTACTGATTTCCGACACGCGGAAGAAGGGGCGAGAGAACTTTCCCAAGGTTGTACCTATCGGTGGGGCTCCGAACAGCAGTCTAATCTGGGTCTTTTTCGACCGCTCTCTGCCAGTAAATGACATCCGGGTTGTGGGAGATGACAAGGACCCAGTTCAGGGCTTGGGCGTGAGAGTGGGAGAAAAGACCATTTTCCAGGAAGAAAAGGACTTCTGAGCGGTAGGAGTGTGCCCGCATTTTTTGCTGGGGTTGGTTCTGCAAAAATAATCAGTTGCTATAACAAGTGAAAGAAAAAAAAAAAAGTAAAGTTTCTCCCCTGAGAAGCTTTAAGCACCGAGTAGACATGTTTCCATCTAAGCTGGAGAAAGAGGATAAACCTTCCAGTTTCCTGATGACTTTTTCAGCTCGATGTTTTTTAATTACAACATCCTGCCTCCAATTTCTTGACATTTTCTACAGACCACCAATTACAGTTTGAGTATCTTTACAAATCTGATAACTTCTGCAAAACACGTTCCCTGTGAAGGCTAGAGGAATCTGGGTACCACCAACCTCCAAAGGTCTTAAGGCTGCATGGTCACCATAGCAAGTGTGTGACCTCAGTCCAGGATCGTGGCAGCGAAGAGTGACGAGGCAATGGTCTTCTGTGGACTGAGTCCTTGCTCCTTGCAGCAGAAAGGAGCGCATGGACCAAAGGGGCCCCCAAGACACAACGCTAAGGTCTGCACTCCAGACCTGGAAGGACAGGCTAGAAAGTTCAGGTCGGGCAACTGGCTGTAGACACACGTCTTTCTCTGGTCTCTTATTCTGCCACCAGCCAGCTCGGTAACTGCAGGCAAGTCACTCCACTTCCCTGGAGTTTGCTCTTCTGTGGACGAGGGAGTTGGGTTTCCCATGCAGGTACTGGGGGACCTTCTAGTGCGCTCCTTTCATGATGTTAAAAGCAGTGTGGTTCAGGAGACACGTAGGCCATAAGTCAGACAGACCTGGATTCGCATGTTGGCGCCACACTTATATTTAAAGTGACCTTAATTCTTGATATGTCCCCTTATCTGTACCCCAAGAGCTTCATCCCTGTCTCCCCAAGATTTGTCTCTCCTTTCTCTTTGTGAACACTCACTTCTCTGCAGACTTCTGCTCCATACTCTCCAACTTCCAGAATACACCTGTACCTTCAATTCTCTAAAACGGAACCCCATTTCTTCCCCCCCTCCCTCCTTCCTTTCCTCCTTCTTTCCTTCTTTTCTGTATTCTTCTGGGCCATGAAGAATTGTACAATATAATGTGGGAATGCAGAAACAAATCAGAGTGGTGCATTCTCTGGCTGAGATGTGCAAAGTCCTGATGGAGCACAGAAAGGAAGCAAATCACTCCCTGGACCAGACGCTGCTGCCGTTTGTTGTGAACCTTCTAATAACTAAGGAAGCAATACTCCAGGTCTCCGGGTGATTTACATATTCATGAGGGAAAGATTTACCACGTAATGCGTGCCTCTTTCTCAGAGGGCAGAAAAGAGCAGTGACAGCAGCAGAGCCCCACGAAGGCGCACACTGCGTCTTGCAGGCGCCTTTATTTCTAACTCCTGGGCACCATGTCAGCACCTTGTTGCGCAGTCCGAGGCACACTCAAGGCACTGCCATGGGCGATCTGTTTGATAGAGGAGATGCCTCCTCCCCTTGAGGGGAGAGTGTTCTGAAATCAGGGCTTCCCGGCTTTAATGTACATGTGATTTACCTGCAGAGTTGAATTCAGCAGGTCTGGGTGCGCCTCAATTCTGCACTTGTCAGAAGCTCCCAGGTGATGCTTCTGCTGCTGGCCTGAAGACCATCCTTGGAGGAGCATGGTCCTTGGATAGGATGCCTGTCATCTTCCTGCAGTGCTCAGGATGCTAAAATCAGGAGCCTCCTGGGAAGTACAGGGACTAAAGAAGCCAAAGGTTGATGATGCCTGGCCAGGAGGTGAAGACCTCACTTAAGAAAATCTTGGCACTCCGCTAGCCTTTAACCTCTCAACGAGTTAGGAGGTAGGCTCCTGGCCCATCTATACCAGTAGTCTAAGAAGAGAGAGGAGAAAGCAGAGGAAAAAGAAAGGAAACAACCAAATCAAAATTCTGTGGGCTGAGCTAGCTTGCCTGGGAATGTGTTTACAGACAAGCAGCCCCACAGACCAGCTGAATCATGCTGGTTGAGTAAAGATCTTTTCCCCGCAAGCCGATCAGAGTAAATCTGTTCCGAAGTGGGACCGGGAGTTCCTGTCGCTCTACAGAAACATACATCAGGCGAGATGATTAAATTCGCAGCAGCAAGGTCCAAGCACCCAGAGGCCCCTGACTTTAGACTGCTAAGGTGCCATACCACCTCTAGGTACCTAATCTAAGAAAAAAAATGAATTATTTCTGTTTTCAGTTCTGTCCCCCTCTCCTCCAGCCTGTACGATGACTACCTTTGCATCATTAATAAAAACAGCCACCAGAATTTATGTAGGGTCATTCTTCCAAGGATCGCAAACTTGGAGGAATGAATCAATGTTATTTATTGAGAGTTTTCAGAGAGGAGACATGGGGAATTAAACAAACATGTATTTAGTATGTAGACTCCCTTAATTCAAAAATCTTTGCAGATGACTTATATTATGAAACTTGGGGGTGGCTATACAGCTAAGTGAAAGCAGAAGCTGGACTTAGCATGCTTTCTGGTGTCAGGCTGCTCTGGTTCAAATCTCCATCTCTGTCACTTAACAATTGTTAGAGGCGGGATGTGTCATTTAATCTCTTTCAGCCTCAGTTTGCACATCTGTAAAAAAGGAGCAATACCTGTGTGGCTGTCATAAGATGCTGTGATGGTCAAATAAAGTAAAGCATGTAAAGGGCAGGGGTAGGCTCACAGTACATGATCAGTAAGTGGGGGTTATTTTTATCGCATTCAGTAGTTTCTATGTTTAGAAGAGAAGCGAAGGAAAGGAAAAAGAAATATATCACTCACCTGCAGAAGCAAACTTCTTCCTGGAAACAGAGAAATTTATCATCCAGGCCCTTACATAAGGGTCATTAGGTAATCTAATAGAAAAGGTTTTCAATTGCAGGTTTGTGGCAGGCATAGATAAGCCATTCACACAGATATTTCTTATATAGATCCTCTAAAAAAAGAAAAAAAAAAGCAGAGAATATCGTAATATCGCTCATCACCAAAACGCCTGTGCCTGGCTAGGTCATGTGGCCCAGGTACCCAGGTTGTTTCTGATGATATAATTTATTACAGTGACAGAGCTTGGAGCAGCAGAGAGAATGGCCAGTTAACATGCCCATTAGACTGTCTCTTTCAAATAGCACCTCTTAAGTGCACTTCTAGCAAGTACCGACTGCAGTCGATTCCTAGCTGAATTCCTTGATGGGCAACCAGGGCATAGTACTACCGTACCGCTTTTAGATACAGTCATGAGCCAGGCAGAGTTTACATTAGAAGTAGAAGACATGCACAGGCAGAAAGGTGGGGAAGCGTTCTAAGAAGTGGGAGCAGCAGAAGTCTAGACGCATATTCATAGACTCAGTGGTGAATCAGCCTAATGTTCACATTCCACATCCATCCTCCTGCTCTTCCTTCTTTGGAAAATAACAGCTTTAGTGAGATATAATTCACATGCCATAAAGTTCACCCCTCTAAAGTGTACAGTACAATAGTTCTTATTCCAAAAGTTGTGCATCGATCATTGCTCTCCAACGCCAGAACATTTACGTGACCCAAGAAAGAAATCCTGTATCCATTAGTAGTCACTCTCCATTCCTCCCTGACCCCCAGCCCTTGGCAACCACTAATCTCTTTTAAGTTTCTATGGATTTGCCTATTCTGAATATTACATATAAATGGAATCATACAATATGTATGATTTTCTTTTCACTTTCTTGATAGTATCTTTTGAAGCACAAAGTTTAAAATTTTGATGAAGTCCAATTTATCTTTTTTCTTTTGCTGTTTTGTTGCTACCTAAAAATCCACTGCCTAACCTAAGGTCACCTAGATTGATGCCTATGTTTTCTTCTAAGTGTCTTATAATTTTAGCTATTACATTTTGACCTCTGATCCATTTTGAGTTAATTTTTGTATATAGTGTGAGACAGGGGTCCAACTTTATTCTTTTGTATGTGGATATCCAGTTGTCCCACCACTTATTGAAAAGATGTTTCTTCCCCCATGGATTTGTCTTGGCACACGTGTTAAAAATGGACTGACCATAAAAGTATGGCTTGATTTCTAAACCCTCAATTCTATTTGACTGGTCTGTATGTCTATCTTCATGCCGGTGTTTATTTGTAGTATCTGTAGCCTTGTGGTAAATTTGGGAATCAGGAAACGTGTGTCCTCCAACTTTTTCTTTGTCAAGATGTTATGACTATTCTGGGGTTTTTGAGGTTCAATTTGTCATTTCCTGCAAAAAAAAAATGCAGCTGGAATTTAATGGGGATTATGTCAAATCTGTAAATCAATTTGGGGAGTACTGCCATCTTAATAATATTAAATCTTCTGATCTATAAACATGGAACGTATTTCCATTTAAATCATTAATTTCTTTTGATGGTATTTTGGAGTTTCTGGCCTTAAAAGTCTTACACTTCTTCTGCTAAATTTATTCCTAAGTATTTTATTTTTTGATGCTATTATAAATGAAATTGTTTCCTTAATTTCAGTTTTGGATTGTTCATTATTTGTGTATAGAACTACAATTGATTTTCATATATTCATCTTGTCTCCTGCAACCTTGCTGAATAAGCTCTAAAATTTTTTGGTGGATTCCTTAGAATTTTTTTATTTACAAGGGTGTAACATCTTCAAGTGTAGTTTTAGCACAGCCTTTGTTCTTAATGACTCTTCTTTAGCCGGTGCATTCTTGCTCTTGCTGTCAAGACACAGTCTTGCTCTTGCTGCTTCCTACGAAAGCAAAAGGCTTTCTTTATGATCTTACCGGGAGCACTTGAGAAAACTGTTTTACTGCAGAGTCAGATTGGCTTACAGAGAAATATATCACTCTCAGCACTATTTGTGGGCACACAAAGGTATCCAAAAGCTAACACACTATAAATGTGAGAGTAATCGATAATCTAGACTGTTTGTTCAAAGTTCTTAGCTCATCTCCAAAGCTCTCAGCTGTCTCCAAGCTGTCTCAGCCTTGATGAATGGAAACCCATGCTTAGCGTTCATGCCTGTTGCCATGACTGGTTCATGCATCAATTGTGCCAGCACCAGAGTGTCCAATGGCTTCCACCAGCTGACCAAGTCATGCTGTCTCATTGTTCAGTATCTCTTCCACAGCAGAAGTTCTCTGCTGAGCTTTAACATGCCGTTCAAAAACCTTCACACTTCCTGTCCACTTCCGTAGATTATCCAACATGCCTTTTCCCAGACCTCTTTGTCTCTGGCTTTCCAATCTTCCTCCTTCCAGACCCTGGACCAACCAACCATGCCACTCACTACTGCCCATGAGTTTCTCTCTACTCTTCCCTCGGGCCACTTCTCTTTCTACACATAGTTATTGAGTAATTGCACCTAATATCAAAATTCTTCCCACCGAGAGGATTTCCCCTCATCACTGTCCATCGCTGCCACCCTATAAATAAAGCTTGGCCTTTCTCCTTCCCTGTTATCTGGTCATAAAGGCCTACCATTAGGCTACGGATGTGAGCTGTGGGAGATACACTAACACAACTCTGATGGATGGCATTTGGCTCTGGGCCACCTGCTTGGTTAGCTTGTTAGCTCTCTAGCTCTGCTTGTTCCCAGTCTTGGATGCACTATATCCATCTTAGAATGGATTGCTGCTGGAAAGCCTCACCTTATGACTTGGTGGCTTTGACTGAACGTAGCTCACGATGGATACTGCGGCCGCAAGGTCCTTGGTCTCTCACAGACAGAAGCTCTGTATTTACCAGGGCCGACTAGCACATCAGTAACTAATTCCTGACGGTGACAGTCCTCTGTTGTAGATGGCAAGGACTTTATTCAGAACCCCATAGGTCTACATTGTAATTCTTCCATTGGGGCTTTCCATAAACTCTATTCACACAGATGCCATCAGCCCTATAGTGTCTCCTGGTCATATGGTTCAAATGTCAAGACCTCTTTACTACAGCCCAGTCCTTCTGCTGAGCTTTCCTGCTTGAGACACCACTCAAAGTTCACAACCTTTAATATTCCCCAATACATGGGTCAGAGCAGTGTTGCCAGGTACAGAATATGGTCCCTCTAGAACCTGAAAAGGTCTAGCTTTCTTCAGAACTTTGGATCCCTAAATAGTTCAGTAATGTGCTGGGGTTCTGAAGCGTTCATCTCCACCCTCTGGAGCGCATCTGTTTTGCCAAGGCTTTCAACACAGCTGGTCCTTCTTGCTTATCTGGTCCAATTAGCATAACATTGTCAATACAGTGGGCCAGTGCGATGTCCTGTGGGATGTCAGACACTTCACCTGCCTTCTAGCAATATTATAACTGAGGGTCAAAGTGTTAACATAACCTGAGACAAGACCAGAATTGTATTCCCTTGTCCACCTCACAGAAATATAAACTGCATCTGGTCCTCTTTTCCTACAGGGATGGAAAAGAATGTACTCACCAGATCAATGGCCACTTAATACGCACTGGAGGCATACATGCTTCAGTAAAACCACATCTGGCACAGCAGCTGCAACTGGGGCCACCATTTGATTAAGTCTGTAATAATGAATCATTTGGTCACAATTCATTCCGTTTTTGTATGGACTCTTCTATTAAATTAAATGGGGGATTCATCACAGACCACCACCTTTGTATTCTTTACATCTCTGAAGGTAGCACTAATGTTTACTCTTCTCCCCAGGTTGCAATGTTATCGTTTTATTTACTGTCTTGGCTTGGGTGAAAGTTGCAGAGGCTTCCATCCAGCTTTCACTACTATGATATTTCTTACTCCACAGATTAAGGAACAAATGCCAACTCCAAGGGTTTCTACCAAATACTGAGTATGTCATTTCCAATTATACCAGAAAATGACCATCAGGTGCATCCATGAACCCAGCAGGCCCACTGCGAGCCAGACCAAGGATTCCAGAATTTCATGTGTCTTCTGCCCGGTACAGCAGCACTATATGGCGATACTCCCCGAATTGAGTTCTAGGTCCAACAAGGCTATTTTGGCATATCAGGTCCCGTATTAAGTACCAATGTCAATTCTGACTCTATGTTTAACTGTCATTGAAAAGTTTGGGTATTCCCTTTTACCAAATTCACGTCACTTAAGTAAACCACTATAGTCCCGTAGGAGAAAGACTAGAGGAATTTCAACTGAATAAGCTGCTATAGAGTTGCAGGATTCTTTTTCACAGGAGCCAGCATCTCTTTCTGCCCTCGGTCTTCCAGGTCTGAGGACTGACTCAAGTCTGAGAACCTGACAAAGTAACATGAATTTTTTTCCTTCTAAGCAGTGAAATAATTAATGCTTTATTGTATAAATCAAGACATATCAATGACAAAAAAATAATAATTTGTGCCTGACATTAGTCTAAGGTTTTTAATAGCATCTGTAAAACCCACGTGGGGAAGCTGAGACGGCAAAGTAACATGAATTTTAATTCACGAGGCTTCCCTCTTCCTTATCATCATCCATCCTTGGTACTATTTGCTTATGTAAACTAAGAAGTTCCCTCTTTACTTAATTATCCCCTAACTTACCTCTGGAAACACCGAGTTCCCATTAATATCTCCACGGTTCTTTGGAGGTTAGAGTCCTCCTCCAGCTCAACCCAAATGCCACTTGGGTTTTGCCACATAACATGGTACCTATGGCCACTTCGCTTCATTACAATAACTGCAACTACCTCGCTTCTGAGGGTTGAGTGCCAACACTTGGACCTTTATTTTTTGGAGATCTAATCAGTCTATTGGAAGCCAAATTCTAAATCAGCCTCTGCCATCATCAGCCTGGACCTACAGAGAACAGTCACCACTGAGCTGACCCAGCTTTCACCAGCGTATTCCTTACTGGCATGACACTTGGGGTACGCTTCGGGCCCCTCCCATGGAACATACTGAACTGGTGGGTTTCCAGCCTTATGCAGTATATGCAGTCTGGTGTGCCAACTATTTTGAAACTTTCGATCTATTCTTTCACCATCCTCCACGGCAGGTCTAGCATTTCTACTTCACGATGTGTGGATCTTGGCTTTTTCCAGATCCTAACAGCCCTTCTAGCAGCAGAGTGGTATTAGCTCCTCGGTGCCTGCCAGGGTGTCAAATCACGTAAAAAGAAGGCTGTTCCTACACTGATAAACTCTTGGTTATCCAACCTTACGTTCTGGCCCTCTTGACCCAGGACTCCAGGTTTCAGCCCCACACACATGCTACCAGCTACTACGAGCACACATTAGCCAGGCCTTGCAGCTCCTTTGACGTGTCCCCTTCCTCCTTCCATAGCAGGCTCAGCCTTTGTCTAGCCTGCTTTACTGAGATTCAATCTTCCTTATTGGATTGGTTGCCAAGAGGGGTGGTGCGAGGATCCTAAAGCAGGCAAGCGTTGTCTTACAAAGTACATGCCTCATTTGAGGTCTCTGCACCATCTTCAAGCAAGGGGTGGGACACTATCTTCTAACGGAGGGGCAGACTTCTGAGGGCGCAGCAAGTCAAGGTCCTTAACGGCATCTACTTGGCCCACTGCAAGTGCCAGCGTCCTGTTCCTTCCCCATTAGTGCCCTGTGCTTGTCACAGGGACTTACAGAGGCTGAGAATTCAATCCTACCTGAAGCTCTACCACTTTAATGATTAAGTCCTGGGCCTAGTTTTCTATTCTCTTGGTATGTACTTTGGTTGCAGGAGACCAGGGTTTCCCTAAATGCTGTTAGGAGGCCCTCCAGCTTCATATTCTGTCTTGAAATGGTGATTAATCATCTGAGCCAGTCATTATTTATCTTTCAGAAATCAATGGTGCTCAGCAACAGCCACCCAATTCCATGGTCCTTATAATTACATTTCCTTTATCCCTTCAATCATGAGAAATACTGCACCAGGGCATGTATCATCCCCTTCTACAGATATCCCGTATCAGTCTTCTGCTGGTGACTGTTTCAACAACTGCACAGAAACTTCCCGAATTTTAACAACTTCACTGCTACAGCATCTCAGGGGCAAGCTCTCTCTACCTACTGCCACTGATGGGGTTGGCATTGTCAGACAGCCAATGACTGACCCACCTCCAAAATCCCATTTTGAAAGCTTCCTAAAACCACTTTCTGTGTCAACAAATTCTTAGATGAGAAGTTGCATGCAGAAGCTTTAATGGGGTGAGTTCTTGAGGGGGACATAGGTAAGGAAGTGAAGACGGAAAGTCTGGGCAGAAGCAGCAGCTGACTTGTAATGAAGTTGTAACAGAGACCTAAGCAGACTCTATGGGGAGTTTTGGAGCTCGAATGGGCCCTTCAGAGCTATGCCAGATTGAGATGAGAGAGCTAGCCTTTAAAATCTCCAAGCAGGCTATCATTAGCCATAGACTCTGTGGAAGGTGTTACGCATGGGAGGAGGCATAACTGTGGTCAAGGCAGTTCCGAGTGAGAGGCGTAGCTGTGAACTGTGAGCAGTCAGCAGTCAGTGTTCCAAGAACCCAGGGGGCATGTGCATCAACCCTAAAGAGGGAACTTCTGTGCCACATAACAGCATCTGTTACAAAGACCATCTCTGTTATCAGGACCACTGCCTGCCTTTCACAGTGTCTTACCAGACAGGAATCTCCACACCTGTGCAGATACAGTTTGCTTATTCTGGACATTCAGGGTTGCATTTTAAAGCAAAAAGAAAACATTCTGCTGCCATAGTAGCACCACAAAAGATCTGCTAAGCTTGGCTGGCAAATGGGGGCCATGAGTGACCATGATAGGTATTTTCAACATAAGCATTTTTGCTGCAAACATTTTCATCATGTAACAAATTGGCCATAAGGCAATTCTGCCACGAAAGATAAAATAACAAAAAATTAAAGGAGGACATAATGAAACACAAAAAAACGAATCACAAAACTAGGAAGATTGTATTGCAAAATACAAAATCTTTGAATACATTTTAAATGGGTGTAGATTCGTGGCAATGCTGCGCAGACAACTGATTTTATTTTGTGTATTGTACCTAAGCACTTGACTTCCAAGTCTTTCATTCATGGCTTTGTATATATATTTGCTTGTTGATTTGTCTCCTTGCTCAGCATTATAGTTTTTCTTTTTTGCTTAAATTTATTCCTTCATTAAGAGAGGTATCAATTTCCAAATACTAGGATGTATGTTTGTAACCAAGCTTTGTATCGTGCTAGGAAAGCCTCTGCACTGTTGTCTGTCCTTTGCATTTTGTCACTTGTCCCTTCATGGACCTTCCAAAGTTCTAAGGGAAATGTGGGTTCAACTCTGTGCCTTCGAGGCCCTTGGCTTCTTTCTCCTCCAATGTACTGTGTTTCCAAATAAGTAACCAACTCTTGGGGTGAATCACTGTCATCTGACAGCCAGATAAAGCCATCAAAAAAGTCACTAACTAGAAGAAATACTAATTCATTTCAACCAGTGGAAACCAAACTGTCAAACTAAAAACTATCGACCGGTTATTTTATCGTTCATGGCAAAAATGCTTTATAGCCAATTAATTACACAGTAAAAATGTTTGTGGCAAAGATATTTACAGAGAAAGTACCTAGACCCATGGATGACAATGTGGTGCCAATTAGTCACGCGATAGCCCTCCACTCTGGTGGCACTCTGGTGGCAGCACCTTTATTTGGCTTAGAAACTGATGAAATAGGTTTGGAGTACAGAGAGAAAATTTAGTTTGGCATTACAACTTCTTCACCATGACATTATGCTGATTAATGATCACCTTGAAACTTCAGAGCATCACCCTCTAATTAATGTTGCCCCTTTCCTGCAGCCTCCTGACTCTCAAACCTCCAGGGTCAAGTCAGAGCCTAAAACAGTCCATCTTATTCTCATCATAGAGAGAGAGGAAAAAAAGAGAGAGAGAGAAAGAGAGAGAAGAGAACGATGTGGCAAAGATCAACTAGATGTTCAGCAAGCATTTTTCCTATTTTTCCTTCACACAGAGATAGTCTGTATTTGCCAGCCTCCTGAAGTTAAGTGCAGCCATGTGCCTGACCTCTGGACAAAGGAACTGGGCAGAGATGATGTGCCTCCTCCCCACGCCTGGCCCATGGATGCTCCCAAATGCAATTCTCCTTTTCCTTTTCTCTCTTCTGAGAAGATAGGAAAGGGTTCTGAGGACTGAAGGTTAGAGCCAGGAGACGTAAGGTATGAGGGCCCTTGCACATCTGCTTGGAAGAAAGCTTTCCAGGAGAGCTGCTCCTCTAAATCAGACTGTTACACAATCACTTGTTGTGTTATCCCAGGAGAATTTGGGGGCTGTTTGTTACAACAGTTGGCTTATGCTGACTAATACAGAGATAAGCAAATTAATGTGCATCAGAGGAAACCCAAGGGAACCTGGACTGTACTCCTCTCCAATTCTAGGCATTAATTACTTGGTAACTTTTGAAAATTCTCAGCACCCACCCAATGACTTCAGCTGACCAAAATAATCATTTTGAACAAATATACATCTGAAAGTTACCTTGGTGGAAAGATGAGGTAGGCATGATCAGAAGGGTCTTAATGCAGCTAAGGTTTACTTGTAGCCTCTGTCTTACTCTTTGGACACCCCACGTGGAGATGGAGTTCTCATGGAGTAGAAAATGACTTATCTTCCCTCCCTCCTACCCCCAGCCTCTTTCCTCAATATTAAGCAACAAGCAACTCCATCTGGAGGGCCGTGTCCTGCATCTACTTGGAAAAGATTTTTGTATTTAAATTCCAAGGAGCTGTTGATCTGTACACAAGGGTTTGGCTGGGGGCATTCCCCAAGAGCAGCCTAAGGCAGGGAAGGCGGGCTCTGGGGAAACATTCTTGCACTTGGCCGTGCCAGCCTGGCACTCCACAATGCTCGTGCTCTTCCAATTAAGCTGTTCAGTTCTCAATCATCTGGAGCTGCTGCCAACTGCTGGCTGCTGATAGTCAGAGTGGCTGCTGCCTGGACTGTCAGCAATTCTGCTTTTCTGCCTCTCCTGGACTGGCTTCATGTACTCTTCCAGCTTCCCCACGACAGTCAGGTACTAACTTCCCGTCACCTGAGCGATAGCCAGGGAGACACCCAGGAAGGTGTGGTGGGAATTCCATGCAGCAATTCCTTTTAGTGATCACAGTCTACGCCTGGTACTGTATCATCCCAGTGCCTTAAGCCCCACCTTATCCAAGTCAGATGTCCATTCTTGTTCCTGGAGAGAGCAAACAGCTCGGGTAGTGGGGACAATGCTGGCTGAGCATACTTTGCCTGCCAGCCTGGGCTGATGTGTTACATACGGCACCTCAAAGAATCTTTACATCACCCAGGGAGGTAAATGCTGTGTCCAGATTTCACAAACCAAGTAGCTAGGAGAAGCTAAGCCACTTGACAACCTATCGCCTTCTCTCCATTCCCACTACCAACATGCTGGTTTAGAAATTTATCTTCTTCCCTTGAACCTTGTAAAACCCCACCTTTATTTCTTAGCATCTACATTCCATCCTCTAGATGTGCATTGTTCAGTACTGCAGCCTTTAGCCACGCGGGGCTACTGAGCACTTAAGAGGTGGCTAGACTGAATTGAGATGTGCTATAAGCATGAATTCACACTGGATTTTGAGGACTTAGTACAATAAAAAGGAATATAAAATATCTCATTAATATTGTTTAATATTGATTACATGTTAAAATGGTTATAATGATTGTATTTGAATATATCAAGTCAAATAAAATATATTATTCAAATTAGTTTTCCCTTTCCCCATTCCTTTTTTAATATGGCTCCTAGCAAATTTAAAGTAACACATATGGCTCGCATTTGTGGTTCATAAGATCTATGAATTGGACAGCACAGTGTCTAGAGATTGACCAGAATGTTCTGTTTCAAGCATAAATATACCATGTTACTCTCCGGCTCTCATAGTCTCAAAGTCAATTCCAAGGTCCTTAACGCGGTTGGCAAGACCCCGCCATGCTGTGTTCCTCAGGTCTCCCAACTCTCCACGTTTAATCTACGCCCCTGCCCTCTCCACGGGCAGGTAACCTCCACCTGCACCATCGTGGCTGTCACACCTCTCTGCTCTTCCCTCTTCCTGAAGTAACTTCCTTCCTCAGAGACCCCTGGAAAACCACCATCTATTCATCTTTTTAGACCTAATGACTCCTTCCAGAAGCCCCCTCTAACCCTTCTCCTTACCTCAGGGCCAGGCCTAGGGTAAGGTGGGCAGGGCCCCAAAGGCACACAATCCAAGGAGGCACTTCCACAGAAATGAGAGTACCGCCTACTTAAATCTGGTGTCCCAGGTACCTCGCCCGCCTCACCCCAGCCCAGCCCCGCCTGGCCTTGCCGGACATTCGCCCTCTTGGAGTGATGTCCCTGTGTATGTCTCTGGCTGCACTGTAGCAATGTCTTAAAACTATCTCTGCATGTGACTGTTTTGAGGGTAGGGACGAATGTTTAATCATCAATGAAACTTCAGTAACTGGCTTTCTACCAAAACCTTGACTGTAACCCTCAAGCTATAAAACGTTGTGCTGAGCATCAATCTTGTTTTTCAGGCACTGTGCTATGTGCTGGGGATTCAACAATGTCGTAGTCTATATGCTTAAAAAAAAATCACAAAACCTGGTTATTGGCCCTCTGCTTCTTCCCTGCTTAGAAGAGAAACTTGCCAGTTTTGAAACACTGACGACCTGTGCAGCCAGGTGAAGGCTGGACTCCCAGGTCCCATCCCAGAGCTCCCGAGTCTAGAGCTGCAGTGGGCACAGATGCTCCAGGAAACATTTCTCTACTACATCCCCTCATCCATTTATTTATTCATTCATTTGACTATTATTGAGTGGCTACTCTGTGTAAGTCTTTGTGCCAGGGGCTGTCAGGGGAACCAAGATAAATCAGGGAAGAATAATGTCTTACAGACGCCTACAGTTTATGAAATGTCTCTGTATGTGCACTTTGTTTGATCAGTGGATTAGAGATTATCTCCCTCTTAGGGATAAGGCTTATTTGTTCAAAATCACGTGTAAGTAGGTTGTGGGATCTAGGACAAAGGTGACAGTGAGTAAGCAGTGGGGACTGGAGTCAAGGTCATACAGAAAATAGTAGGGACTGGAATCAAGGTCATAGTAGTGGTGCCTAGGATGAAGGTCATAGTGAATAAACAGTGGGATCTAGGATGAAGGTCACAATGAGTAAGCAGTGGGGACTGGAGTCAAGGTCATACAGTAAATAGCAGGGACTGGAGTCAAGGTCATAGTCAGTAGTGGGGCCTAGGATGAAGGTCATAGTGAATAAGCAGTGGGGGCTAGGATGAAGGTCACGGTAAGTAGGTCAGACTAGGATGAAGGTCTCATAATAAGCAGTCAGGACTAGAATTGAGGTCACACAGACAATAGGAAGTGGGGATGGGACTCGAGGCCAGGTCACAGAGTTTGTAGCGGGGACTGAAATCAAGGTTACACAGAAAGTAGTAGGGTCTTGGACGAAGGTCACAAAGTCACTGGGTGGTGAGGACTGGAATCGAGCCCAGTAATGTTTTCCCACTTGGCACAAGAGTCTGCCCTGAAAAGGCGATCTTGAGGTTCACAGAAATTTCAAACCTAGGAATTTGAGTCCAGCAGAAAGAACAGGAGGAGGAGAAAGAGAGGAGATCCTGGAAGCCAGCGTGTGGAGATGTGGAGAGGGAGGGCCAGCTTGTCCCAGGAGTGGCTGCCAGCTAGCTAGCCGGAAGGTACTCAATCCCAATGTGACATGGGCCAAAGGTGGGTTCCACGGCACCTGCGTGCCTAGAGTCAGCTCTGGAAATCTCTGAGCTTCCCCTCCACTGCCACCCCTCCCTCGCCCTAAAGAACCCGTCCCAACCTAACAAGGGAGGGATGTCCTGAGAGGGCCTGACTTCTCCTCCACGCAGCCCCCTTGGACCCTGCGGCCCCTTCTTCCCCTGGGTGACTGGTGGACCAGAGGACACACCCACCTCACTCCCCTGGCCCCTCTGGGAGGCTTGCTGGTTAGCTCAAGGCCCTGCCTGACCCCAGAGGGAGGGCAGGGTAGGGAGGGAAGCTCATCACGTGGTTGGCAACCAGCAACAACTCCCCACCCCACCCCCAGGCCAGCCCTCCCCTCTCTGGGGGCTGGGCTCCCAGGGCTCCGGGTTGTCAGTTGAGCAGACCTGACAGCTGACAGCTTTCCGGAACAGCCGGAGCCCTGTTAGCTTTCCTTCTCTTTTTTTTCTCCTCTTCCTTTCCCCTGTTGTTGCGAGACTGGAAGCCTGACTGGAATTTAAAGCAAGGCTTTGGGATGAAAACGTATGCCAGCACCAAGCAGTGCTCTCCCAGCCTCCCCCTCAGATGGGCAGCTTTCCGCTCTGGGGTCCGAGAGGAGAGCACCTGCACACTGTCAGCGGAGGGGTCCGGAGCAGGAAGGCGGTGAGCGGTCCCTGCACCGCCGCCTGAGTGACCCTCTCTGTCTGCGCGCTCATTGTGTCTTTATTTGGGGCACAGGAGGGGCAGGAATCCTCCAGGGAAGTGCCTGTCACCTGTCCTCCAAGTCCTGAACCCCCTTTGCTGTCCTGAAGTCTGGGATGCCCAGAGGCTCCGTGCCTGCCACGAATCCATCTCACTCGCGTTCTCTATCTGTACCCCTATCAGCCCCTGCTTCCTGTAGATAGATAAATAGATGGATAGATAAGAAGGAGAGACTCTAAACAGCTTAGATAAACTATTCTATTTACATCTCTTGGTCCAATCCATCAATCCGGTCGCTCTGTCTATTGTGTTTGTGCTCTCTCTCAATCTGCCACTTCAGCCCTCATTAACCATTCATCTGTCTTCCTTCTGCCCTACACTTTGGCCTTCCACCCCACATTTCCCGGCATCAGAATACTTTCCAAGCCAAGACACAATGAGGCATGTCCTTTCACTCCAGTTATCCTGGAAGGGTGGCCGTGACAGCTGGTATGGGTGGCTTCCCAGGACTCCCCTTCTCAGGACATATGCAAATAGCCCTTGAACACTCCCCGCGGGGAGGGTGGGAGAGGGGAGGGGCTGATCTGCTGCTGGGCTGGTCCTAAATTCACAAGTTTTGCAAAGAAAGCAAAACGTTCCCAATCTAGACTCTCTTGGGATAAGGGAAGGTGGTGGAGGATGACGCTGGGCTGGGGAAGGGGAGAAGATGATGGCCTTGTATATTTGTACACAAAACGGTTTTATCACCTTTAAAGTGCTTCGGACCAACTGGGTGAAGACAGAGTAGGGGAAAAGAGAGAAAAGGTGGGAATTTGGCACATTTCATAATTAGTACTACTTGTTCTCCTTCAAAGTTAATTTCTTTGGATCCTTTGGACTTCAGATTTCACTGCTAACAGCATTAAGGGGCCATTTTGAATGATCACAATCCCAGAAAATGGAGTGCAAAGTCATGATATAAGTTGTATATAAAAAATCAACAATTTAAAAGAAAGAAAGAAAGGAAAGAAGACTAGCACTCTCACCAAGTCCAGAGTGTCTTCTGCGTGCTCCCTAGGCACCAAAAAAAAAAAAAAAAAAAGTAGAGTATCTTGCCCTTTCCTTGGGGCCACCAGGCATTTAAGTTTGGCCCAGAAAATACAGCAACTCTCAAGCTTCCCATTGCCCTTATGGGGCTCATCACCATCCTATTCCCACAATCCAGCCCAGGACTTGAGTCCCCAGCTCATGGCCCTGAGGCCTTCTCTAGCGCCTACACATCCCTTCTGTTGACCTCTGGATCGACGTGAGCAGAGGAAGGCAGCACCTCTGTCTAGAAACCCTTAAAAAAAAGAGAACCCAACAAGATATGGCAGAATTTTGTTTAAAATGAAAAAGATCACTCCTGTGATTAGCCTGATCCTCTGACATGCAGGTCAGAGATATGGGTCCATCCCTCCTCGCTCCTGGTAGGACGTGACTTGCCACAGGAGGGCAGCACCATCCTGGACCCTGTGAAACTTGAGCTGAGTACCAGCTGCTGCACCCCAACTCCAGCAGATCCCATGGCAGGTTTTAGATCTGCCTGGAGACCTGCCTCCCCATTGACATTGGAGACCGCTGGTGACAAACGAACGGAGCATCCTTGGAAGAGAGACCCAGTAAAGACAGGAGAAGCGGGGCTCATGGGGAGGCACTGTCACCCTCTGGGGCTAGAGAGACTCTGAAGAAAACTCAAGGCCACACTGCAGCCTAGGAAAATAAAGCACAGCTAACAGTTTACTCATCCACCCTTTAATAGGTATCGGCTGGCTCAGTTTGGGGGCATGGGATATTTATTTATAAGCCAACACTGGCACATATCAGATGTCAATAAGTAATTATGAACCCTGCAGAAGAAAAGGCCCGCTCCCCAAGCCAGCCAGATGAATAGACAAAAGGTAGAATTTTTTTTTGTAGGGGGAGACTATTGCTTCCACATATATTATTTCAGAATGAAGAGTTCTGAATAAACATTATTTTAAGAAATAAAAGGAGGAAAGACAGGAGCTCTAAGCCCCACATTTCTTGAATTGGGTGCTGGGAAAATCATCCGGTATTCCTAACTTCTACTCAGTTTATGTGTAAATGGCGAAGGGGGGACGATGGTTCCTTACCTTTTCGAGGACTGGGTCTCGTGAGGCACCTCCCAACTGTCTGATCCATGATTCTGAGGCATTAAAAGATTCATCATTCAAGGAAAGAAAAGCTTCCTTCTTACTTTAAAGATAATCCCTGGAAAAGAGAAAAGCAAACAGTGAAGCAGAAAGGCGAGTCTCCCTATATCTCTATTTACTCAAGTCAAAAAAAGAGAAATGGGGTTCGTGTTGACAAGGGAGCTCCTGAGAAGGGATGCAGTGGAATAAATTAGCACAGTGACAGGTGCACAGTAGGTGCACAATAAATGCCTGTAGGAAGGGACAGATAAGTGAATGAGTGAGTGAATGAACTAAGATGCCCTGAGTTGTGGCTCTCTCATATGACCACTTGGTACAAAGGGCATTTCTAGGAAAGGAAGTTGCAAAAATCCACGGAGGTCTTTAAAAAGAAAGAGACTACCTAGTGTGATGCTTCCGGAGTGGTTCTGCATGAAGATACTGGGAAAGGCTTGATCGGTTTTACGGACAAGCGGTATCAACACCTCCCAGGAAACTTGTTAAAAATGCAGAGTCCCAGGTGCCACTTCAGATCTACTGAATCAGAATCCCCAGGGTGGTGCCTGGCAACTGTATTTAAGGAGCTCCCAGCTGATTCTCCTGTAGCCAGCCTTTGATAGTTCCCCGATCAGCATTTGATGGTATCTCAAGAGCCCTTCCAGCCCAGGGAGTCCATGAGTCTCTGAAACTGACACTTGGGGGGAGTGATCCAGGCAAGACGACTTCACTCTTCCCACATTTACTGAGAACATACTAGATGCCAAGTATTGGATATATAACAGGAGATAAAAAAGGATAGTTGGGGGAGGGTATAGCTCAGAGGTACAGTATGTGCCTAGCATGCACAAGGTCCTAGGTTCAATCCCCAGTACCTCCATTAAAAATAAATAACCCTAATTACTCCCCCCAAATAAATAAATTTTAAAAATTTAAAAAAAGGATAGTCATGTTGCTATGGTCTTTTACTGAGCAAAAACAACTTGACCTCCAGAGAAGATCACCTACCCTCACCATCATCGTCTTCGAATAGGACAAGATTTTTTTTTTCAACTTTGAGTTTCCCATGGTAAAAAATAATTATTTATATTGCATAAAGTTTCATATTTAATAAAGTGCTTTTGCACACAGTAGTCACAGGATATGACAAGGTAGGTATCCCCATTTCACAGATGAGAAAACCAAGGCTTAGAAAAGCCTAATTACTTCCCCAGCATCATTTAGGCTTGTATATAGGAGGACCAGGAATCCAACCCAGGTTTTGAAACTCCTAATACAATGCTATTTTCACTGTTCCCTAGAGACACTTCATCTGTGGAGTTTGGCTTAGATGTCCCTGTGAAATTGCTGATTTCTTTTTCATATTTTCTCTGTGCAATGATATTAACTCCTAAGGCAAGGAAAGTGCCATCTTCCTTAGGAAAATATAACCCAGATCTACAAAGGGAAGGGCAGCTGGATGGATCAGGTTTCATTTTCCCCCGAGATTCATCTTCCCTTGGTGAAATTTTCCAAAGTGTGTTCTTCAGAACACTGATTCTACAAAAATGTCCTGAAAGGAGGGTTGGTTTATCACCGAGGTTTGAGAAACACTTCACAACACCTGCCTCATCCTGGAGATGCCCTCTGCTCGTAACGCATTAAAGGCTGCAGGGAGTTAAAGGGTGATCCTGAAAAAAGATATATTCACTCCCAAATCCCTGGAGGGATTTGAACATTACCTAATATGACAAAAGATGTGATTAAATTAAGGATCTTGAGAGGAGCAGTTTATTCCGGGGTGGGCTCTAAATGCAATCACATGTATCCTCATGAGAGGGAGGCAGAGGGAGGTTTCACACATGCGCACACACCCCGAAGAGAAGATGACATGATAGTGCAGCAGAGAGACACGTGAAGATGCTGGCCGTGAAGATCAGGGTGACCTGGACACAAGTCAAGAAATGGGGACATCCACCAGAAGCTGAAAGAGGCAAGGAACAGATTCTCCCCTAGTGCTCATGGGGAGAACACAGCCCTGCTAACACCTTGATTTCAGCTCAGTGTTACTGACTTCAGACTTCCGGGCTCCAGAACTATGAGAATGCAAACCGCCAGGTGTGGCAATTTGTCACAGCAGCCACAGAAAACTAGTGAAAAGGCCTTGTGCAGCCTTGCGAGGAGGCAGCTCATTTCAGATGCTTAACTCAACTTTCCCCAAATCTGGTTAACCATGGCGCTCTTTTTCCCCATAAGGCTTATTAATATCCAAACGGAACTCTCATTATATGCAACCCACTTTGGAAAATGCTGCCTAAGGGAAATCTTTTGTTAATTATTAGGGCCACCACTGCTCATCTGGGGACAGAGCTGTTCCTACTTAATGTTCTGACCAAACATGAGCCAGAATCCTGTCCTCCCAACTCTGTAGCGTAGCTAGGACCAGGGGGAATATTTAAATAAGGCTTTCCGGAGGTGGGGGACAAGAGGAAAGGCAAGCGGGATATGAACTTAAAATTAGATGCTGTTGCTGCCAAAGAACTTTTCGGGGAGGGTTCACTGGGGTGCATGGGAGGGATACTGCCTTGCCTAGCTCCTAGCCACTAGCATATGGCCCAAAATATAAACCCCAACACCCTAGAGCATACTGAAGTGCCTCTAGGCTTCTCTAGAGGGGCAAGTCCTTGTGTAAGGAGTCTGTCTGAGATGACTCTTCTGCAGTGACCAAGACTTAGACACTGGCCAGTGGGCCCAGTATAATAACTGTGTCTGACTATGGTGGGGGGGGGTACCTCTGGTATTAGTGCAAGAGAGAAACATGGTAGAAGGCAAGGAGAGCCATTTCTTCCTTCCACCTAGTTCCAGACGGCAGCCTCATCCCCACCATGCAGCAGTGCGTGATCAAGGACCAAGTCAAAACAGGAGGCACTCGGTCAGTGTGGCTGTCCCCTGCCCAGGAAGGAACACCCCGATCTTGCTTTGTAGGAGTTACACACACACGACAGGGGTGGGAGAGATGCATTTTATCACAGCCCCCACTTCCAGCCCTCCTTCCCTAACACCTACTTCTTGTTACGACTATTATCATTACTGTACGCACCTCTCTCACGTGAACGGTTGGCTATAAAGCAGCCCTGGTTTTGCTTTATCGCCATTTGCCTTACGTAGGCCATTAAGACTTTTACCACTTGAGCAAGCAGGCGTCGTTTTATTTTTTAAACAAGAAAGTTTTGTGACTTCAAGGCATTTGTGCACTCCTGCTGGAAGGTATCCGTCCTTTCCATGGAGATCAGAGGGCTTGGTATCCTGGCCACTGAGCGGCAGAGTCAGTCGCCATGACACTTCAACATCCACACCCACGAGTTTGCCGAGCTGCAGATTCTTAGGAAGAAACTCAGAAAGCGAGCAAGAAAGGGAGAAAGATCACCGCAAGATGGAAAGAATGTTTAGAGAAGAAGGAACCTACTCAGGACATGTGACAGACAGAAGAAAAGTGGCTGCGGGCTCAAGAGGGCAGGTTGCAGAGCAATTTCTTAAAGCTAGACTGCCTGCGCCCTTCACTGAGCTGATCCCGCTTGACAAGGAAGGGAAAGGGGCTGCGGAGGGAAGCAGACTTACTGTCTCCACCGAGCTGGTGAATACCGTGTGAATGCTCCTTTGTGATAGGGAGAATGGCTGTGTGAACTCAATTGATATTCCTAATGTGGCCAAGCCAGCCTCCCCGTAATAGACTCTAAAAGCATTCACAAAAGCCTTAGCAAGGGGCATTGAGAGAGGCGTGTGTCTCTTCTTGGGATCTGAATGGAGTTCTTTTATCAAAGAGTGACCTCAGGCTCATAGCAGGTCATTTCACCCCCCGGAAGCTATAGAATGGCTTTATTAATAAGCTGAACAGGTGAGCCCGAGGGGAACATCTTTAAAGACATTTCTATAATTTCCACTCAATGATGGGAGAGGAAGCCACTTCCTCCCGCCAGGGTAAAGGATGGTAAACTCCCCAGGCAGCCTCAAGAAGGAAGGAGAGGACATTCTGGGGGCTGGGAGGGTGGTCAGAGAAGGAAAAATGTCACTCTGGAGGCTGAGCAGCAGGTGACCCCCTCCTCTCTGGCTGAATGCTCGGCGGCTTTGTGGATGCACCTCAGAACCATGACAGCTGGAAATGGGTGAACTGGTGCAGATAAAAGAACCCGCCCCCGCCTCTGGAAGCATGGAAACAATCTCCACTAACCTTTATATGAGGCATTTGTTCTCTTCCCATCATTGTCTCTGCCTTTCTGAAGCCCTACATAGAGCCAGCATTGTAAATATCAATGCGCCAATTACAAACGTAAGGATGCAAGCTCAGCTGTGCCAAAGACCGTTGGTCTGCTGTGGGACAGTGATTGAGCGGAGACAACTGAAGTCTGATGGACCCCCTTAGGGATCACCTGCCTCTACACATTGTTTCCTGTCATCATCACTGACCCAAAATGGGACCATCTGACGGGGAACGGGCTGTGCAATCCGCAGAGTCCACGCCATATGGAACAGACATTCCAATTGCCCATCGCAATACATAAAAACAATTCAGGATTCTAACTCTGTTTCCCTGGCAATTGGGTTTAACTATCACTGGGCTCGCAATAATCGGATTCAGTTGCTGTATTTATTAAATATAAGTTGCTAAACATATGACTCAAGGGATGGGTAATCGGACGTGCAGTCAGGCGTAGCAGGAGTATCATTTTTCAGGTCTGCCCCCCAGGCAGTCACGGCCAGCAATGTGAACCAGACTACGGCTGCTAAGAGCCAATGAAGAATGGGTCGTCTCAGTCGTGGACGTGGCTTCTCTTAACGGTATATGGAGATGGTTAGAAGTTGCAACGAAGGAGGTCAAGATTATGCCAGATAGCTCTGTCTCCTCTTTATTAAGACAATATTTTAGTGAACAGCTATTATGCACCCTGCCCAGTACTAGGACCTGATGAGACCAACTGAGAAAATCATGGCCAATATACCGGCCTAGAAGCCACGCAGTCTAACGTGGGAGAAGGATAGGAAAATGCACATTTCACTCTAGTGTACTGAGTGCTGTAAAATACATGCACACAGACTGATATGTTTGGGAGCTAAGAAAGGGAAGCAATGAAAATATAACATGTTCTATTATTTGTACAGAGCATTGCACTTTACAGTTTCTGAACCTAACACAAAACTTAGAAGCAGAGGTGTGTTTTCTTCACCAGGGAAGGAACTGAAGTCAGAGGTTTTAATTGTCCAAGGTCAGACAGCTGATAAATCACAGACCCGGAAGGACACACTGCTCCCTGAGCCTCGCCAGCCAGGTCACACGTGTGAATTGCTGGTCACACACCGAGAGCCTGCTGGCCGATCAGGAAAATTCCCTCTCAAGACTCACAGCCCTCACCAAAGATCTGTAGCCGCATCTTCACAGACTAAGGTAATCTACTTATTAATTATCTGGATTGTGGCCCTTATTATTTACAGTCCTTCCACTAGGCAAAACCCAGAGTCATGAGATACGCATTGAGAAGTATAATTGTAAGAGTGTATCTCTGCATCTTCGTGAAACTCCACAAATAGGCCGATAAAATGATTTTTTTTAAAGGCTGCATACAGTCATGAGTCAAGAAAAACTAAGGAGGGAAAATGACCACACAATTCTTCGCCCTAGAGAGAATGGATGAGCAAGTGGTAATAAACTTAGTGCGTCAGAGCAGGCTGAAACCAGAGCCGGCGGTGAGAAAAGCCCAGCAGCAAGCAAGTCTACACCCTCCAAACTCAGAAAACCCCAGAACAGGAAGCAATGATACCCTTCAAGTGGGAGTGCAGGCAGGGCTGAAGACAAGAGTACTTGTTAAACGTCTCTGTTAGAAGCAGTTAGGCCCCCAGAGGCCTCTACAGAGTGCACGGGAGGGCCTGGGCCCCTTACCCAGCTCACTTCCAAGAACGCTGGCTGCCAGGTTTAGACCCCCAGGCAAGAGAGGAAACAGCCCAAGACCTGTACTAGGGAAACATCCAGCAGATGACATCCGGTGAAACCCACCCAGGCACAAGCCAGGGGCAAACCCCAGAGCACCCCATCAGCATTTAAATTTCTCACTGTTAAAAGATCCTGGAATGTTGGAGGGAAGCCCTGTGAAACGGCGAGACCAAAACAAACAGAAAAGAAAATGCAGAGGTGAAGCAGGAAGCAAAAAAGGATTTTCAAGGAAAAAAAAAATCCCTGTAATTAATATCCTCAGAAAAATGAGAGATGACATCACATACGTAGTAATGAGAGTTGACACGTACTGAGCACTCGCTACGTGCTAGGCGCTGCCCCATGTGCTTTCAGAGTAACTCACTGAGCCCTCACAGTAACACAGCGAGAAGTAGCTGTTGTTCCCATCTTCATTTTACAGTCGAGGAAACTGAGGCACAGAGGGAGGAAGTGTGTCGTCAGACGTGACACAGCTGGTTAAGCAGCTGAGCTGGCGTTTGCACCCGGCTATTTGCTCGTTCAGTTTACAAGTTCAACCATCATGCAAATGATGCTGCTCCAAGAGGCCTTTATAAAAAGGAACATTCAGAGAACAAAGAAGAGTCATTGGGAATTAAAGCTACAATTGCAGAGATGAAACATTTATTACTAAAAAATAAAGGTGAGGAAATCTTCCAGAAGACAAAACACAGAGAGAGAGAATGAGAAAGAATAGCAGAGAATATATAAAAACAAACAAACAAAAGAACCCATTCCCCGACCCCAAATCTATAGGATCAACCCTGCAGTCCTAGCCAAAAAAAAAAAAAGGAAAAATTAATATTTTGGGGAAAAAAGAAAATTTCTCAGAACTGAAAGATCTGAGTTTCTAGAATGAAAAAGGGTGTACAGGCACAGTATTATGAAATTCAGGATTTCTGGGAAAATGGTAAAATCTTAAATTCTTTCCAGAGAGAAAAAAATAGATTAAATATTAAAAATTGGGATTAAAAATAATCTGAGATTTTTCAATAGTCACATAGGAAGCTAGAAGACAATGAATAGATGACTTCAACTTCTGTTTCGATGCCTCAGTCAATTAGAGAGAATAGAATAATGATTTTTTTCCAGATATAAAAGTGACCTAAAATGTATCTCCAATTCATGGACCCTTTTTGGAAAGCTTTAGGAAGACCTGAGAAGAAAGAGGGGAAAAAAGGGATCTGAGAAATCCGTGACTCCCATACAGAGGGAAGTGTTCACTCCTGTGTGTACTCTCAGTTAACAAAACTGCCAGGAGGGCGGCTGGAAGTGGACCCAGCAAGCAACCAACAAATGGCAGGAGAGGATGAAGGCTCCAGGAGGGATGTTTCCAAGAGAAGGCGTGACAAGAGAGATCACCCCATGTGTTTTGAAGCACTGAGAGGAGATCCGGTTTGGGGATGAATTAAAGATAGTTGCACGTATAGCTGAGAGAAAAGATCATTTAGGCAAATTATTCACTTCAGGGGAAAAGTTGTACAAGGGAAAAATCAGAGGGCTCCATACAACTCAGCAGTATGAGCATCTTATTTATAACCTCACAGCAAGTAAACAATGCATATTGATCCCTTGCAAGATCGTGATGTGACTACAGCAGGAGAATGCAGCGAAGAGAAGGGGTGTGTGCGTGCATGCGTGTGGGTGTGTATGCATGCATCAGACTCAAATCTTAATTTTTCATAGTAGGAAAATCGATAGATTATGCCTAACATTGAAAAACTAGCAGTGTAAGCGTGTTATTTAAAATTATTGAGGTAACTACCAGAAGAAGGATTATATAATTGAAAGTGAGTGCCTCTGGGGAGAAAGAATCCGGGGCTGGGGCAAGCCGCTGAGGGTTTCATTGTAAACCTCATAGAACCACTAGAACTTTTTGAATGATGCACATCTTGTAAAAATTAAAGAAAAAAAAATTTTTTTAAGACAACATTAATTGTCTTACTGTAGGCAGCATCCCATGGACAGGAAAGGGTCAATTCCGCCTGGACCACCAGAGCTCCTTCAGTGAGAACGCTGCTCCCAGCCAGCCCCTGGGAAGGGTGCTCAGCCTGCCTGTGCTGAAATTCAACCCTCAGTGGACTGGAGCTTGTTGGGCCTGGGTGATCTTATTTCTGCCAGCCACAAATGCCAAGAAATTCACTGCTAATGGATCCTAGGGGACACAGCAGGAAACACTGGGATAAGCAGGATTTCACTGTGTGTGAATTAGAGCGAGCCCAGCCTGCTTTCCCAAAGGATGAAGGGCTCTTTTCACTTTAACTAGGATTTCCCCCTGCTTCTGTGCAGGTTGTTCACTGGCAACCACAGTGTTTAGGGAAAGAGGATAAAGGTTTTGAATGAAATGGGGAGGAGGTAACTTTTCTCATTGGCTTGAACCCACCAATGTTAAACAGCTCTGTCCTTAACCTTATGAATCAGTAAGTCAAAAAGCAAAAACTGAATTTCTCTAATGGAACCAGATGCCATTGGACAGATATAAAACCAGCCAAGGAGGTTTACATACTAATGAAAGGGACAGGGGATGCACGTAGGCCAGGCAGATACGTGCATGCCTATAACCACAATACCATGAGTTCAAAGACACAGGAATCGGCTTAGACATCAGCCTCACGCAAATCCCGATGGACAGCATTTCCTGTTGTAAATCCAGCTGAGCTGTAACTGGATCAAAACCAAAAAAGAGTTCTGCCTTACCCATCTCTGCCATGATCTTTGATGGCGGCCATCTGTGGGTACCACCTAAAGGGAAAAAACTGTTGGTGAAAATTGTGAGGGATTTCTCCCATCAAAAGCCACAGGCCACATTCTACTGCAGTGTCTTACTTCTTCCAACCTGCCTTTTCTAGTCCAAACACACAGTTAGGCACAAACTAAATAGCTATCATAGAAGAACCACCTTATTTGGCTTCAAGTTTCCTAACGAAGGGACCGCCCTTTGAGTAAGCTCCCAGCGGAAGAGTAATGACTTGTTCAGTGGGTTTGGGAGGAGGAATTGAATCACATGGTACAGCCTCTTTATTTAAATCTCTTTTTGGAGTGGCAGCCTGCTCCCTGGGAATACTCATCCTATCTTTCTCCGTGGGGTAAATCGCAGGTCCAGGTCTAGCTGGGGCGGCTGGTGTCTTCCAACCAGGCCTGGGTGGGCAAGTGTAATTCTGAGGTACACCAGCAAGCCCCTTCCCCAGCCATCTATGCCAGGCCCTCCAACCTGGCTTTTTCCAGCAATGAAGCTCCCATTTTGATCTCCATCTGTCTGCTGCTCCCGCGTACCTCAGCAGTGTCGCACGTCTCCCACTGGCTGCCTGATGTTAGTTCCTAGAACATACCAAGCTGTTTCACCCTCTGGGCCTCTGGGCCTGCTGTCTCCTTTGCCTTCAGCAGGTTGGAACTCGGTGCTCACAACTCTGTTTTATGACTGATTCTTAACTTCCCAGTTCTCTCAGGGAGGCCTTCCCAAACCACTCTATCTAGTAAGCCCACCTCTGCTCATTTTTCTCAATCAGAGCTCCCTGAGTGTGGTCCTTCTGGTGCTAATGACAGCATATATTCTTGCATATTTACTGATGTATTGTATTATACCTTCCTTACATGACGGAAACTCTATAGGGCAAGGACTTTATCTTGCTTTTTTATTGTGTTCCCAGCACCTACCATAATGCCTTGCACATAGCAAGTTCTTCATAAATATCTGATGAATCAATTAATGAAATTAATGTTCTCGACAAAACAAATGAGTGTTTCCTACATGCTCAGGTGTTACAGCACGGAATAGCTCTGCTGCTAATATTGGTAAACAGCTCAACAAATACGACTCCTTCAGGGATCCCGTTTCCTCTGTTTCATTAATTCACCAGGCAGCTGGTGATCAGCAGTGTGCTGCCAGCATCAGGGCTTTCCAGACGAGCGTGTGAACCTGGCTCTCACCTGGGACACTGTGGCTTATCCGTCCCCTTTCTTCAACCTGTGACATGAGTCCTCATGCGGACTGTATTTCGTTTCTACACAGTCCAGGCACAATTTTAGTTATCATCTGCAGTGCCATTCTATCCAAACTTATCTTATTCCCCCCCACCCCCAGTTCAAGCCTGCCTTTCTGTGTCCACTACGCACTCCATTTTGCTTTTGTAACACTCTGTCCAAACAGAAGCAGTAACTCTGTCTCCCAACTTCCCTCTCCAATCTGGAGATTGTTTTCCTTGCAATTTCTCCTTCATGGCTTCATGGCACTTTGCATTTAAAAAGTATTATCTGTATACCTTTAAAGAAGCCATGAAGACGCTACATTTATATTTAACAGAAATAATCCTCATCCACAGTCTAGGCGACTTCCCTGGAATTTTTAACCACAGTTCTCGGAAGACTCTGTGCTATCTGTTGTAGGGTTTGTGAGTAAAACTGCAGTTGGAAGGTACTAATGAGGTCAAAGGGCTCCCTCTGGATCTAGAAATCTCTAGGACCATCTGTCTTAGATGGTCCTGCCGGGATAAGGACAAGGGACAAATCAAATCACGGGAGGTTTTGTTCTCACGAGATTTTGAGTGCAGCCCAACTACACTTAACCGATAAGGCTCTCAGGGAGTGCGGTCATTCTCAGACTTTCCCAGAACTAGTGTGGGGTGGAAAGTTTATGGAGGTTTTACTTATTGTGATTCATTGTCTTAAAAGCCTTCTACCTATGAATCAGGGATATGTATAAAATATATATTAATATACATATGACTATATATGAAACCCATTTAAGGCAGAGCTGTAAATGGCCTTTGAAAATAGGAAATTATATATCCAACTGCAAGTGGTGTTCCCAACCAGAATAGACTGAATTTGGGGTGTTTTCTTTGATCTTTCCTTCCTATGAGGAGTGGTCTGGGGACAGACTGCCTTCAGAGTAGACTTTTCTGGATTTCAGAAAATTCTCATTCTTCTTACCCTAGGACCTGAGGATCTGAGCAGCCCAGAGGCTTAAACAGATGCTAGTATGAAATGTTCTGATTTAATGCACAAATGGGCCTAAACATTGTATCTAATGATGCTCAGGGAGCCTAGGAAAGCCACTGGCTGGGCTCATGCTCTGTACTTGGAGAAAGCATGTATCAAGATAAATTCATTCAATTTCATTTTCCACTTTACCTTAACTTTTATTTCTTCATCCTAATATCTTATGAACTGAGCATATTTCTATTATGTTCATACTAGATTTAATATTACAGAAGGCAAAAGCAGTATTTATATTGCCTTATGTATTGTTAAATATATGTACCTCTGCATATACATACAGATGGACTTTGCTATGCATGTGTGTGTGTGTGTGTGTGTGTGTGTGTGTGTGTGTGTGCGTGTGCGTGCACTCGCGTGTGCATACACACAAATTGAGAAATAATCCTACAATAAATGCTTGGGTCCAAGAGAATGTCCCTATCATGATAGTTTGACAAAAATACTTTGTCTCCCATTTATTAAGAATCATTAAGTCTCTTGGTTACAAGTGTTGTTGGAAAATGTGCTGTGGTGAGAGATACAAGCTTATGGAAAACAAATCTTGAAGGGAGAAGGTATGTCTGATGATATGCTTAAGCTAAAGCTGTTGCTAGAGGCAACCTGAGTCACTGATTGCGAATAAAGTATTGATCAGAAAGACACATACTTGAAAGACTTCCCAAGGAAGGGAAGAGTATATACAACAACAACAAAAAAAGTTGTAATTGCAGGGAAGTGGTTTTGAGGCTCTGTTATGTGGTTTTTCTCACCCTTTCCATATCAGCCTACAGGAGAGAAGACACAGGGCTGTCAGAAAGAATAGAGCTGAGATCTGGAAATGTAAAAGACAAATGAAATTTGTCCCTTTAATTCAAAAGAAGTCAGGTTATTGGTCATAAACAGCAAGAGACACACTCAGGACTCAAGATTCTGTCTTTCCTCAACTACCCTGCACTGTGCAAATCCTGAGGCATGAGATTCTGAGTACCCCCAGTGCCTAGATTAGAAACGGGTGAAGCCTTCTCAGAGCAGCCCTAGACTCAAACTGACATCCTATGAAAAAGAGGACCTCAGAGGGAAGATCCCTAAAGATGAGAATGTCTCAGACCTAAGCTCAATTAACTCCTTGACTTCGGTCTGTCACATCACCCCTTCTTCACTAAGAGATGGGGGTAAGTCCGGGCAGAGGAGGGCAGAGAGGGCATTGGGTTACTCCTGAGCTGAGCAACTAGTCTAAACTCCAAACAGGGTGAACAGATCAATGATAAGGGGGATGAAGGAAAAGAAGTCCCTGGATTCCCGGCAGCCGAGAAAAGCCCCTCAAGGGGCTGCTGTTGCAAAAAGGATCCAAAGTGACATCCAGTTCAGAAGAACGGCACCACGATGGGACTCAGAGTTCGCGACAAAGGAAGGAGGCAATTTTAATCAAGGTATCAGGATAAGGAGAGAATTAGATTACCATAATTTGCAAGAAATGTTCCGTAAGAGTGTGTTCTTTCTGATTACCTGCATCATCAATAAATTAGAAATTGATAGTATAAGGTTTCTACATAAAAGTAGCCATAAATGTACGATTACTTTCAGGTAGGGCGAAATTTCTAGGATGTAACTAATTTTGCCTGCAAAGTTCCAGGCACATGGTAGGTTTACTAGATATATGTTGAATTAATGGATTACTGAATGAATAAGCTATAATTCATATTTTAAACCTCATGGTCTTATATGACACATTTTTCATCTAGGGACTGCATCCCTAATTGTAAGCAAAGTGCCAAATGTAAAGAAATGCAGCGATATTGAAGTATCAGTATATACTACTGGCAAGGGGTTTGTGGGTCTGATTCTTGTGTATTTGTTTTAACAAGGATACACTAACGATGGACTGCATACATTTGTATTATTATTCTAGATGACCAGGAGACACACACACAAAAAAAAAATCGTCTCATCTTGGAAGTCCTATTTTATTTACCTGGAATTTATCATGGCTTCTAGAGTATTTTCTCATATTTAGGACTTTGAAACAGTGGAGCTCTTTTTATGTTTATAATGTCCCTTGACCCCCTAAGTCCCAGAAGAATGAATAACTCTAAACTTTTCTAAAGAATTTAAGCGAATATTCATACTCCAACATCAGGAGATGAGTGTATAGTGGGCTTTCAAAGCCACCTCCTCACTGTCAAGGATGCACTTTACTTCTAGCCAAGAAGGAGACAGAGGGAAATGACACAGTCTTTCTATTTTTCACTCTAATGAATGCTATTTTCATTTGCATTAGAGAGAGTCCTCAAGAAGACTAGTGACAAGATGAAGGTTCACTGGTTTCCTTTTTCCCTGACAGGTTCAAAAGTGCTGTGCAGATGGCAAATCCAACGTGGCTTCCCATTAACTGGTGGGAAGACAATTCAGGATCCTCAAGCACACATTGAGGTTTTGTGGAATTATTATTATTGTATTTATCATTGCCTCCAGTAATGCTGTAGGCAGGATCTCTGAGAAACGATACAGAGTGGATATCAATTAGAAGCTCCTTTGAATAAATGTCTTAAAGTAGCTAGAAACTGGAGATTACTCTTGGTAGGGTGAGGAACAAACCAATTGATATAAATTCTGAGCTCTGGGTTTGGGTAAAGAACTTACTCTATAGTTGTCTTTAAGGACTTTGAGAAAATAATAAAAAAGAATATTGAAATGATAATGACTATGATGTACGTGTGTAGGCAGCGTTCAGTGTTTGACCTTTATTTGGCCATTTGACCTACAGAGTAAACCTAAGAGATCACGATTATTTGTTGAGCCTTGGGGAAGTAGGGGATTGGCCAGCTTCACACAGCTTATTAGTAATAAAGCCATTATTCAACCCCAGGTCATCATTAGAAGGACTGCAACAAAGCAAACCATAAGAATAAGGGCATACACTCCATACACAAAACTAAACTCAAAATGCCTTAAAGACTTTATTAATATGAGACAAGACATGGTAAGTCTACTAGAAGAAAAGACAGGCAAAACATTCTCTGACATAAATCTTAGCAATGTTCTCCTAGGGCAGTCTACCCAGGCAATACAGATAAGAGCAAAAATAAACAAATGGGACCTAATTAAACTTACAAGCTTTTGCACAGCAAAGGAAACCATAAACAAAACAAATGACAACCTATGGAAAGGGAGAAAATATTTGTAAATGATGTGACTGACAAAGGCTTAATTTCCAGAATATATGAACAGCTCATACAATTTAATAGCAAAAAAAACCAAACAACCCAATCCAAAAATGGGCAGAAGACCTAAACAAGCAATTCTCCAATGAAGACATAAAAATGGTCAATAGGCACATGAAAAAATGCTCAGTATCGCTAATTATCAGAGAAATGCAATCAAAACTATAATGAGGTATCACCTCACACCAGTCAGAATGGCCATCATTCAAAAGTCCATGAACAATAAATGCTGGAGAGGCTGTGGAGAGAAGGGAATCCTCCTAATCTGCTGATGGGAATGTAGTTTGGTGCAGCCGTTATGGAAAAAAATACGGAGATTCCTCAAAAAAACTAAAAATAGACCTACCATATGATCCAGCAATCCCACTTCTGGATATATATCCAGAGGAAACTCTAATTTGAAAAGATACATGCACCCCAATGTTCATAGCAGCACTATATACAATAGCCAAGACATCGAAGCAACCTATCGTCCATCAACAAATGACTAGTTAAAGAAGTTGTGGTATATTTATACAATGGAATACTACTCAGCCATAATAAAGAATAAAATCATGCCATTTGCAGCAACATGGATGGACATAGAAATCATCATTCTAAGTGAAGTAAGCCAGAAAGAGAAATAAAAATACTATAAGATATCACTCCTATGTGGAATCTTAAAAAAAAAAAAAACAGACACTATGAACTCATCTACAAAATAGAAACAGACTCGCAGACATAGGAAACAATCTTATGGTTACCAGGGAAAGGGGGTGGGAAGGGATAAATTTGGGAGTTTAAGATTTACAAATGTTCACCAATATATATAAAAATAGATTTTAAAAAAGTTTCTCCTATATAGCACAGGAAACTTCAATATCTTGTAATAACCTTCAATGAAAAAAATATGAAAATGAATATATGTATATATATGCATGACTGGGACATTGTGCTGTACACAGAAATTAACACATTGCAATTGACTGTACTTCAATTAAAATAAAGAAAGAAAGAAGAAAGAAAGACAAGGGCATTGATACTTCTTTCCTTGGACATTCCAGCAAACAGAGCCAAAGACTGACATGGTGAATATTGGACTGGATTTACACCCAAGGAGGACAACTAAGGGAAGAACAGAAGAGAAGAATGTGTCTTTCTAAAGGCTGATGGTCTTTTCCATGGAACTCAGGGAAGTTTTTTTTTTTTTTTTTGGATGGACCAGCCCTAGATGTGCTGTGAGATAAAAACACAAACATGGAGAAGGACACATGTAAGAATGGGACACTGTGATGGCTTTGTGACATGTCAGCTTGGCCAAGCCAAACTACACTTCCCTGGGATGCTTCTGATCAGGGTGGGCTCCAAGGGAGATTCTTCCAGGAGAACTTGAGTGTCAAAGGTGGTGAGCAGCCATTTTGTAATGCACAAACCCCCCCTCCCAGTTATTTAATCAAACACTGGATACTGCAGTGAAAGGGTTTTCCAGGTGCAATTAAATTCCCAAATCAGTTGATTCTGAGTTAATCAAGAAAGGGAGTATCCTGGATGGGCCTGATTTAATTAGGTGAAATCCCTTTAAAGCCCTCTGTGAACAGCAAAGATTCCAAGCAGTAGAGGAGAAAATAAACAGTAAAATATTTCCAAATTCTGAGATCTCACACTCACCTCATTGCTGCCCATCTGCTGACCCACCTCACTGGAGTGAAGCAACTGCTCTCCTTTTCCTTCCTGACTGCCTGCCCTGTGGACTTCAGGCTGATGAATCCAGCTCCTACCACACTAAGCCTGCTCCCTGTAATTAATCATATACATGATTAATATATACACATACACACACGCATACACACACATACACACATACATACACATGCTCCTCTTTTGGCAATCTGATACAGACACTGAGGAATAGTAGAACCATAGCACATTTGAACGCCAGCCCTGTCCATCAGCTAAACAGGCTCATGTAACAAATTGTCTGGTTTCCAGGAGAGGCAGGGACACTGACTGGTACAGCAGTCTAGGTAAAAGAATAAGCAAATATAATATAAAGCCATATCCAACAGTGAGGAAGAGGGTGTTCTTTTCATGGAATAAGCACATTGTACTAGTCTGCTCGGGCTGCCATAACAAAATAGCAGACTTTGTGGCTTAAACAATAGGAATTGATTTCCTTACAGTTCTGGAGGCTGGAAGGAAGTCCAGGATCAAGCTGCCAGTGGGGCTGGTTTGGGGAGGGGGCCCCCTGTCTACAGCTGGCTTGTAGACAGATGCCTTCTCACTGTATCCTCTCATGGCCTTTCCTCTGGGTGTGCAGAGAGAACTCTTTGCTTTTAAGAACACCAGTCTTACCAGATTAGGGCCCTACTCCTACAATCTCATTTAACCTTAATTATCTCCCCCATGTCCCTACCTGCACACTGTCACACTGGGGATTAAGGCCTCAACCTGTGCATTTTGCAAGGACCCAACTCAGTCTATAACATACACCTCATGAACAAAAAGAAGAAAAATGTTTCCAAAATTAGGGAGGTTGAAGGATGGCCATTCCTACTTAGGATCAGCTAGTTATTGGTAGAAAGAAGAATTCTTCTGCTGTTCAGGTCGTCACTGGGTAGCTCAGCACATTTTTTTTTCAACTTCCCTCCTGCCCTCTTATTCCCACCAACCGTTCAGCCTGTCTTTGTCTTGTCTTTACCAGATTGTAGGTCAACATCGGCTCCTTCGTTGTTTTTCAAAAGAAACCCAGTTCATGTTTGTTAACAGATTTTATTGAAGAATCATAAGAAAAACAGAAAGGAGGGTTTATATTTCACCCCATCCCCACAGCAAAATGCATCGTCTTCTTACCAGATATGTCTCCTTCTCCACTCCTACTGTGGTCCTCACACGGGATTCCCACACCTAGAGGCAGCCTTTTGTTCCTCTAGTGTCCCACATAATTCTGCCCCTAATCTGAATACCCCATCAGGCTGCTGTTACTTAATATAACTTTGAAGTCTCAGCCCATCAACTTAAATGACTTATCAGACAACACACAATGGTCTCCCTCGAGGAAGTTCTGGTAAGACCTACTTTTCTCTACCTTGCCTCAAGAGAAACAGAATTGTTAAAGGAGTTTGATGCCTGTACGAGACAGGTACACTCCATCAAAAGGACACCCCCAAGCGGATGACTGTGGCACACCAGCCTGTTAGTCACTGGTGGAGGTGGGCCGATTCAGGCAGGGCACAAAGGTGGAGGGAGAGGGAGGTTTCAAGGGACCAAAGATAAGCAGGTCGCAGGTCAAGGTCAGACTAAGCTCTTCAAGGAAGAAGAAATGCAGCCAGTCTAGTGGCATCGCAGCCACCCACTCCTAATCATCCAAGAGAAACAGGCACTGTCCTGACAGCCTATTGGGACAATTGGGCTCATGGAGTGTAGCACACCTCCCTCTGAAGGGATGCTCTCCACTGCTCATCAAAACGGTGATTTAATACAGTATCAAATTAATAATGGAGCATAACTGTGCCACAGCACTAAAGGCCTCCCATTTGTCTGCTGCACTGTTGGGACATGCCCTCTCCATGACCTTCCCTCATCTCATTACACAAGAGCTGCTTTCCGGAACTCACCGAAAATCGTTCCCTGTGCAGCTTGCATCCTCGGGTGCCTGAAAAACGTTCGAGCCATTCAGTTTGGAGAGGCCACGTGGGGTAACAGGGAGAGTCTGGGGAACAATGTGTGTCAGTGTGCTCTGTCCATGAGTCAGATAACACATAAATGCACATTGTATTTTTTACGAGTCGGGAGCCAAGGGTTCTAGTACCCGTTTTACCAATGATTGTCAGAAAGTCACTTGACCTCTTGAGAACCGAGTTTCTTTATTTGTAAAATTGCAGTATGTAACTTGACGCCCTCTAAGGTCCATTCTGGGTGAATAATGACCATCATCACAGTGATGACCTGACATTTATTGCACGCCCCATATATATATACACCAGGGCATTCTTCTATTCCTTTTATGTGTAGTTTCTCATTTATTCCTCAAAATAATCTTACAGAAATATTATCATCATCATCTTCATTTCTCAAATTAAAAAAACAAACAAAAAAACAAAACCCGAGGCACAATGACATCAAGGAGCTTGTCCAAAAGTCATTCAGCTAAGAGAAGAGCTAGGATTTTTAACCCAGGCAGATTGCCTCTTGCCGACACACAGCCACTATGCTCTTCTGCTGTTGTGAGTATATTTTAATGATGTGCTCTATAAAAACAAAAACATACTGACAAGAAAGAAAAAAAGCTTTGAGATTGTCAACACAACATCAGGAAACACAGCCAGTATTGAACTGTGGGTTTTTTAATGGTGGTAGCAGATTCGTCATAATCCATTTATGCTCTTGTTCAGGCTTCTTATGACTAACATAGAACAGTTGGCCTGAGATTAGTGCCGCAGACTGATGTCGTGAAACAGGCAGAGCTGACTGGTCTACCCAGGACTGACCCTTGACTTTGGGCACTTGATCATTTGGAGATATTTCACTTCCCAAGTTTCTGACAGACATTTGCTCATGCTGTGCCTGGAGAACCAGGCTTTGAGATGACCAGCACTGACTGTTGACGGCCTGCTCATGGGCAAATGGCATCTTGTCTCACCTTCCCCTTAGGGGCCATCCAAGGATGCAAAACAAAATGCAAAAGAGGCAGCCTTTTACTCGGTACTTAGAGATGGCTCAGAGCATCAGCTTTGGGTTAGCTCTGATCCCTCCAACATCCCAGCACATTTTCCATACCTTGAATGGCGTTCCCCATCTGCCTGCTCACTCCGCACCCACTCAATCCTCCAGAATAGCCATTCACAGTGATTTATCCTTCTTTGAACGTGTGCAGTATTGTCAGCTCTGCCCCAGAGTTTACTGCCTGATTACAAGTTTGATCCTGCTGCGTTGTGGCTGTGTCATGTGTAGTGGAGTCTCATCTGCACCAGCGGGTGCCTCGGAGAAAACAAGGCACACTTCTTTAATTCCTCCACAGCACCTGGCTCGGTGATGTATTAAGCACGTGGTTCTGTGACCACTCGCGAGACTTTTGCTGAATTGGATTGAAAGGAGGAATAGCACACAGGGACCATCTTTTGAAAAAAAAAAAAAAAGAGCTTTAGGATCCAGGAATCTTTGTAGGAATGAGAACCCATGACATGATTTGTGTGGGGCCTAACCTCCTACTTGGTGTGGCCCACAGTCATCATTTCTTCACCTTGTGAACATCAACAAAAGTTTTTGAAGAATAAATGCCATCTGGGAAGAGCACTGTACACTGTTACTGCCGGACATCACTAGGTCAACTCCAGTTGGTAGAAAACCACGCAGAAAGTTAGAGCTCTGTGAGAATGGCCTCAGGAAGAAACAAAGGTCAGATCTGTGGAGGCAAAGTCACTCCTGGATGAGAACAACACAGAAGGTGGGAAGCAGGAAAGTAGGAATGCCAACAACGGAAGTGAGAAAACCACTGCCTTTGGGGATGTCTCTTGCGTATACTTCTGTGACGACATGAGCATGTGGAGATTGCAAACATTGCATTTCCTCAAGCAGGAGGCACCAGATAACACATCTGCTTACAATCTAAAGGAGCCAAGGACTCTCCTTGTGTTGTCCTGATGTGATTTGGTACTCTAGGCCCCAAGAGAAGACTGATGTCTTACTTCGAAGAAACTGCTTTTGAATCATCCATCTCTTTCTGTAGATCTATTACAACCACGGTTCTCTAAGAGGACTTACTGGACTGAAGGGATGTTTGAACATCTTCCCCTCATGAAGTTTCCAAGGGTGGGAAGTGGAACCTCTGATCTGCTCAGCCAAGGATGTGCTGCAGAGTCTCTCCCAAGTGTGTATGTGCTCACGTCAGGGTAGAGCAGAAGAGAAAGCATTTGACTGCTTCCATCAGAGTGTGTCTGAGGTTGACTGTGAAACAAATGTAGGCAGTTCTGAGCCAAATGTCTATTGCTGTCCAAGGCATCTGCAAACCACATTTGTTTTTTGGCTGTGATGGAAAGGGGTTGGCTGCCTGTCTTGTCTTCCTTTACTTCCCTGATCCCCTGAGTTGGAGGAAGGTGTTGCCACTGATGTCTTTCCCAGGTAAGGTTTGTTGTTTTTCTTTGTAGATTTTATGCACTGACAGCCAAAAGCCTTGAGTGAGGAAATGATTCTTTAGGAACAAAAAAGCTCTTTTGTCTGTGACATTTAGGACACCAGGCAGAATGGTCTTTCCAGATAAAGTTGGCCGGCGATGGGAAGAGTGGCGTCTATGGGTCACAAAGCACTATGTCTGTACATATTTCCTGCCGACAGGCACTCACTCCGCGTGCCAGTCCCATGTGTTAATGTCACTACTTCCTTCTCCGTGTGGCGTCCAGGTCTCTTTGCTGAATAGTTCTGCCTGTGGCAGTTCCGCTGGAAGAGCTGGGAAGGAAGAATGCACTGACCTGAACATCTTCTTGAATGATTTGGTTTTTTTAGTTGGCTATTTCTAAATATTTAAAATTTTCTAAAAAGCAAGACAAAAAGGTAGGAAAAAAGGAAAAAAAACCAGCAGCTAGCTATTAATTTCTTAAAATTGGATTCAGAGCTTAGAATTTGAGTGGGTATTGATGGACTCTACCACTAATGCACATGTTTAACAAACGTTTTAGAATAAAACAATAGAGACAAAAAGTCCTGAGCCCCCAGTGGTACCAGAGGTGTCACAGAATAAGTGAGCGTGAACATTAGCCAGCGGTAGAAAAGGAGCATTTTGTCAAAGGGACTTGACAGTGGATGGAGACCTCTGATCCTTTCTGTTAACCTTGTCATGGCTCCCCAGCTATGCGCCCCCCACCCTGGGGCATTTCTTTGATCTTTCATGTCCTGCGAAAATATACACAGGAATCATCTTTTTAAGTCCAAACTGGAATTATCACCCAGGGATTTGGTAAAAGAAATAGTTTGAGGTTCTACTTTTTAGTGGGTGGCTGGGAAGGGGCAGGTGGCGAGAAGAAAGGATCACAGGAAGAAAGGGTGTTTTCCCACCTTTTACTGACACTGTCTGTCTTGTAAGAAGGGGAGAAAAGTTACAGAAAAGTGAGAAAAAAAGATATGAGCTTGTCTGACGCACCTCTTCCCGAAGATAATGGGCAGCTGTCAATCGGAACCAAGCCATGAGCGAAGGAAGTTTCATCGCTTTCACTGATCTGCATAGTGTATCATTATGATCAGTGATTTTTAAAAATTGTTCTAACTTTTATCTACTTTATAACTTTAGGTTAGGTTTCTTAGAATAAAATGTAGGGCAATAAAAGGAAACCGAAAATGTGTATTTTCCTCCTTAGGTAAAATCAGTGCGAATCTTCATTAATATTTACCCAAAATATGTCACATTGGAAATTAGTCTATCTTTGGAGCTTCTCTCTGATGCTCTCCTCAGAGTCCACAGCTCAGAATTGTCTCAGTCTAAAAATACTTCATAACTCTGAGGCTACAAGGACAGAATTCAGTCTGGGGGTAGAAGAGTCTGAAGAAAGATGTAAGATGTGCTTTCAATCACAGGGACTATTATTACATGAGGGGTGGTGATTGTATGTTCTCTGTTCCTAATGATGAGAAAATGAAAGAACAAAACCCTGAATAAAGAAGAACTAGCACACAGTGAGGCTTGCTAAGAATGAGAGAGAAGGAGGGGTATTTTTGCATCTCCCTTCTTGTGCAGCGTCTGGATTACAAGACCCCAATATCCTAGTGGGGGTTTAGGAGATTCTCACCTCGGTGCAGGGGACGGACGAGGACCTCCAACTCACAGAGTCGAAGTAACCAAAACACAAAACCAAACAAAAAAACAAAACAAAACAGTGCAAGTATGCAAAAGTTTGGTATCAGGAAAAAAAGCATTTGGGGAATTAGTTCAAAATCTCTCTCCCACAGCTCATTTCCAGAAATGGCAATACAACGAGCAGTTGTGGGGTGGTGTCTGGAAATCTGTACGGATTCTGAAGCAGGTCAAGGCTTGAGGAGTACAGATGTGGTGCTAAGGCCTCTGGCTTAGGTGCCAGGAGCCTGGGTTCCTCCCCTAGTCTGTCCCTAATTCATGAAATGGTCCCATCAAGTATCGACTTCTTTGCCTAAAAAAATCCATACTTCATTTGGTCCTCCTGTCTGATGAGAAAAGAGCTGCAGAAGAGATTTTCTAAGGTAGAAGACTACTTTACCAATCTGATGGCATATTCTTTTTATCAACTCTTACATCCCTCATTAATCACTCTCCCAAATTAATCAGAAAAAGCCTTCTCTTCCCCAAGCTAATTTTACTCATGGAATTTCAAATCCACAGACACTAATTAGGAGCCTGTCCTGCGCGCAGACCTAGAGAACCCAGTCTGCTGCTTCCCACTTTTGCAATCACAGGCAAATTATTCATATTATCTGAGTTTCTATAACCTCATTTGTGAAATGGGGGTGCCTTTACCTGCCTCCCTGGCTGTCATGAGGATAAAATCTGTAACATCCCTGCTACCTTCTAGGAATCTGATCACTCCCACCCCCAAGTCCTTCCCTTCCTCTTTTCCCATCTCCTTCTCCTACTTTTGAATATGGCTGCCTCGTGACAGAGACTGAATGGAGACACTGGACTGGAAAACATAAGGTTCGTAGAAAGCTACCCAGAACGAATAGAAATGAGCTTTTTATTTTCTCCAAAAGCTCAACAAATTTCTCATGAAATGTATGTGTACATTTAAACAATCTCAAAATGGTATTGTCCTCTTAATAACACAAAATACAAAGCTTAGAACTGGATCGCTTGGCCCCTTCTATTCTCATCTCCTCCCAGCTCAGAATGCTTGCATCTCTTAATAGCCAGCTTCTCTTAGATCTGCAGCTGGGCTCAACACATTCACGCCTCAGCACAACCTTCTTTGTAGTTTTAGCCCTTTTCCAGATAGATATATAATTATATAAAATATAATATATATATATTAAAAAACACATACACAAATATCTCCAGAAATGAGTCGGCGGTGCCTGTCCTTGGGCGTGTGGTGAGGGACACAGAATCCCCTTGGGGCTTCTGCAAGGCCACAGTAAACAGAACACATGGAAGTTCCAGAGGCTCCTGTCGTGGGGTTTAAAAAGCAAACAAAGGTAAATTTAGTGGGGTCTTTTCTGGCCTCAGCTCTGGAATGATTTTTGTTCTCTTGCTAAGAAGGAGCTCAGGGGCGCAAATGGCTTGTGTCAGACAGGAGAACAAGGGAGCCATGTTTGGGCGGGATTTTGAGAATTACAGTTATGGCACATTTTATCCAGAAAAACTGCTGGCATCAGCAGAGAGCAGACATGGCACATGCCTTTGGGTACATTAATTTTCTTTTTCTTTTTCTTTTTTTTGGCGGTGGGGTCGGGGAGCCCTCGCTGTTTCGGGTCCGTTAGTGGGTGTGTAGCCTGGTGCTGGCACAACTGCAGTTCTCAGAGAGAGCAGAACACCCAACCAGAAACCGCCCACTCTTTTCCTGCAGGCGAGCGCAACATGATGGGAGAAACATCCTTGCAACTTGCACCTGACAGTGTCTTTGCAGGAGGTGGTGGCATGGCCATCCGACAGTCAGCTGAGCACCTGGGCAGTTGCCTTTGAAGCCACCTTCATATCTTGAATGCTCAGCTGCAGAAGAGATCCTGGGGCAGAGGCTGGCCGGTCACCTCCCTGAGTCTAGGGGTCTAGGGGTGTGAAAAGTAATTGGACTGAAGCCCAAACTCCCTACCGTGACACATGAGGGCTTTCCTGATACACCACTGGCCTGCCTCTCCAACTTCACCTTTGCTCCTGCCCCCTCCTCGAAGCCACTGTACCCCCCACCCACCACACATAGCTCCGTGCGCCACACTGGCCGTGCACCCACTCACCCAGCCATGGCCTGCTTCTCTTTCACATCTGAACTTTCACCCCACTTTTCCCCTCAAACCCTCCCTAACCACCTCGCTTCCCAGGAGAACCTCTCCTCTGTGCTCCACGTAACACTTCACTCACAGGTGTATTTGTCTATCTACGTGTCCTTCTCTCCCATTAAACCGGGAGCTGCTGAAGGCAGAGTTTATGCTTTATTCATGTCTGTTCTCAGGACTAACACTTAATCAAAAGGGCTCAATAAATGTTATCCAAGTGACTGACTAATTGAATGAATGAATCCTTTCAAGCAGCTTCTTAAAAGCAAAAATCCTACCCTCCCCTGCTCCCACCCCTCATGACTCTACATATTGGAAGCTAAAGCTATATAGTATTTTACATTTTTCTAGAACGAGGAGATATTTGGGGTAAGGATTCGCTGACAGATGGGCCTTTAAGTTTATGTGAGAGACTCTAATCCCATCCCCCACCCGCAGATATAGGGTACTATAGACTGAACTTGGTGTCCCTGAAAAATTCATTTGTGGAAGCTCTAATCTCCAAAGTGATGGCATTTGGAGATGAGGCCTTTGGGTGATAACTTAAGAGTTAGATTAGGTCCTGAGAGTATCTCCTGATGGAATTAATATCCTTATGAGAAGAGGAAGAGACAAGACACCTTCATCTGCCAGCTGCAAACACAACCAGCCCCTTGATCTCGCACTTCCCAGCCTCCAGAACTGCGAGAAACAAACGTCTGTTGTTTAAACCACCCAGTCTACGGTATTTCGTTACAGCAGCCCGAGCAGACAAAGACAGAAATTGGTACTGATCGTGGTGTGCTGCTGTAACAGATACCTAAAAATGTGGAAGTGGCTTTGGAACTGGGTCAAAGGTAGCAGCTGCAAGCGTTTGGAGGTGCCTGCTAGAAAGCGCCGACAATGCCACGAAAGGGTCTGGAAAGCCAATCTGGCATCTGTTTGCAGTTTGAAAAAAAGAAATTTTTCAATGGAGAGAGAAAAGTCCTGGGGGAGAGAATCCTGGAAGAGACCAAAGTGGGGAAAATAGAGAGAGAAGGTCCAGTAAAGGAGCTCGTTTGAACTTTAAAGGAGGGCCATCTTGTCCTGGGGGGGTTTTAAGAATTGTCAGAGAAAATGGCTCAGGCCCACGGCCACTAGATGAGGGGCTCTGGATGCCTTTGCTAGTCTTTCCTGCCACCAAATCCCACCCCCCAACTTGTTATAACACTTGTAGGCATCCGACAAGTAGTGACGTCTCTTTATGGCGCATTCAGCATGGTGCTAAGTGGGCTGAGCTCTCTAGAAGATGCAGGAGACACAGGTGTACACCCAAGTAGCTTACAGCCTCACAGAGGAAACAAGGTTCATTCATGTGCAAACAAGCATGCAACCCCCCCACCCCCCAGAACACAATGCAGCTAGTACAGTTCGCAAAATGCTCTAGGTGGTGGCTCTTTGCTGTGAATTAGAATCAGCTGGGGAACTTTAAAAAAATCTTGAGTCTAGGCCATACCCCATATAAGTGAAATCAGAATCTCTGGGAGGGGAGCCCAGGCATCAGTATAGTTTTTTCATTTCCCAGGTGATTCCAATGTACTCCAGCCAAGTTTGAGAAACCACGCTGAAGAGCGAGCATCCGCTCTAGCTGAAAGATGTCTGAGCTGTCCATTCATTAGCTCTGCAGCCTGGGGCTGGCCAATGAGCATCCTGGAGCCCGGCTATTCCAGAGATTTTTTTAAGTCCTATCAAGGGCACTTTAAGTCTCCAATGATTAGCATAATGACTGACACACAGGAAGTACCCAATATAGAGATATTTATCGGAATGAATAACATAGGAAGAGTTATTTGATAAGCTTGCAAATGTACTTATTAGTAATGGTACGATTTGCTAAAGATAGTTTAGTGATAATATTGTTAATAATGGCTGTGCTAATTCAGGTTCCAAGGTACACAGCAGAGCCAAGCCCCGTGTTTACCATGGTGACTGTATATAATGGTGTTCCACTCATGTGTGCTACACTGAGAAGTGCCCTGGGTGGATTGGAAGAATCAAGAGGAGAGCTTTTTACTTCACCTTGGGAAATTGCCTGCTTCACTGCTCTGGTCTCTGTCCATCTGTCCATGTACCACTGAGATGCCAAACCAATCAGCCATATGGCAGAAGTCTGGGAAAATATAGAGGATATGGCGGGGGTCGGGGGGCAGAGAGAGCACAGAGGAGGTGGAGGAGGAGGAAAGGGTTCTTGGGAAGAAGGAAGAGGAGGGGTGTGACGACAGTGATAGGAAGGGAAGGAGAGGATGAGGGAGGAGACAGTGAAACACTGGGTGGGCCCAATGGTTCAAGGCGATGAGATGACAATAAAGGTTTTGTTTGATGATGATCTGAAGGTCCCAGGAGATGGGGCAGAGGAGAGAGGGGGTTGGACTTGTAAAAGGAGCTGATAAACCCTAAGAATTCAGAGAACATGGGTATAATAGCCCACCAAGAGCATGTCGAGTTTTACTTTCCTGACAGTTTGACTGTCTGAAGGTTGTTAAGTTGCCTCCATTCCTGAAAAAGCCCAGGCTGGCCGCTCCCTCTGGGACTCACATTAACCCCTGTGCTCCACTGCCAGAATCCTGAGCTCACTCCACTCATCCATCTGCAGTCCTAGCAAGCATGATCAAACTTTATGAGGCTTGTTACAAGAAAATTACACAGGAAGCTGCAAAGAATTGGAGGGAGGGGGTGGCGGGGGGGGCCCAAGCACACGGCCAGGAAAGGGGAACAAGGGTGGGGATGCTGGGCTCAGCCTTGACTTGGAAGGCATCGGAGCCCATCACTGAGCAGCTGGCAGCTGGCAGCTCGTGCCTCCAGGGCCCCATTTTCCAAGCGAGGACTCGAGCGTTCACACCTGCACTGGCTGGGACTGAGGCCCTCCCTCTGCAGAGTTAATGGGGCAAGCAGAACCAGGAACTCTCTCTCGCCTCCTTGGCCCCACCTTCTCTACTGGCAGAGCAGGCTTCTCTCCAGCTCCATCTGGGCCTCTCTGCTGCTGAGGTGTGCAGATGCCCCTGGCTCGGCAGCCTCAGAGAGACCCGCTCCAAGACACAAAGGAATCCCACCCAGCCCACTCTCCCCCTCCATGAGCAGCTGGGTCTCACCCCATCCCCATTAGCCTTCTCCTCCGTTCCCAATGTAAACACCCAAACTATTACTATTTATTTGACTTTTTCTCTACATAATACAGCCTTGGACAATTCTTTCTCTCTCTCTCTCTTTTTTGGCTTCCCCTGGTATATTCTCCTGGAAATAGACTGGGGATGGAATAACTAGAAATATCCCAGGAGCTGGGTTTCCTGTGGCTTAATGAAGCTCGTACGGAGAGAAGTAAAAAGCTTGTGCAGATAATTTTGCTTGAATACTTTCCTACAACAACTGCCCCTTGGAGAGTCTCCACAAGCAGGGCTTCTCTCTCTTCAGCGCCACACACTTTTGTGTGCACACACACGCACACGCCCAGATGAACACAGGCTCGCTCAGAATCTTGCTGCGACAGAACCAAATCAGAGTGTTCAAACAGCCTTATGGCTTTTGGACAGTTTAGGAGATGGATGCAGGGTGAGTTCAACTTGGGCAGAGATTTGGACAGATGCTTTAGACCAGTCTGAAATGCAGGAAACCAAGGAAGCAAAGGAAAGATGCTATGTGAACGTTGTTCTATAAATTTTCTCTCCCAGCACAGACCAAGGTGGTTAGATGCCGTTTCTATCCAATGGGAGCTCCTGAAGCTCTCCCGCTAATGCTGGAAAAACATTCACTTAACAGGCTTGTCCAAACAATTCCCTTTTTAATTCAGACATGATGAACTGCAGGGGGGAAGCAGAGCCCCAGGGCTGTCCACCTCAATACCATCACTCCTGACAGGGCACAGAGCCACACGTTCACCTCAGCGGTCCATTAAAAAGCCTGATGGGGAAACTGTGTTTATAGTCAGGTTATAGAACAGGCAGGAAGCAATTAATGCCTTCCCCATGGCCCTGTGCTGCTGTCTCCTCTCCTTCCCGACGCCCACACAGCACATGCACACAAACCCAGATCCATCCCCTGCTCTGATTTACACGCTCTTTCACAAGCTCCTTTTCTGACCCACCCATCTTCCCGCACAATGGTTCTCTCCAAGTACAACCCTCGGGAGAAACCATACTCACACGTAGACTGCACACTCACACTCCATCTCAGATCACAGCTAGACCCCTCAGCCTCTTTCTTGTTTTCCAGCCACATTTTTTTTTCTAAACCCATTCACTTGCCATTTCGTCTTTAACCTTGAACCTGCTCTCACCCTCCTTTCATACACAGTCCCGCAGAAAAACACTGCTGCCTCATGCCTGTTCCCCACCCCAACCGTCCACCATCCTTCTTCTCTCCACCTGTCAGTGACCAATTCAGAGCTGCCCCCTTCCTGGCACTCCAGGAGCTTCCACGTGAGGCAGTCTTATGACTATCTGATTCCTTCCTCTCTCTCTCTCTCTCTCTCTCTCAATATATCCCTGTCCTTCCAACTGAACTAGATTCCTCTGAGTTAAAAACCTGACTTTGGATTACGTAACAAGTTCCTTGGAGAATACACGAGGATTCAGCCCATCACTTAAAAGTAAAGCAAATCTCCAAAAAAAAAAAAAAAAACCCACACAACTATTTTAAAAATGGCTAGTTTACACAGGAACCCAATTAAAGAAAGATCTAGTTGGTGGAAAGTATTGGGAATCAAGGCAATTCTAGGTTGGGTAATGTTAGATTCTTGTCCAACAGCCATTTTGCAAGTGTTAACAAGATAAAAAAAAAAAAATGCCATTGGAGAAAACAGGCATCTCTGAATGCCTCATATGTGTTTCATGAGCAACTGAGTCAAATATAGCAATATTCACTGTAGCAATACAAAATATATACCACAAGTGTGATTAATTAGCCGAAGACTCTCTATACCATGTGGTAAGGAACATTCACTATTATGTTGAAGTTTAATAACATCACACCTCACACTGTGATTAATATACATCCGATTATTCAAATATGGCTGTGCGGATCGTTTCTTTGTAAGAAATGGAAATCATTGTAACACATTTCATACACGTTTCCATATATAACTATTTTTCGGTGATATTTCAAAAAGTTGGATGTCGTCCCCATGTGATTGCTCAAATGAAAATGCTCAAACGTGTACACTGAGTTCCACTGGCAGGCTGGCTTCCAAAAAGAGCAGTGTTGAGATGTGGGAGGGGAGGCGTGCGGGCGGCCGAGGGGCGGGGCAGAGCCGGAGAGCCAGCGGGAAGGCTTCGCACCTGCCTTTGCAGCCCTGGCCCCCTATTTACCAGAACAGATACACAATAACCAGTAACTGCTAAGCACTTCTTGTGGGGGAAATTGAAACTACTAAATCCAATTGACAGGTTAGCGTGTAAGACTGCTCTCTAATGCAGGGGTCAGCAGACAGCAAATCTGCCAGGAAAGGGGCAGATAGTAAATTGTCTTGATCGGAGGGCCATATGGCTCTGTCACACCTGCTCAGCTCTGCGGCTGAGGTGCGAAGGCAGTGGTGGAGAACGACCAATGCGCAGAGCTGCTTTCCAAGATAACTTTATTTATGGGCACTGATATTGGGATTTCATATAATTTTCATATGGCCCAAAATATTCTTCTGTCAATTTTTTTTCTGCCACTTAAGTATGCAGAAATGAGTTGGAGCTTGTGGGCTGTACAGACAAGTGGTGGGCTGGATTTGGCTCCCGGGCTGTGGTTTGCTGACCCTGATTTAGAGTGTTTTACTGCAGACACTACTGACTCTGTAAGTCCCTTCCCACCCTGCCTTCTCCTCTTCACCCCTCTCCACCCGCTTCCCTCACTTTCCTTCCTCCACCTCCCAGCTCCTGCCTGCTCCGCCTCCAGCAGTTACTAAGGCCAACCGGATCTGCCAGTCCACTCTCTCTGTATCCATGGAGTCCTTGTTTCGTTTTGTTGTCGTTTAGAGTGAAGATTTCTGTTACTTCTTCTAGAAAATGCCACTGCAGAAGTGCCTTTCTGGATACCCTGATCAAGGAAGCTGCTGGTTCTCACCTCCAGAGGATGGGGGCTCCTTATCCCCACCGGGGAGTGGGTGGAGGAAAAAGGCTGCACGGAACTGATGCCCTAGGATTGACAAGGTGTCTGTGTTCCCACAAGACAACCACAGCCAACCATTTGGGGAGCGTGTGGAGGGGGACGGGGACTGGGTCAGTCATTTTGGGCCCGCGAATAGGGTCTCACCAAGCACAGGTCTAACGCCCACCCCATACCAATTCCACTTTCACATTCACTCTGTGCTTGTGAGCTGGAGGTAAAAGGGAGACCTCCAGAGGCTCGCTGCATCTTGTCTCTTGAGTTCCTCATCCAGGAGCGCACTGTTGAACTTGGAATTGGGCCTCCAAGGGTACTGCATGTGAACATGGCATGGGGTACACTTTTGCCTCGGGCCAGTCCTGACTGCTACAGGCTATAAGCACTTACCAGAGCTAAACAGTATGTGAGAGGCCAAGCAAAGTGCTCCGTTATCCCCAGTTTACACAGAGGGACACTGAGGTTCAAAGTCAGTAAGTAATAGGTCCACAATCAGAACAAGAGATCCAGCTGCAGCAGAAAATCACAAAGGCTTCTATCACCAGGCTTTTGTCTCCATGGCAGGGGTCCCGCGTGAGTATGTGCTAGCTTGATCTGTCTTCGGTGAGCATTCTTGGATTTCTATGGCCGTAACATTTGCCAAAAGGCACCTGCACCAGCTAAATGAATGTCATACTGTAAGCAGCCCCCACATCCAGCCCCAGGTTCTGGGGGTGGGAGAAATTCGACTAGATCTAAAACAAGCAAAACTCCAAAACTAAAGACAAGCACACGCTGCAAACAAAGTCTTAGTCCCTGCTCTGGTGCGGTTCTTCCCCCGGTGACCCATGTTTCATGATAACTCGCCTGCGGAGAAACCAATTAGCAAAGGGAGGTTCCTGAGAGCTGGAGAAAGTCTGAAAGTGTTCGAGGCGTTTTATAAATCTCTCTACAATAGTCTGAAACATTGTCTGATACCACTGCAAGCCCACACTCTCCCTCCAACTAGTTATTTTTAACAACAGCAAAACAACAGCAGCAGAGCCGTAGGGGTGGGCAGGCATGAAGGGCTGCACCAATCACCAAACATCCCTTCTCCCTGCAAGCAGACAAGCAAAGCATCCTTCCTTTGCACAGAGAACGCATCCCTCCAAGGACCTAGAATCCCTACCAGTATTAACCAATTGGTCACATCGACCAGAATGGTGGGGAAAAGCAATAATGCCTCTCTGCTCTGCATTGCAATTGCAAGAGGTCAAGGCAGATTTAATAAAAGATCGCAGCATGTGGGCAAAAGGCAGGAATCGATATAAAAAAATAAAACTGATATGTGGAAAGGGATAATGATCAGCCAGTGTCTAGTTACTTTGAATCAAAACACACGATCCCACGGAGAGCAGCTAGGACTGCCAAAATACATCCGCGAAGACCCCAGCAGGAGTCTGTAATTATATTTCTCTAAAGTATGAGTCCTATGTTAAGCAAATGGTCTCAAATATTTCATGAATCAAGCTATCAAAAGCCAACTGTTGACCTTGCGACTTTCCTTTAGAAAGAGCCAGAACCAGAACGTATGATTGGTTCAGAGGCCCAGTATTCAGGACACTGGGGACGGGAGATGGATACACCCACATCACAGTTTAAAAGCTTTGCGAGGCCAGTTGCACAGAGGTAAGCTTAAGCAACTATTTAAAGAAACAGTTCTAACATTTAAGACCCAAATGAGAACGCAGTTTACTCTTGAACAACATGGCGCCCCGCTTACTCGCGGGGCGGTAAAAATCCACCGTTATAGTCTGCCGTCCGCATCCGTGGTCCTGCGTCCGCAGATTGTGCAGAACTGCCTACGTATTTAGTGAAAAAAATTCACGTATAAGTGGGCACACGTGGTTCAGTCCCATGTGGTTCAAGGGTCCACTGTACGTCGCAAGTTCCTCCTGGGAACCATTTCAATTGATTTCAGCTCTTCAGAGCCCGTGATGAAGAAAATGTCGACGTGAACCACCAGGCAGGCAGAGCCGACCCACGCCCTGGCCCTGGGGGAACGCACCGGGACTGACTGCACGTGCAGCCACTTTCACAAACTCACGTGGTCCTTCGTCCGGCAAACACTTACTTGAACACTTTCTTTGTACCAGGCTTTATGGGAGGGGCAGGGGAAAAAACCAAAAAAAGAAAGTATTAACTCTACCATCAGTTAGCTTACAACCTAATACGGAAACCGGCATGAAAATGAACAATTACAACACCATTAGATAAGACCTATAAAGAAGGTGTGTAACAGAAATAGTTACTGTTGGTGTCCGGCTCAGTAGGTGACTTAGGGCCAGATTACTTACATTATTACATAAAATTACAAAGGAGTGAGAGTCTAGGACAAGTGCCTTAACCTTCCTAGGAAGGACAGGGAAGGCTCTTCAGAGGAGACAGTACTTAGATTTTTCACAAAGGCATGCAGGCTGCATCCTAGACAGAAGAGACAGCACACACAACGGCCTGGAGACACGAGAAAAACACGGTGGACGCAAGCACTGACCAGGAAGTCGGAGGCTTCTGGAGGAACTCAGCAAAGCGAGAATCTCCCCCAGATGACACCCTCCTCTAAGGAGATAAGTGATTCTCAAAATTCTGACTGATCTTCTCCAACGGGAGGCATGGATACCCCAGCTGACCTCTTGAAGATCCATGTACCAGCTCTCCACACCCCCTTTCCTTACATGTTCTGCCCCCTTACCATGCTGGTGATGATCCGTCCTGACAGGAGTGACAGACTGCACTCTGGTTTGGTTTTGTTTTGTTTTGTTTTAAATTGAAGTATAGTCGGTTTACAATGTTGTGTTAGTTTCTGGTGTACAGCACAGTGATTCAGTCATATATATATATATATATATATATATATATATATATATATATACACACACACACACACACACACACACACACATATATTCCTTTTCATATTCTTTATCATTTTAGGCTATTACAAGGTACTGAATATAGTTCCCTGTGCTGTACAGTAGGACCTTGTTGTTTGTCTATTTCATATATAGTAGTTAGTATCTGCAAACCCCGAAGACGCACTCTGGTTTCCCAGCCAGCAGGCAGACAGGCCAAGCAGAACCTCCAGGAGACTGGCCTGCACAGCCAGTGGTAAACACACTCCGAGGTCCTAGGGTCCAAGCATATCTCACTGCTGCTGTGTCTAACCTTCACTCCTAGATACCCCCTGTTTCTGCTGATCAGAAAAGCAGCATTTTGAGACCCAGTCTGACGCAGAGGGAAGAACGCTGGAGGAGAAGTGAGGGGGTCTAGGGATCTCTGTGAGCCCACCGCTCATTAGCGTGGCTCTTCTGCCACATCTCTGAGCTCTCGGGGCCTTGGTCCCCACATCTGCAGAATGGATGGGTTGGAGTCGGTGACTCTGAAAGTCCTTTCCAGCTCTAAGTCTCGGAGTTATTGCTACTTAGGGCACACAGTGGGTAGAGGTCGTCACCCTACTCCCAGTTCAGCCACACTCTGTGTCATGGAAGGTCATTCTAGAACAAAGGCTGGCAAACTACAGCTCATGGGTCATATCTGGCCTGCGGCCTGTTTTTGTACAGCCTATGAGGTAAGAATGGTTTGCACATATTTTCTAATTGGAAATAAAAAAGAATACATGACAGGGACGACTTGTGGCTCACAAATCCTAATGTATTTACCATCTGCCCCTTTACAGAAAAACTTTGCTGGCCTCTGCTCTAGGACACCCAGAAACTGCCCACAGAGGAGGTCTTAGCCATGTTTATTCTGACAAAACAGTGCTTCCTAACTTCGCCTGGGCTCTGTGGCAGATTATATATGGTCACAGTGTTTTTCCATTCTTCCTATTGGTGTGTGTCCCCACCCCTGGGCTCCGGGTGGGTTCTGTGAGAACTTTGTTCAATAGGATATGAAGGAAGTGCACTGAGCCAGTGTTGGGGCCCAGGCCTTGAGAAATTGGCAGTTCCCTCTTTCTATTTCTTGGGAAACTCTCTCAGGGGGCCTGGGGTTGCATCCCAGGAAAGGTGACAGATGTGCAAAGCAAAGCCATCGTGGCTCCAGACTGGCTCATCTGCTAGCTGAATGCACCAAGGGACCACATGGAGCAGAGGAATTGTCTGGTCAAGCCCTGCCTGAATCTGTGACCCACAAAACCTGCACATGTAATAAAGCGGCTGTTGTTTGACCGTCTAAGTTTTGGTATAGTTTGTTACACAGCAAGAGGTAACTGGCATAGGACAGGCTGCTCTCAGCTCCTAGAGGTCACCCATGTTCCTCAGTCCCCGGCCCCTCCATCTTCCGAGCCGGTAACGGAGAATCTCCCTGCTGTCAACTCTCTCTCACACTTCCAACTCTTAAGAGCCCAGTCCCTTTTAAAGGTTCCTCTGACTAGGTCTGATTTCTCCAGGATTCTCTCCTTTTCTTATAGTCAACTGATTCGGGATCTTAATTACACCTGCAAGGTCCCTTTACAGCAGCAGCGAGATTAGTGTTGGCTTGAGTATGTGGGAGAAGGTACGTGTACACCTGATGATGGAGGTCTTGGGGCCCCTCTTGGAATCCTGCCCAGCATAGAGCACAGAGCACAGAGCAGGAGCAGGCTGACGAATGGAGGCAGCTTCACAGGTGTGTCCTCTCACAAAGATTTCATCTTTCTCTGTATGCAGAGGCCCCAGTGGAGAGGGAGCCATTCTAGAACCTTAAGGCAGATGATTATATACAGCGGTTTCTTAATCTGAGAGTGAGGGTTAGAGAGGAGGGAGCGATGGCCCACGAAACAATGACTCTGCATATTAATGTGCTGTACAAAAGTAGCGAGGCTGTGAAGAGTGGTACCCCATGCTGGTTCCCTGTCTTTCTCCTCTTAATAAGGTCTCTGTGGAGAGCATTCGCCCCAGAGGTATGAGCCGGGCAGGGTCTGGGTTTGCCTTTCCCCCACAACCCTGCATTCTCTGCAGAATCTGCTGCTTTGGCAGGAGAAGTTGATTACTGAATAATGAATTATAATTCCTTTTTCATTTTCCAGCCCTCTCCAGAAATGTGCTGCTAACTTTTCTGCTTTTTGGGGCTTAAAATGGAAAGAAAAAGAAGATTCTTCTTTCATCCAGAGGTGGGGGGAACCCACAATCTTACCTAACAACCCCATCTCATTCCTGGGGATATGATGGTCATTAATTGTTTTAATCAATTCAATTTCTAACTTTGGAGAAATTTCATTTCTTCCTTGACTGGACAATAATGTCTCCAACGAAGCTAAGCTTCATGAGATAATTCCAGGCAGGGCCACGGTCAGATCAAAAATGTCCTTGCCCTCTTGGGGGGCTGCTTTATCCCTGCTAGGCAGGGAGGGGGTGTATCCTGGAAATAAATTCCATCCAAGAGAACAGAGGTGTGGCTGCGTCGGAGACCAGAGGGATGCTCGAAAGTGCTCCCAGGGCAGTGGTGGAGGCGGCTCTGAACACCAGGGTGTGGGATTCCTGCACAGGATGGAATTTATTCTCCCGGGAAGCAGAGTGCATACAGAGAAACTGTCATGAGAGACGAGGCAGGTAGCCAGAGGAGAGGAAAAAGTAATGCCGTCCACAGACATCTGGATGAGGGAGGCTGGAATTCATGTACAGCAGGGTGAGCAAGAACCTGAAGGAAGCTTCAAGAAAACAGACCTGTGACCCAAGACCAGACCTGAAGTTACTGCAACCCCAAGTAGGAGCCTGAAGGACGGAACAGCTGACAAACAGCTGATTCTGGGACATGACTGCTTCTCTGAGGGCTGATTATAGTGAGGTCCCATTGCAGGGAGGGATCTCAGGATGTGTGAGAGCATGTGAGTGTATGTGAGTCTGAGTGTGTATATGTGTGAGAGGGTGTTGTGTGGGTGAGTGTGTGTACATGGTGCCAAAAGGAGTCATGACATAAGCCAGGTTGCCTGAGTGACCTTTCCAACAGATTTAAATCCCCAAGCAGAAGGAACGGCAGGCCCCGGCAGGGCAGTGCTGGGGAGAACTGGGGATGGATTCAGCACTTAGGAAACAGAAACAACCGAATGGGGAGACTGGGGGAGGGGAGGGGCAGTGGGAGTCAGGAGAAATCTGAGTTCCCAGCTTGAGCAGCTGGGTGAATTGTGGCCCCACTGACATGGGGAACAGAGAAAAATGGGAACAAGGTTGATAGGGCATCAACTGAAATGAGTATATGCTTTTGAGGAAATCACATGGGTCTTCAAGAAATACTTTCTGTTCTCAGAGTCTGCAAAAGCCCTAGGTCAGTCACCATCCACAAAATGAACTTCCAAGAATCTTATTTCATGCCTTCATCACATTTCCTGTCTCTCAATCTGCCTTCCTCTGTGTCTACCAAACGTTCCCTCCTGTCCTGGTTTTTGAGTTTTGCTTTTTCCACCCCCCGCTGATCCTGTGCACCCATCCTGTAGAGCGAGCATGATCTCCCCATCTTGTGAGCTGGAAACGGAGCGCCTGCACAGCTGGCGCACCCAGGAGATGCCCCCAGCTGTTTGCGGACTTGAACTGCACGTAACTAAAGATCCAAGAGAGAGTAAACTTTTCCCTGGTTTTTACATTGTTTAAAACTTCCTCGCTTGATCCCTGCTAAGGACGCTCAGGAACGTAACAAAAATAAATAGAAATTAAAATAAAAGCAAAGGCTTCTTTTATTTGTCAGAGTTCTCTCCATCATCAGCTAATTCAGATGACTACCATCAGTAGAACCTGGCCTTCCCTATGGGCTGGTAGCCCCTTAGGGGGTTAAAAACTGTTGGGGATGGAGGGGCAGGGAGATGGCATCAGTTAGAAACCTCTGGAAAAGGATAAGTGATGACAAGACTGAGACTAGGGAAATTGGAGAGGACAGCTTCCGTGAAAGGTGGCCAGGCAGGCATGTGACAGGACACGTGACATGCTGCCATGTCTCAGGAGGCTCCAGCCGAGAGAGAGACTGCCTTTTCAGATGGTCCATTACTGGAGGATTACAGTTTTAAAAATTAACCAGCCCCCTTATGAGAGCGACCAGATTGAAGACAATATGCTGCTTTGTTTCCTAGTTCTCTTCCACTGCAAACAAGGCTTTAAAAATGCTTCGCAGAACTAAATCATGAATCATGCAGGAGAGAGCTGTAAAGTCCAGATGAAGGACAGGCTGCTGCAATAAACTCCCAACACACCTCAGGAAGGGGACCCGTGGGCAGGCGTCGCAGGGTAAAACGTTCTGCGGCAGGAGTCGTGGAAATGTGTAGAAAGACAAGGGCAGGAAATCTGAGGACTGAGATAACTGGGGCGGGGAGGACCTGGTTATAAGTAGCAGTGAGAGGGGCCAGGCATCTCATCCTAGGAATTGTGAAGTACCTCTGTCACAGGTCTGGAACCCGGGGAACTGGTGTGCCTGGAAGGGCATGTGGGGAGCTTGCTGGCAGACACAAGTCAAATCAGCCTTGGGCACCCCCAGCCTTTTCCTGTGGCACCCAGATCATCAGTGTCACAGAGATGAGCATGCTCTCCGTCATCACAAAAGCAGAACTCTAGACGGCCCACGCAGGCCGCGTGAGTGAGTGACGCCAGCTAGGCAAAGGAAAAACCATTCTTTTGGATCTCTTGACTGATGGAAGCATGGAGACAGACACATATTTCTCTACCATCAGGGAATCTACAGTGTGAGAGGAAGGTCAAAGGCCCCCTGGCACTCAGCCTCAGTGTCAGAAGCCAGAGGTGGCGAGCCGGTTCACGGTAAGGGGGCAGTCACACGTCCTACAACCCACTGCCAGCAAAGGGGTGCCCCAGGCCGCCACGTCTGCTTGTCAAAAGAAGCTGTACCAATTTTTATATGACGTCTGCCAAGTTTTAAATATGTAGATTTTTAAAAAGATACAAATAAAACACCTGGGCAGGTTGCATTCAACCTGCATGCAGTCAGTTTAAAATCTCTGATCTGGTTCAACAGTCTCTCATTTTATAGATGAGAGAACTGAGGCCCATGGTGAAGTGTCTGGCCCTCTGTTATGCTGTGAACTCGGGCCAAGACTACAGCAAGGTCTAGGCAACAGCCTAGGGATTCCCCAAGTCTAGGCCTCCTGCCATCTCCCGCCCTTCCAGACCGCCTCCCTGGATGCCTTATCATCCCCTCTCAGGATCTGCTGCAGCCTAGGATCCTGTGCACCACAGATTCCACCTGCCGAAAGGAAACAAAGCAAAATCCCTTACTTGTCCCTCCAGGACCAGTAGTGGGCTGAATGGTGGCTCCCAAAGATATTCATGTTCTAACTCCCAGGACCTATAAATGCCATCTTATTTGGGAAAAGGGTCTTTGGAGACGTAATTAAGTTACAGATGTTGAGATGAGATCACCCCGGGTTTACAGCGTGGGTCCTCAACCCAGTGATGTGTCCTGATAAGAGGGTGGCAGAAGATGATCCCAAAGACAAAGAGGTGGAGGCAGTGTGACCGCAGAGGCACAGATTAGAGCGATGTGGCTGTAAGTCAAGGGATGCTGGCAGCCACCAGGAGCTGGAAGAGGCAAAGAATGCATTTCCTCTAGGGCCCCCAGAGGAAGTACATCCCTGCCAAACCTTGATTTCAGACTTCTGGCTCTGCATCAGTGAGAGAATAGATTGTAATTTGTCACAGCAGCCACATAAAACCTGACACAGGACCCTTCCTTCTGCTAGGGAAGACGGATTTCCTGGGAGACTAGGAAAGGTACTGACCACCATTTGTTGATTGCCCCGTTTATACCAGGCCATCTGTTTTCTGCACTCCTCACATCACTTCTTTAAAATAGGTGTTATAGCCTCTCTCGCCCCTCTCGCCCACCCATTGCACAAATAGGGAAACTGAGGCACTGAGAGGCCACACAGACCCTAAGCGGTGGAGCCAAGACTTGAAGCCCAAGCTTTTTACTCTCACCACCCTACTCATCTGGGACTCCCTGGAGAAAGCTCTTGTAACAGTGAGCTTCCATAGCTCAGAAAGCAGCTCTGAAGGTGGGAATCTGCCACTGTTAAAACAAATCAGTGCAGGTATATATATATATTTTGAACAATGGCCAAGTTTTTTGGTTTTAATTTTTTAAGCTAATGTTGTGTTAACACAACATTGCAAACCGACTACAATTTAAAGTTTTTTTTTTAAGAAAAGAAGAGGAAATATTTTAGGCTAAATTATCCAATATTAAAGAAAGAGCTGAGCCTGGTGCCCAGACCTGTGGGCAAATACACATTACTTGCAGATGCAGGCACTGCCAGACTATATCCTTAGATGAATCACCATGAGGAGAGACTCTGTTCATGCATTGATAATCTCATTGTTTTCGACCTCTGGGAATGACCACTGCACGAATGTTATAAAGTCAGGAAAATACAACTTCATACTAATAATGCAGATGCAAAACATAGGTTGACCAAAACTGGAATAGGCTTTACTAGAGGCAAGGGGAAGTAGCTGGAATTGTATGATGTTTAAGTAACTAGAGATATCTGGGGGAGTACTCTGATCCAGAGAAATCAGATCCAAGTGTGAATTTTAAACAAGTAATCTTGAGCAGTTAGATAATTGAATTTAATCTCTTTGAGACTCAATTTTCAAATCTGTAAAAGGTAAGGATGGAAATGATGTGTGCGTATCGTATGTGACACACATCTGGTTCTCAGTCAACAACGGTTATTAAATTATCATTATTGCTGTTGTTAACCGTCCTGACTCTTCCCTGCTTTATTATACAAAATTTTAACTCAAATATTCTGTTAGGGGATATTACAAAAATTATCCAATCACCATTTTAATTTCTCTTTTTATAGTTATATAGAGAATTGTAATTCCACATCAGAAATAAACACCCTTTCAAATTATCCTTTAAAATAACTTGTTGTGAGCATACATAAATTCACTGCACGTATAATATTCTTTCAATTGACTTAGAGATGTGAAGGCAGACTTGTTAGAGGGAAAAAAAAAATCTATAAAGGCTGTACTCATTCATCCACTAGATATTTATGGAGGAACGTCTCCAGAATCAATGCAAAGTGCAATAATTGCCCTAAGAGCTTTGAGTATAATGCTGTGACATTATAAACAGAAAAAACACAAATTTGATCATTAAAAAATTAAATGTGAATTTGGAAGAGGGAGAATTCCCTTCCAGTTCCCCAGGGATGCGGGGTTGTGGGAGGGGCGAGAGGCACGATGGGGAAGAAAGCGTAGCGTAAGAAGCTGCTCTGGGAAGGAGGCAGATTCTAGTTGGATCTTAACAGAGCAGTCAGGTTTCAACCTGGAAAGCAAGGGTCTCCTATACAAAAAGACCCTGAAACATTCTAAGTGAGCATGAGGATCAGCAAAGAAGTCTGTTTGGATGAGGCAAAGAGGATGTAAAAGTGAATATTTGATTTAATATTGGAAAGGTAGGTAATAGAGACCCCACATATGGCCAAAGCATCTTAAACCTTATTTGTTAGATAGTGGATGTTATGTTAACATCGTTCATAGAGGAAAGATATGATCAGAAATGGGCATTTTGTAACTTGATGGGTAGCCAGTATTGGTGAGAATGGAAGCAGAGAGAGCAGTCAGGAGGCTAGGTGATAATCTAGGTGAGAGGGAAGTGAGTGATCAGCTAGGGAGGAGAGAGTGGGATGGGAAGGGAGTGAAAGACAAGAAGGAGTTAGCGGAAGGGAGTGGTAGGCCAAGCAGGGAGAATCAAGGATGACTCTGAAGTTTTAAATCTAAATGCCCAAGAAGATCTTCTGGGAGTAGCTGGAATAGGGAATGCAGAACAAAGAGTAGACTTTTCTGGAAGAATTGATATGTTTAGTTTGAGATGCACAGAGATGCCCATCATACAAATGAAAACAAAACAAAACAGAACAAAGCACCCTTAGTGTAGAAGAAAGCTTGGCCCTGGAGACTGACAAGGGCATAGAGTTCTACAAAAGGTAATGGTTTATAGCCTTGAGAAAGCTTCAGATTACTAACGGAGAAGATAGAGAGAAAGAAAAGGAGGAGACAAAAGACAGACTCTGGAGGGCAACGTCTAATTTCACGAGGTAAGAATAAAATAACACCCAGAAAAAGGGCACTATGAGAGGTGGAAGGAAAACAAAATATGTCTGGTGTCTCTAAAGTCTTTGAAAATGAAAAAGGCAGAGATACTTTACAGACCAAGATCTAAGAGAAAGCTGTGCTTTTGCCAATGCTCTTCCTGTCTGGAATGCCTGCTTCACCCCCACCCCCCTCCATCTAGCCAATTCCGACTCATCCACAAGGCTCAGAGTGAAGGCCACCTCCTCTGGGAAGCCATCCTAAGCCACATCCTAAGACACATTGACCCTGTGCTCTCTGTCTTAGAGGAATTTTCACTCTACGTGATCATTGCTTGGAGTCATGTAGTCATATGGTAGACCTTCTCCACTGCTTGTTGCTCAGTGCCAGGGCCAGTCCTGAAGGCCTAAGAGAAGGGGCTAGGCTAGTCTTGGTCAGCAGGAATGACACTTTTCTTCTAAGACAAGGGACAAGGGAAGACTTCTAGGCTTAGTATCTAGGACCTACAGGCTTTTCAAGGGCTTCAAAAATATTTGGGACTTCGACACAAACAAAAGATCCCTCCAAAATATGAAAAATTATCTGAAAAGCAAAATTAATAAATATTTAAATATCTATAAATGTTATTACATTGAATAGTCAACCATAATTCAAGTCAAGTTTCCTATAATCATGGAGAAATGTGATTTCATGTGGGTGTGGGTGCATTAAGCACATACATACTAGATAAACAGGTTTGATATGGTTTGAGGTGAAGCATCCAACCGTACGCATGCCCAGAACCTGGGAAGACCTTAAACCATCCTGAGAGGAGGCCACTGGAGGAAATCTGGAGTAGAGAGGACAAAGTAACAGTCCACGCTTTACAGGCTGTGTGTGCAGGCTGCTTTATTTCACACACACCGTGAAAATAAAGGTGTGGTGTTACGGTAAAGACTGAGAAACGAACCCAACATGCTCTCTTCCAGGAGCCTGGGGTTGCCTCCAACTCATCTTTGTTTCATCTGCAGCAATGACTGACAGGGGGGCAGGTCTACCAATCATGGCCTTGACTTTCAGGACCAGAGAACAGCCATTGACTATCCTAGGGGTCTAGTGATCTCGGCCCAGGCCTCACAAACATGCATTTAATTATTATAAAAATGGAAACGATTAATAAACAAACATAGGCAAAACAAGCTCTTTACATCCACAAAGAATAATGATGATGTCTTCAGAAGCAAGCCCTGACTTGCCAGGCTATTTGCTGGGCAACTTTCAGGCTACAGTAAATCTGTACACTTAGTTTTGTTGTCTTTACAAAACACATTAACGAAGTAATAGAAATATGGCTGCTGAAAAGACGTGATGTCTAGGTGAAGCCCTAAAGGGATTTTATAAAGTAAAGTGACCAGATGAAGGTAATGCCTTTTCCCTTAAAAAAATTTCAATGGATTTTTTTTTTCTCTTAATTTCAGATTTAAGAATTAAAAGTGGAACTATATGCACAAAATATAATCTCATTTGTGAAAATGACAGCCCCAAATCCTATTTCAAACCCAATTTTCAGTACATGGAAGTTGTTCATGAGCATGTGAGTCATATTAGGACATTCTTGGTAAAATTACCAGTCTGTGGAGAAAATTAACTTTCTGAAGTATCCCATAGGTGCAAAAATTATAGGCTTTTAAAAAAAATTAGCATTCAGTTTTCTAAAATACATTGCTGGGTCTTCCTAAGACTGTACATTGAAATTAAACAGGCACCATACATATTAAATGTATATAACTTTAACGTATATACTGTTTTTAATATAATTATGGTCTGATAATTTCATATTCCATATGTGACATTATACCAATTTCTGTACATAGGCATCTTTCTCTCCAGTTATTTAAAATGAAAAATCTCACTGGTGTTTTATTAATGGTCTCTAAGAAGAGAAAGGCAGAGGCGGCCGCCTTTCCTGGCAATCCACCGCTGCCACATTCTTCTCACATTTTCATCCTGAAATTCCACTTATGAAAGGAAGCAGCTGTGGGAAAGGGGAGGGGTGAGTATTATAAGAAAGTGAAGTGAAGAGGCAAAGATAAAGTCAGAAACAAATGGTCATTTCGAGGGGCGAATATACAGCCAGACTTAATGCTCTTGGATAACCAAGCATTATCTCAACCTCTTGTGTGTTGTCCTGGATAGAAAGCTACAGCTTGGAATACCTCCCTCCCCTGAAACCACATCAAAGCGTCAAGAATACATGTTGTTGTCCTCAAACTGCTCTGGAGCTGGCAAAGTTAGCAGCGATCATGCAGACTGGCAGGGAGAGGCAGGCTGGCAGTCTTAATTGCCCCATTTGCACTTTAAGGCTTCTCTCTGCTGACCTCCATTTTGTAGAACTTCTATTAACGATCAACAGGCTAGGTACAAGCTACTTACAGGGCTTTTTAAACTTTTAAAACTACTTAGAGCCACTTACACACTTGGAAAGATTTCCATTTGCAGAAACCAAGCTCTTACATTAGCTGGGTGCATATGCATTTTAAGGATTACATATTAATGAGACCAAGCAAAATTTGGTCATTTGAACAACTGACCAGGCAGGCAATTGCTGGGACTCTATATACAAAAAGAAGTTCTTAATTGGGTCACTGATTTACATAATTGAAGCAATTCCCTTGGTGCTCTGCTTCAGTCTGAGGATGAAACTCGCTAGACCGTGGGAGGAGGGTCAACGTGTCAATCAGAATGAGGACAGACCTTCACCCTTCCTCTGCCCGAGTGAGTTGCACTTCCAGGTTATGTGACTATCTGCCCTGTAGTGAGCGGTAAGAGTGGACCCAGTGTATTAGATCACTGAGGGTTTCTCTCTTGTGTACAGTTTGGAGAAAGATAGTCAGAGTCATTCCTTTTGACAGTCTTGATTTCTTCTCTGTGCTCACTGAGCTCAGAAAAAGGGTATGGAAGAGAGGCCACAAGAGCGGACCAGGCAGAAGTTAGAATAGGTTTTCGATCTAAAGCTTGTGGCTACCTCGCTGTACAACTCCCATCAGTCATGTCCCCTCTCCAGCCCTCAGAAGACCCCAGGTAGAATGACCAGAGGAACCAGGGCGAGGGCCAAGGGCAAGGGTATGGATTAGGTAAAACCAGTTCCTAAAGTCTGAATGTGGCCAAACTCACCCTAGTAGGTTCGGGGAACCATGCTCAAGTTATTAGAATGAGGCATTTCCTGGGACAAAATAAGTGGCCATTTTATATGGTTCAATTTAGTTATAAAGTGTGTGTTTTGCTGGACTTTCCTAGCTGGGTTTAGAGGTTCTGATGCTGATCTCTTTCAATACATTCCATTTCCTCATCTAATGTTGGCTTTAAATAACAGCTTTATAAGTAAAAGCTGGTATAGCATTTAATAGCTTATGAATTTCTTCAACACATTTAATCTGATTGAGTCCTCATAGCCTTATCAGAAAAAAAAAAAAAACCTATTATCATTCTTGGCTTCCAACACATAGCACTATTCTGTTTATTCTCCCATTCGTGGCCCATTCCTTTTTTAGCTTCCTAATTGGCTTTTCTGTGTTGGCTGCTTATTTCAGGGTAAGTATTTTTCAAGGTTCAGGCCTCAATCTTCTTCTCCACCCCAGAGACGTCATCCATTTTTATACACATGACCTTCACATTTTTACTTCCTACCTGGACCTTTTCCCTAAACTTCACTTCTACCATTCAAAGTATCAGCTGGATACTTGGTACTTAATTTTCCAGCATCGCCTCAAACTCAACAACTTTATAGCTGAATTCATCATTTCTTCTCTCTCCTCCCTTCATCCCTTGTGGTCCTTCCTCCTGACTTTTCTACTCCAGTTAATAGCGTCATCATTCTCCCAGGAACCTAAGTTCAATATGCTTATCGTCTCAGGTTCCTCTCTCTCCCTTGTCTTCCAATTTCATCAGTCATCAAGGTTTTCTGATTGTTTCTTCATAATTTCTCTCCACCCACAGGGTCAGAGGATAATTTACCCATTACGACTTGAATACACTATTACCTCACTAGCCCAAGGAACACATAGAGAAATTCCTCCAGGTTCCATGACATGTGTGCCCTAGACTTTCCCCTTCGAGTGGTGAGAAATATTTAACTCAAGAGTGTCAGGTTAAAAAAATAAGTCAACAAAACCTTCCCTGGGGCTGTTTGGCCTGGGGTTGCTGGGTTGGGGAACTGAGGTAGAGAGTGGCTTTTGGACAGTTTACTTGGGGGGATCCAGACTTTAAATTTGCAACACTAAATAAATGGGAAACCCTGAGGAATTCCAAGCAAAAGTAGAAAACTACAGAGGAAGACAGATTTGGCTCTGAGATCCCAATTTGCTGTAATTTCGAACATGATTTTAGCCCTCAGGACAAAGAAGGTGATACATTGCAACTGTCAAAACAGCAACGAAGAAACCCCTGCTCCATTTTCTTTTCCATTTCTTCTTTTTGAGCAGATGTTGAGGCACAAAGTGCTAATTTCAGACTGGGCTGATGAGAAAAATAATGTAAATTTTTAAATAAGTTAACTAAATTAATTAGATGATTAGGAACATAGTGTAAATGTGACCAAGGACACAGCAGAGAAAGAATGTTCACCATAGGGCTGTTCAACACCCTCACGTTTCCGCAGTTTGCTCTAAAATTGTTATAATAAGCAAGTTTACGTACAATGTGCGTAAAGATTATAGGGCGAGAATTAAGTCAGTGGGCGCAAGGGCTGATATGTGCATGAGGGAGAGCAATGACGTGAACGCGATTAAAACTAGGTACGTCCGAGAGGTGACGGTAGCCTTCACACATACACTGGTTCTTTACGCCCAGGGGGTGAGAAAGCAGAGGTTCAGAGAAGAGAAATTCATACCAGTCAGACAGAATTTTTTTTCTCTTCCAATTACCATATTAGTTAGTTTTTAGGCTTCAACTTCTTTATCTCTACCACATGGGAATTAATGACGTCTACCTCATAGGTTGTGAGGGTTTACTGAAACTGCATGGAAAGCACTTAGCATTAGTAAACTTCGTTATTATTCATAGCTTTTATTAGTGTTATTGTCCTATTTTCATGTCAATAGGCACTGAAGAATCAAGTCAAGCTGTGGACCGTGCTGTTGGTTTAGGCAAATATTCACAGTTCTTAACCTAGAGTCATGGTCACATAGGTGGAACACAGATGTCGGTGAGGTGGTAATAGTTTTAGTAGGTGAGTGTAGAGCTCTTTGGTATTTAAGCATGATACTGTAGTGTATTTGAACAGCCTACAGCACATTTCAGCCAACTATCATCCATTTTGGCTTGTTCCACTGTGGAGTACTCTAACAAAAGCATGAGGTTTGTCAGTCCTAAGCCTGAGGGTGAGACTCATTTGAGACAGAGCCATGGTTGGTGTGCAGCCAAAGCCGGTCTCCCCAACATCTTCTACAGAAATGCCAGCAGTTCCCAAGGAGAAGACAAAAGGATGAATGCTTCAACATGTCTACTCGAGCTGCCACAGCAGCAATTCAAAGGGCATCCCAACAGAATACATGTAATCCAGAAGTGGGGGGGGGGGGCTTCCCCTGTGTAGCCTTCTCATGAGATGGAAGGGATGGAGGATTCTCTTTTCAGGGACAGTGTTAGGACACCAACATACTAATCATCCAATAGGTGAACAAGGTGTTGCCGAGGGGACCATAAAACTTAAGCGTTTTACAGGAGAAGGCTCACCAGAGGTTAAAAAACTTTTTGAAATTATAAACACATTTATATTATTATAGTTTATGCCAGAGATCAAAATTCGTTAAAGTTAAATGAGCAGTTAATGGGCTACTTTGTGGTTTATCTTTGTATCATCATTAAATTGGAGCGTGGGGACGTGCATTCCCTTAAGTACACTGGGAGGCAAGAGGGTTTCCAGTTTTTTGTGTTTATTGTTGGTATTGTTCTTTCATTAATACTCAATGAATTATTCCTAATGAATTATCAAAGGCACTAATGGTACCCAGGTTCCTCTTTTCCACTAACTATCTCAAGTGTAGAAAACTTTGCATTTTCTGGAAAGCTTTAAAAAAAAATAAAGAAAAGAAAACTAATTTCTTTGGCCTTCAGATGATCTCAAATTGATCCCTCCCATCCTCCAATGAAGCTTTAGAAGAAGAAGGAGGCTGAGAGGGAGTGAGAAGTTTGGAAGGAGGTAGTGATGATCACAGTCCTTACTTGCTCCTGCCCAGCAGAGGAAGGAGCTCAAATAAGCAAATCAAAACACCACCACACCTTCTGTCCCTTTGTCCTTTTATATACAACCACCTAAATTAGCTTGATGTTCCCTGAAGGTAGAAATAAGGTCTATTTTCAAACTGTGTTCAGGATCTAGCACCTTGTTTAATCAATGTTAAATAGTAACAGTGCATTTTAATTGGCCTACTTTCAGAGCATCAGATTAAATTATTCTGCTAATTAATTGGTTGATCTCATATTTCACTTATATTGTCAGGTTATTATTTTTCCCTTAAGGGCTCAAGACACCGCTGACAGTTCAAATACTTCTTCATTAATTACCATGTCTTAGATTCGGCATAATCTTATTATAATTATTTTGATATCATATTTATTGAGGACCAGCATGTATTATGAGCGATTAAGAACAGAGAATGAGTTTCACCTCTTCTCACTAACATGCACATTGGTTCATTGCTCAAAATCCAATGGAAGGTGCACTTGGCTTGGCAGAGGAGAGCCTTCAATTAGGTTTAATTGGGCAGACATTAAACTAGTTTCATGTAAGTGATCAATAAACATTTTATAACATCGGATTAAGTTTCCTTTTCACCAGCCAAATGTTTCCTGTTAATCGGCTCATCCTGTCTCCCCTAGGTAGCTGTGATATATAACTAAACCAATCACTGCACTTTAAGAGAGAACTAGGCAAGCTGGTAGTTTTTAAGAGAAAAGGAAGCAAGAGAGAGAAGGATTTGAAAGTCAATGTAGGTCAAATGGTTAAAGGAGCTGTGAGTGTTTAGCCTGGAAAACAGAAAATGTGGTGAGACACAAAAGCTACATGAAGCATTTAAAGAGCTTGCGTAGATGAGAAATGGGTTAATTTCATGTAACAGAACAAAGTCCAACGGATGGATGTTACAGGGAAAGAAAACTGCACAATGTAAAAAACTAACAAAATGTTAGAATAAAATATATACGGGGGATCCTTATACAGACACTGTCACTCAAAGAGGTGCTAAAGATTAATTTTTAAAAATTCAACAAATAATTCTGAATGACTATGTGAAGTATGTTCATAAGGAGAAGTGAACGCATCGGAGTATGGGCTGCCAAGGAGTTTTTAGTGTGTGCACTTGGGGGGGCGGCGTATGGTGGTTTGGGGGCAGTCACAGAACATAAGCAGTTAGACTACTGTGCCTCAGGTCATGGAATGTGCTCGGATGTCAGGAAAGTGAGGTCAGAGAGACAGTGTGGGCCTAAGCATGCCAGGGATTTATGGGGCAGGGTGGAGAGGCAAGTTTTTTTTTTTAAACTATCCCATTGGATTTTTTTTTTTTTTTATATTGAAGTATAGTCAGTTACAATGTTGTGCCAATTTCTGGTGTACAGCATAATGCTTCAGTCATACAGGTACATACATACATTTATTTTCATATTATTTTCATTAAAGGTTATTATAAGATACTGAAAATAGTTCCATGTGCTATGCAGAAGAAACTTGTTTATCTATTTTATATACAGTAGTTAGTATCTGCAAATCTCAAACTCCCAATTGATCCTTTCCCACCCCCTGCCCCACCGGTAAGCATAAGATTGTTTACTACGTCTGTGAGTCTGTTTTTTTTGTAGATGAGTTTGTTAGTGTCTTCTTTTTTCTTTTTTTTTAGATTCCACATATGAGCGATATCATGTGGTATTTTTCTTTCTCTTTCTGGCTTACTTCACTTAGAATCACAGTCTCCAGGTCCACCCATGTTGCTGCAAATGGCATTATTTCATTCTTTTTTATGGCCGAGTAGTATTTGTGTGTGTGTGTGTGTGTGTGTGTGTGTGTGTGTGTGTGTGTGTGTATCACATCTTCTTTATCCAGTTATCTGCTGATGGACACTTAGGTTGTTTCACTTCCACATCTTGACTATTGTAAATAGTACTGCTATGAACATGGGGGGTGCATGCCTCTTTTCAAATTATATTTTCCTCCAGATATACGCCCAGCAGTGGGACTGCTGGATCATATGGTAAATCTGTTTTTAGTTTTTTGAGGAATTGGAGAGGTAAGATTTTAATCTAAGTGCAGAGAGCTTTTGGATGGTTTTAAGCTGAAAAGCCATGATTTGATTTGCATTTTTATTTTATCCTATCTTATTTTTTAATTGAAGTATAGTTGCTTTGATTTGCTTTTTTAAAAGCTCACTCTGTCAGGTGTGTAGAGAGTGGATGATGGAGGAGGAAGATGGAAGCAGGGTGCCCCTCTAGGAGACCACTGGAGTGAAGCAGGTGAGAGATGTCGGGGACAGACGGGAAAAGGACAGCCAGAGGTGGAGCTGCTGCTAGGTGAGAAGTGATGGATGAGGGATGAGTGGAAGGAGGTGCCCATCTCCAAGTGATGCTTGATCAGGAATTCTTGCTTTAAAGGGGAGGTTGGAGATAATGGTCTGCAAAGGCCCTTTCAACTCTAAAGTTGTAAAATTATATGATAAAGTTTGGGTGTGGCAACTCTATATCCTCCATCTGACCTTTGTTCTAATGCAGAAGTACTTATGTGAGCACCAACACTGATTATGGGACTGAAAGGAATACAACATCTACGAAAGCAGAGATGTTCTACTGCTTTCTTTGCACTCTACTGCCTAGTACAGTGCCTGGCAAATCATCCGAATCCAATAAATATTTGGTGAACGAATGAATGAGTAAAAGGATAAAAAATTTGTAAATGAATATGTATATTTTAAACCTATAGTAGATATTAAAATGAATTCATTCCTATTGTTTTTTATCTCTATTTTATTCCATATCTTGTAATAACCTTTAATGAAAAAGAATATGAAAATGAATGTGTGTGTGTATATGCATGACTGGGACATTGTGCTCAACACCAGAAATTGACACATTGCAATTGACTGTACTTCATTAAAAAAAAAAATTCATCCCTACTAAATCTACCTTGCTCTTGCTGTCATGCAAGAGTTGTACTTGGTGCCAACACAAAGACTAAACAGTCATTTCCAGACAAAGGTATCAAAGCTTAGCAATTAAAATGGGTCAGTCTCCTCCTCTCTCCCAAACTCACAAATCTTTTAAGTTGTCTCTTCTTCTACAATGATGCCAAGTCCTCCATACAAAAAAAAAATAAAAATAAAAATGGAAATAAATACCATGCTAATGTTAAGTAAAACCACTTGAATAGTATGTTTATGCTTTCAGGATATGTGTGCTATGTGGACACGGGGGAAGGCCTTTGCCAAACTGTACTTATAACCACAGGGCTCCTAGCAGGCCCTCAGTAAATATCAGAGGATTCCCAAAGTCTAAATTCATTGAGGATGAGAAAAAGGTACCAGGTGTGGTTCTACAGACCACCCTGAAGAGCTACTCAGCTCTGCCAATGAAGCCCCCTCTTAAAATTCTCGTAATTGGTCCATCGTGTCAAGGTCTCCACATACCTGCCTTGAAATCACTCTAGATGAATTGCTTCCTGGTGTTAATGGCTTTTGTTAAATGTGTAACTACAGTGGGTTCCAAAGCCCAACAGTGGTCTTTCTAGAGGTTCTCTGCGCCTGCTCTTCCCTATCTCCCGTCATCGTTGGACTGCTTCCTCTGTTTCACCGAACCCACCGTTCATCTCCCCCTCTAGGACTAGGAGGCAGAGGGGAAAACAACAACCCAACACTAAACCGCGCTCGCAACACACAGAAGTTGTTGCCAAGGAAACCGCACCAGCGAGTCCTGCGTCCAGCCATCACAGCGCGAAGGGAGCTTCAGATGCGCTCGCTTGAGGGGCAGAGGGACCCTTCAGGAAACAAGCTGGCCTGATAAAGGAACCAGGGAGTTACTTTTCCAAGTGATACCCTTTTCCCTTTCTCAACAAAGAGAAGAACCTGTGAAAGCCCTGAAGGACAGACAGGCTGGGTAAACTAGATGGGGCTTCAGAAGATCGTGTTCAATTAATCTGACTGTGGATAGATCGGAAGAGTTGTGCTTGTGGGTGCACACAGAGGGAAGACTTGAGGGCAAGGAGACACAGGAAAGGGGACAGGGCACTACACACACCTCTGACCCACTGTGTACTCTCTAACAGGAGTGACCGCCTTTATTTCTTCAATGCCTTTTGTCCTGGACCCTGCAAGCACAGCATAGACATTGTCTCCCTGGGCTTCCAAACACCCCTGTGAGCTGCGGATCAAGGGCAGGGATTATTTTACAGATGGGAAGGCTGGCACTGCAAAGCAGCATATGTGCCAAGGCCCCTTCACAAGCCAGTGGCCCAGCCAGAAACAGGATGCAGGTAAAAATAACAACAATAAATTTCTTTTTTTCTGCTTCTTTTTTTTTTTTTTTTTTTTTTTATTGCTTCTTAACATCTTCCCTGCTGGATCAAGACCTAGTTCACACAATGACTTTAAATAGCCAAAGTCTCCCTTTCTTCCCAGCACAGTGAGCTTACACACCCTGAATGCATTTGTTCAAGGCCCTGACACCATGGCCTGAGAAGAGGGTCAAGCGTGGGCTTGTGGACAACAGGGATCACGTTAAAGTGCCCCCGGACAGCACTGCAGCTGCTCTGGACCTCACTCTCCTGGTTTACCAGCCGTACTTTTAGGGGATTCATTTCAACACCTCCCAACCATGTGGATTCTCAATCTGGGAATCTTAATCAATCAAACAAATGTTTATTGATTGCCTACCAAGTTCAGACCTAGTGCTGTGACCGAATAACAAGAGTTTACTATGGTATTCACCTGCCAAAATACACTGTGTATCCAGCACAGAGCCTTTTACAGAAGAAGTACTGAAAACGGGTAGTGAACAGTCAATAAACGAACAGAAAATGAACATGAAGACGTCAGAGACCATACGGCAGAAGCAGAGGGTGCAAGGGAGTTCTGAAAAAAGCAGAGTATGGGGACCTGAAGCCAGGGGAGCCCTGATCAAGGAGGGGCTCTTGAACTGTCTGCCAAAGGCTTGTTCTCTGGATGAAATGATACGGTGGCAGCCCCAGATGAAACAGACTTACACACACATCGTTTCAGAGTACCCCTCACGTGTGCTCCAGTGACGGGACCCAGCACGCCGTACTGTACGCATTTACTTACCAACTTCAAAGTCTAGTCCTTCACCGGATTGGGTCCTTCTGAGCAGGGACCATGCTCTACGCATCCCAGTAACCCTAAGTGCCTAGATCAATGCCTGAATAAGCAATATATCAATAAATATATGATGAATAAACGGATGGATGAATTGAATAAACCAATGTCCTGAGACCACCATCATCATCATTTAATGCTCTCTTCCATGCAAGAAATCATAACTGATATTTAATAAATAAGTTCCCATACAGTACAGAAAACCAGTTGAGGAGTTTGAGTCTTGCCTCTGCCATTTACTACCCTCATGGCCTTAGAACAAAGCTCCAAGTCTCTGTATCCTCTCTTATAAAATATGAATGAAATAATTGTATTTACCTCAGTGGTTTTGGTTAGGATGAAATTAGATAATGCATGCAAAAATGCTTTGTGAAGTGTCAAGCAGTATACACATCTCAGTCATTATTGCCATCAGTAATGTAATTTGATGTATCATTAATTTACGTCATCCATTACATACTTTCCCCACCAAACTACTGTTGGGTATCACAGGCCGTTCAAGATGAATAAGCCAAAGTCGATGTAAAATGATTTCTCCCCAGGCCCCACAGCCAAAAGCAGAGCCACGTCTCAGACTCCTGGTCTGTGCCCCTTCCATGAAGCAGCTCCTAGAAGGGCCACTTGGCAGATAAGCCGTGTGAGGACAGAAGCTACACGCTTGCTTTCCTCCCTTCTCTGTCCTCACCCCGCAGCATCACCGTGTCGAAGCAGAACCGGAAACGTTCTGTCGTCCTTTCTTGTCTCTGTCCTCACTCACGGCCAGGTGCTACTCCTCTTTCCTGCAGATGGTGACTGCACTTGGTCAGCCCCCCAGCTCAAGTCCCTCTCCCGTCACAACCCAACCTGGACTCTGACCTTAAATCGTCTTCCTCAAGCATCCGGCGAGCAGGTGACTGCCCTTCTCAGACCCCTCAAGGAGCTTCTGCTTGCTTCTTTTCCTACAAGTCCCCTTCATGGAGCCTGAACCTCCTAATGCACGCCCTCGCATGCTTGCAGAGACCAAAGGTTAGGTGGGGCGGGACTGTCAGTTATCACTCTATTGACTGGCTCTTTGCATAGGACCAAGCCCCCACTAGGCTCTCAGTGTGATTTTATTAACTTAGAGGAATCACACTGAATCCTAAAGAGTGAACACCCTTCCAACTTCCCCCTCAGTCCTACACCCAGGTTCACAGATTCCCAACGAAGTCTCATATCCACAGATTCTATGGAACGTACCCCATGACACTTGATACAGGCAGCACTGCCAGTGGTGGGGGGCATTCGCGACACTTACCCTTCGTCTCCCTTCTTGTCCTCTCATTCACCACCCCCACTCACTTCCCCCAGCTTGGTGGCAGGAACCCCCTCCCCTCCCCATCTCACACACACTTTCACTACCCTTCACGCTCTGCACAATATACTAGCCATCAAACCCGGCCTTTTCCCATTCATAACTGTGCCCAGAGTCCCCTTCAGCAGGAGCCCGCCCCCCTCACCCCCAACACCCTCACCATATCTTCTTCCACAGGGTCTATTTCAAAATGGAATTCTCTTCAGCGGCAGCCAATAGGTACTGAGTCCCTGCGATTGACAGGTCTTAGTATGAGAGGCCAAGCAAGTTACCTGATGTGTGTTTTAGTCCCTGCCTTCGGGGACCTGATGATGAAGGTGGGGAGGCAAGAAACGTGCATCAAATAGTTGTATGGCTTACAAGGCCCTTGCATCTGCAGGCGTTTCTTTCCCACCCTGCCGTGTGATCTTTTTATACAGCTTGGGCCAGCCGCCCCGGCTGTTTCCATGTCAGTGTGCCTTCTGCACCGTGCTTGTCTGGGGAAGTCCGAGTGTGCCACTTATGCTCTGAGGTAGTCTGTATGTCTTTTTTTAATGTGTGCCCAAGCTCTCCTGCTGGAACATAAGCTGGGGGGGGTGGGCACTGAGGTCCTTTCTGTCACTCCACAGGCTGCTACATGCAGTGGCTTTCAGGAAGTGCTAGGGATGGGGGCTTGGTGAAAGAGGTCACCTGGCCCAGTTGTCACCATTACACACACACACACACACACACACACAGATCTGGAAGTACTGACCTTAATTAGAATCTCAATGCCGCCCTTCCCAGAGGAATGTCAATCAACCATGTCAACTTCCCTGTGACTGAGAGACTCTAGAACTTAACCTGACACCCGCTGAAAACAGAAAGGACTGCAGCCAGGTACGCAGGGCCACAAAAACTGCACCAGCTCTGCCATCTACCACAGTGCCTCCAAGAATTACGCTCGCCACTCCCTGCTGAACTCGTGTAGCCTCTCCCATGCTCCCTGCGTATGATATACACCACCTCTTATCATGGATTGATTCATTCTTTCGTTCAGAAATACTTGCTGAGCATCTCTCTCTACTGTATGCTGGTAATAAAACATTACGGTAGCCTCTGCTTTTAGACAGCTTCCTGTTTAATGAGAAAAACAGGCAAGACATGGGAAATCACGAAGAGCAAAGGTGAAGGTCCGAAAAGGGTAAAATAAGAGGGTTACCTCACCCACAAAGGGCTGATTGCCTCAAAAAAAGTAACCTCAAAGTTTGACCCGAGGATGAGCAGGTCTTCAGTGAGACGCAGGTGGAAGGAGGGAGAGGAACACCTGCGGATGCAAGGACTTTGTAAGCCGCGTGACTGTCTGATGCATAGTCCTTGCATCACCAACGACATCGTTAAGGTCCCCGAAGGCAGAGACTAAAACACACCATGTCGCTTCCTGGACACCTAATACTAAGATCTGTCTGTAACAGGCGCTCAGTATCTACTGGCTACTCAAGAGAATCCCTTTTTGATGTTTCAGGTGTCACATTCTGAGGAAAAATACTAGCCCTTAGGTGGCACAGCTTACGCATCCACTTGGCTTCACTGATGAGAAGATAGTCATAAACATGCAGGTGGTGGGGAATCGCCACTCTTCCTTCCTCGGAGACTCTCAAAGAGAATTAGATGTCTCCAGTCTCAACTAGTCTCCTGCACACTGTCGATTTCCTGAGGCTGGGAAACCCAGCTACATCCGAAAACGCAGGGAGCCTGCATGAAGCCCTCTGGAGGCCCCTGGTGTCTGGCACAGGGCCTCGTGGCTTGAAAGAAGCATTTAGCAGGGGCCCATCTGCCCGTCCTTAGGAACCCGGTTCAGAATCACATCTATTACAGAGAGCTTTCCTTGAATTCTCATGACGAGGAGGAGGAAGAAGGAGGGTGGTGGTGGTGGTGACAACATTCAGACAGGCTCCTCTGCTGACCCTCCCAGAGCAGGAAGAACCAAGGAACAGCCCAGGGAGGAGCCAGGAAGCGGCCGTGGGGCATCAGAAGCCCCCATTATTCTCTCTACTCAGCCCTCCCTGCCTCTTTACCAGGTCAGACCAGAAGCACTGCCTGCTCCAGCCCCAGCCTACCCACGGCCGGCCACTCCGATGATTTACTCACAAGCCAATGATGTAAACTTTGGAGAACACAGATTTTCAAACGCTTGCCTTTTCTGAAAAGGCCTGGATAACGTGAGCTGTAAATAACAAGCACTCAGCAAGTAAAACATGCTCTCTGAACAGTAGGATGCTGCCTCCTAAGAGCTTCTACCCATAAGTCTCCCAGGCCTCCTAGGGCAAGATTCTGTGCAAAGTCATCTTCAACTAAGCTAGGAAATCTATGGAGAGAAATAGAAAAGACATATGTAGGGGCAGCTGGGAGTAAATGGGAGTGATACAGCCTCCTTGTCTCCCTGTTCGGAGCGTGGGCTCTCTATAACACATGTACCTCCAGGCCAGTATTTTGTTGAGTCATTACAGAACAGAGCAAACAATAAGATGAAAATTAAAAAAAAAAAAACAAACAAAAAAACGGGGGGGGGGGGGAAGCGAGCAAAGGGAGTTTAAGAACAGATAAAATACAGACTAGAAATAAAATCAACCACCAGAAACTTAAAAACGAGCTACAGACAACTAAAAGCAACAAAAGAAAGACTCAAAATTTAGGCTAAGTATTTCAAAGGTTTCAGGGTTGAAAAAGAAGGCGGAGCCAAATAACTGGTGAGAAAAAGAGAGAAGCTCCGAGCTATCCAGTAAGAGATTAAAATGTGGAAGTTAAAAGATTTAAGACTGTGATAAAGCCAAAATCCAAAGGCAAACTTAGAGCTTTGGGGAAATGAGGCCAAGAATCAACAGAATCAATAAAAGAAAGAACAAGGGTGTGTGCGGAGAGGTTGTGGGGGGAGGGCCGAGAAGGAGAGAAAAAAGGAGCACGCTGGTGGGGAGAAGACAAGAGGAGAGGGTCTGATGGAAGCGTCTTGAACCCTCGGCTAACTGAACAGAGACGAGGCTGCTGGGGCCACAGCATCCCCGCTGCACACAAGAGACAAAGGCATCCAGAGTCCAACACAGCCGTTTCTGTCTCGGCCCTTCAGAGTGCTTCTGGAGAGTTCTGCCCCGAGACGAGGCTTCACTTTCGCTTTTGCTGTGGGGAAGAGGAAAGAGGCATAGGTCCGCCAGAGCTGGGCAATAGATAACTACCCTTCTCAGATCCCAAGAGCTTTGATAATGTTCCCTTTTCCCAGAGGACGAGCTCCCCTCTAGGTCCCCCGTCAGCCTTGCATCAGAGCACTGGACTGGGAGTCAGGAGTCCGGCGTTCATGACCCTACGCTGTCAGTAGAGAGTGACTGCTCTCAATCCCCTCATCACTCTGGCTTTCATCATCCCGTCTGATGTAGGAAAAGGATCAGCAGTTAAACGACACCCAGCCCACCAAAAACCGAGCTGGACCGAGGAGATGCTGTCAGGCAGAGCCCCTGGGATCTCCCGAGGTCCCGTCTCCCAGAATCCCCTTTTCTGCTTCCCAGTTCTTGCCCCTGTTACCTCTGGAGACTGACTGGGCTTGTCTCTCCACCTCCCAGCGCCGTCCCACCATCGGACCCTGCTTTTTGGATCATTAACGGAACTCAACGTCTTTCTGGGGCAAACCTGGATGTCGCGTAGCGTTGACTTTATTTCTACGTAACGCTGGGCAAGGCAGCTTCTATTTCTTCCGATGACAACATACTCTGATTCTTATTCCAACCAGCTGTCTTAGAGCATCGGTCACAAGAGAGATCAGGAGAGAGTGTGTGTTTTGTTCCACATAAACCCATCCTGACTGCTAGATAAACAAAGCCAAACACATGCTGTGTGAAGAATAAGTCAGTGGCATCGGGTTCCTACATGAAGGGCAGGCCAGTGCATTTTCTAAAATCAAGGCACTTCAGGGGGAAGCAAATCTCTCCTATTTCTCTTGTTCTTCGCCCTCAACTAATTCTTTGAAATGTAAAGACAGCTGCATGGGAGAAACAGAGCCCGGAGCTGCTAACACCGAGAAATCCCGGGAAACAAGAGAAGGTCTTGTTAGCACTGAGGTGATGTCCATTCAGAGCTGTCATGCCCGACATTGCTTCCTGTCTCTTCACCTTAATAACGACTTGCCAGACACCGAGTGAAGGCTCCCTGAGTAAGGCAACAGGAGAACACATCTCCGATGCTGCAAGCCACAACGAGGACCGATTTTCATGTTGCTTAAAGCACCTGACGTGCCTGTAGCACCGCAGCTCACAACACCTGTGCCTGGAAATGCTGCTGGAGGAGCAGATCAGCTCCAGAATAGCACATCCTCCTCTTGATAAACTAAACTTGCAGATGGAGCAACTAATTAGGTCCCATGTGCTGAATGCAGAGGGACTTCCAAACAATCTTTTTTTCTGGGCGACCTGAGGCTGGAGAAAACAACCAGATATTTGATGTAGGTGACTGTGAAGTGCTGTCTCGGGCAAGGGCTCCACAGAGGGCGCTCAGGGTGAGTGCTCAGCCACCAGGACGGGGTGGGTCAGGCACGTCCTGCGAATGCTGTGCTTGGCCAGTGAGGACTCCACAGCATCCTCGTCACAAATGCTGACCTCCTTTGGAGATCTGGGTCAAGGTGGGGCAGGGAATAGTTCTGTTTGTATTTCCCCTAGGGCCGGATTAGTGTCCTTTCAAAGAAAGAGTTGCGGGGGGGGTGGACCCCAAACCCAGGAGTCAGTGTGTCAGGTTATCAACTGAGGGCTCACAGCTTCACAATTCAACAAAAAAGCAGTCACCCAAGGGAGGAGTCAGGTAGGGATGCAGCCTCTTCTGAAATCCCCAGCTTTCCCTTTACCCAGCAGCCCGCAGTCCCGACTTTCAGGACAGCAAACGCACACTGAGACGCCAGAGGGCACGCACCACCGTGCTGCATGGCCCCTATATGAGATACAACTCTCTCTGAGGCTATAATGGTAAGAAACAAGTCTTATCATCTATTTGACTTTGGCACCCATGAAATTGACACATGCCAGGGTTTTGACAAAACCTCCATTTCTCCTTCTAGGCTTTTCTGCATGTAAAAACCTAGAGCAATGCCTCAATCTTCTCAGTGACTCGGGGATCCAACTCCATCCTGTCTCAGTTTTATAGAACCAGTGCTTAGCAGAGCCCGAAATGACTCCCCTCCCATCCTCTCAAAACTCAGCCGGGAAACATCCCTAAATTCCGTCACTAGAACATCCCCGAACCTGCTCCTCTGCAGATATGGGGACAGTCAACGACTCTCCAGCGTCCGTGTCCTCAGGCTTTTGTGAACTTACTCTCAATCCTGTGCGTCATCTGTAATGAATCACTTCATGCCTTCTGACTCATGGTCTTCCTGAGTGTGCTTGAATTCATCTTTATGTATCTTCTCTTCTTTGGAAACATGCGGTAAGTTTTTCCCTTCACCTCCTAAGTCCAGGTTCCACAGGTGCACTTTCCTTCTATAAAGCGATTTTCCACCAGCAGAAATACATTTCCTAGTTATCATCTCAGCACAGATGTTTTAATAATTCATTTTTTTTAATACCTACTGACCCAACAGAAGTGAGGCAAAAAGTGGGGATTCTTAATCCACAAAGAGATTTAGGTTTAGGGAGAATCACTGAAGACGATCAAATGATCAAAGTGAAAGACAAATTTAAAAAATCAGTTAACACGGGGTAAAATGTTCAGATTGCGTGAGCATTCACTCAAACTCTCCTTTTTAACTCTCAGTGCTGTTCATAAGTCACTTGATACGGAGTGACAGGACGAGAAAGAGGCAGGTTGAGTTGAGGATGGTAAACAGTTCAGGCCCTCACGGTGAGCGACAAGGAGAACATGAGATGAGCCTTTTAGGAAGCCTACTGGAACACATCAGCTGGAGTGTGTTATTATTTTTTTTAAAGAAAAGAAAAAGTCAAGTAACTCAATTTACTAGTAGGGATTTGGCCAGGGTAGCTATGCAGCCTGGGGACATTTATTTTATTTTCAGATGTATGTACTATGGAAAGAGTCCACATGAGAGCCATGACTGTTACCATAATTCTTAAAGGAGCCATCAGAGAGAATGGGCCATGGAGCTGGAGGACGGATGTGTACGTCCTTCGAGCAGTGCCTCTTATGAACCACGTGACAAGGACTGAAGCTGCTGATGTAACTGTTCGCATATTAAATGTCTCTGTGCTCCAATATTGCCGGCCTGCCTTAAATCATCCTTTCCTGGGTGCCTACCCCAAAGGCTTCTCTGCTCTTGCCCAGCTTCTAATGGGCAATCTAGTAAAGGTAACACATGGAGACACCTAGAATTGTGGAGCTGAAGGAAACCTTACAGATACTATGGTAACCCAGTTCTTATTTAATAATCGGTTTTCCCTCAAATTATAAAGCTGACACGTGCTCATTTTAAGGAGTATGAAAAACAGTATGGAGATGAAATAACCTATAATTCACTTCTTGGAGTTCTGAATTTCTTCTTAGTTTTTTTTGATGGATGGATGGCATATACACAAATATAAATATTTGTATAGATGGGTGAATATATAAGTGTGTGTGTGTACACACCCCTACATATGCACACACTCATACACACTTAAATTTACAAAATTGGAAATATACTGTAAGTTCAGCTTTTAACAATATGTACATGATGTGAATTTTCCCATGTCAGTAAATATTCTTTAAAAACTACAATTAAAAATAAATAACTTATTGAAGTGAAATTCACCTACTGTAAAACGAATCATTTTAAAATGAACAATTCAGTGGCATTTAGCACATTCACAGTGCTGTCCCACCACCACCTCTATCTGCCTCCACAACATTTCTCACTCCAAGATAAAACCCCACACCCATTAAGCAGTTTCTCCCCATGCTTCTCTCCCCACCTGCAGCCTGGATACAACCAATCTACATTCTGTCACTATGAATTTACCTGTTCTGGATACTACGTATACATGGACTCATACACACATGACCTTTTGTGTCTGGCTTCCTTCCCTGGGCATAATGTTTCTGAGGTTCATCTATGTTGCGCGTACATCAGCACGTCACTCTTCCTTACAGCGACAAGCAGCCCACAGCGTGTGTATACCACAGTGCGCTTTGCCATCCAGCTATGAATGGGCATTTGGACTGTTTCCACCTTTTGGCTATTGTGAGCGGTGCCGCTGTGAACGTGTGCACGTGAGCTGCTTTGAGTGCTTGTTTTCAATTTTTTGGGTATATGCCAAGGAGGATTACAGGGTCACAGGGTAATTCTGTGTTTAACTTTTAAAGGAACTACCAAATTGTTTTCCATAGCTTTTTTTTTTTTTTGGATCTTTTTATCTATCAGCAATGTATAAGGGTTCTATTTTCTCTACATCCTCATCAGCACTTGTTACTTTTTGTTTTAAAAAAAATATAGCCATTCATTCAAGTGAGTATGAAGTGGCACCTTACTATGGTAAAACCACAATTTTTTAATGTCATCTAGTTTTTCCATAATATGTTAATGTCCCTACCCTATTGTTGGCATTTAGTTGTTTTGAAATTGTCCCTATTGGAAACAGCTATATGATGACATCTTTACACAATACATGAATCTTTAATTAAATCTCATTGTTTCCTTAGGGGGCAGTCATCTGATTTTGCAGATGAAGAAGCAGAGTTAAGAGTTGGTGAAACAATAATTCGGACTGCCTATCCTTCAGCCAGAGCTGTACTTTGATTTTTCTTGATGAGGTTTGGTCAGTGATTCGTATGTCAGATATACAGCAAATGAGGTGGAATTCAGTGGAAAAAACAGTGAATGCTTCCGTGTTGGGTCTGAGGCTCTGCGGCTTCAAAGCCACCTCTGGCACTATTTTCACTCATTCTGTTGTGCCCTGAATAGAGAAGGGGCTGTAAACACAGCAAAACGCTGTGTGCTCACACACAGTGCTGTATACTGTGTACCATCAACACGTATCACCTTGAACAAAGTCTACCGTAACTCCATCAGTTCTGCATGGGCTACAGTCTCCTGGTGGCGTGTGTTCCGCTCAGTCACACAGGATCAGGTGCCCTGCGGTGACATTGCTTTTCCACTTCTATGGCATTCTGTGGGTGGGCAGGAGAGTGACACACAGATTTGTGCTGTCATTGGTAGACCTCTGTTGAAAGGATATTTTCAATGAGGTTCGAGTTGGTGAGAGAGTGAGATGCCGTGATACATTTTGAAGTTTTTAGTGAGATCCCAAAAAGAAATATATCCAGCCACATACAGTGCATAAAACTACAGTCTGTTTCCCCTCTAATTGGTAATAAATGTAAATGTTTAGTTATGCCTGACTAGGGAGCTATGAACAACACATCTGTCTGACTGCTTTCTCAGCCTTCACAAGGACTGCTGCATTTATACCATCTGTAGCTTGTGAAGAAAGAGAGAGAGAAAGCGAGACCGAAATTGAGAGAATGGATATTACTACAAGCGCATAGGGAGTTGACTGGTTCAACAAATATTTATTGAACATCTACGATGGCCTGGGAACCAGGCAAGGAAAGAAGGGTACTGTTGATTTGAGGGAGACAATAAGTAACTTCCCTTCCTAAATTCTAAATCAACTGAAGGGGTGAGGGTCAGGGCAATGAAGGTATGAATGTCAGATCTGTTACTGAAAACAAGTTCTCTAGAATCCATTATTGGGTTGAGTGGGTTTCCTAGCAGTGAACTCCAGGATTAAACAGGCCTGCCTGCCCAGACACAGGCAGCCCTGGGGGACTGCAGGCCTTACCCGCAAGGGAAGAGCGCTGACTGCCTCAAGGGCTGGCCAGGAGCAGAGCGGCTCTCTGCAGGTCAGCAGGGCTGGGAGAGGAAGAGGGGGCAGCTGGCTACAGCCAGTCTTCCGCTTACACTCAGTCGGATGAGTGAGGGGGCAGCTGGGAAGGACCAGGACATGTTCACAAATGCTCTGGTTCTCTGCCCTGCCTGGAGGTTAGGGTTGCCTGGGAACTTTAGCAAAACCTAGATTCAGTCCCCAAACCCAGAGACTCTGATTCCATTGGGCATGGATTGGGTCTGGGCACGGGTATTTTTTAAAACTCCCTACATAATTCTATGTGTACATCCAGAGGCTGAGACTCACCTAATAGAAACTGAGGGGATAGGAGCCCCCCATTTCACAAAGCCCAGCACATACAATGATACGTGAGGGCCAGTTCCTATCTCCCCGGACCTCTCACCCTCCCGAGAGAGAAGTCATGACAGCAACCATGGTGCTATTTGCCGAGTGCCACGGGTGGAAAGACCAAAGGCTCAGGGTTCCAGACCCCTTCCCAGGACCGTGGGTGGCCTGGGTTTGGATAATTGCTCTGGCAGCTGTAGAAGAGGCCATAAGAGAGGCAGATGACCAGGCGGCCCCCATGGGAAGTCACGATAGATCAAGAGAGAGAATAAAGTAAAAGAGGAAACAAGGTAGCTGGAGACACAGATTGCTCATTAATTGGCATCCCCCAGGGGTCAGCCTTGGAATAACAAGCCTTCCTTCTAGAGCTGTGGTCTGTGCTGGCCGTATGGGCAGCCTCGGTGGGGGGCTGGGGGCTGCATGAGGAGCTGTGTGTGGTCTGTAATCTTGGGGTTACACAGAGGAATAGAGGAGAGGGCGTCTATCAAATACACAGCCCAACACCTGGTACAGAGTATGTCCTTACTAGCCGTCAGATGCTACCGTTGTTTGTTTTGAGAAACCACAGAAGCTGCAGCAACAAGGTCTTTCTGTGGCTTGTTTGCTTCAAGCTCTGATTCACCTGCATGAAAGAGGAGGTTTCAATATCGCATCACAAACTGTTTTGCAGAAATTCCAAATTTTCTAGTCCATTTTTTTTTGGTTCGAACTCCCAAAGAAAAAAGGGAAAAAAATTGCTGTGGATTCCTGAACCTTATATCTTCTTGAGCTTTACTGATAACAAAGACCCGAAGCCAGGATTCAACAGCAAACAAGTGTTGTTTTTCTTTTCATTTAATCCTCATGGCTACCCTGTGAGGTGCCTTTGATAATCCCATTTGACAGATGAGAAACTGAGGTCAGCAGAAGTTAAATAACATTTCTATTGTCAGCTGTTAAGTAACAAAGGAAGGATGACAATCGGGGCTTTTGGTTCCATCTCGGGCTCTGTTTCAAGTATATGACACCACGTTAACAGGGCTTACCGCCTTCAGAGACAAGGAGGAAAAGAAATGTATGATTCTTAAGTCCTCCGAAGTGCTGCCTACAAGTTGCCTTCGCGGTATGTAGCGCTGGGTTTTACCCGTTTGCGAATTCTTGCTAAGCTCTACTTCCCAGAATAGTCACCATTTCCCTTCCAGACACTGGAAAAAGCCCTTACATGAAGGCGAAAGTAAAATAACACTCACCCTCTCTATGAACTTGTTTTTCAAGGGGCCTATGGCAGACTGTGAAGACTACGGAAAAATGAGAACTTTCTGAACTGAGTCACTCTTTTCCCCAATTTAACTGCATGCCACGTTCCTTAGACTAGTGTCCTCATTTTACGCTTTATGCGCCTGCAGACAGTCCGTGGGAAGTATCATGACAAATGTTGACCATATATTCCTTAAATTTGCACTTGTGACTCATGTTTGAAGGATGACTTTTGACCAAATGAATGAACGCATGTTGGGGAAGATGGATACTGTTGGATTCAAAAGGTAGCAGAGATGCTACGCTTTACTTAGGGAATATTTTAGAGCATCTGAGGGTCCAACCAGCTGGAGTCTGACAGCACAAGGGGAAGCTGAGAAGGGAAGAGAGGTGTCCCCACCCCTCCCAGGGCCTGGTGACAAAGCCCTTCGCTATGACTGTGAGTGTTTGATGCTGTTCCTCATCTTAATTTCAAATGGACTCTCCTACTTTGAACCAGTTAGACACGGTGTGTTCGCAGTGCTGCATGACACCGCTCGTGTTCCAGGCCTTCCCAGAGGTCGCATCTCGGCAGCCCTTCCAGCTGATTTGCATTTATCGTCACCCAGCTTTTAAAGAGGCATCTGACCAGGAAATTCACTGTAGAGAGAGAGTCGCTACGTATTTTCCCATGACTGTCGAAAAGGAAAGTGGTGCCTTCCAGTAGCTTCGCCCCACTTGGCAGCCCGAGTTCAATTCAGCACACATGTATGCGGATCATTCTTTATGTGGGACACTGTGACAGAGACTCCCAGGGTCTCAAGGAGAAATGAGTCCTCAGTCTCATCTTCCAGGTGGAAACGCTGGGGCAGGCAGTAAGACATGTTACATAAATAACAAGGGAACACTGGAGTGGCTACCGTTCGATGACTATCCACCGTTAGAGCACACGGAGCTTCATCACCTCGTCCTTGGACATGTATCTATCATCATCTTACTGAATACAGCTGTAGCTCTGACTCCCCTACGTCCCCTGAACCCTGCTACGGCGGCATGAGGAATCATAATAGAAGTGGTTTTTAAACAAGGTTTGAAATATCAGGAACTATGAGTGATGGAAACTACAAACACTTCGTATAGGAAAAGAGTGATATCTTGATGCTATCTTAGGTCTAGGGCACCTTATCCAGAACTCTTAAGGCTTCCACCTCTTAAGAGGGTCTTTCGGATCAGCAAACATTTGTGGAACACCTACCATGTCCTGCCCACTTAGCTGGGTCCCGGGGAGTAGAAATTAAAAGACATTGCCTGCCTTGAAGGAGCTTTCAACCTTGTGAGGGGCGCAAAAACATATTATTTCAATAACTAATGTTGGGAGGTTAGGCGGAGAGTCACACAGAGCACTATCTTAGCAGAAAAGGAGGCGGGTGCATAACCCAGGCAGAGGGCTTGACAGGCGCCCTGAAGAAGCGGTTGCTCTCCTACGCCTTGAAGGTTGGTCAGGTGATGAAAGGTATGAAGGGAAGTCCAGACAGAGGGAAAAGAAAAGGCATGAAGGACAGAAGTGCATGGCTTTTGAGGGGAATTCCTACTTTAATTTTTTAGAATTAAGTACAAGTCAGGAAATGGTGGATGCTGTGGGAAAGGTAGACAGGTCAGGTTTAAGGAGGTTTGGGCGCTGTGTTAGGAAGTTCAGGTCCCATCATAAAGGAGCTGCCCTGGAAGACACCGTGACTCCAATGCAGGGAACGGGGTTAAAGGAGCAACACAAGGGGTGGGAAAGTGGGGAACCCAGTTCAGGAGGCGACAGCTGAGAGGTTTTTCAAAGTGTGAGCTAGGCTGTAAAGGCGAGGGGAAGGGAAAATTTCAGAGCTGGAAATTGGATGTGAATATTCAGGGAGGAGAAGAAGACTAATGACCTTGAAGTTTGGTGCCTGGATGACAGGGCGGGTGGCGGCACCATTTAGAGGCACTGGAGATAAAAGAGAAGATTAGAGCAGGTGAAAAAAAGCCCAATTTGGCTTATGTGTTGAATCTGAGGTACCTAGGGGACAACTGCGGGAGATGCCAAATAGGATACTGGATGTACAAGACTAAAGAACAGAGAGGCTGGGGCTAGAAATACAAGCAGAGAACTTGTCTTCCAATTCTCCTCTCAGATCAGAGCTTGGGAAGTAGGAAGGAAGGAAGGAAGGAAGCATTCCAAGTTGAAGGCTGACTGCTTGGGGGCCATAAGGTAGAGATATTTGCCATAGGAAAGATGAGTAATGAAAATCTTTTAAGATTTTCTATGCCTTAGATTCTGCAACACAGAAAAAACACCTTAGACCAAGACAGGAGTTGGCTGTTAATGCCAGCCTGAAAGCTTTTTTTTTCCCCACTACCTATTTTTGGAGTCATTCAGTTTATTTTTAGACACCATTGAAATTAACTTTGGAGAATCTTCTCTTGAAGTTTGTCCAGGGGAAGTTGATCTGGATAGTGAACTATCTGGAAATCCTTTCATATGAGGATTGATTTAAATACTTGGAGATATTCATCCAGGAGAAACACACACACACACACAGATATCTGCATACATAATAACGATGTCCTCCAAATATTTAAAGGACCATCACATAGAAGAAACAATAGATTTATGAATATGTCTCCAGTAGATCAGTGAGTGGAAGCTATATGCAGGTAGAGTTAACATTTATTTGATTTACTCAAATACTTATTAAGGACCCACGTTTAGTAGGCACTGTTTCTAGGTACAGGTACAGTGATCAAATGAGGAACGTAACAGATAAATTTCCTTTCCTCCTGAAGTTCATGTTCTGGTGATAAAGAGACAGGTAATCAAGAAGATAAATGACTTCGATACTGGTAAATATTGTGACGACAGAAGCGCAGTACAAAGAGGGAGAGTGTGGCCAAGGGGGAGCGCACACGATGGGGGACCAGCTCCTGAGCCTGGGTGCTGGGGCCGCCCTTCCAAGGAAGTGACCTTGTAAGATCAGGATGACAAGCAGCAGCCAGCCTTAGGAAGGGCGTTCTGGGCAGGGGGAAAATCCAGCGGGAAGGCTGTCACTCAGGACTGAGCCTGGGCTGTTGAGGACCAGGAAGTAGACCAGTGTGGCTGCAGGAGGGTGAACGTGGGATGGGGTGTCGGATGAAGTCTGATAGGTAGATGCAGAAAACTCATACAAAGTCTCTTCAGGTTTTTTTTTCCCCCCAAGTGTGATGGGAGACTGTGTACTGTGTAAGTGTTGAGCAGGATTTGTCCAGGAAGTAAAGTGATCCAAATCATACTTTAAAAGAGCACTAACCATACAGCATAGAGTGGAGTGTGGGCGAGTTAATGCTACTGCCAACTTCCAGGGCACAAAAGACAGTAGCTTGACGCAAGGTGGTAAGACTGTAGCAAGAGAAAAATGGAGGGATTCCAGCAACATTTATAAACAGAAATGGCAGGAGCTGCTGAGGAATCGGATGTTGGGGGAAGGTGTCAGTGAGGAAAATGGAGGATTGAGGCTGACGCTTGGGTTTTTGGCTTAACTACTCAGCTTGATGGCCCTGCCCTTTATTAAGATGGGGAAATAATTGGGAGGAGCAAATTGTGGAACAATAAGCAGGGTTGAGAGTTATGTTTTGGATTTATTCTGTTGAAATCCCAGTTTGTTCACAAGTGGCTTTATCATGTAGGAAGCTAGATGCACGCGTCTAGAGCTCACAAGAGAGGTCATGGCTGGAGACACGAAAACTGGGAGTCGTCAGCACATAGATGGCACATGAGTCGTAAGAACATGGGAACAGGGATAGAAGGAAATAAAAGAGAACCTAAAACTGAGATTTGGGTGCTTCCAATGTTTAGAAATCAGTTAGAAAAGGCAGCATCAGTAAAAAGGGGGGCTGATGAGATAAGATACAACCCAGGAGAGGGTAGAATAATGAAACTCAAAAGAAGAAAGCATTTAAAGAGGAAGTCACTTCATTTATGGGAAATTCCATAAAAATTAGATTTTTTTCCTTCTATGGAAGGAATCTCAAACAGTCCCCTGTGAAGACCTTACTGTTCCATCTCTCTCCTCTTCTGGATAAAAGCAATTTAACTTTACTAGCAGGCAAAGATCACTCAGGCCAGGACTGAAGCTAAAACAGAGAGAGAGATTTATTGGTTGTTCAAGGCTTGGCCTCTGGACACTCTTGTTAGAGATATGACTGCGCTCTGGGAGATCGCTTTCCTAATGCTGTGCTCCGCCTTGTCCTCAGGTTTTGGTTGCCTATTTCAGGACTTTACCCTCTAGTTAGAATCTGATTCTTGCTGTCAGACATCACCACCAGCACCATCTTGGTCCTCTACAACGGCCTCACTTTTCCAGTCCCTTCACCTGTCACTGTAACTGTGGTTACTTTCTGATCACAGACCAACTCTCAGACTCAAGCCCATGCATCTTGTATAACCAGAGCCTTGACCTCTGCCCAGCCACAGATCTTTCTGGATTCCAGCACTAAGTTGCATCTGATCTGGGACAATTCACAGCACCAGAACCCGGTTATGATCATCCCGCGTGGCCAAGCTTAGGTGGGATGAAGAATGTGGAAATGGCCCTCCACCAAAGAGGACACTTGCCCTACGTGGGAGTGTGAAATGGATGGCCTTTGAGCACCCTTCCAACACCCAAGATTCTGTGGTATCTTCAGATCCAACGCAAAATAATGAATCCTGGGCTCATTTTTAGGGAATCATTTTGAAAGCAGACATTTAATGAAATAAAATTGCATTTTGTGTTCCCTTGCATCTAACTACTCTCATTCTGAAATTCTGTTTTTCTGTTTCTCTCATATGTTTTGTTTTGGGCTGAGGAAGCCCTTGTTTTGCTGGCAGGATTTCTTCCTTGAGGCTAGCACACTGCTTCTCAGGCATAATTCCAAATGACAAGGTTATCCATCAGGGAGTTCTCATCCTTCTGGCCCAAACTGACCTCCTAATTATTTCTTGCACATAGTAGGCACTCAGTAAATATTTAACGAGTTGAACAGAAACCTTTTTGAAAGTGGCTTCCTTATGAAAGCAAATGGCTTGTGCTGGTGTTCATTACCAGGACGCGGCAGAGGATGCGGAAAGGAGTTTTGGGAAGCACATTTCTGTTTCTTCCCTCATCTCTCCTCCCGTTGATGTGAAGATGACAGGTTGATGCTTTCCTGTCTGTACCAACAATGTTGACAAGAAATTATAAATTATAGATTTGGGACATCTCAAACTATTTCTACACTTACCTAGACAGTGGCATTGGCTTAGTATGTATGAATGTGGGGGGTGGGGCATGTGACATCGTCTTGTCCCCTGTGCCCATCCCATGGCCACACTCACTGCAATTTCCAGGGTAGTGGGGAGAATGGTACCTAACACCTAACACCAAAGTCTTCAATGCCAATTCTCCATATTTAGGTCGTTTGACTGATGGAGGGTTTCTAAAACATTTAGAAGCCATGCGTTCTCCAAGTCTCATTCTTCTGAACTGCATCATTCATTCTTGCTACCTGCTAGCTCTGGGGATGCTTTTCAATGTGCAAACTGGATCTAAAACAGGATAGAGAGGGAAATATGGCAGTGCTTATAAACTGTCGTACACAGATTTTATTTGGACTGCAGTAGTGTAAACATCGCAGAGTTTTAAGACAGAAACAAATGTAAACTATAACAAGCTGGAATGAGAAAGGGGCAGGCAGAAAGCAGCCTTAGTCCTTCTCATCACTGCCCCTTTACACACCCTCTTGTGGGACTGTTCTGCCTACCACCAGATGGCCCCGGGCAGATCCTTATTCTTCCTGTCACTCTCAGGCATTAATAATTTAAAAAAAAAGAAACCTGGCTTTTAAAGTCTTTAGACTGTCCAGTCCAGCCTGAGATCAAAGCTCCAATCTCTCGTCCAGCTCAAGTGCCCCACCGCTGGCCCCACACAGCAGCTGGGGACTCGCTTAGGTCCAGGAGCCCGGGTCGAAGCCAGGTGAGATTAGTTTCTTCACTCTTTGTCCCGTTCTATTTTTCTTCTCCACTTTTTTCCAACTCTCTAAATCCTGTCACTGCCCTGCTCTTGGGCTGGACTCAGGGAAGAGTGATCAGAGAAAAGGCCACGCTCTTCCTTTGCTGGAGTGTTTGCGTCATGGCCGGAGGTCACATCAGAAGGCCACGTTTAAGTCTCCCCCTGACAGATCTCTTTTGTGTGTCCTTTACACAGCTCCCTGCTGGAGGCCTCCCATCAGTGGGCAGTAGCCCCACCAGCAGGCTTTTTATTACCTCCCTGTCATTCCTGGATTCTGACGCATCAGCGTGGACTTTCTCTCCTGGCAATGGTATTCATCTCTCTTGACTGTCCTACTGGGAGAGTGCTTTTTAAGAAGTCCCAAGACTACCTACTTTTTTGTGGGGTTCACATATGACCCACAGGGGGGAAAAATCTTGAATCTGGTGATTCTGGAAGCACAAGCCATTCCCAGTGAGGCCCTCTTTGTCTTGCTGCTACCAACCGCCCCACGCAGCCGTTCACCTGTAGACCCCCTCAGGTGCAGCCAGGGAGGTCCCTGAGCGCCCCACGCTTCAGGGACTCCATGCCAAGCTTCCCAGGGGAAAGCATATGAAAACTTTCCCTCACTGGCTTGGAGTGGAGGGGAAAGCACCCCTCTGTTCTCTCACGTCCGAGGGAACAGCAAACGGACTCCCTTCCAGAATTTTGCACTCACTACTGACTTCTCCTGTGTCGCCTGGGGTTGGTTGATGGGCTAAGGCGACAAAGCAGGTTCCGGTCTGCCCCTGTCCAAGCCTCGCGTAAATGATACCATGCCTCACTTCAGAATTCAGAGATACTCACCATCTATTATTCTCAGATTTGGGGCCTGAGCAACAGAATAAGAGATCTAAGTACTCTTTATATCCTGAGTCAACAAAATAAAAATTTTCCTCCTACCAAAAGCCAATCAATCTCTTTGCTTGGACTTTGGATCCTGCTCCCTGTTGACTTTTAAAGGCCTCCTCCCCTCTTTCTGCACAGCCTCTCCCTCTCTATTCAAACAGGCCTGCCAGTATCAAACAAGCTCTGTAACTCGCTGTCTTAAAAAACACCGGGTAAGTCTCCCTCCAACTCACGTACTTCGCTATTATGGCAACATTTTTCTGCTCCTCTTCACAAACTTCCTAAAAGGTTTTTCAACACAAGCCGTCTCCACTCTCAGCAACTCCAATTTACTCTTCACCCAGCATCTGACTTCTGGCTCATTACTCAACTGAAACTACTCTTGTCAATGTTAACAGCCTCCATGGTGCCAAATGCCATCAACCCTGTTCTCTCCTCATCTCTCTGAGTGTTTCACCACCATTCAACCTGACAGACTCCCTACCAGAAACACTTTCCTCTTCTGTCCCCACGACACCCAGCTCTCCTGGACTTCCTCTTACTCACCTTTGTCAGGTTTCCTCCTAAATCTTTCCTCTTCCAATTGACCGAGATCGTTAGACTTCCCCAGCACCTTCTTCTGGGATGTATTCTTATCTCCAGTCTTTCCTGGGGGATGTTCTCCACCTTCATAGCTATAAATATCATCCATATTCCCATGGATACACACTGCAATCTCCAGTCCAGACCTCCCTTCCACCCTAGCCTTGCATATTCCACTGTCTATTCAACATGATGTACCACGGCCGTCTCGCACTTAATGTGTCCAAATCAGAAGTAAGTTTTCCTCTCAAAGCTATTTACGTCTTCCCCATCTTCTCAGAAAACAATGCCCTTCCTCCCTGTTGTGAACACCAAAAATTCGAGAAATGTTTTTCTTTTTCCTCCTCCTTCCAAAATACAATTTAATCACATATTTTTTGAAGACCTATTATGGACCTAGTCCTAGGTACCCACATTCCATTCTTCTCCAGTCGCTATTGATTCTACCTTCAAAACGTATGGCTAATGTGGGTACCTCCTTCCCATTTCCTCTGCCACCACGTGAGTCCAAGCCTCCATCGTTTCCAGCTCAACTCTCACGACTGCCTTCTAACCGACCTCCTCGCTTTCACCCTGATCCCGATCTCACACCCACCCGTTTTTTCACCCAGCCTCCATAGCAATTTCTTACATGTGATAATTTCACTAAGTCTAAAACATTTCAATGTTTTGTAATTAATATAAAATATAACACCCACCTTGGGGTGAGCACTGGCCACCCAGCCTCTGCGTTTCTTTTCATTTTCAGACATGACTCCCATCCCTCACCCACGACTCTCTGGCCAGGTAGGCCCTCCGTTCTTCTGAATAAGCTCACCTCTTTCCTGCCTCAGGGACTTTGCACTTGCGCTCCTCTTTGCCCTGCACTGCTTATCTTATTCTCATCGAACAGGCCTCAGCATAGTGTCACGTCTTTAGACATGCTGCCCCCAACCAGCATCTACAGTGTTCCCCTGCCATCCTCTGTCCTGGTTCTCTGTTGTTTTTCCCTTTATAATTCCCCTCATAACTTGTAATTATTTGTTGCTCTTCAATGTTTATGATTCCCACATGGTGGTAACTTCCGTGAAGGTAGAAAATGTGTCTGGCTTGCTCACAGTTGCTTCTTTACCTACTATGGGGTCTGACTGATAGAAGGCAAGCAAGAAAGGTTAGTTCTACCAGTGAACAGGTGGATATGAGCATGGCTCATAGACAGACATCTCACCCCTATTGTCTTTCTGATTGCAATGGTTTTGGACATTATAACAGGGGACCAATATGCCAGAATATTGGAGCTATTAATTCATTCCACAAATGTTTAAGAGATCTGTATTTACCATGTGCCCAGCACTGTTGTCTGTACTGGGAATGCAGTTAGTAAGGTGTAAATGTAGTCTCTGCCCACGTGGAGCTTTTGTTCCCATGGAAGAAATAGATCACAATATATTTAACAAATAAGGATACATTATCATGTCATTTCATAAGATATAAGAAGTAAACCAGCCAACAGGATAGAAAATAACAGGAATGGGGCCACTGTAGACCGAGTGGATGGTAAGGAAGTCCTCTCTAAACAGGTGACATGAGCAGAGATGCAGGGAAAGAGTATGTCTGATGAGGAAGTGGCAAGTGTAAGGACCCTGAGACAAGAGGGCGTCTGAGGAACTGAAGGAATGAAGGGAAGTCTGAAGACTGCGGGAGTGGAGTCAGATAAGAGGAAGAGAAGATGATGTTGGAGAGGTGGAAGGGGGCTGAGCACAGGGGGTCTTAGAGGACACGGTAGCATGTTGGAATTCTATTCTGAGTGTGACAAGAAACTTTGCAGGGGTTAGAGCAAGAGAGGAATGTGACCCCTTTGACATTTCAGACAGAGTCTCTCTGGAAGCTCTCTGGGAATTGACCAGAGGCAACAGGAGCAGTCGGGAGATGGATTAGAAGGCAGCTGAAGTAGCAGAGGTGAGGGATGAGCCATAGACATGGAGAAAGTGCACGGGCCAGGGATATGCTTTGAAGGTAGGATCAAGACAACTGTGGGTGTGAGGCAACATCTGGGCAAGGCTTTACTTTTGGGCTTGAGCAACTGGGTGAATATTGGTGCCATTTACTCCGACGGGAAGCCTGAGGGAGGGCACACTGGGCAGGGGTGAATAAAGTGTTCTCTTCTGGCCATGTTATGTTTGAACTGCACTGAAAACCGACGTAAACCCGTTTGACAGTGCACAACTCTTAGGTTCATTGTGGTACAGAACTACAGCCGCAGAAAAAAAGTTGAAATGGATAAATCAGTCAGTTGCCCCTACAACTTCACTACCAAGTTATAAGGAAAGCAAGTCTCAGATCAGATTTTACCCCAAATGCAAACATAGCAAGTGGGCACAAAGCACTTTATATATCTGCTTTTTAAGCCTGAGGTAGTACCAACTCACTGGACTTCCAATATTCCAACCACTCCATCGCACGAGGCATTCACCCAGCAGAAGATCATATCCCAAGGCAGTCAGACATAAAAGAAATCCTTTGCCCCAATGGCTGGGAACAAAATTGCTCAAGAATCAAGTTTAAGGATCAGGTAATGTCCCTTAGGGTACAGTCTACTGGCCTTGCTAGATTCTTACCTCCTATTTTCATATGGGAAGAGACTGTCCCTAAAATATTTTCGCCAATTCCCACATCTTGATTACCTCTAATTTGACCTAGGAAAGCCCATTTCTAACATCCATTATGCTGATTAACAAGCCACTAATTTCACAAATGAAAACCTAGTTTTGACTTCAGCATGCTAATTAGTAAAATGTCTGGGGTTGATCAGAGTTAAAGATAGCTGGAGTGCTTGTAGTAGCTGCCTCTGGAGAGCGGCCTCTCTGTCATGAAGCCAGCTGTGGTGCAGATTCCTGATGAGAGCGACTGCTTTGAACTTTGAAGCAACTACCCCACACTTTTGGGGAGCCCTCTCTCTGCTACAGTATTATGAAAGAGATGACAGACAGTATCACAGGCTGCCTAGTAGACATCCCCATGGAGGTATCTTGCAGATGGCCGGATACACAAGAATGATGCTCAGGACTGCAGCAGTACATTGGAGTCCTCAGCATATGAACGCTATTTAAAGCCATGGAACTAAATGAGCTCATCCAAAGAGTATGCACGACAAGGAAAGTGGTCCACTGGTCCCTGGGATGCTCCAACTTTCATTGGTCAATTACAGGAGGAGGATGCAGCCAAGATCAAGAAGTGGCCAGTGATGTAGGGTGATGGCCAGAAAAGTTTCTTGACATGAAAGCTAAGTGAAAAATGTTTCAGAAAGGAGCAGTGGCCCAATGTCTCAAATGTTCCAAGAGACTAAGTAATGAGACCGAGAACTGACCATTGAGTTTACCCAGACTGAAATTATTGATATCTTGATAAGGTTAGTTCCCATACAGTGGCAGAGACAGAAACCTGATTGGAGTGGGTGAAGGAGAAAATGGGCAGCAAGGAAGCAGAAACAGAGTTTACACAACTCTTTGGGGTCGCTCTCCTGTAGAAGGAGAAAGAGAAATGGAGTGGTGCTTGGAGAGGACAAGAGGTCTAAGAGGTGCTTGGTTTGGTGGTTGTTTCTGCGACATGAGATCCTGTAGCATGCTTGGATGTCAGCAGGAATGGTCCATTACAGCGGAGCTATGAAGTGAGGTGGACACCCCATCTTGACGCTATGACATGGGCGGGACACTGTTCCCACCCACTATTCCCATCCCAGTTAGTAAGTTCCCTGCCACCAAGCAAATTTCGTCCTAGAGTAGAGCTGTGGGAGCTGCTTGGTGATTTATTGTGGTGAAATTTTTTTTTTCCAGAAGACTGAGAGTTCTAAAATAAAAGACCACTAAGGAACCCACACTTCAGTCCTTGCACCGCTAGACCAGGGGCCAGGAGTCGATGAGACACTTCTCCTCTGTTACCCATCGGCAGTGGGTTTTGCCTGAGAAATGTTCTGTTACATCAGCCTCAGTGATTGCAGAAACAGCCTCTGGTGATAAGATCCCGAATCTGCATGCTGGGGTGAAAGTGAAGAGAAGAAACTTCCAGCCACGAACCAGAGAGATGAACTCCACGCTCCACCGAGGGTGCTCAACCTCTCTCCATCCCCTCTTGAGATCATGAATTATTATTAACTCAGAAGCCTCTGTGCAAAGGCTAAAAGTGGCAGACCCAGACCAGCCTGAGGTCTCCGGTCCTCTGGTTGTGGGGTTAGATGCCTGCACTGCTGGCCTCTCTCTCCCACCCAGTCAGCAAAGTCAATCAATTCCCGTGTTTCACTGACCGCTGACAAGGAACTCCAGGATGAAATGTGACCTCACAAAGGCCCCCTCTTCTTGCTTAGCTCTGCATCCATGCCCAGCGTGATTCAGCCAGGAACTCAGTAGCTTTCATCTGAAACTTTCTGCAGTCTCTTTGCTGCTAGCCTCTCCATTCTTCCAGTTAATTATCCTGAGAGAAACTTCCAAATGGAACCTGTCATTGCTCTTCACTGCCTACAGACTGAGAACAAATACCTTCCAAGGGATGAAAGACCCTTCCTAGGCTGCCCCGATCACTTTTAAGCCCTCTTTGCCTCTTTCCACTTCGCTGCCACCTACCTGCCATCACAGGTGCCAAGGGTTTCTGGTCCTTGGGCAAAGGCACAAGCTGTTTCCTTTACCGGAAATGCACTTTGACTGTTCTCTGTCCAGTGAGCTCTTATTTATCCGTCAGTACCCAGCTCAAATATCATTTTCCCTCTGAATCCTACTGCTGTGGACTTCGTTGGTTACTTACCCACCCCGCGCCCCCAGCATCTATTTTATTCCTCCTTTATACCACTTCCTATACCCTGCACAGGGCTCAAGAGAAGTTAATTCCAGGGGAGGGGCTGTTTTAGCTAAAGCCCATCACGATAAATCCCTACCCCCTTAAAACGTTCCAGGTGAACGTTACTGTCCCAAGAATGGGTTATATGACTTGAAATGACTGAAGGCAAGAAAGTGTCTTCCACAATTTGAGCAGAGATTTTTCTCTCTCTCATACTGGACGCTCACCAAAGAAGCTGCTGGCCGTCAGCTTGCAGCCAGCTAGGGAAGCTGAGGTCAAATTCAGCCCCGACAAGAAGGCAGAGCAGAGAGAAGAGCAGAGAAATGGAGCTGGTGCCCTGGCCATACCGTAACTTTTGCAGACCATGACTTGGATGGTGTGTTTTTGAGAGAATTTTCCTCTTATTTAACTCAGTTTGAATTGGGTTTTCTGATCCTTGCAGTTGCATGCCTCCTACCTAACACATCTACTCTCTCTCACCTGGACAGAGTTAGCATCCTTTGATGCTCCCCTCCCATGGGACTTTGTCATAGCACATTCATAGATGATAACTTCATCAATACCTGTGTATCTTTAGTGTCTTGTACAGTTCCCAGCACATCACAGGTTGATGAATGTAGAAGGCATAAGCAAATGAATGAATAAACCCCCTGGTAAGCCCAAAAAACTAATCCAATGAATTACAAATTATGAAGAAAAAGGTAACAAATAAGAAACAAAGAGAGGGAAGAAGAGCCTATTCCAAGAGAACAGGCTAATAACTGAAGAGATGTCAATTTTTTGGATTACTTAGTGTCTTTAAACCCAGTTTCCTATTGTGGCCCTACCTGCAACAGGGACAGGAAATTGCAGTAAAATCAAGGCAGGTGAGTCCACCTAAGAGTTTATGTAAACTACAGATTTCTTGTGGGATCCAATGCCGGCCCCAGAAATTACAGCAACTGGCTTTGTGCAACCTCTCTGAGCTTCACTTTCTTCTCTATGATATCAGGGTAACGATATGTCACAGGGCTGCTTGAGGTTTAAACAAGGTTAAAACAAAAAAGAACATATCCTAGTACGTGGGTCAGTAAACACCTAAGCTCGTCCAGGGAAGTGTGGGAAACAGGGAGGTCGTTACACATCTGTCTTCACTGAGAAAGTTTCCCTTAACAGAGAGGCCCTCTACTGTCATTCCCTTAAGATCCTTGCTTTCTGCCTCTATTTGCATCTGAGCTTGGCCCAGATACAACTGTGGAAAGGAAGGCAGGACATCCCTTATGCTGTGACAGGAGCACTGTAGCGTGCTAGTTAAACTAGAACAGAAGTAGGAAGCGCGAACAGGAAGAAAAGGATGGCCATGGCTCTTCGCTGGGCCCCTCTGCTGGTGGGGGCAGCGATTCCCCAGCTCTACATTCAGTGATGTGGGCATCCTCAGGCCCGTCTTACAAAGGGCTCCAAGACCCAGGGAGCAAAGGAATTTCCCCAAAGTCACACAGCTCATCAGGGGCAGAGTTTCTAATCCAGGGCCATTTGGTTTAAGAGCTCAAAATGGGAGGCCAGAAAGCCTGAGGACTAGAGAGAGCCTGGGGTCTTAGCACACCAGAGTGGAGTCCCAGGGAGCTGAGACCACACACCTGGTCTATTTGCATTTTTTTCTGGGTCCCGAGAGAGAATGATCTGTTAGTCATTTAATCCATTCCCTGCGGTCGGTGCAGTATGATTCTCTGACAACCTGCATTTAGGCCAGTCCACAGGGGGACCAGGAAAAACGAAGCAGGGCTCTCAGAAATCATGTTCCGCACATGAAAATAGATCAGGCAGTGGGAGGGGGCGAGCCAAAAATAGCCTGAGGGAGTGAGAGACGAAACATGAGAAACAGCGAAAGGGAGGCTGAGACAACTGTGATGTGGTGAAGAAGGGGCACAACACGGGGAGAGGAGCAGATGAAGGGACGAGGTGGAATGGTTTTCTCTCGGGATTCTGTTAAACCATCCATTCATCCCCTCAGGCAAAGCACTGCTAAAAAGACAGGGTATTTTAAATTATGCCAACTTAGTTAAAGTACTACTTTTTGGGTAGTCTATCTGCCCTACCAGAACATCATTTTCTGAAGAATATAAATAAATAGACAGACAGATAGACAGACAGGTAGATAATATTTCCCCCAGATGTGAATTTAATATATATTTATTATATAAAATTTAGAATGTACAGAAAACCATGATGAACGAAATCACTCATCCCATCACATATTACTAGCATTTTATATGTTGAGCCCAAGCTGTATATCTCTCTCTATCCATTCAATCTATCCATCCATTCATCCATCCATCCATCCATCCATCTACTATCCATCTATCCATCCATCCATCCATTTATCCATCTATCTATCCATCCATCCATCTATCCATCCATCGATCTACCTTGAGGTAAATCCATATTGCTGCAAAGTAGCAAACAGAAACATTTATGAATCTCTAAATTCCTGAACAGAGAGTCATATGGCTGAGGCTCCCAGAGTCTCTGGAATTACCTGTGTTCTGATTAGCATCAGATTCTTACCTTCTTAAAGATTTTTCAGCCTTCATTTATGCCCTATCTCTTCTGCATCATAAAAATAGATTTCAACATATTAAACACACACATCCCTCTACCTACCACCTCGTTTCTCATAACCATCTCTCAAAAGAATTGTCTTCATAGGTTGATGCCACTTCATTTCTAATTCATTTTTGTTTTAAAGCTACTGTATATATAATAGATAATTTATATTGTCATTCATTTTTGTTTTAAAGCTACTGTATATATAATAGATAATTCATATTGCCATTAATTCATTTTGTTATTATTTAAATAAATACACTTGTTGATTAATTATATAATTATGTATGTAATTAATAATGTCTAGTTTTAAAATTTTACTTCATGTAAACTTTTACTTCGTATACCTCCACGAATTCAGCCCCCGCTGAACAGTTTCCGTAGCTCTTTTCTTGGAGTTCATTTAGTTTCTCCAGAAAAGACTACCGATTTCTTCTCCAGACCTGTCAGAGTTCTGGGAGATAAATGAGGAAAGAAGGCTGGTGCCTCACTTTGCAAAATGCAGACTTTTAGTCATTCCTCTTGTTTTTGCAATCGCCTCGCCACCTCTGCTGTTCATGCAATTGGAGAGAAATCTGGCGGGTCTGACTGCTCTTCACAGGACTTCCACACAGTTCTCTCATGCTTAGCTCATCCTCCCAGTCCTGCTGTGGTACATGGACCTAACTCTTCATCCATGTTCTTTGCCATGTATGTGGCTTTGCAGTTCCTCTCACTAAAGATCAGAGTCTGTTCCCCCATCTCTTAAATTGAGGCTTGGCGATGTGACCTGCTTTGGCCAATCCAATGGGGTATGAGTGACAAGTGTTCCAGCTCTGAGCCTCATTCTTAAGAGATCTAGAATTGTTCCCTTGTGCCCCCATGCCTCTGCGCTCACCAGGAGGAAGGCGTGACGGCGCTAGCACACTGGCCTCCGGAAGAGGGTGACAGACACGTGGAGCAGAGCTGCCCCTGCTGGGAGCTCAGCCCAGCCCAGCCCAGCCTTGAGAAAAGCCCCCAGCTGACCCACAAGTGTAGGAGCAACCCAGTCAATCTTCCGACGTGTGACAGATGTGCAAAAGGTTCCTCTATGCCACAGAACTTTTACGATTGTTACACATTTTTATTGGGACAGTACCTAATCGATAGACCTTGTTCCTCCAATACTGCAGGTTTTTAGGGGCCAGGGGTGGGTGAGCAGATTATCTCTTTGTCATCTTTTTTCAACATTTACTACTTCCCCATTTGATTCAGCTAATCTTCATGTTCCACATTTTGTCAACATCTCTCTCTCATTGTTTCTCACTCATTCTCTTTGCCCTTCTCAACTTCTACCTTTATTTTTACTCCTCTATTATCATTTTAAAGGATTATTTAAGGGTTGAGGAAATAAGAAATGCATGTGTCTAATCAGAAGTCTACCTACCTATCCATCCATCCATCTACCCATCCATCCATCTACCCATCCATCTATGCATCTATCTACTCTTTCCTAAAATGCTCTGCTCTCAGTATGACGGAAGCAATGCTATTGTTCACCAAATAATTTTTAATTTTCTCCTAGGTATAGACCTTCTCGCACTTGCTTGCATCTAGGTTCTGGCCAAGATGACTAGCTCTGGCCAACAGAATGTGAGGAAAAATGCTATATGCTACCTTCATGGCTCTGTCCTTTCCCCGCTATCCTAGATACAGTATATTTATAGTAACTTGTTACTTACTCTTTAGATTACAGAATATCAAATGGCATTTTGGCTGTGCGGGGAAAGGAATGAACATCTCCCACACACGGATATGTGGGATTTTGCATTGGTGACACTGTTGTTCAGAAGTTAGATGTGGACTGAAGGGTGTGTCTGGACACTGAAAATCCAAAGGAGTACGCGGTACCGAGTGTTGTGTATTAAACTTTGTACCTTTGCTGCCACTCTCTGCTCTTCTTTCTATTTAAGGCTGTAAATTTTTTTTCAGACTCACTTAAAAGACAGTTTTCAGTTGGAGTCTGCTTATCAGAGACACTACCATGACTACTGTGACTCCCTCGGGAGGTTGTGAGTCCAAACTCCACCCGTGCTAAGGAGTGGGCGGACACCACCGAGAGGCACTGTCTTCTCCCAAATCGTTGTCGGCCATCAAGCCAACCAGGTGACTCAAGGGAACCTCCAGTACTTGAACCTTATGCCCTGTGATGCTGAACATCTGGACCTAGACACCTTGCCATATGCTTTTCACGTTCACCATGCCGCTCTGTTCACCTTGAGTGCAAATGTGTGCATTGCACAATCACAGCACCATGGTGCAGGAGCAGTATGGAGGTGATGGGGTGACCCTAAGGTCCCTGCTGAGATGACTGGCCCCAAGTATGGGACAGACAGTAAGAACACTTCTAGAAGAAGAAGAAGTCCCTGATCTATTCAAAAGGAAACATCTGAAATCATCTGACAGCATGGGGGTACATAGTCATTGAATTTGAGTACTTCCAGAAGAATTGTCACCTGGGCCATTCTGAGTTCTTCGGTGTGGTGACCTCCTCAACTAACCTGTTATGATGCTGGGCTTGCTGGTTTGTACTGGTTATTCTGGGGAGAACTTGGTACCCATTTTAGTGTTTGCCTACTTCTAGTGACTTGGGCAAACTCTGCTGGATCACAACCCTTAGTACCCACCAATGAAACTACTGACAGTGAATCATAGGACAAGGGACTGAGGAAGCCATGCAAGATGTCTCTTCTGTCTTCGGGAGACACTGGAGGAGGCTTGAAAGTAATGCTGCCAACTTTAGTTAGCATTTTCTCAACCTCTGGGCAACAGCTGCAAATGCTACTGACCCAGCTACACTTCTCATCTGAAGGATATGCACCCCCTAGCTGTTTTTATGCATTAACTTCTTTGTGTGCCTTAGGTGAAAAGGACCTGCCTCCTGAGGATGATCAATTGACCATTACTAACCATCTTCCAGTGTCTTTTAAAGCAATGCCAGGGACTAGTCTCATAGCTCTCACAATGAAACAGTATAAGTTTCTGATAGTGGGATACAGTGCGTACACACAAACTCAGAATCAGAAGGCAGACTGGGAGCATCTCCTGCAGGACCCCAGCAAAGATCCGTGGAAAGTGGCTACAGCCCAGGGCTTCAGTCAGTCAATACTAGTCAACCAAAAGGCCTGGACCCCAGGAACCTTGTCAGACCAGGGGAGGGTTTGATGCTTCTCCAACCAAGAATGCTAATGGAGGAAATCTTGCCAGTAATTCACCATGTCAGACTGTTGCAACTAAGTCTTAGATCCCAGTTCCCTGTTCACATCAAGAGCGGGGCTAGTTCTTCATGAACCATAAACATGGAGCTAACAGAACTGGGCTAGAGCAAAATCCTGATACTCATGTTCTATTGAATAAAGGCCACTGACTGTGCCCAGTGAAGGGCTGATGGTGCCTTAGTCAGACAGCTGAGAAGTCCCATAGCCCAAGGGCTGAAGTCTAGCATTTGACCCTGCTAAATTTCTGGGCCTTGACCAAGAATGCAACCAGCAACAAGAAACCTGAATACTGGTTACGATGCCTCTATCCAAGAGAGATTTTTTTCTTCCCCCAAGAAATGTTGCTCTGACAAGCCTAGCATGGTTGCTGGCTTGCTGTTTGCCCTGTTTTGCATGGTCCTCAGTATTCAGCTGTGGTCTTTTTCTCTCCCCACACTCTCTTTCTTGAGGACATCATCAGCTTGCATGGTTTCCAACGTCATCTAGATGCTGAGGGTTCTCAACTACATGCTGTACTCATACCTTCAACATCTCTGAACTCAGGAATTGCATCCCCAACTACTCAGGTGCGCTATCTCCATCCGAGTGTCTCACAGACTTCTTAGATTTGCTGTGTCCCAAACTAGAACATGTCTCTTTTTCTCCTCTGCTACTACCCTTTCCTAGGCCATTCTTCTACCTGTCGCATGGATGCTGTCATCTCTCACCTGGAACGCAGACCCCATCTTGGCCCTCCTCTACCACATTCTTATAGCAGACAAGGTGATCTTGCAAAATGTAAACTAGGTCATCCTATTTCACTGCTTATTTGTTTAATAACCGAATAAAAGCCAAATTTATACGATGTAAAAGGGCCCCAATGACCTCCATGCTGACACAACTCATCCTTCAAGACTCAACTTGAAAATCACCTTTTCTGACCAGCCTTCTTTACTAGGTTATCTAAGATACGTCCTTAACCTTACTCTTTAACTGAGTACCTTTCACGATTTGTAATCAGTTTGTCTGTTTGCTTAATTGTGAGATGAGTTTGATTGTTCCATTAGCTCCACAAGGGCAAATATGGGCAAATGTTATTCACCATCATTGTCCCAGATCTGGGACAATGGCCAGTACATCGGAAGTGCTCAGTAACTACTTACAGAATAAAACAATTTAAATTTCAAAAATACCTAGTATGTCTTTTACTAAGCGTATCTTCACAGCTTTACTTGCCTTTGTTGACTTTTGCTACTGTTTTCTCTCTTAATTGATGGCCATTTTAAAGACAAAGAAATAACATATTTTACTCTAGTTTAGTGTTTACTCAGTGAAGGCAAACACTGCACATAGGAGGATGCAGATGCTGTAGAGCTGATCAGATTAGCTACCTCACTCTGTGATGCACGCCTTAGCTTTCAACTGCAACACAATTTAAGACGGCTACATATCACAGGCCTTTGGGATTGCTTAAAAACAGAAATATGAACTCTACCAATGGCAAAGGGTTTCCCTATGCGGTTCTGTATTAAGACATGTACTTGAGTAATGACTGCTCATGTAATTATTACAAATTCATTAGTTACTTGGGGAATGTCTTCAAGTAACTTTTTCAAAAAGATTAGTAGGTAGTAATATTAACTGGTCCTATGTGAAAATATTTTGAGTAACTGTCTGGTTGGGTATAATATTTGGGCTACTAGTCTTCATCCTCACAGCACTGAAAATTCCAGATGTTGCTCCACTGTCTTCTAGCATTTATTGTTGAAGGAAATTAGTTGTCAGGAGTCTAATATTAACACCTCTGTAGAAAACCGCTCCATTTGTTTTCTTCCTTTTGTTAGAGGTGCTCACAGGATACCTTTTCCTCTTTACAGGTCAAAAAAGTGTGCCTGCCTACATCTGGGTGTAGGGATCATGTTTAAAATTTTTCCTATAGAAGTGAGCAGGTTGGTTACCCCAATGTGAGATCTTTTCTTAAAGTCAAGAAACATTTTCAGGAACATCTTTTCTAATTTAATGTGGTTCCCATAGGTTGATTTTCCTTTTCAGAATCACTTCTAATTATCTAAAAGCTGCTGCCTTCTATCGTCTGCATTTATAATTGGCTTTCTCATTTTCCCATTTCCTCTGCATATCTGAAGAGCTTCTCAAGTTACTCTTGCAAACTGTGGTTCACTTTTTTTCCCCAGCATCAATTCTAAGTGCCTCTGATGCAAAATCAAGTCTTTCCACCGGAGACCCCGACGTATAGTAACTAGACTTGTACTTCCTCATCCCCACAATTTTTATGATATTTCTTTTCATGATCAATTTAGATTATTTAGTAATGATCTAAACTGGTATTAAAGATGATCTAATGACTGGGAATGACACCATCACTAATGCTACTGCCATGCTAACTCAATTATCACACTTGGTTAGCTGGTGAGGTACATCCTGCGAACACGCTTGAGCTGTGAGACTCTCAGTCACGCAAGCTCTACAGTGAGGCTCTAACTGAAACAGAAGAGCAAAGGATGGGCAGAGGAGAGCTGGAAAACAGGCATTTGCTCTGAGGGGACCATTAGAGAGATGCGCTGCCCCTGGGAGGACCTAGCCTTGAAGATGAGCGGAAGGTACCTTTGGTTGGACACAAACTTATGCCAAAGAGCATGGCTTAGGGAATGGAACAAGAGCTGGATACCAGCTCTATGGTGCCCCCTTGGCTGGGCACCTGTGCTGTGCACATACCGTGCAACTGCCCATGACAGCTCTGGTCCCAGGGTCCCCTAAGGCCAGAGCTAGCATTTCACAATTTGGCTGTATGAGTCAATACATCCATTGTTTGCTTGAAAGAATTCTATCACTTACAAGTAAATAAAATTGGTTTATCTGTACATATATTTATTCCTTCAAATGTGAAAAAATAAGGTGCAGAAAGTGTTGGAGTCAGTGACTGTCTGAGGCATAACAGGAAGTCTGGGAATAGCCGTTGCGGATAAAGCCTTAGGTGGTCTGACTAACGGACACGGAATCTGTTAAGGTGTAACTGTGAGCCAAGCGCACACATATTAGTCAAGGAACTGGCTCTCAAGACAAGTGAGTCCCTGAGATATTCTCTCACAGCATCGTAGGGTTGGGAATGAGGGCCACTTACTTGGTTACAGGGACCACGTTGATAAGAAAAATTACAGTGTATTTGTACCATCTTGAACATTCAGAAGGGAAAGGACATAAAAACAGTTCTTCCAGTCCACAGTGGAGACCTTCCTGGTTACTGCTTAGACCCAGTGAATCAGTCTAGTCACTAGGCCCCTGCCTTTTCCCAGGATGGGGAGGACCATCCTGCAACAATCCAGCCTACCCTCGCTGACGACAACTGAAAGGAAGGAAGGGAGGAAGGAAGGAACTGAAACACTCATGATAAAGTTTAAATATTGGTATCAGGTTGAAGTGCAACTTCTCTCTGAGATAGTTATATTAAAAATAAGGGGGGAAATGCCAAGCTACTGGAATTAAGACAAAAAGATAAACTCCTTGAAGGAACTAAATAGAGTCCGTGCCTAGCAAAGCACACAGCATAGAGTAGATGTCCTGAGTAGGAAAACCCACGTTGAATGCACCAGCATGAGCTCAGGGAGAACTGTGGCAGGGGGCTCAGTCCTCTGGAGACCACGCCTCCCCAGGGAAGCTGCCCACGCCCACGTCTCAGAGGCAGCTGGTTTGCCCTTTGTGTTCTCCACAGACGCACACATGTCCATCAGCACTTATGTCTGCTGTAATATTACCCTCGGTGTGTGTCCTCAAGAGTTTGAGTTTTTGCCTTTATGTTTGTATGCTCAGCACCTGTCTGCTAAGAGTGAGAGTTTATTAATCTTTAATAAATCAACCAACAAACAAAAGAAGGGAAAGAAGGAGAGGGAGGTGGGGAGGGAGGGAGGAAGGAAGGGAGGGAGGGAGGGAGGCTGCCCGTATAAAGAATTAGCAGAGTTCAGGGAGCTCTGAGAGTTGAGATGTGGAGTTTGGGGCTGCAGCAGCTAACTCCAAGCACCCTTCTCCCAAGTCTGTGAAAATGAGAAAATGAAAGCAATCTATTACATTGGGAAGCTGTGACAGTTTTTTTTGTGTAATAAACTACCCCCAAAATTAATGACTTCAGACAAACAAACAGCCATTTATTTAGCTGTCAAGTTTGCAGGTTGACTGATCTAGATTGAGCTCATCAGAGATGTTTGGCTAGTCTTGGCTCATACCCTCACATGCCTTTGGCCAGGTAGGGGTCAGCCGACCTAGGCCAGGTAAGGCTGGGAGAGTGTCTACTCCACGCGACTCTAGAGCCAGCAGGCTTGCTCATCTCATGATGATGGCAGAGGTACAAGGGCAAGCCTAATCATGCAAGCATCTTCAAGGCTCTGCTTGAGTTACATCCACTAACATCTCACTGACCAGAGATGGAGAACTGGGGCCATTAACGCAATCCACCTAATTTTTGCATTAATCTAATTGACTAACCTAATGAAGAAGGCCTTCATCCTTCTGAGAGCAGATAATTATTTTAAAAGCACATTACGGACATACCATTGTTTGGCACAGATATAAAAACTTATTTCTGGAGGGGAAAAAAACTTCTAAAGCTTTCCTAGGAAGTCAAATTACCAATCACAAAGTGAAATCTCTTTTTTATAAACCTGGAAGTGGTAATACGTTGATCAATAATTTAACAGGTCTGAGATTTCACCCTGCTGGCATGCTAGCAAGTTCGCCTGCCATAGTTGCATGGATACTGGCAGAAGACGTGAGACGCTTAGGTCAGAAACAGAGGATGCTTTACTACTCACAGCAATAGCAACAACCAGAGCATCATCATTTTTGCATCAGTTCCCTGAGCCCAGCTCCCGTAAGGCTTGTTTAGAGGGCCAAGTAACAGCTGTGTACTCAGTGCTTTGCATTCCTGGAGAGGGAAACTGAGCTTAGGGAACCCAAACCTTACATAACAGATAGTATCTCTTTCCCTAGCAGGGCCAGGCTTACTATCTCCCTCTTCCAAGGCTTTGATTATACACCACTCTGAGGACAGCCAGGAGTAAAGGCAGTCAGGGCTTCTTCTGACAAAACTTATGGAAATGCAAGAGATCCATGAAGAATTGCATCCCAACAAAATAAAAGCATCTTGGCTCCTCTGTGTGGGCCTTGGCCACAGCCAGGATTCCACACAGGGCCTTTAATTTCTATTTTTGGTATATACACGAGCTGTGGACCCAGGTTCACACGAAAAGACATGACAGTATAGGGCAAACATCATTCACTTTTATCCTGCGACCCATGGTCACTCACTCCATTTAAGTCCACACTCCAGTTAGGTCCATGATAATTAGAGGCACATGGAGCAGACACTCCCCTAGGCTTACCCAACCCAAGTCCATCCCAGAGCAGGACAGCGGAAAGCAAAAGCTTGTCTTTGAGTCTCAGTGACCCCCATCTATAAAATAAAGGGTAGGGTTAACACTTTCATTTACCTGCTAGATCCTCTATCCTGGGTTGTAGCACGCTTTCCCAGAGGCTGCGAGCGATGGCTGGTGATCCTCTCTGGGTAACTGCCCACGGCCAGACAGAAGCTGTCACACCCAAGATACTAAGCCATGCCCACCTTTGCCCTAAGGGAAGTCAAAGATTGTCTGAAGGGAGGGCAGTGGGCAAAAAGAAAGCCACCCCTTCCCTTCCAGGTTGAACAATTCCATGGTGCAATTTATGCTCCACTTGGTCTCCAGTGAAATCAAGCTGAAACCAAATGCTTGCTTAGCTCTTTCCCCTGGCCTATCTGGCTTCCCTCTCTCCATTTCTCCTGAGAACATCCCTTTTATAAATTAAGTGTACTCAAATCTCTGACCTGGGCTCTGATTTTAGGGAACTTCACCCAAGACAGAGAGTAACAGCTGCCCTACAGCCGCGTGATGAACTATAGCTCGGTGCAGGTCAGAGGTAAAAGAGTTGTCGTTTTCCTACCATTTCTGACTCAGGCCCACAGAATTATCTTGTCCTCTAACTGTCCTGGCTTATGTGTCTTCCCACTGGAGTTGACCTTTCCTGGTCTACCAGGCTCAAAAGTATTTCAGACCTCGATCTCCTGTTTAGAGGGTCATGATCCATTCTAAAGGAGGCTACATCATGTTTGGTGGTGACCCGGGTCAGCAAAATTCCGGGTCCTCAGGCAAGCCTTCTAGGCTCCAGACAAAGCCACGTGATCTGCAGCAGTGTGTGCGTGTGTACAAGAGGGAAAGAGAGAGAGAAAGACCCTGAAATCTGCCTTGCCACAGCAGTGCATGTAGCCACAGTAAATACAGCCTAAAGTAAAAAATAATTTGCCAGGTTGAACCTGGGAATAACGTCGGGAAAAACAGTTATTCACTGAGACTGCTCTTAGCTTTCAGGTCACTGCACTTACCTGCTGCTCCTACAGAAATCCACGCACATACGCACTAACAATGCCCCTGGCGATGCCAGCGCCCAGAGAGCTGCCTGCCATCTTCATTGGCACCGATGCCACCATTAATGCTAGACTACTGCTTCTGGAGGATCAGCTTCCACTTTGGTGGCAGAGAGTCAGCCATTTCTTAACCTACGCAGTTACATGCTTGGGTGTAAGCACCAAACCAGACACATCCTACCAAACTTGAGTCATTTTTCCAGTCCTTTCATTTCTGTTTCCAGCACTACACGGAATTCCAAAGTAAGTTCATATGACCTTCTTTTTGTCATGATAAATAGCTGGTCCTTCCCCAGAAATCGTCTTGTCTGCCACATTTCTGCCTAAAAATTGCTCTTTTGCTCCCCTCTCCACTTCCTTTCAGTTAGCAATCTCTCTCTTGAGTTCAATCAGCCCATTAGACCCATTAGACCTTTTTCCTGACATTTTTTCCATCTAAATAAAGACAATTCTGGACACAATGTACTGAACCCTCCAATATGACACTCTGATTGGTAGCATTTTTGATTAGTAGACAAGCCATGTCCCTAAGGTCAAACTAGCCAGGGATGAGTCATGACAGGCCAGCTCACATCAGCAACTTCATCCTGGCCTCCACACCCCACCCCCCATGTACAAGCAGAGCTGTGTCCAGTCTTCACTGGTCAAACAAAACACAGAACTGGCAGGATCATCTAGATGTTTGGAGCAAGGCTCATCTCTCATATATAGCCATGTATTTCCAACAGGCTCTCAACTTGAGCACAAATAAAATAGCAAAACGATGCACATGGAATCACATCCCACCCAACCTAATAGATTTGGGAAGCACATCTGATTCCTCAGTAGAGTCCCATTTTAGAAATGTAGCAACTGATCACCAGGAGGCAAATGCTTCTCCTTAGGATGTTCTTTGACTCAGTAAGGCAGCATCTGCACAGGAGGAGACTTGCTAAGACTTGCTAGCACACGTTCATATCAGAAGAGAAGAAGAAATTTGTGCACAATCGGTGTTGAGACTCATCTTACTTCCCGGTGCCTCAGAGGCAATCAGGGCTGTGGCAAAGAAGACCAGCACAGATACGGCGACAGTGCTTCCGCATTTAGAACATTCACAGCATCAGAACACAGAGATGCATATATTTGCTGCTCTGAATCGCTGGGTTTTTTTTTTTAATCTAAAAATACTTACTCTTTTGTCAGGCTTTAGAAAATCAAGTTTTGAAAGCTCCTCTCCCCCCTCCCCCCCATTCCTATCAACATTCACAACAATTTACAAGCAGCCAGGGATGAAGAGATACATAGACTATTCTGTGGAAACTAACACGGTGACAAAAGTTTCAGATTCTAGGTCTTGCAGTCAAGGAACAGAATGAAAAGTACAACAACCGCCTCCACATCTGGTAAGGAGGCAAGGAACTGTCACTGACGAGGCTGTCTCAGAGGCATCGACACACAGTAGAAAGGCTTTCCTTGAATCTTATCTAACTCTGGTGTATGAACACGGCTAACACCCAAATTAAGACATCTATTTACGCCACTAAGAAGAAGACGTTTGTCTATATCATCCTGAAGACTAGACTGGATCATGAAATATCGATGAGACTGTAATAATAGAAGGTAAGAGTTTGCAAAGTCCATAAAGCAGAATAATAATGTAAGAGTGTCCACCACTGTCCAAGAAAAAAAAAATGACACTGTAAATGCTGAACACTATAGTCAGTACCTGGAGAGCTGTGCTCTAGGGAAAAGTAAGGGCAGTGTGCAATCCCTGCCCAGTTCCCGTGTAATTCCACCCACTCTTATGGCTTTGTTTATAGATATGCTGATGATTCTCAAAGCAAGCTCCAGACCTGCGGGACATTGCCACCTGGATATCCCCCAAAAAGCTCACAATTCATAAATCTAAAACTAAATTCAGTGCCTTCTGTTCCACGACCAAAATTTGGAGTTTCTTCTCCCTCAACTGCCACAGCCAATCAATCAAATTCTATTAGTTCTTCCTCTAAACTATGGCTCAAATTCCACTTCCACTATGAATCTTTCCATCATAAATGCTACTACCTCAGTTCAAGTCTATCTCATGAATTATTTCAACAATTTTCTAAATGGTTTCCCTGCCTCCAACTTTCTCTTCTTTAAACCTCTCTCCCCCCACCCACCTTTTAAATGACTAGGAAAACCACAGCTATGATGATGTCTTTGCTGGCAATGATTCATTATTGCCTTCAGGCTAACTCCTGAATGCTTTATAAACCGTCCCCCCAGCCCGCCCATCCACCCTGACCTCTTATCATTCCCCTCCTTGTAGTATACATTCCACCATGCTGGACAACAATTTGTGGTTCCTTGGAGAAGCTACTCAACTCTTTTACTCACCACCTGCTCTGGCCCCTCCCTCTTCTCTTTTACCTAGCTAGATGGACCCCATTCATCGTTCAAGACTCAATTCAGGCACACCTGATTTGTAACATCTAGCACTACTGATTATTATGCATCATGTATTATAAAGGTCCTCTCTGACTAGGCTAAGCTTTTGAAGATAGGTACCATGTCTTGTGTGGCACATAATAATGGCTCAATAGGAATATGCCTAATTTAAAAATTCTCGTCTTTTGTAGAGTATGTGACAGTTCTTCCAAAACTTCTCAACTACTTTTTAGCAACTTCAAATTCAAATCCCTGTACCCTGTTATCTTGATACTGGGAAGAAATGTAGAGGGTAAAAGCATCCTTAATACTATTAATGTTTTTCGTTATGAGAAATAATTTGAGTTATCATTAAAACTCTATGCTTAATCACTCATCATCTGTAATTCTATGATTGCTTCCCTGAGATGAACTGATGAAGGAGGCAGGCTAAAATGTCAAGGCAAAGTCGCCCTTTTTCCTTTGTGCCTATATTTTGTTCCTGTACTGTACTGTATGTCCCCAGGACAGGCCACGTGACCCTGCCAGATTATTTTTTTTTACTGGTTTGACCTGTGTCTTATGGCTAACTAGCTTTAGATGGCTGTCATCATCACAAAAGATGAGATGAGGCTCTGCTTAACATCAAGCAGTGAGAGAAATGGTGACTAGAAGGTGGAATGAGCCTTCCGCCCTCACCTCCTCTGGAAAGTGTTCAGCAGTTTACATTTGATTTCTTACTGATACAACCAGGATCTCTAAGTAAATACCTTCCATTCCTCTCACAGATGTTCAGTCAGTGGGAATCTGTCAGATACAATGGAAGCCATCTGTCTTTTCCACACATGACTGTCGTTAGGAGATCTTGAGGGTCCTCTAAGAATTCTGCCCACTATGCCCACAGCGACACAACAGGGGTAGCCTTTCTGGATCTGACCCTGAACACTTGGAGAAAGTATTAAAGGAAACCACAAAAATGATAAAAACATAAGCTTATATGCATCAAAAAGATAATGTCTTCAAATGTAGCAAATTGGCTCACCTACCAATGCCACGTCTCAGCCCGGGATTACAGATACATACAGACAAGAAGCCAGCAGCGTCTAACTCTACTTCTTACAGAGGCTGAAAAAGAAACATCCTACGTTGAGGGTTATTAAATATTAGAATGATTCATCCAGAGTGAGAAATACAATCTCTTATTCTGAAAAGCTATAAAAGGAGAACTTGGGCTGCCAACTGTTTACCTGCCTGAGGCAGGGGAATGGATTTTATAGGCTCTTAGTTTCCCTCCTGGCCCCACAATCCTATAAATCTTTCTAATAGAAGATTGTCAGATAAACCAAGTGATTTGTGTTCATTTTTTCCTCTAAGTTTAAAAAAAAAAAAGTAAAAATCACTGGCAGGTGGTTCATCTAAGGGCCAAGTTTTCAGGAGAAGGGACCCCCTCCCTCATCTGGATAATGTCCAGTGGCCATCCTATGGACTTGACTTACACCTGCAAAAGAGAGCCTAGAATAGAACTATAGATCAGGAGAACGTATCTGGAGCAGCCATTTTTCCTAACAGTGACTAGGAACAGACAGACTCCTGCCATCAGGCAACCTGGGCTGGTGCATGATAATAATAATAATGTATTTGCTGCTAAAAGTTTAACACTAAAATTCTGGAAGGTGAACAGAACTAAATACAAAAGACAGTAGGAAAATCAATATAAACTGCCCCAACTCACACAGGGAGAAAGGATTACGCCCAATTCTTCTACTCTAAGGGAAAAACCAAGAAGAGATATTTCTGAGAGAAATCTATTGGGTGAAAGTGTGACGCTCTCATTCCAAAGCTTTATGAGACCGGCTGTGAAAGACCAGTAAAATATAAAATTCCTAGGGACAGGGTTCAAGGTGACAGTGTAGGAAGATCCTGAATTTACCTCCTCCCACAGACACAACAAATCTACAACTACATATGGAATAATTCCCTCAGAAAGGGACTTGAAAACTAGATGGACAGAGCCTCCACAGCAAAGGGTAAAGAACAGCAAGATGGGCAGGAGGGGCGGAGACACGGGCTTGCCAAGGAAACGCCCATAGCCCAGCGGCAGCAATCCACAATCGGGAGGAGTCACGAAGGTTCAGATCTGTTCCCTGAGGACTGAGGGATGAGTCCTGCATCAAGCACCCCAATCCTCAGATCTTTTATTGGATAGTTAAGCCCCCAGAACATCTGACTCTAGAAACTAACAGGGAATATGTCCAGGAAAACTACACAACTGCGGGGAGCAGAAAACCTGACCTGCTCTTAAAGGGCTCACATGCAGACTCATTCAACCCAGAAACTACTGCAAAAACACCAGATTGAAAAGCACATGGCCCACAGATGAAGGGGAACCATTTATTTATCTTGAAGTGTCTGCCAAAGAGGCAGGAACCAGCTGGATCACTCCCCAGGGAGTTAGTCACTGGCAGGAGCCATTTATCCAAACTCAGGCTACCTTGCTAATAGGGGCACTTGCACGAGTCATTCTGTAATTCTCCACCTACCTATTAGGCTAGAGGGGGCACCTTACTGAGAGCCCTGCCCACCAGCACCCTGTGGAAATCACTGCCGGGCCCCACAGCTGGTCTGGGCCAGCCCATTCCACCAGCGCCCCCCAGCAGCTGCAGCCCACACAGGGGACGGACCTTGAGTGCCTGGCACTGGTGGATGAGCAGAATTGAGCTTCTAAGCCCCACAGGACATCTCCTAAGTAAGTCACTCCTTCAAGCCTGGGAGACAGCTGATATACCTAACACATAGAAACAAAGAAAATTAAGCAAAATGAGATGACAGAGGAATATGTTCCAAACAAAAAAACAAGTCAAAACTTCAGAAAAAGAACTAACCAAAATGGAGATAAGCAACCTCCCTGATGAAGAGTTCAAAGCAATGGCCATAAAGATGCTCACTGAACTCAGGAGAAGCACCGATTGACACAGTGAGTACTTCAACAAAGAGACAGAAAATAAAAGTAAGTACCAAATAGAAGTTATAACTAACCTGAAAAATACACGAGAAGGGTTCAACAGCAGATTGGATGAAGTAGAAGAATGAAATCAAAGAGCTGGAAGACAAAACAATGCAACTCATCCAATCAGAGCAGCAATTTTTTTTTTTTCAATTTTTAAAAAGTGAAGATAACTTAAGGGACCTTTGAGATGTCATCAGGTAGAATAACACGCACATTACAGAACTTGCAGAAGGAGGAGAGAGAAAGGGCCAGAAAAATTGTGTAGAACAATAATGGCTGAAAACTTCCCTAATTTGGGAAAGGAAACAAACATCCATGTCCAGGAAGCTGAGAGAGTTCCAAATAAGAAGAACCCAAAGAGATACTCACAGAGATACATTATAACTAAAATGGTAAAAGTTTAAGACTAAAGAGACAGTCCAAAAAGCAGTAGGAAAAAAACTACTTGTTACATACAAGGGAAATGCCATAAGGCTGTCAGCAGATTTTCATCAGAAACTTTATAGGCCAAAAGGGAGTGGCATAACATATTCAAAAATACCAAAAGAAAAAAACTTTCAACCGAGAATGCTCTCCCAAGCAAGGTTATCATTCAGAAGGGAAGGAGCAATAAAGACTTTCCCAGATAGCAGAAGCTAAAGAAGTTCATCACCACTAAACTGGCCCTGAAAGAAATATTAAAGGGACTTTTTTAAGCTAAAAAGAAATGGCACTGATTAATAATAAGAAAACATATGAAAATAAAAATCTCACTGGAAAATGTAAATATATAATAATGCTGTGAATCAATCATTTATAAAACAAGCATGAAGGTAAAAGGAGAAAAGTAAAAATAATAATTAGTTAAGGAATGCATAAAATTAAAAGATGTAAAATGTGTCATCAGAAGCATAAAACATGGTGGGGAGTAAAAAAGCTATAGCTTTGTAATGTATTTGAATTTAAGCTGCAACCAACTTAAAACAGGCTACTTCTGTAGTAGCCTGTTTTAAACCACTACTTATCACAAGAAAAAAACTTACAGTAAATACACAAAAGAAAATAAGAAAGGAATCTAAACATAACACTAAAGAAAACCATCAAAGTATAAGAGAACAAAGAGAAGGTGAAAGAAACAGAAACTACAAAAACAATTAACAAAATGACGCTAAGTCCAAACCTTCCAATGATTACTTTAAAAATGAATGAACTAAATTTACCAATCAAAAGACACAGAGGGGTCTTAGATAAAAATCAGAAGATCCATCTATATGCTGCCTACAAGAGACTCACTTTAGAAGAAAAACATGCAAAGTGAAAGTGAAGGGATTGAAAAAGATATTCTATGCAAAAGAAAATGGAAAAAAGTTGGGAGCAGCTGTACTCTTATATCAGAAAAAATAGACTTTAAAACAAAGGCTATAATACAAGACAAAGAAGGGCATTACATAATGAGAGAGGTCAATCCAGCAAGAAGATAAAACTCTTACATATGTATGTACACCAAGCAGAGAATTATCAAGAAATATAAAGCAAACATTAATAGAGTTAAAAGAAAACACTGAAAGCAATACAATAATAGTAGGAGACTTTAACATCTCATACATCAATGGGTAGATTACTTTAGATAGAAAGTCAGTAAGAAAATATTGGCTGTAAATGATGCATTAGATCAGATAGATTTGATAGCTCTACACAGAACATTCCATCCAAAAGCAACATAACACATATTCTTCTCAAGTGCATGTGGAACGTTCTCAAGATAGATCACATGTTAGATCACAAAGCAAGTCTCAAAAAAATTCAAGAAGACTAAAATCATATCAAGTGTCTTCTCCAACCACAATAGTATGAAACTAGAAATCAATCACAAGAAAAAAAAAAAAAAAAACAGGGAAAACCACAAAAACAAGGAGATTAAACAACATACTACTTTACATCAATGGATCATCTAAAAAAAAAGGAGAAATAAAGAAAAAAATACCTAGAGGCAAATGAAAATGGAAATACTACATACCAAAATCTAAGAAGGAAGTTTATAGTAATACAGGCCTATCTCAAGTAATAAAAATCCTAAATAAACAATCTAACTTTATACATCTAAAGAAACTAGAAAAAAAGCTCAAAATTAGTAGAAGGAAGGAAATAATAAAGATCAGAGAATAAATAGAGATTTAATAAAATTTTAAAATAACAATGAACCTAAGAATTGCTTTTTTTAAAAGAAAATCAAAATTGATAATCTTTAGCCAGACTCATTAAGATTAAAAAAAAAGAGAGAAGACTCAAATAAAATCAGGGTTGAAAGAGAAGTTACAAATGATACCACAGAAATATAAATGATCATAAGAAACTACTACAAAATTATATGCCAATACATTGGACCTAAAGAAATGGGATAAATTCGGGGAAACATATAATCTTCTAAAACTAAAATCATGAAGAAATAGAAATTCTGAATAGACTGATTACTAGTAAGGACGCTGAAACAGTAATAAAAATGTCTCAAAGAGACAAAAGCCTAAGACCAGATGGCTTCACTGGTGAACTCTACAAAACATTCTTAAAAAACAGAAGAGAAGGGAAACCTACCAAATATATTTTATGAAACCAGTATTACCCTGATACCAAAACCAGACAAAGACACCAAAAAAGAAAAAAATGACATGCCAACATCCTTGATTAACACAGATGCAAAAATCCCCAACAAGATAATGGCAAAGCAAACCCAACAACACAGTAAAAGGATCACACACCATAATCAAGTGGGATCTATTCCAGGGTTGCAAGGATGGTTCATCACCCATACGTCAATCAACGTAACACATCACATCAACAAAATGATGGATAAATATCATACGACTATCTTAATAAAAGTAGAAAAAGCATTTGACAAAATTCGATATGCATTCATGATGTTACAAAACTCTCAACAAAGTGGGTACAGATGAACCCTACCTCCACATAACAAAGACCATGTATAAAAAAGCCCCACAGTTAACACAGTGCTCAATGGTGAAAGGGTAGAAGCTTTTCCACCCACATCAGGAAGAAGACAAGAATTCCCATGCTCACTACATTTATTAAACTTGGTATTGGAAGTTCGGGACAGCACAACTGGACAAGAAAAAAAAAATAAAAGGCATCCAAATTGGAGAAAAAGAAGTAAAGCCACCACTATTTGCAGATGACATGATACTATATATAGGAAGCCTTAAAGACTCCATCAAAAGCTATTAGAACTAATCAATGAATTCAATAAAGTTATAGGATACAAAATGAATGTACAGAAATCTGTGGTATTTCTATACATTAATAATCAACTCTCCGAAAGAGAAATTAAGAAAACAATCCTACTTACAGTTGCATCAACAAGAATAAAATATCTAGAAATAAATTTTGACCAAGGAAGTGAAAGATCTCTACACTGAAAACTCAAAAGTCACTGATAAAAGAAATTAAAGAAAACTATTTCTTGTTCATGAACAAGAAGAATTAATATTGTTAAAATGTTCATACTATTCAAAGCATCTACAGATTCAGTGCCATCTTTACCAAAACCCTAACAGCATGTTTCACCAAACTAGAACAAATAATTTTAAAATTTGTATGAAATCATAAAAGGTCTTGAATGGCCAAAACGATCTTGAGAAAGAAGAATGAAGCAGGAGGTATCATGATTCGTGACTTCAAACTATATTATAAAGGGTTAGTAATCAAGCAGTATGGTCCCGGCACAAAAGCACACACACAGAACTGAGAGCCCAGAGATAAACTCACATATATGTGGGTAATTAATTTATGACGAAGGAATAAAAAATGCAGTGAAGAAATGCATATCACTTCCATGAATTATGTTGGGAAAACTGGACAGCCATATGCAAAAGAATGAAACTAGACCATTATCTTATACCACACACAAAAATTGGCTCAAAATGTATTAAAGACTTAAATGTAAGACCTGAAACTATAAAATTTCTATGAGAAAACATAAGTGGTGACTTTATTGACTTTGGTCTTAGCGATGCTTTTGTGGATCTGACTCCAACCTAATAAATGGGAGATTTTACAAATCATACATCCAAGGAGTTAATATCCAAAATATGTACAAAGAACTCATACAATTCAATAACAAAAACCAAAAGGACCACCCCCTCCCCGAAAATAAAAAGATCAAAAAATGGGCAGAGGATCTAGAAAGATATCTTTCCAAAGAAGAAATACAGAAAGCCAACAGGTGCATGGAAGGATGTTCAACATCACTAATTATTAGGGAAATGCAAATCAAAACCACAATGAGAAATCACCTCACATCTCACACCTATTTGAATGGCTATTATTAAACAGAGAAGAAAGAACTAATGTTGGAGAAGATGTGGAGAAAAGTGAATCCTCATACACTGTTGGTCAGAGGCTCTAAACTGGTACAACCGCTAACGAAAACAGTATTGAGATTCCTCAAAAAATTAAAAATAGAATTATCATATTACTCAGCTATCCTACTTCTGGGTATGTATCTGAAGAACATGAAAACACTAATTCAAAAATATACATGAGCCCCTATGTTCACTGCAGCATGATTGACAATAGCTAAGATAGGGAAATAACCTAAGTGTCCATTAATGGATAAATGGTAAAGAAGGTGTGGTGTATTTATATATGTATGTGTATGTGTGTGTGTGTGTGTATATACATATATGTGGAATACTACTCAGCTATAAAAATGAATGAAATTCTGCCATTTGCGAGAACCTGGATGGACTCTGAAAGTATTATGCCAAGTGATATAAGCCTGATGGAAAAAGACAGATACTGTATTATTTCACTCATATATGGAATCTTAAACAAACAAAATAAAACAAAAACTTAGATACAGAGAACAGAGTCATTGTTACCAGAGGGGAAGGGAGTGGGTGAAATGAGTGAAGAGGGTCAACCGTATGGTGCTGGATGGCTACTAGACTTGTGGTCTGTGTATACAGATATTGAATCATGATGCTGTGTAACTGGAATATATATATTTTAAAATTCTTAGAATTAGGAGGAGGATCTCAGTAAACTTTAAGACATATTTATGGATGTTTGGCCACGGTGACTAAAGTCCTACAAAACGAGAAATCATTAACGTATTCTGTACTCAGCACTGCATGTTTAATATTGCATACAGTTATTTGGATACCCTTACACCTACTCAGTAATTACTGGCAATGAAGCAAAGTATCACCAGAAAAATATCCTGCTGTTACGAAGATGTATGACTTTAAAATCAGAAATTAGAGGTTAAAATATATGTATCTGACAAATGTAAATGAAATACTACATCTAACTGGTAAGGGGATTTCTTTGAATAAATCCTAGAGTTTGTAGTAAATCTCCACTTCAAGGTTTTTAAAGTACTTTCTAACATTACTGGTTAATTGCCACAAAACCAAAATTTGGAAAGAGAAGGAATGAATTCACTTCCATTTTTAGGACAGAAAACAGAGTGTTGACCTGAAAACGGTGGTGTTGCTCTACCTCAGTAAAATGGGGGTTTTAAAGAACCATCAGGAGGTTAAGGAAGACAACTCTCTCCCTAAGGAAGCTGTTCTGCCACCTTCTCCATCTCCACGTACTTACAGCCCAGCCTTAGCACCAGGGATTCAGAAATTCTGGACAAGTTCTTAATCAGTCCAGAAGGCATGGCCCCACTGGAGAGATAGATGCCAAACCTTGCCCTCTCTCACAGTCTAACTGAGTCCAGTCATCAGGCTATTCCACAACAGCTGAAAACCCACCAGCCACAGAATGACTAAACAAACTGTAGGAACACTGGACTGTGGAAGTCTATCCAGCAGTTATCAATAACACCAAATTCCAAGTGTGTCGGCACACAAAGATCCCTGAGACATACTGCTGAGTGAGAAGCAAGTTACAGTATGATATATACACTGTGACATTATTAATGTTAAAAACACAAATGACACAATATTCTTCTGCACATAACTGGCTTGTTGAAAAACATGACTTACTGCACTATGTATATAGAATTGCTTTATTATTTTTTTCAATAACTGTATTTAATGGTGTTGAATCTCCTTGTTCAAACCCTCATGATACGCAGGACAGGTCTCCTAGCTTTCTGATCACTTTCGCATATTAACACTCCAGTTTAGTCCTCTACATATATCCCAGCTTAAATCACCAAGCTCACACCTTTGCTCCTACGTCATTCATCTTGACCCTGGCTGGGGGGCGTGGAGGGGGGAGGACGCCTGGCTTGTTCTTTTGCGTCTTCTCCTCACCCTCCCTCTTCTAGGTCTCTCTCTCAACTCCAGCACACTGGAGTAGAGAGGTGGGATTAGAGTTTCTGTACCTTTGAGGTCTTCTCTTGGTTGACACAGTCTGGCCTCTGAGGCCATTGAGTTGACTGACATCTTTCTTGAGAAACATGAGTAACCTCTTTCTGATGGAGAAGAGAGGCTCTGATGTGACCTCTACTGACCCACCTTCCTAGTGGTCCAAACCACATTCTCTTGTTGACAGGGTCTCCTCTTCTGGAAGTCAGCCACCTCGGTCAGACCAACAAGAGTATTCAAGCCACCTTCCTCCATGTCCACCGGAGGCATAGAAAACTCTTTTATCCTTGCCAAACCAAACAATGTGCAACTGCTTCATTTTGCCCTCTCCATCCAAATTTCTTTTCACCTTGCTCAAACAGGTGCTGAGTGAGAATCAAGTCCACTCCTCAAGAAGATGTCCAATCAGGGAATCAGAAGTCAGTCTCCCCTTCCTGTAGACACCCTCAGAGTAGACAAGTGTTTCTCTTGGAGCCTTTCTCCTTTGACTAGAGGCTAAAGCATCTCCTCTGACTGCCCACAGAGATGGAAGGAAAAACCCACAGCACTCTCTCTAAACCAACAAGCCACTTCCCCACTTCCCTTCTTATGCATCTTGAGGGAGGATTTATAGGGTGTTGGTAACAGGGTCAGTTCTACTGCTTCTTAAAGAATCCTGCAAGGAGGCTCCCAGTGACTCCTCACCTGCACACCCATGTACCATCCTGTACCAGACAGCTATACGTCTGTAAAAAATGAACTGGTTGACAGTGTTCTCCTCTGGGTAGGAACATGAGATGGTAAGTTGTAGTAAACAGGTTTTTAGTCTGTCTGTATTGTTTGAGTTTTTGCAAAGAGAATGTTTTTATATATTTCATTCAATAATTCAAAAGAAAGCTGGCTTGCCTCTAGAGATACCATGGATGGTTTAACCAAAAAAGCTAAGGTTGGAGCCTTAGCCCTGACTACTGTATCATGCTGAGTGCCACTGACTCTGCATCGATAGATTTTCCCAAAGTTTGATGGAGGAACCACACTCTCTCCAAGAGCATAAAGTGGCAAGTGGAGCCATGGAACACAGCACAGACTCCCTTCACCCATGTTGCTGAAGAGACACAGACTACAAGTCCGTGTTTCCCTCCAGGTCCCACCTGCTACCATTCTGTGTGATCATCTGCTAGACTCTGGCTAACGAGAGCAGCAGACACCCCGCAGGGCAGCAGGGGCAGTCTGGCAGGAGTGTCCGGAGGGAGAAGATAGCTTTGTTTTGTGACGCTGAATGCCACGTGGAATTACCAGTTGTCAGGGCTTCCTGACAGGCATTTAGAGAGCTGGGAGGTGACTGAGTCAACATGCAAGAGGCCTGGGACGCTCTCCTGTGTGTTATTCTGCATCTCCAGAATAAGAGAAGCTCCCCAAGGCACTTCTGTTGGCAAGGAGAGAAAGTAACATAGCCAGCTTCTACCAGGGTGGCAATGGGCACGTGAAAACATAGTTTTTACATCTTTGCCAAGACTTAAGAATCGCAGTGGTTATCTGGAAAGGAAAGGAGTCTACCACCTCTAGCAAGCTTCACTGACATTGGACAGCCAATTCAAAAGAGATAAAAAGAGAAATCTGAAGTTTTCAGATAACAGCACAAGTAATGTGATTTTGGTTCAAGACAAGTTTGTGCAGCTCTCTAAAAGCTGGTCCAAAATTTCCTCCATGACTTTGTCCTTGAACATCTAATTACAAGAGAGATGTGATTTTGTTGTTATTGTTTTAGAAATTACAACACATGCGCTTTCATTCCTAGCTTTCTGTCTGAGTTTCCATTAGGATATCTCTTTGATCAAAGACATACAAAACTTGGTGCTGGAAAGGAATCTTAGAGATAATCGACTATAACCATCTCATTTTGCAGATATGGAAAGGAGGGATGTTAAGCTTGCTGCCTGAGGGCTCACTGTGTTACAGCAGGAGAGGCAGTACTCAAATCCAGCTCCCCAGATTCCCAGCTCTATCATCCTTTGCCACAAACGCCTGCCTCTAGCCCCACAAAGGAACAGCTCTGAGAGTCATAAGTTACCCTCCCGACCAGTGTTCTCCAACATCAGTGCTGACGGTAAAGAATAATAAAAGTACCTTAAACGTTTACAGATCATAACAATCACAGTACTTTCACAAACACAACCTCATTTGATTGCAACTCTAAGAAGCAAGCAGCACAACCATCACTGGGCCCATTTTACAAATATGGTGACCAAGTTCAAGAGATTATATGGTTGGCTTAAAATCATGCAGAAACTGTCAGCTCTGATCTTAGTTTAATTTTACTTCCATATCATTAATCACAAGTCTTTGTATTTTCCACAAGTTTTTAACATCATAATTTGACTACTTTACACCTGAACTTCATGTTTTATTCATCTCCACATGGATAAGCTTCAGGTCAACCATGTGTTTATTTTCAGATGTGCCTGCTAGAATTTTATTGTGAGAATATGGCGTACTGAAATTAACAGAAGCCACACAGCCTCAAAGAAGCTCAATATTCATTTTGTACTAATTCTCACTTCCTCAACTTGGGCTGGATGCCTTTGGAGAAGGGTTTCAGTCTGTGCAAACTGAGAGATACAACAGAAGAGCACGGCCCACGACCGGAAGGTAGGTGCTCCCAGCATCTCTCTTCCTGCTTGAGCCCCGAAGGCCTCTGCCTATCTCCTGGCTCATTACCCCCAACAAACACGCATCAGGGCACCCTCAGTTGGCTCTGTGAACAGTAAAACAGATGAGCCACACCAGGCAGGCCTTGATACACGGCTTGCTCAGCTTCTGGTGCCTCCTGCTTCGTACCTTCAATACACACCACTTGGCCATATTAATTTCTGTCACAGGGAGGAGACTGGTCAGTGAAATCTAAATGGGCTTTTCCTATTTATTGATACAATTTCGTGGCAAGAGCAATTTTCAGAGCTTATTTTCCACTCCATTGAATTCCATGTTACTGCAAATGAATCTATTCCTCGGTCAGTGCGATGGCAAAACACAGTTGTAAGTGCTTTATGCTTCATTTGGATAAAGAGTTCAGGATATTACCAAATATAAAAGGAACTCAAGGGCCATATTTCATTAGGAAGCTGTCTCCCCTGTTAATAAAACCTGATGTTGGTGGTAGACATGTAAAAAAAAAAAATCAGAGCAGAGACTGGTGGCTCTGGCTGGCAGTCGGTAAGACAGACCCGTGATTGCAACGTCACCTGAGCAGAGAGGAATACACCACATCTCCCGTCAAACCAGTAGCAACACTCCAGCCTGGGGATCAGGAAGAAGCTGGGTCGTAAGCTGGATGTTTCATAGAAAGCTGGAAGTTTCATAGAAAGCTGGAAATCCCACCCCAGGCCTAAGTATGTTCTTCTTTGGGTGCTAGCTTGGCTGCCATTAAGAGAAGGCTCTCGCTAACACCAGTAAGTGTAGGAGGTACCAGGTAAGCCTGTTGTGGGCGAATGCATTGTGGCCTTAAAAAATGATGCATTAAAAAAGGGATGCATTTCCTGTATTTTAACTGTTTATTGGATCTAGGAAAAGGTAGTCCCATCTCATTTCTCAAATGGGAAAACTCAGGAGCAGCCCCAGGAATCAGTGAAGAATTGAGTCCTTTATAAAAACTAGATAATTCTCAAATTAGAGGCCCCTGAACATCGTACATAAAGGGTGAGACAGCTCTCCCTTCTGCATGTGGACTCATGGCCTAGTCTTTTCTGTACCCGTCTCTGTAGTGAATGACCCACATCATAACACTCTCCACCAAATTATAGCTCATTCACATCAAAGCTGGTAGCTCATTTTATTCAGCCACCAACTCTTGAGAAATGGTAAGAGTTACTGGCTTCTACAGGCGATGTGAAGAGTACCTTCAAAATCCAGGTATTTTTTGAACAGGATAAAAATTTTCTCTTTTGTCAGTTACCTGACAGGTAAATTATATCCCATCCTCCACCCTCACTGAACTTCCCTGAAACTCCCACGGCCAGGTCAAGCGTTCTGTCACTGACCGAACTCCCTCTCAGCACCTTCCTGTTAGGTAGATTCATGGTCTTTGCCCTCCTCTGACCTCTGAATTTCTGTTTCCTATCTTAGAGACAAGCCTTTATCTAAATGAACATTTCTAATGCCAAAGTTACGATAGATCATCGAACTCACTTTTGTGTCACCCAAGAAGGAATGAGGCCTCCTCTGCAAACCCTTGTTTCATCTGACCACCTACTTTGTTTATGCCAAGAAAGCAGCTTCAAACCGAGGCATGAGGGACACAGAACCTGCTCCAGGATCAAGACTCAGTGCAATACTCCTGCTATGGAGGGTTCTAAGCCCTGATACACTGTATTCCAAGCTGATAAAGTCCAGATTCTGCCTTCCCCCTTGTGCTTAGCATGAATCCTCCCATCAGGATTCATCTGTACATAACTTCTGGATACTGACGTCTGCTTTGGCCACGTTCCTGCCTATGCTTTCTGTCCAACTGGGTCTTCTGAACCTCAGGCCAGCCCTTCCAACTGCTCAGCCCTTGTCATGACCCTCAGTGTGTCCAGACCCTCCACACTCTTACCTCAGGGCCAAAACCTGGCTCTGCCTCTTACTAACTGAGCAAGCTATCTTGACTCTCTGAGCCTTATCTTCCCCATTTATAAGATATAAACCCCATTTATAAGAGTTTAATAATACGCATCTTATACAGCTGTTGTAAGAATGAGATGACATAAGATGCCCACTTCTAATAGGGACCAAATAAACATTATTTCCTTCTCCTCTACCTGGTCTTTGCTTAGTGTTCAAGCATGGTTGGCTCATGTTGACTCTCTGATACCATTTCCTCCCAGAGTCACAATTCACCGGAGTTAAAAAACAGCCAGAAATTAACCCCTTGGGCTTCAGGATGTAATGAATTTGATTCAAGGTGCAGTAGCTTGGAAATATTCACATCAAAGCCAACTTGTAGCTAAATCTCATCCAGATTTAGATTTAACAGCTATGTTTTGGAAAATTTGTATCCTGACATAGGTGAGATACTCTGTCACGATGTTTCTCTCTTGAGTTTTTTAAAAGGCACTTAAGAAAAAGTCCAAAATCATTTTGTCTGAACAAAGAGAGAATAAAAAAATCATTGGCTATATTTTTTATTCATAACTTGATCAGTACAGGCAAAGCCTCCTCGAAGAATTAGTGATGACTTACCATTGGCTCTCACCCATCATTAGGGCACAGTATTGATTGCCACGTTTCCCCAGTTAGACTCCCCAATTATGATTTTTCTACCCATTCTCCTTAACTTCGTCCCTATGTCCTCGTTTGAGATGAGTATAGTCAAAGTAAGATCATCAAAGAACTCTTAGATCCCAGTAACATTTGCCCAGGAAAAACTAATTTTGGTTTTTAAGTATTTGTTTGATATTCATGAATTCATTTATACGTTATTTTAAAAATAGACATTTATTAAGCACTCATCATGCAAAACTCACTGAGCTACATAACAGTCACTCAAAGACCTTGACCTGAATAAAGACTCTCTCTGTTGGGGAGGCCAAGATGTAAGAGAGAACTCTCATACCATTCATTGAGTGTGACAGAACAGTATGACGACTCTTCGATGTAGGTATCTGGAGGGTTCTCGGTTTTACAAGTAAAGCCCAGAGTCACAACTCAGGGGCTGATAGTTTATACTCCCAATCGTCAACTATCTTACGTGATGAATCCAATATTTTCCTAAAGAACTGCAATACACTGAAAAGTCTAATGAGAAAAGAGTATTCACGTTAGTGTTGTGAAGGAGACGTCATCATGGTAGTAGGATGGGGCTTGGACCACGATGGGACTATGAGCAACAATAAAGGAGCATTGGGCACAGTGGTGGATGAATTTCTCCTCAACAGTGGTGAGCAAGACCAGGGGAAAGCCATAGACAAAACACCAAAAATTATATGAGTGCTTGAAGTTTAGACCTCCTTTCAATTAAGGGAAAGGCAAAAAAAAAAAAAAAAAAAAAAGCCAAAGTGACTGAATATTTATCCAAAAAACTTGAAGAAAAAACGTGATAGAAGGGACTTTATTACCTCAGTAAATAAGATTAAAATTTCTTCCACTGGTAGGATTTGAGAGTTATTTGAGATTTAACTAAGGTAAATTCAGATGTAAGTAAATAAAGTTCCACTTACGCAGTAGAGTCTGTCACTATGAAATTCATGCCATGTACGCAATCATAATTTTTTTTAACTGTACTAGATGGTGATCTCTTTGGAAGAAAGATTTAGACTTTTTTATCTTTTGAAGAGTGGGCAGAGTATGGATTTTAGGAATCAGACAGGCGTTCGAGTTTTAGCCCTGTCGTTTATTGTCTGCACAAATTTCTGCAGTCTCTGTTCCCTCTTTTGAAAACCGTAGATCACGTAAGTTACCACGTACTAAAGATATTGTGAAGATCCAATTCAATAATATGCAGGAGGTATCTGGCACTCAGATGTCTAATCAATATTTTTTCCCAGTATCTCCTCCTCCCTCAGCACACAGCAAAGAACACAGCACACACTGATACTCAGTGAACATGTGGCTTCCCCTGCCTGTAGCATGCTCCCCACTAGCACTGCCCGGCATGATCCTGGAACAGTATCTCCTTCCTCTCCCCTAGAACGTTCCAAGTGGCTCTTAGTTAGATTTGCTATGCCCTTCCAGGAACCTAATGATGTTCATGTTCTTATCCCCGTGTTTCAGATCAAGAACGAGGCACAGGACAGTTCAGCAACGTCTTTAAAGTCGCACAGCTGGTTAAGATCACGGAGACAAGCTCTTTCCAACTTCAGAGTCTATACCCCTACCTACTTTCCCCTCCTGATTCCAGGTCCTTCCAATTCCAAGCTCGTACTTCTTCCACAGCATCACAGTCCTCCCTTCCACAGATCAGTTTTCCTTCTTACAAATTCCTCATTCGGTCTGAGGTAGCTTTGCTGAAGTTAAACTCAAAGCTCCCAGGGAAAGAACTCTGTGATTCTCAGCTCCAGGAAGCACACTGGCATGCAGCCACTCTTTCAAATGTCTACCAACTCAGCCAGTAAGCTCTTAGTGAGAACCAATATTTGGTCTTGAGTTCTGAAGGATGCTGGAACTCCAACTGAGGATCTTGAGCTACAAAGACAGATGGGGCACTGAAATTAGCCTAATCAATGACATGCAGGTCCTTTAAATTCCTATGTTCTCTCTGGAGAGCTCAGCACAGCTCAGGTGCTGAGCCAGGACAGGGCTCGGCAGTCCAATCCAAGGAGAGAGAAGAATTCAAAGATACCTCCCTTCTCAAACAAAAACTTCCTTGGATCTTCTCATTTAGGAGGTGATAGTCAGCAGTGTGTCCCGCCATACCCTGAATATCGAGGTGAGGGTCTCTGGTCCTCCAAGGCTGGCCCTTTCCAGCACAACACAAGCTCTATGAGAGAGAAGGGCTCATTCTCCGTCGTAGCCCCAGTGCCTAGCACAGGGCCAGGGATACTGTGTTTCTCAATAGATAGTCATTGTATTCATGATTAAATGAGTTTCCCTTCTCAGTTTGAAAACTCTGATTCAAAAACACTGCATTCTTTCCTCGTTGACTCAGTTTGGCTGGGCAGGGGGAGGGAAGGGAAGTGACGTCCATTGACCATGATTCTTTCTCAGGCACGTTGTTTTCTACGCATGATATTTAGTCCTCAGAACAAATTCTGTGAGGTAGACAATTACTACTCCACCTGTAGATAAGAAACTGGATCTTACAGAGGTAAGGTAATGAGCCCAAGATAGCACAGCTGGAAGCAATGTCTATGCTGATGATTTTTCTGTCCTTGTGGAACAGTTCTCACGAAGCCTAAAAAATTGATTAATTTTCATGGTTTGCCTCCTCTTCAATGCTATTAGATAGTTTGATCTAATTATCATTAATAGCAGGTGTGACTTTATTTTTTTTTTTAGCACTTACCGTGTGCCAGGCATTGTTCTCACGCTTCATATGTATTAATACATTCAATTATTTCCACATCCCTCGAAGATTAGTGATATTATTGTTCCTATCTTACGGGTGATGGATGGATGGGAAATTTGAGCAAAAACAACTTATCTAAGGTTATATATCTAATAAGCAGTGGGTCCACATTTCAAATCTAGGCTTTCCACTTCCTGAGCTCTTAAACACTCTGCTGCACCTTCTCTCTGAAATCCACCTATGTTGGATGTGTGCAAGGAGCAGCCCAGGGCTGCCAAAGACCAGCCAGTCCCCACCATGGCACCAAAGAACACCCCTGAACTCATCATCACATCCTAGATGTTGGTTACCAGCAAAGTAAATCTGGCAAAATCTGGACTGATTTGAATTGGGTAAGTTCTGTTTCTTTCATATATACGGACTAATTGGTGACATGGCCATCCTTTTTGTCTTCTCAGTGTAATCATAGCTGGGACCAGTTTTCTTATTTTTTAAAGAAAGTCTTAACAGTTGTTGATCGCACCAAGCTTTATCACTGATGATCATTCTGCTCAAAGTCACTAGATGCTGACATTTTAAGAAACTTCAGAGAGTCAATGACACAGCTCAACCCACTGGCACATTATACTGTGAAGTGGCTCAAGATGTGAATCAGACAGAATAGCTAAAATTCCAGATGCATAAAGTATGGAGGGCAGAATCCTCTGAGGAAACAAGAGAGGACCAGTCAGGCAGAGATGATTCAAAGTACAGAAGAATCTCCGTTCAATTTCCTCATCTACCCACCTTCATAAAAACTCTACTCTTGCCCTGCCCTCAAAGCTAAAAATGAGAGTAATCCTTAAATAGGAGGCTGAAATTTGATTTTCTGGTGACCTACATCATGTAAATACAATAAGTAAAATTAAAAAAATTTATTGTAGCTATCTAACCAACGTGGGAATGGTATTTTTTTTTATTAAATTCTCAAGAGTGACCTGAAGATTTAACCAAATTATGCTGGGGATGTGGGTAAAAAATGTTTTTTACCCCCACAGAGAGCAGCTGCTTTTTGAAATCAAGGGCACTGACCAGCGGATGGAGTCTCTGCAATTAACCTGAAACTGAAGAAGGCCACCTAGAACATAATTGACACCATTCCTATTCCTGGGTCAGGCCAAACAGGAGCCGTAATGATGAGATTCTTCTTCACATCTGTTCTTGTAACACAGCCGGAGCAGGAGCAGCCATTCTCTACCACTAAGGGTTAACTCTCCCTGGTCCACAAAGGCCTGGCTCTCTCTTCATTTTCCTTTTTCTCCCTCCCTCCCCTCAGCCATCACCACCCCCCACCACCGCCCACCAACCCAAGACAATGCACTGAGATAACCACATTCCAGGATGACAGCAAATACCCTCTAGGGGTCTCAAAGACTGTCTTATTCCAGGCAGCTTTGAGGCTGGGGTCAGCGAATCACAATCTCACAAATACTCACAAAGAAACTAGAAATACTGTTCCCAGTGAGTATAATAAGCTGAAGACGGACAAGGGTACAAACCCAGCCATGTCGTCTTCTCCAGCGTCCACAAATCAAGCTGAATTGGACATAAAGAAGCACCATTCCTGTGTTTAAGTCACCACGTGACCTCAGACAAGACACTTCATGTCTCTGGGTCTTCATTTCCTCACTCATAATGAGAGGACATTGGGTTATTAAATTAGAAGGATGACCGTGGACTGCTCTTCCTCAAATACGCTATGATTCAAAATACAGTCATATTGTTTCATTTGTGTAGATTCATAAATTCATATTTATTCACACAGCTTGAGGACCCCGAGCCATTTTATTTTAGTGAAAACGTGTATACACTCTGAAGTGTCTGAGCATTAGGGATCAGCTTCTTGGGAATAGATGGGGTTAAATGTAGATTTCGTGTTTTTATACTGAGGAGTAAGTTTTTTTAAAAAAAATCAGCGTGACACATTTGGAAAAGGGGGTGGTTGGGAAGGATGGATGAAGGAGACATTATTGGTGCAAGTGTCCAGGAAACAAGCTTATAGTTGTCAGTGGTAGGTGACCTATATTCATAATTTATTATTTACTACTGATGTTCATCTAACCTGTTGGAAGCAGATGCATGAGGTCCCCGTCCTAGGGAGCAGATCAAGGACAGTGATAAGCAATACTGACTTACACCAATGTCATCAATTCTAACTAAAACATAAGCACTGGGCCAATTTAACAAGCACATCAACCAGCACAGCACGTCTGCACAGAGGGACTTGATGCTACTGAGAAAGGATAGAAATTTTTCCTGAAGCTTTGCTGAGCTTTACAGAGATGCTTTATGGGCAGAGGAGAGGGCTAGCTTTGCTGAATGGACAAGATACACGCTACATTGAATACAGGTTTTGTTTTTTTTTTTTTAACCATGTTACCAAGGTTGCTTACATAAGTTTGGGAAGATAGGAGGGTTCATTGAGTTAATAACAAGAATTATGAAAGTAGCTGAACCCAGGAAGAAGACCATAAGTACGGCCAAAGCTATTCTGAAGTCTAGACTACCTCGCTGCAGTGGTCCCTAGTGTGCTATTTGGCATTCCTTTTAATTTCCCTTCAGTTGTAATGAGATAACCAAGGTTTATAATACAGTAAATGTACAATTAAATGCAGACGATATGGTATTCCTGGCAGCACAATTCAGGATGCTGGGTTTATACTGCAAAATATCATGACCACTTTGAACAGAGATTTGTTGCTCAAGGAAATCAAATCTCTAGTAAAACGGGTCACTTATAAAAGTCTTATTAACTTTGGTGGTGATTGGGAAATTTAGCCATTTCAAGCATCTTTTATTGACTAATTCACTTAATAAATAATTTTTGGACACTTACTGTGTGTCAGGCACTCTGCTGGGTCCTGAGCACAGAGCAATGCCTATTCACATGCACCTGACATTCTATAGGGGAAACAGTAAGCAAACATTAATACACAGAAAAGTTGTATATTAGGGTAAGTTCTACAGAAAACAAGCAAGGAGATGCTATAGGAATAATGGAGAAAGGCAGCGTTTCCAGCCAGTGCTACTGAAATGAGCTGGATGCCTGAGGAAATTATCTAAGGAAACTGGTACAAGCCTTTTTGGCTCCCTCATCTGAATCCCTGAGGACACAGGACTGGTAGCTGCCACTCTGGCAGCAGGATACCCAGGGTTATGAATCAAAATAACCTGGACTCAATTCTTGGTTCTGCCAATGGCTAACTGTGATTAAGGGCAAGTCACCGGCTTCCATGATGGCTTTTCTCATAGACAAGGTGGATAATCCCTGCTCTGCTTATTTCTATCATGGCAGAAGCGAGGAGCAAATTGATAGGAAATGATAAACTGGTACACGAATGTTAAGTTGTGCTATAATTAATCAACCCTAGGAATTTCACATCCTTTCTCACACCTTCAAGATGCTGATCATGAAGATATTATCCTTTTTTTTTTTCCTTTCTGGCTTTCCATGTACAATGCCAGGAATGTAACTCTGCCTTCTGGAAAAACGCACCCTCTGACATACGGTGTATGCAAACATCCATCTGCGGGCAAGAGAGGCATGGTAAGCGCTCTGCGCATCAGGAGTGGGAGTCTGCTCGTTAGTCAGTTGTTTGAGGCCTGGGTGGTGACTTCTTTTCAGTTTTCAGGTTATATAAGGAAATAATCAGTAAATAGAAAGATTGCCTCATTATGCAAAGTGAAATACAATCCGCCTTAGAAAGGAGAATCGTGCCGGGAAGCTTGCTGAACAGACTCTGCCTCCAATTAAGCTCAGATTATAGAGCTGTGCTTTAGCTGAAAATCCATTCTCCAGAATGGCTTACATTTCAAGGGACATGGTCAACATGGTAATGACAATGTTATCCTGCTGTTTTCTGTAATTCCTTTTCCCAAGGAACTCGGAGTACCATCCTTGTCTTAGCTTTTCTCTTCAGACCCAGTTGGGAAAATGATGGGTAGAGATTCTGCCCTCTACACCCCTAAACAGAACCAACAGGGAAATAATGCTGTGGGGTTTGCCTGGAGCACCAGGGTGGGAGCTGAAGTCAGGCTCCAGGTGCTTCCTCCTCAGCGTTATCAGTTAGCACCTTTGAAGTGCTGATGCCTATACAGTGTTATATTAAAAGTTATAAATAACAAAGAAGCTGGTTTGGCCTCTGAGACAAGAAAGATGCTGGTGGGGAAAAAAAAGAAAAGCACCTGAATACACGTTGAACAAATACACAGACTAAATCCTGGGGCAGCCAAGAGGCATCTCATAAACATTACCATTGTGTCCCACCAGCCACAGTTCCAAAAGACCAACAGTCTATCAATACTGTATTTCATGGAATTGAAGGTGACCATCAAGCCACACCATTATCTTTCCTTACCACTACAGAAAAAAATTCCACCAGACTCTGACACGTTGCTTTCTTAACCTTAATTGTAGGACATATATTGATTTTAGAGATGTTAAAATGTAGGGGGAAATGCATCTTAGATTAATCGATAAATCTGTTTTTAGCACACCTCTAAAAAGACACACAAGAGCTAGGGAAGTCTCAAGAAGCTGCCTAGCTAATTTGATAAAATTTGAGGTTCTTCTCTATGAGAAAAAACAAGGCCTCTTTAGAAAAAAAACAGGAACTTGAGGGGTGAGTATGAAAGACACCTGAAAAATCACACAAGGTACAGGGAGGGCACAGGACACAGGACCCAGGGATCAAATCCTAGAAACCCAGAATTAGCAGGAGTTCCTATAGGCTTAAAGGAAGAAATTTCCGAAACAAAAGGATGTGTTATTTCACACAGCAGGCACTCGACATAAGGAACCCATTACCCCTAGAGACAGCACACACTAAAAGAAGATCATTTGGTTCAAAAAGGGTTTTAGATAAATTCAGACGGTAGATCCATAAGGGGGTCCACCCTCTATACACTTAAACACTCTTATTAAGTCATCACTTCAGCTTTTTCCTTCTGTGCTAAATAACAGTGCTTCTTCTAGCTCTCCCTAATAGTCCCCATTTTCCAATCCTTCAATTTTATCTGTCTTCCTTTAAATCAGTGGTCCCTTTAAGTGAGTCCCCCACCCTGACCTTTTCATTAGCCCTTAAAAACATCATGGAAAGTTCAGGTATAATGTAACCCCAAGTCACTGTCAGAGTTTGAAGCTCACTGAAGGCAGAGACGTATCATCTTTATCTTTGAAACTTCACAGCGCCCAGCACAGTGTCTGGGATAAAGTCCCCCCCAACAGATGAGTGAATGAAGGAGTAGATGTGTGTAACCCTTGTTCTCTGGAACCCACCTGGGTTGCCTCGTTGTCCCCTGTTCTGTGTGGATCGTCTACGTGTGTGATGGCAGATTTCGGGGTGGGTATTGCGGAGAAAGGAGGGAACAATATGTTTACTGAAGAGGGATTTGCATCTGCTGCCAAACGCCCTGGATCCCCAAGTTCAGTTATAACTCCTATTACAACTATCTTAAGGGGAGCTCAGGGAATATGGGAGCTCAGCCTTGAACCCCATAGTCAGGTGTCTGTTCTTGCCACAAGACTGAAGTTAAAAGAACAGATGAGGTAGACAGGTAGAAAACGTAAGTAGGCAGGCAGAGTTGTTCGTTTTTGTTGTGGGAGGGGAAGAGAGATTTCTTCCCACAGATTTTTCCTTTCTAAAAAACCTTTTCTTTGCATGATCTACATGATTTTGCAGATGTCCATGGGGGCTCAGCCAACAGCCTTCTGCAGGTGAGGCAGAGGGAGTTTAACTGAGCTGTCTCCACACCTGCAGGGTTTCTAGTCCACAGAGAGTCGGAAACTGTGCAAAGCTATGAAGTGCCCACAGGGCCACAAGTGAGACTGGAATGCTAGAGGTTGTCTGATGCGGCGAGGGGTTAAAAACACGAGGAGATAGCAGACTTAGAAGACTGGCTTCTTTTTTTTTAAGGGAACTACATTCAATATCTTGTAGTAACCTACAATGAAAAAGAATATGAAAACAAATGTATGTATGTATATGTATGACTGAACTGTTATGCTGTACATCAGAAACTGACACAACATTCATAGTAAACTGTCTATACTTCAAAAAAAATGAAAAAAAGAAACTGGCTTCACTTCCTCTTAAAGTAAAGGGTGGAGGGAAGTTCTCTTAATTAGAAAGACTATCAATTAACCCAAAGGTGACTTTGGTGACTTGAACAGGAGTCATCCAACAAGCCTGACCTGTATCCCAGTGGAACCCAGCTATGGCCTGGAATAAAGCACATGAGTGGCATCATTTAGGAAACACACACAAAGCAAAAGGACAGCTAATGCTTCTGTGAACTCAAGGATCATGTCCCTTTGGCCTCCTTACTCAGCAGTCTAGATTCCTGCCGATGGAGAAAAACTGAAGGAAAAATAATTATTCACACGTTCACATGTATATGTGTGTATTTATTTCTTCAAAGCAGTTTCGTAACATCCTTTTGAGACAGGTTCTAAAACCTCACTTTCACAACAAAGCTCCTTTATGGGCACACTTGTCTTTCCGCAGTGGCCTGAGTTAGCACTTGCCGTCGTGTTCCTTTACACACCACACTTACAGACATGACACCATGTGAGAATGAAATGCTTTGCGGCTGGTCACCTCTGTCTTGTTACACAGGATTCATGAGGCCCGAGGGGCAGCCCTCATCACTGGCCCTAAGCCTGATGGCAACATTTTATACATTTTCTCTTTCTCCTTGTTAAGGAATTGAGGATTCATTTTATCTCATTATTATCTATGGATTTTCCTTTCCTCCTGCCATATTTGCTAAGTATTTTTTTAAGTAGAGGAATATTGCTTAAGAACATCTTTTGTGACATGTACATGGGTCTGTGTGCATGTCTGTCTTTACGCACTTGTGTGTGTGCATGCACGTGTGTGCATCCGTGCATGAGCACTTGTGAGTCTGTGTGAGTGGTTGGGACGACCTGGGGACACACAAGGGACAAATCCTAGCCCTAGGTTTAAAAAAAGCTATTTCCTCTAAGCACCGATCCCACTTGTCCACTGTGCACCTTAAGCAGGTTTACATTCTTCAGGAAGCACAAAGGGAGTGGCTACTTCCTGCTATACACACTGGTCACATCTGTGTGTTTCCTAAACCTTCCCTCTCAGCTGAGTATCATTTATCTTCCCAGACATTTCGCCTCCACAGACGTTTCGAGTTTCTGCATCACTCATAGGACAATGACAGATCATTTGGTGCCCCTGAGCTTCTAGACATGGGTTTGTCTTCTGTTAGGTCCAGTGAACCAAAACCAGGAACTGTTCAAGACATTCATACTTATGGAACACCCTTCAAGTATAGTGTGGAGAAAGAGGGAAGAGATAGAAAACTAAGGAGACCTTTTGAGATCCAGGCTCTTACTGCTTGCCTTGACAATCTTTGTAGGGACCAAAAAACAAAAAACAAAACAAACCACCAAAAAACCAAACTTTCTATTGTGTGCAAGGAACTGTTTGACAGTCTCAGAGAGCTTCCATATCTACTACTATGTTAATATAAAATGGCTTTTTTCAGCCCTCAATTTTTGTATCTGTGATTTCTTACCTACATGTTATAAATGAAGAAACTGAAGCGCTGAGAAGTTGAATAGCTGGTCCAAGAGCAACAGCGGAGAATGAGGGCAGAGAGTAGATTCAATCCCAGTCAAACAGGGAAGTACCAAGTGGGAGCTAGGAGCATGGCATCCAGAATCCAGTGCCCTCAGATGCCACAAGTGCCCTCAGATGCCACAAGTGCCTTCTACTAACATTCCCCCTAATGGGAAGTCTCGGAGCCTCAGTCACCTGATCACGAATGAGGGTAGTTTCAACCTCATAGGAGCTGAAAAAATGACTGAATGAGATAATGAACGTAGAGTCCTAGGCCGATTGCCCAACCGATATTAAACTTACAATAACATTTACTGATATTTTATTCTTATATTTTATAGTGTTATTCCCAAAGAGAACCTTTGAAAGTTTCACATTATCCCAGGATATTGCATGGTTCACTCTGCCAAAGTGCATAGAATTTACAGATTACTCAGAAGAAATAGAAAGGTAATTTTTCTGTGATAAAAAAGCTTAGCATAAGGTGTTTATGAGCTGAAAATGTTTAATAAAAAGGTAATAGAAAACAAATCACCAAATCAATTGTTACCTGGGGAAATAAAAAAATTAAAGGAATATCTTTAATTACATTTGTAAGCTTCTAAATTCTAAAAGTTACTGGGGTCTAGCCTTCCTTGCATACCCTTAAAAATTAATCCTGGTTGTGACCTATATTCCACACAGTGATCGTTCAAGCATTATCCTCTGCTTTCCTGAAACTTTCCACTCTGCTTGAATGCGAGGGACATTTTTACTTTGAATTTTGGCATCACCCATCTTCAAGGGAGGCCTAAGGAGATGTCTAGAAAGATAAAGACTGAAATATGTATCCTTCAGATTTAAATCACGCTTCAGTTAGCTTTCACTGCACAATTGACCAACCCCAAAACGTAGAGGCTTAGAAACATTACCATTTATCTAACTCATGATTCTTCTAGGTGGTTCTTTTGGCCTGGACTGGGGTAGATTCAGTGAATCTCAGCTAGGAGTGTCACATTACACTGAAATGAATGATCTGTTAACCTGCCTCAACTCTGACAGGGCCCGAAGGATATAAATTGAAAGCTGGTAAATGCTTTTTTTAAGTTACTAAATTAATGAGTTAACAAATTAATGGATGAGAAAGTGAAGTTTTCTGCCCTTGGCTTTTCTTGGACACTGTGGTGTAGGGCTCTCTCTTGGAGAATTACAAAGAAATTATTTTCCCCAGCAACCTCTCAACATTCTTTTTCTCTTGGGTTGATCCAGTGCCTCTCAGTTAGAAACATACCCAGACCTGCCCTCCCTGAGTGCTGTGCCAAGTAAGTCACATAACTTTTCCCAAATATTCCATTCCTTCTTTTCTGTTAAAACGCCTATTCTTTCAGTGCCCGAGAAAAAGTCTTCCCCGCTTGATGGGATGAATTGCAAGGGCATGAATACTAGGACATGATGGCCATTTTTGCAATCCACAAGAGGTCACAATTTATGGATTCCGAAGTGCACCATGCCCTCCCAGATCACAAGGTAGCATAGAAATGTTGCTGTGTAAAAGAGAGCAGGCGCCTCTTTCTAATACTCTTCTTTCTATTTAAAAATAAAATGCTCCTGGATGTCAGCAATTCTCAACCTAAAATAGATGCCTCAGCCCCAGTCAAACAGCCTTTAAGCTCTTTAACATGCATTCATCATAGCCTGGAGAAGTGACAGACACACTCTGGAAAGGAAATCCCAAGACCAAAATAGTTATCTGTCACTTCCGACAGAGGATGGCAGGATGCCGGGAGGGGAGCATGAGCTGGAGAAGAGGACCCTACAGAGAAGGCTGCTCTGGGTCACCACCGTCTGCTCGGCGGGGACTTGCAGAGCAACTGGAGATCTCATTCTGCAAAAGTATGCTTTAACTGAGCTCAATTTCTTAGAATAAATAAGGGACTAGGAATGATGGATAGTTTGGTTGGTCCTTTATTTAACTGAATGGAACTGGAGATGATGCATGGCCCCCCTCCCAGAACCTAAACGCAGGGAGACCATCAGCAGATACCTATACTCCCAGTGGGGTAAAGGAAGTTTCAGCTGCTGAGAGGGATTCTAACTTGTCACACATACACGTCCATATTCAGGGACACTATCAACTGCTGCAGACTCTGTTAGCTCCGCTCGCTAGTCTCCATCCCCCCCGCCAGGCTCCTGTCTGACTTCATGCCCTCACTTCTGCGCTTCCCGCCTCCAGACCTAACTCTTTCCTATCAAGTTGGCTCTCTTTCAAAAATGCAGTTCTGACCATGTCACCGTCAGCCTGCTTTCAGGTCCCACATAGCTCTCAGGATCAAGTTCAGATACTTTGGCTATGCCCTCCCCTATTTCTCTCCTCTCCCACCTCCACACACACCTCTGTTCCTTCCACCCACCCTTCACCACACATTATCAAAACAGTCATTCGAAACGACTTGAGATTCCTTAAAATACAGCAGGCTGCTTCAGGCTTCCAAGCCTTTGCACATATTGTTCCCCCTTCCAGGAAAACACTCTCTCCGCCTCCACGTCATCTAAGACTTACTCCTTCTTCCAAATTCAGCTCAAGCATCACCTCTTCCAAGAAACCCTTCTCGAGCCTCCTAATTTGATACAGATGCCCTGTGCTCCCCTCACAGCCTTGCTACCTCCGCCATGGCTTTGACACATTATACTGACAGGGGTGTGTTCTCTTGGTCTGTCTCTGCCACCACTCTGTGATTTTGTCATAATCAACTCTCCTGGGGCTGAGCACCAAGTGAAAGCTGGCTAAATGGTTTCTGAATGAATGAATGAATGAATGAATGAAGTTACCAGCACTTGGATCTTTTTAGATATTGTATGGTCCATGACTGTCTCTCAGAGAACTGCACCAGATTTCTCCACCACCAATTCACTATCTCTTGAGTTTTTCCAGTACAATCTGCCTCCCAGTTAAACACATACCCAGACTCATTCTTGACAAGTAAATCATGTAACTTCTCCCAAATCATCCTTTCCTTTTTCTTTAAAACTTTTCAATCTTTTAGTATCCTGAGACAAAGAGAGAAAACTGAAAGGTAATATCATTTACAATATTTAACAATGAAGCGGGAACAGCTGAAAATAATAACCCCTTATGATTACAAAGTGCTTTCCAGTTTAGGAAACACTCACCTTCATTACCTTTATCTTTCCAACAGTCCTTCTGAGGTGGGCTGCTCAGCTACTCTCATTTCATTTTATACCTAAGAAAACTTCAGCTCACAGTTGTTTGGTAACTTTGCCAGAATCACATAAGTAATAAGCAGCAGACTTTCAATTCATATTTTTATTCTATTTTATAGTGAGAGGTAGTCTTTAAGCAACATTCACAGAATAAGAGATGTTGGAAATGCTTTACAAAACCACATTAATATGTTGATTAAAGGTCTTGGCTGATCCCTTGAGGTCCATGGCCTGCTCATCAAAAACCCGCAACTTCTCATCACAGACAGATTTCTCCCAGAGCCTGCATCCAAGTCCATGACACAGCAGACTGTCCTACAGATCTGCTGGGAGGCCACCCTAACCATCAGGCCAAGTGATGCGCAGGAAGAATCAGGGGGTCTAGAGTTAGTCACTGAGTGGAGGAGGATGGAAGGAAGGAAGAAACAGGAACAGGTATCTGAAAAACTTTAAGGAGTTCCAGACTATAATCATTAATCCTGCACCTAAGATACATGATTATACAGATGATCACCCACGTTGACGAGCCCCTGTAGGGCAGGAAAGGTCGTGTGTCTTTTCTCAGCCCCCTACGCCACATCCCTACCACCATGCTCCACCACCCCTGCCAGCATCTGTGGCTGCGCTCAGTGTCTACAATCACTTACCTACTGATTGCCTCTTTTCATTTCAATCTGAAAAGGAATTTGGGTCATTTCTATGAATGACTGATGAAAACCTGAGCTGAGATGACCCTCTAATTCTGGGGTCTAGCACCTTTGTAAGTGAGCATCACTTTCCTGAAGAGAAAGACATAGTTTAACTCTAATGGAGTCCATGTTTGTTGTTCATCTGTTTCTTTCTTTGCTTATAACTTCTGTAGAGCCTGTCAAAGATTAGGAGCTCAGGAGAGCAGACTTTGAGATGGAGTTCAGTGTGCAGAATGTTTATAAGGACGTGGCTCTGGAGTAACAACAGTGGAAAGAGGAGAAGGAAGCTGGATGGGGAGAGGAGGAAACTGAGCTCAGATGGCGGCCTGAACAAGCACCCCAACATACTCCACAGGGGAACACTGCAGCTAAAGTGGCCTGTCAGAGTTCTCCCACCCTGGGCTAAAATGGCCAAGCCCTTATATCATTTCATCTCTCAGTCGCTGAATGTGGCATGCCTCAGAAAGAGCACGGCCTTGAGCAAAGTGGCTTTCTGCAACTCAGGCGAACTCTGAAGGGGCTGACAGCTGAAGACTGCTCACAGCACTCCCCGCTACGAGTGCAGCAAGTCAGTCTTCGCAAGCAATCTGGAAGGCACACGTCCATGTCCACTACAGTCCACCCCTTGTATCACTTGGGCCAACATATGCCTTTGTGGACCAGCTTCTCTAGCATTTCAGTGGGCCTTTCTTCCTGTGGGAAATTTAGAAAGGCAGTTTAGTGGCAGATACAAGAACAGGGTGAGGATAACTAGGAGAACAAAATTTAAGGGGGTACTTGCGTAACATACTTTCAAAAATTTTGATCTTTCTTAAATTATTGAGACCTATTTTATGGCCTCACGTATGGTCTATCCTGGAGGATGTTCAGTGTGCAGCTAAGAAGAATGTGCTTTAAACTGCTGTGGAAGGAGTGTTCTGTTGATGTCAGGTTTAGTTGGAGTATGGTGTTGTTTACATCGTTTCCTTGTTGAGCCTGTGCCTAACTGCTCTATTATTGAAAATGAGGTACTAAAGTTTCCAACTACTGTTGCTGAATTGTCCATTTCTCCCTTTAATTCTGTCAATTGTTACTTCATATATTTGGGGGCTCTGTTGTTAGGTTCATATATGTTTAGAATTGTTGTGTCTTCCTGATAGACTGTAGATTCTTTATTCTTATTTCACACTCATTTCCAGGGTCATGAAAGTACACAGTCAGCACTCGAATGACCTTGAGAGACAGTATCTCCCTAAAATTTTCACCCTAGACAACTTGCTGGCCCTTGATAGTGGAATAAACTGCAGTTGGTCTCAGAGTCACAACTTATAATAATTATCTCCCTGCTATTCAGTTCATTCTAGATTTCCCTCACCCTTTGCCAGTTCCTCTACTCTTCCCCAGTGGCTTATCTAATGATGTACCACAGATCCTCATCCCTGAGTTTGATGAGTTCCTGGTCACCATGCCTTTCTTGGGCATGGAGTTTTCTTCACTTGTCCATTTACCATCACAACTGGGCAACAGAGAACAAAGCAGTACTCAAACAGATCATCTGGATGTCAAGTAGATTCCATACTTGCATAGATTAGATTCCGTAACAGCAACAATAGATCCTCTTGGATCAAGGTCAATTATTCTTGCCGAGATTATGCCTCTTCTTGCTTGCTGGTAGTTGGACACAAAGAATTCTAAGTTCTCAGGTGGTAGCCATAACTTATAATTCAATGGGATTCTTTCTAAGTCAGCTGAATAAAATAGTTCCTATTAGGAGAAAAAGATCTCTAACCCTGAAGATCCCAAAAGAACAAATTCCCCAAGTGGGCTGTTGGAAGTGATGGTAACCAGCGCCACTCTTGCTTCGATCCTCTGGTTTCCAGACTCATGTATTCTTGCTAACAGGCACAGAACAGCATGTGAACATCTTGACTACCATAAGCAGGTCTCTAGATCTGATGTGATGTTATATACACTCCTATGAGTGAATCAAACATTTTAAGTCCTCAGACAGTGGTGTTGGCTGAGTTCCTGCAGGCAGGAAAGGAATACCTATTCCTAGAATATGTGCCTATTCCTGCCTGGATGAATAACTCTCCCTTCCAGGATGGAAGGGACCCAGTCCTGTCAGCTTGCCACCAAGTGTTCAGTTGATCTCAAGTGTTGGTTCTATATTGGAGGCTATGCATTGATTTCCTTTGTGGGCAGATTGGATATTTGATTGTGGAAGCAGCTAGGTCAGCCTTGAAAGGTAGGAACGTATGCTACTGGCTCCATGCATAGCCTTCATCTCTGCCACCATGATCACTTCATTGATGTGACTATTAGATTAGCACTGAGGTAACCAGTGGCAGAGGCTGCTTATCATTAATTGGACAAATTATTTTGCCTACTTATTTGTTTAAAGTCTTTTCCCACAATGGATGCTCTCTGGTGAGTATTAACATGTGAATCTTCATGCTTCGTGTCTACTCCCATATTTTTAGCCACATGCCTCAATCCCACACTTCCTTGGTCTCAAGCTTCACACATTTTTTTTCTTTAGGGCTCCTCATCATCCATCCAAGTCATTTTCCACTGCCCAAGGATCCATATAAACTCCAAAAGTGGGCCACTTTCCCCCCAACACAAAGCGTATGACTGTGCTCAGCCTGGTGTTCTGCCTATTGAGATTTTTCTTATTTTTTTTTTCTTTCTTCTAGTTCTACTGAGATATAGTTGACATACAGCGCTATATTAGTTTACAGTGTACAATGCAAGGATTTGATTTACATACATCATGAAATGATTACCAAAATGGGTTTAGTGAACATCCATCATACATATAGACACATTAAAGAAACAAAATTATTTCTTGATGAGTAGGATTTACTCTCTTAATTTGTATGTATAATACGCATCAGTGTTAATTGTTACCGTGTTGTACATTACATCCTTAGTATTTACTTATCGCTGGAAGTTTCATCTTTTGACCGCCTTCATCCAATTTCCCCTCCCCCAACTCTCTCCCTCTGATAATCACAAATCTGATCTCTTTCCACAAGTTTGTTTTTTGAAGTATAATTCACCTATGACACTATGTTAGTTCCTGCTACACAACACAGTGATTCGATACTTCTATACATTTCAAAATGATCCTCATAAATCTAGCTGTCATCTCTCAGCATAAAAGGATATTATGTAATTAGTGACTATATTTCCCACACTGTACGATTCATACCTATGACTCATTCATTTTGTAAGTGAAAGTCTATACCTCTTATTCTCCCTCACCTATTTCCCCCCTCCCTCTCCAGCAACCGTTTTTTCTCTGCATCTACGAATATTTTTGTTTAGTTTTGTTTATTTTGTTTTTCAGATTCCACAAGTAAGTGAAATCATATGGTATTTACCTTTCTCTGTCTGACTTATTTCACTTAACATAATACCCACTATGTCCATTTGCGCTGTCACAAATGGCAAGATTTCATTCTTTTTTGTGACTAAACTATAAAACCATATTAACCATTGTGTATATACATATATATGTATACATATATATCACATCTTCTTTATCTGTACATCTATTGATGGACACTAAGGTTCCTTTCACATCTTGGCTATTGTAAATAATGCTGCAATGAACGCAGGAGTGCATATATCTTTTAGAATTACTGTTTTCATTTTCTTCTGATAAATACCCAGAAGCAGGATTGCTGGATTGTGTGGTAATTCTATTTTTAATTTTTTGGGGAAGCTCCGTATGTTCCATAGTGGCTGCACCAATTTACATCTCCATCACCAGTGCACGAGTGTTTGGGGAAGATTTTTCTTGCCACTATCTTTCAAGTCCACCCCTGAGACGCTATGTATTGCAGTGGTTGTACATTTTAAGCATACATTCATGTGAAGAGCTGACCCATTCTTAAATTAACCTAAGTTATTTTTCCCCTTCCATGAGCTAGCTGGAAGATGACCCACAGTTCATTGATACGAACTTACAGAGGAGCATGCTTGCAACTAGTGCTACCTGACATGGAATCCAGGCTACCCGTTCACACGGCTTGGCCATGCCTTCCCGTACTTGATCCCAGATGTACGATGCGCAACTACGTTGTAAAATAAATTGTTTCCTATCTGTCCAATCTTGTAACTTGGTAGGCCTGACCAAATGCACATCTTGACAGGAGGTTCTAGATGCATGATCATTTGATGCTCCATGATCTCTATTCTGTCCCTACCACGGCCCAGTGACACAATAGATGTTGTTTTTCAGAAATACTATAATTCTTCACTGAAGATAGCAAGGACCAGTTCCAGAACCCCAAGGTACCTTCTGATTATTTTATTGGATCTTGCCATAAACTCCGCATGGCATCTTTTTTTCACCGCTGATCACCTCTAATACCATAAAGTCCGCTGGACTGTATGACCCACGTGCAAAGCTGCTTGCCGCATAGGCTACACCTGCTGAAGAGCCCTTTCCTGCTCTGAGCCCTATTCAAAGCTGGCAGCCTTTTGTATCACGGATGAAGCAGTATTCTCAGGTGTGAAATACGCTACTTCCAGGACCTTAAAAGGACCATAGGCTTATGCATCCTTCTTTGTGATGGGAGGAGCAAGATGCAGTAATTTGCATTTATTTTGGAGGGAAAGTCCTAGAATGCCGCTGATCACTGGACTCCTACAAATTTTACTGATATTCCATTCCAGGTCCTGAATATTCATAAAGTTTATCTCCTACCTTCTTGACAGCATGTGTCTCACCAGGGTTTCTAACCACGCTAGCCATTTCCTGCTTATTCACCTCATTAGCATAATGTCTTTGATATAGTGTATTGATGTGATAGTCTTCAGAATGTCCAGAAACACAAATCTCTTTGGTTTGCATTTTGACAGAAGATAGAAGAATTAGCATAGCCCCAAGGGTAAAATGCAAATATATTGTTGTCCGATCCACAGAAATGCAAACTATTTCTGATCTTTTCTCCGGGCAGGGATAGGACACAAAACATTGGCCAAATCAATAGCCATGTTCCACAAACCTAGGTGAGGGTAACCTTTTATAGCAAGAGATACCTCATTTGGCATGCCGTTGCAATAGGGATTACGATTTGGTTGAATCTGTGATAGGAGCAGTCTATTTTTCCTACAGGTACCAGATTAGTGATTTAAATTGAGATATGATGGGGACCACCACTCTTGATAACATTAGATCCTTAGTGGTAGCACTCACTTTTGCTCTCCTCACCTCTGAATGCAAATTTTTTAAAAAAAATTAGTATCTTGCCCTTGATCTTCCCTATTATTATAGAACTTACCCCACTGGCCAGGGACCCAATGTGGAGGTTGCACCAATTACCAATTATACTTTTAGGGCCTGGGGAAATTACCACAGGGTGATTAACAAACCCGAGAAACTAAAAACAAGCTAGACATTTGTCAAAGTCCACTTTTACTTGGACCCCATAAATCTCTACCTGAACAGAAGGACCACAGAAATATTTCATGTCTCCAGGTGTCAGTTAACCCCCAACATGATATTCAACAGTCTTTGAATTAGCTGGATATTCCCTTTTCACAACGTCCCTGAGTAAATCGCTACGTGTCCCTTTGGGGAAGGACTGGAGAAATCATTACTCTACTGCATACCTTGCTGTGGGTCGTGGTGCAGCCCTTCATCCAAGAGGCCCTACTTCCTCTTCAATCGACAAGTTCAGGACCCAAAAACTGGCTCAGATCCAGAAAACGGGCAAAGAACCGTAACTTTTTATTCGCGTGACTGCCCTCAGCCTCTTGATTTCCTCTGATGGTACAAGTTGAATAATACCTTTGTTGGATGCACATCCATTCTGCCCCTAGGGACGCCACAGTCTGTTAACAATTCATAACTCTCTGCAGATCACATCTTCTTGGCTGCCATTCCAACCTTGGCGTTCTTTATGAAAATTACATCCACCTGGCTTCTGGCTGTTAAGCACTGCCACCTGGCCTCAACTGTTTTAGGACTCCAGTCATCCCATTGCTATCACAATGAGCCGTGTCCTGTGCTGGCTGCTCCGTTATCCATGACCTGTACCTGACAGGCATCACTAAGTCCCCGATGCTAGTGATCTCATCAGGGCTTTCCTTGTGACCTTGGCAAACTAAGACCCTGGGTCTTCCCAAGGAATGTAAAAATCTGGTGGAGGTTTTTGCCTTTACATAATATATCCGTTTCAGCATGCCTACTTCCCTGAGTCTTTTAATAATTTCTTCCATCTTCTTCCACAGAAATTTCAGCATTTCAGCCTCACTCGGGATGGGCTATTGATTTTTCATGCTTCAAGACTTTGTAACAAGTCTGCCATATCACTGGGGTTCTTGAAACAGTATTAAATCCTGTATCTCAGAGGAACAGTCCTAATTTTTTAAAATATCTCCCTTATCCAGACATATATTTTAGTCCTCCTGATCAAGCACCCTCAGAATCCAGTCCCACACATACTCCACCCCCAGCTCGTCTGAGTACGTTCTGGCTAAGTCTTGCATCTCCTTTAATGTGTAGTTTCTTTTCTTCCTTTGCAGGTCCTGTACACCTCTGGCTGCTATTAGAGTGGTCTAATGGTCAAGCAGCAGAGATGGGCAGATCCTGAAAACATGTTGTTTCTCAGGGAAGAGGCTCCTGCAATTTCTTCAAGAAAAGGAGTATGTTAACTCTTAATAGGGATGGGTAGGCCACTCCCATGGGCTCAAAAGTTCTGGAAGAATCTAGAAATTTAAGATTGTTAGAGGGATCAATCCATATGTCCCTATTCTATGTGTCAGTGTCCCCTTCTTTCCTAACCAGAGTCCTGACATTAGCTTAACAGACCTTCCTTGGCTGGGAGTTTAACCTTCTTTGGGGCTCCGTTAACTCCACTGATTTAAGTCCTGGTTTAGCTCCATAGCTTTTCTGCCTTCCCACTGCAAGGGACAAGAGCATCTTTGTCGTTTGTCAAAAAGGTCTTTTGGGTTTGACATTTGGTTTTGCAATTGCTTGTTAATCATTCTAACTCTTTCTCTTTTTTTTTTCTTTTGCAAGGGTCAGCAAACTTTTTCTTTATAGAGCTATATAATAAACGTTTTAGGCTTTGAGACCATAAAGTCTCTCTCACAACAATTCAACTTGCCTTTGTAGTGCAAAAACAGCTATAAATAATATGTAAATGACAGGTATGGCTGTATTCCAATCAAAGTTTATTTATAAAAACAGGCAGTGGGCAGAATTTCACCCATGGGCCATGGTTTGCTGTCTCCTAATTTATTGCATCAATCAAGCTTAGCAATAGCCACTCAGTTCCATTCTAGTTTTTCCATATTTCTCACAATTGATACATAGCAGTTCCTTCCACGGGCATACCATCTAACCCTGGTGAAAATCTTAATAACTGAACTTTCTCCTTGTGCCAGAGGCTCTTTGTGCTCTGCTAGTGACGGAGCTCTCATTGCCAGATGGGTAGTAAATCATCTATCTCCACAATGCCATCTTAAAACCTGCTCTCTTGGACCACCCCAGCACTAAGTGTCCCTGGCTGAGTAATCTGCAAAGCCAACTAAGACAGAGGTTAGCATGGAGGATGCTTATTGAAGTGTCTGTAGGAGGGAGAAGAAAGAAGGCTGTGTAGAGGGAGAAGCTGAGCTGCAGTACAAACCCAGATGACAGCCTTGGCCAATCCCACGGGCAGCTCTGGGGCTACAATGTCCCAGTGCAGTTGTCCTGCATGTCCTGTAGTGGCCAAGCATTCCTCCCCCACCTCTATCTCTAATTAGATGTATGTCATCTCAGGAAGGTGTGGCCTTGGATGAGATGCTCTCTGTAGGTGATCCAATCCATAAATGGACTGAGAACCGAAGGCTCTCTGCAGATAGCACTCCCTGCAGCTGGGGGCAACAATTACAATTACCCTTGGACAACGTGAGGGTTAGGGGCCCTGGCCCTCAGCCCAGGTGAAAATCTACATGTAACTTATAGTCAGCCCTCCATATTTTCAGTTTCTCATTATTTATGTGGTTCCTCCACCTCCATGGTTCTGCATCCGCAGATTCAACTAATCTGGGACCGGGGAATAGCGCAATATTTAACCTTGAATAAAACACACGTGTGAGTGAGTCGACCCACAACTGTACTTCTCTGAAGGACTGGGTAGTGCATCTCTGAGTACATCACAGATCTCAGCCTCACCTTCTTACCCACCAATCTCCCGCTTCCTGCTCCACCCATCAGTTAGTCCTTTACCACCACACTGGCTTTGCCTTTGCCTCTTCACTGATTCTGGCTGCAGGACACTTCATGGTACCTTTTCCAAGGTCTGCACTCCACGCTCCTTTCCTCTTTTGCTGACTGGCACACAGACACCCCGTCTGGCTCTCACACTGCCGGTCTACCTCTCTCAGAGTCAAAGCCCTCATTAATAATGATTTGCAGTCTTGTCTCTGCTGTACTCCTATTATGTTTCTAAGCATGGGGAGTGGGTAAGTACCTACGGGAGGCTTTTAACAATATTTATGTTTGTCTTCAAAAACAAATAATTACAGACTTCTTGTGGGGTGGGAATGAAAGCCAACAGCTAAATAAAATTCAAAGCCTTGGTATAAATGGTCAGACAGTAGACAAAATGGCCTCCTGCTGAGTGGGACCAACAGAGCCATCCAGAGATAAACAGGCAGCCCTCAGCCCAGGCTAATTGGTCTGGTGCCCTGGGGTAAGTCTTCATGCTCCTTTCCCACCTCCCAAACCCCCAGCAGCCCATCGGCATACTGTGGGACAGAGCTTTTCACCTCCACTTCTGTTTCTCAGGGCTTCATGACTATTAAAGATGCATGTTCTTTTGAAAAGGGGATACACAAGTAATATTATTTTGAAAAAATCAAAAATATTATAGAGGGGGAAGAAAGAGAGATTCGGGGCAAAACTACAGAAGATGAATTAGGTTTCAAATATGGAGAAGGGAAAACGAAGTAAAATCCAAGATAAAGGGAAGGAGATAGAATGGACAAAAAAAAAAAAAAAAAGTATGGGCAAGGAAACTAAAGAAAGAGGAAAATAGAAAAACAAGAAAGCAGATTAAAAAGAAGCAGAAACAGACTACAAAGAGGAGGAAGAAGAGGAGAAGGGGGTCAGAGAAGACCCGTGTGAGCTCTAAACTTCAACCGGAGCAGCGCACTCCATTTAACTTTCACCTCACATCCAAACTGAGCCTGAATCTCATCATGGAAATGAAACTGGCAATCCAGAAAATGAAGGTAGACGAGGAAGCCGAGATCTCAGACAGAATCTCCTCAACTACAACCCTGCCTTGCACTTGTTTGTCTGTACAATATAGCTTGTTGGCTGGAATGCAGTTCTCCCCCAGAATCCAAAAGGATCATCTAAAATAGGTTCCTAGAAAAATCAGAAAAAACAAAACAAAACAAAAAAACCCTCCAGCTTCTAACAAAGAACAGAAGCCACAGAGGCAGGAAACTACACGTGTAGATTCGGATGCGGTTCTCTGGTTTCCCATCCCACTCACCCTATCATCTGAGCTTATGCTGGGAAACTCAACCATTATCCGAAATCATTTTTAAGAACAGGAGAGAGCTGCACATTAACTTCGTCTGCAGATTTAATACGCAAAGAATGCCATAAGAAATTTAAGACAACTGGAATTATTTTTTAAATGTAGCTTCATTGTGCTTCATTCCCCTGCCGGCAGTAAAGTGGACTCCTTAAATAGGCCTTGTAAAAGCAGATTATAAAAGCAAAGATCCAAGAGAAGCAGACATTTACGCACCCCACCTGCTGTACACACCGGTCACCAAGGACCTCTCAATGCGCATGCTAGCAACAAGCACAGATTTTTATATTCGCTTTGCCTCCATTACACAGGTATTACATCCCAGTCTATCTCCCTCACCTTTGGCAGTAATTATTCCCCATCTCAGCATTTTCCCCCATCTCCCCTTTCTTCTTGTGTAATAGTTTTAGCCCTCCGGGGTGTAATCATTTCTTTGATCTGGAGGACAGAATCAAATTTGGTTTAATAAAGAAGCTCTCATGGCTAGAGCTCAGAAAACTTGAAAAGGCAATGCTGATGCACAATGGTGAGTGGGAGAAAGGTTCCAACACCTTTCTGTGTTAGACGTCTCTTTCTCTACTTGGGTAGAGATTACCTGACCCATTTTTTACCCAGCTGTTGGGGGTCTGAGCGCACCACCACAAAATACAGATTAATCCCTGGATAATCCTACACCAAGGAAATGATCTCTCCTGCCCGGACCTGGACTAGAAAGGGGACAGCTGTATTGACTGTTTTCTCACTTCATTTACAAGGTCTTTGAAGTTCATTGAGTTTGTAACGAAATCGGTAAGGTAGAAAGGGTCGGGGTGGAGGGGTCTTAAAAGCTCTACGTGAAGAGAAATAGTGAGGATGAGAAAGTCCTGAGGGTGGTACGTATTGGAAAGTAATCTTAACATTTCCACTCATTAAACACCCGCTATGTGCCAGGCACACTATATAAATGACCTCTATTCAAGCTATGACATTGAGACCAAATCTGGGTTTAAATTTTAGCTCCAACTGTTATCAGTTGCATAATCTTGAAAAATTAGTTTGCCTCTCTGCTCCTTGGTCATCTCATCTGTTAACAGGGGCAATCATGCCTCCTTCAGAAAACAACCGAGGAGGATGAGGGCTGCTTCATGGAAAATGTTTATGGTAACTATTATCATCATCATCTTCAATCCAACTCTCCTACCCATGCATTTTAAAAATGAAAGAACTGAGGCTCTAGAGAGTTTAAATAAATTGTACAAGGACACAGAGCCAGCGAAGAGCAGACCTGGGATTTGAGTCCAACTCTACATGACTCTTTCCACTGTGTAATGACACCTCAGAGCACCCAAGATAGTATCCATGGCAACTGCAGAGAGACCCTGGTGGTGGTTTTTCTAGTTATCAGCAATATACCAGTTCACCTTCGAGGCATAAACATCTCCATTCCCTGTTCCTCTGTTTAGAGCTTAGCTCATCTCACTGACCTCCAGAGAGTTTATTTTGGTCCAGTAAGAAAAAATACACCAGTAAAAGATAAGTGATGGATAATTTTGTATCTTATGATGGAATATTAGGCATTCAGCATGGAAGGAAGACCGATGAAATGTATGCTGTCACTATGCGTGACCATTCTCCTCGACCAAGTCTCCTATTTATTCATTCATTCAACTAATATTTATTGAGCACTTATCACACGTCAGTCACTACTCTAATGCCGGGAATAAAGCAGTAAACAAGAAGACAAGGTCCTTGCCCTCAAAACTAACAGGAATCATTGGAAAGACAACCTAATTGAATATCAAGACGGGAAGGAACCTTAGAGATCAACTCACCAACATCAAACCATCTTAGAATGTCTTCAACATGTATAATTATAATAATTGAAGAAATGCATAATTGAAGTAATTACATGAGTTAAATGAGAAAGAAAGAAGGGTCAGAGATTTTAATGGCAGCGTGACGGGATGGATTCAGTTAATTAGATAAGGCATTCTCTTTACACTAATCCCTCCCTAAATGGGCTTGTCAGTCATGGAGCTCACCACATTCACCAGCTCTCCTAAGGAAAATTGTCTAGCCACAGTCTTTACCCTGGGGTGTTTTAATAAATAAAGATTGGCCACTAATTGAGCAACACAGAGATCTGACCCAAGTGTGGTCAACCTAGACACTGGTCATCAGCCAACTGATAACTCTTGTAAGAAAAGTTCTACACAACAGAAGTCATATAATTTTCCAAGACATTCAGTATCTTGCTCCAGATTTAGCATGTAAGAAATTGACAGAATGTATCAGTAATAAGGGCTTTAAAAATATGCACTCATTAGTTAGCAAAATAACCAATGAGGCAAGTACTATTATTATTCCCATTTTACAGATGAGGAGATTAAGGTTAAGTAATTCACACAGCTAGTAAGAAACAAGAGCTGGTGTTTGAAACCAGATATTTTAACCCTAGAATCTATGTTCTTAGGCACTGCGGATCTCCAAACAGTGGGAAGAGAAATGATAAATGACACAAAGAGAAGCACCAACAGAGAAAAACAGAGTCTTGTTAATGGTGTCAGAGTGTAGATCTATATATTCTTGGTCCTAAGGGGACAACAGACATGACACTAGTGCTCAGCACTACCTGGGAACATGGGTAATGGATGCTCCTGGATTCCTGTGAGAATACTATCCTCTTTATTGCCACGTGTGCCCTTTCAGGAAACTTCCACTACTAAGATAACTTGAGCAAGTTTCCTGAAGCCCAAGTGCCTAACACTGTTTTTCAACTATGAGTTCCCATTCATAAAATTCTAGAATTCCAGAATTTGTAAGTCATATCTTTTTGCAACAATATGACATGTTTTTTCTTAATCTTTTTCTTGTTTTTTTTTTTCCTTCCCAGAAAATACCAATTGTGAATCACTCCTGATGAGGAGATCTAGGAAAAGAGTAAACTGCAGGTTAGATGACTACCTGGACCTCTCTCTCTTCCGTGTTCAGCACAGGGAGATCTGGCCACTGATCTCCTACGTACCTGCCTAAGGATTCTGGGCATCATTCCGAAGGAAAGCTCAGCCAGCCAAGCTCGCCGTGCCTCCCACGTTTGTCACTCATGAACACAGACTAAGGTGTAAATACTCCAGGCATCTTTCTGCTCTTCATTTCACATTCCCATCTTGCTTTGCCTAGCACGCACTCTTGACCCAGACTCTTACGTTTCCTTCCTTTCTTATATTTTTGAGAGAGCCCCCTGGAGTTCTCATATCTTACAAGTGAGTTGCAGTTAAGTGTGTCCCTTCCTTCATATATAAAATAGATCAATTAAATGGTTACTGCTTCATCATCTTTGTTCTAACTTCTGAGTCTTTTTTTGCTCATCGGACACATACAGTCTATATATACAACCTCCCTGAACTCCCTTCCAAACTCTTTTCAGATTCTTTATTCATTCAGAGCAGTCCGTAGGTAATAACTGCCATTTGTCTTTTCACAAAAGTATAGCTATTTAAATAAAAGAAGATCTGAAGTTAGAATTTCATTTGTGCTTAAAAGTAGGGGAGGATTTTAGGGGTGGGGAGGTAGCTTGGAGACAAGCACCTCTTTTACTTACCATAATCGACTTCAATATTAGACCTGGGGACAAATTACTCTAACGGAAAATGAAAAGCATTTACTGCTTGCAGGACCAGAACAACCTTTACATACCATCCCTGATTAGAATCCCTGATTAGAATAGGAACATGTCTCTATCCTGTATGTCAACAGGATGGTGATACTGAAATCCCCTCGAGCAATACAATGACGTTACTAGGAAGGAGAACAAAAACATGTAAATAACAACTCCATGTTATTTTTCAAATTTAACTGACTTTAAAAAATACAGTGAAAAGTTTATCCTTCAAATTTTCCTTGCCTTTTTTTCTTTCTTTCTTTCTTAGGGAAGGCGACTCTGCCAAGTTTCAAACTTACAGCTTTAGACATTTCTGAGCTACACCATCACGAGAAAGAGACTGAAGTATTTCCTTGGAAAGGGGGACTTAAAGGGGAAAGAGCCTGTGTGGTTTCACTTAGAGGCAGAGAAACGGGTGGAACTGTATCAGTTCAAACTTTCAAAAGAGGAGGAAAAAGCTCACTTCAGGATGAAGCACGTCCATTTCCAGGCTAACTTTTTTTGTGTGACGAGAAAGATGAATATCCTGAAATGTCAAAGGAGAAATGGTACATGGTTCATAATTACACAGAGCTTCTCTATTGCTCAGGATCCAAGTCTGCAGTTAACTTTAGCTGACTTTAGCTGTAACCACTCACATAAAAACACTGATTTCTAGGGAATGATTCCTACAAGGTCTCCAATATGCTCCTCAAATCAACTCTTGAATGTGGATATTATTAAGCCCATTTTATGAGTAAGGAAGCAGAAGCTTATGGAGATTAAATGACTTGCCTCAGGACACAGAGATGTTAATTAGCACAGCCAAGAGTGGAAATCCAGACTTTCTGACTTCAAATCTTGGACACATTTCATCAGAGCATAAAAGAAAGGGTGTACTAGCCAATTAAGCCAAGTCATTGGATCACCAAAGCAAGATGATACTCTGCATCTATCTACCATCATAGCCTGGGTTGTCAAATTCCAAGTGGATTTTTGCCGCACTCGAGAAGGACAAGAAAAATAAAGGATTCATCTCAATGGTAGCATAACTACCTCTCATTTGCTCTACTCCAGATCAGACTAAGGGAGCAACAGTTTTCAAATGGAACACTGTAGCCAATGACTTTAGTTTTACATGATACTTAACTTTTTTGTGTAAACTTTACAAATCCCAGAAAAAAATTTTGCATTCTATGGTTAATCAAATGTTACGAAGTTCCAGCTATGCAACAGGCAATGTCTTAAGTCCTAGGAATATAAAGAAGAATAAAAGGTATCCTGACAGACATATGAGTCAATGGAACACAATAGGGAGCCCAGAAATCAACCCACAGACTTATGGTCAATTAATCTTTGACAAAGGAGGCAAGAACATACAATGGAGAAAAGACAGTCTCTCTTCAGCAAGTGGTGCTGGGAAAACTTGACAGCCACATGTAAATCAATGAAGTTGGAACACTCCCTCACACCATATACAAAAAATAAACTCAAAATGGCTTAAAGACGTAAACATAAGACAAGACACTATAAACCTCCTAGAAGAAAACATAGAGCAAAACATTTTCTGACATAAATCTTAGCAATGTTCTCTTAGGGCAGTCTACCCAGGCAATACAAATAAAAACAAGAATAAACAAACGGGACCTAATTAAACTTATAAGCTTTTGCACAGCAAAGGAAACCATAAGCAAAACAAACAACCTACAGAATGGGAGAAAATATTTGCAAATGATGCAACTGTCAAGGGCATAATTTCCAGAATATATAAACAGCTTACACAACTTAATAACAAAGAAACAAACCAACAATCCAAAAATGAGCAGAAGACCTAAACAAGCAATTCTTCAATGAAGACATACAAATGACCAATAGGCACATGAAAAAAATGCTCAATATCACTAATTATCAGGGAAATACAAATCAAAACCACAATGAGGTATCACCTCACACCAGTCAGAATGGCCATCATTCAAAGTCCACAAATAATAAATGCTGGAGAGGCTGTGGAGAAAAGGGAACCCTCCTACATTGCTGGTATAGTTTGGTGCAGCCATTATGGAAAACAGCATGGAAATTCCTCAAATAACTAAAAACAGACTTACCGTATGACCCAGGAATCCCACTCCTGGGCATGTATCCAGATGGAACTCTAATTCAAAATGATACATGCACCCTAATGTTCATAGCAGCACTGTTTACAATAGTCAAGAAATGGAAACAACCTAAATGTCCATCAACAGATGACTGGATAAAGAAGATGTGGTATATTTATACAATGGAATACTACTCAGCCATAAAAAAGAATAAAATAATGCCATTTGCTGCAATATGGATGGAACTAGAGACTGTCATTGGCTAGGTGAAGTAAGACAGAAAAAGAAAGAAAAATACCATATGATATCACTGATATGTGAATCTAAAAAAAAAGACACAAATGAACTTATTTATAAAACAGAAACAGACTCACAGACATAGAAAATGTTCATGTTTACTGAGGGGGAAGGGGCTAGTGGGAAGGGATTAAGTTGGGAGTTAGATTTGCAGATACTAACCACTAAATATAAAACAGATAAACAAGTTTATACTGTGTAGCACAGGGAACTGTATTCAGTATCTTGTAGTCACCTATAATAAAAATAATCTGAAAACAAATATATGTATGTACACATATGACTGAAGCATCATGCTGTACACCAGAAATTGACACAACATTGTAAACTGACTATACTTCAACTTAAAAATAAATAAATTAATGAAAAAAATTAAAGGTATTCTGGTCTAAGATTACTTCCTAGTACTGCAAGAGAATAAAATTACTGAAAGAATTATTATGCAATATAAGTGTAATTAAACAGAATGACGAAACTTCAGAGGAAAGACCATCAGAGGGAATCAGAGAAGTCTTTATAGAGGTGGTATTTGACCTTAAACTTGAAAATGACCAGGAGAGAAGAGGTAAAGCTACATGCTAGAAATTAGTTCTTTTATGTTATTTTGAATTGCATTCAGAGCCAAGTATGAGAAGCGAGGAGGGGTTACCTTCCTAAGTTATGCAGCATGTTCATAGGTCTCCAGTAGACATTCTTGTGTCATATCAGGTTGCTTTAGATTTATTAATTACATAAGTTTTGAGCATGACTTCAGGTTTTAAAGACCTACGGTGGCTTTTATTTTATTTTCCAGCTTTACTGAGATATAACTGACATATAACACTGTGTAAGTTTAAAGTGTACAAGTGTTGATTTGGTATACTTCCATACCGCAATATGATTACCACCAAAGCACAAGCTAACACCTTCATCGCATCACCTAATTACCACTTCATTTCTGTGGTGAGAGTATTTAAGATCTACTCTCTTAGCAACTTTCCACTGTATGATACAACAGTATTAATTATAATCACCATGCTTTACATTACATCCTCAGAGGGTAGATTTTTATTATCCCATTTTTTTTTAAAGAATGGGAAGCTTTCTTTTAAAAATATACAGTATCTTCTTGGATTAAGGAACTGAAAAAATATCAGTGACTGAGCTTCAAAGGCTAAAAAGACCTGTGTCTGGAAGAATTTCAAGGAATCGAGTTTGCTCAGGAAAGAAACTGAATTTGCTTTAAAAACACACATCATCTTTTTATCACACCTGGAGCTCCAGGAGGAGGAAGGATAGCCTCCCTCAGGAGATCACAGAGGACTGCCTAGACCCAGCTGAATGTGGAAATACACTCTTGGGGGCCAACAGACAGATGTGACAGGGAAAAAAAGAGATGCTCCTGGATTAAATGGCTCAAAACATCAGAAAAGCAGAGGGGAAGTTTTGTTCTAGACGCAAAAGAGTTGCTACAGTCCGAAGCAGCCCCACAGAACAAGAGAGCAAGAGGCCAGCCTCACCTGTCCTGCTTCCCAAAGGGAGCCTGGATCCTGCAACTGCTCATTTTAAAGCTGAAGATTGTCTCTACTTGTAAAAACAACTGGGGAACCACTCTTAAAAGATGGGAAAGCTATAAAAAGGATTTCAGAAAAAAAAAAATTAGACAACTTACAAAAGACCAGCATAAATACTCCTAACATTACTGGGGTGAATTTCAAGGCAACTCGGCCACTGTAGATGGGGATAAGGTTTTGTGATGGTTAATATTTAGCAATCCACTCTCCAGGAAAAAAAAAATAACCTTATTTGTTGCATTTGCCAATTTCTGTGACACAAATACTCCGTGCACAGCTGGTTTCAAGCTTGCTCACAATACCACTGCACACAGATTTGGGAACAGAAGTGCACAATCAGCTCTTGTGAGCCCGTGTGAGCCAGCTCCAGCACACCACCCAGGCGGGCGGTTATTGGAATCTGCTCAAAATTGTGTGAAATCTGGCCTCTGCGGGAATGTGAGGAACAAATAAAACCTACTAACGGGGAGCTGGGGAAGACAACGACTACAAAAAAATAAGTGTCCTGGACTGTTTTAGATGTTGACCTGCTGCAATAACACCTCCTGAGTGAGGTTAGCCAACTCAAGGTTGGGAAGTCAAAGAAGATTTGCTTGAACAATAGATGATGTTACTGACCAGAAGGCGCTGACTTTTCATGTCTCACTGTAAAGGCTCCCACAGGCAAAAAATAGATATGCATCAATTTTTAAAAAGCCAATGTCTGGGGCTGGACTGATATTCAGCTAGAATGCACGGTTACATAACACATGCCCATAAGCCTTATTTACAGTCAGCGTCCCTTTTGATTGGCTGGTGCCGGTGCTATACTGAAGGTTAAATAATTGAGTATCATTCCTGTCTAGACCAGAAATCAAAAAGCAGAGAGGAGAGAGAACTCATAGTCTTGTAAACACCGCCCGCCTTCCACGTGGCAGAGAAGGAGAGGAACAAACTATAAAAGGGGGTTAAACTCTCAGAAACTCCACGGAGCCTTTCTAGAAAGTACAGGGCAACCAGCAAGGAAAAGGAAGTCCTAGAGGCCTCTCCCATTACTGCAGAAAAAAATTGTGGGAGAAAGAAATGTTGCTTAAGGCCTGTGACACACAAATGCCGAGGACAAAGAAGAACCCCGTGGCAGATGTGCTCAGGGGCACAGACTTCAGAAGTGTCAGCTGCAACTTCTGTTTAGTTTTCCAAGGGTAATGCTCTAGCTAAAAGGGATGTCAGTTCAAGGGTCAAAACCTTAAATTGATGAAACAATGCCAGAGGAAAAGGCAGTGGTGGGGCCTTTGAAGCACAGGACTGACTGATACCTGCACATGAGGCCCCAAAGAGGTTCTCTCTTTAAACAGAGCTCGCACCCAATGTGGCTCGCAGGTGTCAGGGGCAAGGACTGCAGTGGGGGAAAAAAAATCAAGTAAGAAGCTTTATATATGCAGGATGGGTAAAAACGAGGTCTCAGATAAAACTGATGCTTGCGGTTGCTACCAATGCATGTGTCTAAATTTAGAAGAACCTTGTCTTTCTGAGAAAGGGGACTGCATATATGTATTTGAGCTTCCCCTCAGCTCTGATTAATTCATGGCCATGATAGACTCTTTGAAGGGACTTTTTTTTTTCCCAGCTGGGTTTAAATTCATAAGCCATGGCATCAACTGACTGACATCCTGGCAAAGCTGCAACCATGCTGTTTCCCTTTTTAGTCTAGATTTTTGCAGATATGACCAAGTCTCAACTATCGTCTTTGGCGGAAGCCAGCTTCATCTGTACAGTTAACCACCACTCCCTGGTAGTGTGTATCTGAGAGTTTGGCACTCTGGGTGAGGACACATTCCTGGCTCAATTCTAAGCTGGCTGTTTAATCTAAGATGCTACTAGATGTACTAGGTCAGCCTTTCTCAACTGGGGTTTCCTAAAAAAATTATGACCTTATGAAGACCAACTGCCCTTAAGCAGGCAAGCTCTATTTAAGGGCCAGATAGAATAAATTTTAGGTTTTCTGGGTTCACTGTATGCATTTTTATTTTTATTTTTTTGCATACTATGATGTTTTGGCATCTTAAAAAGTCTTTCTGGCTGGGGAGAGACTGCTCCTCCCAGGAGTAGCCAGTTCTTAGAGAAAGTAAAGGGCCCAGCCAGAAGCAAACCTTCTGTATGCAAACCAAGTGCTGCAGGGCCTTGCCTCCATGCACCCCGGAGGCAGTACACCTCTGCCTTAATCATCCCAGCGCCAGGTACTGGATACTTAGAGATCACCCCAAAGGCCCAAAGCCCGCTGAAATTATGCAAACTAGCCACTCTGCCCTGCTTTTTCTTTCCAGAAGAAACCCCAATAAAAGAGGCAGGTGACCTAAGCATTCCCCCTCCTCCTGTCTGCTGCTTCCTGACCACCTGGTGTTTTTCCCATGTAACCCTGTGGGCACGTCCTGCCTCCTGTCTCTAGGACCCGTGGGAATCATCAACTGGCTTCCTGAGTCTCTCCTCTGTCTCCTCTCCTGGCAGTGCCTGATTGACCATCTCATAAAGAATACAAAACAATGGGCCATTCATTCTCTGTTCCAGCTACTCAGCTCTACCATCACAGCATAAATGCTGCCATACATAATGTATAAACAAATAGGAATAGTCATGCTGCAATAAAACTTTATTTATAAAAACAGGCAGTGGGCTCGATTTGGCCTCCAACAGTAGTTTGCCACCTCTTGCACTGAAGCATCCCACGTATGTAATAATTTAGCTCCTCTCCAGGGCATCCAGAATCATACTAGTCATGGGGCCAAATTTTCAGTGCTTTCTGTTTGAGACAAGGAACTCGAGGATGGGGAAGGCTACCTTTGATAGAGTAGATAACCTTAATTCAAATAATCCCACACAAACGCTAACATGTCTCTCTTAAAGCTGCTGAGCCCCCACTGCCTTTCCTACAGCTCCTTCACACAACCCGACTCCCCCTCTATTTTTGCCTTATCCTGGATGGAGAACTCGGCACCTGTTCAAGTTCCTCCAAAGGACTCCAGTCACCCTAAAATTGGGGCTGGCACCAACAAGTGATGGAGTAGCAGTTTTACACATGATCCCTCACCATAAACCTCTTAAATGCTCCCATTAGAATAGAGCTAGACCGCAAATCACCTCCTCAGCCACGTCAGTCCTGGGGGCTTCGCTGTATTACATACAAGTGCACACCTGCCCTTTTGCCTGTTCCTTACTCCTAGATCTTTCCTTATCCCCCAAACTTCAACATTCTTTCTCCTTAATTATGCAGAGCGATTCTGCTTGGCTCCCAGGGCTGTGCCCTCAACTTCGTATAATCAAGTCTATTGTAGACTTCAGAAAAACTAAGGCCTTTCTGTTGATAACATTAACCCAGCTTAGAAGCAGGCTGACTTAAAGATAGAAAATAAGCTTTCTGGTTATACAGACATTGTTTGTCAAGTGTTCAACAATTGTGTGTGTGTGAAGGAACAAAGCACATATATTTTTACTATTCATGTTACTTAAAAACCATGCTGTTGACCTTGGGACTTAAGCCATATACATCACTCACAGTCTAGGATGTTCTGACTCCTGCACAAATCTTCCACGGTAGTGAAGGCCAGATGCCCAAGATGTGTGACAAGGATGCTCAAGTTGCTGGAGGGAGAGGTGAGCAAGGGATGCTGCTGTGATCTAGAAAAGAGAAAATGGGTCCTGGGTGGGTAACCAAATACACAATGATGTGAAGAAGCCCGGGCAAACCATGTGAGATAAAGTATGTAAATCATGCATGATTATGCATCACGTTTAAATTAACCTGAAAGACTGAATTAGACTGGGAGAGAAATCTGGTTGATACACCCTTCTGGGATCGGTCCAAAGTTAATGAACGTCTTGTCAGAAGGAACTCAAAATTGGCTGAATTGAAAACAAAATGATTTTATTCTGTGTCATTTGTTGGTGTCATCGGTGTCTCCTGGTGGCACCCACCTTGCTTCTCTGGGTAAGATAGGACTTCATACTTAAGGTCTCTCTGAGTTAGCATCCCTACCTTCATTAGAGCGGCTTCTCTGGCAGAGTGGGTTGGGGTTTTGATCTTTATGGTTGAGGAATAAAGTCCCTACTTGCCGGCTTTGGAGATTACTTTAGAGATAGGAATGGCAAATAACTCTCAACGTGCATAGTAACACTAATTGGTTGGTAACAGCCACATAAACGCTGTGTTGAGAGGGATTCTGAACTCACAGCAAGGGTAAGCGGGCAAAAGTTTTGTCTCCTCTGATATTCCAAGTGCCGCCCACACCATCGAAGATTTTCAAGGAAGAGTTTGGTAGAATAAAGAGAAAGCAAGCTGCTTTGGAGACAGACGAGCCTTAGTTTGAATGCTGCCTCTTCTGCTTAGAATCTGTGTTTTAGGCAAAGATCTTAAAAGCCTCTCTGAGTTCAGACACCTTTATTTGTGACACAGGGACAATAGCACTCAGCCACATAGTTGCTAAAAATGATTTAGCACATGTTAAAATCTAACACAGTCCCTGGCACATGGTTCATAACTCGAAGTACGCTAGCTCCCCTTCCTGACTACAGAGATACCACGCTCTCTCATGCAAAACTCTTAGATCAGCGGGTGTAAAAATCATCTGATGGAAGCCTTGCTGCAAGACTGCCGATCTTCCCAAGGCACGTGCACCCCTATGTTCACTGCAGTGTTATTTACCAGAGCCAAGACAGGGAAGCAACTGAAGTGTCCACTAATAGGTCAATGGATAAAGAAGACGAGGTACACATACACAATGGAACATTACTCAGCCATAGAAAAGAATGAAATCTTGTCATCTGTGACAACATGGATGGCTCTAGAGGGTGTTGGTCTAAGTGAAGTAAGTCAGAAAGAGAAATACATCATATGATTTCACTTATATGGAATCTAAAAAACAAATGAACAAACATAACAAAACAGACTCGTAGATACAGAGAACAAACAAGTAGTTGCCAGAGGGGAAGGGGTGGGGAGGATGAGTGAAATAGATCAGGGAGATTAAGAGGCACAAACTTCCAGTTATGCAATAAACAAGTCATTGGGACATAATGTACAGCATATGCAACATGAGTCAGTAATACTATAATAACTTTGTAAGGTGACAGATGGTAACTTGACTTACCATGGTGATCATTTTGTAATGTATAAAAACATCAAATCACTATATTGTACACCTGAAACTAATACAATATTGTAAATCAATTATACTTCAATAAACAATAAAGGGTTTTTTAAAAAGACTATACTCCCAAGGCAACAGAAATAAAAGCAGAAATAAACAAATGGGCCCTAATCAGACTTATAAGCTTTTGAACAGGAAAGGAAACCATAAACAAAATGAAAAGACAACCTACAGACAGGGAGAAAATATTTATAAACAACATGAATGACATGGGTTTATTTTCCAGAATTACAAACAGCTCATACAACTCAATAACAAAAAAAACCAAACAACTCAATCCAAAAATGGGCAGAAGATCTAAATAGACATTTCTCCAAAGACAACATACAGGTGGCCAACAGGCATATGAAAAGATGCTCAGTATCACTAATTATCAGAGAAATGCAAATCAAAACTACAAAGAGGTATCACCTCACACAACTCATATTGGTCATCATTAAAAACTCCACAAACGATAAATGTTGGCGAGGGCATGGAGAAAAGGGAACACTCCTACACTGGTGGTAGGAATATAAATTGGTGCAGCCACTATGGAAAAGAGTACGGAGATTCCTTAAAAAACTAAAAATAGAGTCATCATATGATCCAGGAATCCCACCCTGGGTATACATTCTGAGAAAACTCTAATTCAAAAAGATACACACACCCCAATTTTCAAAGCAGCACCATTTACAATGGGCAAGACATGGAAGAAACCTCAGTGTCCATTGGCAGATGACTGGACAAAGAAGATGTGGTGTGTGTGTGTGTGTGTATGCATACATATATATATACACACACACATATACATAGACATACACACACATACATACATATACAATGGAGTATTACTCAGCCATAAAAAAGAATGAAATAATGCCTTCTGCAGCAACATGGATGGACCTAGAGATTACCATACTAAATGAAGTCAAGCAGAGTATAGTATGACATCACTTACATGAAGACTCTAAAAAATCATACAAATTTATTTACAAAACAGAAAGAGACTCGCAGACATAGAAAACAAACTTATGGTTACCAAAGGGGAAAAGCAGGGGGAGGGATAAATTACGAGTTTGGGATTAGCAGGTACAAACTACTATATATAGAACAGATAAACAACAAAGTCCTACTGTATAGCACAGGGAACTATATTCAATAGCTTGTAATAAACTATAATGAAAAAATACACACACACATATATATAACCAAATCACTATGCTGTACATCAGAAAATAACACAACATTGTAAATCAACTATACTTCAATTAAAAAAAGACTGTAGATCTTTTCAATCTGGGACAGAATATTAGAGACCAACCTGAACATCAATAAGTTTGTCTCTCTTTGAGAGACATAAAATTGAGAAGAACTTGAAGTGAATGAAAATGTAATTTAATTCACAATCAAATAAAAATTCTATAGCCTCAGAATCAGAGAATATTCTTGGAATGGACTCTTTTCAGTACCATAAATTTAACCGACTGAATTCTTTTAAGTATCTGCCTTGTCAACCTTTTGAAATGAAGGTTGATTGGGTTCAATGGAAAATCTGCATTTCATCATGAAAATGGAACACAACGTCCTTGGCTTAGTCTCCCAAGGAGTGGCAATTTGGGTCACTATGTGCAAAGCATGAAGTCAAAACACAGGTATCAAATTTATTTCTGGCATGACAAACGGAGGCATGCAGACGCACAGTCCAAGAAGCATGAAAAGGCACAGCCTCCACGCTCGCCATCTAGACCTCCAGAAAAGGAAAACTCCCTTAAGGAACACTCCAGCCTTTCACATTGCAAATAGTAGTCTATGAGAAGGGAGACATTACAAGGAAGGGAGACACTTTAGATTAAGTGAGTTGATTTATTTAAATATTAGATGGAAGAAGAACTCAATTATCAAGGGGTAAATGTGGCAATAGTAAGTCTTGTCAAAGGAAACCAAGCCCCGTTGGGTGTGTCGCAAATCCTTGCTACTCTTGAAATGGTTTAACGCACAGCCCCAGAGAATTTAACTATCTAGTACCCTGAACACATTAAAAGAAAAAAAAAAGGTATAGTGGAAGAAAAAGTGCGTATGATGCATCTCGTTTCTAAAACAAGTGAACTGTGCGCCAGATTTAGCAGGTTAATTAAGGAATCTGTTAGCAATGAAGTGAAAGCTGGCACGCTCCCAATTCTGGCTGATACTAGCCAAGACAGAGACATAACTGATGCTTCTCCAATACAACCAAGATGCTTCACCTAATCCAGAGAAAACGCATTATCTGTAACAGGCTTAAAGTCAGATTGGAAGCCAAAATGTTGTCAGTGTTTTCAGATCAAGTAACGGGCTTCTGAAAAGCTGAGTAAGCTGTTTGGCTGATGGAAGAGTTAAAATTGAAAGGACAGTTCAGATGGGCTGACACATTAAGAGAATCATTTAGTCAAGTTCATGACATATCCTTCTTCAATCCTGTGCCTTTAAATCAAGTTGACCCTCCCTGGGATGAAGAAGCTAATGGCCAGTTAAGATGAGAGGTACAGATAACCCACATTCTCCAATTGTTCTGGTCCCTGGCACCCCTGCAGGCCTGCTGAGCTTCTGCAACACTAGGGACAAGTACCTCAAGCAGGAAACCCAATTTGTATCATAGCCCAAGTGTATTAATGAGCGCCCAGGATGCATCCTGGTATCGTGGACACAAAGATGAATGGAACACGATTCAAAGAGCTCTTTGCTGAGTGGAGAAAGCAGATGGTAAAGACATAGTTATACTGCAAAATGGGTGAAGTTAGATATAAACAATTATGGAAACTGAAAAGTGAAAAGATAGTTATTTCTGAATCCAGAGCGCAAAGTGGAGATCTTTGATCAAGTGATCCCTCTAACAATGATTAAGAGTTGTCCTGTAGACAAAAAGGACAGTGCATTGTAAGCAGTGCTGACAACAGCCCACGTGTGGAGGGGTAATCATGCGTGTGGCTAAGGAGTGGCTGGAGTGGAGAAGCTGTGACCTAACTCGGAGATTTTGACCTATGGGACAGGGAGGGAGCAGCCGGATCCCTTCCACAGTGCTGTGTAAAATCCCCCGCCCCCCGTACCCCACTCAGCTGAGACTACAGTCCAACCAAGGAAGACACAGTCACTGCAGACAGCACGCTGCATCTTTTACTCCCTCCTCCGATGAGCTCTAATTGTTTTATTTTTTTCCTTGAGCAAATATTTCCTTTCAGCAAGGATGCCTTGAGTGTACTGTAAGGTAGTATTTGAAAGGCACAGAGAAAGAAGCATTAAATGGAATCAGCATAGGTTAAAAGTGAATGTCTGAAACCAGACTGTCCGGGTTCAAAGTTTGGGTTCAACACTCACTAGCTGTGTCGCTTTCAGTAAGGGATTTTATTTCTTTAAATGGAGATAACTCTGGTAGTTCACTGTAGCAAGGGTACGTGGATTAATGAAACACAGCATGTGTAACACTCAGAGCACTGCCTGGTACCAAGTGCGTGCTGGTAAATGTTGGCTGGACTCAGCATCTCTGGGCACTAGAATGAGTGCTGCACAGAGTAACTTGCAACATAACCGTTACTCTGTTTGCCCATCGCCTCCAAGGTTCCATCCAAGGTTGACTCCCTGCAACAGAAGCTAACACCTTTTTTAAGTGGCTCCAGAGGGTTTTCTCTAGACTTCTGAAGAGCTCATTTTGTCAGCTATTTCTCCCAGGAAATCAAATTCATCCCTCACAGAGCATCAACCCCTCTGCCCAAATATAAACAAGGCATTCTCAACTTCATCCCATGCTCACATTCCCACGGTCAGACAAAAAAATGCCGTTTGCAACCCCTGCAAAACTCATTTATTTCAACATGAAATCAGCTTGTTCTGGATGAACTGCAGCAAGAAAGGTAGGGACCACGTGACTGTTTAAGGCTGGTAGTTCCCAGAATGTTAAGAATGACTACATAATCATGTCTCTGTCTGGCATGAAGCAGAGAAAAGTGAGGAGGGGACACCAGTTTGGGGACAGAATGAAAAAGGAGTCAGCGAGACCTCCAGGGCTCAGGCTGCTCATGGCAGAAACCTAGAAATCCTAGGATTAGCCTTGAAGGAGGTGCTTCCTCCTCTGATTCCTAGACATGAGTGACTGAGAAGGAGCCCAGTGCACGGGGGAAGAAAGAAGGAAGAGAGAAGGGAAGATCTAACAAATAATGGAAAAATCATTACAAGCAGCATAATGGTTGAAAATCTGTGCCAGCCTCTACAGCAGGACACCACCTGCAAGCTGGTCACTGTGACATTCTGATAACAAAGCCAAAAAGAAGTGTTCATGGTAACCAACAGCTGCAGGACTCAGGGATATGGCAACCTGGGCCGAAAGTAACTAGTGTCACCAGAGAGCTCTCATGCCCAGCAGTGTGTCTGTGGGTGGCCAGTAGTGTCCCACGGACAGTACATAATTTAGCTCCAGACTCCTGAGGAACCTGCCAGAAACTGAAATAGGAGATCAAGGAAATAGACAGGGATGTACTAATGAAGCAATGATCTAAAAAGAAAAACTTCAGTCAGTCCTAGGCGAGTAGTTTGCTTTTCCTGCCAGTGTAGTCTCATTATTCCCTCACTCCTCCCCTAGTAAGTGGACAGAGGTCACCTTTCTGAAGGAAGGGGACCACATATCTTTCCCCTCCTGCCACTATCAGAATTGAGGACATAATCTTGATCTCAAATATCCTCCCAGCAAAAATCACCCCTGGGAATCGCTCTTCTCTCAGACCGTCATGTAACTTCCATTTATAACTTAAGTCCACAAATTCTTTAAAAATGCAGACACCTCCAGAAGAAGTGGCATTTCAAGGCACTGGCCATTTAGACCACAGGGAGAAGGATTTACAAGCAGGTTTTAACATAGCAATGTAGTTCTTGCTCGATAAATGTTTGCTAAGTGAGTCTGCAAGAATTCTACATGTTAAAATTCAAGAGAAAGAAGTAGCAATACCCAGATGAGGTACAGCAAAAGGCTAATTTAAAGAAAACAACACAACAACAACAAAATCACCCAGCACCCAAGGAGCAGGTAAAATTTCTCATCACCCGTAATACATCTGTTTTTCAAAGAGGGAGGAGGTTAGGAGGGAGGAAGTGAGGAGCGCGGAGGCGTTCTGAGGTAGTTCTGACTATGATTGATGGTCCTGTGCTGGATTCTCACTCATGTAGAAAATTAGAGCGAGATCGCTCCAGATACTGGCCCATCTGAGTTCCTTCTTGTGTCCCTCCCCTGCACCCTGCTTCTCTCCTGGGAGCCCTCCCTTCCTGCCCGTGGGCGTCATTATTCAAAACTCCAAGCAGAAGAAAGCAAAACCACTCCTTTCTTTCCTATTCTCTCTCCTCCAATGTGAGGAATCAAATCATCATTTTGAGGCTCTTCCCACTTAGTGACTTAAGGGAAAATTCATTTCTCTTGGTGCTCCAAGTTATTTTTCTAGAAGGCTCAAAAGTGACAGTGACAATTATTTCTGAGAGTGTCTTCATCAAATTTGCCGTGGCGCCATCTCTGCTAAATTGGCCTGACTGTCTTTCCACCCCCCCGCTGGGCTCCCCCGCTCCCTCCTACACGTAGCCTGCTTTGTACCAGGCAGGGTTTATTGTATAACTCTGCCTCTCCATTTAATTAGTGTGCTACTGTTTTAGGCAGATCTTTCAAGGTTTCAATTTCTATCCTAAGAAGCGGAGCAACTGGTCTTCCATATTTATTCACAGGGTCTATACTGGGTCCAACTCTGCTCTCCATCCATCCAGGGACGGCCATCTACAAGCTGCTCGCATGAGATGTCTCCAGGAAGAAGTAAGGTGGAACGCCGTAGCATCATTCAATTTTAAAAGGATGTCATTCTATGAATGACATTCAGTGCACTTACATTTAGTTTTACAGTCTCTGCTAATATATCACCTTTTATAAAAAGTCCAAAGTCCACGGAAAAATTTGGAAGGTATGCACATTTAAAGTTATAATTGGCTACCGTTTTGTTTCAACATGGAAGCCTGAAATACCGACGCAACCCAGGTCAGAAGGAGGTTACGTTTATCAAAAGTTGATACAGAACATTTGTGCCAAACAACAGATAAAGGAAAAATGCACATCCAATCAGCCATATACTAGTCTGATTTTAAGAACCAAATTGTATTTTCATTCTGTTCAGGAGAATATTTCTTTTTAAAGGAACCTCATCATAAATCCTATAGTGAAGCAGGCTAGTTGAGATACCAATCTTCTGACCCCACTGTCTAAGAACAAGTAATTTGTTGTCAGCACAGCAGGGATCTGAACCCTTGGGAAAGTAAAAGGGGTGTGAGTGTTACCTCTTCACCCTACCTCCTCCTCAGCATCCTTTTACCTCACATCACACACCCCAATGCTGTTCTTCTCAAAGTCAAATCAACACCCACCAGGAATGTGGTTCCATCCATCTGGAGATGTGCAGTGTCAGGGTGATCTCAGAAACAATTAGGTGCCACAATGTTAAAACCTTATAGGTTAAACCCAGCAACCTGAGTTGCATGAGGCAGTGTGGTGAGGCAGTGATGGACAGTGGAGCTAAGACAGTGCTGGACAGGTAGAAACGCCACTGGAAATACCAAGTGTGTCTTCAGTCCACCTTGTCTTCAACAAAACCTTTCTCAGAGAAAGAAAAATACCATATGAGATCGCTCATATGCGGAATCTAAAAAAAAAAAAAAAAAAAAAAAACATAAATACAAAACAGAAACAGACTCATAGACATAGAATACAAACTTGTGGTTGCCAGGGGGACGGGGTAGGATGGGACTGGGATTTCAAAATGTAGAACAGACAGACAAGATTGTACTGTGTAGCACAGGGAAATATACACAGGATCTTGTGCTGGCTCACAGAGAAAGAGAATGTGACAATGAATGTATGTATGTTCATGTATAACTGAAAAATTGTGCTCTACACTGGAATCTGACACAACATTGTAAAATGACTATAACTCAATAAAAATGACTATAACTCAATTAAAAAAAGTTTTAAACCTAAAAAAAAAAAAAAAAAAAAAAAGACCTCTCTCTGCAGGAGGACACCTGCTGGAACGTGACCTAAACTCACACCGAGAAGAAAAGCGCATGGCTGGAATTGAAATCAAGAGCTTTCTACCCACCTGGAGGCCCCTAGCCCTCATGGAAGGTGACTCTGTTGAGCTTCACCGGAGGCCAGCCTTAGACAGACGCGCATGGGAGGTGATCCCCTCCCTTAGCTCCTGTCCAGTCTCCACCTCCTGTCCTTCTTTCCAGCTTAGACTCCCCCTGCTGCCCCACACGGCTTTGTTCTAGCCTCTGGTGAATGTAACAAACTTGGGTTTCTCCCACCAAATGGTCCCTTCCATTGTTAAGCCTTGAATCTTTTTTTTTTTTTTTTTTTTTAAGGACAATGCCTGCTTCCTCTGCTCCTCTTTCTGTGAATCTGATGAATCACGCACGCAGTTTTTCTCCCAAAGATCTGGCAGTGATGTGGAAGGTAGTCTGCCGAGTTCTCTCCTCCTCCTTGTTACCTCCAAGATAACCATAAAGGCCCCTTTGATTTTAAGAGTTTGCTTTTTGGAACTACAGATGGGGGAAACAGCCAAAAGACTAACAGTGATAATAAATACAGTGAAGTTCCAAACCTTAAGAAATCTTTCAAAGCGTCTACAGCATTGGTCTCTGGGCTGTAGTTACAGCTCGCCTTCAGATGGTCACTGAAAACAACACTTGATTTCTCTTTCCTGTTTTTAAAGTTGGTGCCTCCTAGCCTCTCCTGGCCCGGCCCAATCCACACACTGACTACCATTTAGTGAAAGCATGGTCCCTGTGAGTCCCTAGGACCTTCCACACTGAGGGGCCTTCATTTCTCTCAGCCTCAACCTCCTGTAGTCCTCTGGCCACAAATATTTAAACAAACATTTAATCCCTACAAAAATTCTCATCTGAAACATCCCAATTTAATTTCGCGCTTAAGCTCGTTTATACCAAGGGGCTAATAACTACTTACTATGTTACCCACCTAGGGGTACTTACATTTTAAAAATCTAACATTCCAGAGAGGAAGAAAAATAAAAGGAATGACACTCTAGTGGGGGAACTAGCAGCATTATCGTCACGGACGAGAGGGAAAATTGACTAATACACTTGAATTGTCCCAATGCCTAGGATGGAAAATCCTAGTTGAGCTCTGTCTCTGTCCACTGCTAGAAGCTTTTAATATTAATGTGGGTCCTAGTCAAGAGCTGTTCCAGCACATTCTTCACACCAAGATCAGAAGAATGTGGGTTATAAAATGGGATCTAAATCCCAATAGACTTGAGCTGTGGTTCAGTAAACCTGAGAGGAGCCAAATCCAAGAGTTGTCACCTGGCGCCCAGTCTGGCTTCCAGTTAGATTGTCTGGGGCCCCCACCATCTGCTCAGCACCATTCTAGGCACTGAAGCGATCACACAGCGCCTCTGCCCTTTCCGGACTTCACTGAGGACGCACAACGGACCAACACAAAACCAACGCTTGATTATACATGCTAATGTTGGAGAGCAATGGTGCACATAATCAAATCTAGCAGATCATCGGAAAATTATACATGCCCTGCCCCCTACCCGGGGGCGGGGGGTGGAGAGCAAGCAGCAAGAGAAAACACAGCACCATGCAACACACGCAGAACAAGTTTCTGGAAGGAAACAGGGGATGTGTTGGGCAATCATTTGCATCACAGCGACTGTCTTGGCAAACTGGTGAAAGCGAATGTTTTGTATGTTTAATTATATGTGTTGGTTAAAAGATATAACTGTTTAATATATAGCAGTTGTACCAGGGTTTTTAAAAATTCAGGTGGTGGAATCACTTGTTCGGAGCAAGCCTGAGGGAGATGATGATGAGAATCACAACGACAACAAAACAACAGCTAAAAGCCGGGGCTTGGGATCTGCGCTGTGATGACTTTATTGAAATGCTCTCAGCAGCTTACAGACTTATTAAACTAATCGGTTAAAGAACTGTCACCTTCGTTTTCTCAGTCCATTTCAGACCGAGGGAGTTGACTCAAGCCAACACCGAGAATTCCCTTGGTTCCTAGTGGCCTTGGGACTAAACAGGGCCTGACTGTCTGTGTCCACCTCCCTCTGTGTGTCTGAGCATCTTAATGAAAGTAGTAGCAGAAGAGTGGTGGTCTCCAGGCCTCAGCCTCCCATACTACTCATATCTCCACCCTTCCCCACTCCAGGCCTTTCTCCAATCGTCTCTACTGAGGGTGCCTGGCCTCCTTCCCCAAGTGAAAGGAGGTCTTCCCATCCAGAGGAATGGCTCCTGCATCTTGGTTCAATTGCTCAGTGTTCCCAACTCCACTGCTGTCCAAGGCGGACCCGGCAGAGAGAGTTGGTGAGATCCCCGAGGAACCCACCAAGAACCCTGGCTCGTGTGCTCCTCCCCCTCGGACCAGAGGTCCAGCACAGTCCTCCAACTTCTCCCACCTCAGGATACGTTTTCTGACTTCCTGGGACCCCTTCCCAAGGGCATGGCTGGCAGATTTTGTCCTCACCGCCCTTCCCAGGCTGCTCCACAGTCCCCATCCCTGCTCCTCCAGAGTGACTTGGGAGATTTGGTGAAAACAGAGCCCCGGGTAACCTGCTGTGGCGTCGCAGAATTCCTGAGGTAACTATGCAGATTAGACCCCTCGATGATCCTGGGCGACTTTCATTTAAGGCAAGATGTAAATTAAGTACTAAAATGAGTGGTACAGGCAGCAAGTGCAAAGGGAGTTCAGAGTAGGGAGAAAGTTCACGTCCCTCTCAGGTGAATCTGCAAAGAAGACCAAGGAATTTTAGCCTCTTCGCCTTTGAATTCTTAAATACAGCACCCTAAACACACACACTTGCCTGCAAACACACACACACTTCTCGGCAGTAATATGTGAGTGAAAGCCCCAGGGAGTAGTCCTAACCGAAGCCCTGACTCTGCGCCACCAAAGTGGACTCCAGTGGTTTGCGAAGCATGCAGCGAACACCTACTATGTGTCAAAGCACTGCGCTTGACTCAGGGAACTCAAAAGTCAGTTAGATGGGCATGCTGTTCTTATGAAGCCTGCAGGCGGGGTGAGGCGTGGGGGAGCATGTCCGCGGAGCACGAGGTTCAGGGGGAGCAGCGCTCCGTCCGGGCACGTGCAGGCTGCTGGGGGACCAGGAATGCTGCGGACTTCAGGGGCAGGTGAGTGATGCTCTCCCACAACTTTTAAACTCCTGAACCCAGGAACAAAACCCTCTGGAAACTCAAAACAGAGGATAAAAAAGCACAGGTGGGTGAACACACACACATAAATTTGATGTAAAGGTGGGAGTAAAAAGATCTCAGACTTTTAAAAATAGCTAACACGGAATCAGCGGGGAGTGATAACACACTTTTCCAATGTCTTGTGGCCAGTAAAAGGCCTATTTTGGTGAGCATTTGGACTGAAAAAAAAAATGTGATAAACTCTAATAGCACACACTTCTCATAAGATTTGTATTCTCCCATTGTGATTTGGGGTAGAAACTTCACATCATGACAATTTAGAGAAGTGGGATTTTTAGAGCATGACAGCAACACATGAACACCATGATTAAAACTAATGGTGGGGGCGGGAGGGGACAGCACAGTGGCAGCGCATGTGCTTAGCATGCACAAGGTCCTGGGTTCAATCCCGAGTACCTCCATCAAAATAAATAAATCTAATTACCCCCAAAAAATAAATTTTAAAAAATTGAGGTTAAAAATAAAAACTAACAGTGACTCAAAATTCAAAGATGGAGAATATGCCACGTAATTATTATAAACAGCCATCAACATGAAAGTCTGTATTTAAATTCCAAGCTGACACCCCTCTCTGACAATGAAAACATACCCACAAAGGTTAGCATCTTTTGTTTACAGCTAGAATAAATTATGTGGTCATTTACAAATAAAAAGGAAACAACCCCAAAACGTTGGCATCATTAATGTCCTAGTTAACGATTTGATCCAGTTATAAGCACGAACACATGCATTTCCTCTATCGTGTCTTAGTTAACAATTTGATCAAGACATACAGGTGATCAAATCCCGCCTGTCTAGGATACACAGGGAGGTCCCAGCAGTGGGCAGTAGTCTGTGAAGAACTCACCAAAGCAGCCAAATGAGAAAACCAAAGAAGAAATCAGAGAGAACCAGTCGGGTTTGAACTGCCTACTTCTTCTTCCTTTTTTGTATATAACCTCAAAATTCTCTTCTCAAGGTATATTGCTTAAGACCATTATAAAAAGCACATACTTTGGAAAATATTGATTCACACTCTTCATCCCCTTTACTGCCCTTGCTCCTCAACAATTTTCTTCGTGACGTCATCACTCTATTGACATCGTCTTTATTTAAGGTCAACAATTATATCTGCAGCTCTCTTGCCTGACTTGTCCAAGGCATTTGACACTGTTTGCTACTTCCTCCTTCTTGAAATTTGTCCTTTGACTTTTGTGCCAGATCTCCTGTCCTGGCTCTCTTCCTCCACTCCTGGATTCCCCGATGGACACTTCTGCATCCTCCTTTCATTTCAATACCGCTGGCACTGGCATTCTCACCTTGGTTCTACTCTCGTCTCATTCTGAACACTCTCCAGTGGTCATTTGTTCCCTTTGCACCTTCCTTCTTATTACTTCCCGGCACAGGAGGCAAAATAAATGCATATGTGAAATGGCTTTTCCTCGTTTTCCCTCATGAATCAATCCCTTTTAATCTATTTCAGTGTAAAGTTCTTTGAGAACTATGTATTTATTAGGATGAAGTGAAAATTGAAGTATGGGCATTAACGCCCATCCAATGATAGGTTCCAGATCATGGTCTGAAGCTCTAGTGATGGGTGGGCTGGCAGTGGTTCTTTTGGAAGGTTTACTTTGGCTTCTTCTAGTGCCTTTGAGAGCCAACTGGGGTCCAATGCAATGAGGACGCTCATCTCAACAGGCAGTACCCACATTCCACAGTTTGAAACAAGGACTCAATCTTCTTGTGAGGGACCTGATCCTCCAAGATTTAGCTCCCGTATGATTGCGACAACTGTATTTAATGCTTGCTAGATCACGTCCTAAGTGGAATCTAGAAGAGTGATTCTCCTGGCATCCATTGTATACACATAGAGAGGACTCAATGCAAGTGTGGCAAGATAACAATCTGAGACATTAACTGTGGTTTCCCCACCACTTCCAACAACCTATGGCCCTTCCCTCCTCCATTTAGTAGAAATATACATTTACCTCAAGGAAAGATTGTTACAACAGAAATACTAAAGGACAGTATAGCTTTTGAGTCTTAAAAGAGTGTTTTGAAATGATAGCCAAAGATCACTGAGAAAAAAAGGCTTTTATGTTCCAAAATCTTGGCTTTGAGTATCTAAAGCCAAAGTTTGGAAAGACTCTGAGACTGAAGTTTGTTCCATATAAATACAGGCTTAGGGAGAAGAGATGGAAGTTCAGACCACCCTACCCCAGCTAGGTGAAGAGTCCATCAGTGCCAATGAGGAAAGGTAATCATAAAGGAGGAGATGTGGTGCAGCCACCATGGAAAACAACATGGAGGTTCCTTAAGAATCTGAAAACAGAGTTACCATATAATCCAGCAATCCCACTCCTGGGCATATATCTGGAGAAAGCTCTAATTCCCCCCAGTGTTCACAGCAACACTATTTACAATAGCCAAGACATGGAAATGACCTACATGTCCATCGACAGATGATTGGATAAAGAAGGGGGGTGTGTGTCTGTGTATACACACAGGCAAACAATGGAATACTACTCAGCCATAAAAAGGGATAAAATAATGCCATTTGCAGCAACACGGATGGACCTAGAGATTATCATACTAAATGAAATAAGTCAGACAGAGAAAGACAAATATAGTATAATATCACTTAAATGTAGAATCTAAAAAGATGATACAAATAACTGTACTTAACAAAACAAAAAGTGACTCACAAACTTATGGTTACCAAAGAGGAAAGGAGGAGGAGGGATAAATTAGGAGTTTGGGATTCACAGATATAAAGTACTATATATAAGATAAACACAGTCCTAACACATAGCATAAGGAACTACATTTATTATCTTGTAATAACCTATAGTGAAAAAGAATATATATGTGTGTGTAAAACTGAATCACCATGCTGTACACCAGAAACTAACACAGCATTCTAAATCAACTACAATCAGTTAAAAAAAGGATAAGAAAGAAGCTTAGATGTCAAAGTTCTCTAAGGAAAATCCTTTCCTGTAGCCTGTGCCAACTTTCAAGAAAGGGGAAGTCAGAAATTTCAGGAAAGTTTGGGAATCTGAGCTCAATGAGGACCTGTGCCTTACAGTCCAGACAGGACCCATGAAAGTCCCAAGGTACCAGAAACGCCCTGCCCCCACTTGAAGAGCCTGTAGGGAAGCTTATGGAATTTTTTCACAAACCCAGGAGGCCTGAGGAAGTAGCCATGGAGGTCTGGTGGATCTGAAGCAGCCTCCTGGTTTCCCTGAGGGGGATACAGAATGACCTGAGTGGAACTCTCAACTCCAGACCACGTGAAAACACAAACTTCTCACCAGATACGTCATGGAGGAGACGTCAATTCCAAGAGGAAATGTGGCAAAGACCAAAGATCAGAAACCACCCCAACTGCAAGGTCTTCGTGCTCTGTAAGCCCCCGGGCAATGAGCAGCCCCTGAGGAGAGGAGGAGGAGGAGAGAGTGGACTGAGTTCCTCCTGAATTGTCTGATGTTAAATTTCCTCATCACTGGAAACACGATATAATTAAATTATAAAATAGATTAATTTATATTTTAGCACCTCTGAATTTGTAGACTTAGATTTTGTAACTCTTAACATGTTTTTTGTTTAAGTGAACTTAAAAAAATACAATAAGACTCTGAAATTTGTAAGTAATCTTATATGATGGCTAAGTCCCTGAGAAAAGCCCAATATACCAATGGGTCAGAATCTCCAAGCTTTAGACCCCCTACCATCAGTACAACTTCTAACACCCACTCTCTTCTCCTGCCTCCTTCCCCAAAAGACAATCCGGAAGACTTGAAGTAGGTGAGAAATGAGGGCGAGTACTGCTCAGGCAGGGCAGAGCCTGTCCCCTCCACCCTCAGCTGGTCCCCAAGCCACGTTCTGAATGTGCTAGCTTCTACACCCCTTTAATAAAAATCTACTGGGCAGAATGGAAAAACACTGCACAAAATGAGCAGTCACACAGATCCCTTTGGGGACACTTGTTCTGCTGCTCTCTGCCTCAGAGCTACTGCTGAGTTGGAGGAAGAGGGCACTGTTAGCTCGGAGCCATTGGCATGGCCCGCCTGGGTCAGTCCCCCTGCTCTGCCTGCCGCTGTTCGCAGCTCCACCGGTGGCAACCGCCACGTTCTCCCACCGTGCGCCTGCACTCCCAACCCATCCTCCAGCCTTCTCAGAAAAAGCTGCAGAATCGGGAACTCTGGAGTCTCCCCCTGGACCAGCCCCTTATGCTTCTGCATCCCAGCTCACAGGGCTCCTAACTGCTCCCTGCAGGGTCCTAGGAAGCTCAGCCTCTGTCTCATGAATTAGACCCCTCCTGTGGCTGAACTCTTCCAACTTTGAAACAGACTTGATTTTCTCAAGGCAGTGGCTCAGACTGAGGAGTCCAAAAAAAAAAAAAAAAAAAAAAAAAGAAAAGAAAAGAAAAGAAAAGAAAAGAAACACAAGTGAAACCTAAGATTCAGGGGTTAGCATTTGGGACCAGCTCTAAGCTAAATTCAATTTGAATTTTAAAATCCCGGTCTCTCAGAACTAAGCAGGAGTTTCATCACCTTAAGAAAACAGGATATCCTTGGCCAGCTGCATTCCCTGGAGATACTGTGGGGATTAAGTTAAATTTGATTAATGGAGAAAACACAAATCTGTTGGTTATGAAGTGATGTTTAAACAGAAGTTACTGCATGTTTCAACATTAAATCGGAAAGGTGTCCTCTGCTGCTTCAAATAAGTGAGAAATATGTGATGTACTTGGATTAAAGATATATTAATCTTTTCTAAAGTAACTAATCACAGCTGGGACAGGTAAAAGGTTTAGGGAAAACAAAGACTGCCTTGAATATTCTCTCTCTATCCAAATTCAAATGGAATGTTTGCAAGCTCATTAACTTTAATATTTGCAACTCGCTTGCCTCTGAATTTCTTTCTTCCATCCTGAGTAGGAAAAGAAAATGTGGAAGAATTTTGTGGACCGGGAATCCACTTCACCAACATTTATGGGGCATTCTCCAGGGGCCAGGCAATGCTAGGGATACAAAGGTGATTAAAACACAGGCCGAGTCTGTAGAGGACTCAAAACTGTCGAAGGGCTTAGCCCACAAATAAGTAGAATATAATAGAAAGTGTGTAACAGTTGTAAGAGTACTTTATAATGGGAATCCAGGAAAAGGAGCAATTAATCCACCCAGGGCTGGGTCAAGAAAGGAGAGCAAAAAGTAAGTGACTTTAGAAGTGAGGCTTCCCAGGCTGTGTAGGGGTTTCTCTAGAAGACAAGTGGAGAAAAGCGTTCTGGGCAGAAGGAATCACAAGCAAACCCATGATATGGGACCCCCTTGGTACGCTCCACGTCTTCAGTTCTTGGGGAGCTGTGGCTAAAGCCAAAGGAACATGGGACAGAGAGAGAGTGTAAGAGGCTGGAAAAACAGATTGGAGCCCCCACACAGGAAGAGACCTGCATGCCAGACCAGATAATTTAGGTTTTATCCAGAGGCATTATCAGTGCTTTTAATGAGGGTGGTGACTTGATTAAAGGGAGGACAGGGGATCAGATGGAGGCAAAGAAAACATATAGGAAGCTATTACAATAGTAGAGGCAAGATGAGAAAGGGGGTAACTTTTTTTTTTTCCTGGCTTAATCTAGACTCGGGGAAGAATGCCTCACCAAATAATTAATTAAAAGTATTTATTAGCGAGCTAACATAAAATAGCTTGGACCATATGAGATTGTCATTTTTGTAGGTCAACAATGGCTGAACATCAGCAATTTCCTGTGATTCAATCTAATATAAAATGACTGCCTATAAGCTCCTCTGAATCTAGGAGAGATACAAGGAGCACACACCCTACAGAATTAAATTTCTAGTACTGGGGATCATATCTGTGTAACTTGCTTTGTACATTACCTTCAACAGAATTGCCTATAGCCAGATTCTTAATGCTCTGATAAGGGGAAAAAAAATCTGTCAAAAATATTGCTTAGCATTTTGCTATTTCTTCCATCTCCCCTTTGTTGTTTATTTCAAAGCATGTCACAGAAGAAAGAAAAATACCACAATATGTGTAGAATGAGAAAGCAAAGTGAGATTCAGGGTGGTAGGAAGATGGGAAGAAATAAAGAAATTGAGGGCAGAGTCTCCTAACTGCAACTAGAGAAAATGAGAGTTACATTGTGGGGGTGGATTTGCCTGAGGAGATTCAAAGAGGCTCTCTCTGGATTTCAGCTAGAGAAGAGAAAGAAATCCGAGGCCAGGGGTGGGCCAAGGAAGATGACATTCCGAAGGAGCTTATGGTGTAGGAAGAGAACTTGGGAAGGTTTGGGGTGAATATTTCTTCTGCCAGAGACGCAGCATGATTTAGTCTCAGTGATAGCAACCCTCACCCTGACAAACATTTGTGCACAGGCACGCATGTGCACAGAAACACACACACACAGGCATACACACATACACAGCTCCTCTTTGCCTGAAAATTAACATTAAGCTGTTCTATTCAAGGAACCAAGATTTTGCTATCACACCCGAAGAAGTGACAAGTTGCAATTTCCCACCATGTGGTGCTACCCAGAGGAGGAGGAGGGGGAGGGATCGGAGGAGGCAGAATGCAAGCGGGCCTGGAGATGCTGGGGTTGTGTTCTCACTCCCCGCCAGCACCCCTCACCCACGCCATACGGCGGGCTGCACCTGTTCAGAGAAATGAACTTCCACACAGAGCACACCGCCTTGGCTCTTCCCTGGAACCGCAGAACATTCCCTACCTAGAGAGGGAGTAAGTGGTCCCACATCCAAGAGCATTTCCAGACGAAGAGGAAATTTTGAAAAGCCAGCAGGCCTGCTAGGCTTCACGGTGAGGTCCAGTGATCTGAACTCCTCTCCTTATTCACCTGGGTCTACCATCAGAGTTAATCACAAGGCTCCAGCGTGACCCAGTGTTGGTAAAAGTGGAAATGCAGTGGCACAGGCAGTGCGACAGGGTCCCAAGGAAGAACCCGGGATAAAACTCAGAGCCTCTCGTTACATAGGAGCCTCGTCCACTCTGATACACTAAAGAGGCACTGCCAGGGCGCAAAACTGGCCGTAGAACTCTGCAGGTCTTTCTGTCAAGTGAGGTCTATTTCCCTACACCTTGAATCTGCTGGCCTTCAAGCTTGCCTTGACTAACAGTGATGCTGTGAGTGTCCTAAGCCATGGCTTCAAGAGCCCTTAGGAACCCGGAAGCCATCACTACATGAAGCAGCTTAGCTCACCTGCTGGGTGACGAGAGACAGATGCCCTACATCAGCCAACACCCAGATGACCGCCAGACAATGCGGGTGAGGCACCAGCTGCCAGCTGAACCTGGGTGCAGGGGTGAGGCCAGCTGAGACCAGCACACATTCCCAAGTTGTGAACTAAAAAAAAAAAAAACAAAACAAAAACCCAGTTTTTGTTTAAAGCCACTAAATGTTAAGGTAGTTGGTTACCATGCAAAAACTGACAATGGAAAGGTGATTGGGAAATGTGCACTATAAAGTCATTATTTAGAATTCCTACAGAAGAGTATCATCCAGGAAAAAAAAATTTTTTTCTTCATTTTCCAGAAAAAAATTAATGAGTTTCCTGTCTTAGCTATCTTTCTACACATTTTTTTCCCTATTCCTTTACAAAATACATGCAGCATGATTGAACCTTTCTTCAGGTCAGGAAATGGACGTAAAGTGATTGCACTGTGCTGCAGTCACGTGGAGACGTCAAGGCGCCAGGGAGGTCAAAGGAGAAAAGCCAGAGTGGGATGAACTACTGTTTGCCCCAAAAGATGGCATCAAGAATTTTCTGATATTTCTTTTTATATTTATAACAATGTTGTGATTTTAATAACTCCAGAAAGAAAGAATCACGACCTCTGTTTCACAACTGATATTGCTGGTGTGGTTTTCTACCATACTTCGAACAGGCACAATTTTTCTCCTTTTGTATTTATTTCAGCAAAATTCAGGGTAGGTGCTGGATGAAGGGGCACCTCGTGGAACGGTAAAGCGCCCTCTGCATTTATGCCTGTGGCTTATTTACTCTAACAAATAGCCCCAGATCCCCATCATTTTGTGTCCTTACTACAATTTTCTTTTTCTTTTTTTCTTACTGTCCAGGTTTAGCTGCTATACCTCCTTTCTCTCTGCTAGGCTGCTCCTACCCTCCTTATTAACGCATTCAATCAGGTGCTGTTTAGGAAATCATATAATTAAGCATAAAATGAAAGGAAAGGAGTCCAGAATAAGGATCTAAAGACTCTGTTAGGAGTAAAGTAAATAAAATGTAATGACTATACTAACATTACGGTGGACTAGACACTCTGAAGTCCTTTCCAATCGAGAGAACTATGCCCTATATAAACTGGAAAAAAAAAGCATGACTGTAAAAGCATTACTGGCCTCTCGCAGATGTAAGGCGGAGAAGCAGGGAAGGGAGCGCTGAGATGCAAATGGTGAAAGGAAGCCAGTGGTAAATTTAAATGTATGATGGGGACAAATGGCAAGAATAGCACCAGAATTACGATGAGACAGCTGGGGTGTGCTGCAAAGTGGGGAGCAGAATGTGAGACGCCAGCACTAAGACAGGACCCTCTAAGGGGGGCTAAAGAAGTCCCAGTCAATAGTGTCCCCTAGCTTCTGAAGAAGTGAATAGAAGTCCTGTCTGGAAGAAAGCAAGTCAAAGATAGGCCCTCTGAATTAAAACAGATTAAACTAAATCAAGTATCAGTTCACAATTTTTACAAAGTCATCAAACTCACATGGAAACAAGCTACTAGGAATAAAAAACAAGCTAGAGGGAGAAACACAAAGAATTTAGAAGCTCGAGGCCCAAAGGTACTAGAATTATCGGATTGGGAATATACAATAAGTACAAATGAAATTTTTTTGAAGACAGAATAAAAATAAACATAGAACAAAATCCAATCAGAAATTACCAGAAAATGTATAAAATAAAATAAAAGGAATTTTTAGAAGTGAAAAATATAATCATATAATATAGTCATTGAAATTGAAAGTACGCTGAATAGACTAATTACAGATGAAGAGAGTCTTATACAGAAAGCAGCAGAAAGGCAAGAACAAAGAAATCTGTGAAGGAAATAAAAAGCAAGGAGAATAGAATAAAAAGGCTTAACCTCTCATCAAAATCTCAGTGAACAACGTAGGAGAGGAAATATCTAGAACAATAGTGACTGATAGTTTTCTAGAATTTATGAACATCAAGAGTCCAGAAATAAAGGAAGAAAAACAAACAAGCAAGATAAATACAAAAAACCCCTCATGCAGGTGTACGGTAATGAAACAGATTAACACCAAACACAAAAGTAGATCCTAAAAGAAGCCAGGAAGAAAAGACAGATCACCTGCCAAAGAACTACAGTTAGACTGAAAGCAGAGCCGTAACAGATGCCAGAAGACATGGAATATTTAAAGTTCTGAAAAAAAAAAAAGTAAAGACACTCTCAAGTAAACAAAACCTGAGAAAGTTCACCATCAGCAAGCTTTCATTAGAGAGACTTTCAGAGGATATACACTGAGAATTAGGAAATAGCCTCAGTGAGGTCTGAGATACGAGAAGTAGTGGTGAGTTTTTATCATAAATGGATGTTGAATTTTCTCAAAAACTTTTTCTGCATCGATTGAGATGATCACATGACCTGGCAATTCCACTCCCAGGTATATATCTAAAGAAAACAAAAACACAATTTGAAAAGATATATGTACCTCAAAGTTCAGAGCAGCACTATTTAGAATTGCCATGATATGGAGGCAACCAAAGTGTCCATCAACAGATGAAATGATAAAGAAGATACGGTGTGTGTGTGTATATATAAATACACACACACACATACAAAATGGAATACTACTCAGCCATAAAAACCCCAAATTTTGCCATTTGCAGCAACATGGATGGACTTGGAGGGTTTTATGCTAAGTGAAATGTCAGTCAGAGAAAGACAAACACTACATAGCATCATTTATATGCGGAATCTAAAAAAACACAACAAACTAGTGAATATAACAAAAAAGAAGCAGATTCACAGATATAGAGCTAACTAGTGGTTACCAGTGGGGAGAGGATGTGTGGGGAGGGGCAACATAGGAGCAGGGGATTAAGAGGCAGAAACTATTACATACAAAAGAAGCTACAAGGATATACTGTACAACGTGGGGACTATAGCCAATATTTTATAGTAGCTATAAGTGGAATATACCTCTAAAAAGTACAAATCACTATATTGTACACCTGTAACTTTTATAATACTCTACACTAAATACTTCAAAAAAAAGAAAAGTAGTGGTGAGAAAAGAAATAAGCACACATTTAGATGAATCAAAATATTTTCAGTCAAAAATAATAGTAATGATAATAGGGAAAACACTTCAGAAAAAATACTTAGAAGTAAGGATATAATAAAGATAAGAACAAATATCAATGATACAGAAAATAAGAATAAATAGAAATGATGGTTCTTTGAAAAGACTAATAAAGAAGAGAAACTTCTGGTGAGACTGATACAGAAAAACAATATAAGGATGGATATAGGAGGGTAACTATAGAAAAAGCAGACATTAAAAGCAAGTAAGAAAGTGATCTGAGAAGATATCAAGATGGTGGAGTGGAGGGGCATGGAACCCACCTTCTTCCACAAATACTTCAAAAATATATCTACATATGGAAAAATTCTCACAGAATACCTACTGAAAGCTTGCAAAAGATCTTGTACAGCCAAAGCTACAAGAAGGATCCCCATGTAATTGGGTAGGAGGAAGGAAAAAGGGAAAAGAGAAAGCCGGACAGGACCTGTGCCCCTGGGATGAAGCTATGAAAGAAGAAAGGTTCCTTCACTCTGGGAAGCTCCTTCACTGGCCGGGAGGGCTTCAGGAATACATAAGGAGCTTCAGAGGCTGGAGAGGAGAGATTAGGAGCCGACCTGCAGCTCCAAAGGGTAGAGAGAGCAGAATAAACCATCCTTGCCACATTACTGCACTTTCCAGTCCAAGCTGTATACCTGCTGGTATGCACAGTGACTGGGTGCTGAAAACCGGGCTTCACTGGCAGACTTGGGAAGAAAACTCAATCTGGATTTGCAGAGACAGCCCAAAGGGCCTAGAGTGTGGCCTTCGCCAAAACTGGGGGCATGCACAGGATGGAGTGCAGGTCCACCACAGAAGCACCACTGTCAACATGGGAAGGGAGGGGTGTGGGTTCGCCATAACAGCTTCATTATCTGCATGCTCACAGTAGACACAGGTCCAGCCACCAAGGGTTTTGCTGACTTTGTGGGTGCACACACAGAGAGGTGGGGCTGAAATCTGGGTCAATTACTGGCACTCCCACAATACAGGTAGCCTGCAAGGGCAGTGCCTGCAAAAGTGATCTTTGTGGGTGTGCACGTCAGGTGTCAGGGAGTGTCACAGAGTTGCATATCCCAGTAGACAGCACCTGGGGAGGAACACACAGTGGCTCCTTTCCAAGAATGGATACTCCAGTCTCACCTACCTCACAACACAGCTTAGAACCAGATTTTAGAGATTCTGCTGCAACAACTGGGGAGCAGACTCTGCCCATGATGGAGGTGTGACCAACAGAGCAAAGAGGAAGCCCTGCCTGACATCCAATGCAGGCTCTAGTCACCAAAACACCAAACATACTCACTATCAAGGAGACAAGTGCCAGCACACCCTGAGGAAAGACATGGCAAGCATCCATACCAAAAATAGCCCTCGCACCACAATACTGGACTCATACAGTCTAGCCAGGGTGGCTCCCACATAAAAACAGACCTTTAAGACCACCGTAGATAACTGTTTCCCCTAAATTCATAGAGTCATAAAAATACAACTAAAATGAAAAAGCAGTACTTCCTATTAAAAGAACAAGAGAAGTCCCCTGAAAGAGTAAGCAATGAAACAGATTTCTCCAGTCTACCAGGTCCTGAGTTCAAAAAGGAGGTGGTAAAAATGCTGAAGGAATTAAGAAAGACTATCAATAGAAATGCAGAGCACTGTAACAAGGAACTAGAAACTATAAAGAGGAGACAGTCAAAATTAGACATCTCAACTGCAAACATGAAAGCTGAGCTAAAGGCAACAAACAGCAAAAGAAAAAATGCAGAAAAACAAATGAGTGATCTGGGAGACAGAATAACGGAAATCATCCAATCAGAAGAGCAGAGATAGAGAAATGAAAAAAAAGAAAACAACTACAGGAACTTTGAGATAATATAAAGCATGCCAACCTACACATAATAGGAATCCCAGAAGGAGAGGAAAGAGAAAGGGGGATTGAAGATGCATTAGAAGAAATTATGGCTGAAAACTCCCAAAATCTAAAGAAAGAGACATATATCCAGGTACAGAGGGTCCCAAACAAGATGAACCCAAACAGAACTATTCCAAGACATATCATAATTCAAACAGCAAAAGTTAGACAGGATTCTAAAGAAAGTGAGAGGAAAACAATGAGTCAGGTACAAGGGAATCTCCATAAGGCAATCAGCTGATTCCTCTACAGCAACTATGCAGGCTAGAAGGGAGCGGCAAAATATATTCAAAGTTCTGAAAGGCAAAAACTTGCACCCCAGCAAGATTATCATTTAGAATAGGAGAGACCAAGAATTCATCAGTCAAACAAAAACTAAGAATACAGCAATGTGAAACTTATCCTAAAAGAAGTATTGAAAGGCTTTTTTTTCTAAATAGAAAAGTAAGAATCTTTGGAAAGGGAAAATCACAATAGGAAAGGTAAATAAATAAAAGGATAAAAGCTCACTTAAATAAGTTAGTACACAGATTAAAAAACAATAAAATTTTTTTGTGAAAGTGATTATAATGAACAGTAGAAGGATAAATATGCATATGTAAAATAGGACATTAAAATTACAAAATGTGAACAAGGGATGTAAGAAAATATAAATCTTTTAGAATGTGTGAGTTTGTATGACGAACAGTCTAAAACAAGAAGATATAATTATGGGCTAACATACCTGAAAGACAGGGTAACTATAAGTCAAACAAAAAAAGCAGATTCACGTCATTCTAAGTGAAGTAAGCCAGAAAGAGAAAGAAAAATACCATGAGATCATCACTCATATGTGGAATCTAAAAAAAAAAAAAAACCAAAAAACCAAAAAAACACAAATACAAAAGAGAAACAGATTCATAGACATAGAATACAAACTTGTGGTTGCCAAGGGGGTGGGGAGTGGGAAGGGACAGACTAGGATTTCAAAATGTAGAATAGATAAACAAGATTATGCTGTATAGCACAAGGAAATATATACAAGATCTTGTGGTAGCTCATAGCGAAAAAATAAATGTGACAATGAATATATGTATGTTCGTGTATAACTGAAAAATGGTTCTCTACACTGGAATTTGACACAACATTGTAAAATGACTATTACTCAATAAAAAATGTTAAAAAAAATTAAAATTAAAAAATTAAAAAAGCAGATACACAAAAAACAAAAGTTTTTTTCAAAAGGAACTCACGCATAATACAAAAGAAAACCATCAAATCACAAAAAGAAAAAGAAGGAGCAAAGAAGAAAAACAAAATCAACTGGAAAACAAAGCTTAAAATGGCAATACATTTTTATCAATAATTATTTTAAATGTCAGTGGATTAATGTACCAATCAAAAGACATGCGGTGGCAGTTTGGATGATAAAACAAGAACTTACAATATGCTGCCTACAAGAGATCCAATTTAGGATGAAAGAGAGGTATAGATTGAAAGTGAGGGGATGGAAAAGGATGTTTCATGCAAATGGAAATCTTTGAAAAGGAGGCAAGAATATACAATGGAGAAAAGACAGTCTCTTCAGCTACTGGTGTTGGGAAATCTGGACAGCTGCATGTAAAACAATCAAGTTAGAACACTCCCTTACACCATACACAAAAGTAAACTCAACATGGCTGAAAGACTTATGTAAGACATGACACCGTAAAACTAGAAGAGAACACCAGCAAAACATTCTCTGACATGAATCACAGGACTGTTTTCTTAGGTCAGTCTCCCAAGGCAAAGAAATAAAAGCAAAAAATAAACACATGAGACCTAATCAAACCTATAGGCATTCACACAGCAAAGGAAACCAAAAATAAAATGAAAAGACAACCTACAGAATAGAAGACAATGTTTGCCAACAATGCGACCAACAAGGGCTTCATTTCTAAAATATAACAACAGTTTGTACAACTTAATGTCAAAAAACAACCCAATGTTGAGATATGTTCCCTTTATACCCACTTTGGTGAGAGTGGGCAGAAGATCTAAACAGACATTTCTTCAGAGAAGACAAACTGATGGCCAACAGGCACATGAAAAGATGCTCAATATTGCTATTATTAGAGAAATGCAAATCAAAACTACAGCAGATACTACCTCACACCAGTCAGAATGGCCGTCATCAAAAAGTCTAATAAATGCTGGAAAGGGTGTGGAGAAAAGATAACCCTCCTACATTGTTGGTAAGAATAATTTGGTGCAGCCACTATGGAAAACAGTAGGGAGTTTCCTTTAAAAAACTAAAATTAGAGTTGCCACACGATCTAGCAATCCCACTCCTGGGCATATACCTGGAAAAGACAAAACCTGTAACTCAAAAAGATACGTGCACCCCAATGTTAATAGCAGCATTATTTGTAATAGCCAAGACATGGAAGCAACCTGTGTCCATCAACAAATGAATGGATAAAGAAGTTGTGGTAAATGTATACAATGGAATATTATTCAGCCATAAAAAAGAATGAAATGACATTTGCAGCAACATAGATGGACCCAGAGATTATCATAGTAAGTGAAGTCAGACAGAGAAAGACAAGTATCATATGATATCACTTATATGTGGAATCTAAAAAAAGATACAATGGAATTTACAAAACAGAAACAGAGTCATAGATATAGAAAACAAATTTATGATTACCAAAGAGGAAGAGGGGTAGGGATAAGTTAGGAGTATGGGATTAACAGATACATACTACCATATGTAAAATAGATAAAAATTTACTGTATAGCACAGGGAATATCTTATAATAACCTATAATGGAAAAGAATTTTAAAAAGAGAACACCTATATATTAATATATATATATATAACTGAATCACACTGCTGTACACCTGAAACTGATACAATATTGTAAATCAACTATACTTCAATTTTAAAAAAGAAAGCTATATGAGCAACTTAGTAACAAAAACTTTGAAAAAGGGCTGAACTGGGCAAAACCATGGAAAAATACAACTTATGAAAACCTACCCTAGAAGGCTTATAACCATTAAAATGAGTAAATCAGTAGTTTAAATACTTCCACAAAATATTAGAAAAATTAATCCAGAAGTGTATAAAAATATGATGTCATAAACAGGTTGGCTTCTTTCCAGGTGCTCAAGGGTAATTTCACTTCAGAAAATGTAAAAGCAAATCCACTTAGGAACATACTGAAATAGTAAACCTACATTATTAGGTCAATAGATCCTGAAATAAGTTTTTGATAATATTCAACATCTAACCATAGTAACAGTCTAGAAGTATAAGGGAACTAACTTAATCTGATAGAGGCTACTTATTCCAAGTCTACAGATCACTCTTTAATATGAAATATTAGAAGAATTTTATTTTAAATAAAGAAAAAGATACAACTATATCTGACACTGTTCAATATTTTATTGACTGTTCTAGCCAGTGCAATAAAATGAGGGAATAAAATTTGAGGACTGGAAAAGGAGCAAAACAAACATTTTCACAGATGATATGGATATCTACAAAGAAATCCATGATAATTTACCAACAAATGTTTAGAATTTTTGGAAAAGTTTAACAAATCTGCTCAATGTTAATAAATACACAAAAGCTGATTTCTATACAGCAGCAACAATTGGTTTTTAAATATCTTTTTAAGATTTTCTTAACACTAGCAAAAAAAAAAGGTACCTATGAAAGGTTTGTAAAATATTTATGGAAAAAATTTTTTAAACTTTTTAAACTTTATTGAAAGATATTTAAAAAGACCTAAATAAATGTGTATGTATATATAATATATATATTGTGTGTGTATATAATATACCTGCATATAAAGAGCTTCCTTAAACAAAACATAAAGAGCAGTAAACCTATGAAAAATAATGATTTGATCATTTATTCAATTTCAAATAAATCACAAAGTTAGCAAAAAGACAAATCATAGAGTGTGAGGTTATTATAACATATTTAACTGACAAAATATTAGCATGAAGACATATAAAGTACAAATATATATATAGTTACATATGTATCACTAACTTGAAAAGTGGGCAAAGGCCATAAACTGTTATTTTATAATGGAAGAAACCTGAGGGACAAACGTTTGAAAAATACTCAAAGTCATTAGAAAGTCTGGAAATGCCCAAAGATAAACCGTATTTTCCCCCTACTAGAGTGGAGAATTTACAAATTTGCCAAGACCAAGTGATAGCAAGGATGTTAGAGCAAGACCTCTTATGTTCCAGTAACAGAGGTGGAAATGTGTGCAACCATGTTGTGAAGCTGAATCCGCTCAAGCTCTATGATATGGCAATGCCACTTGTGGTAAGAGTCTCTAGAGAAACTCACACCAGCATGAGACAGCACATCAGCACAAATGTTCAAATCAATATTGTTCGCAACAGCAGAAACCTGGACATCACCCAAATGCCAATCAACAGGAGAATGGATTCATAAATTATGGTACACAGTCATCCTCCCTTATCTAAAGGGGATATGTTCCAAGACCGTGGTGGATGCCTGAAACCACAGATAGTATTGAACCTTATATATACTATGTACTATATTTTTCTATAAATATATATGATAAATTTTAATTTATAAATTAGGTACAGAAAGAAATTAAATATCTACATAGAACAACTTTAACAACATACCGTAACAAAGGTAACCTGAATACGGTCTGTCCTCTTTCTCTCAAAATATCTTTTTGTACTGTTCTACTCTTCTTATAATGCTGGTTTGAGATCATAAAATGCCTACGTGATGAAGTGGAAGTAAATGACGAAGGCATCATAACGTAGCATTAGGCTACTATTGACCTTCTGAGGACACCTCAAAAGGAGGAGCATTCTCCTCAGGTGATCCTGGACAATTGAGATCTAATGATGTGGATAACTGGATGTCAGGAACAGATGATGTCAATAGTTTAGGAGTCCCATGTGGGATGGAGCAGGATGGCACGAGATCTGGTCACACTACTCAGAATGGAGAGCAATTTAAAACGTGAATTGTTTGTTTCTGGAAATTTCCATTTAATATTTTCAGAGTGTGGTTGACCACAGGTAACGGAAAATGTGAAAAGCAAAACTGTGGATAAGGGAGGGGCACTCTATGTAAAATATAATACTATGTAGCAGTAAAAGTGGATGAATGCATGTATATTTTCTTTAATAAATATATAAAGCCTGATCTATACACCAGGTACTGTTCTAAGTTATTTCCATGTTTAATTTTGATAAAAAATACAGGGAAATAGGTACTGTTATTACCTTTATTTTTCAGCGATCACTGGGCTCAGAGAGTGTGTATAAATAATTAAATTTAAAAAGCCAAGTCCAGAAGACTACAAATAGTATGATACTTCATTTTAATAAAACTAAAAACCAAACAATACTCAAGATTATGTTTCTAGGGATTTGTATGTAAGAAAATACTTTCAAAGAAGAGATGAATTTTATGGCCAAATTTAGGAGATATTTATCTCCAGGAGGTTAGCAGGCCTGCAGATGGGAGATAGCTTTGAAAGTATTACTAATGGTCTAGCATTGTATGACAGGTGGAGAACTTGTAGTTGGTGATTACATCATTCTGCTCCATAACTTACATATGCATTACATACAGTTTCACTTCTATCAAAATTATATTTTGAGAAGTTCAGCACCTGCATTTTGTGACATTTAGATTAACTGTTCAGAGGACTATTTTGCTTATTTCCTGGTTTCCAGCTATGCTTCTAAGAGATGAGATTGCTAGACAGCTGACTTCCAGAGAAGCAAAACTATAATTTTTTTTCTTTCAGTGTCATTCTGAAGATAAATCAGGTTCAAATCAATGCTTATAGTAGAATAAATGATCAAAACCTGAGCTTTTCTTTTTAGCACACAAAATGCAAAAAGCAGTTTGACTGTTGCTAATATAAATTAGCAGCTTCTACCTCATCTCTCAAACCAATATGCCTACATTATTTTAAGAGTTGGAATAACAAAGGTAAAAAAATAGGAACGACAATTTCCATTTTCACCTCCAACATGTAAAAAGTTTTAAAGTTATCATACTCATCTTTATGACAAGAAAAGGCTAGACAAACTGAAAATCAATGACTTTTGTTGAATTCATCAGAGAACTGAGTTTTTACGGCTGCCACTTCATAATCTAAACATATAGGCTCAATCAGAGACATATCCAAGATCTGTTTACCTGGAACAGAACCTGCTGGAGCAACAGATAGAAACACTTAAATTGTAATTTTGGTAAATTATTGCTAGTTGCACGAGAGTGAAAAAATCCTGGAGATCACAGTCTAAGGGGTTCACCACGTGTTCATTGATTTTTACCCTTAAGGATCCCACCAGGTTTTCATGGTGAAGATCCAAAAACAAACAAAGCCAAACCTACCTTGTGGCTCTGGCAGGGGTAAGGATGGGAGAAGAATCACTGTAAAATTCACTCAGAGTATTCACCATAAGGAAGACCTACCCTCCAGGGGAAAAGACTTCACCATAGCCTCATCCCAGCTGGGGAAGAACGTATCTCCCACTCTACTCCCCTCTACCCTTCCCACCTCACTTTAAGGGTGAAAAAAAATTATATCACTGGAAAAATATGTGTGACAGTTATAGCCCAGAGGCACAAGCCTAATGAAAAACTGAGATTTAGTCACACAGTTATAGAATCTGACCACCACACCAACAGGGATTCAGAGAACAGCGGTTAACAGTTGAAAGAGTTGCAAAATGTAAAATCTCTGCAAAGTAGGGAAGGCATCCAAAAATCAAGAGATGAGACAACAGAAAGGACACTGGAGGATTCTGAAGTCTCTGGCAACTATAATATCAGCAAACAATGAACATAAACTTACAGCCAGATTAACACAGATGCTCATACTAGTGACCTATATACTTCAGTATGAGTTACTTGATACATGTCAGTTTTCAACAAAAAATTACAAGGCATGGAAAAGAAAGGAAGGGAGGTAGGGGAGGGGAGGAAAAAATTTTGAAAAGACAAAGCAAGCATCAGAATTAGACTTAAATATGACTTAGATCTGACAGATATCAGAATTATCAGATCAGAAATTTAAAATAACTATGACTAATATGTTAAAGGCTCAAATGTAAAAATAAAGAGTAGGCAAGAACACATGGGTAATGTAAATAGAGTGATGAAAACACTAAGAAAGAATCAAAAGGAAATGTGAAAAATCAAAAACACTGTAACATAAGTCGATAATGCCATTGACAGGCTTATTAGTGGACTGTACATGGCCAAAGAAAAAAGCAGTGAGGTTAAAGACAGGTCAATAGAAACTTCCCTAGCTGATATTCAAAAAGAAAAGAAAAAACAGGACAACAATTAAAAAAAACTATAATAGAACATCCAAAAAATGTGAGACTATTTCAAAAGATGTAGCATATGTGTAATGAGAATGTAAGGTGAAGAGAGAAGAGAGCAGAAGAAACGTTTAAAGAAATAACGCACTTTCCAAAATTAAAGATACCAAACCACAGATCCAGCCATCTCAGAAGATACCAAAAAGGATAAATAATAACAACAACAAAAACCATTCACATAGACATGTTATATTCAAACTTCTGTAAACCAAAGACAAAGAGGAACTATTCAAAGAAATCAGGAAATATCACCTTACCTAAGAATTATAGTGGACTTCTCATCAGAAATCATGCAAGCAAGAAGAAAGTGAATTGAAATATTTAGTGTTGAAAGAAAAAGACACCAATCTAAAATTAAATAGCTAGTGAAATTATCCTTTAAAATGAAGGAGAAACAAAAACATTTTTAAACAAACAAAAACTGAGGAAATTCATCTTCAGCACACCTGCCCTGCAAGAAATTTTAAAAACTCTTCAGGGAGAAGGAAAATGACATATATCAAAAACACAAATCTACACAGAGCAATGAAACTCATCTGAAAGGGAATAAATGAAGGTAAAGCAAAGTCTTATTTGTTGTTCTTAATTGATCTGAAAGTTAACTGTTCAAAGTAACAATACTAACAATATACTGGGTGATTATAGCATATGGGTAAGTGAAATAGATGGCAACAGTCATAATGGATGGGAGGGAGGAATTGGGAATATGTTGTCATAAGGTATCCACATTGTATGTAAAATAGCATAGTGCTATTTGAAAGTGGACTTAGTTTAAAAATGTATATTGCAGTCTAGAGCAATACTAATTTTTTTAAAGTATAACTGATATGCTAAGAAATCAAAAGTAATATTTTAAATGCTCAATTAAAATTGAGAAAGCAGACAAAAGAAAAAAATAAGAACAAATGCAACTTAAAGAAAATAGTTACAAATATGGTAGATATTAATTCAGTTACCTTAACAGTGACTCGAAATGTGAATGGACTAAATACATCAATTAAAAGATACAGACTGTCAGAAGAAATTTAAAAGAAAGAGAGAGACCCTGTAGACAACTATATGTTATCTAGAAGAAATGTATTTTAAATATAAATACTTAAACTGATTAAAAGAAATGAAAAAAAGGTATTTCATGCTAATAATAATCAAAAGAAAGCTAGAGTACCTATTTTAATAGCACTCAAACCAGTCATCAGAATAACAAAAATTTATCTTGAATAAAGAGGAGTAACTCAGGATGAAAAAAAGATCGATTCTCCATGAGACAGAGAAATCCTAAAAGTGTTGGCACATAGCAACAGAGTATCAAAAGTCGATATAACTCAAAGGAGAAAAAAGGAAATCTACTTCTATAGTTGGAGATTTTAACACCTTTCAGCAACTGAGAGGTCAAGCAAGCAATCAATCAATAATTGACCTAAACAACACTATGCATCAACATGATAACTGCCATTTATAGACTATGCCATCCAACAACAGCAGAATATACACTTTACACAAACACATATGGAACTTTCACCAAGATAGACACATTTCTGTGCATAAAGCATTCCTTAACAAATTTTCAAAAAAAGCAATCATACAAAATATGTTCTTAGATTGTAATAAAATTTAACTAGAAATCCGTAACAAAAAGATAGCTGGAAAAAAATCTCAAAATATTTGGGAAATCAACCACACACTCCTACATAACACATGAGTCAAAGAATAAATCTCAAGATAAATTAAGAATATATTTAACCAAATGAAAATTAAAATACAATTTATCAAAATTTTTGAGATGCAGAGCAGGCAATGCTTATAGGGATATTTGTAGCATTAAGTGTACATATTAGAAAGGAAAAAAGATCTAAAGTAAATGACCTGAAGTTCTGCTTTAGGAAAATAGAGAAAGAAGAGCAATTTAAGCCTAAAGCATGAAAAAGGATAATAAAAAGTAGAGCAGAAACCAATGAAATTGAAAATGAGAAAAAAAAAATGAAACTAAAAGCTGATCCTAATTCATCTAAACCAGATATGGGTAACCTATCCATCTTTAACTATTTCAAAAATTGAAGAGGAAGGAACACTTCCAAATTTATTCTATGAGGCCAGCATTATACTAATACCCAAAGACACTACCAAAAAAAAAAAAAAAAAAAAGAAAAGAAAATTCCAGGCCAATATCCCTGATCAACACAGATGCAAAAAACCTCAACAAAATATCAGCTAACTGAATTTAACAATTCATTAATAGGATCATACACAAGAATCAAGTGAGATTTATTCCAAGGATACAAGGATGGTTCAATATCCACATATTAATCAACACGACACATATTAACAAAATGAAAGACCATATGATTATCCCAATAGATGCAGAAAAAGATTTCGACAAAATTCAATGTCCACTTATTATGAAAACTCTCAAAAAGTGAGTATACAGGGAGCCTACCTCAATATAACATGGGGCATATATGACAAATCCACAGCTAACATCATGCTCAACACAGTGAAAAGCTTTTCTTCTAAGATCAGGAAAAAGACAAGGATGCCCAAATTCTTTTATTCAACACAGTATTGGAAGTCCTAGCCACAGCAATCAGAAAAGAAAAGGAAATAAAAGGCATCCAAAGTGGAAAGGAAGAATTAAAACTGTAACTATTTGCAGTTGACATAATACAAATATAGAAAATCCTAAAGACTCTACCTCCCCCAAAATAGTAGAATAAATGGATTCAGTAAAGTTGCAGGATACAAAATGTGTTGCATTTTTATACACTAATAATAAACTATCAGAAAGAGAAATTAAGAAAACAATCCCACTTACAATTTCATCCAAAAAAAAAAAAAAAAAAACCAACCAAGGAATAAATTTAACCAGAGATGAAAGATCTGTATTGCATGACTTTAAGACACTGATGAAGGCAATTGAAGAAGATACAAATATAAGGAAAGATATACCATGCTCATAGGATTGAAAGAACTAATGTTGTTAAAATGTCCATACTCCTTAAAGCAATCTACAGATTCAACACAGTATCTATCAAAATATCTATGGCATTTTTCACAGAACTAAAACAAATAATCCTAAAATTTGTATGGAATGACAAAGACCTCATGTAGCCAAAGGAATACTGAGAAGGAAGAACACACTTGAAGAGATGAAGCATTCTCGTTTTGAACTGTATTATAAAGCTATGGTCATCAAAATAGTATGGTACTGGCACAAAAACAGACACACAGATCAATGGATCAGAATACAGTGCTCAGAAAGAAACCCCTGCTTATACAGTCAACTAATCTATGACAAAGGAGGCAAAAATATTCTATACGGAAAAGATCAGTTTCTGCAATGATGTTGGGTATAGCTCAGTGGTAGAGCTCACGCTTAGCAGGCATGAGGTCCTAGGTTCAATCCTCAATACCTCCATGAAAAAAAAAAGACGCATTCAATAAGTTGTGTTTGGTAAATTGACCAGTTCCATGCAAAAGAATGAAACTAAACCATTTTCTTACATTATATAGAACAATAAAATAAAAATGGATTACAGACTCAAATGTAAGGCTAAAAAACATATAACTCCCAGAATAAAACAGCCAGAAATCTCTCTGACATGGGTCTTAGCAATATTTTTCTTTTGGTGGGGGCGGGGGGGGCGTCTTTCTTCTCAGGCAAAGGCAACAAAACCAAAAATAAACAAATGGAACAACATCAAACTAAAAAGCCTTTTCATACCAATGGAAACCATCAAAAAATGAAAATGCAACCTATTAAATGGGAGATGATGTTTGCAAATGATATGTCTGTTAAGAGATTAATACCCAAAATATACAAAGAACTCATACAATTCAACATCATAAAAATGAACAATCCAATTTAAAAATGGGCAGAGGATCTGAATAAACACTTTCCCAAGAAATACATACAGGTGGCAACAGGCAAATGAAAAGATGTTCAACAGTGCTAATCATCAGGGAAACGCAAACCAAAACCACAGTGAGATGGTATCTCATACTTGAAAGAATGGCTATCATCAAAAAAACAAAAAATAACAATTGTTGGGGATGATATGGAGAAAAGGGAACCTTTGTGCACTGTTGGTGAAAATGTAAACTGGTACAGCCACTATGGAAAACAGTATAAAATTTCCTCAAAAAAATTGAAAATAGAAATTTCATATAATTCAGCAATTCCACTTCTGAAGAACATAAAAACATTAATTTGAAGAGATATGTGCACTCCAATGTTCACTGCAGTATTATTTACAATAGCTAAGACATAGTAGTAACCTAAGTATCCATCGATAGATGAATGGATAATGTATGCAATGGAATATTACTCAGCCATAAAAAGAATGAAATTCTGCCACTTGTGAAAACATGGATTGACCTAGAGGGTATTATTCTCAGTGAAATAAGTCAGACAGAAAAAGACAAATATCATATGATTTCATTTATACATGGAATCTAAAAATAAAATGAACAAACAAAACAGAAACAGAACCACAGATACAGAGAACAAACTAGTGGTTGCCAGAGTGGAGGGAGTAAGAATGGGTGAAATCAGGGGGAGGGTATTAAGAGGTACATACTTCCAGTTATAAGATAAATAATTCATGAAGTTGTAATGTACAGCACAGGAGATGTAGTCAGTAAGACTGTAATAACACTGTATGGTGACAGGTGACAACTAGACTTATCATGGTAATCATTTCATAATACATAAAAATATAGAATCACTATGTTGTAACCCTGAAATGAATATAATATTGCAAGCTGATTATACTTCAATTTTTTAAAAATTTCCATTATCCCATCAAAAAAAGTCTGTTTTTCCATCACCACTGTCAGCCCCTATACCTCACCATAACTAAACTTTAAGGCAAAGGTTTTGTTTGACTCAAAGACAAAAACTGGCTCCAGCATCTTGCACATGCCTGGCAAACAGGAGGTGCTGAAAGAAAGAGTTTCTAACTAAGAGACTCATACCAGCTCAAAGGGAAGCAAATATACTAAAGCTCAGTAGATCCCATGCTGTGCTCAGCTTTGTTCCATGATTTTGCAAGAGCTCAAGAAATTAGGTCTTTCAGAACATACTACTCTCGGCCCTGCCCTTCCAGCCAACCTCTCCACATATGGCAGGACCTACTTCCACGCTGACATTTCTCCCATCCTTTTTCTTCCATTCCCTTGTGCATGGCAGCCCCCCAATGGCAGCCAGTTACTTGAGAAGTGCAAGCTCGCTGATTTATATTCCAGCCGCCTTCTGGAAGGGGCTGTGGTCCAGCTGCACATTTGTATATTCATTGAGCCATACTCCCTACTCCATAGCCTCCTGACAGTTGCAGATGGCAAAGACATTTTTCATAAGGTGCGTGAGAGGAGGAGAGGGACAGGCTTAAACATCATTTGGAGGCGACAACAGCTTTGTTGAAACCAAGGGAGCAGGATTGATAGAGAATTAGAAACTGAACAGGGGGCAGATAGTACATTCTCATCCTATTGACAGCCACTTAAAACTGCTGTACAGTTTCCCTATTATCAGTTACCATTTACACACTGTTCAGAATGTTCTAAATACCCAGGAACTATATTCAGGAGCTTTCCCATGCAAAGGCATTGAACTTCAGCTTTCTCTCTCTCTCTCTCTTATTATTTCTTTGAGTATAATCTTGCTGATCGTAAGCCCTGGAGTAAACAGTTCAAATACAAAAAAGAACAAGAAGTGGAAATGGCTGGACGTGAATAGGAAGCAAGTTAGTGAAAAAGAAAAGGGTCAGAAACCTACAAATCTTGTTAAGAGCGGAGCGGACAGAGGAGGAATTACCCACAGCTCTTAGCTACCCTATCTGTATCAGCAGCAGCGGTTGACACACCAAAAACAAAACTACTGGCCCACAGGACAAAGAATCAATGAACCCACAGCTGAACCAAGAGGTGTATTTCTCTGATAAGTGACCCTGCATCTTAAAAAAAACAAGCAAACAGGAAAAAAAAATGGCCACCTCTACCTGGGTTGCTTTCTCCTGTCATTTCAGTTTACACTTGATATTTTGACCCATGCTTACATAAAGCCTAACATGACCCACGTGTGCTTTCTGTATATTCTCTTAATAAATCTAGTCTCTAAAATTACATCCCTTTAGGATCAGAACTGAGCTACCTATTTTATTTTTCAACCCCAACATTGTTTAACATGGCTAAGGGCAGGGACTTGACCCTCCTCGAATGCCTCTCTTTCCCATAAAATGTTCAGGTCATAATAAATACACATCGTTTTCTCTACGATAAGGTCTATCATCTTTGTATTTCTGAAGTGAATTTTCTTTTGGCCTGCATTTCCTTCAATCTGAATGTCATCCCTGGTGACAGATTAGCTCAAATCCTGAGGTCTTTCATTTTTTTTCCTCTTTCTTCTCTTATCTCTCCCATCTATTAGTTCACTCCAACAGACTGAAGGCGAGTATTCCAGACACTACTGAGTACAGACCACATTCACCCTATTTAACCACAAGAAGAATAGAGACAAACTATGAGAAAGCACCTCATCTAGAGTAATGCTGGAGGATCAGGCTTTTTCAGAACCTAAGCAAGGCTTCACTGTGCCACGGAGGCCGTTCCATCATCTGCACACGTGGTGGGCTCTGCACAGGAGGACTCATGTGTCAGGGGCAGGTTGAGCTATCTGATGCCAATCACACATACACAGAAGGCACCTGATATTCCAAAAGAATGAATCTTAATGTGGCAGCATAAATGTGCTTCTATCAGAGGAGACATTTAAGGATCAAAAAGAATCTACTTGGAGCGGCGTTTTCATCACCTAAGACTCAGCTGCTATTTTACGCCAATCTGATAGCTCTTGGTAATAAAAACCGGCTCAGAAAGGAACCAAATGTTCCTTGCAATAGACTGTCAGGGTTTTTATTTCTCAAGATACAGGTTTAAAGTCATGTCAATGGGAAGAACACGCTTTCCGCTTTCAGGGACCAAACCGATTTTCTTCCACTCACTGTATCAAGAAACGTTTGCATTTGCGAAACTCGGGAAGAAACTGATCCTAGCCTTTGGTACTGGGAAGAGGGAACTGGAAGCAAAGTATCTTTCTCACCATCAGTCTGTTCAGAGTCAGTAGACACCAGGGCAGTCGAAAGAAACTATTTCTGATCCACCCAAAATCTGGAATACCGATGTTTCCAAAACTCAAGGCACAGAGGCTCCACATTCCTTTCGCGTGGCTTTCTGAAAGAGCAGACTGGCACCCCCACATTTGGGGAGAAAGCCCTGAAGCGTGACACACAGAGAGGATGAGAGTATATGGGGGAAACAGAGAGATATCAAGACAGAGGGCATATTCATGCAGATCTCCCTCCAAAGGCTCAAACTAGGAGGCAGAGGTCCTCCATCCCTTGTGTGTCATGAGAATGAGCTAGCGAGGGAAGGTCCCAATTCCTGATCCTCTCACTCAGCCCTTTCTCAGGACGTCTCCCCATTCTTCAAGAAAAGAGTTGTCTCAGCTTCCAGCGGGGTTCTGAGGTGTGTAGGGTAGAGAAGGCAGGAAGGGCACTGTTCAGCAATGGGGCAGGACCCTGATCACCCAGTGGACTCTGGCAGGCACAGGGCTGGTGGAGGGACATGGAGATCATCAGGGGCCTCACTCTGTGAAGCACTACATGGTTAGGACTGCAGACTACTTGTAGAAGACTCTCAAGGCATAAGGTCCGCCATGAGGTCAATGGGGTACTGAGGATCATTTCTTTTACTTGATGGTAGAGAAAGAAGGGGTCTTGCCACACTCAGAGTACAGTAAAGAGCTTCGTTAATGACCCTAAATAAGAAAGCGATTTGAGCCTGGAAACACACATCTAAACTAGAGCATAAAAATTAAGACATATTTATCAGGGAGACGAAGATCAAAAAAAAAAAAAAAAACCTGATTAGGAGACAAAATATGTGACTTAAAAGATTCTCAATAATTGAGGCCAAGAAAGAGCCTTTTAGAAACTCGAAAACAACTCAGGTTAGAACACAGCTAGAAGAATTCAAATTTTCTGAATTCAGAATTACGTGATCTGGTCTCACGAGATACATTATATTTCTGTACTACTTTTATAAAACTTCTCCTAAGATTCTCATAACAACCCTAGACAAAAAAGACTGACAAATCCATCCTAGGATTTAAAGATAATGAAATAGCTAAGTTCTCTGACCTTTTCTCTTGCTTTTTCCTGTGTCCTCCCTGTCCCAGGATCTATATGTCTCTTTCAGGTTTTGTTTATGTTGCAGGAACTTCTTAGATGCCCATCGAGTCCATGCTTTCTTCTCTGAGATCTGGCTACCACCCATGGCCCCTCAGAAGTGCGGACCAAGGACCAATCTTCCATGTTGGGACCATGTGACTCACTCTCTCTCCACCCCCAGGACACAGCTGACTGAATCTTGAATAGATTGTTTACTCAAGGTGAGCCAGTCATGTTTCCTCTCCCAGGCGTTTTAGGTTGGGACGTAGAGAATCTCTAGTTCAGGGATGTCGGGTATGGGATCTGAGAAGTCAAACAGGAACTATAACCATGGAAGCCACTTCCTATCTCAGGCATGCCAAGGCAGAAAAAACCTGTCTCCACAGAGAAGAGAACCAAGCAGGTGTGCTGACCAAGTGTGGTGGGGACACTTGTCACAGGGAGAGATGGACAGGGAAGCCGAGGCTTTTCCAGTTTCCGAGACCTAACTTTCCTTTCTGCACCTGGGTTTTATAAGTTTTCTCTGATTCCATTCTTTAAACTAGTTTGAGAGGGTTTCTATTTCTTACAACCAAGACATTCTTGACAAAGATGATTATACCCCCCCCCAATGGAAGCTACTGATGCCCTGCAAGCATGCACTTGGCTGGGGTCAAGCTGGATCAGCTTGACTCTCCCATCCTCTGGTAGAAGCTAAACATATTGCTGCCTCCATTCCACCTCCTGCTTTTTATTTTTTTTAAACTGACATATACTCTCTCCCCTCTCTTCCTTCCTAACTCTTCTCACTGTGCACATTTCACATTTCGTGGAAATGAAAACCTTTACCTTTTTAGTCTTCCCATTTCTTGCTAAAGGGAAATAAAGCTGTCTTCAAAAGCCACGTTTTCACTTTCAGTTCATTCAAAACAGAATGTCCTCACTCTGTCTCACCCCACGTGCCATGGGGCCCTGAGAAGGCATCTTGGTTCTCCTAGCGACCCCCATCCACTTCAGTGCTACATCCTGCCGCTGGACTCCCCTTTGACCTACACATCAACCACCATGTACATAATACTCTCGGTGCTGTGTGTTTAGGGGCATGTGCTGAACTGATCTGTTGTCACTCACCATCATTGTTACCCCTTTCTACACGGCAGAGGAGAAGTCTGCTACTGTATTTCCCAGAATCCTATTCTGCCCATGTTTACTCTATGTAACCATATGCCTCGATTTAAAGAAACTCTTTCTACTTGGAACACTTAGAATGATGTGTTTTTCTGACTCAAGATGTTAAAGGGAGAAAATCTTTGTTTCTAATCTTACACTTCCTTTCATGTGGAAGAAGTATCACCTGCTTTACATTCCTTCTTCTCCCTTCATGAGATAGGGTGACTTAAATGATTTAGGAATCTGGCTATAGATCTAGGCATGAATAGATCTGTCTCTTCCTGTCCTCCTCTCATTTCTTTTCTTAAATTGAAATATAGTTGATTTACAATGTTGTGTTAATTTCAGGTGTACAGTAAAGTTATGTTCATACACACACACACACACACACACACATTCATTTCAGGTTCTTTTCCATTATAGGTTATTACACAATACTGAATACAGTTCCCTGTGCTGTACAGGAGGTCCTTGCTGTTCATCTGCTTTATATATAGTAGTGTGTAACTCCCCTCCTTTCAGAGGCTAACCTTCTTTCTAAGAGTGTATCTTCTTTCCTGGTTTCTGATAACCTGAAAGGAGCCTGCCTCTCACTCCCCAGAAGCAGCCTCCAGCGGTCCAGAACTTCCTAAGCCTGGGTGGCTAAAGCCTAGGGTTTGATGTTGGACAGCAGACTTACGTGCAGATATAAGCCATATTCTCCAAAATTAATTTTATCAGTAATAAAGATTGCATTTTTGATCCCCATCTGTTTTAATTCTTGTCTCTTTCTTAACTGGTATCAAACTGTGATTGAACAAAGGATGCTGTTTATCGAGTCCCATAAAACTCTAACACTCTAATTCAGTTATTTGCAGGTAATGCTCCCATCTCCATGTAACATCTCAACAACCTTTCTCCTCACCCATGCCCCTCCAAAATCCTGTATTCCTTCATTTGTGCACAATCAGTTCAATAACCTAGCTCCAGATTTACTTGACCCCTTTAACTTCAAGAGCCCTCTTCTTCACCTAGCACCCCATTCCTATCGCCCTGCCCTGACACAACCCAGCTCTGCCCCATGCCAAATTTTAAATGCCACCTTTTTTTTAATCTCAACCTTCAAAATATCTAGCTCTCTTATCTCCTTTCCCCCATTATCCCTATCCTCCAACTTCATGAGTCATATCCTCCCCTCAACACCTCACTTCTCCAGGTCTACCAAGCCTGAGAACTTTCATCCTTTCAGACAGAGCCTCATTCTATGGTTTACCCATCAACGTCTGCCTAGCTTGCAATTTTAACTCCTTCCACCTTGGTTCCTTAGCTATCTACCTTAAAGCAAATCCCCACTGTAGATCAATCCAAACATTCACATTCCGCATTCATACACTTCAGCAGCTGAGTGCTAATGGAAAAAACTTCACTGTTCTCTGGATTGACGCCACCCCTGAGACAAGGTCTTCAATTTCAGCTGGATCTTCATGGATGTTCTTTACTCTTTGCCTATTTCCCTGACCTGGGTCTGTCTAATTCACAGCTACTACAAACCACCACATTCCTTGAACTCCTAGTTAGCCCTTTCCTCCCACACCCTCTGAATCTGACTTGACTTCCCACATCGAAAGGACAGTAATGGCCACTGAGTGAGAATTTCCATGAGTTCTTACCTGCCCTGTTATAATCAGACACAACCATTCTTATCTCCCTCCTACTGGTCTCAAAGGAAGAAAGGGACCTGCCTAGAGTTTATCCATCCTCCTTAAACAAGGTTCCGGCCGCTCATCCTCTAAGACTCTGACCCCATCGACAGGCTCCTCTATCCAACTTCTGTTTCATTCTGGCCTTTTCTTCTTAGCTTGTGAGGATGTGAGCAGGACCAAGTTTCTTCTATCTGTAAAAGAAATTCCTTATTCTTTCACTTATTATCTATAATCTATTCTTCTCTTCACAAATGAACTTACAAAATACCTCCACATACCTTTCATTCCATCTTTTAACCCATCCCAGGCCACTGTTTGTGAGTTCTCATCCACCTGAATTCTCTAATGACTTTGACACTGTTGGCCACACTTTCCTTGACACCCTCTCTTCTCTGGGACCCTTTAATAACCTCCTGCTTCTGATTCTCCTTTACTTACTTTGATAGCTACTTACTGTACCTCAGAGCTCATCTTCAACCATCTGTTTCTTACATGCTTAACGTTCCCAGAGGGTTCTGTTCTCAGTCCTCTCTTTCCATTCTGAACGCCTTCTCTGTGTGAGGTTTTCTGTGTTCACAACTTCAACTTTATGTATAAATATTTGGCTTCAAGATCTTTCTCTCTTACCCGGACTCTCTCCTGATATGTGCCAAAGCTGTTCACCATACATTTCCATCTAGAATCCTCTATAAAACCTCTAACTGAGCATTCTTTAAATGAGTTCGTTGTCATCAAACACGAAACCTGGCCTTTTCCCTTTATTTACTAACTCAGTGAAGACGGCGGAATCTACACCAGACTATTCAACTTGCACTGTCTTTCCTTCTCTGCTTTCTTAATATGTCTCGTGTCTGTAAACTCCTTCCCATGTTTTCTATCATTTCCCGAATATTTGCATTCACAGTTCTTGCTCAGACAATTGCAGAAGTTTCCTGATTGGGAACCTGTCTTTGTTCAATCCCCCCAACATGAGGGGGCTCTTTCTCACATACACATCTAATCGTGTTACTTTCCAGCTCAAGATCACCCCTGGTTCCCCACTGCCCTTGGAAAAAAAAAAATACAAAGTCTTTAACATATCCTGGAAGATCTATTATTTGGCTGTGACCAAGCTTGCCAGTCACACTCAATATATGTTTGGTTAACTAAATTAAATGACTTAGTCAAGGTCACATACCTGGCAAATGGTGGGACAAGGATGGAAATTTAAGATCCTTGGGCTCCATGCCCAGTGCTTTTTTCATTGCCCCATCCCACCCACACCATCACTTCAGAGGAACTGAGAGATGTCATACGAGTCTAAAAGCTGTTAACGCTCCCGTACTCCCAGTCACTGCTGTGTTCTGAGGTCTACAATTGAATGCTTTTGTGGTAAGCCAACCAGAGTCACCATCACCAGATGAAAACTGGTCAATTTAGGCAGAGGCGGCTTCAGGTTCCCAATGAGCTCTTAAGAGGAAGAAGACAGTTCCATGCTGATTGAAGATTAATGAGAACCGCTACAAAGCAAGGAATATGAAGTGGGTACCCCAGGGGGGATGCCTCTGTCTGCAATCAATTTCTGTGCAGCCACAAATCTTGCCTAACTTGAACTCTTTTCAAGTGTTCCATTTCTAGGAAAGACATTTTAAAACCCTGTTTGTTTTTTATTTGTTTAAGCGAGTGGGTACATGAGAATAATTTGTTTGGGTTTGCCTGGCATTTTCATTACTGAATCACTTTCATGCCCTAAAAAAAATTAAAGTGAAATTTCAGTCCTTCTGGCCTTGAGTCCATGGAGCCACGTCACTTAAGCCCCTCTTTTTGGTTTTCCTTTTAGTGCTGTTTCCAAGTCAGAATCTCCTCCTGACTTTAATTATAAAGGGAAAGAAATCTGAAGGAATCTACAAGATGCAACCCACACCACCCAGTCATCTCAAGACAGAACTAACCTAGAAAGCTGTTCCTAAAATTTTCTAAGTTCCAGTTTATTCCACAGAATCTTGGACTTACTCCCATGTTGCCCACTGCCAGGGGAACCTGCACACCACAGATCCAGCAGAAGCTCAGCACCTGACTCCCAGAACTTGCTGGAACCCATTTCTCAGCTCTCTGACCTGAGACAGGGAGAGAGGAGCGCCTGTGTGCTCCACGGAGCTGTGAGAGTGCAGTTAGCAAGTAAGCAGGCGTCAGCCCAGCCGTGGAGGCAGAGTTCGTGACAGAGCCTGGAGGCGTCTGCTGCACACCACACCAAGTTCTTCTCTCATAAAGGAGTTGGTGTAAAGTCATTTAATTACTGAGTGTTAAGTGAACACCTAATTATGTCAAGTTGGTGAACTCTAGGGCCCCAGGGGCTGGGAGAGTTTGATTTTTATTCTTCTTAATGGCACCTGCTTTGCCTTTTTTTCTGACCCTCAGCTGTGTGGATCTTTTAGGCTACTTAAAAAAAAAGAAAAAAAAAAAAGCTGTATTGAAGAAAATGGAGTTGTTCAATGCTAAATGAAATAATGGCAATCTTCTTCAAAGTTTTCAAAAACTAATTGTGTAAAAACTGAAAAAATGTGACATGGTGGGAAAGTGAGAGTTCTGGGGTATAAAAAACACAGGTTCAAATTCCACCTTTACCATTTGCCAGCCACTTGCCTTGGGCAAATTACTTATATCCTCTGAGACTTAGTTTCTGGAACATGAACAGAAAAACAACTTTTATCTTCCTCCACCTGGCCAGAAAATTTGGAATTCCCAAAGGCTCACGTCTAAGCCTTCTTGTCTGTCTTATGGTTTAGTCCTTGGTGACCTTGTCTGCTCCCTCTCCTTGACCCCAATAGTCAACCCATTAGTAACTCTATCAAGTTTCCCTCCTAGTGTTTATTAAATATGTACCACTTTCCCATCTCCTTGGATGCCACACTATTACAAAATACTGTCATTTCTCACCTTCAACATCCTCCTAACTGGTGGCCCTGTATCCACTACTGCCATCTTTCTCTATTCCATTTTCCTCCTAATATCCAAAGTAATCTTGACAAACAAAAATTTAATTCTGTTACTGTCATCTACTTAGAATAGTTAAGGGACTCTTCATTGCTTTCGTGCTGGAAACCAAAATCGCTTCCAAGGCACCCAAGTCCTGACCCCCGCTTATTTCTCCAGCTTACTTCCCACTTTGCCGTCGTTTACTCTAGGAACTCTAGTTTCATTGGAGATATATATATTTTTTTTCAAGTGGATTATGTTTCTTCTTTCCATAGGGCAGTTCTCTTTGTTGGAGCACTACTCCAACGTCCCAACTCTGCTAAATACAAACACACAACTTCACGTATTTGCACTTAGTTTCTACCCACCTCAGATAACGAGAGCTCCAACATCAATTCCTCCAGGAAGCCCTCCATCCTGACTCAAGCTTTCAGATACGTTTGCGTGGGTTGCACTGTGCACAAGAGCATCTGGCTGAGGCGCAAGGATGGGTGGAAGTGAACCACACTCCACTCGCCAATCCCTATATTCTGGCACCGAACTGCGTGTCCTAGGACAACTTTATTTAATTCTCTCACTAGTTATTAGCCTCTGTGCTATGTCCTCGACTAAGTCAAAGCTCTGTATCTCTTGCTGCTATAATACTATTCACAGTGCTGCCCATAATTGCAATTTTATATTTACTTGTATAAGATGATGTTTTTAATGTCTATCTCTCTTAGTAGACTATAAGCTCCCAGGAACGATATTTGATTTGGTCACCATTTTATCCATTGTCTAACATAATACTTGACATCTAATACACGTTGAATAAACATGTGTGGAATGAATGAAAAATGAACAACAACGTTACTACGAGGGTAAGTTTTCATTTGTGAAAGCAGCATGCCATTGCCTAAAACTTAGCAAATACTCACATACATATTTGTTTGAAAATGAATTACCTGACACCCAAATATTAAATGACTCAATCGGGGTCACAACAATAAAAAGTGGGCAGTGTGAGGACGTGCCTTTGAGGTGACCACTCAGGATACGGAGAGGCTTGGGGGACAGGATTCTCCCAGTAGAGAGCTATTTGAAGAGTGAACACATCTAGCTGGGGCATGAGACCTCTACCATTCTTCTCCAACATCATATTCAAGGCAACATACTGGGAAGAGCGGGCTTTGGGGGCCGCTGGCTTGTTCTTTACCTTTAGCCAATGGTCAGACACAGCGAGGCATTTGCTTGGTGCCAGTTAGAAAATTGAACTGAGGGCAAAAGTCCAATAAAACCTCAGTTACCATCTCAGATAAAAGTCGTTAGGATCCTCATGGCTTGTCTGTATTGAGTACTTTTGTGAGCAGCATTATGATAAGTGCTCTACATGCATTATTCATTTCACCTGCAACAATCCTACGATGTATTAAGTTGAGTTATATTAAATTGTCAATATTTGACCCTTTGACCTACCAAAATGGCAATTTTATATGTTTCGATCTAATACATACTACTGCCTCCACTTTAAACATGAGTATTTGAAGTTCCAAGAGCTAGGATCAGAACCCAGGCAGCCTTAGGACAAGACGGTGAACAGTCCTGCCTGGTCTCCTGAAGGGCCAGTCATGCGCAGGAACCAGAAACTAAGAATCATGTCTCTGACGATTAACAAAGATTATTTTAAGCTTTATAACTCCCCTAGATTTACTGTTCTAGCTCCCCCAACTGTGTCTTTGTGCTGATTCATGGTCAAACTCTATACAGTAAAATGGGCTGCGTTCATTTCTCTGCAGGAAGACTACACCCCATTCCTGTTCATTTCTGGGGAGAGGAGGAGTTTCCAGGGAGGAGTGAGTGGCAGCAGTGCTCAAGAGGGGAAGACTGCAGGCTGACTCCAGGCCCTACAGGAAGGAAGGAAGAAGAGGAGGAGAAGCCCCTGCGGGCTCCTGCTTAGAAGTAGAAAGACCTGGACAGAACCTCTGACAAGAACCAAACCCACAGCATCTGCCATCATGCCCTTCCCACGGCATCAGCGCCGGGGAACATGAAGTCCTTCTCAGGTCTCTGCCTTTGCGAGGTCAGAACCTTAGCACCAGGAATACAGCATTGGCAGGGACTTTACACATCCCATGCTCCAGACATCTCTTGTTAAAGACAAGAAAGCTAATCAAGCCAGCATTTACTGAGCACCTACTACACGCCAGGCACCGTAGTAGTTCTTGGTCCCAAAGATGTGAACCAGAGAGACAGAGCCCCTACCTTGCCTTACAGAGTTTACAGATGGAGCAGAGGAACACTGAGTCACACTAATTACAGGCTGATAAAAGGCAAAAGCCCAGGGTGCGATTACAGCAGGGTGCAAGGCCAGGTGTGGAAATCTGAGGAAATAACTTACACCGAGACTTGAAGGATTTGATCAAAGGAGGCAAGCAGAGAGCAGCTGGCTATTTAAGTGAAGTGGTCTGCTCGGGTCACCTAATTAGCTCTATAGTGCAAGCCTCTCTGTGCCTCAGCAGTAAACAGGACATTTGTTAATTCATAGACTTGTGAGTGTTAAATGGGCAAGTATATATAAAATATTCAGTGTATAGTAACTGCGTAATAAGCGTCTGGTCCTTTCCCCCATTTTTTCCTGATCCAGAATATTCTCTGCTATATGATTCTGCCTTCATTCTTAGGACACAGAGCCCTTCAGGGTCAAGCATTTCAGTCTGTTTTGATCCCTGTTTCACTTGCTGCAATGTTGCGGGCTGGGCAACGTGATTTGAAAATTATGGCCTTTGTTGTGACTGGGCCAGGAGCTTTAGATTGCAGCCAGGGGCTGGATGCATTCCATTTTTCATCTCAAACTCTTGTCCATGTTTTTTGCACGGTTAAAACTATTCATGGCCTCCTGACAAAGTAGAAAAACTCGTATTATTTCAGACATGTCCACTTTGCGGCAGCACTCTAACATTGTCTAGCAGTCGGCTAGTTAGGGAGGCACTGCTGGGGGGGTCTTTTTCATCAATAATTATTATTGATGAATAACGATAATAATTATTATCATCAATAATTTTATCATAATAAAATAATTATCAATAATGTTAATCATTATTATAATGACTACATTATAATATTATTACTATTATCATTAAAACTATTAATGAATATGCCTTCCATGCACCAGTTGCTGCTCTAGGTTCATCATAGGGAAAGCCCTGACTGACCACCTGAGGAACCAAACAGTATACTGTAAGTGACAGGAATCCTTTGAAGTTTATGGCAAAGGAGTGACATGATTGTGGACGGGAGGCATGGAGGTCAGGTGGGAGTCCAGGAAAGAGATAATGAGAACCCAGTGGAGGCAGTGCCAGCAGGGACGGAGAGGGGAAAGGAGGGACTGAAATTTACTGAGGAGACAAAATCATCAAGACTGGACGAATGACTAAAAAAGGAAGGGGTTGGGTGGAAAGAAAGAGGAATGCAGGACGGCTGCACCAACCAAGAAGCTGAATAAAGACAGAAAAGTGGACTGATTCTAGAGAAATCTGAAACTTGCAATATTGGTTTAGAAACTACTCGGTTCCATGTGACTGTGGGACAGCCAGGTAGCAATGTCCAGCTGGCAGCTGGTGTAGCAGTCGGAGGCGCAAGTCAGAAGTTAGAGCTGAGGATAAACCGAGGGGACGGGGGCATCCACATGTACGCAACTGTTTAAACCCCAGCACTGGATGAGGGCCCCAGGAACAGTGGAAAGAGTGAGAAAAGAAGAGAACAGGGAATAAAACCCTGGGAAATACCAGTATTTGAAGAGCTACTGGAGGAAGAACTTGTAAAGAAGAGGGAGGAGGAGTGTTTGAGAGGTAGAAGGCAGAACAGTTCTGGAAACTAAGAGCGGACATGGTGCCCAGTGCTGCAGAGTCAGGGAAGCTAAGAGCTGAAATGCAGTGTTGAATTTCCATCTAGATGTTACTAAGGACACAGGCAAAGTCGCTGACGACTCCACTTCTAATGGAGTGGTGGGCATGGAAGCCAGTGGTTGAGAAGGAGACAGGGTGTGAGAGCAGAGGCTTCACACCCACTTTGGATTGTGACTCAGGGCTGCCTAGGGTGTTGCCAGGGATCCCTGTGACACCAGAAACCATATCCCATGTTCTCCTTTCTCCACCTTCTGATTCTCTTCCAACTTCTGCTGACTTCCTTTGTCCTCCTAGGTTTCAGATCCAACTCTGATCAGTATCGGAGGCCCTAGAATGACAAGATCCCATTTTTAAAAGCAAGAGCAGGTGCTCTAAGCTCGATATGGCATCACAGGCTAGGCACTCAGGTTGTCACAGTATCACCTTCCTACCTGGACGGTGACTGGGGAGGAGGCCAATCCAACAACTGCACTTCATTCTAAGCCACTGTCATTTCTCCCCAGACAAAGCAAGAAACTCTTCTCACCTTTGTCCTTTTACATCTGTATTCCCTGCTGCAGTCTGAATAACCCTTTTGAGAATGAAATCAGATCAGGTTTCCCCTCGGCAAGACACTGAATGGCTCTGAGCACTTCACTGGGAGTAAGTCCTGGCTCTCACCACTGCCTGAACGTGCTCAGCAAGCCGGCCGCAGTCTATCTGGCCTCACTCCCGAGACCTCTTCCCCTTGCTACTGCACTTTGGTTGCACTGGCCTCCGGGTTGCTCCTCCAACACAGCAATACATCACACCTGCCTCTGGGACCAGGCAATTCTTTTTCCTGGAATCATCTCTCTCTAGAAATCTGCATGGCTTCCTTCCCTCACTTCATTCAGGACTCTACTTCAATTACAGACAAGTCTAACTACATCGATGTCTATGTCTGTACATATCATACACGTATATATGCACGCTCTTTCTCCTCCCACAAGGATGCAAGCTCTGTGAGCGTATGAACCTCGTCCGTATCTCTAGCTCCTAGAACAGTATTGGGCCTTTAACACATAACTATTGAGTGAATAAGGGAATGAGCATCTAATGCAGCTATGAAAATATGTCGCAGAATCTGAAACAAAAGAGAGTGAACCAAACTGAAACGAAGGCCAGGTATCAACCCTCCAGTGGGTGTGTACCAAACACTTCCCCTGGGCCAACATCTCCTCTACCCACTGGCAGAGATGATGCCGGCATAAAAGGAGTCAGTCCTTGCCCAGAATAAGGAGGTGCTTAAGAAGAGTAGACTTATTAAATAATTAGTGAATGAGATAGTTTATAGAAAAGTACTGGGAGTCTTCAAATTAAACCTCGAGTTAGTTAATAAATCTGTATCGCCTTGCCCGGAGCTACTGGGTGTCTCCTTCCTGCACAGCCGCTCCTACCCACTGCCATAATTACCTCTTTCCTCTGTGACTCTTCCTGACAGGGCCAGCCCCTGGGGGCCTGGCTTAACTGCTAGCTCACTCGGTCACCGGAAGAACCTTCTCATTTTGCTACTTAGGTATCTCCCAATCACTGGCCTTCTCCCTCCATACTAACATCGGCCCCCTTTCGGGTTAAAAGACATGTAGAGATCTAAGCAAAGGAAGCAGACCTGTTACTGGGGACATACATGGTATATCCAAGTAGCTAAGACTTGTTAGGGACTTAAGTTACCTATTTAATACCGAGTCAAAAGGATTCTAACACAAATGTGTTTTAGGAATTTGTTTAGTATCTGTCCATTAGTCAGAAATTATCTACATGGCTATTAATACTGTTCACTGACTCCAATAAGACACCAAAAATTACGTGAGGAATATACCCAGCCACCATCCTGTGCAGAAAGAAGCGGGTTGCTGAGGATCAAGCTGTTGGAATAAGAGGTCAAGTCCCCTGTGTACCTTCTCTTTATGACCATTATTGACTGCTGAATGGGGTCTCCAGTCCCAGAGGGGGAACAAAAGAGAACAGAGTCAATACCTTTGATTGACTGGCAGGGCCGCTGCCTCAGTAGGCTTTCCCTCCAACAAATCTCTGCCAGCCACGTCCCCTCAGAACACCCCACCAATCCGAAAAATACCACGTGCATGCGGATACGGTGCTTCAAAGATAAAACCAGCAAAAGCAATGATCACACTACAGTAACAGGCCGAAGAATCTTGTCTTTTGTTAGACAAAAAGTCGATAGAGTAATGATTGACCTCATTCACCACGGTCAGCCAGCCCTATGTGATTACTCCCATGATAACCAAGGAGATAAAGAAATCTGATACAATGTTTTGATATCTCCCCAAACGGGAGGATTAGGATGTTTTACCTGTATTTTTTCCCTGAATTCAGAGAAAAGAATCAGATTCATTTATTCAATGAGGATGTATTAAACACAAACAAACAAGCAGCACTAAAGGAAACAGCATGAAAGAGGAGGAATAATGGGAAGGTGCAATTTTCTTTCAACGGCATTTCTAACTGAGAAGTAGGAACAGAAATAAGAAATGATATCAAAACCATCCAGGGAAGAAGCAAAATACCACAGTATAGAATGTATCAGTAAGATGAGATGTGTTAAAAAAAAAAAAAAAAAAAGGAGGGAGAAATGAGTTAAAATAAGTCAATTCATTCATTTTACAATTATTTCCTGAGCACCTACAACATCCCTAACACCAAAGCATAAAACAAAGGCACTACCTTGAAAGATCTTAAAAATTACCAGAGAAGATAGAATATACAGGTTAAAGCTAAATAAAAATATGTGCAGTAGAACATTATTTGCTGAGTGAGTGGCATAGGAGTATTGTGACTGTCAAGAATTTGAGGAGGAAGAAGTCACTCTGGCTTGTGAAATTGCAGAAAACTTCATGGAGGAGGTGGGAATGACCCAGGTGTCACACGAGGGATAAAATTTAAACATGTGAAGAGGAAACTCATTCCGGGCAACGGGAACCATGCAGATATGTTCATGTCAAGGAGAAAGTATATGGCAGGTGTGTTATAAACGCTTGCCCCTACAGACACAGATGAACTTATTTACAAAGCAGAAACAGACTCACAGACATAGGAAACAAACCTATGGGTACCAGGGGGAAAAAGGGGTGGGAAGGGATAAATTGGGAGTTTGAGATTTGCAGATACTAATGACTGTATAAAATAACAAGTTTCTACTGTATAGCACAGGGAACTGTATTCAGTATCTTGTAGTAACCTATAATGGAAAAGAATATGAAAATGAATATACGTATGTACACGCATGACCGAGGCATTATGCTGGACACCAGAAATTGACAGTATTGTAAACTGACTATACTTCAAAAAAAAAAAAAAAAAGAAAGAAAGAAATGCTTGCTACTATAACAAAAATGCGACAATCTCAGTGGCTAAACAAAATTAAAGTTTATTTCTCCTTCACATAAAGTCTAATTCAGCTGTTCCCAGTGAGTTGAGGGAACTTCTGCCCAGTCATTTGAGGACTCAACTCTCTTCCTCTTGAGGCTCTGTCTTTCTCTACGTCTGCGGAGTCCTCTCCCTTTAGCTGATGGGTGGGAAAGAGAAAGAGTAAGGATGACTGATTGAATATGGAAAATGTTTACAGGGCAGACATAGACGTGACAGAACTCATTTTTTGCCCACACGCCTTTGGCTAGAACTCAGTCCAAGCACCACACCTAGCTGCAGGGGAGGCCTCGGGATGGGTTCAGCAGACCAGGCAGTGGGCGGCGGTGAGCACACAGCCGTCCCCGCCGCAGCAGCACGTCTGAGAGAAAGAAAGTAAACCTATCTGGCTGGTGCAGAAGGGCCAGAGGAATAGATGAAATCAATGCCGGGAAAGTGCAAGACACGAGACCGCTCTGCTCTCTAGGAGCTTCGAGAGGAAGGACAGGCACACAGTCAAGATTTAAAAACAAAAGAATGCGCTTGATTTTCCCAAGAGGGATGCATAAAACAGATGGGAAGGGGGTTTATGGTACTGAGGGGTTTCTCAGAGTGGCTTGATTGGGAAAGGTGTCAGGGAAGATGCAGAAATAACCCTGAGCCTTTCAGGCTGGAATCAGAGAGGCAGAAGTACCTGCGTGGGTATCTCAGGTGGGACAGGTATGAAGACGAGAGGGTAAACATTAATACAAATGAGGAGGGTGGACAAAGAATACGAGCAAGGGCAGAGAGAGCTTAATAAAGCTGCTGGAGGAAGACAGCAATCTGACAAGCGGTATTTATCAATGAGAGCCCCTTCTGGCATTGGGAGCAGGGGAACAGTTCTTTATTTGTAGGACTGCCACACATGGCAGGACTTTTAGCATCCCTAAACCCCACCAATCAATGCTGGTACTTCCCCCAAGTAACAGTGACTATTAAATTCCCCCATACTTCCAAATCTCCCTCCCGGAGGTAGGAACAGAGCAGAAATGCCTCTACTAAGGGCCCTGGCTGGAGAACAAAGAGAGATGAGGTCAGAAAAGTGGTCAGGAAATCTTTGATATAGGGTCTTGATGTGAGGCTAGGGAGGTTAAGGCAGAGAAAATAAGGAATAGGAAGCTCCTATGGGCCTTAAATGGAGGATTGTGTTGAAAACAATGTTCAAATCTGTCGCCTCCAGGCTGGACGTCCAAGATGGTGGCATCACTGATTGGCAACTGTGTTTCAAACTCAACTTGAAGCATAACTCACAAAAGACTTCTACCCAAATCAAGTCAATTAATCCAAATGCCACACATGGGCATTCAAATATTAAACAATAAATTCCTGAAAATTCAAGATGCTCCTAAATTAAGACCACTAAATCAGTCTCCGACCTCCTGAGGCTAGCATGTTATGTAGATGGAACTTTCCCTAATGAAAGAAATCAATCTGGCAAGAAACCAGAGAAGTTAAAGTAAATTTGAAAGTGTCTGTGTTTCCTATCCACCTGGCCTTGTTTTGTGAGTGTTTCCACTAGTTAGAGAGCCACTGTAGTTACTTCAGACATGTCAGGGCCTTCAGGACGGATATTATCTTGCTCTGATTCCAAAACCACCGGAAATGGTTCTCTATCAAATGACAAGACTGCTGATATGCCAAGCTACACTTTGGTACCCATATCCTTTGCCCCTTGAGTGGCCCTTAAAATAAGAGTTTTTAGCTGGAGAGCATGCTGAGTGAAAGAGGGCCGATCCCACTGGCCAGGATCGCCAGCTACCCCACAATCACAGAGCCTGGTCTGGCCCTCACAGCACTGATGTGGGACAATCAGGGAGGTCGGTCAGATGTGCCTGCGGTCCTGATGGGAAATGTCACTCAGAAATGCCTTGGCTGCGGGAGAAACATCTCGAAATGGATGTTTGGAAATAACCCATGATGAGACCCACAGACAGCAGCACACTTAGGAGGAAACAACAGGTTCACACACACACAAATAGTTCTAAGGGAATATCTCTCTCAATGGGAAGCAGACAATAATTTTCCCAAACTACATGACTTCTTTTAAAATTCACTGGCAGTTTTTCATGACACTCCTGAGACCAGAATATCATGTAGCTGTAAAGCTTCCTCTTTTGAAAACTCAGACACCCTGGCAAGGGCTCTGATGTAATTATTGGGACATCAAAGTATATTACTTCAATAGGTTATTTCCCTAGCTTTTTCCCCAGGGACATGCCCTCCATTGAAGTAATAGAGGTTTTGATTGAGGAAGAGAAGAGATGGGTGATTGGCACACGTGCAGCTTTGAGGTTTAGGGCACTAGGATTAGCTCTTTAGAGAAAGAGAAAAGTGGGTGTTAGGAGAGAAAAGGAGAAAAGAAAAGGGGCTTCTCACCCAGACCTCCACAAATTCTTAAAGGGAATCATTTCTGTTTTAAGACGAGGGAAAACTACCATTCTTTCCACTCACAAATACTTCTGAAATGTTTACTAAGTGCCAGGTTCTGAGTCATGAGCAGTGAGCAGCACAAAGAAACAAACCCCAAACTGCCATCATTTGAAAGCAGAAGAAGGGATTTCATCAGATGGGAAAATCTGCAGCTTCTTAGGAGAGTAGGGCAAGTTTGAGAGCAACATGAAGAAGGATGGCAGGCGGCAGTCACAGAGCAATGGGCTTCTGAGGAGGAAGAAATGCCTGTGGGAACAGATACAGCTGGGGGTGGAGGTTGGGAAGCTAAGGTCAGATGGCCACGACCTTCTCAGCAAGTGTGGAGGTATTTGCTGAAAGTAGTGTGAAAAGGAAGAGAACAGAGAAGGTATGAAGTGTTCCTTTTTTTCCCTTTTTTTAAATTGAAGTGTAGTCAGTTTGCAATGTTGTGTCAGCTTCTGGTGTACAGCATAATGTCTCAGTCATACATATACATACACATATTCCTTTTCATATTCTTTTTCATTATAGGTCACTGCAAGATATTGATTATAGTTCCCTGTGCTCTACAGTGGAAATTTGGTGTTTATTTTATATATAGTAGTTTGCATCTGCGTATCTTGAACTCCCAATTTATCCCTTCCCACCCCCTTTTTCCCCTGGTACCCACAGGTTTGTTTTCTAAGTCTATGAGTCTTTTCCTGTTTTGTAGGTAAGTTCATTTGGGTCTTTTTTTTTTAAGATTCCACATATAAGTGATATCACATGGTATTTTTCTTTCTCTGTCTGGTTTACTTCACTTAGAATGAGGATCTCCAGGTCCATCCATATTGTTGCAAATGGCATTATTTCATTCTTTTTATGGCTGAGTAGTATTCCATTGTATACCATAACTTCTTTATCCAGTCATCTTTCAATGGACATTTAGGTTGTTTCCATACCTTGGCTATTGTACATAGTGATTCTATGAACACTGGGGTGCATATATCTTTTTGAATTAGAGTTCCCTCTGGATATATATAGAAATGTATTTTTGGCTGTGGTAGTCTAGTCATTTGTCTGCTTTTCACCCACTAGAGGTATGTGGTATTATATTCAGCCTGGTTTCAATGAATTGATGTGCAAATATCTGTTGATACACTGGTGATCAGCCTTACATGTTCACCAGCCTAAACCCCCCATGATATTACAGCCACCAGTTAAGTGCTCCTTTCGGTTCCAGCAGCCTGTGTGCTTTTTGATCTTGTAAGAGAGCAGCTAGGAATCTCCCTAGAATCAAGTTATCAGTCTTTAATGTCAACAAATGATGACTCAACACCTGAGAAATTATATTAAAGTTCAATAGTAACTTTACTGGAGAGTTCAGACCCACTCACTCCATTCCAACTACATGCACTTCTTTGCTTTTCACCAAATGTTTTAAGAGCAGTCCCACCTCAGGGAGTTTGCACTTGTCTCCTGTGCAGATCTCTCCAGGGAAACATACAACTTACTCCTTCACTTCCTCTTCCATCAAAGTTTTGTTCAAATGCTACCATTTCAGCAAGACCAACCCTGAAACCCTGTTTAAAACTGCAGCCTTACAGCACCCCTATCCTCCTTGCCCTCTTCTGTTTTTCCACAGCACTTACCACCTTCAACATACCGTAAAATATACTTTTAAAATTAGATATGTCTCCATCCCCTGCCAAGAATGCAATCTCTGTGCACGTGTACGTTTTTTTCTTTGCTTTTATTCTTACTGCGCTCTTCCAGAACCTAGGACAGTGCCCGATGTAAAATAAATTATTTGTTGAATGAAAAAAAAGGTAATTATGGCTCATTCTATCTCTGAAAAAGAGAGCTTAATAAAAGCACCTTCTTGTAGAATCTCCAGCCACTGAGATCTTTGGTAATTGATTCTAGAGTAAGATTATACAGTCAAGAAATAACTACTGTCATTTATTGAGAACTCTCATCGAAAGGACCAAAGGCAGACTAGAAAAAGGCGAGAGGGTAGAGAAGATGAAAGAGAAATGAAGAGACAAAATCACTGAGGAGTGAGTGTGCAATGAGAAAAGCAGCATTTGAGTAAGAATAAGAGAAGACTCAGCACGTGAGGAAGTGGCAAACTGGCTATCCTCTGCCATTTTCCCACACTTCGTGCACGGGGAGAGCTGGGGTCGGGGCATGCCACATCTGGGCGGGGAGCTTCCACTTGCCAGTCCCACCCCCCTGCCACCTCCACTGTGGGAAGCAGCATCTATGTTCTTGTAGTTATGCTTTCAGTGAACTGGACAAGATCAGGTGGACTGGTTACCCTTTGAGCCAACCACTCACAGAAGATTCCTCAGAGTTAAATCCATTCTAGTCTGCGTATTTACAGACAAAATGCTTCTTTGAAGGGAACATTAGGATGGTTAAGAGCTGTTTTTATTAGGTCTTGTATTCAAGACCCTGAATTTCAATGTGTGTTTTCTCCGAATTTTAGGAGCAAAGCTTCAAAATTATGTCGAAAGAGATTCGATACACAAATATTAGCTTTATATCCAACTTAATGCATTTAGTTCATAAAGCAAAGTTAAGTTTTACTTTCCTGGGGACATTTAAAACTCCCGCAGCCCTCGTTACCTTCCAACAAAATGTAAATTGGGAAGTCTACAGTTTTACTGTATACACCCTTCTGCACCAGCTTCAAGAAAGAAATCTTTGAATTTCTGTAGAGCTTTTTCCCCACCTGGTGTCGTGGCAGGTTGCAGACGAGCATGAGCAAGTGTGCTTCATCCGTGCTCCAGCTGACACCAGGATGTGACACCACACCAGTGCCGGAAGCAGGCTACGGCTGGCTCTCCACTTTGCTCTGGAGGGCTCTGTGTAAGCCTTATGCAGTGTTAAGAAGTGGGTTTTGGGGTCTTACAGCCCTCAATTTGAATCCCATCTTGTAACTCACTGTAACCTTGGACGTGCTCGTCTCTAAAATGGATAATCTACGTCAGGTAATACGAGAAGCATCAGAGACAAAGTGCATAAAGTGCTCATGCGGGCCTCTCACACAGTTGGGTTTCAATGAGAAGTAATTCCATTCCAGCTCTGTCCTCTTGACCTTCCCATCTTTTATGGCTTTTTCTTCTCTTACTCAAAGTTACCATAGATACTGTGTTCTATACATTCCTACCTCTTTTCTAACCCGACCTGATCTCATTCAAAGCACATAAGTGAATTGACTCCGTGCAGCTCTATGGAAATGTTCTCATCAGACATAAGTCATTGAAGCTACAGTTTGGGAGAAAACAGTCTCACTCAGCTGGAGACAATCTCTGTTTTGTTTTTATTTTGAAGGGAATAGAGCCTTATAAATGCTAGTGACTTTATCCAATGATGACCTTAAAATATTAATCTGTTGATCTCCAGGTGGTTAAAATTTCGCCTGTGTAAATACAGAAATAAAATACTTAATATCAGTCATCCTGAACTAGAAATTTAGAGAAACCTCATAGCAAGTACCAGAGTATTCTCTATAATAATTAGAATGAATACCACTTACATAGTATTACGCGCCAGAAAACATTATCTCATTTAATTCTTACGATTTGAGGTGTACCTGTTTCTATGTTTACAACAGTTTAGTTCAGGAAGTTTGGTCCTAAGGTTAAGATGAAATAATATAAACGAGAAGAGAAAACAGAAAATAAACTATAGGAAAAGAACAACAAGGTTAAAATCTAGTGTTACACAAGACCAGAAAAATTTAGAAAAACCCTGGACATGATCATCAAGGAAAAAGAGAGAGAGATGACACAAATTACTAGTGTCAGGAATAAAAATAGCATTCTTAAAGATTGTACAGTATTTTAAAGGATAACGGGAATATTATTAACAACTTTATGCTAACAAATTCTACCCCTTAAACGAGTTGAACAAATTCCTCAAAAAAATACACTTAACCAAACTGACAAAAGATGAAAAGGAAATTAGAAGGTCCATATATATACCAAAGAAATTTAACTTATCATCAAAAACTTTTCCACAAAGTAATGCCAGGCTCAGGGAGTTTTACTAGTGAATTCTACCAGGTGTAAAAGGAAAGAACAAAATCAAACTTACGTAACCTCTTTGAGAAAAAAGAGACCACTTCCTAACTAATTTTGTGAGACCAAAATAACACTAAACACTAATACCAGAACAAAAAAGACATTAGAGAGACAGACAGAGAGTGAGAATTCATGACAAATATCCTCATGAACAAATGTAGAAATACTTAACAAAAATGTTAATAACTAAACTGGATCTGGTAATATATAAATAGGATCATGATGCAAAATAAAAACATTTGACAAATCACAATGCTAACCATAACTTTAAAAAAAACTATCATTAAACTAGGAAAAGAAGCAAAATTCAAAATTCATTAATTCATCACCTAATTCAATTAATCTACACAAAGATAAAAAGTACAATCATATTTAGAGACCAAAGACTAAACATTTTTCCCACAAGATTATATACAAGTCAGAAATCCCCATTCCCACCATTTCTATTCAGTATTTTACTGGAGGTGACAGCCAGGGTGATAAATGAAGGAAAAAAATAATAAAACCCATAGAAATCAGAAAAAGTAAAACTGTCTATTTGTAGATAATATGACTGTTGGCACAGAATATTCTAAGGAATCTGGAAAACATCTAATGGAACTAATAGGTATATTAGGCAAAATTGTGAAACAAAGTTAAAAAAATGTATTTTACATAGTAATAGCAATTATAAAACTTAATTTAAAAACAACTACTTCTAAAATTATCAAGTCATAACATACTTATTAAATTTAAGAACAGCTATAAATTGAAAACTATAAAACATCACAGAGAAATCAGAGACCTAAATAAGTGGAAAGATGTATCATGTTCACGGATTGCAAGACTAATTATTGTTAAGATGTCAATTCTTCACAAACTGGTTCCCACAATTCCCCACAAAATTGTTCTAATGCAATTTTGGTCATAATCCCAGCAGACTTACCTGAAATTGATAATCTGACTCTAAAACATCTCTGGAAATGAAAACAACTTAAACATCAAACCTTACGTACGCCTTAATCTAATAAAACAGGTGTCCTTATTAAAAAGGGAAATTTGGACACAGACACCAAGGGAGAACACCATGTGATTGCCAAAGACTGCCAGCAAACCGCCATGAAACACACTTCTCCCCACAGCCCTCACGGAACCAACTCTCCCAACACACTGATCTCAGGCTTCTAGTCTCCAGGGCTATGAGACAATAAACTTCTATTATTTTGCCACCCAATTTATGCTGCTTTGTTACAGCAACCCGGGAAAACTGATACAGTGGCCAAGAGCAGGCAGCAAATTTAGAGGAAGTGACCCTTGAAAGAGCAAAGGCCATGAGGTCAGATTTATATAAACATGGCTTTTGACCCTAAGCTACTTCCTAGTATGTATCGTCCAGAGGAGAAGGAAGCTGTAGTCTTACTGGCTTGAGGAATCAGAGGAAGAAAACAGGGCTAGCAAAGCAGCAGGAGGGTTAGAAGGAAAATTTCATGAAGAACGGGGCCATTTAGGGGTAGGGTGAGCCCCTATATCTGAATATAAATTCTGCTCCATTCTTGGCTAATCAGTGAATTACATTTTCATGGGGAGAACTTCAGGAGGCCTGGTGAAAATGTAAGTTGAAAAGTATGAGGGAATATTTCCACCACTATAGGGAAGATACTGTCTGGAATTTAAATCCAGCCCAATTAACTTCTAGCTAGAACAAAAATCAACACTCAACAAAAGAAAGTAGCAGAATTCAAAGTCTCTAAAACATCATACACACAGTGTCCAGTTTAGAATAAAAAATTACTAGACTTAGAAAAATAGAAAAAACATACTCAAAGTCAAGAGAGGAAGCATTTAATAGAAACCGATATCCAGAAGAATCAAATGGTGGAAATAACCAATAAGAAATTTAGATCAGCTACTTTAAACGTGTTTGGAGCTTAGAATTCGTGATAATTATTAATGATCATATGAGGAGTATCAGCAAAAAAAAAAAAGGAAATTGAAAAAAGTTAACATTAAAAATACCAGAATTAAAATGTAATTGCGGAAATGAAAAATTTAATAGAAATTCTTACCAGGATACTGGAGAAAAAGAAATAATTAATTGGAAGATACATCAGTACAAATAATCTAATAGAAAGAACAAAAAGAAAAAAATTGAAATAAATAAAAATAGACTACATGACATGTAGGAAAATATTAATCTGCTAAATACTGTTGTCATTGGAATCTCAGAGAGAAAAGAAATACAAAATGGAAAGAAGAGATACTTGAAAAATAATAGCTGAAAATTTCTCAAGTATAAGGGAAAATATCAAGTGACAGAATCAAGAATCTTCACAAAAAAAAATCTTAAAATCAGGTTAAGGAAAAAAGATACTTAATATGCAGGAAAACAATAAAATAAACTACAGCTAGCTTCGCATTAGAAAAACTAAAGGTCAGTTGACATCTTAAAGTGCTGAAAAAAAACTGTCAGCCCAGAATCTTAAATCCAGCGAAAATGTCCTTCAAATATGATGACAAAATATTCAAAAAGAAATATAAGTTATATCCAGCAGAACTGTACTAGAAAAAATGATAAAAGAAGTTCCTCAGAATAAAGGGAAATAACAGCAGATGGAAAGACCAATCTACACAAAGAAATGTGGACCATCAAAAATGTAAATATAAAAGATTGTATTTTTCCTTTGCTCAATTTTTCATTTAATTTTTATTGAAATAAAATTCACAGAATATTCACCATTTAGACTTTTTAAGCGTATAAACTTTAGTGGTTTTTAGTATATTCACAATGTTACGCAACCATCACCACTGTATATTTGCAGACTATTTTCATCACACCAAAATGTTTCCCTGTACCTAGTATGTAGCCATCCCCATTTCCTCCTTATCCTAGCCTGTGGCAACACTAATCTCCTGTCTGTGGGTATTTGACTATTCAGGACATTTCATTTAAATGGAATCATATAATATGCAGACTTTTGTGTTTAGATTATTTCACTTAATACAACGTTTTCAAGATTCATCCATTTGTAGCATGTGTGAGTACTTCCTTCCTTTGTACAAAGAGTATTCCACTGCATAAACATACTATTGTTTGTTTATCCACTGATCAGTTGATGGATACTGGGGTTGTTCCACTCAGTGGCTATTGTAAATAATACTGCTAAGACTGTTCATGTACAAGTTTTTGTGTAAACATGCGTTTTCAATTCTCTTGGATGTATACAAATCCCACACGCACTTGAGAAGAATGTGTATTCTGCTTTTACTGAGTGAAATGTTCTATAGATGTCTGTTAGCTCTAGTTGGTTTACAGTGCAGATCAATTTCCTTGCTGACTTTCTGTCAAGTTGTTCTATCTGTTACTGAAAGTGGAGGACTGAAACCTCCATTATTTTTAAGTTGTCTTATTTCTCGCTTCAATTCTGTTAGTTTTTTCTTCATGTATATGTAGCTCTGTTCTTATCTGCATGTGTGTTTATAATTGTTCTATCTTCTTGATGAATGGACCCTTCTATCGTTATATAATGTGCTTCTTTGTCCCTCGATTTATGTTAGCACATCCACCCAGCTCTCTTTTGTATACTGTTTCATATCTTTTTCCATCCTTTTATTTTCAAAATAACCTGAAGTGAGTCTCTTCTAGACAGCATATGGTTGCACCATGGTTTTTTTTTAATCCATTTTACTTATCTTTGCCTTTTAATTAGAGTTTAAACTATCTATATTCCACACAATTACTGTTAAGAAAGGACGTACTTCTGTCATTTTGCTATTTGTTTTCCATGTATCATATGAGTTTTGTTCCTCAGTTTTTCCATTGTTGTCTTCTTTTCTATTAAATAGTATTTTCTAGTGTATCAGTTTAATACCCTTTCCATTTCTTTTACTATACAGTTTTGAGTTACTATTTTAGTGGATGTTCTGTGAATTATAATTAACATCTTAATTTATAACAACTTTATTATAATCTTAACTCCCAATCTGATAGCTACTCACTTTCCATAGCATACAAAAACTTTCTCCTATATAGTCTGTGCCCCTTCCTTATGTTATTATTGTCAAAAATTCTATCTTTATTCATTGAGCAACTATCAATAGAGATTTATAATTTTATGCAGCTATATTTTAAATAAGTTTGGGAAAAAGAGGAAAGTTAAAGAAAAATACCTTAATATAACTTTTACATTATCATATTTTATGTGTGTATTCAAGTTGCTATATGCTAGTGATGAACTCTCTTGATTTTTGTTTATTTTCGGATGACTTAATTTCTCCTTTATTTTTGAAAGACAGTTTTACTGGATAGAATTCTCTGCTGTCAGGTTTTTTTTTTTCTTTCAGAACTTTGAACACATCATACCAATACCTTCCAGCCTCCATGATTTCTGATGAGAAATCAACTGATAAGAATTTTTTGTTTATGATCAGTTGCTTCTGTCTTGTTGTCAACATTCTCTCTTTGTCTTTCAACAAGTTGATTATAATGTGTAACAGTGTGGATCTATTCTGGTTTATTTTACTTGGAATTCACTGAGGCTCTTTGATGTAAGGTTTGGATTTTTCATCAATGCTAGGATGACTTCAGCCATTTTTTCCAAATGTTCTTTCTTCCTTTTTCCTCTCTCCCCTTGACTTGTAGGCCCCCCATTATTAATATGTTGCTATGCTTGATAGTATCCTATAGGTCTCCGAGGCTACAATCATTTTTCTTTTCTTTCTAATTTTCAGACTGGATCATCTCCACTGACCAGTCTTCAGGTTCATTGATTCCTTCTCCTGTCTAGTTGTTGAGCCCTCTAGTGAACTTTTAATTTCACCAGTTGCATTTTTTTCAATAACAGAATTTCTATTTGGTTCCTTTTTTACATTTGTATCTCTTTACTTATTTACTAAAGACATCATTCTCATGGTTTCCTTTAGCTTTCTCAACATATTTCCAGTAGCTTATTTAAAGTCTTAGTCCAGTAAGTGCAGTGTCTCTGCTTCCTCAAAGATAGTTTCCGATGATTGCTTTTCTTTTCTTGTGCATAGATCAGACTTTTTATTTGCATATCTTGTAACTGTGGAAAACTGGACATTTTAAATATGATACAGTAACTATGGAAATCAGATTCTCCCCCATCTCCTAGGTTTGCCATTGCTGTTTGTTGTTGTTTGCTTGCTTGTTTAGTGACATTACTGAACTAATTTTATAAAGTCTGCATTATTGTCATGTGTAGTCAATGAAGTCTCTGTTCCATTAGCTTAGAGGCTAGTGATTAGACAGATATTTCCTCAAATGTATGAAGCCTAAAAAAAAAACAAAAAACAAAAAAACAAAAAAACCTTCCAGTTTTACGGATGGGCTCTATGAGTGTGTTAGGGTATGCCTTTGACATTCAACTAAGTCGTTTACATCTCTGCTTTAACCTTCACTTCCTGCTTGTAAAGATCCAAAAGATCAGAGCTGGGGACTTAGGACCTTCTCAGGTTTCTCTTGAGTGTACACACAATCCCAGGCTATGTTTGCCTAGACTGCCTATAAGTGATGGCACATCAGGATCAATAAGCACACATCGTGCCTATATCTTGGTTCATAAACATTATCCTTATTATGAACCAAAAACCTCTTAGAAAAAGAATGATTCCAGGGCTGATGCAGGGAAAGGACAAGCAAAATCCCAGAGTATCCGGTGCTAGAAAACACTCAGAGAAACATGAATACATATCAAAAAATCAGAAGAGCTGATAGAGCGATTCTCCACTGGTCAAATTTGGGACAATCTGAATGATTAGAGAAAGAATGCTGCATGGGTAAGACAGAGCCTGAGTTGTGCACCTTGAATCATGCACAAAGTTGACTAGAAACAGGGAGATGGAGAGTGCTGTAGGGGGAGGGCATGGGAGGCAAAACAGAAGACGGGATTAATCAAATGATGACATTAATAAACATTTCTATGGCTTTTAATTTTTTTTAAATCTGAGATAATTTGAGTATCAAAATAGATAATGATAATAATGTACTGTAATCCATTAATAAAACCAATAAATCTGAGTCTACCATTATAAAAACACATAAATAGGGAGCAATCATGTTTTTTCTTACAGTAGAATCCAACTAATAAATATAGAAAGACTGATGCAGTTAGACAATCCTCATTAGATGCTAAAACTGGTAGGTGAAGTTTAAAGAGCTGAATATTCATACTTTTTTTTAAATATTTCACTAAAGTTAGTTATTAATTACAAAGGGCAAGTTTTTTAAAGTAGAGAAACTTAGAAAACACCATTTATCTAAGTCAGCAAAGTTAACACAGCCAATCTGGGAGCATATTGACATTATGTGCCTCCTAATAAGATTCATCGAGGAGAACACACTATCACTTCAGTAGTTTTCTTGCCAAAAATGCATATCCTCAATCTAATCATGAGGAAACATCAGACAAATCAAACTTGAGTAACATTCTACAAAGCAGATGGCTTAAAGTCTTCAAAAATATCAAGGTCAAGAAACACAAAGAAAGGCTGAAGAACTGTTCCAAATTAGACACTAAAGAGATCTGACAACTAAATGTAATGCAGGGTCCTGGACTGGATCCTGGACTGGGAACTATCAATTGCTATTCAGGACATTATTGGGACAACTGATAAAAAGGATAAGATGACAGTACTGCATTAATATCAAATTTCCTGGTTTTTATAACTCTAATCTGGTTATGTAAAATAATGTTCTTATTCTTAGTAAATGCACATTGACATGTTTAGGTATAAAAGGACATGATGTCTTGATCTTGCTCAAAAGTATTTTCCAGGAAAAAGAACATACAGAGAGAGAAAGAAAATCAGTAAAATATAAATGTTTGGTGGAAATGAGTAAAAGGTATATAAGAATACCTTACAGTATTTCAACAACTTTTCTGTACATTTAACGTTATATCAAAGTAGACTTCCATTTTAACAAATATACAGTAATAGGGAATGGATTCACCTTCTTAGACGAAACTAAAAAGTGTGTAAAATATATAAAAGAATGGCTTTCAAGACATAGGATATCAGGCAGTGGAAGATAATGACCATGAGATCCCAAGAAAAGGGAAACAAATGAAGGAATAACTACAATTATTCCACCTTACTGTCTGGAAAGAGCTCCCAAGATACAGGGCAAGATGGGGGAACCAAGACCAAACCCAGGAATTTCCTTGAGTTGAGAAGATACAGATAGGATACTGGGAAGGCTAACGTCACCAGAGTTCCAATAGCAATGGACTGAAGTGGAGAAATCTTCCCCAAAAAGAGAACTACAAAAGGTAAGCATCAAGTCTTCAGCTGAGTACTATTCAGAGAATGCACATAAAGAAATTACCCAAGACTGGGGAAGGAAAACATCCAAAAACACTAAAGGGGAAATTCTCAGAGCTCACACACAGCCGTAAGTAATTCACTTTTCCACTACCAGAATAGAAAAACCTCATCATTCACAAGGGTATTGCTGTAGTAATGGGGGAAAGTCAACTCTAAAGAACAGTTTCTTTGGTGCCACCTAACAAAGTTTTAAAATATGCCTCAAAAAGATCAAGTGGTTTTCAAGTCAGCTCACAGTGTCCCAGAACATAGCTCAAGAATATTTACGGAAATATGAAAATATCCGGTATTCCAATAAGGTAAAATGTGAAGTTGTTGTCATCTAACCAAAAATTCTGAGACATATAAAGAAGCCAAAAAACAAAGCCCACACCGAGGAGAAAAATCAGTCAATGGAAATAAATCCATAAACGATATGAATGATACAATTAGTCGACAAGGATCTTAACAGTTATTATGACTGTTTCATAGTTGTTCAAGTAGGTAGAAGAAGATTATGAATGTTAAATAGAGACAAGGAAGACATTAAAAATACTGAAATTGTACTTCTAGAGATTAATACTGCAATATGGATAAGATTAAAAGCAGATTAGATTCTACAGAAGAAAAGATTAGTAAACTTGAAAACAGAACAACAGAAACTAATCAAAGGTAAACACAGAGAAAGAGACAGAAATAAAAAGTATCAATGAACGTCAACCTTCTAATTTACATTGTAAACACAGCCCCTGAAGAAGTCATATAGCATACAGGAAAAAAACATGAAAAATAACAAGTTTTTTCAATAAATTTGTACTGAGGAAAAAATTATTATGACTAACATCAATTCACACTTATTATACCTCTGATTTTGTTGTTTTTGCCAAATAAAAATAAGTAGAATTATTAAGAATTCAGTGGCAGCCATATATTAAGTAACAAAACTGAAAGTTTCTAATACCAACAGCAACATATTAGGAAAAAAAGAGTTAATTGTCACATCACAGCTGCACTGTAAAATATCTACAGAAGAAGTTAATAAGAAACAAACACAACACTATTAAGAAAACATATTGTTTTTAAAAGAAACATTTAAGAAGACTTGTGAATTATATTATCTTATAAAAACCATTAGTGGAATATAATCTGCAAAAACTAAAAATAATAACTGAATCACTAATCTGTAAACCTGAAATTAATGCAGTATTGTAAATCAGATATACTTCAGTAAAAAAGAAAGAATTGGGAAGCTCCAAATTGGCGTATCTCCAAACGGGTTCAGGGTCTTTTCCCATTAATCTAGGTCTTTTTAAAAAGTCTCTTTCATTTTCAATAACTATAAACTAATAGATACAAGCAGTCCAGTAAAATCCAAGTTTGATAAACATAAACGAGCTACATAAAGGCACACTGTACTGAAACTGTTTAAAACCAGTAATAAACAGAAAATGTCAAAAAGAAAAAAATACACAAGAATGTATTATACACTGTGTTCTCATACCTAAACAAAGATGAAAACAGACTTCTTGTCAGCAACAATACAGGAAAGAATAGTAGTGCAACACTTTCAAAATACTGAAATAAAAATCCGTCAACAGAGAATTCTGTACCCAGTGAAAGTTTCTATCAAACTGAAGGCAAAATAAAGGCTTTTAAGACATACAAAAGCTGAAAGAATTCATTGCCAGCAGACCTGAACTAAAGGAACTGTCAATAACCCTTCAGTCAGAAAGAAAACAATATTCAGTCTCTTCAGTCAGAAGTGAAACAACATTACTTGAAGGTAGAATATTATCATTTCAAAATGCATACGATAAACCCTAAAGCAATTATAGTAAAAGATTTACACTTTATAAAAAAGGGGATAAAATTATCAACATTACTAAATTAATCTAAAAGAAAGGAGAAAAAGAAAGAGGGAACAACGAGTAGATGGAACAAAGTAACAAGTGGCAATACAACAGATTTAAACCCAGTCATATCAATTTCCATTAAACATAAATGGTCTAAACACTATAATGTCAAACTGGATAAAAAGGCAATATTCAGTTATACGTCATCTACAAGAATTTCACTTTAAATATAAGGATTCAACAAGGTTAAATGTAAAAGATGGTAAATTTATCTCATGATAAGCCCAAATCAAAATTATATCAAAATTAAAAATCAATACATGTGCAAATCAGCAGGAAAATATGACTCTATCCTAGAGACCAAGCAGTCAAGAGAAAGAGATGCTGGAATTTGTATACAGACACATTAAAACAGCTGTTAATATTATGCTCAATGACATTTTTTAAAAAATGGAACTAATATGTGAACCAATGGAGAAATCTCAGCATAGAAATAAAAACTAAAATAACAACCAAAAGAAAGTCTAGAAAGTATATGGGACTGAAATTTAAAAAAAAAATTACTGGGTGGGTTGCTTGTGCTACATAATGTAAAAAAATTTAAAGTAAACGTACAAACAGTAAAATATAATAAAAGCTAAAAAAGTTACAAGTCACTCATCAGAGAGAAGGGACCCAGAGGTCCTCGCATGCCCGTTAGAGCAGTAGCAGAAGAAAGGTGCGGCAGAAAGCCTAACGTGCAAGTAGCTGCACTTACACTTTTGAAGCTCATGTGAGGAGTGGCATGGCAGCTGCACATCCCTAGAAGCCTCACACTCATGGGGAATCTGCACCCACCTCAGCTCTTTTCTGTGGGCCTTTCCTGAGTACTTTTGACAAAGACTGCAGTCAGAGAAAGAGAGAAAAAGGCACCGCCTGAAGTGCAGGTGAGCCGCTCCTGCTGAAGTCTCAGAATGGAGCAGAGCAACTGAGGGAAATCCCCCAAGAGCTCAAAACCTTTCACTGAATTCCAGGCAGGGACTGTCTACAATAGGGACATGAAGAAAGAAAACAGAGAGGACACCTGAGATGCGGGCTCAGGCGGTCTGTGGAAGTCTGAAGGAACTGCAAGAGAACTGAAAGAAACCCCAGGAGCACTCTAGGCCTTTCTCGGAGTACAGGACGTGGCCACTGGTTGTTAGGGCAAGGGCACAACCATCAGGAGAGAATGCCCTGAGCAACAGCAGCACGGGTCCTGCAGAAGTCTGAAGACAGAGCATGAAAACTAAGCGAAGTTACACCTGCACTGCAGGCCTCACACTGAGTACAAGGCAGTCGCCTCTGCCCTTGGAAAGGGGGCAACAGAGCTAGAAACGAACCACAGCGGCACGTGAACATGGCCTACGGAAGTCTAACGGCACACCCCACAATCGTCACAAACCCTCAGATCCAAAGTTCATATGAACTTAAAAAAATTACAGTGCTGCGTATCAACATTTGTGGGATGCAGCTAAATAAATTCTTAGAGGGAAATTTATAGTTTAAATAATCACACTGGAGGCTGGGTATAGCTCAGTGGTAGAACACCTGCTTAGCATGCATGAGGTCCTGGGTTCAATCTCCAGTACCTCCATAAAAAACAAACAAAAATTTTAAAAATAATCATACTATGTTTTTTAAAAGGTATAAAATCAATGATCTATGTGTCCACCTTCAACTAGAAAAATAAGAGCAAATTAAACTCAAGATAAATATAAGAAACAGAAATAATAAATTTAAGGGAAGAACTCAATGAAATAAAAAACAGACTACCAAAAGGGAAAAATCAACAAAGCCAAAATTTGTTTCTCTGAAAAGTGAAAATTAAAAAAAAAAAAATCACTAAACTCCATAGAAGACTAATTTAGATTTCTCTACACTTTAAAAACAAAAAAGGAAAAGAAAAACAATGTCTGGAATAAAGGAGGAAACATCCCTTAAGATCCTGCAAACATTAAAAACTTGTAATACTGATATAATGTGAACGAATGTGAAAAATACTGGTATAATGTAAACAGTTGTTGAACGTCTATACACCCAACAACTTAAAAGGAACAGATAATCTTGAAAAATACAACTTACCATAACTGACAACAGGGAATACAATATCTAAAAATGAATAAATTTAATTCATAATTTTAAAACTTTCCACAAGACATTTATACTGCACTAGTAAAATTTATCATTGAGGAAAAAAATACTGCCAGTATTACAAATATCTTTTCAAAAAATAGATAAAGATGGAACATTTCCCAACTTATTTTATCAGGCCAGATACCAACACTTGGCAAAAAAAAAAAAAAAAATTACAGTCCAATATCCTTCATGATCATAGACTCAAAAATATTCAATGAAATTTTATCAGATCAAATACAGCAATATATACCAATGACAGACTAGAAACTAAACACGGTTCACCCAAGGAACGCAATATTAGTTTATAATGCAAAAAGTAATACATGTAATTCACAAAATCAAAATATTAAAGGAAAATCATGTGATAACTTCAACTGATAAAAAAAACTGTGGCATTCATTTATTGAAAAAAATAGCTCAGAGCAAATTAAAAATAGAAAGAAGTCCAAATTGATAAAGGGAATCTATAAAAACTGACAGCTAATATCATGCTTAATGATGACATATTAAATTTAAAATTAAGAACAGGACAGAAATGTCCATTCTCATCACTTATATTGAACTTCAATGACTAGTGCAATAAAGTAAGAAAAAAAAAAGAGGCACACAAAAGTGGGAACAAAGAATTAAAACTGTCTCTCTTCTTTGCAAATGACAAGATTGCACATGAAGGAAATCAATTAATCTTTAAAAATGAATAGAACTATGGTGCTGTACACCAGAAATTGACACAACATTGTAAACTGACTATACTTCAATTAAAAACAATGAATAGAACTAATAAGTGAATTTAGCAATGTCACAAGATATAAATCTTTTACAAAAATCAATTGTGTGTACATACATATACACACACACAGGAAATGAACAGCAGGAAAATAAATTTTCAAAAGGAATACCATTTATATAGCATCCAAAAATATAAACTATTTTGGAAAAAAATAACAAAAGAGGTATAAGACCTCTATATTGACAACTGAAAAAAATGCTGAAAAAAATGAAAGATAATCCAAATAAAATGAAAGATGTGTGTTCACGAACTGAAAGTCTTTATATTTTAAGACGTTAATTCTCACAAATTTAGTCTATATAGTCAATGAAGTTTGAAGAAAAATCTGCAAGTATTCTCATAGAAATCGGTAATTATTTCTTAAATTTTATATAAAAGTGCAAAGAACATGGAATTGCTAAGACAATATTGAAAATAGACAACTATGAGGATTTATTCTAGCTGACTTCAAGACATTGCAAAGATGCAGTAATGAAGACTGTGGTAATAATAGCAAAAACATTAAAAAAGAGCTTAATAAAATAGTCAAAGAATAGTCCTACACATCAACAGTCAAGTTATATTCAATAAGGGTCCCAAGGAAATTTAACTTTTTAAAGTCTTGAATATCCACTGAAGAAATAAGGCAAACCCCTACCTCATAACATGCTCCCAAATAAACTCGAGATGAATACTTAAATGTAATAGCTAAGGCTTCTAGAAGAAAACATATGAGAATGTTACATTGACTGTGCAGTACAAAAAAGATTTTTTTTTTCATTTTGGATACAGAGAAAAACTAATCATAAAAGTAAGCAACTGGAATATAAATTGGAAAGCAATGCCACTTAAAAATATCCTTGATATTACTCTGATTCCAAAAAGACACCAACAGGAAAAAAAAAAAAACTACAGACGAGTATGCCTCAGAAACATAGATTTTAAATCTTCAACAAAATGGTAGCAAAGTAAATTCAGCAACATTTAAAAAGGACTATGTACCTTGATCAAGTAGATTTATTCAAAGAATGAAGGGTTGGTTTAATATCCAAAAACCAATACCATATACTAATATATTCATATAGAATAAAAAGAACAGTAACAAATCATGTAACACTATATTAAAAGAATAAAAGACACAAAACCGCACTGTCATACTCAGGTAGGTCCAGAAAAAGCATTTGAGACAATCCAACACTCATGCATGATAAAAGCTCTCCAACTAGGAATAAGAAAAGTTTCTCAATTTTATATTATCCCTATTGCTGCCATAACAAATTGCCACAAAGTTAGTAGCTTAACACAAAACAAAGTTATAATCTTATAATAATATAATAACAAGATGTCAGCAGGGCTTGATTTCTTTGTGGAGGTTCTAAGGAACAATCCATTTTCTTGCCTTTACCAGTTTCTAGAGATGACTGCATTCCCGGACTTACGGTCCACTTTTTCCATCTTCAAAGTCAGCAAAGTAGCATCTCTCTGACCCTTTTTCCATCAACACATCTATTTCTCTGACCATGGCCAGGAAAGATTCCCTGTTTTTAAGGACATGTGTGATTAGAGTGGGCCCTCCTTGAGAACCTAAGATAATCTCTCCATCTCTAGGTCTGTAACATTAATCTCCTCTGCAAAATCCCTTTCAATTTGTAAAGTAACATATTCATGGGTTCTGGGAATTAACATGTGTGGACATCTTGGGAGGACCACAACCAGTATCATATTTACTGGCTAAAGAGTGAATGCTTCCCCCTAAAGTCATGAGCAAGACCAGGATGTCTGCTTTTGATACTCATATTTAACATTGTAGTGGAGTTTCTAGCCAGAGCAATCACACAACTAAGAGAAATAAAAGGTGTCCAGAGGGAAAGAAAGAATTAAATCTCTTTATTGCCATATGATATGATCCTGTATGTATAATATTCACAGATTTCCCACCCCCATGTACAGATAAACAAATACAAATGGCTAGAATTAATTTTTTTAAATTTAGTAAGGTTGCAGCATACAACACTGATCAACATAAAAAAAAATCATTTTTCCATATAGTAAGCAATCAATGGGTAGAAATTGAAATTAAAAAAAAAAAATTCCATTATCTAAAAGAGTAAAATATTTAAGAGTAAAATTATCAAAAGTAATGCAAGTCCTAATCACTGAAAAGTCCAAATTACTGCTGGGGAAAATTAAAGATCTAAATAAATGGAAAAATATTTCTTGCTCATAAATTGGAAAACTCAAAATTTAAAAGAAGTCAATTTGCCTCAAATTTTAACCCCAGTAGTGTTTTTGTAGTAATAAGAAAGTTGATGCTAAAATATATATATATATATATATATATATATGAAACAAAATTTCAAAGGACCTAGAGTAGCTGAAAACAATTTTGAAACAAAAAGCTAAGGTAGAAGACTTACGCTACCTCATTTCAAAACTTACTATAAAGCCAAAGTAATGACAATGTAATATTGGCCCAAGAATATGCATATTGATCCAAGAAACAGGATTGAAAGTGCAGAAATAAAGCCTTATATTTACAATCATTTGATTTACAACAAAATTGACAAAACAATTCCATAAGGAAAGAATAGTCTTTTTATTAAAATGATGTTAAAACTACTGGAAATCTAATTGCAAAATACAATAAACCTGGACCTTTACTTCATAAAATATAAAGAAAACTAACTCAAAATGGATCATGGACATAAGTAAAAATTGAAACTATAAAACTTCTAGAATGAAACAAAGAAGAAAAATTTGTAACCTAGGGCTAGACAGAGTTGTTAGATATGACACTAAAGATATGACATTATCATAATTTAAAACTCTTATACTTCAAAAGACATCATTGAGAAAGTGAAAAGACCAGCTGCAGACTGGGAGAAAATATTTATAAATCATCTATTTGATAAAGATCTTGTATTCAAGATGCATATAGAATAATTGCAACTCAAAAATAAGAAGTCAAACAGCCCAATATTTAAATATGGGCAAAAGATTTGAATAGACGTTTCACCAAAGATGAAATATGAATCACTGAAAAGCACATGAAAAGGTGTTCAGCATCATTATTCACTAGGTAAATACAAATTGAAACCACAATAAAATGCCACCACATACCTAACAGAATAGCAGGTTCTGGCAAGTATCTGAAGCAACCAGAACCTTGTATATTGCTGATGAAAATGTTAAAAGAGTTCAACCACTTCGGAGATCAGATTGGCAAATTCCTTAAAAAACTAGAAACAGTAAGTCTAGTTAACGTGTGATGATCATTTTGCAATACATACAAATATCGTATCATGATGTTGTATAACTGAAGCTAGGAATGTTATATTATATGTCAATTAAACCTCAATTGGGGAAAGAAAAAAAAAAGCTAGACACAAACATTGTACAGAACCCATCAATTCAGTTGTTTAGGAATCTACCAAAAAAGAAATGAAAATACACGTCCACACAAAGACTTGTACAGGAATGTTCATGGAAGCTTTATTCATAATAGCCAAAAACTGGGCGGGGGGAACCCAAATGCTCATCACCTAGTAAATGATTGAACAAATTGTGGTATATCCATACAATGGAATTCTATTTGCCAGTCAAAAGGAACAAACAACTCATACGTGCTACAATAAGGATGAGCCTCAAGAACATTATGCTAATGAGAAGCCAGCTGCAAAAAAAAAAAAAAAAAGTATTCCATGATTCATTTATATTCAATAGCTAGAAAGACAAATTTATAAAGATATAAAGTTGATTAGCAGTAGCCTAAGGCTAGGAGGGTGAATGGGGATTAACTGTAGATGTATACGAGGGAACTTTTCTGGGTGATGGAAATATTCTGAAACTGGACTGAAATAATGTTTGGATCATCTATCACTTTAACAAAAGCACTGAACTGCACACTTGCAATGGGTGACTTTCACAGTATGTAAGTTACACCTCCATAGCTATTAAAAATATCTTTGGGAATAAATTTAATGAAGGCAGGCAACACTTTTATACTGCAATCTATATCACATTGCTGAGAGAAATTAAAGACTCTTGGAAGATCCAATATTGGTAAGATGTCAGATACAGCATTATCCCAAACAATGTTTCAGTCTGTCTTTGCAAAAAACAACAAAAATAATTCCAATTTTTTATGTAAATGCAAAGTGCCTAGAATATATCAAGTAATCTTGAAAAAGTAATACAAAGTTAAAGACTTACACTGAGTTTACAACAATCTATAAAGGATTGTTTTAGTGGGTTAAGAATAGACTTGGAAAAGATTTCAGATATATACCCACACATATAAGATCAACTGATTCTGACAAAGGCACCAAGATAATTCAATAAGGGAGGGGAAAGGAAACTTTTTGAGCAAACGTGGCTGGACCAACTAAATAACATATAAGAAAAACTGAAATTTCAACCCCTACCTCACATTATACACAAAACTATAATTCAAAGATTTATATATACACACACACACACACATATGTGTACATATATAAACAGCTAAAAAAGCTTCTAAAAGTAAACATAAGAAAATGTCTTCACAAACATGGGGTTGCCAAAGATTTCTTAGAGGACAAAATAAAGCAATAGTACTGTAAAGAATTATATGTAAGAACTGTATTTATATATTTAAAAATTATTAATATTTATATATTAGGAAAATAAAAGGCATGTCACAATCTGATAGAAAATATTTGCAAAACATATATATGACAAAGAATTTGTATCCAGAATGAATAAAGAATTCCTATTAAGCTAATAATAAAAGGACAACCAAATTACAAAGACTGCAGATTCAAACAGACATTTCATACCAAAAAAAAGACATGAGCACATACTGTAACACAGAAATAGCACATAACTAGGTGTTAAAAACCATTACTTACCAAAGAACTGCACATTAAAAGGACAATAAAATACACCTTACTATTTCAAAGTGACTGGAAGAACATTAAAAAGACAATGTTCATAGCAGCATTATTTACAATAGCCAAGACATGGAAACAGCCTAAATGTCCATCAACAGATGACTGGATAAAGAAGATGTGGTATATTTATACAATGGAATACTATTCAGCCATAAAAACCGACAACATAACGCCATTTGCAGCAACATGGATGCTCCTGGAGAATGTCATTCTAAGTGAAGTAAGCCAGTAAGAGAAAGAAAAATACCATATGAGATCACTCATTTGCGGAATCTAAAAAAAACAACCATAAATACAAAACAGAAAGACTCATAGACATAGAATACAAACTTGTGGTTGCCAGGGGGACGGTGGGTGGGAAGGGACTGGGATTTCAAAACGTAGAACAGATAAACAAGATTGTACTGTGTAGCACAGGGATATATATACAGGGTCTTGTGGTGGCTCACAGCGAAAGAGAATGTGACAATGAATGTATGTATGTTCATGTATAACTGAAAAATTGTGCTCTACACTGGAATTTGACACAACATTGCAAAATGACTATAACTCAATAAAAAAAATAAAAAATAAAAAGAGAACACCAAATGTTGCTGAAAATGTGGAACAACTAGAATTCTTAGACATTATTATTGGTAGAAGCGCAAAATAGTCAATCACTTTATAAAAGTGTCTGGCATTTCCCTACCAATTTAAATATGTACCTATCCCGGGTCCAATAATTCTATTCCTACAGATATATCCAGTAGATGAAAACATTTGCCCACAAAAGACTAGTACAAGAATGTTTGTAGTAGCTTTATTCATAAAAATCAAAAATGAGAAAAATCTAAATGTCCATAAGCAAGAGAATTAACACGTTGCAATTTACTCACATAATGGAATACTACTCATAAATTTAAAAATACATAAATTACAGAAATACACAACATTAATAAATCTTAAATTACTTTGTGCAAGAGCAACTAGACAGAAAAGAGTGCCCTTAGTGTATGCTTCCATTTATGTGATATTCAGGAACAGGCAAGACTACTTTATGGTGACAGAATCAAATTACCGGTTGCCAGTTAGATACAGGAATTGACTGGAATTGGGATGAGAGAATTCCCTGGGTGATGAAATGTTCTGTAGCTTGATTGTGGTGGTGTGTGTATTTGTCAAAATTGAGTAAAATGAACACTTAAAGTTTCTAAATCTCATGTTATGTAAATTTTGCTTCCCAAAAAGAGAAGGAAGCTATAGCTAGAAAAATTTTATAAAGCAAATAATTATTTAACATTTCTTTGGAACAAGTTTTCATCCTACTATTTGCATATCAGTGAATCATCTGAAAATTCATCACATGCTTTAAATGAAATAATAAAGTCAGTGTCCGAAAAAGCCCTATGGTACTGAAACCATAATGTGCTGACAACCCCCTCCCCATGCAAAGGCAGCGACACCATCAGATGATGCACAAGTGCAGTGTCTTTCAATTTCCATCACTCTTCTATTTCCGCTTCCACATCTCAACTGCTACCGCACACATATTCTCAGTGCAGGCGAACAGGTCATGTGACTGTGCCTGTATAATTCATCAAATGCCTACTGCTACTCCAGGATAGTAGTTTTGTTTTGTGTTGCTTTGTGTGTGTGCTTGCATGATTCTGGATGAGAAATAATTATTCTCTGCACTGCCTGGAAGACCTTCTCTCCTTACTGTAATGCCTAATTGTCTGTGGCTATTCCTGCCTCACTTCCTAAATGCCCTCAGCTAAAGACTGAAGTTAAAAGCTGTTCTGTGTAACTAGGGCTTTGCTCTTTAACCCTTTAATGCCTGTATACAGGTGTCACACTTGGACCTAATGGAGATCACGTCTCTTGGCAGAAAACACAAGAGTAGCAATTAGAAGGGTGAGGATTATTCAGCTTATTTGCTTTTTTCTGACCTCAGATCACAAATGGGGAACCTCAACTTTCAACTGACCAAGCAAACATGACTGGCACCACTCATTCTTTACCCAGTGCATTTTTACGTTCCTCGTTAAGTGTTTAATAACTAAACTATTAAGACATTTCCACCAGAAGTTGTTTTTAGCCTATAAATCTGCCTGGATTTAAAATCAAGCAACCGTGCTCTCCCAACTAGAGTTACAGCTCTTTTGAATATAGATCTTTCATCACTTCATGCTTACAAATCCTGTGTGTCACAGCATAGCATTAACCCCACACGGCTCTCACGTCCCACCTCTGAGAGGTGGTCACACAGTCAGGGAAGAGAACGCACGCACGAGCACGTGAACCTGTGATGTACGTGGGTGGCTATTTGGAATGACATCCACTCCAGGAAGAACTCTTAACATTAAGAAAGGACAGAAATGGGAACAGGACTTGATGAATAAAAAGTAGAGAGAAAGGAAGAGACAAGAAAATCTAGGCAGGGTTTATGAACAGGAAGGTGAATGAAAGAAACTCTCCCATACGTCCAAGCAGAAAACCAGAAATACACTGATGTCAGTGCAGAAGGCAGGAAAGGTCTCAGATAAAAAAAGGCAACATTACTAATGGACTTTCAAAAGGAGCTAAAAATACTGAGGGTTACTGACTTCTGGCAAAAGAAAGTGACTCGCAGGTTCAATGCCCTTCCTCCATTCAGGGAGGGCGAGATGAGTGAACAGCATGTTTTCTGGTTTTTTTGTTTTTTTTTTTTAAACAAGATGAAGCAAAGTGTCATTCATTATCATTTCACCTATCCATGTGGTAGTCAGTCCCATTAAGTAAATGTTCACCTGAAGAAGAAAAGAAGCTTTCAGCCATGTTAATTTTACAAATCCAAATGGACACTACTTGGGAAAGTTTAGAAAAATCTAATAATGTTCCCATTTATTTCTTGATTCTATAACTCAAGGTCAGGGGAAAACTTTTAAGAATATGTCATCACCATTGCTCACAGCTTGGACCTTACATTATTCATCACGCACTATGGTAACCAGTCATGCTTTCTCTCTCTGACAAAGGGGGACGGGGCCCAGTGTCAAACCCAATACATGGCATTATTTCAGAATGGTTGACATTCTTGATCTTGGCAACTGAAGACTGAGAAAAGCATATGCTAGACAAATGAAAGTTAAAAGGGAGTGAACATTTCATTATTATCACAGAATTCATACAATTCCTCAGTCACCAAGTCTTCTAGAAATTATCCCCCATGCATAATGAGCATTCTTCAGATTCTTATTTTCTTTATCCAAACCACAAGAGCTCTGCTCTCCTTCCCTATGGAGCAGTGAGACTACTGACCACCCCCTCAATAGGACGAACAAAATTAAGAGTATACTCACAAATAAATAACACTGTAATTATCTCTCTGCTTTCAACCTTGCCTATCTACCCTTCACATTCCTAAATTCATCCACATTCCAAAAATGCAAATCTGTTTATGTCACTCTCCTGTTTGAAAACCTTCACAGCCTCTTAATGTCTTCAAAATAAATTCAAACTCCCTACCATGGCATAGAAGGACATTCATGGTCTTCTTCTTGCCCATCTTCCCGGCGTCCTCTGATGACTCTCCCCACAGTCACCCAGGTTTCTTTGTTCATTACCATTCATGGTAGACTTGCTGTTCCCCGCACACATCATGCCATCATAGACTTTGACACCCCTTCCTGTGCGATCCTTCTCCCTGGAGCACCCAGCCCAGCCCCACCAGATCCACCCCAACTAGGTTGATGTCTCCTTTGCTTTAAGACCCTGCTCAAGCATCCGTTCTCCTTCAGCGAGTTCCCTAATGGTCTCTCTTCAATAATACGCCACCTGTCACTCCTTTCCCTCCTCTTTTCCTCTGCCGCGCACCATGAAGGCTACATTTATGAAGGTTTATATTTCTCCTCTGTATTTTTGTAGCACTTCCCACATAACTCTCTTCCAGTGCTCTCACACCACACGGGCATCTTTTATTTTCTCACCTTTCTTTCCCTACAAGATCTTTTTGAAGCAAGCCCTATGTTAGTTCATTTTTGTACCGACAGTGCCTAACAATATAGCTGATCCATAGAAGATATTCAATAAATGCAGGTTCAATGAAACAAACAAAGTGATGGAAGGAAGAAAGGAAGGAAATCAAAAGAAAAGTGCTATGGATTGAATGGATCCTCCAAAATTCATATGTTGAAGCCCTAAGCCCAATGCAATGGTATTCGAAGATACAGCCTTTGGGAAATAAATAGGGTCAGATGAGGTCATGATGGCGGGTCCCTCACAATGGGATTAGAGCCATTTAGAAGAAAAGATACCACAGAGCTTTCGCACTCCCTTTCTCTATGTGCACCGAGGAAAGGCTGTGTGAGCACACAGCAGGAAGGCAGCTGTCTGCAAGCCAGGAAGAGAATCTTCACCAGGAATGGAACTGGCTTGTACCCTGATGTTGGACTTCCAGCTTCCAGAACTGTGTGAAAATGAATGGCTGTTGTTTAAGTTGCCCAATAATCTGGGTTATTTCTGCTACTAAAGGCTGAGCTGAATAAGAAAAGGAAGGAAGAAATAAACAAATGAATGAATGAATAAAATTTTAAAAATCCCAGATGAGTAGGTGAACTAGTGGCTATGCCCCTTGGACACTTGGTAACCAGCGGCTCATGGCTGCAGATGACCGGCCACATGGAGAAATTCAGTCTGTGGTTCTCCTCTCTGCAGAGGTAATTGCCCCCCACCCCAGGGAGTCACGTTATTAACCTTGCCCTCATCAGTACCCCGCGATCTAATCAGAACTAACAGCACAAACAAAGGAGCCATTAAGCAGATGACTGTCTGGGTAAAAGGCCACCAAAACACTTTCTGTCCTTTATTTGAAAATGTTAACCTATGTGGGGACATTAGGGACAAATGTGGGGTTTGTAACATTCATAAAAGCCTAGATTATGAAGAATATTCATCTAAGAAAAACTCCCCAAGATTGAATTAAACAAATAAAAGGGAATACCACATTGCATAGTGGTATCTCAGCTTCCTTGCTTGCTTCTCATCCTGCCTCCCCAGCCCCCCAAGATCCATTCATTCTACCATTCTTGAAGAGATTTTTCTAAAGCTCTCTTTCTTAAACATTTCAATAGCCCCTCATTGCCTTCACAATTCAATGCAAGGAACCTATGCTTCATGAACTGGCCTTTACCACCCTGGCCAGAAAAATCACACCGAGCCCTCTCTTACCTCCTCACCTTTGATGTGCTTTTCTTTCTACGTGTCACATCTCTCTACCCCCAACCACCCATCCCCTCCTCATCCTCCAGTTCTTTGCTTCCATATCATTCTGCCCAGGAAGCTCTGGCCTCCCAAACCTAGGTTCTTACAACACACCCTCTATTTCTCTCTAGAAAATGGTCATCCCATGCACTTTATTTGCTCATTTTCCCCATAGACAAGAAGCTCCTGTAAAGCAGGAGCTACTGTATTACCTGTGCGAGCCACATGGCTGGCAAATGGTAGGTGCTCATTGAGTAATTTGTGTTAAATGGGTGAATGGATAGTAAAGTTCTTGTGAATAGTCCTGAGTCTCATGGCAGCTCTACAGTTTTGTTATTTCACGGCTGGCTGAGCACATTCATACCTCATTATCTCGTTTAACTCTTTTAACAGCCCTGGGAAGCACGGAAGGCAATAACCAATGCCTGCTGACTGTCCACTCTCTAGCTGTGTCCTTTCTCTTCCACATGGGCAGAGCCCTCCTTGTCTTCTAAAGTCTACTCCTCCCCCAAGTAACTAGAATGAGCTCTGATTGGTTTGAGGTAATTGTGGGGGTTGTATCAGCCTGTTTGCTTGGCAAACAAGATTCTGAGGCAAGGCTAAAGTGTGAGTATGTCCCTGAAAGGTATGACATCAGGGCATTAAGAGTCAAGAAAGAAGGAATCGGGGCAAGGAAGAATGCGAAGTGAATAAAGTTGCTGCTTTCCCTGGTTGGCCATCATTTCATGGAGAAACAAAGTTCCTTAGCCACTGGAGGTATCTCCAGACGAGTTCCATCAAAAACCCATGCTTTGGAACAGGCCATTGTAGGGGCAACAGAGAAGAAATTTGTCTACAAGTCCCTGCCCGTTCTCTGCCTTCCACTGGTAAGAGTTTGTCCCATCAAGGAGTAACCGCTGGCCTGGTGTTTACCCGAGTGCAGAAGTGGTGGTAGAAGCCAGAGGCTTAGTGAAATATTGTGGGCTTGCATGGAACCGGCCCAGAGGGCTGCAGCAGCAGCTGCTAACTTCCCAGGGCCCAGGAGACAAGAGAATAGGAGGACATCCACAAGATGAGGCAGATACAGCAGTGCAACAGGGATCAGTTTAAGGACTGGTGAGTGGAAAGTCTGCTGACAGAGGGGAAAGGGTATGGAAAAGTTTTTAGAGACACAAGAAAATATACTGCATACTGCATTTCATTGACTGGATGAGTCAGGACGCATGTGATAATAAATAGCTTATCATAATCAAATTGAGTGTGTGTGTGTGTGTGTGTGTGGTGGTATATAAAATAATAGTGCATATTCTAGCCAATGACATCCTAGAATCTAAAATACAGCAGGTCCTGTGTTTGTCTTCAGATATTGGTGTATAATTACGTGATACTAGGAGCTGCAGCAGCCATTTTGCAACCATGAGAGGAGCTAATTTTGACAGTCTGAGGACAGCAGAACAAAAATATGGAAAAGAACCTGGGTCTTTTCAGTGAGGTCTTTTCCCCATCTGACAGATTAAGAAACTGAAGATAGAAAGCTGATATGACTTTTCCAGAGTCACATGGGTGGTTAAACAATGCAGCTGAGACTTTAACCCACGTCCTCAGCATTCTTTCCCATACAACTATATTCGACGCCATTCACAACTGGCCTGTTTACAGCTGTATTTGTTAATCTCTTCCCACATGTCTTTCCTAGTCTCCAGTTGTCTGAAATGGTGTTTCCTAAAAGCAGCCTGTTTTTTCATGCTTCTCTAACTTTAACATTTTTAGAAATTTGGCAAAAAAAAAAAAAAGTGAAGAATGCTATCCCATTAAAAATTTATTATGGAAAAAGTGCAGAGATCTGGGGCTTTATTGTCAGCCTTTTCCAAAAATAAAAATAAAAATTGTATAAAATTTAAGTATCTATCGCCAGTCTTTTAAGGTTTAGTATATGGAAAGCAACACCTTTCCTTCATCGTTCCTTCAAAACACCTTGATGCCACTGTCAAAATCAGAGGACTGGGCTGCATGCAGATGTGATACACAAGGCATGGAACAGCCAGTACATCAGGAACCCACTCATCAGAAGAGGTCCCTTAGGGCCATGTCCGCCAGTGTGTGCCAGCTGAACGCCATTTTTCAGCCCCAGCTGCATATCCCCGGTCAACCCCAAAGCTCATATTCACAGCTATCCAGTGACTTTTCCCCAAGATGCTTAGACTGGCTGGCTTGTCTCATTCTACTTGTGCTCGCAAGTATGCCAGCTCAGGTACGTTACCAAATGTCAGAGGAACTTTGAAAAATCAGAAAACAATGTCTCTATAACAAATCAGGCCCCGATTGTTCTGAGATGGGGAAAATAATCTATCCCCAATTTTGCCCATATGACCAAGCATCAGAATAAAAACCCAAATGATCTAGAGATGTTTACTGATGAAGCAGCTTAATGACTTGGTAGATTTCTGCCCAAGAGAAAGGCTTTAAAGAAAAAACCCACGAGGGCATAAAGGCTCCTCTATAGAAATAAAGCAGCTGGTTTTTGCTCGTGGGTACCTCCAGCATTCATCAATCTGCACTTCTGTAAATAGTCAGGGTGCCATCTTCCATCTTCACCAGGGGAGCTGCACGGCTTGAGGTTCCCAGGTCACGGGGGCGCCCTGCAGGACCAAGTGCACTAAGACAATATCCCCAGCGTGTCAATCAGCCCTGCATCAACTTAGCAACTGGCTTTGTTCTCCTTATTACACAGGCATCATGTGACACTCCTCCAGCACCTCCCCTTGATGAGAAGAGGAAAACTACATATATTTGGGGGAATATCCTTCCAATAAGTGGCTCAGGATGGAAATTAAGCTGACTTTGAGTATTCCAAGGAAGCCTGATTTAGAGAACCTAGTTCATTCATCAGTTTTCTCTCTTCCCACTGTCCCTCTCCCTTAACTGGGGACATGGGGCTGGAATGCAGCCCCGGCACTCTCCTTATCTGACCTTTCTCCTCGTTCCCTAAGGGTGTGGAATTAAGTAAATATTTGTGTACGTGCACATGGGTGCCACAAACGACCTGTGGAAGGTTCATGAAATCTGGGCTTCTGAGGAGGCAAACAGCAGGTGCTCAGTTTATTATGTTCTAGGCAGAACCAAGGGGGAAAGCGTGAGACCATGATTGTTAAGTGCACTTCGGGTCCTTTGCTGTTTGGGAGCTGCCAAGTGAAGAAATACATTAGTCTTGCTTTTCTACAGCCTCTTCATGAAGTAATCACTTAAATGGGTTCTCAGAGTTCAGGGGAATTGGAAGACCAGCAGTAATAAGAGAAATACCTTGAATTTTCTTCCAAGGCACTCCAAGGACTTTGCCGACATTATTACATTTACCAGCCCTCCCAGGTCCCTGAGCTTCCACCCAAAAAAGATGTCAGCTACATGAGGAAGGAGATCTTCCCTTGCAAACCGGGGAGGGGCACGGGAGGGAAAGCAGAGGATCTGAAACTCACCAGGTGTGGTTCCTGCAACTTCGGAGGCCAGGATCCTGAAATCCCAGTCCATCCGTGGCTATTTTGAGTATGTCAGAGCACTCCCTTTAGGAACAGGAAAGGATGATTACAGCGTTGACCCCCAGATGCCCTCTCTGAAAGGAAAACATTTGGAGGTTGACCGAAATGCCAGCCTCCTCTTTTCCCATGCCTGCTCCCCACCGCTCTGCACACACAACCCTTGGGTAGCTCTGAGCTATTTTGGGCTTCACCCTCATCTGCCTTTCACATTAGGCTCTGCGTTAATTATGACGCTTCAGTGAAAACGAGCCTTCTGATAGTCTCAGGCCTGGAGAACGGAAGGAGGGAGAAAGGCAACTCCAATCACGGGCCATTAGCACTAATTAACGCCCACCTCTTGTGCCTCGGATTCTAGACACAGTCGCCCCACTACTGGGGGGAAGAACGCAGTTCACTCTGTGGCACAGGGAGCAACAGCATTAAGCCAGACACTTGCTGGTCCCTGTGGAACCAGATCTTTCAGGCAAAGAAGCAATTTATATGCAATAACCAGGAGGAACACGTAATCCTGTGTTTCTCCTTTCAAACTGTCTTTTGACATTCTTAGAGCACATTTTCTCTTAGGGGACAGAGTACAGCCATTTAGAAACCAAAACTGCTTTTCCTTCTCTGGTTCAAGACCCCAAGTCAATCAACCAACCAAATATATACACATATATATTATATATACACACACGTACACGTAGACACACACACAGACAACACACTCTAATAAGCTCTGCAAGAAATACGAAGGACATAAAATCTGGTTCCTCTTAGAAATACGTCAAAAGCACAAACTTGACTACATCACAGTGTCTTCTGGGCAAGAAGTACCTCCCTGCTGCTTTCTGAAGGACCTCGGCAATTAATCCTGCACAGAGTAAACACATGAAGAACAAGGCAGCCATACAGGCCCCGACCAGAGCCCCACGTACGCCGTTAAGCTGGTCAAGTTCACACTGACTTCTGCCTCTTGGCCTGTCCGCCCGCCCTCTCTTTCCGACCCACGGCTTCCAATCCACCCATTCCCTTCTATGTAGTCTGCCAGCTGGTCACTGAGGACAAAGCAGCCCTGGGCCTGGAGCCGAGCATATGTACTGAGTGAGCCATAATCCAGACTCCTTCATTCTGTGGCTCAGAGGAATCCACAGAAATTTTATGTCTCCCTGTCACTCTCTACCACTAGGCTATAAATTCCTCCAGGGCAGGGTTATGACATAATCACCTCTGGGTCCTCAGAATCAAGTTCGAACCTCACAGTCCCAGGCTTACCAAGTGACAAAGGAATTATTAAATGAAGGAGTAAATAAATTAGATAAAGCCAATTTAGCAGGATTAAAGATGGTGGCCTCAGAAGCATCCTCCCAGAGCATCTGTTGATCATGCCCAGCCAGGCCTTCCCCATGTTGGAGAGATCTTCCCCGATGACTCTCCAAGGTAGCCTCCTTCCCCCGACTCGTCCTTTACGCATAATGTGCCCACCAGCACTCACCGTGGTTAGAAGCTTCCCTGCCTACCCATCTGTTTCTTCGACTGCTGTCTGTCTTGGGAGGGTAAGTTCCAAAAGGGCGCAGACTTGTCTGTTTGGCCTCTGTATCCTGAGCACAGTGCTTAATCTCATGCAAAAACATGTGTTTGATGAGTGAATGAGTGAGTGAATGGAGAATCGTGGGTCTAAGTAATGTGTGAGAACCTTGGAGTTATAAGAAATGTTAACATAGCTTAATATTTAAAACCAATTAATATTTGTTGATGGAGAGACCAGGGCACTGCCAAGAACAGTGGGCACCAAGATAAGTAAGACGTCGTCTTGAACATTAAAGAGTTTACAATTTAGTAAGGGCGAAAAGACTCGCCTACACTCACTCACAATGTACACACACACAATTCCATTTCAGGAGCTCTTACAATAATGCAAACTAAGACATGGTAGCAACGTGAAAGCCACTGGGAGGTATAAAGTGGTCTAAACCCCAACGGGCTTATCACTGCGCAGAGGGGCTGAGAGCACACAGATAACTAACACATCAAATGCTAGTTGACAGCAGCCATGTGAATCACAAGCTCGTGGACCACAGAAGGAAATGATTATCATCACCCCTTGAAATGGTTCAAAGGTGCCCTTTTTCCTACCACACTGTGCAAGGGGCAGACATGGCCCACAACTAGCAGGAAGGTGCTCCTGATGGCAGCTCTGTAAGTAAGCATCCGTGTGCAGGTGACCTCAGGAGAGGGGAAATCATTCGTCCCAGTCACCTATTCAAAGAAGGCTGTGTTTTACCTTTATGTTCTTCAGCACACTTACTACACTACCAGCTGGCAGTAAATTACAGTTAGTAATAACAGCATCGTCAGCCTGGGTTTTACTATTAGAGGCATTAATTTTTAATGTTTGCTGTTCTCAGACATGTGTGGAAGACTTGAAATGCATTTAATAATGGTAACTTCTACCTTCCGAGCTCGAGTGATGGCCCAGTGGGATATGACCACACTGCGCTGCATTTAATGCCCTGAGCAGAATAAGGCAGCGAGAAAGAACAGGATAGTAAGGGGGCAGATTCGAGCTGAGAAGGAATGCATGCTCCGTAGGACGGGAAGCCCGTTAGGTCTTCGCTGGCGGGTCAGGGCTGTGCTCTGCAGCCCGGAGGGTCTCTCTGAGCCGGCCTGGCAGGGCGGACCCTAAGCGCCCTCCAGGGAAACAGGCTCAGAAAGACTCCTCTGCATGTGGAACTGAACATTCTTAAAGGGAGCTCGGGGAGACCCTGTCTGGAGTGAGGAGGTGGGGAATAAGGAAAGAGGGCCCTTCTCCGCCCCTCCCCCACGTCTAGGCTACAGGCCTTCTTGGGGCTCTGAAGGCTGGTAGTTCCCACCAGTTAATTCCAGCTCAGGCTGACAGATCACCCTCCTCCCCTTCCTTCCCAGGTCAGACGAGGCCGAGTGAAGAGGCTCTTCCCTGTCAATATGGCAAGATGTCGGTGGGGGTGAGCAGCGTGCGTCCAGGTTCTACCCTGCCTTCTTGTGTGGCCTTGGACATTAGGCCCCTCCTTTTAAATGATGCCCCAAAGGACACTGACCCCAAACTCTTGATGATGGTAATCCACCCTGTGCAGAAGCTACAGGTTTTTTCACAAACAAGACTGGAATGTGCTGAATTCGGCATTCAACCTTGGTGCTTGGCCAAAATCTGCGGTGCTGTTTGAGCTGTGGCCATCAAAGGGCTAAATAACCATAGGCCCACTTCAGCATCACTTCTGGGCCCCCTGCATGTATGCCCAGTCAATGGCTGTGTCACCATCCGGGTCACTGGCTTTTTAAGTAAAGACAATACTATCACTTAAAAAAACAAACAAACAAACAAAAAAAAACCAGTTCATAGCAGCACTATTTACAATAGCCAAGACATGGAAACAGCTTAAATGTCCATCAACAGATGACTGGATAAAGAAGATGTGGTATATGTCTACAGTGGAATACTATTCAGCCATAAAAATGACAACATAACGCCATTTGCAGCAACATGGGTGTTCCTGGAGAATGTCATTCTAAGTGAAGCCAGCCAGAAAGAGAAAGAAAGACACCATAAGAGATCACTCATATGTGGAAATCTAAAAAAAAAACAAAAAACATAAATACAAAACAGAAACAGACTCATAGATATAGAATACAACCTTGTGGTTGCCAAGCGGGAGGGATAGACTGGGGGTTCAAAATTTGTAGATACTGACAAGCATATGTAGAGTAGATAAACAATATTATGCTGTATAGCACAGGGAAATATATACAAGATCTTGTGGTAGCTCACAGCAAAAAAAAATGTGACAATGAATATATGTATGTTCATGTATAACTGAAAAATTGTGCTCTACACTGGAATTTGACACAACATTGTAAAATGACTATAACTCAATAAAAAATGTTAAAAAAATTATTTAAAAAATTTAAGAATGAAAAAAAACAAAAAAGCAACCACAAGCCATGTCATTTGAATTTACTGTTAACATCCAAATGACATTCAAATATAGGAAAACACTGCACAAGGACCTCAGAATGAAAATCTCCTTATGTGCTTTACATGTCGAAATTCTACAATTACAGTATAAATCTGCATTTATTATTTCAAGTGCAAAGTGCTACCAAAATTAATGGTGATTGTGAAAGCTGTTAATTTTAAGCACAAAAGTAATTATTTAGAACTTTCAAATTGCTTAACAAATGGGAGAACGGGGAGAGTAATGGGGAGTTAATACCGGTGTGTTACCTAGACAACTTCAGGAAGGGCACTGTACCCTTTCCAAGTACAGATGTTTATTACAATGTAAATAACCATCCAAGGCAAACTAAGAGAGATTAGATAACATCTAATTTCTAATCTTTGCTGTTCTTTTTTAAATCCGGCATCTATAACGTTAAACAAAATAATCGTGAAAAATGAATGGGCTATTAGTTATTTATTTCCTCTTAGGCCACGCTTCCTACTCCTCCAGGCCCCTGAGCTGAGCATGAACACGGCTTTAGGACGGTAGTTGAACAACGTGGTGATCTCACAGCCTAGCTTGTGTCTGGCAGAGATGAGAGATTGTTGCTCCCGAACCATCTTCAAGTTTTCCAAACTACACTCTTTGGAGTAACTAAATTTTTTAAATAAAATTTGTTATTGAGATCTGTAACCCAGAAGCTCATTCTCGAATGGTAATATTTGGCTTTAGCCGAATGTTGATTTTTAACAGATGACTACTACTCATTAGGAATATAAATAGGTATTACTCGCAGGCTTTGGGGTCTTCTCCCCGACCTCCCCTCTCAGCAAGAACAAGTAACTACTTCCAAGGAAGTCTATCCCCAGAGCCTAAAACAATTATTAAATCAATCTCTCCAGGTTCAGGTCCCCTAAGCTGCTTTTTTCCCTCAGTAATAAGTGTGTTATCTTTTGAAGCTGCACGAAGAGATGCCTGCCCCCATCACGTTCTGCACACTCGGCCTGTGTTGATGCTTTTCCCACACAGGGACCCACACCACGAGACATCAGCAACAGATAGACAGTGCCCTCTCCCTCAGGCAGCAGCCCAGAGGCTCCCAGGCACCCCCCACCCCAACCCCTGACTCTGACCCAGTTCAGAGGTTCAGGTTCCGCCCCACTGTTCTCTCCTCTTCCCTAAGGCAAGTCTCCTGCCCACACAGCAACTCATCCTTGTGGGGTAGCCAGAGGGCAAGACCCAAAGGCATGTATTCAACTAGGCTGTGACATGCTTTACATTTTTCCTGACCTCTAGGACTGAAAAAGCATTGAACATGGAGAGAATGAGCTTCTGGGTTACAGATCTCAATAACAAATTTTATTTAAAAAATTTAGTTACTCCAAAAAAAAAACACTGACTCTACATTAAAAGGGAAAAAAAAAATTCTTCTCCATCCTGAGCCCACACACCTCCTGGAAGAAGAGCAGCAGACCTTGACCCCAGCCCCCTCAGATGGGGCTACAGGGCTCCACAGACTGGTTCTGCGACACACCCACCCGTGCCTCCCATCAGGGCCACCTCCTTAGACAAGTTACAACCAGCCCTGGTGAAGCCTTGCCTGTGCAACTGAGAGCCGTAAACATGCCAGTGTAATTAATGTCTTAACAACTTATTACAATCCTCAGATAATTAATCACAAAAGCTAAACATGCTGTCTCACCCTCCTAATGTGCTAATGCTCTAATTATTATGCCTCAATTAAGAGGAAGTCAATGCTCCTTGCTTAGAAGTGCATGCTTAATAAGGGCTCGCGCGTGGCTCCAGCACACAGTAGGATGTGGCAGGGCAGGGAGGAGGAGCGACCTTTCTAATGAAGCTTTATAGGCAGCTCCAGGCAAGAAACTGACAACCCCCTTTTCTTGAATTTTACCCTTGGATGAACACTGCGTTCTGAGAATCGACTGGCGCTCAGGGCTGCCTCCTGGAAGGCGGTGGGAGGAGTCTGTTCCAAGTGAAGGTGTGCGTGTGTGCACGTTATCTGAGACCGTCAACTGGAGAGCACCCTTCCCTTTAGGGGATTCATGTGTGAGAGCGGCCCATGGGGCTGGACACCTCCTGCAAAATCCAGGACCCCGTGTGCTTGGCATTTGGGGAAGCAGCTCAAAAAGTGAAGGGTCTCCCCCTCAACTAGACCTTAGACTTGTCTCCAAATCGTCCTGAACAGAGGTTTTTCCCTTCTTGAAATAGATTTCAAACTTATTAAAATCGATTTTGCATTGTTACCTGGGACACACCCATGCACATCTGTAAAGACACAACAGCAAAACAAAGTTTACCAAAAAAACAGACAGCATCATGCATGAAGGCATTTTTGATACTGTAGATTCTATTCTTTTTTTTTTTTAATGGGGGTTGCAACCCACTAGACTGAGCTCATAACCCACTAATATATCTCAATCCAGAGGTTGAAAACACTGGTCTAGAAGCTGAATAGTCCACAAGGCTATTCAGTAATTTAGTAAATTCAGCTTACTAAAAGTTTCCCCTTTTACTAGAAGTCTCCCAACTGAGTCTAGGATCTGACTTCCTGGTCCTGAGGATCTTTTTTTTTTTTTTTTTTTTTTTCCTGAGGGTCTTTATCAGTAAGTCACAGATACTCATGAGCAGTCGCATGGCCCCCACCTCTCGGGTTGCATCCATCTGCGTCCTTTCCTGGCTATTTACCACTGGTGGTAGGTCAAGAGTGACCCTCAGCCTTGAATCCTAACTACACACACACACACAGAAGGTTTTGAGATGATAAATAGTAACCTTCTCAAAAAGAAAAAAAATGATTGGGATCCAAAGTTTTAGGGAATCTTTTTAAGGGGGAAAAAAAAAACTTTCAAACCACTCTGAACATTCAAACTAAGAGATGTTGAAAAATCACTCCCCTGCTTGGAGCCATTTTGTTTGGTTTTGGTATTATGTTTGTCTCCTCATTTACCACAGTTGGAATGTTCTCTCTTTAATACCACGTGCACCACCCCAGAGTGTGCACTCGGGGGAAAAGACCCAGACTCTCCGGGATGCAGACCCTCTCCCAGGAGAGCCCAGTGTGGCCAACGCGCCTGCACTACTGTAAGTCCCCTCCACTAGCGTCCAGACCCTGCACTCCTCCCACAATCCTACATCCCCGCCCCTGGGGCTGCGATAAGCCTCTGGGATAGGAATGCTGAGACTCCACAGTCCTGTATCAATTGATAATCAGAAGACCATTTTTATTCCTTGTGTACTAGACACTGTGTCTTGAACTTTGGGAGATGCTGAGAAGGATCAGACACAGTTTCAGCTCTTTAACAGTTTAGAGGCTCCTTGGGAAGATGAGACACAGAAGCATTAAAAAGGAAAGGCTCTCAGTTCAAGGCAGTATTTGATAAATGGCCCATAAACGCTACTGTTTAGAAGAGAGAAAGATTCGGGAGCGCTCAACAAAGTCTTCCTCAAGGAGCAGGTGCTGGAGCTGGCCCTTGAAAGAGGACACATATCACTGTGCAGGTCTATAAATCTTGGACCTCCCATCCAAATGTTGTCCAAACTCTGCCAGCTCTACCTTCAAAATATAGAGAGAATGTGGCTACTTCTCCCTACCCCCGTCACTACCCCCTCGTCCAAATCCCCACCATCTCCCACCGAGAGCACCGTAACTGCCTTTCACTGGTCTCCCTGCTGTGGGACTTGCCTCCCTGCAGATTGCTGTCCACACGGTAGTCAGGAAGGTCCAATGAAAACTTAAGGCAGATCATATCATTCGTCTGGATTCTCATTCACCCCTTGCATGCCCTCCAAGGCTCAGACAATCTGGCCCTTCATGAATTCTTTGCCCCCATCTACCATTATCCTCCAACCCCCCGTTCCCTCTGCTTCAATCCCACTGAGCCTCTTAATGTCCCCCAAACACAGTTCACACAGTCTGTCCTACCCAGGTACCTGCCTGGCTCACCCTGACCCCCTGCAGGTCACTGCTCAAGTGGCATCTTCTCAAAGAGGTGTTCCCATACCACACTAATTCATACTGCAATGCCCCCGTCCTCTCCCTGCAAAACTCTCTCCCTCAGATCCTTGCATGGCCCACTCCCTTCCCTCCTCTGGGTCTTTACTCCAAGTTTACCTTCTCTCCGAGGCCTTCCCAGCCATCCTGTCCTCTTTTCCTGCCCATCTTCTTCCTTAAACTTGATCATCTAACACACTGATTGTCTGACTTACTTATTTCGCTCATTATCTGTTTCAGCTACCAGAACGTATCGTCCATCTGAGGTGGAATTTTTGTCTGTACTATACATTGCTGCTCTCCCTGGGTCTAGATCATTGCCAGGCACATAGTAGGTGCTCAATGCACTTGTTGAATGAATGAGAGGAAGAGGACTATTGCACAGATTAAATGAGATAATACATGTAAATATGCAGCGTAACATCTGATGCATAGTCAGTGCTCAAGAAATGAGAGCTCAGTATAAACAGCAAACAGAACCCAAAGCCCTGGGATTCCGAGGCTTAGCTCTGACTCTGCACACGGTGACTCCCTGGTGTGTCTTTCACAAGGGCCCAGACCAGCTCTCTTTCCCCAGGACCTGGCCCACGGTAGATGCTCAATGTACTTTTATCCAATCAAAGTGAAAACAGAGGAGTCTGAATTTGCAGGTGACTGGCCAGGTTGTTCCCTCTGGTGTTGATCCAAAACTAAAGGGGCTGCTCCTCTGAGGAGTGAGGTCCTGACACAGGGTCAGCTGCGGGATTTAAAACCAAGTGTTCCCGGGAGTCACTGGGCTGCTAGATAGGTAGATGGATGCCCACCTATCCTGCACGCTCTCTCCTTCTCCCATCTCCAGGTGGGCCCAGACAACCCTGCTTCCTGTGACAGTGCAGATCTATTTATGTTTACAGTTATCCCAAGAACAACACTAACCACCACCACAGACAATTACATATGCTTATAGACTCCATTTCCTCTTAAACTCACAAAGTACAGAGCATGGGTCATTCTCCCACCAGGAGACTAACAACTGTGTGTTTCCAGTTTTCTTAATGAGGCTCCAGCTTAACTCCCTGCCACTTAAACGGAAGAACAGAGATGGTGAACCTCTGTGAACCATATCTCACCTCTCAGCGATGCAGAAAAGTACCGGCAGAGATAACTCCAACACCACGTCTCCAGATCTGAACTCTTACAAGGAAACTGTGTTTGGGGGCACGTTTGCATTTCTTGCTACATAATTCAGCCTCCAACCCTAACTTGTCTGGCCATGGCATGTATTCATCAAAGACAATATGCATTTATGGAGCACCTACTGTATACTTTGTGCTAAGTCTCAGGTTGCAAAGCCCAGACATGATCACCACAGAAGCTCAGTGACAATCCTAGATTTAGACAACATGAAACAAACCAAGAAACGTTACGAGAGGGTGTGTGATTAAGTGCTGTAAATGTCCGGTAACGTCACATGGACATTAGTTTACTGGCGACAGACCATGTATGCAGAAATCCCAGGGAAGCCTTCATGGAAGAAGTGGTACTTGAGTTAGAGACCTAAGAAAGAAAGGATTTAAACAGACAAAGAGTCTAAGAAGGAGGATCAATATAAACACATAGGTAGGAGTGAGCAAGGCTTCTAAGTCTGAGGCCCAAACAGTCCACACATTTTATACAAAATGTATCATTAATAAAATGTCACGTGTAAAGTCTAGGTCCTACCACCAGTAATACCTCAAATGTAAATGTTACTGGTAGTAAAAAACAATTATAAAAGATAACTGGGCAAACATAATTTTTTAAAAGGAACAGAACAATTAAAACTTTTGTCTAAGTTAAAGGCTCCTTCTGGGTTTTATAATAACCGTTTCCTGCTATTTTACTCCCAGTTGAGACTCTGATGTCACCACGCCATTGCAGCCCCAGCCCCAACCAGGTGAGCCGACAGCTTTCCTTCGTTTAACTGCCATGATAACCCCAGATCACTGAGACCTCTTTTTTTCCTTCTTAATCTCTAAGGAGCTTCTGGGCCTCTTGCTTCATCTGCTAAAGCCCAAAGCAGCTGTACATCACTGCTCCTCTTGGCAGATCCCTGCAGCCAAACAACTGCTCGCTGCATGTTTCCTGTTCTCCAGGCCGATAACCTTCACTCCCTCGCCTTCTGCAACAGCTTGTCCAGGGCAGGGGCAAAAAGAGGCTCAAGCCTCGGCTCCTTTTAAGCTGCATGCTTCATGGCAGACTAGAACATGCTGGATCCTTTCCAAGGGCTGGGGGATTTACAAACCAAGGTCCTGACATACTACAGTCTAAAAAATCAGGAAACCTATCAAATAAATAAAAGAAGAATTTTATCAATCCATTCTCTTAGGACCACTGAGTCTTATATCTGCTATGTGTAGCAGAGATTCATCATTTTTATTTTCTGGACGATACTATGAAAACTAAATTTGCCAGCCTCTCTTGCAATTAGGTTAGAGGCCATGCGACTACGTTTTGGCCAATGAATGGTAGACGGAAGAGATGGAAGACCAATTCCAGTCCTGGCCCTAAAAAGCATCACGCCAGCATCTTCCATCCATCCCTTGCTTCTCCTTCCACTGAAACCAGGAGTCCCAGTTGGCATAACTACATGATGGATGAATCCCAGATCTGTGTCACCTCCTGAAAGAGAGCCACCTAACTCATGTCAGGAGTGACGTGGGTGATAAATAAAGCTTTCTTATATTAAGTCACACATATTTCAGAGTTTGTTACTTTAAAATGGTGTAGCCTATACCAATTAATATACACTGGGGAAAAGACAGCAAACTGAAGTCAGATTATTGTTTCATTAATAATCACTGCTATTAGCAACCTTCTCTATACTGGGCGCTGAGATGAGCACTATGTGCATGAAAGCGTGTGTGTGTGTGTGTGTGTGTGTGTGTGTGTGTGTGTGTGTGTGTAAATCAACAACTTTGGCATTTTATGTACAAGTGGGAGAATTGAGACTCAGAGAGGTTTACAAAAAGCTGCTCCAAGGTCAAGCAATTAATGATGAAGATTTTCTGATGCCAGACTCTATGCTATTTCAATGACTTCATTCATATCTCTCTCATGGTAAAGAGTCCCTCTCTCCATTTTTGATAGGAAGAGATTACCTCAATTACATTCACTTTTCTTTATTGAAAGCCTGCTGTCATTTATACCAAATTCAGAATCTTCTGGAGACTGCCTCATTACTTGCTTCCAGAGTCACTGAACACAACAGAACTTCCAGCACTTTCTGTGTTGTTAATCATTATGAAAGCCCACTAGGAATTTTCCATCAGTCTTAGTCCTTATTCTAAAAATGAGAATCTGTCCACTAATGTAGCTGGGATCTACTCAAAATTAAGGTGTTATAAGAAAAGTCACCTAGTATTTTGCCCTATGCCATTGCATCATTAAGATGTCAATTATATCCAAACCAATCTAGATAAAATAAATCTAGTCTGCAAGTATGTACTGAGTCTCCTGTGTGTGCAGGGCACCGCACAGCGGGCAAAATGGCTTTGTGGTTTACATCTGAGCTCCAGGTCCTAGTGAGGCCATGAGACATAGCCTCAGGCAACAAGTTTGGCTTCCAAATCAGGTATACTTTTCACATGAAAGGGGAAAAAAAAAAAAATTAGCCTCCATTTCTACTAATAAGATAAAATAAAGATCTTATTTTGGTAGTAAACATGTATGCATACCTCAGTGCTTTCATATCTTTAAGTAAATTTTATAGGCATAGCAATCCCATGAAATAGCTAAATTGGTTATAATTATTCCCATTTGCCCTTGGTAAAACTAAGGCTCACTGACTTGATAAAGCTCTCACAGCGGTAGAACTGAGAATGGAATAAGATCTGCGGAGTTCTCATACCAAGCAATCTGCCCATTTTTTTTTTTATCAGAGAGCCCTTGGTATATTGTATATAATTTTTGATACTTCCATCCTGTCCCAATCATGCAGATCAGTCGGAGCAATCCTTTATCAGGAACCCGTATACGGAGGACAAGCCTTTATTATCTTCAATGTTCCATCTACCCCACATTTTGGTTTCTCAATTAAAAATAACTCCGCTGAGTCACATGGAGCTGGTCCACTGTGCCTCCTTCTCTGACCTTTCTTTCATCAGTGAACACATTATTCATATCAAAACTTTATCATCTTATGTGCTCCCATAAGCTACGCATATAAAAACCTACAATATATTGTGTCTCCATTCCAAGTAGAATATTCTGGCCCCATTTTTTTTTTTTTTCAGAATTAAGCTTCAATGTTCTATAATTAATTATTTCTGATGATATTTCCATAGTGGGCCCCCTGATGGCCATGAAAGAAGGATCCAGGCAGGTTATAGGCAAGGTAAACGAATAGCTCATTTGCCAGATAATTTATTTGGAAGCTGCAATATCTGGTGTTTTCATCAGAATCCCAATGGGAAACGCAATACTCTCCCCAGGGGATCAAATGAAGAGAACTACATGAAGGGGTTCCCTGCAGAATAGTGGGTGAGGGTACTGAAGCACCCAAGGACCAGCAACTGACGAAAGCTGCTCCACCTCCAGTGAAGAAGGGGTAAGGGGAGGAATCTGGATAACCAGAAGCCAGGGAAGACAATGGTCATGGTGGGGAAGAGCTATTGCCAGATACACCACACTAACGCAAGGAGAGGGAGCACGGAAGAAAGGCCATCATTTCTCTCCTCCCATCCTCTGGTCTCCTGCTGATGCCTCCCACTGGGTAAACGCATTCAGGGACACAAGGGGGCACACAGCCTGCAACAGAGACTCGCAAGTTCAGAGCAAGCTAGGGAAGGACAGAAAGTGACTCTGGGGCTGGGGTGGGAGTCAGTGGGGGCTGGTACAAACGGGATAACCAGTACCTCTGGTCAAGCACAGGCCTGCCGCTGTACATTTTGTCTGCAAGGGTGGGAGGTGGTTTTTATAAGAATGAAGCCCCTCTTCAACATTCAACCATCTGACGCACACATAAAATACTGATGTAAATTAAAAATGGCTCTGACCTGAATACACATCGATGTTTTTTAATGTGTTCGTAAATACAGTCGTTGGCTGTTCCAGGAGAATTATGCATCATCAACTGACATAAAAGGGAGTGTAATGTCATCTTCAATTGCTGTTAGAAGAAATAGGATGAAATTATGAGCAATTAGGGAAAGAAATATTGTATCCCTGTGGCAGCTCAGGTTTTACTGGAGATCCTGTTAGATTGGTTATGGGAGCCACCACATAAACGTCTGGGGCCCACGCCCCGGCAGCGGACAGAGTTATGACCTGAGAGTGTATCTCCGTGGTAAAGCTCCAGGGAATTTAACGCCCCGAAGTAGCTCGGAGCACATCAATGACACAAGGTCAATGAAGAAACCTGTTCTAAACATGAGCAGTGTTTACAGGCATTCTGTAAGGGTGATTTAGAGAACTCTTATCTCTCAGATGCCAATATTTTAGATAACAGATGACTCAGGAGAAAAACGAGCAGTCCCCTCCAGGGAATCGTGCACTAAGAGAACACAAATCCGGATCTAAAGGAATGGGGCCTGGGGCTGGGGCTTCGTTCTACACAAATGGTATCTGTCGGCAGAAGTGGATTTCCAATTTGGGGTGGACCCTAAATGATGACTCTGTCATACCAATCAATTAACCTTCCCCTTGAAAATGGTTTGCGGTTCTTCTAACACTCATTTGTTCAGAAATTGAGGACGGCCTCGCAGTGACCTCTGAAATACTGTTGAAAGAGAGCTCTTGGAACTATGTGATCAAATACAATCTTTTCACCCCGGTGCTCAAGGCCTTAGAGCATCTTCTCAGGTTTACCTCCCAACCCCCTTGCAAATCAGCGAACTTACTCCTCCCTGTCACTTTCATTTTATTGTTTCTTCCATCACTAATTTCTGTCTTCACTGATCGTTCATCTGTTCATGCCTCAAGACCACCTTCCCTACAGAACATTTCCTGATCTCGGCAAACAGACTAATTCCTCCATCTTTTGAACACTCGGAGCATTCAACTTGTTAACAAAAATGGTACTTGCTTTCTTCTGCCTTGCATTTTAGCCACTTACACCCTTGCTTACGTTCTCTAAGATGCTGGAAGTTCCTTGAAGGGAGGGCTTACTCCTTTCATAAACCCTACTGAATTTAGTGTAGTGATTTTTACACACTAGGGGCTCAGTCAGGATGTTGAATTGACCTGAATGGTATTAGTGAGGATAAGAGAATGAATGAGTTTACAAAAATAACCTCAAGATTTTCTACCTCACTGAGTCAGAGATAAAAGGGATCTTTTCAATATTATCAGAAAAGATGCTTCTACACAAAGGGGACTCAATATTCTAGACTGCTGTATCAATTTAAGAGATGGTTAACTCCAAGAAGGCATTTTCTCAGCCCTCATAATGCTCTCCAAAATGATTTTATTCATGCCAACAGTACATAATTCCTGTATGCTAATAATTTCTAAATATAAATTCCTTGGTTCCACATCTCTCCAAAAATCCAGTCTCATGCCACAGCTTGTCTCCTGAAGACACCCCCTTGGATTTCCTAAAGGCATCTCAAATTCAACACGATACATTTGAAATTCATGCTCTCTATCCTACTCTCCCCTTCCTCCCATCCTCACAATTCCTCTTCATTCCAAATGTTCCATCTCAGTTAATAGCATCTTCAATCAATCATGTTCGTCTATGTAGATGTCATCCTGTGCTGCCCTGTGCAAACACATGCAAGGCTGCAGTGAAGGAGCAGCCTGGCTCATGCCCTCCTGGAGACCTGCCTCCAGTCTCTCTCCTCCTGTAAGTGGAGACCTAATCGATTCTTCCAGGGTGTGGCCCAAATGGTCAAGTAGGAAGACCCTGAGCTCACGTTCTCCCAACAAGCACACCAAAACTGTAACTACTGACAGAGCAACTACCAGTGAGAACAACCTGAAGACTAGAAGAAAGGATCGTCTACAACTGAAAATATTAAAAAACGGAACCACAATGAGACAAGAGAGACAGAGAGGCAATGCAGGCAGGACGCATACCCCGAGGCAGGTGGCCCACCAACAGGAGGGCGATTACGACTGCCGAAAGTCTCCCCAGAGAGCAAGGGGTCCACGCCTCACGTCAGGCTCCTCAGCCTGGGGTTCCTGCACATTCCTGAAGATGTGCCCCCAGAATGCTGGGCGTTAAAGGCCGATGGGGCCAACTTTAGGGGGAACCAGAGGACTGTGAGAAACAGACTTAACTTTTAAGGCTGCACACAGAAAACCTCACACACTCTGGGACCCAGGGCAGAAACAGTAATTTGAAAGGAGCCTCTGTCAGACTCACCTACTGACCTTGAAGGGCCTCCAGAAGAGCAGAAAGCAGTGGGGACTCATCCTGGAGACACAGATGCTGGCAGCAGCCATTTTTGGAAGCTCATCCTACCACAAAGACACTGGTGCTGCCAAGCGCCATTGTGGAATCCTCTCTCTAGCTTATTAGTGCCAAGACTTGGTTTGGCCCACTGGCTGGTGGGCATCAGTCCTGGGAAGCCCCAGGGCAAGAAGCTAGCTGGGAGAAACACAGCCCCACCCATAAGCAGGCCAGCTGCCAAGCAGCTACAAAAGCACAAGCAAGAGACATGGAAGAGGCCAGGTATTAAATCCAGGAACAATGAGAACAAATTGTGCCAGGTTTATATTCAGCCAAGATCACAGTTATCCCAGGAGAGGACCCTAAAAGGAGGTAAAACTGGGCTCCCGAGAGAAGGACACGCAGGCAGAAGGAACAACACTAAGCTGGAGCAGCATGAACGTGTTGCACGCGGACCAAGGAAGACAGAAAATCCCCTGTCCCAGTGGTGACCCTGAGTTAGACGTTTCCCTGGCCTGGTACACTCAGAAGTAAAGTCCAGGGAGGCTCAGCAAGCTGGATTCTGATTTTTGGTCTTCCTTGAACAAAGAGTGAGAGGGGAACTGAAAAGGTGTATGTGATTTTTATCCCCAAATCCCAGCGCAGAACAGAGGTCTTTGAAGGATATGATGAGCCACCTCTCTCTGCTACTGATGACAATGAGGCAAGCCACAAAGCAAATCTCAGCTTATTACAGGGCCTTGGGGTGCAAGGGGCCACCTGGATTGCACTTTGGACCAGCACAAGGTGTCCCTGTTGATGGCAAAGCCATCAGCAGAGGCCGGCTGTTAACTGATCCGCCATCTCTTACATCCCCAAGCACTTACAGCCTCAGGGTGCCCAGGCTTCCAGCAGCCGAGGGTACCTGGTGCTCAGTGCAGCTCTGTCCAAAGTCTCCCTCAGAAAGGAAGGCTGAGGAAGCCTCCCACATGCCAGCTGGGCTGTATCCAAGGCATCAGAGGAGAAAGCTCTTTAGAAAAGTTCAGGTTGGGAGTCTACTTTCTGCATTTTCTAACAGGCAAAAAGGTACAGGCCATCATTCTTCCTCTCTCGGCTCCAAGTGATCAACAACTTTTTTCACATCCCCTTGGCCTCCACCTCAGAGAAAACATCCTTAGTAGCTGCCATGCACAGAGCCCCAGTGCCAGGGACAAAACCTCGTCCCCACCCATTAAATCTTGGGCCTAATGGATTTCCCATTGATCTTCCTTCAGCCCACGCATGAAGTCCAGGGCTCCATGCAGTGCAGTTACTTCTTAAAATATCCTTATAAATCTTGGCCATCGTATTCATTAATTACAGCCCAACCAAGACTCTGGCTATGAGTTCTGGGTGGCAACTTCATTTATTCCCACATTAAATGCTTTATTTCTGTGAGCTATTTCAGTCTCACTCCATTACTTAGCTTACCCACCATGTCATCAAGCAATTTTTTTAAAAAAAAGAGACCCATCCCATATTTTTTTTAAAAATGAGACAAAATAGCCAAGTTATTCTAAAACTCTATAAACAAGGCCACCAGATAATAACAGCTAAACATTTATTGAGTCTTACTATGTCCCAAACGCTATACAAAGTGCTTTGAATACATTAGCCCATTTAATCCACAAAACAATTTTATAAAATAAATACTGTTATTATTGTCCTGGTTTCATAAACTGAGGATTAGAAAAATTAAGTAACTGGCCTGAAGTTAAATGGGTAGGATCTCCACTGGAATTCAGGGCTGTCTGATTCCAAAGCTCAAACTCTTATCGATAGAACCATATAGTAAGTAATTCCAAAATTCTAACTGCATGCTTTACTAAGCCATAGTATGGAGATATGCACTGAAAAACAAATACAACATTCTGGACCTTTCAAAGATTTTAATCCAACCTTCATACTTAGCAGATGGGCCCGAGGTCCCTTCAGGGTGAGGCACTGTGCCCAGGGTCACAGAACCAGTAGACACAGAGCCAAGACTGGGACCCAGGACTCCACATTTTCGGCTACATGTTCTCCCTGCTGAAGTCTGCTGCTGTCCAAATGCTCTATTAAACCAGAATTTGTTTTCCCCTGGGTACATATGAGAGTAGAAGGATCTGTGGAGTGGTGTTAAGTGAATTGAATGTTCCTTCAGCAAATGAAAATGAGAGGCTAATTAGATTCAATAATCACTCTCTCCGATTAAAGCTGCCCTCCCTTCTCCACCAACATCTGCACCTTTGATGTCGTCCCTCAGTTGTGATTTGCAGTAACTTCTGCTTAGTCTAAATTTGTCTCTTCACACATACACCCTGATCACAAAGCCTGACTTATTTCATCCTTTAGTAGCCAGGGACTGTCCCTAGTTAGATGGGGTTGAGGGCCTGAAATCATGCTTATTCTTACTGTTGAAAGTCAGAAGGTTCTTACTCTAAGATGGTAGAGCTGTGGCTCAGAGGCCAGGCAGAGATCTAAGACAAGAGAGCTCAGTAGATACTAGGACATATCAGTGTCTCAAGTGAATGCAGGGAACTGTAGTGGACCACAGGGCTACCATCACCCTAAAAGGAGCGGCTGCTCCTCATCTCCAGCCAGTGGTTGCTATGGATTCTGTCTCCCTGACAATAAAATAAGGTCCCCTATGGTGAGGACTTCGTCTCATACCCTGCAACATTTTCAATGCATGAAGGGGGTCTGGCGCAGAGTAGGCACTCAATGAATGTTTTCTGAATGAACAAAACTGCCATTTTGGAAGCTCTAAAGTATATTCTATATCCAGTGTACAGATAGCTATAGTCCTGGATCTGCTAAAAGAGTGCAGGACATCTGATGGATCTGGAATAAGGAGAACTATGTAGGGATGCTCATTTCAACCACAGGGCACTTCATTGCATAACTGAGGGCCACTGCCAGAGTGGGGAGAATAATGGAGAATGCTGCACACTCATCACCTTTATCATCAATATCAGTGCTGCCAGCTAGGCACCCTAAACCCTACAAAGTACCATTCAATGATAGAAGGAGCTTTTAGTAGGAGGGTCTGACTTTAGGCACTAAAAAGTTACAGGACCTTAAAAAGATCTAGGCCCTCTGACCCAGTTTTTCTCTCTTTAAAAGGAGGGAATTAGACTCAGATCCTCTAGGTCCTTTTGGCTTTAATATGTTTTGCCACCTATTTTGTAAAAGCAACACACCTAGTCAAGAGTCATTAATAAACAGTCAACTGATGCCACAAAATACACAAGAAACCACTACAAACAATTATATATCAATGTCTAGAAATATACAAACTTCTAAGACTGAATCATGAAAAAATGGAACATCTAAATAGACCAATTACTAGTAAAGAGGTCGAATCAGTAATCAGAAACTTCCAAACAAAGTAAAGTCCAGGACTAGATGGCTTTACTGGTGAATTATACTAAACATTTGAAGAAGAATTAATGCCAATCTTTCTCAAACTCTTTCAAAAAATTCAAGAGGAAGGAATGCTTCCAGATTCACTTTAAGAAGCTAGCATTACCCTTATACCAAAGCCAGATAAGAAAATTATGAGAAAATGAAATTACAGGTCAATATACTTGATGAACATAGATGCACAAATCCTCAACAAAATACTAGCAAACTGAATTCAACAGCACATTAAAAAGGATCATAAACCATGACAAAGTGGGATTTATCCCTGGCATGCAAGGATGGTTCAATATACACAGATCAATAAATGTGATACCATTCTATTAAGAGAATGAAAGATAAAAATCATATGATCATCTCAATAGATTTAGAAAGGCATTTGACAAAATTAAACTTCTTTTCATGATAAAAACTCTCAATAAATTAAGTATAGAAGGAATGCATCCTCAACAGAATAAAGGGCATAGATAAAAAACTTTTCAATGGTGAAAAGCTAAAGATTTTTCCTCTAAGATCAGGAATAAAACAAAGCCGCCCACTTTTGCCACTTCTATTCAACATAGGACTGGAAATCCTAGTCTGAACAATTAAGGAAAAGGAAGGGAAGAGAAGAAAGAAAAGGGTATCCAAATCAGAAAGGAAGAAGTAAAAATGTCTTTGTTTGCAGATAACGTTATTTTATATATAGAAAACCCTAAAGACTCCACCAAAAAAACTCTTAGAACTAGAACTAATAAACAAATTCAATATAGCGGCAGGATACAAAAATCAACATATAGAAATCAGCTGCATTTCTATACACTAACAGCGAGCTTCCCCCCACCAAAGATTAAGAAAAGAATCCCATTTATGACAGTATCAAAAAGAATAAAATGCTTAGGAAAAATTTTAATCAAAAAGGTGAAAGATCTGTGCACTGAAAACTATAAGCCTTGATGAAAGAAACTGAAGAAGCTACAAATAAATGGGAAAATATCTGATGCTCATGAATTGGAAGAATCAATATTGTTAAAATGTCCATATTACTCAAAGCAATCTACTGATTCAGTGCACTGCCTATCAAAAGTCCAATGGCATTTTTCACAGAAATAGAAAAAATTCCCCAAATTTGTAGGAACCAAAAAGACCCCAAATTGCCAATGCAATTTGAGAAAGAACCAAGATGGAGACATCACAGTTTCATGACTTCAAACTATACTGCAAAGCCAAAGCAGTCAAAATAGTGTGACGCTGACATAAAAACACATAAACCAATGGAGCAGAATAGGGAGCCCAGAACTAAATCCGTGCATATACGGTTAATATCTTTGACAAAGGTGGCAAGAATACAGAATTGGGAAAGGATAGTCTCTTCAATAAATGGTGTTGGGGAAACTGGATATCCACAAGCAGAAGTGTAGCACTGGACTCTTATTTTACACCACACACAAATATTAACTAGAAATGGGTTAAAGATTTAAATGTAATACCTGAAGCCATAAAACACCTAGAACAAAAGTGAAAATAAACAAGCATGACTACGTCACACTAAAAACCTTCTATACAACAAAGGAAACAATCAACAAAATGAAAAGGCAATGTACGAATGGCAGAAAACACCTGCAAAATGTGTACCTGATAAGAGGTTAATACCCCAAATTTAAAAAGAACTCATACAACTCAATAGCAAACAATAACAACAATCAAAGAACTCTTTCAAAACAAAGAACCTGAATAGACAATTTTCCAAGGAAGACATACAAATGGCCAACAGGTATATGAAAAGATGCTCAGTATCACTGACCATCAGGGAAATACAAATTAAAACCACAATGAGAGGGAGGGTACAGCTCAGTGGCAGAGTGCATGGTTAACATGCACTAACAAAATACATAAAACAAAATGCTAAATAACACCCACAATGAGGTATCACCTTACAACTGTCAGAGTGGCTATCATCAAACAGTCAAAAGATAACAAGTGTTGACAAGGATACGGAGAAAGTGGTACCCTTCTCACTTTTGGTGGGAATGTAAATTTTTATAGCTGGAAAAAATTATGGTAGTTCCTGAAAAAACTAAAGATAGGACTCCTGTATAATCCAGAAATTCCATTTCTGGATATACATACAAAGAAAATGAAATCAGTATCTGGAAGAGATATGTGTACTCCCATGTTTACTGCAGTATCATTCACAGTAGCCAAGATATGCACACAACCTAAGTGTCCACGGATACTTGAATGGAGATACATATATATACACACACATACACACAGTGGTATATACAGAATTTTGTGTGTGTGTATATATATATGTGTGTGTGTGTGTCTGTGTGTGTGTATATATGTATACACACACACACACACACACACATATATATTTAAAGGAATATTATTCAGCCATAAAAAAGAAGGAAATACTGGCATTTCACCAACATGGATGGACCTTGAGGACATTATCAGACACAGAAATACAAGTGAGATCATACAGTATCTATATGTGAAATATAAAAAGTCAAACTCACAGAAGCAGAGCAGAATGATGGCTGTCAGGGACTGGGGGGTGGAGCAAATGTTGGTCAAAGGGTACTAACTTTCAGTTATAAGTTGAGTAGGTTGTGGGGATTTAATGTAAAGCATGGTTTCTCTAGTCAGTACTGTATTATATACCTGAAACTTGCTAAGAGAGTAGATCTTAAGTATTCTCATCAAAATAAATAAATAAAGGTAACTATGTGAGGTGACAGATGTGATAGTTAGCTTGACTGTGGTAATCATTTCACAGTATATATGTATATCAAATCATCATATTGTACACCTTAAAATTTTGTAATTTTCCTGTCAATTATACCTCAATAAAGCGGGAAAAAATTACTAAACAAATAATAAATAAAGAGTCAATCTTCTTTGTGAGCCTGGACAGAGGTTTGTCAATTTTATTACTCTTTCAGAAAACCAGTTCTTGGTTTGATTGATTTTTTTCTATTGTTTTTTTTTAATCTTTATTTTATTTATTTCCTCTCTGAAGCATTATGCTATACACCAGAAATTGACACAACATTGTAACCTGACTCTACTTCAATAAAAAATATATATATATACATACACACACAAGAAAAGAGAAAGAAAGAAAGAAAGAAAGAAAGAAAGAAAGAAAGAAAGAAAGAAAGAAACAGACAGACAGACAGACAGACAGACAAGACAAGACAAGACTCCAACCAGTCACCCACCTCGTCCAGCTGCCGTCTGAGACACCATGAACTCAGCAGCCAAGTGAGAGCATACATATCTGGAGCTCTATGCAGTGCTACTTTGAACATTATTCCCCTTGACAATCCCAAAGGCTGATTCCCTCAGCCTTCAGTTCATGTCAGCAGTGGCAATCTAGATCCACTGGAGAGTTGCAAAAAGCCAGAAATGCATATGCACACGTAAATAGAGTGACTTGACGTGTGTGTACGCATGTAACCCTCGCCCAGCTAATGCTCATCATTCATGGATTGAATTTAATTCCTTACCTCTCCATTTCCTGCTTGTATTTCTCTCATTCCATCCTACCAAGATAGGCACTATTTATAGAGAAAGCGATCCAGTTCTGCCCTCTTCTCTCATTGCATTCCACACGGAGTATATATTCGTGTGTGTGCACACCCACATACACAGGTGTGACTGCAAGTCACTTTGTAAAATGTCAATTGTGATCTAGACACTCATTACTAACACCTGACTCTGCATTTCTGGCTAAATAACTAAATTACCACTTTTCTCGTGTCATCTCTTCCTGCCTGCATCGTCACTTTAGTACATCAAGGGATCAAATGTGGAAATCCTTTTAGTTCTTAAAAACGTTGCCTTCAAAGGAAAAATTCTGTAACTGACTTGATTTGACACAAATGGCTCCATATCACTATTCTTCCCTACATGGGTTTCAAATTTTCAAATGCAGTTTGGTGGTGTTTCTTTCTGATATCACACGTAATAACTGGTTATAATTAGGAATAAATTGCTTCTAGGTATGAAGACAGTATCTAATTGTGTTTAAAATAAACTGTACCTTTAATGTTGAGGCAACCTGGTTATTTACATTGTCCAGAGACTCAAGTAAAGAACCTGGAAATTTGCTCAGGTGAGGGCTGAGACCCAGTGCGCTGCGGATTCAAGGAGGGACACAGAGGCCACAGAAACTAAGGGCTCGGATTCTGGGATTCATAACAGGAGACCTGGATAAATGAAATCCGATGATTAGTTTTTTTCTCTTAAGAAGCAGATTGACCAGAAGTCCTACCAAAGGAGGTGATTTATGACACAGAAAACTCTAGAAATATTTCAACGAGCCCAGAACACCTTCTGCCTAGGAAGGAGGATTATTACAGCCACAGGTGTGAAACAGACACAAAATGAATCAAAGCACAGGTGAGCGAGATTGTTTACCATCACGCATACTTTAGGAACAAACATTCCAGGAGTCGAGCCTGAGGCTACAGGGCTCATGGATGAGGACCTACAGGGAAGACACAGGGCTGAGAGAAGGACAACCCAGACATCCATGGGTGATGCTGTGAGTGAAATATCAATATTTCCTGCTGTGGCTCTGAGCTCCATAAATCCCTAGCTAATAAGGTACCGATGACAGAGGTGCTCTTTAATAACTCTGAGGGTGTAATAATTGATGGCAAAGCCAGCTGGTTGCCGCGATCAGATATAAATTAAATCATCTTTATTGTTTTATGTTTCCTCCGACTCCCTACCCCCCAACCCAGTCCAACCACCTTTCAGCCTCCCTTAACCAATCCTGAGAAAACAGTCTGTTTGCATCACTTATCAAATGACAAGAGCTGGAGGGAACGAGAGGAAAGAGGATGAGAAACACGTTGTAAATGATTCTCAGTTCCTTGGGCCAGAGATTAGTCTCTTGTTTTTGTAGGTTTTTTTTTTTTTTTCCTCAAATGCTGAACAATTACTTCCTTCCTGTACTTTCTTTGCCACCCGTACCAGGTCTGTAATGCCTAAGCATCCTTTCGTCTAAGAAGCACGGCTTGGGGAACTCTGGTGGGCCAGGCCCCGTTCTAGGCACTGGGCACCAGACGATGAAGACAAGGTCACTCCCTCGAGGAGTTCACTGTCAGAGTGGCAGGGAGGGAGAGGTGACGAACACATGTCATTGTTGTGACAAGGTGTGACAGTTGTCACAATGGAGATATAAAGAGAGGACAGAGGAGGGCGAGATAAATGTAGCCCCAGTGGGGAAAACCCAGGGCAGATGCAGAGAAGCAAATGGAAGAGAGGCCAGAAGGGCCAGTGTCAGAGAAGGGTCAAACAAGGCATGTTCTGCACCACCTCCCCTGCCTCTCTCACTTTCTCTTTGTCCTGAGACAAAGGACCCAGGCAGCAATTAAGTGTCTTAAAGCAAAGACAAACCTGGGTGGTTTGCCCTGGCTGCCTCTCAGTCTTTCCCCAGTGATCACCCTTCTTTTGTTCAACCACTGAATATCCTGAGTGCCTGCTAGGCACCAGACCATGAGCCCAGAGCTGAGGACAAGGAGAAACACAAGACGCCCTCCCTGCCTTTGAGGTCATAGCCTCACCAGGAAACAGCCACGTGAACAGGTAGAGCCCACCACTAAGGGGATGTGATGAAGGTCCAGGCTCTGGCACCAAACTGCCTCAGTCCATCATCCTGGCTCTGCCACTTACGAGCTAGATGACGTTGATAAGTTACTGGTCTTTCTGTGCCTCGGTTCCTCACCTGTATCACAGGGGTAGTGCCCACCCTGCAGAGTCACTGATGGGTCAATAAGTGTTACAGTCTTAGAACAAAGCCTGGTGCTTTTAAGGAAGAGCTGTGTAAGCACTGCACACAACATACTGTCAATAATATGAAATGTATTAGCCACTGAAGTAGAAGCAACGTCCTCTGCAAGCACAGAGGAAGGAGCTCTGTGCCTTAGTGATAGGGAGGCTTCACAGAGGGGGTGGTATTTAGACTCACTGACAAAGAAGTCTTTGCATCCTACGTGGGCACCTACCTAGGAGACAACTGAATATCACTACTGGGATACACAAGACAGAGAAAAGGCTCTGACCACGACAGAGGAGAGGTCAGGCCAAGGGTGATGTCAAAATGGCTTATGTGTGCAGATGAGGTCCTGAGCAGTCGACATGTAACAGAGTCCTATCTTAAATCACTGGGAAAGATTCCTCGGTAAAAAAGCTCTTCAGAATCTTGCAAAGGTGAATTACTACCTAAAAAACTACCTTTATGTCTATATACACATTTTCACTATTTATCTTTCTTTGATTGCACAGACTTTTGCCTATTTGGTTGGCTTAGACCTGTGACAAGTTACTAACCCTCTCAAAACCCCAGTTTTTTTCATCTGTAACATGGGGATAATAAAGTGCCTTTTTAAGGTGGTTGAGGCAACATAAATAATCTCATAAAATACTTGTCAAAGTGACAAAATAATGCCTATTCAATAACTGATGGCTACTGTGTTAACTTGATGATGTCAACAATATGATGATAGTATTGGTAATGGCAACGGTATGAACATAGGAACACAAGGTCAAAAATGGGTCTTACCATGTCCTCTTACTCTCTTTAGCTCTTCGAAGGGTTTTGCACCTCTAATATTTATAACTCCTCCATTCAGTTTAACGTCTAGGCTGGCAATGCCTCTTTTCAAAGAAATGTAGATTAGACATTTGCTGATTGAATAAAAGATCTAAAAGCATGAAAATCTGGGGAGAAGGGAGAGACATACATGCTTGTTCATTCTGAGTCTTTAAAATGTCTGCCTCTGGCTCCCCACTCAGACTGCAGCCCAGCAGACAAGGGCAAACAGCAACGTGAGCTGGCTGTGATCGGGAGGGACTATCAATCATGATGAGAGTTGAAATTGAATCAAATGGGGGCGTCTGTGCACACTATTTCACAATGCAAGCAACAGGGCAAACCCAATCTTGCGAAATAAACCAAGCTGCTTGCTATTGGGCAACAATTCCTTCCACCCCTCCCTGATGGCTTGAGCTGCTTCCTGGCTTCTAAGAGCAATTCGGAGGCTCACACAGACGTTTCATATTGCAGGCACACGTGGGAGGTATTATAGGTTTGGCTGCAGACCACCACCAAAAGCAAGTCACACAAATTATTTGATATCCCAAGGCATATAAAAGATATATTTACACTATATTGTAACCTATTAAGTTTGCATTAGCATTATGTCTAAAAAACATACATACCTTTAATAATATTTTATTGCTAAAAAATGCTGTCATCTGTGACTTCAGTGAGCCCTAATCTTTATGTAATAGTAATATCAAAGATCACTGATCACAGATCACCATAACAAATATAATAACAATGAAAAGTTTGAAATATTGTGAGAATTATCAAACTATGACACAGACACGAAGTGAGCAAATGATGAAAAAAATGGCATTGACAGACTTGCTTGACACAGTGTTGCCACAAACCTTCCATTTGTAAAAAATGCAGTGTCTGCAAAGCGCAATAAAATGAGGTATGCCTGTATATCTTACTATCTACAGGTTTCCTAGTCAAAAAAAAAAAAAATGGCAGCAAACTTCCGTGCAGAAAAATGATTTAGGGAAAAGAGGTGGAGCTGAGCTGGGGGCAGTGGGCAGCAGAAACCAAAGCTAGGTCTCTTAGAGGTGGTCGCCTACCATTTAGTAGTAACTTTCAGGGTTCCAGCATGCTGAGAAGCCTCCCCAACACCCCCCATCCTTCTCCATTCTAACTTGATGAAAGATGAAATGGCATAAGGAAATTCTTTTATTATCTGTCAAAAAGCGGAACCCCGCCCCCCAAGAGGTAACCACCAGCCGTATGTTAATTTGAGCAAGTTTATCAGTTCCTGGTTGAGAGTCATTATTGACGGTTCATGAGAGAGAGAAGAGGGGCGGGTTCGCAGTGCTGTACTGGGCACTGAGAAGTCAGGAATGGTGGGGGAGATGCACAGCAGGGCTAAGAAAGGAGACAGACACAGAAGATGGCAATAGGGCTACTGACAATACTTGCCTATTTCATAGTGCTATGTACAGTTGACCTTGGCCCAGGCTTTGAGGAAGGCAGAGAGGACTGGGGAAGAAGTTAGGACGAGGAGAGACATGCAGACTTTCAACTTGGAGTCTGTCCAGAGGTATCCTGCCCACCCCAGCCCCGTCAAACATATGCAGATGGCAATGGTAATAAATTCAGATAATGATAGAGTCAGCATTTAAACTCACCATAGAATGCATAAATTACAGGGGAGGCTGTTACAGATGCAAAGGCTGGAAGCTTCATTGCTGGGGAGAGGAAGTCCTGATCTGCAGGTGCTAACTGGGTATCTCAGGCCAGGCAGGGAGTCCCATCACACTCTGGAACTCCTTCAGGGCTTCCTACAAGGAAAAGAAGTCAGAGGTCAGGCTATGCTGCTGCTGGGCATAGAAGTTGCTCTTACAGGTTCAATGTCTTTTTTCCAGGCAGACAAAGCAGCCCAGACTCCATCTTTTCAATACACCTGCCTACTTACACCACTCCAGCTTCACAGGCTGCCTCGCTGTTCTGGAACCTGCCAGACACACTCTTGTCTCTGCCCTGCTTCCTCTGCCTGCATCCTTCTTCCTCCTGATAGGCATGTGTCTCACACCTTTACCTCCTTTCTCAGAGAGGCTCATCCTAACTACCCTATTTATACTTAGAGCCAGTCATGCCCCCTTACCCTTGGCCATAGAATTGATCGTTTTTTAACAGACTATATAATTAACTTTTTGCTGTATACTTTACTTATTTATTGGCTATATTGTTTATTATCTGTCTCCCTCTACTAAAATGTAAGCTCCTTGAGGGTAGAAAATTTTGTCTCCCCTAGACACTCACACACACACACAAAGTATCCCATGTGCCTAGAACAGAGCCTGGTACTTAATAGGTATTTAATAATTAAGCATTTGCTAAACGCATTATTAAAAGCTGTCTCCTTCTAGAAGTCAGAAAAGAGAGAACCTTCCTTCTCAAAAAAGGTGAATACAATTTATAAGGTGAATAAAATCTGTAGGATGACTGTAACAGTTCTGTTTCAGGCACTCTCCTTCCCCAACTTGCGGTTTGTTACTGACTCAGGATTGAATACTCTTCCAATTAGTACAACACCTATGGTTCAGAAGCGTATTATCTCCCAAGAACAAAAGGGGACCGGAGAAGCCCAGAGACCTGGGGAAAATACGCATCAGTTTGATTTCTCCCATGCTCACATAAAGATCAACTTGGAGAGTCATTATATATCATAACTTTTTAGAACTGAGAATAAACTTGCATCTGGTCCAATCACCTTATTTGAAAAATAAAGCATGGGAGATTAAATGGCTTGCCAAGGCTCAAATATCCAATTAGCTGGAGCAGTGAGATCAACCCCCATGTCTGTTAATTTCCTATCCAGCACGTGCTTCTTTTTCCTGTGCTGTCTCTGTGCACTTTACTAGGTAGGTTTTGTATCTGGGTGTTCCACGCAGCACCAAAAATTCACTCTCTGAGCAGTTCCTTATTAAGGGCTCTCTCAGGGATCCATTTTTCACAGGGTATCGCTGCTTCAGCACCTCTTCATGTGGACAGCAGCCAACCCAGTTTATTCTCGCCAGTCTATACTGAACATCTGACTGCTTTCACTTCTATTTACACGATTAGCCAGTGCTCATTCTTTGCGTAAGCCTTTTCAGAGGGTTTGATGATCCATGGCCATTTCTCACTAACTTACAGGTCTAGTGGTCTAGCCAGATTTTCAGCATTATACCAGCAGTGCCTAAAAAGCAAATTCTGAAAACTAGTAATTCTTAGGAATTTAATAGACACTTTGGTATTAAAGAGGTAAGTATGCATATATTTACATAAGCACATGTAAATAACTTTCCTTCGGTGCCCTTTAAAAGGTGCATTACAAATTTCCAAGAGAGGTGTGTAATACACATTATTTCTCAATCTAAACTGACCATGAAACCTTTTATTGTGCAGCATCTCACAGATCTGATGAGAACGTGTTTGGGAAATGCCTCTCTATAAGGCCAAAATGTCTAAGTAAAAGGGAAAGAGCTATGGGGAGCATTAGAGAAGAAAAGCAGGGGATAGGATAAGTACCCCCCCCCCCAAAAAAAAGGCATATGAGTTCAAGAATAGCGGCGCTATGGAATAGTAAAAATATAAGGATGCATCAAAGATTCACCGCATCTTTCAAGACAAGGGGCCTCTCTCCTAGATCTGGGAAGTGGAACTTCCCCCATAAGATGCCTAGTTGCTCATTAGCAGGGCCCAAGCCTCTTAAGTTCTAAATACAAATCACCAAGGAGCTGAAATCCACCCCTAAGCCTCTGATTTTAGCGGCTTATTCCTTTCCAGAAGAATTAACTTGCCTACTGAAATGGCTCCTGCCCAGGGCTGGAAAGGTTTGAATAAAATGCATTTAGCTACTATCTAAAGATCTTAAGTCATTGAGCTAAATGCAAGAGCCTTTTGTTAAAAATCACACTCAACTAGATATTGAGGTTTATTACATACTTTCTCCAATTTTCCTTCGCCTTTTATGTAATCTCAGCTGGGCTGATTTGCCTGCATTCTTTCCACTGGAATCTTCTTATTACTCCCAAGACACAACAGAGAATCACCAACCCTGTACAGAAGGGCACATGGCTGCAGCTGGATTAGAAAAAGGGGGCTATTTATACTCAAGTCAATAGGCAGATTTTAGCATAACACTAGCAGGCTTTCTGCAAAGAGAATGAAAGAAAAGAAAATGCAGCCCCTTTTCCATTCTTCTTTGCTGTATTATTTGCCCCATAGTATGCCTGTCACATGGCCCAGGGCAGTGTGATCTAATAATGATAGGCTTGCTTGGCACAGGAGAAGGGAAAATCCAGCTGCACTGGAGGGGGGGTTCGGGGGATGTCGCAGACAGCTGGCCCGGCCCTCACCCACTGTGGATTTCAGGGTAAACAACCAGGATGTTGCTCATCCCACTTGCACTTGTAATCCTTCCCAATGATAAACCTGACTCTGGGTCAGGGCCATGCAAAGCCTCTTGCTTCTTGAACAACCAGAGGGCCAGAAAACCTCGGATAATGCCAGGAGTAAACAAACCTGAGGCCACAGATGCCTTTGATTCCATTCCAGTTGGGAGGCTCTCCAAGTCTGCATTCAAACTGGCCAGACTGTGGCCTCCCAGCCCAGCTGTGAGGAGGAACCAAACAGTCTGCCTCTTTCTGCAGCTTTAATTAACCCCTGTGCCTTGTCAGACCAGTGGGAAATGCTTCAAGATGGGAGATTCGTGAGTCAAACAGTTGAAGCTTTAAAATGAAGGAGTGGGTGGACCCTCCATAAACCTGAAGGAGACAGGAGAGAGCACAGACTTCCTCTGCACCCATTCTAGGGAGCACCCAGGTCGTCTTAGCTGCTTCAAGGAGATTCACCAAGACAAACTGCCAGGGCACAGCAGAACCACGAGCCTTCTAAGTCCGTTTGTGCCAAGCACCACCAGTCCCCTCCGTCACCCGCAGGACAAATTCTCCACTCTCATCTGCTTACACCAGCTACGTCTCGGTGCCAGCAGCAGTAACCCACGCCTACTCGACCACTTCATAAAGGCATGTAAGAAAATCCTTGGCTGCTGCCACCCAATCTGTGCCTCGTCTTCTAGGACACTGAGCCTGATGTGAGCAGTGATGGTAGGAAGAGTCTGCAACGTCACAGAGTCCTCCCACCTCAAACGGTGAGGTTTCCAGCGCCTCTTCCTCCCTACCTGCGCTAATTTGTGAGCCTGGGATCTTATCCGCTCAGTGAAACCCTTTGTTTATACCCAATTACAGCAAGAGGCCACAAGTGACTAACAGATTATCCTCTCCTAAAATTGTCACGATCGGCTATTGTTATACGAACAGGGAGATCTCTGCCAGGGATCCACCGTGCACTCACTTCAGAACTGGGAACAAAATGAGAAGAACACTGGGTTTCATCAAAACCCTTGGAAGAGAACATTGCAGGGTTCAAAACCATAGTCCTAGACCATGTTATCAAGTGTCAGGAAGAAATGAAAGAAAAAGAACTTCTGGCACAGAAAAATATAGCAGACATAAAATATCTAGAAGATCTGGCATTTTTAAAAAGCATTTTGTAAACTGTCAAAGAGGAAGATGAGAAGTGTTCCAGCCTTTACACAGTGATGCTGTCAACTGCATAGGAATGTATTTCCTTAATTACTACATGAGGAAAACATCTCCAAGACAATATAAAAATAAAATAAAACCTTAAAGAGGTGCATGTCATTATATGAAGCCATGTGTCACAAGCCAACTTCATTCAAGGACTCAAAACTGGATGAGCATCAAATGTGAGGTAAGGCCGTGATATACTTAGAAACTTGCAGCACGAAATAGCTCACGTGATTCCCTCGAGCTTCTGACACTCCCCTTCAAAAAAGGGGGGGAGTATTCATTTCAAATGAAAACCTAGATTATATACATTAGAGTGATGCAAGCAGCTATAACAAACCAATTCCAGATTTTTCAGTACCCTTACAAAATAAAAGCATATCTCAGTGTGGGTGTTCCTGGTACATAAACTGCTTTTCTCCATTTCGTGATTGAAAGACCCAAGGTCCTCCAAACTCCTTGTGGCTCTGTTATTCCTCTAGAGCCTTGAAGCCATATGTTCTACTCTGGCAGATGGAAAAATAGAAGGCAGACAAGTCACACTTCTTCTTAATATCTCTGGCCTTGCAGCGGCATCATTAATTTTGCTTATACTCCAATTGGTGAGAACTAGCCACATGGCCTCCCTAGGTGCAAAAGAACTGGGAAATATAATTTCTAGGTGTGGAGCTGTTTTTACAATGACAACTCAATAATACGGAAGGACACACATGAATTTTGGGTTAAAATTTGCCATTTCTGCCACAGAGACATCTACCAAAGCAAACCAGGATGATCTGACTTAGCCAGACTACAGATAGAGTGGTCAACACGTTATCAATTAGGTTTTGTCAGTGGAGAGGAGATAGGTGACTTCAGGGGAGAGGTAAGACAGATACCAAAATAACTCAACAAATTTTAATCCTTCAGGTGCTCCCGTGTTTCTGGTCCCCAAATGACTTACTTCATTTTGCCAGACTTGTGAGCTATCAAGCATTATAAGGGGATTTCCGTGTAAAGTGGGCAGAGTAAGGGCCTTTATACGCCACAAGCCTCTTTCTAAACTCACAAAAACAACAACAACAGCAAAGAATTTTTAAAAACTTTGTCTGTAAAATAAGCGAACAGCTATAAGCAATGAGGCATGTTGCCGAATACTGAAATCTGGACAAAGATGAAGTAGGATTCTAGCAGCTGACATAGCTCCTCAGTTCTTCAATAAGATCCTTAAGAGGAAGTACCAGGAAAGGCTGGTTAAGGAACCACAGCTCAAAAATTTGGGGGAGAAGCAGATGAATGTTACCATACTCGGGGAGGAGAAATTTAAGAAGAAACAATGCTGACATCTCTTTTTTGTTGTCTCTGATCTTAACCTCTAGCCAAGGAACATCACTTGGGTGACACCAGGTGAAGGGGACATTGTGACCACCAGATCACAAGGCAGGAAGTTTGTGATTTCTGAGACCTCACTCTAAGCTGAACCAACACTTTAAATGCTGAAAATTGCGGGCAGCTATGAGTCCCAGAGCCAAATAAAGAATTAAGTAAAGGAATATGACCAAAAACATGTGAAAAGCATATTACACATTCAAAGAGGAGTCACCAAAAGAGAGGAAATATTATTTTAAGTAAATAATTCTCCTTTTTTTCAAAAATTTATATACAACTTCTCTCCCTCTTGATAAATAATAATTAAAAATTGATACAGACATTCAGAGGAGGTAAGTAAGAGTTCAAAGAAAATATTACAAGACAATAAAAGCAAACACAAAATGTTCTAGAGAAAAAAAGATCCTTCAACTCAGGCCTCACAAACCTCCCACAGAGTGTGTTCTAATAAATACGAGTTCACAAAAAAAGTCACAAAACTCAGGGTTAAGATTTTCATGAAAATCACCTAGGAACAACAGTGACAACAGTAAAATAGACTTCATATATTGGAATGATCAGATAGAGGATTATGAGATAACTATTATTTATTTAAAGAATTAGAGGAAAGAATTTCTAAATAAGGAACAAAAGACTATCAAACATGAACAGGTAGATATGAAGAAAAACCAAACATATTTTCTTGAAAGTAACAATGAAATAACTAAAGAGGTCAATTCAAGTGACCAGGAAACCTCCTGGGGTAGTGACAGTGTTCTCAATTTTGTTAAGGGTGGTTGTTACATGGCTATATATACAACTGTCTAAACTCATAAAACTAAATTCGTAAGAACTGTGCACTTTATTGTATGTTAATTATACCTCAATTTTTTTAGAACTCAGTGAAAGGATTCAACAGAAGAAATACATCCAAGAAAGAATTAGAGAATAAGAAAAATGCAGAATGCTGCTCTAAGATGTTTTAAAAATAGAAAACATTAAGGAGAAATTAATAAACTTAAGAGTATAGAATCAGATGGTCAAACACAGATTTAATCAGAGTTCCAGAAGGGACATTGAAACTAGAAGGTAAAAGAAAGACAATATTCAAAAGCCAATGGGTGGGAACATTCCAGAACTGTTGGAAGACACCAAATCTCATTTTAGGAATTTCAACAATCCCAAGATGCATCATAGTGAAACTGCAGGACACTAAAGATAAATTCAAGACCTCAAAAGCAATCAGATATAGGAGTAATGACTTGCATAGTCACAATCATTAAATTGACAGCTAACAACTCAACAGCAGCCGTGAAGGCAGAAGACAGTAGAATACTGCAGTCTTCCTTAAGTGGTGACAAAAATAAGTGAAGTCCCATGCAATGATGAATTTCCTCATACAGTGTAATATGCATATAAAACAGTGGAAGATGGGCTCCCCCTCTGGCTCAGTCTCATACCTTACACAGATTAAAGGTTAAAGAGGTGGAGAAAGAAAAACAATGAAAAACCCCATCTCCCCAAACAACGAGACCCTTAGCATCATTGTCACTCTCTTGAAAATCTCAGCCAGATGTGGGACCCAGAGTTGTCCCCATCAATATTTAAACTGAAATACACGTAAAGACCACAAGATGATACCTAACTAATGTTGCAATATAGACAGATTTAGATCATCCAGCTAGAATTTGGGAACTCTGAGCCAGTTGGCTTCAGCCAAGTCATTTCAACCTTCAAATAATGGGACTCGCATTGTAAAATATGGGTATGTGAGCTCATGTTTACTGCATTTTGTTAAGGTATTACTGTATCAACCTAAAGATTGAGCTATATCACAAGAACAAGGATGAAATAAAGGTATTTTCAGCTATAAAAATATGAAAAACAAGGTCTTACTGTATAGCACAGGGAACTATATTCAGTATCATCTTGAAAGAGCCTATAATGAAAAGGAGTATATATGATGTATAACTGAATCACTATGCTGAAATTAACAACACTGTAAACTGGCTGTACTTTTAATTAAAAAATCTGAAAGAGTTTACCACTATTAGACGTGCAGTAAGGAAAATTTTAAAGTATGTAACTCAGGAAGAAAGAAAAGAGCAGAAAGGAGCTCTGATATCCAGGAAGGAGTATAAGTGAAATAAAAAGTAAATATATAGATAAATTTAAATAAAATCTGATTCTATAAAATAATAATAAAGTGTCTAACTTATGATCTGATAGAGAGCTAAAAGGATAGTCACCTAGACACTTGTTGGGGTGACTAAAATTAAGCCTTTCTAAGTCTCATATTTAGAGGGAGGAAGGTAAAAATATTAATTAACCTTCTATTGTGTTAAGAATGTATTTTTCAAAATTTCAAAGGTAGCCACTAAAAGAATAGAAATAAAATTAGTATCTCCAAAACCAGTAAAAAGGAGAAAAAAAAACTTGAATCAATTCAAACAGAGGAAAGAAAAGAGGAAAAAGAACACACAACCCTCTAAAAAACAGAAAGCATAAGATAAAATAGAATAAAGCTAAATATATCAATGACTACAATAAATAAAAATGGTCTATCTAGTTAAAAGAAATAGATCATCAGACAGGATTTTTTTAAGCAATGTGGTGTTTACAAGTGATAACCTAAAATAGGAAGACACAGAAAGATTGAAAGTAAAATATAGGAAAATTATATAAGATACAACCATTAACCAAAAGAAAAATAATATAGTTATGTTCACATCAGGCAAAAATAAACCTTAAAGCAAAGGCATTATCAGAGACAAAGAGAATCATTTCATAATGGTAAAAATGTTCACTTCTCCAGAAAGATATAATTTTACATTTGAATATAGTCAATAAAATAGCTCAAAATTCATAAAGAAAAAAAAACAAATGCAGGAGGAAAAACACATCTGCAATGGTTACTAAGAAACTTTAACACACTTCTGTAAGAAACTGATAGTATGAGTAAGAAATATTTGGGCAACATAGTGAATAAACTTGAGTTATATAAGACATATAAAGAATATGCAACCAATAAGTTGGTAACATATTTTTAACAAACACATAAGGAACATAAATGAAAACTGATCACATATTAAACCGTAATGAAAATTCCAACTACTTTCAAGAATTACTGCCTCACAGATAAGATTTTTCTGACCACAGTGCAATTTAAAAAAAACCCACATGAATGCAAAACCAGGGTGGACACATGAATTTCTAAATAATTCAGTGGTAAAGAAGGAAGAACCCCTAATGGAAACTCTAGAATATTTAGAACTGCATAGCAATGAAACTCCCAGTCCTCAATTGTTGTAGGACACAGGCAAAGGGATGCCAAAGAAAACGTTATATAGTTAAATACTTAGAATAGAAAAGTGGAAAAGGTGAAACCTAGTAAGATAAGAAAACAACCCAGGAAGCCAGAAAAAAAGAAAGAAAGAAAGAAAAGAAACCCAATTAAGGTATAAGAAAGTGATTAATTGAAAAAGAGAGAGAAGTTAGTGAAAACAGAAACAAAGTTATTAACAAGTGTTTCACAGACAGCTCACACAGTTCTTCCCACAGTGATGCTCAAAGCTAACAACACTGTCTATGTGTTCAGAGCTTCCAAATAAATGGTTAGGACCTAGCTATCATTAACATACAACCAAGAATTATCAAATATACAAGGAAATCCTCTAACAGGAAAGCAAATAAAACTGAACAAATGGGGGAAGGAAGTGAAAAGGCAATTTGGATAAATCAGAGATTACCCAGAAAGGGGGAAAAAAAAAACCTTCAAAAATGTTATTAATATCCTCAGAGAAGTAAAGAAAAGCAAGGCTTTCATAAAGCAATAATAGAATGCTAGAATAAAAGGAATATGTAGGGAACAAAAGTGAACGTATGATAGCAGAAATTTTAAAAACCAAGACAGGAGATAAATTTAAGAATGTTTACCATGAAGTAAAAAGACAGTAAGTTGATCACAGTAGGAAAAGAGGATAATCAAATTAGAAATCCATTTCAATATGTCCAGCATCCAAAAAGGAGACAGATAAAATTAAAAACAGACATCATATGAAATAATTCCAGAAGATTTATCAGGAATGAAAGGTATGATTTTCTAGATTAAAAGTGTTCAGCACAATGGATTAAAATAAGCCCACTCTAAGGTATATTACTGTAAAATTTCTGATCACTGAGGACAGAAAGAAGTTCATTAAACTTCAGAGGGGAAAAAAAAAAATACAGGTGAAATAGATAAGATCAGGAACAATGGCTTCAGATATTTCTACACCAATACAGAAAACTAGCAAAAAATTGAGCAATGACTTCAAAATTACAAAGGAAAATGTTTTCTAAATTGGATTTGTGTACCAACCCAAAACCAATTAAAGGGAGGGGGAAAGTGTAGATATTTTCAGACATGGATAATCTAAAACTTTTTTGTGTTTTCTCAGAAAGCAACCAAAGAATGTGTTGCATCAAATCTAAGAAGTAAAGCAAGAAAGAGAAATAAATATGTGATGTGTAAGAAATCAAAGTTTAATGCAAAAGAAAGATGCACTGTATCCCCAAGACAATATTGAAGGAGGAGGTGTAAGATGGCAAAGTAGCCAAACTGGATCATGTTTGAGATGTTTGGACAAGAAAAATTCAGGATCCCATAAACATAGGGACCCTTCCTTCTAACACATACAGATGGGCATAATAAAATTTAATGGAGAGACATGGTTTCTCCCAATGAGGTCCAAAGGATGCTGCTCTAAGATTGAATCTGAAAACTGAGACATCAAGTCTATATTCCTAAAATGAACGGATTCATTAAACCTGGTGGTTCTTTTGGGGCCAACAAATTAGCCAAAGTTTTCTGATATCTACAGACTGAAACACAATCGGAAACGTGTAAGAATTTATCCCACATATGTAAGTATACTTGTATATGCATAGACTATCTCTCGAAAGATACACCTGACTGCCACTCAGAAGAGGAATTTGGTGAAAGAGAAAACTTATTTTCTGCCACTTATCCCTTTGTTTCTTTTCAGTTTTATAACACATGTACATATAACCTACCCAAAATGGATATAATACAATATATTCCCTACACTCTTTGATCAAATAATTTCACATCCAGGAATTTATCCTAAGATACATCTGCACACATGCAGAGTGACATATGCACAAAATTATTTGTTGCAGTGGAATTTTTAGCAGTGAAACACTGGATATAATTTTATGGTCTTCAATTTTTTAAAAAATCTGTAAAATAAGTTACATGTATATCCATATAGGATATATGGATGCATGTATCCATGCATCCACAAAAGAGAATAAAAAATTCATTATTTCCTGGTGTGGAAAATCTCCAACAGATACTATTAAGTGCAAAAGATTAGGAGAACAAAAGCATGTATAGTATGCTACCATTTAACAAAATGTAAAACTATGTACTTATACATACTCATGTTTACGTATATATCTGTGTCCTTATCTAGAAGGATATACAAGATATTGATTAACATTAGTTACTAGAGGGAAACGTAATGGTAGTAAAACAAGAGAGAGATATTTTCCACTATACATACTTCTCTACCTTCTGAATTTTAATCATGTAAATATATTACCATACAAAAATGTACAAGCTAAAAATTCAAAAAGACAAAGAAAAATATATAAAAAGACAAAAATTAGTAATATTGGAAGTAAAAAAGGGATACAGCTACTGATACAGAAAAAGAGGTAAACAATGTAAATTGTTATCACTAATTTTACACCAATATGTGTTATAATGCGGAGAAAATTTACAAATTCCTGGATAAACATAACTTACCAAAACTAGCTCAAGAAAGAATAGAAAAACCATTAGTAATTTTTTAATGTTTCACAAAGAAAACAATGGCCTCAAACTGTTTTACAGGTAAATTCTACCAAATATTCAAGGAACAATAAAATATAAGATACAAAAGGACATGATTTAATCATCTGTTTTGTTCTGTGTTACATCTCCAATCTCTAGAGCAATTTTTGACTTTCTGTTCACTTAATGGGATTGGTATCAACTTAATTCTGCAAACAGACTTGAACAGTATATATGCAGATATTATATGCACACAGTATCTTCCCAAACCTAGTAAACAGCATCTCACCAGAAACCTGGGAGAAACATCACCTCAATGGAAAATTGTTAGAATGATTTTCTGTAACATTACTAACAGGATAAAGTTCCCTAATAAAAGAATCCCTTATTCACCACTGGAGGAAAGCCTGCCCAGAAAATAGTATTAAAGAAAATTAAAGGTATGAAGTTTAGAACAATAGAAACACAACTGTCATTATTCACATATGATATAATTATCTACACAGAAAACCCAAATGATTTTACAAATTACTAGAATTAATAAGAAAAGTTGGTGGTAGCTAGAATAAAATCCATACACAAATATGTACTTCTATATAACATCAATAAACAGAAAATATTTTTACACAGTTTACTTTAAGTGCCATAAAACATATAAGATACCTGAACATAAATATACAGAACACTGGCAATGTTTTCATGTAGAAAGTATAAACTTAAATAAAGACAACTACATAAATGGAAATTTGTACCATATTCATAGATAAGGATACTCTCTACCATGAAAATATCAGTTGTTCTATATTTTACATATAGATTTATGCAAACTGAATTAACACACTGGCAGTCTTTCAAGGAACGTTATTAAGTGACTCCCTAATTTATGTGGAAATGTAAAGGAAAATACAGAAGAGGCAAGGGAGCCCAGAAAAAAATCAAAAGTCAAGGAAAACTTAAACTATACTATCAACCAACTTGACCTAATGGGTATCTACAGAACACAACATTCCACCTCAGAACAAAAAACAGAGGAAAAGAAAAATACATAATAAAAGATCAGACTTAAGCCTAACATATAATTACTTTAAAAATAAATGGTCCAAATACAGCAATGAAAAGACAGAAATGAGCAGAGTGGATTCAGAAAGGAATTACCCAACTACATGCTGCCTACAGGAAACTCACTTCAAATACAACAAAGTAGGTAGGTTGAAAGTGAGAGAATAGAAAAAGGTTCATCAAGCTAATGTTAACCAAAAAGTAAAGTGAGTTAATTAGGTTAAAAGTAAAACAATGAACAAAGATATGCATCACTCAGGATAAAATATCTAAAGTAGTTATGTTAATATCAGAAAAGAGAACTTCAGAACAAAGTGTATTATCATGAGATAAGAGGGACATTTTTTAATGATAATAAGTTTTTCAAGATCACAGAATAATCCTGAACATGCATACACCTAATAACTTCAAAATTCATGAAGTAATCACTAACAGAACTGAAAGAAATACACAAACCCACAATTAAGAGTTGGAAACGTCAACACTGTATAATTGGGTTTTAAATCGTTTCTAAATAATAAAGAAGCTAAGAGAAAAATGAATAGAAATCCTTTATTAAAATGATTCAAGAGCGGCTAATAGATACGGAAGACAAAGGAGATCCAACATATGCATAATTTGTGTTCATAATGAATAGAATGCACAAAATGGTCCAGAATAAATACTTTTTAAAATGCTTCATGAATGAGAAATACTTGAACCTGCAGACTGACATTATATAAGGATAAAAATACTGAGTTTTTTATATAAGGATAAAAATACTGAGTTGTCTACAAGGGGATTAGAAACCTACGCTATCCTGGATACCATCACAGCAGTAGCCAGGGCCAGCAGACAATGAAGCATGACTCATGGCTTTTTCCTTTGTATTAGTCTGTGAAAATTCAATTAAAAATTAAAATGTATCTTATTCATGGCTTTATGAGGAAACAGAATGAAATATAGAGGAATGTGCACTATGATGCACATTAGAATTCTGGGTCCACGTCCCAGATCTCTCATTTAACCCTCCGTATCCTTGAGTAACTCACTTCACCTGTCTTAACTCAAGGTGAAAACAAGGTGGAAGTCACAGTCTCAAAGATATGGTGATGCTCTGTCTGTTAAGACTGGTCCTCGGGAGCAGGTCAATGATTCCACACCCTGTATTCAAAAGGAGCACTAAGATCAGGCATGTCCAGGAGAATGCTTACACCAGGGAGCTCCAATCTGGTGAGCAAAGGAAATGCTCCAGGTGAGGTGGGCATGTACAGGCTGTGATGGAACGGCAATGTAAAGTGGCCAAGAGCACAGGCTTTGGGGTCAAAACTTTGTGGATTTGAATCTGAAGTCTGCTGCCTTGGTTGCTATGCAACCTTGGATAAATCACTTTCTTCATCTGTGAAATAAAGATAATAATCCTCTCACAGAATTAAGTTTCTTATTGTTTGAGAGACACCCATATCAGAGTTTGGTACAGAGCTGGTGCTTAATAAATTGTAGTTATTATTCAACAAACTCTAGGCTTTACCACATGTGAGCTAAAAACTAAATGCCCTGCCCTAGCTTATACTGGCTCTTAAGTAAACAGGGTTCAGCCTGTAGGGGAAAGGAATTCCTTATGCCCCTGTAGGGAACTAGATAAGGCAGGAATAAACATAGTGCCTCTTAGCTTCAATTCTGTCATCTCTACAATAAAAGAATTTAACCAGGCAATCTCTAAGGACCTCATAGCTCATAGCTCTAAAGCTCTTTGATCTGTGAACCAAATCTAATGCGTATTCTATGTTTAGAATTGATATATTGTTAGATCAGCTGGGAATTGCTAAAATCATATCATCTATTGATTTATATAAAGGGTTATGGTAAATGACCTTGGGTAAAGAATATAATCTAAAATGGTATTTGTAACATCAAATGGAGCGTAAAGATTTAATGGCTTACCTTTTGCACTGAGGACCTCTTAGACACATATATTCTTACAGTTTAGAAGGATCTTAGAAAACCAACTTGTCAAACCTTCCAACCATTGGAGGAACCACTTCTACTACATCCTCACAATGCTCACAACCTGGTTTGAATATATTGCATGACAGGGACCTTCACTGCCTCACAAGATACATTCTCCATTTTTGGAATTCTGGTATTAAAACATTCTTTTAAGTTTATTTTGAAGCCAAAAATTTTTACGCCCCGTATTTTCCTTGAACACAATGAATGGTCCTTCATATCTGAAGCAACTATCAAGCATTCACTTTCTTTCTCTTCCATGCTATACAACCTTAATCACTTCAATCATTCTCCATGTAAGTTTTCAGACCCTACAGCATCCTCACTTCCTTCTTTGGGGCCTTTTTGTAGCTCAGTTAAAATGTAGACCCTGAATTAAGTACCGTACTCCAAATATGGTGCGAAAAAGAACACTTATCCACCTCAGGTGGGACATGATGTCCTTCTTAATTCCACCAATAACTGACATTTGACTGACTCAAATAGACAAAGAAGACGTACAAACAGGCAATAGGAAAAATGCTCATTGTCACTAATCATCAGGGAAATGCAATCAATTCAAAACCACAATAAGACATTACTTCATACTAGTTAGAATGGTTATTATAAAAAAAAAATACATCCAGTTTTGGCAAGAATGTAGATAAACAAACTTTACACTGCTGGTGGGAATGGAAAATGGTGTGACTGCTTTGGTAAACAGTAAAGAGGTTCCTCAAAAAATTAAAAGTAGAACTACCATATGATTTAAGAATCCCACTTCTGGGTATTTATCCAAAAGAACTGAAATCAGGATCTGAAAGAGATGATAGCACTCCTATGCTCATTGCAGCATTAGTCACCAAGATGCAGAAACAATCTAAATGTCCACTGATAGGTGAACAGGTAAAGAAAATGTGGCATATACATACAGCGGAATACTATTTAGCTTTAAAGAAGAAAATTCTGCAACAGGAAACAACACGGATGAAACTTGAGGATGTTATGCTAAGCTAAATAAGGCAGCCACAAAAAGACAAATACTGCACGATTCCACTTATATGAGGTATATGAAGTAGTCAAATTCATAGAATCAAAGAGTAGAATGGGGTTAGAGAGAGGGAAATGGGGAGCTACAAATTAATGAGCACAAAGTTTTAGTTAAACAAGATCAATCAGCTCTAAGGATCTGTATAACATTGTAGATCTCATCAACAATAATGTATTGTACACTTTAAAATCTGTAAAGAGGGCAGATCTCTTGTTGTTTTCTTACAATATATTTTTTTTATGGAATCATAATATAAAAAAATTAGGATTTGTGTTTGTGAAGCCCCTTCACTGCTGGCTCATATTATACTCATTACTTTGGCCATGGTGTCCTCACAGTGTGTCCTAGGCTACAAGATCAATGGGTTGTTAACATTTTAAAGAATTGTTTATATAATTCATAAAGGTTACTTTCCATTACAGTTCTTACAAAATATTGGCTATATTCCCTGTGTTGTACAAAACATCCTTGAGCCTATCTTACACCCAATAGTATTTACTTCCCACTCTCCCACCCGTATAGTACCCCTCCCTCCTTCTCCCCACTGGTAACCACTAGTTTGTCCTCTGTATCTGTGAGTCTGCTTTGTGTTTGTTATATTCACCAGTTTGGTTTTTTTTTTTTTAAGATTCCACGTAAAAGTAATACCATATAGTATTTGTCTTTCTCTGTCTGACTTCTTTTTCTTAGCATAATGCCCTCCAAGTCCATCCATGCTGCTGCAAATGGCAAAACTTAGTTATTTTTATGGCTGAGTAGTATTCCATTGTACATATATACCACATCTTCTTTATCCATTCATCTGTGGATGGACACAATATGCTTCCATGACTTGGTAATTGTAAATGCTGCTGCTATGAACATCAGAATCCATGTGTCTTTTCAAATTAGTGGTTCTTTTTTCTTTCAGGTATATACCCAGGAGTGGAATTGCTGGGTCATATGGTAGTTTTATTTTTCGTGTTCTGAGAAACCTCCGTACTGTTTCTACAGTGGCTCCCCCAATTTACATTCTCACCAGCAGTGCAGGAGGGTTCCCTTTTCTCCACATCCTTGACAACATTTGTTACTCATCTTCTTTTTGATGATAGCTATTCTGACAGGTGTGAGGTGGTATCTCATCGTGGTTTTGATTTGCATGTTCCTGATGATTAGTGATGTTGAGCATCTTTTCATGTGCCGCTTGGCTATCTGCATTTCCTCTTTGGAAAAATGTCTGTTCAGTTCTTCTGCCCATTTTTTAATTGGGTTATTTGGGTTTTGTTTTTTTTTTTTGATGTTGAGTTGTATGAGCTGTTCATATATGCTGGATATTAATCCCTTATCAGTCATATCATTTGCAAATATTTTCTCCCATTCAGTAGGTTGCCTTTGCGTTTTGTCAATGGTTTCCTTCACTTTGCAAAAAGCATTTAAGTTCAATTAGTTCCCATTTGTTTATTTTTGCTTTTATTTCCATTATTCTAAAAGATGAATCTAAAAAAATATTGCTGTGATACATGTCAAAGAGTGTTCTGCTTATGTTTTCCTATAGGAATTTTATGGTATCTGGCCTTACAGTTAGGTCTTTAACCCATTTTGAGTTCATTTTTGTATATGGTATTAGAGAATGTCCTAATTTCATTCTTTTACATGTAGCTGTTCAGTTTTTCTAGCACCACTTATTGAAGAGAATGTCTTTTCTCCACTGTATATTCTTGTCTCCTTTTGACTTAAGTTAACTGACCATAATTGTGTGGGTTTATTTCTGGGCTCTCCACCCTATTTCATTGATCTACATGTGTGTTTTTGTGCTAGTACCATACTGTTTTGATTACTGTAGCTTTGTGGTATAGTCTGAGGTCAGGGCTCATGATTCCTCCAGCTCTGCTATTCTTTCTGGAGATTGTTTTGGCTACTCTTGTTTTTTGTTTGTTTGTTTGTTTGTTTTTTAAGTTGCATGAACTCTTACTTCAAATTAAAACATATGTGGATCTCCAACAAGAAACAAAACAAATGGAAGTGTGCTGGTTGTATCCTGTCCATTTTATCCGTGCCCACTCAGTACTCTATCCCATTGTTCTGTGAAGGGGACTATTAAGACAATGTCTAGAAAACTCTAGGAATCTATGGACAGCCTCCTCTCTCAGTTTCTTTCAAGCTCTAATATTCTACAATTCTCACTAAAGAAGAAAAAAATTTCCATATGAACTGCTGCCATGGCATATAGCATAGTGGTTACCAATGTCCAGTCAAATCCCAGCTCTACTATTCCATGGGTATATGATGTCGGGGAAGTTTCAGTGCCTGTTTCTCTTCTGTAGAATGCAGAGAGTAATTGCCCTTAATTCAGAGGGATGTTGTGAGAATTAAATGATTCAACACACTCAGCCCTTAGAATAGGATGTGGTACTTAGTCTCATATCAACAGCCAGCTCAAGCCTCCCCAATCCCGACTCACACAATTAAAGTTTTGAACTGAAATTCAAGATGTTAAGCTTTTCTATATTTAAATTTTTTCTTCTTAATATGAACTCAGCATTCAGGATTCAGGCTCAAGATAATTTTAAATCCGGATTCCTTCATCTTTTACCATATAACATCTTTTCCCAAGACTCTGGCACCTGCATTTTTGATAAGCAAACTTCCTGTACCTTCTTCCAGGTCACTAGTCTCTTCCTAAAGATCAAATTTGACTTTATGGAAGATTATGGCTAGAAATATAACATGGCAATATTTAATCAGAGTGTATGTGGATATCATAATGGTAATGTTTGGGTAAAACTGTGTAAATTATAATTTTGACATCCAGAGATGAGATGTTCTGAAAGTAAGATAAGAACAGATTTTATATATACATATATAACACACACACACACACACACATACATACACATATATATATATATGTATATAATCTCCCCATATTCATATATATATATAGTATTACCTGAACTTTGAAGCAGCCCTATCAATTTTGGAATTGCTTAGAAACCAAATAATATTTGAGAACCACTATGACCTATAAGCCACAGAGCATTAAGAAAATTTCTCAGAGAAGAAATGAGCTTTTGCTTCTTTACCAATCTCCAGTTTTCCATTCAATTCAGAAAACTTTCTTAGCACTGACAAAATAAATCTCAGCTCCCTAACATGGCTTATAGCATTTTTCACCACTTGACCCATCTGCCTCCCTCACCAATATTCCAGTCACACAAAACATTCCATGAACAAATCATATACTTTCATACTTGTACCATCTGATATGCTATTACTCATGCCTATTAATATTTCTCCCCTTTTCTCTCTGGGGCAAATTTTCATTCATTCCTATAAACCCAGTTCAAATGCCATTTATCCTGTGAAATTAACTCCAATTCCAAAGTCCTTGCTCCTGCTCTTGAGTTCCCCCAAGAAATTGTAGATTCTACCATTTCTCTTTTAGAGCTCTCACCATGTTGTATTGGGACCAACTGTTTCCAAAGTATGTTTCATGGGCAAGAGCCAGCTAGGGGACATTGGGTGATAACTCAGCTAATGTCCTTGGTTTTGGGCATATGGTAGAACTTAGATTTAGAACAAATGTTACAGGACGTACCTACCATGAACACCATTGTTTCTGTGCAAAAATGTAAACAGTGTTCTAAATAGTGGAGTTTCACATTAACTTTGGGAACACAATCCTATCATTGATTCATTCTTTCACTCAACAAATGCTTCTTGAACATTTACTGTATGTACTCATTATCTGAACCACAAAAGATACAACATTAATCAAATCAGTCAAATATATTGTCCTCATAGAGCTTATGTTCTAATGGGGATGATAAACAGATAAAATATGTTTAAAAATAAGGTGTGTTGGAAAGTGACAATGGTAAAGGGAAAAAATACATCTTGGGAGATGGAAGGGTAGAAAATATCAGGGGAAATGGTGGCAAGTTTTAGATAAAGCAGTGAGGGAAGGCCTCACAGAGATGGTGCGCTGGAGCATCAAAGTATGAAGGAAGTGAGTAAGTGAGCCATGAGAACAGCTGGGAACTAGCCTGCCAAACAGAGGAGACAGCAAGGTCAAGGCTTAGAAGGAGAAGACTGCCCAGTATGTTCAAGGACAGCAAGGGCGCAACGTAGGAGAAATGAGAAAAGCAGGCGTGGGAAGACAAGTAACCAGGGGCCGGGTCCTGTGCAGCCCCGTAGGTGAGCATGAGGACTCTGAGTTTCATTTGATGCGATGGGAATCCAATGAGAGTAATAAGCAAAAGAGCCCTATGATCTGATTTATATTTTCATAGGGTCCCTCTGGCTGCTGTGGTAAGAATAGGCTTGGGGGAAGCAGGGGAAGGTGGGGACAAAGATGGACGCAAGATACCAATTGGGAAGTTACCGCAAGTACACGGGTGAGACATGGTGGGAGTGACGAGAAATGGTCAAATTTTAAAAGAATTTGTCAGGATTTTCCGATGGATTAGATATAGGTTGTAAGAGAAAGGGAAGAGTAAAGGCTGAGGTCGATGTTTTTTTTCCCTAGAAATTTGAGGACTGAAGTTACACTAATTGAAATGGAGAAAAGTGTTAAGAGAAGCTACTCTGGACAAAGATCCAGAGCTTAGCTTTGGAGATGTTAAATTTGTAGCCCTTATTAGACATCTAAGTGGTGATGTCAAGTAGGCTGTAGAACATATAGGTCTGAATCAGGGAAGACAGCTGGATTGGAGGTAAGAATTTGGATGGTATCAGCACAGATATGCTATTTAAAGCCATGAATCTGGACTAGATCACCTACAGAGTGACTAGAGGCAGAAAAAAAAAAAAAAAAGAGGTCCAAGGACTGAGCACTGGGATACTCCAACATTTAGAAGATGAGGAAATGAGGAGAAACCAGAAAAAAAGACTGAGAAGAAGCATTTAAAGACATAGGAGGAAAGCTAGGCAAGTGTGGTATCCTGGAGCCAGGAAGAGCGAGAGTTTCACAGAAAGGAGAGTAAACAGCTGCGTGTCAAGTGCTGTTGAGATTTTAAGTAAGATGAAGACTGAGAATAACCATTCTGTTTAGCAACATGGAAATCAAGGGTGACCTTGACAAGTGCAGTTTTAGAAGAGTAGTGATGGTGAAGGACTGATTGGGGTAGATTCAGGTGAGGATGAGAGAAGAGAAATCAAAGCAATTACATAAACTTAAGACATTTAGAAGTAATGAGAAGGAGAAAATAGAGAGTTAACTAGAATGGAAATTGAAGTCAGGAGAGGTTTTTTATCTTTCTTTTGGGATGGGAGAAACAATGGACTGTCTGAATGCAACTGAGAGGGGAATATTCAGTAGAGAGTATTCAGTAGAGAAGGAAGGAAATTGATGTTGGAAGGAGAGAGGGGGAGAATTGCCAGAACAATATCCTTGAGTGGGCTTTTGGGAAATGCAGTAGCCTGAGCGACCTAGGAGAGTGAAATGGGCAGAATATGGACAATGGGCAGATACTGGGAAGGCCACATAAGCAACTTACCAAGCAAGGGTATAGAATGAAGGCAAGCCCAGGGCTGTACCGACTATTCCAGTCTCATCAACGCTTCCAAAACCCACAGAAACAGGCACACAGAGATAAAGACCAGGGTGGCAGACTGTGGTCACCAAACCATTTCTGATTTCCTGGGCACTCACCTACTACTCTCCTGCCTCCATGCATCTCTTGGTGGTTATATGAGACTGAAACATTGGAGATGCAGAAAGGAAATAAGCTGAGTCTCTGAGTCACTGGGTCCCTGGAAGACAATGACATAGGAGGGCCATCTGACTTGCATCAGATTCTGATGAAAACAAGAAATAAATTTTCAACGTATAACGTCAATGTATTTTTTCCCCCGCAGCATAGCCTACAATCCTGACTACAACACAGACACACCATCTTAGCAGAGGTAACCATTTGGCCTACAAATGCCAATCCTGTAAGTCATAGCAAACATCGCAGATGCTTAAATAACAAGTTCCCTTAGGATATAAAACGTAATTTGATCCACAACAATTTGGTTTTCACACGGCACATCTGGTTTTTAGAAATACATCTCTGTAAATTGAGTCACCTCTGTAATGATATTGTATTTGCATGTGAGGAACTGGAAAGACAAGACTGACTGCAGATTAAATAAAAAGTGCCAGGTCTATCTTAATTTGCTCTCTAAGCTCCTGTGATAACATATGTAAACATGCTGTAGGTAATTAGAGTCTAAATTCTTCTTCGCTATAATGATCCAGGTGTTACTGGAATGATGGTTTTAAAAAACAGGCATTTTTCCTACGTATGAATTTTTTCTTTTTAATTAAACCTCTACAGTGAATAATGCACCTTATTTAGATATTCGAATCTTTCCAGAACCCCCAACTCAGCTGAGAGAGCCAGTATAGCTGATTCAGGCAATGGTGATGCCTTATAAAATACTGTCCCCAAAGAGTCCTTTACAGCCACTTAGAGACAGCAGAGTCAATTATTAAGGTTTCTACCTTATTGCTCAGTCTGCACTTTCCCCCTAATATTGTCCCCATTACTTTTTTCAGGAACCACTTTGCTATTTCTGATGCTGGGTTAGGGGTTGTTGAGGTGTCTGTCTAGATCTTCTTGGGTTGCTTAACACTGGAGGAAAAGAGCAGAAATGGTAGCTACAGCGAATGTTTTGGTTTAGACCATGCCACCCAGCCCAGATGCTGAAGAGAAGGTCTCTGGGATGTCTCCCACATCGGGAAACTCTGGTTGAAAGTATTGAAAAGTACTTCCTGCTTCATTGATAAAATGACAGGATTTATTAACCAGAATTTATCTCTCCTAGTTCTTTTATCACTGGCAGTTTCTGTAACAGTAGCACTATCCCAAACATTTGTTAAAGGCTTAAACAGTTTCAAATGGATGCTCTTTTATTTAATTTATAGCTGTTTCTGAAAATGCAGCACTCAGTGTTAGATGAAACAGCTTATGCCTCCTGTCGTATTTCACATTTTGTTTTATGCTTTGGTAGATTTCACGGTGATCTCTTTTTAACCAGTAAAATTTGTTTTAGGAAAGAAGATGTATTTTCTTTAAACAGTAAGGCCACAGAAAGGGTCCTGTATCATGAAATCTTTTCACTGGCCTGCATATCAACAGCAGGTCCGGCAGACCTTTAAAAAATTGGGGCGGGGGAGGCTCTTAATTCTCATAGAGGTTAGTTGCAGTCTCTCATAACCTCATGTCACAAAAGCAACTGTAATAGCGTGGGAGGCATGAACTTTACCTAGGTCTAAATCCTGACCCTACCACTTGGCAAAGTCTGTAATTTTGGGCACATGACTTAACTTCGCTGAGCCTCATTATCTTCACGTGTGAATTGGGGCTAAAAATACGTGTGCACAGGGTTAGTCTAAGGAGTCGATACAGTACCCTTGCGAAAGCGCCTAGCACTGAGCCTGGCCAAAATAGTTCATCAGTATTCATTATCAGAATCTCCAAGGCACACGCAATCCATCTAGTATGAGATCACGTGAGTCAGTAATTTACATGGAGCCTCCTAAGATGAAGTAATATGGAGAATTCCATGGCAATTTAAGGTGTTCTGGCCATTTAAAATTTACCTGATTTATGTCCCACGTCCTGTGCCTACCCTTCAGTCACACAGGTCCTGCAGTTCAACTTGCTACTGTTTTGCTCTGAAACTTTTTATTTTTACACTCTCCACCAAGAAACAGCCCTGTGGGTTCCCCACCAGAGTTCCGACTTCCTGTGCCTCCCTACCACCTCTTCCTCCCTCAGCGCCAACACAGCACAAAAGGTAGGAAGCAACCCCTAGCTTTTAACTCAGAGATGCTTTGGGGCTAGGTGAGGACGGAACTAATTCACTTTCTCTTCCTAAGAGAACTTTCTTGGAGTAATGTATGTCTGGAGTACAAAGCAGCCTCCTCCAAACATTTCTGACAAGAACCTACTTGCTGCCAAGCAGGGGCTGGAAGGAGCCTCTCAGGGTCACGGCCAACAGTGACATTGAGTTCTTCCCCTTTCAAACCATAGGCAAGTGTTTCTGGAGCAAAAGGCATTTTTAAACAGCAGACATGAGCCTTCAGTCCAATCTGAACCTAACTGACATACAATCGCCTCACTCAGCTAATGCCTGTGGGTGGCAGAAGGCTTCACATAACTCAGCTGGAATAACTCTTCTTTTCTCTCCCTCTCACCAATCTTTGCCATATCAGTGAGTGGATTGCAAACTCTGTTGACTGTAATCCACAGTTAATACGTTTGACTTTACAATCAAGTATTCATATATACATGGGTGTGCGCACACACACACACACACACACGATCAAAAATGTTTTGCAACAATTCTTGCCCTTATTGTGTACTTTATCTCCACTCTATTTTATTTCATTTTTAATGCTGGTCATGACCTATAAAACTGACCTTATGACTCACTAATGGGTCACAGCCAATAGTTTTAAAAACACTGATTCAGATTTTTAATAAGGAACTACTAATGCTACTAATCTAGAAAATGAATTAATGAGGATCATACTTTAAAGTATATGGAAGGTTTAAGTTCTGTTAAAAGTATATGTACAGTTCTGGTAACGTGGAAAAGATGTACTTCACCCTATTTCTCCTACAAAGTACAACTAAAAATTCTAGGAATTATATATAAAACAAACAAAGAAGACTCTGAAAGGTTAAGCGAAGTCAGACTGGCTGGGGACCTGGGGACCAGGGGACCCAAGGAATGATGTACTGCTGAATTCCTGGCTTGTCTTTTCACCTTACACATCTCTTACATGGAAGTGAAGAAGCCGGCAACCAGGAAATGCCAACAAGTACAGACAAAAGTCTCTCTAAACAAGGACCAAGAAGGGGAAGTTCTCTCTAAACAAAAGATCAAGAAAGGGGAGGCCTACAAACATATGAACCTTTTAGACATAGCCACTCTATGCCAAACACAACAGGTAAAACTGTGGGCCCACCCTTCCCATGCCAGCAAAGGCAAGTGGAAAGCCTAGACAAGGCCACAATGAAGCTCCCCAATCCGCCCAACGTGCTGATCTCAGAGGAGGAGGAGGAGGGAGCCAGAACTTCCACCTCCGCTGGGTGGGAACGAGCTCCTCTCGCCTCTGTCTACAGTACCATCAGATATTGTAAAGAGCCTGGGCTTCCACCTCCACCAGCAGCACAAAGGCAAACCTCCACTTCCCCACGAGGGTAGGGTCAGAGGAGGTCTGCTGGAGAATCAGGACTTGTACCACTGTCCAGTGGTAACAAGGCGACCCCCATTCTGTAGTAGAGACCATGTTAGCAGCAGAAATAATATCTATTCTTCACAGCTGGAGAAGCCAGAATGCCTCCCCTGCTTAACACACAAGGAACCTCCTCCTCAGATGTCAATGGAGGTTTTGTGAAAATCTTAACTTCTATCTCCACATGGCAGTAATGAGTTGGTGAACCTCCATTCCATTCCAGAAGGGTTTCATAGGAAAACAAAATCAAGGGTTTAAATAAAATATAAAGTTCTATAATGTAATACCCAAAAGGACCAGATTTAAATCAAAAATCACTCATCCTATCAAGAAATAGAAAGATTCTGAACTGAAAGGAAAAAGCTAATTCCTACCATCATTTAGATGATAGAAATGTTAAAATTATCTGAAATATATTTTAAAGCAGCCATTATAAAAATTCCTCAATTATCAAATACAAACATGCTTGAAACACATGAAAAAATGCAAAATCTATACAAAGAAATAGAAATAACTAGCAAACAAATAAAGACATAAAGAAGAACCAACTGGAAATTCTAGAATTGAACAACAATACAATAACCAAATTTAAAAATTCAACAGCAAAATGAATGAGGCAGAGGGAAGAATCAGTGAACTGAAACATAGAACAATAGAAATTACATGTTCTGAACAGAGAGAAAATTAAAAGGAAAAGAACAGAGACTCAGGAACCTTTGGGGGGGTGTGTGTGTGTGTGTACATATGCATATACACACATATATATAGTATTCATGTGATTGGAGTCTCAGGAGATGAGAAAAAGAGTAGGACAGAAAATACATTCAGAGAAAGAACAGCTGAAAACTTTACAAATTAGGCAAAGAATATGAACCTTCAGATTCAAGCTAACTAACACAAGTATAACATGACTTGGCTAACTCACAAGAGTGATTTCTCATAGGAATGCAAGGAAAGCATACCATAGGAATGCAATGCTTTCTTTTCAACATAAGAAAATCAATATAATATACCACATTAATAAAATAAAAAGCAAAACAGATAATCACTTCAATTTAGGAATGAAAAGCATTTGACAAAATCCAACACCCTCTCATGATAAAAATGCTCAGAAAACTAGGAAAGAAACTTACCTAACATAATTAAGGGCTTTATGAAAAACCTGCAACTAACATCATACTCACTGATAAAAAACTAAAAGATTTCCCCCCAAGATCAGGATAAAGACAAGGATGCCCATTTTCACCACTGCTATTTTACATTGTACTAGAAGTTCTAGCCAAAGCAGTTAGGCAAGAAACATGAAATAAAAGACATCCAAATTATAAAGGAAGAAGTAAAACCGTATTTGCAGATGACATAATCCTATATGTAGAAAATCCCTAAGAACCCATAAGAAAGCTACTAGAGCCAATAAAATGAATTCAACAAAATTGCAGGGTACAAGATCAACACACAAAAATTTATTGTGCTGCTACAGACCAGCAACAAATAATCCAAAAAATTTAAGAAAATAATTCCATTATGATAGCATCCAAAAGAATAAAATACTTACAAATAAATTAAACCAAGGAAATCAAAGACTGAAAACGCAAAACATTGCTGAAAGAACCTAAATAAATAAAAGGACATTCCACGTTCATGAATTGGAAGATTTAACATTGTAAAGATGCCAGTAACACCCAAAGCAATCCACAGATTCAACACAATTGCTTTCAAAGTTTCAATGGCTTTTCTTTTCTGCACAAATGAAAAAGTCTCCCCTCAAATTCATATGGAATTACAAAAGGACTCGGTAGTCAATCTTGGAAAAAAAAAAAAAAGTACCCACACTTCTTGATTTCAAAATTAATACAAAGCTACACTAATCAAACAGTGTGGTACTAGGATAAAGATAGACATATGGACCGAGTCCAGAAATAAAGCTACATATCTAAGGCAAATTGATTTTTGACAAGGATGCCAAAACTACTCAATGAGGAGAGAATGTCTTCAAGAAATGATGCTATGGCAACTGGATTTTCACATGCCAAAGAATAAAGTTTGACACCCAACCTCACACCAAATACAAAAATTGACTCAAAATGGATAAACCTAAATTTAAGAACTAAAACCACAAAACTCTTAGAAGAAAGCAGATGTAAATCTTCATGACCTTGGACTTGGCAATGGATTTTCTTTATGACACACAAAGCATGAGAAACAAAGAAAAAATAGGTAAACTGATCTTCATCAAAATTTTAAAATTTGTGCATCAAAGAATACTATCAAAATATTTTTTGAAAAAATAACTTTTGACTTCTGGTTTCTAGTTCAGCATGTAATAAGCTTGTAAGTTGCCTCTGCATCCTAATAAGTTAAAAAGGCTAAACAAGCTGGAAAATCAGCAACTCTTCTTTGATCCATAAAAGAAGTGAGGTCACAGGACAAACAAGTAATTCCGTAACTGCAGAAGTTGACAGGTGGAATCAGAATTACAACTTACCTGAGCAGAAACCCAAGAGCTTAAACCTCCAAAGGAACCACTGCTCAGATAAGAAAACCTGACCTGTAACTGACAACTGCTGGAAGCTCATTTGTGCACAACTCTGAGAGTTAAAAACACCAAGGGAACACATTCATTCGGTAACCCCTCACATTTGTGAGTTTTACTTCCAGGAGCTCAACTTGGTTCTCACAGAGAATAGTGGAGAAAAAACAAAAATCCCTTCATGCTTCGAGCAGGGGAAAGGGGAAAGGAGCCATTTTGGAAAATGCCAGCGAATTCTCTTCTACTTAACAAAGTCCTGTTTAACAAGAGCTTAACCTGCTAGGGTTTTATTAGAGACTAACTGATCTGGGGGGAAGGGAAATATTTTTAAAAACAGCCAGATCTAGTCTTCCACATGGAGGACAGGAAATACTTAACACCATCCCTTTCTAACCTTCTTCATGAGAGAAGGGATGTACACAACCCCAGCACATTCTAAGTACCCTGTCCCACCTAAAGGCAGTAGAGCTGGGGAAGGCTGAGAAATGCATGTGTTTACTTCCAGAACAACTAAAACTCACTAAAAGGCTGAGATCTAAGCATAGCACTACAGAATGCACCCCCTACCCCCAACACCGTATTACTAAAAGTCTATTTACAGCACCCTCTTTTACCCAGGACGTCATGTCTGGCTATCAGGAAAAAATTATAAGACATGCCAAAAGGGAAAAAAAAAAACCCACACAATTTGAAGAGACAGAGCAAACATCAGAACCTGACTCAAATATGGCAGAAACACTGGAATTAACAGACCAGGAATTTAAACTATCATGATTAATATGCTAAGGGCTCTAACAGATAAAGCAGACAACGTGTGAAAACAGATGAGCAATGTAAGCAGAGAAATGGACATTCTAAGAAAGAACCAAAAAGAGATGCCAGAGATTAAAAACACTGTAACAGAAATGAAGAATACATTCAACGGACTTGTAGACTGGACACGGGTGAGGAAAGAAACTGTGAGTTTGAGAATATCTCAATAGAATCCTTCAAAACTGAAAAGCAAACTGAATAAAGCAGGGCAGAATATCCAAGAACTGTGAGATAACTACAAAAGGTGTACAATATGTAATGGGACTGCTGTAAGGAGAGAGAGACAAAAGAACAGAAGAAATACTTGAAACAACAGTGACAAGAGTTTTCTCAAATTTATGTCAGACACCAAACCACAGATCCAGGAAGCTCAGAGAACACCAAGCAGGATGACTGTGAAAAACACTACACCTAAGCATATGATTTTTCAAATGACAGAAAATCAAGAAGAAAAAGAAGTCCTGAAAGAAGTCAGTGTATACAAACACCTTACCTACAGAGGACCAAAGAGTTCATCTGACCTCTCAGAGACTATGCAAGGAGGAAGAGAATGCAGTAAGATATTTAAAAAGCTGAGAGGAAAAAAAAGCAATTTATCTGCTTTGCATACAATCATATTCACCAAAAACTGATAAAAGCTCTATAAAGGAAATATTAAAAATAACACTGAAATTTTAAGAAGCTGAGGAAAAATAAACACCAACCTAGAATTCTGTACACTGAGAAATTATGCTTCAAAGGTGAAGGAAAAATAAAGACTTTTTCAGAAAAACAAAACTTGAGGAAATTCATTATCAAAAGACTTGCCTTCCAAGAAATGTTAAAAGAAGTTTTTTTGAAGAGAAGGGAGTGATAAAGTCAGAAATTTGGATCTACATAAAGAAAGGAAGAGCATAGAAGATATAAGTGAAGATAAATAAAAGTTTTTTCTTCTTAATGTAAAAGATAAGTTTTTTCAAAATAATAATAGCAACAATGTATTTGATTACGTATGCTTTATATATAGTATATATAAATATATATAACAAACGTATATAACAATTTATTTATATATATATACATAAAATATTGTATGTGTATATACAAAGAGAGAGAGTTATGTATGCTTATGTGTAAGTGAAATGAATGCTAGAAGAAATGAGAAGGAGAAAATTAGGATTATTTTATTATTAGGCACTAACTGAAATGCTATGGTGTTATTTGAAAGTGGACTTGGATTAGTTGTAACTACATATTGCAATCTCTAAAGCAACCACTTAAAAAGGTAAATAAAGAAGTATAACAAATATGCTAAAAAGGGAAGAAAATGAAATTGTATAAAAGGCCCAATTAAAACCACAAAAGGCAGAAAAAGAGGAAGACAAAAATAGAAACAAAGAACATGGGCATCAAATATGAACAGTAACAAATACAGCAGATGTCAATCCAACTATATCTATAGTCACTTGGAATGTCAATGGTCTAGATGTATCAACTAAAAGACAGAAATTGTCAGAAGTAAGATCCAACTACATGTCATCTACAAGAAATCCACTTTAGATATAAAGACACATATAGATTAAAAGTAAGTGGATGAAGAAAGAGGAGCAGCTACATTAGTATCACACAGAGCAGGCTTCAGACCAAGGGAAGTAATCAAGGATAAAGAAGGGCATTACATAATGACAAAGGGGTCAGTTATCCAAGAAGACATAACAATCCTTAATGTGTATGGACCTAAGAAGAGAGCTTCAAAATACACGAAGCAAAAACCAATAGACCTGCAAGGAGAAGTAGATAAATTATTACAGCTGAAGATTTCAACACAACTCTATCAGAAGTGGACAGACTGAGCAAGCAGAAATTCAGTCAGGACGTAGGTGAACTCAACAGCACCATTAATCAACTGAGTACATAGACTATTTCATCCAAGAACAGCAGAATACATATCCTTCTTAAGTGCATGTGAATATTCACTGGCAGGATAGACCATATTCTAGGTCATAAAACAGACTTCAATAAATTAAAAGAATGAAAATTATAAAATGCCTGCTCTCAGATTATAATGGAACTAAACCAGAACTCAGTAACAAAGATAGCTGAAAAATTCCAAAATTCTTGGAGATTAAGCAACACACTTCTAAGTAACACAAGGTTCAAAGGAGAAATCTCAAGAGAAATTTTAGCATATTTTGAATTAAATGAAAATGCAAACACAACTTACCAAAAGTGTGATGTGCAATAAAAGCATTAGTTAGAGGGAAATGATAGCATGAAAGGCATATATTAGAGAAGATGGATCTAAAATCAATCATCTAAGCTTCCATTTTAAGAAACTAGCAAAAAAAAAAAAAAAAACAAATTAAATCCAAATTCAGCAGAAAAATAAATAATAAAAATCAGAGAAGTCAGTGAAATTGAATATAGGGAATCATTTGAGAAAAAGCAGCAAAACTTTTTTAAAAAGCTCAATATTTGAAAGTATAAATAAGACGGAGAAGTAGTTAGCCAGGGTAACTAAGAAAAATTTGCACTTCTTTTCCTAGTTTTCTAAGACGGAAGCAGCAATTCCACTGCTAGGTATAAATCCAAAGAACTGACAGCTGGGACACCAGAAGATATGTGTACACCAGTGTTCACAGCAGCATTATTCATAATAGCCAACAGGTGGAAGCATTCAAGTGTCCATCAACAGATGAACAAATAAACAAAAAGTGGAACACTCATTCAATAGAATATTATTCAGCCCCCAAAATGAATGAAGTTCTAATATGTTCGGCAACATGGATGAGCCCTGAAAACATTGTGCCAAGTGAACTAAACAAGACATAAAAGGACAAATATGTATGATTCCATTCGTATGAAATATCCAGAATAGACAAATTCATAGCGACCAAAAGTAGGTTAGAGGTTACTAGAGGCTGGGAGGAAGGGTCAAGGAGTAGTCATTGCCTAGCAAATTCGGAGTTTATGTTTGAGGGTAATAAAACGTTTTGGAAATAGGTACTAACTATGGTTGTACAACACTATGAATGTCATCAGTGCCACTGAGTTGTATACTTAAAAACTGTTAAAATGGCAAACTTTATACTGTATGTATTTCTCCACATGGAAAAAGAATCTAAGTAAATCCCCCTCAAAATAAATCTAAAGAAATCTACATCAAGACATGTCATAGTCATATTCTGAAACTAAAGACAAAGAAATAATCTCAAGAGCAGTCAGAGAATAGTGACACCTTGCCAAAGGCATAAAAACCTTTTGGATGGTAGCAAACATACTTTCAAAAACCATGCAGGTGAGAAGGAAGTGGCACAGTATTTTTCAAGTGCTGAAAAAAACAGAGTTGTTCATCCAGAATCCTATATCCAGTGAAAATACCCTTCAGGAATAAAGAGAAAATCATGGCATTTTCAGATAAAGCAAAAGTAAAGATTTGTCACCAGCACATCCATCCTAAAAGCAATAAAGAAGTTCTCTCAACAGAAAAGAAATGATTAGACAGGAATCTTGGAACATCAGGAAGAAAGGACAGGGTAAACAAAAATATGGTATCACACTGACTGATATCTTAATATCGAAATCAGGCTTACATCCCTGGAATGCCTTCCATTTGGTCATAGTGTATGATTCTTTTCATATATTGCTAAATTCTATTGACTAATATTTTGTTAAGGATATTTACATCAAAGATATTTGCCTGTAGTTTTTTTTTTTGTACTGTCTTTGTCTAGTTTTTTTTTAATCAAAGTAATAATAGCTTTATAAAATGAATTGGAAAGTGTTTCCTCCTCTTCTATTTTCTGGAAGATACTGTTTTGATTATTATTCTTGATACTGGTAATTTCTGTTTTCTATGTTTTTTTTCTTGTCAATATTGCTACAGGTGTGTCAGTTTTATTAATATTCTCAAATAACCAGTTTTTTGTTTTCTCTATTATTATTATTCTGCTTTTCATTTCATTGATTTCTGATTTTGTCTTTTTTTTTTTTTCTTTTTCTGCTTTGAGTTTAAATGTTCTTTTTTTTCTGGATCCTTGAGAAGAGTTTAGATGATTGAGACTTTTCTATTGTATGCATTTAGTGCTGTAAGCTTCCCTCTCAGCAGTGCTGTAGCTATGTTTTATGAATTTTGACTCTCATCACTCTTATTCAACGTATTTTGAGAAGTTCTAGCCAGGGCAATAGGCAAGAAAGAGAAGTTAAATGTATCCTTATAGGAAGGAAGGAATAGAACTCTTTAATTTTTAGGTGACTGTACTATTTTCACAGAGACTCCCAAGGAACATACAAAAAAAAACTTGTAACTCATAGAATTAATAAGTGAGTTCATCAAGGTTGGAAGGTACGGATAAACATACAGAAATTAATTATATTTTTATATACTAACAATGAACATGTAGACACCAAAATTTAAAACAATACCACTTGCAAAAACACACAAAAAAACTAACAAAATAGATACAAAATTTACATGCTCAAACTTTAAAATGCTGATGAAAGAAATCAAAGGAGATTTGAATGAATGGAAAGACATACATTGTTCATGGACTGTAAGACTCGAATAGTAAAGATGCTAACTTTTCCCAAATCGATATATGTTTGATGCATTTTCCTACAAAATCTCGAAAAATATTTTGTAGATGTAAATAAGATTACAGTAAAACAAATATGGAAAAGTGAAGGAACTAGAATAAGCTGAAAAAATTTTTGACTAAGGATAAAGTGTGAGGAATCATTCTACTTGATTCTGAGTCATATACCACAGTAATCAAGACAGATTTTGGTGGAGAAACTGACAAATAGGTCAGTGGAACAGAAGAGCCAGATATAGACTCACATAAATATGCCCAATTGATTTAAGACAAAGGTGCAAAATAATTCAATGAAGGAAAGAAAGCTTTTTCAACAAATGGTAATAGATGAGTTGCATAGCCAAAGGTAAAAGAAAAAGAAAAAAAAAAAAAAAAGAAGAAGAACATTGACCTAGGTTTTATCCCTTCTTTATAAAGTTTTTGGAAAACAGCATAGAAACAGCTTCAGAATCTAACAGTTAGGCAAAGAGTTCTTAGATCTGAAACAAACAAAAAAAAAGCACAATACATAAAAGGAAAAGTTGATAAATTGAACTATATCAAAATTTTTGAATTGTGTTCTGCAAAAAGATCTGGTTAAGAGGATGAGAAGAAAATCTACAGCCTGGGTGAAAATACGTGTAAACCCCATATTCAGTGAAGAACCAGCATGTAGAGCACTGTCAGCTCAATAGCAAAAACAGCTAAGACAGATAAAGTAAAAACACACAAAAAAGTGAATGCAATTAAACAATGAGCAAAATACATACAGAGACATTTTGGTAAAGCACATTTACAGATGGCAAATAAGCCTAAGAAAAGATGTTCAACATTATTAGTCATTAGAGGCATGAATATTAAAATCACAATGAGATCACTATGTATCGATTAGAATGGCTACAGTCAAAAATAGCGAGAACACCCAAGGCCGGCAAAGATGTAGAAAAGCTGCATCACTCTTGCACGGCTGATGGGAATGTAAGATGGTACAGCCGCTCTGTAAAATGTTTGGCACTTCCTTAAAACTAAACATGCAACTACCACACAACCCAGAAACTGCACTCCTGGGCATTCATCCCAGAGAAATGAAAACTGATATTCACACAGAAACCTACATGGATGTTCACAGCAGGTTTATGTGTGATTTCCCCAACTCCACACAACTCAGCTGTCCTTCAGTGGGGGAGCAGTTAAACAAACCATAGTGGTGCATCATACCGTGGAATGCTGCTCAACAATAAAAAGGAAAAAACTACTGGTGCCTGCAGCAACCTGAGTGAATCTTCAGAGAATTATGCTGAGTGAAAAAAGCAATCCCCAAAGGTTGCACATTATATGATTTTGTTTATGCAACATTCCTGCAATGACAAAATTATAAAAATGCACAACAGATTAGTGTCTGTCAGAAGTTCCAGAGAGGGGAGGGGCAGAAGGTAAGTGGGATCCTTGTGGTAATGGAAATGCTCTGCATCTTGACTGAATCACTGTCAGTATCCTGGTTGTGATATTGTACTATAGTTTTAGAAGATGTTGCCATTGAGGAAAACTGAATAAAGGGTAATATAGATCTCTCTGTATTATTTTTTACAAGTTCATGTGAATTTAGATTTATTTCAAAATAAAAAAGTTGGGTTTTTTTTTAAGTATACAGACAACATAGGCTTGAGACCTGAATTCTTTAACTTTCATCCATCAACTTTAGGCAAGCCTTTTTCCCTTCTCTGGCCTTCAGTTTCCCTGCCTGTGGAGCAAATGGCAAAGTGAGCTCAAAGTTCACTCCATTTTGACATTATGTATAAAAATAGAAAGCAAAAGCAGGATGAAGGAAGTGCACACACAGTGATAAGTATTACCAGCCTTGCCCACCTGACAGAGCTGTTTTGAGAATCATATGAGATAGAATCTCTGGAGGTACTCTGAAAATGGAATGGCATCATACCAATGTTACTTATTATTGCATTCTTCTTAGGCACAAAAGGAGGAAGGGGACCTGCATACATCCTAAAGAACATAGAAGTCAATAAATAATTGGGTTAAACTGCCTGGGGTTATCCTGTGGGAAGAGTAACACCTGGTAGGGCTTTATCTCCTCCTGTCTCTAGCCTTGTACCTCCTGCCACTACTATTGCCACCTACAGCTTCCAGAGGCTGGACAGAGATCCTTGCAGACCAAGGATGTAAGGTCTGCAAGCCTCCCACATCCACACAGTAGGGAGGAGGACCATTAGTAAACATAACAACAAGAAATCTCCCCAAATCTAATCACATCTGTCAGTACCCATACTCAGCACATGATCTACCTCATCCATTTCGAGAAAAAAGCAGAGTAATATTTTATAGATTGGTACGCAAGAGAAGCAGGAACAATGGAATAAGAACTAGAGATGTCAAGTCATCCAATGAGCAATGGCAAGACATATGATGAGCCCCGGGGCGCTCAAGAAGGCATTCTAGTCAAGGTCAACCACAAAGTCAGAAAGACAGAGAAATAAAGGAAGAAAGGAAAAGACAGAGGTAACTCCGCAGCACAGCAGTCTGGAGAATTACAGGTGCTTTCTGAGATCGGGCATGCAGGGAAAAGGGTAGTCCAACACCACCAGCGAAGACATTAACTTCCTACCCATCATAAAGACACAGCAGCTGCCACTCAGAGGTAAATTTATAACCCCTTAATTCCAGAGATACGCAGCAGGAGACAGCCTGCCTACTCTGCCAAAGAGAGGGAAGATGGAAGGGTTTGTTTCATTTCTTCTAGGGTACCTGAAGTAAAAGAAGAAAGAGAAAAGAGATCTTAGGACACTTAAGAGACAGAAATGATGGGAAAAGCCACTGACCTTCATTGAATTAGATATGATGCCTTCCTGAGCCCAGCGCCTTAACACCTCTAAGACAACCAAGGACAGAGCTTCCTGCAAAAGGAACTAGAGAAAGCTGGTACATGATTGGGTGGAAGAAAAAATCCCTTTGCCTCAATTGGTCGTGGACATTAATTATTCAAATAATTCCCAGTTTCTCACTTACTGACACTTAAAAGTAAAGAAAGACCAACTTTGTACGTTTTCAGAACTTTTAGAATTTTATAGAAGCACCTGACAAAAAGGAAATGCAAAACTTTTCAAAGGAAAAGTTAAAATTTGTCAGCAAAGGGCATTATTTAGCAAATGGCCCATTCCAGGATGCAAGAGAGGATTCTCAACACCTTCAAAAGACACAATGCAACTTAGAAAAAACTACTTCCAGATGGAAGATTGTTCTTTTTACCAGCTTTATTTAGACAAAATAATTGATATATAACATTGTGTATATTTAATAAGGTATACAATGTGATGATTTGCTATCCTATACATTGTGAAATGATTATTGGTTAACACCTCCACGACCTCACAGTTACGTTTGTGTGCGTGTGTGGTGAGAACATTTCTGATCTCAAGTATATAATACAGTATTGTTAACTCTATGACCATACTGTACATTAGATCCCCAAAACTTACTCATCTTGTAACTGGAAGTTTGTACCTTTTAGACCAAAATCTCCCCATCTCCCCATCTCCCCAACTCGCAGTCCCTGGCAACCACCATATTACTTTGTTTCTCGGAGTTCAGGGTTTTTTAGTTGGAAGATTATTCTTAACTAAGTTTAATACCATTTCAATTCACATATTGCTAGCACTCTATGAGAAAATATTAATTTATTTTTTTAATTTTAAAACTGTCTAAATGAAACAAGTTTGTAATCAAGAACAAACCAAGAGCTCTATGTATAATGTATAGATAATGATTATCTTATAGATTTTAATTTATTAAAGACTGCTCATAGATTACATAAATATGTATATACGTTTATAGAATATTTGAAATTGAGATTTTTTTCCTCTTGGTTCCAAATATATTCATTTAATAAATTTACATGAAGCCCTGTTATACGGTCAGCAGTATACTGGGCACAGGGTTGCAAAGATGACTACGATACACAGTTGACCCTTGAACAACATGGGTTTGAACTGTGTAGCTCCATTTATATGCAGGTGTTTTTCAATAAATACATCCTACAGCCCTGCACATACTGCAGTTGGTGGGCTGAATCCATAGATGCATAAGTGCAAATAGAAAGGCCAATTGTACAGCTATATGTGGATTTTTGACTGTACAGAGGATCAGGGCCCCTGACCTCCCCACACCCACCCAGGCATGCTGTTCAAAGGTCAACTGTATAGTCAAATATGGGAGAGAGATGGGTACTTCTTTCAAAAGTGGGCTGTTTGAGGATGATGGTTAAAAAAAAAAACGATGATTAAAAAGAAGGATGATTAAACTCTCCAGCTGATGGAGAAGGTGCAGTAGAAGAATGGAGTGGTGGTGGAAACAAAGGGGAGGCAGTCAAAAAAAGTCCATGATCACTCTTTAATTATAACATATATCTGGCTTGAAATGGGAGGAGGAATTGTATAGGCAGGAGCCAGGCGAGTGATCCATTCTTGCTGAAAATATTCCCAGATAATGATTATAGTTATTTCCCTGGTACTCCGTGGCTGTATTTGATTTACTTCCCCAAAACATAAGAGCAACATTAGACGGGTTTCTTCCACGGAACTTGCTTTACTGAGTTTGACAATACTTGTGAATTTTTCACTGTAATTTCCTCCCCCCCAGCTTTTCTTAACATAGTATTTATCTGCAAGTAACTGCAAGGTGTAATCATCTTGATTCAAGCCATGATAACCTCAGATTTCCTGGCCTTTTATCTCTTTCCTATTACGTTGGAAGTGACCGGAAATATCGGTGACTCTAAAGCCAACATGTATGAAGATGGTTGTTGGACAGGCTCTTCCTGCCAGGTCTAAATTCTATTTCCTGTTGCTGGCCTGAAACATGACTCTTGCTCTGTTTCCTCTTGCGGTATTTCCCAAGACAACTGAGTCAGGATACCAAGTTGCTTTTAGAGAAAACTGCATGAGACCATCTACAACGGGAATTTCATATTAGAAACAAAGAGAATCTATCTGCAGTCAGAAGCCCATTTAGCTTAGGAGGAGGCAAGGGTAAAACCAACGCCACTGGCTGAAAGTCCCAAGCCCACAATTCTCTCCTATATTCACACTTTCCTATTATGCACTTGGAGACATGCCCATGCCCTGATGAACAACTGCATTCTGCATTTTGCATTCTGCTTTGTTTGTGGAGACCTGGAGAGATTTGTGGACACTGGGATAAATTATGCAAGGTGATGTGACTATTCTTTACTGTTCTGGGTGATGAGAGCTGGAAACCCGTGGACATCTAGAGAAATTATTTTCAGAAAATGAGCAGTGGTGGCAGATCATGTGATGAACTCCAGAACAGAAATAAATTATGGTCTGAAACAGCTTGGACATTCATTATTTCTGATGGAGCTGGGCCCTCATTTGGGTTTGGAGACTCTAGTGATGTATGTATCTCAAGCAGAAAATTCCTCAACTCTGTGTTACAAAATGAACTCATGAGCTGAAGGTAAGGTGTGAGCCACTGACCATCCTAAATTTGAGAGAAGTTGTTTGCCTTGCTGTCTCCATATTTACAATGCATTCCAGAAGGGTCCTGAGAATTAACCCCTTCGTCAGTACATTAAGTCGCAGGAAACTGTTTTAGACTGGGTTACCAGAATTTGGAAGTCCTTCCTCTAAATTCATGAAGCCAGTTAGACACAGAAATTTCTCACAAGGGTAATTTGAAAGGCTTTTTAATAGGAACAACAGATCTTATGTTTCATTGGATAAAGCCATTAAGATTTGAACATTTCACTTGGGGCCACTGTCCATGTATAATGAACCAACTGGAAGATGTCCTGTCTTGATTACATGAGGAAAGTCTAGGTAATCTTCCAATGTTGACTTTGCATGAATCATGGCTTCCATCTCAGAATAAGCTATTCAAAAACCAAAATGGAAAGTTTCCGTTTGCTGGCATAAAATAACACTCCTTTCTTCCATCCTTTCCTGATAACAACTATCTCAGGAAAGGAAGCACACTTTTTTCCCATCAATTTGGATCTCAGCTCTGGCCTCACGCCCTTTGGGTCTGGTTATGTTCAGGAACATCTGGGAATGTGTTCAGTGGCAGGTGTAATCACTTGCACTTTTATACCTCTGAGCATCAATCTTCTGAATCCTTGGTCCAAGGTTGTGGCACGGCAGAATATGACAATAAAGGTCACCTAGCTGTGGGTGTGCGTGTCTCATCCTTGTGTCAGGAGACTCAGAGATGCTAATTCTGACTCAAGAACTTAAGCTTTAGGAAACTTAGCTTTTTCCACTGTTCTGCCAGAGCTGCTATCCTGACATATTTTAAAGCAGTGCCTGCTCAGCAGAAGGACCACTGCTGGCACACACTGCTGTCTCTAGCAGGCAAAGCACGATGCTCTCTGCCTGCGGCATCTGTGCAGCTTGGGACCCTTGGCCTGACTGCCTCCCCTGGAGATCCCAGCCCCTCCAACTCAAGCATGTACCTTATAAGGTTTTCCAGGGGAGCCAAAAACAGTAAATAAGCAAATCTTCTGCTGGGGCTGAGTTAACTGACCCCCTTTATAAAGAAATAGATACAGGCCTTGTACAGAAAACCACACTCTGAGCTGGCCTGCTGACCCAGGCACACCGGGTCGCCGGAAGCATCTCCCCCTGACTTACTGGTGAGTGCAGATGACCTGGGATGGCTTGAGGCTGGCTTATTAGTCAGCCCTACTGTGACCCCCCCCCCCCACCGAGATCACTGATAACAAATGCTCAAGTACCCAGGTGGTACCCACAGCAGTTTGCCCTCAACAGCCAATGACTCAGCTGACTGGTAGCATTCCCTGTCTACGCCTATAGCAATGGGCTTAGGGCGCAGCAAAAACAACCAGGAGCATGCACACGAGAGTGGGGAAGAGCTTTGGATCCAGGTGTATAGGATTCGGGCTTTGACTATAGAATTTACCATCCGAGTAACCTACCGCAAGTTACTTTAAACTTCCTAATTCTTGATTTTTCTCATCCATCTATTCACTTGTTGTTGTGGCAAACGCATACTGAGCAACTACTTAGTGTGAGAGGGGCCAGGAAGCAATGAACAAAGTTGCAGGAAGACTGCAGTCTAGTTGGGGGAGACAACGAACAAAATAAATCAGCAAAACAAAGTAATGTCAGAGCAAAGGGGCCTTGGAATAAAGCAGCACCTACTTCTTAGAACTGTTGTGCAGATTAAATGAAATAATATCTGGCCCTAACCACATTCTAATATTGCAACTGACACCATTATCAGGAAGGTACTAATAGGAAACAGAAATTATTTCTGCTTGGAGTCCATCCTCTCTGACAAGTTTATAATCTACCACGTTGGGGAAAGCAGGAGTGCAAAGGGATGGAACAGAGATGACACAAAATGTGACCTGCAGGGGATCACTGCTCTGTCCCAAGCCTCCCACAACCTTCTCCTTTCTCCTTCCATAAATCTAAAGACTCAGGTCCTCTCAAGACCCGCCATGACCCACCCAGAGCAAGACAAAGGGTCCTCTTCTCCAGTGCTGACTGCCAAGTAGAATGTAGTCTCTTCCTGACTCCTCTTATGATATGATGCAAAACAAGTTTTGAGCCCTTTTTACTTAATAACTTTTTTCTGCTATCTCCACAGGAAAGCAATCATTTAACCATAATTATAAAAATTATAAATGTGGGGAATTACAAAGCCTTCAGCAGCCCTGTCCATGGTCTGTGTTCCTGACTTCAGAGGTGCTCAGAGACCAAACATCCTCCGTCCTACTCTCTCTTTCCTCCAGACCCTACCTTCAGTCTCCCATCCTTTTCTAGGTCCCTAAGACTTTGAAACTGTGGTCCGTGGCCCAGGAACACCAGCATCATCTGAGGACTGGTTAAAAATTCAGAAGCTCAGAACTTCTGAATGAAAATCTTCATTTTAACAAGACACTCAGGAGACTTGTATGCACATTAAAATTCAAGGAGCACTAGCTCCCTTCCTCTTTCAGAGTGAAGACAGGATAATAAGGGTTAAATAATAATAATGATAAAACAATAGCACTATTACTGTTACCACCAATAATACTAATAGGATGTGCTGACAGTATACTACTTGAAAGAACATGGTAAGGGCTTTCCACTCCTTAGACCTTTTAACTAATAACTATTCTAGTGCCCCGCTGTCTCAGTGAATTTCAGGATTTTTCTGTCTCAGGATGTCCCTTCGTTTCATGCTGAACATGGGAAGACTCAGCTTCGCGCATAAACTCATAGAAAATCCATGGATGCAGGATCCAGCAGGGCACAATGTCCACACAGACAGTAATGAGGGGAGCTGCTGTCGGAGTGGGCCAGACAAGCAGGCGGCCACGGGGAGACTCCCAAGGACCAGAGCTGAGGGCGCAGAGCCAAACAGGAAGGAGAACAGAGGAGGCTAAGCACCGGGAACAAGCAAAGGACGGCTAGTGAGGCCACCTGTCCCAGATCCACCACCCTCTTGAGTCCATCCCAAGAGAGCTCAGCCTTGGACCTGCAGGCAAAGGTAGTAACATAAAGAAACACACACTAACCTGATTCAAGGTATGTAGGCAGAGTCAAGGGAGGGCAGGAGATAGGTAGAGATGGGATGAGAGTCCAGGTCTTTGACTCCAAGTCCGTGACTCTCTCCTCTACTCTGACACTGCCTTATCTGTGTCTATACATTCTGCTGACCCTCAAATTGTAAGGACAAAAGTCCCAGGAATGGCAGGACACTGTAGTTGGGCAGATGGCTGGGCCACAACAAATGAAGCCAAGGCTGTGTGTTCAATCTCCATATGGACCAGGCCATAGTGGTCCACGTCCTCAGACAAGACCCCTTAGAGCTGTGTCACTGTCCTGCCAGGAGTGAGTGGGAAAGTGGCCACTGATGAATGCAGATGCCCCCCAGTACAGCACACATCGTACCCCTGAGGGCCGGCAGTATTATCAAGTAGGAAAGATCACTGTATTAGGTCACGTTCTCCTTGAAATCAGAATGAATAATCTAAGCAGGACCCAGTACGGTGATGAACACATCGTGGGAAAGAAGTGTTCGATCACTGAAGAAGAGACACAGAGTCATCTCTGGACTAACCTGGGGAAAGGGTTAACTTTACAATTCCTCAACCTAAGTCTGTTTTTACTCAGGCTTGTCCCACTGTTCAAAGAAAGAAAAATGAAGGCCAAATAGATAGGATCCTATCTCTCCTCCTTGGATGTGGGAGCTTTTTCCTTCTGCTGTTACAGCCCTAATCCCACAGACGTGAGTACGTCGTGCACATGTCTTAACCCCCTACTATTCTATAAGCTCATGACGGGAAAGCACGAGCTTGATCTTTCTTCTCTCTTGTGTGCAACACAATGCCGAGAACAAAACAGGACCCAGCAAGCAACTGTTTAATTGGAACTGACTTTGAATCCCAAGCCCTCTGACCAGCTTGAACCTAGAGGCCAGCTGTGATAAACTCCACTCTGGGCTACACCTGTTCTCAAGACACCGTCTTTGCAGGTCATTCATCTCTGCTCAGAGATATGAACAGGTTCTAGCAGCTCCCAGTATCAGAACTGATGCTGGGGGTCAAAGCCCAAGCTCATTTGCGCTGTCAATCATCATCTCATATGCTTAACCTGAACAGGATATTGATCCTGATTGCCTGGAAACGCACTTGAAAACGGCTAGGTGACATTTCTCAGGAAAGACAGATGCTTTCAAGTCAATTAGAAGCATCAGAGGATTTGGCGCACAGAGGAGGAACTCACCTGAAAGGAGCACCTCCTGAGAATGTGGATTAATTTGAGCCCCCCTTTACACACCGAATCCCCTAATAATCCCTGACATCTAAGAGATACGGCTGCTTGCCCCGTCACACATGCTGCCGTCAGAGTGCCATGGCTTTTTGCACCGGACCTATAGAACACAAAGTGGTTGTGACTGTCAGAAAGACAGATGCACAAAGTATTGACTCACTTGGAAAGCGAGTTAAGTACGTAAAGCCTCAGGTTTGAAAGATGGTTGCTTTGGCTTTATAAATAAAACAGAATCCCTTCTGGTTGCAAAGCACTCTGTACCTTTCAGACAACTTTCACCTCTTCTCTAATGACAATGGTGGCCACCCTGACCCTGTGAGAGAGCGTGGGCCATTAATTACATTCAGGTGAGAGATGAGGAAACCGGGCTCCCAAAAGATAGGCTGACTTGACCAAATTCACACAAGTGGCTCCTGTCCGACTTTTAACTACAATCAGATTATGCCAGGGGTCTTTCCATTCAATCTCACAGGCTGTACCCTTGCGGGGGGGCCTTAAGAAAAGATACACCACGGGATGTTAGTTCTGTGCCTTAGAGTTAAACAAGTGGTTGGGAGGGTTCATTCACTGGGTCTGTCTGCAGCTGCAGCATCAGACTTAACAGTCAGGGAGACGGGAGAAAAGCAGGGGAGCTGCCTGGAACCTGGACTCCCAAAGACAGGTCAAACCCCCACGGGCAGGTTCTCCATGTACAGCCTGAAGCTTATACAACTGAGGAATGGCTCTTTCAGGAAAGAAAACAAAATGACAAATTCAAAGTAAGTGTAAAATTCAGTGTTTTAGAATGAGAAAGTAAATCACCATAAATTACCTCTTTTAAAGAGCTGACAAATATCACAAACACCAATTTTTTTAATTTTTAAAAATAACCTCGTACTTTTATTAACTACCTGACAAATCTCCGAACTGCTTCCTTTCCCATACATTATTAAATGCATAATCACTTCCTCCTATGGCAGTTGTAACAGTTACTATAGAGAGAATAGAAACATAATTTAGTCACTCCTCTGTATAATTGATGAGCACTTGTTTTCCATTATTGATAATTTAGAGAAGTTTCTTTCAGCTTCAGAACTTGTAATTAGCAATGACATGTAAATTTTTAGGACTGTCGACAAATCCAGGAAAATTCCTGTCAAGTTTCTCTCAGATGTGAGCTGTAAGATTTAAGAGAATTTTGCATAGGCAAGCGTCTAACTCTGTCCATCTCAAATCTTGTTTCTCCTCTTCTGACCACGTCCATCCCATGCCAGGCACGTCTTCATATCCGGGTACAACCTCCAGCCCTACAACTTTGGAAGCTGGTGAGACGGCACAGCAGGTGGTAGAAGCATTCCTGGAAGCCATTCCCACGCTGGGGCAGCTGGCACTAACTTAATATGCATGCGAGTGTCACATATTAACGCTGTATTAACATACCCACTAAACCCAAACTGAATGTCTCACCTCAGCTTCTCCTTAGCTGGATTCTAAAATGCCCAGGGACATTCCATGTCCCAACACAAGGGGAAGTTAGCATGGAACTTGGAATTGAAAAAGAGTGATCTTAATCAATTGCCATTTAAAAAAAAAAATTACTAGCCAGAATGTGCAATCATTGGACTATATTACTAGGGTCCTTCTCAATGCCATGGAGGGGGCCTCTGTCTGTGAGGAGCTCTGCAGAGGTTCCTTTTGCCCATCAGCGGTTTTGCCCATTAATAATCAGAGGTCGCCAATCATTTCTACTCCTTTAAGAGGACAGAGGATTGACTTGGATTAGAGATGAATTCACAGGGACTAAACATGGGTTCTCTGATCCTGATCCACAATGTCTGGATCTGCCACATCCATCCTCAGTACAAGATGTGGGATAAGGGGGAGGGGTATAGCTCAGTGATAGCGCACATGCTTAGCATGCATGAGGTCCATGGTTCCATCCCCAGTGCCTCCATTTAAAAAAAAAAAAAAAAAGATGTGGGATAGAATACCCCATCTATTGAATACCACGTGAGATAGAGAAATCACTTTGAGGTCCTCAGAGAATAAACAAGTACACCCACGTCAAACCGAAGAAATACAAAAAGGTAGTTGTGCCTGCTATCCAGCCTGCTTCACTGTGGTACTGACAGGCTGCTCAGTGAGCCCCGCCACACCCTGGCTTCCATGTCCCTCCACCGTCCAGACCTTAATGCAGATCTGGACAGGAGCTCTCTCCTCCCCACCACCAGACCAGGCCACCACACCTCGCTTCACTCGCCTACAGCCCTGGTCAACTAACTGCTGCCACTCACTGCTGCTTTAAGGGTCTTAACAAAACTGGCTTAATCCTCCTGGCATGGAATCCAGCTACAGCAGGGCAGGCTTTACGGAGTGTGTAATCCCAGGATTCGGTGCCACCGCTACTTGGCTCCAGCGTCCGCAGCGGGCCGTGCGCCACCCCCGGCGCCCCGCTCCCTGCTGCGCCCTCTGCAGCACCGCTCACCACTGCCTTTCCGCTGGGACTGAGCTTTGCGTGATTCTGCGGAGCTGAAGGAAGGCGTAAGGGGGACTAAAACGGGAAGGAAAGACAGATGTAGAAAAGACCGAGGGAGGGATGGGGAAAAGAGAAGGAAAAGTTAGAGAAAACAGTATCAAATCCTTAAGGAAATCAGATGGAGATATTCTTTTAACTCAGCTAAAGGACAGAGCGAGCTTGTATTTTTAAGCCTGCAGGCTGTTGGCAAGGAAAATAAACCTCCTAACAGACCCTGAATCCAGTGACAGCAAGGAGGAACGGATGGGCAAGTGAGGACAGGGGAGCGGGGGGAGGTGGGGGAGGTGACTGGTTTTCCCTACAGGACACTAGGAGAGGAAGCCTTTGAATGCAGAGTGTTGTTTTACTCTGCAATCACCAACAGACTTCCGTCACTGACTGTTCCACATAGGTTTAGCATCAGTGCCTTCCACCAGCATTTACATCAACGCACAAATCAAATGGATGATTCCTGAATGTGTTTTCAGCCTAGAGAGGTCACGTGGGAACTTCACGGCATGTCAGACCCGGAAGGTTAGTTACTGTCGTCACCAGTATCACAATCATCAACGTCGCGCTCATCATTACTTTAGATGGGAAAACTCTTCAGTCTGTATTTCCAAATTCCCTTCCCACCCTGAGACTTCTGCAGTAACAGACCCCATGGCACAGCAGCACAGAAATCCCTCTCGTGTAGCTCTCTCCCCTCCACCCCTTAAAAGTTCTTTAATGTAATTGTGCGCATTCTGGTATACAGCCAGATAGCGTGGAGTTCCGGGTAGGAAACAGAAGAAAAGGTCAAAAAAGGAAAGATCAAGGAAGCAGCAACAAAATTTAAACTTGGAATGGCCCCAAAAGTGCCAGCACTGTTTATCTAGGTGCTCAAAAACCATATGCAGATCACATGCAAATGAGCCCGTGGCCCTCTTAACTAATTCGATACACCTGGATGTGGCTCTGAGGAAAAGCCTAATGGAGCCACCTGCTAGGAGCGCAGGAGGAATAGCCCCCTGGTGGTGTTTCACCCCTTCTGTCTCTGCTGCCAGTTCTGACTAGGGGAAGCGATGAGCTGGTGCAGAGCAGTAACTAAGAGTTGGGGGAAAGAATAGTAACCACGGGATTTCATTCAAGCCGTCATTATTTCGTACTGAGAAATTACGAGGAGGCACAGACCTACCCATCCAACCTCAAAATGCAGAACACACTACCCATCCTATGGCAAGGGACTTGGGGCAAATTAGTCAGAGGTACCAGTGTTTCCAGGCGCTATGTTTTGTGGTGGGATAAGGAGGGACTCAGTTTCTGCTGCCCAGGATAGGCGAAGGGAGTGTCGGCCTGTGTCTCCCAGCCAGTTGCCAGCTGTCAGCAGGGGGTTGGGGGTCAACAGTTGGACCAAGCTGGCTTCTTGTTTGGAACGTTCTCTGATCTTGGACTGAGCAACAGGACTGTGATGTTCCTTCACTGCAGTAAGAGAAAGCAAATTACATGCCCTCCTTAATCTGTCTGCCCCTCACCAGAGGGGCTGCAATCAGGGTCTGTGACGCTGGCTTCCCAGCTGGGCCCTTTCCTTGAAGTCTCCCGCCCACCTGGTTCCCGCAGAGAAGTTGGTATATTAGGCTTAGGGTGATTCAGGACAAGACAGTCTCAAATTTCCCAAAGATTCAAGTGCAGATGGGGATTAGAAGGAAGAAAATGTGTACAGTAGAGGAGACACTTGATGGGTAGCTAGAGTAGGGCTTCGCAATGCAAATATATTTATTCATGCAGCCAACACAACTTCCCACATGCATGGTGCAGGTAACGGATGGGGGCCACTTCCCAGAATGGAAAATGGGAAAACATACTTGAGTGTGCCCAGCCACGCACTACCTTCAAGTGCCCAGGCAGCAGTCTTAAGGGGATTCAGCCCTAGAGGATTCACAGGGCTCTCTTCTTTGTTCCAACTGGTATCAGTCAGGGTTCAGCCAAAGTAGCAGAAACACCATGAGAGCTGATTGATAGACAAGCAGGCAGACTGACAGATTTACTACAAGGACTTGACTTTACGCAGTTGTGAACCCTGGTTAAGCAGGTTTCTTTTGAACATCTACAGCTGCTGTTGGAGCTTGTTGATCACAGGGCAGACAGGCAGGAATGTGGGGGAAAGCAAGAAGCAGGAACCCACAAGATGGACTGAAATGCATGTCAGTTCTTGCCTCTGGCCTTGGAGGCATGAATGTCCTGCAGAAGCCAGGGCCCTTTATCAAGGAGCCAAAGAGCATCCTAGTTACTACTTCACGCTGACGAGGTGAGTCAGCTTATCGGCGACAACGTATGTGAGCTACAAATGGCTGTGCCTTCACTTTCGCCCTCCACCTCCCGCACAAGGCTCTCTTGTGACCCGCCCTAGCAGGAAACATACAGGAAAGGGAAGTTGGAAACTGTGGCTCCACCTACACAAGCACACACATCACGAAGCCACCACGCTCTCTAAAGCCTCTCTCTTGGCAACAGTGGATCGGGCCCTGGCTGGGCTCAGCCACTCAGCAGGCTGACTTCCAGGGAACCACAGGCAGGAGCTCGAGGCCTGCAGCACTGGCCCACGACAGGGCTGGAGGAAGGACACAGAAGCACAGCTGAGTCAAAGTCTGCAGAGTCACCCAAACGCGCCAAGGGCCAGTGATGGAGAGTGAGGCCTGGCCTGACGCAGCCTCTGCTCTTCCGCCACAGCCCCACTTGGGCCAGGGGCGTGACCACACACTGCCATCTCTCCACACTCACTGCCAGATGATGCCGCGGTGGGGACTTGTTCATCACTCAGCACTGACGGCTGCAGAAGGGGGCTTCAGCACTGCCAGAGGAAGCAGACAGGAAGGCTCTCCTTGTCTTCAATTTTCACTTTGACAATGAGTTTCCTTGCAGGGACTCACAATTAGCTGGGTTCTACTGGTGCTACCGTGAAAATGAAGGAAAATTGCCCGGGGTTTGGGAAAAAAAAAAAAAAAAAGGAGTTAGATGCTATGGCTCCATGTTGGCATGCACAGAGATTATTGAACTCCTTATTAACTGAACTGGGGCTTAGCCAGGACCCCAGGCAGGTGGTCTGGGACTGAGCATGTGTGTGATTCACACAGGATAAGCGCATCCAAAAGGTGACAGCGATGGTTGAGGGGGAAGGGTGGCTAATTCCCGACATGCCTCTCAGTGAGGCAGGCCTTGGAAATGCCTCCTTCCCCCGAGAGCCCCGAGAGAAAGTCAGCTCTTCAATCCTAGAGAGGCTTGCTTCAGCACAACAGACACGCGCCCCGGCGCTGATGCTCAATCTAACTTACCAGATGGCATTGAAAAGTCACAGCTTCCGTTTTTCTTACGCTGACAAGGTTTCAGAAGGGTAGAAACGAAACACTTCCTCCAAGTTAAATAGTGTCTGTTCTGGCACCGTGGAGGACTCACTTCAGCCCAAGTGCACAGAGGCTTGCACATGCCTGTGCGCACGTGTCTGCGTGAACAGGAGGTGGGGTAGGGATGGGAGATGGTGTGATGCCTAAAGCTCTGCACTCCTTGGCTGCCCTTGCAACCTCTAATGCTAAAAATAAATAACTTAGGTTAGAGAACAGTCACAATAGGCATCTGGTAAAAGGAAATAAAGTGTTCAAGGACCTAACTGAAAATCAGTCTTCACAGCCCAGAATACCAACAGCATCATTCTTCATCAGGGGCTTTAAGAAAGTCAAGCAGCCAGGACAGAGATGGCCCCAGGTTGGAGCTCTGTTCTCACTGATGTGGTACCTTCTATTAGCAAGCCAGTTTACACTGTCATAAATTATGAGTTGCTCCGCAAAGCATCCCAAGGGAAATGGTCAAGATCATCGGGGAGGCTAGGGCAAAAAGTGAGTGGAGACTAGGAGAAGCTTAGAAATTGCTGGACTGGGGCAGAGTAGGCAGCGGGAAGTTCAGAAGGCAGAGCTGGCTTAGTTCCACCTCTGCCACCTCCGGTCAATGATCAGGGCAGATCCTCAGCCTCAGTTCCCTCACCAGTAATACAATGATAGCAACGCCTATATCAGAGACTTTTCCCCCAGTAAATAAGAGATGAGGTATGCACAAAACTTGATACCTGACAAAGAAAAGACAAAGCTAATATCTGAGATGTTCAATTATTAATAATAGCTACCATTTATGATATTCATTAGTTATCTGATCCTTCAAATGCTCTATTTTATACATGAGGAAATTGAATCTCAAGAGGTTAAAAATATTATCCAAAGTCTCACTGGTAAACAGAATGGCTGAAACTTTAACTCAGGCTTCTGGCTTCCAGGCTGCTGACTTCAAAGCCTACCTGTGGATCTTCATTCCGTTCTGCCTGCCTTTCAATGCCATGATTGGCCAGTCAGCCAAAAGCAGGTATCTCCCCACTCACGCTTCTAGGTTTTCTCAGATCTGAGGTGTTACAGAAATATAAGTAGAGTAAATTCAATATTCACATCACAGAGTTTTGGAAGCTGCATCTCTTTTGCAGCTAACGTGAGCTTGGATTTCAAAACTTTTGCCTGCTCTGACCTGCTCTTTAACCTTCAGCTCTGGACCTTATATGCACCTCTTGGAAGAACAAGTTCTTAATTCTTTCCCTGGCTATCTAGGACCTCTCCAAGACTTTCTTCTAGGGCCAGTCTCTAGTAATAGTGGCCCCTTAGTTCTGAGACGTAACTTTGCCTCTTAGGGTATCCTGTTTCTTCTAGGTAAATGCATTCTAGGTCCTGCATTCTCTGTGCCTAGCTTAGCACAAGCACCAGAGCCTTTGCACCTGAGCTGGTCACAGTAGAAGAAATAGTATTCCTTCTTCTCAATAATCGATGTGGACTGGGGGGTACAGCGTGTGTCAAGCACCAGGCTTGAGCCACCGTGAGGAAAGCTGATCTTGCCTTGGTCAGAACAGAAGGAGGATGTAGCCAAATTCTGGCATCATTAAACTGGTCAACCAGCTGCAAGACATTACCAGCTGCTGTGTTAATCATTAATGAGGCAGACAGTGCCTGTTGCCTGCGTAGTGAACCAAACATTATGACTTGGTTTTCATTTCATTTAAAATTAACTCACTGGATGAAGGATCAGCCTCCAGCTTGTGAGAGACAGAGCTGCTGGCACAAAGTGGGGACTGGCAGGCCAGAAGCACAAAAGGAACATAAAGTCCCTCACTGATATGATCCAACTGTTTGTATGCAGGCAGTGTCTTTTAATTCAATTCGATCTCAGCTCCTCAAAGCTGCCACTCAAAATATTTCTGTAATTCCAGGCAGAACCTCCACGTGTCACAGCTCCCTCCTGCCATGGCGTAGGCTGATGCCTCTCCAAATTACTTTTACTATGTCTTTAAATATAGGCAAAGTTACAGTGCAGTCCTACTCTTTATTTTCAGATTGTAATCTTCCTATTCAAGGAAAGCAAAGATAATTTTTTAAACTTTTCTTATTATGTTTAAATACACAGAGGTAGAGAAAATCAATGAACCCACTATTCGCCTTCAACAATCATGGACGTTCTACCAATCTTGTTTCATCTACCTCCCCAAAGTTGCTGGGTTTTGTTTCTCCTGGAATATTTTAAAGCAAAACCAAGATATCCTATTCTATTGAAAAATTATTTACAAAGGATCTCTAATAAGAACATTACCTATCTATGCATATGTAACCACTTATGGCATTATTAAGCCTAACAGAAATTAACAAGTGTTTATTATTACCATCAAATAATAAGAGCATATTCAAATTTCCCTGATTGTCACAGAGATGTCAGCTTATAACTGATTCTTCTATGGAGGATCCAAACAAGGTCCACACCTCCTTGCATTTGGTTGTTAGGTTTTACTTTATAATACTCCTTCCTTCCTTTCTTCATTCCTCATCCTTTTTCCCCAGAACAATTAGTAAAACTGGGTCATCTGTTCTCTAAATTGTCCTATATTCTGAATTTGGCTGACTGCTTCCTCATAGTGTTATTGAATGTGTCCTTCTAGCCTCCACATCTCGTATAAACAAGAGGTCTGAGCACTCTCAAAGTCATTCTACGAAGCCAACATCTCCCTGATACCAAAACCAGAAAAAGACACTACCAAAAAAAAAGAGAATTACAGCAATATCTTTGATGAATATAGATGCAAAACTTCTCAACAAAATGTTAGCAAACCAAATCCAACAACACATAGAAAAGATCACACAACATAAGCAAGTTGGATTCATCCCAGGATCACAAGGATGGTTCAATATTTGTAAATCAATCACCGTGATACACCACATCTACAAAAGACAAGACAAAAACCACATGATCATCTCAATAGATGCATAAAAAGCATTTGACAAACTTCAGCATCCACTTATGATAAAAACTCCTACCAAAGTGCATATGGAGGAAACATATCCCAACATAATACAAGATATTTATGACAAACCCACAGCCAACATAATGTTCAATGGTGAAAAGCTGAAAGCCTTCCCATTAAAATCTGGAACAAGACAAGGCTATCTACCCACTGTCACCACTTCTGTTCAACATAGTGTTAGAAATCTTAGCCACAGCCATTAGAAAAGAAAAAAATTAAAGGGATATAAATTGGAAGAAAAGAAGTAAAACTGTCATTATATGTAGATGACATATTATATACAGAAAACCTCCACACAAAAACTACAAGAACTGATAAACCAATTCAGCAAGGTACCAGGACACCAGACAAACATGCAGAAATCTGCTGCATTTCTTCACACTAACAATGAAATATCAGAAAAGGAAAGTGAAAAAAAAAATTCCTTTTATTTATTTTTTTTTTAATTGATGTACAGTCAGTTACAATATGTCAATTTCTGGTGTACCTCACAATGTCCCAGTCATGCATATACATACATACATTCAAAAACAATTCCCTTTAAAATTGCCCCAAAAAAAAAATACCTAGGAATAAACCTGACCAAGGAGGCGAAAGACATATATGCTGAGAACTATAAAACACTGATAAATGAAACTGAAGATGATTCAAACTGATGGAAAGATAACCCACACTCTTGGATTGGAAGGATTAATATTGTTAAAATGGCCATACTACCCAATGCAATCTACAGGTTTAATACAATCCCTGTCAAATTACCCAGGACATTTTTCACAGAACTAGTACAAATAACCCTGAAATTTATATGGAACCATAAAAGACCCAGAATTGCTCAGTTTGTTCTTGTTGCTTAGGTGGTCAATTAAAAAAGAAGCTTCATTTATGCTGTTTGCAGTGGCCAGGATGTGGAGATGACCCAGGTGTCCATTGGCAGACCACTATATATCTCTATATATAGATATATATGTATATGCAGTGGACTACTACTCAGCCATAAAAAAGAATAATGCCATTTGCAGCAACATGGATGGAACTGGAGAATGTCATTTTAACTGAAGTAAGCCAGAAAGAGAAAGAAAAATGCCATATGATATCACTTATATGTGGAATCTCAAAAAAAAAAGGACACAAATGAACTACTTATCATTTATAACTCAAATGATCGATTTCTTGAGTGTGTGCAAGCACACCTGACTGTCCTTTATGACTGGATTACTGCGTTCTGCTGATTCTTATTTTGGGGTTGGCCCTTTATCCTTTGATAACTGTTTAGCTTTTTTTAAAGCTAAGGCTCTAAACTGTTCTTAGAAACAATGAACAGTACATATATGTAACTTTTTCAAATGCACAGTATATTATATTTACATGCAATATATAGTATATGTGCAGTCAAATTATATCCATTTTACCTAATAAAACTGAAAAATGAAGAAAAGGAAGCTGCATCAAGAAGCGATGATATTTTCAGACTTACTGTTGACTTCGTGAGTTTCAGTTTTGAAAACTGAGCTTCTCCATGGGTAAGACAGCTGCCGCCTACTACTCAAAGGCTGTAAGGATTTCATAGTAAACAACAGTACAATATTTAAAAATGGGGAAGGGGTGAAATGCCCATTTTGATTTAGATCAAACCCACCTACCTGTTTGCTCCATCTCCCTCACTCATGATACTCATGGCTCTATATTCTCTCAGTAATTTATCTCCTCAAAAGTGTCATCCTCTTTAGCCTCTGAACATACTGCTCACTTTGCCAGGAACACTCACTTCCTCTTCCCTCTTTTTGCCTTGCTAACTCTTAGTTTGTATATTCTTTCTTCCAGGAAACCTTCCCTGATCCCCACCCTTCCATTAAGTGCTTCCCCATCAGGGCATTTATCATTTTCTGTTATAATTGTATACTTACATTCCTCACTGGCAACAAGGTCTCTGAGAGCAGAAACTAAACATGCCTTAGGAATTGCTACATCACAGCATAGAACCATCTGTATATAGTCAATCTGCATACAGTGGGCAAATATGAAGCATTTATTCATAAGTAAATAAATGAATGGATAATTCACCCTGAATTTTCTATTTCTTCATTTAAAAAATATTTATCATACACTTATTAGGTACATAGCATTACACTAGGTACTCCTGGAACAACAATGTATATTAATCTGTCTATAACATACAGTTCCCAGCCTCAAGAAACTTACATCTAGCTGGCAAGTACAGAAAAACACATAGGAAAAACTAAGTAACGTTCATATATTCAGTGAAAATAAGATTGAAATTATTTCTTTTCTATATGACAATCAGGAAAGGTAAGATCAACTATTTAAATGCTGCCAGTGTTGCTGACGGAACAAAGGACATAAAATATGAAAGTAAACCTTTAAGTTTGGCAGTCAGGAGGTTAACAGTAAACTTTGAGAGAGGAACTTCAGAACTTGGTGACAGAAGCAGCCAGATTGCAGGGCATGTGGAGTGAAATACTAGCGAGGACGCCCAGTCTGTGGGGGGAGCCCACATATTCAAGAAGGTTGGCAGGAAGAGAACAGAGAACCACTCTTTTGGAGGCAATAGTTCAAGCTGGTTTAAAGGCAGATGGGAAGGATCCCACAGAGAGGCAGAGTCTAAAACGCCCAGGTAACGCCAAACACCCGATACGACACCATCCTGAAAGGGGAGATAGGGACCAAAGCTACCTGCTGGGGCCAGGAGTGAGCCTAGGAAAGGGAGACACCTTCTCCAAGACGGGAGGAGAATGAAGGCTGGGACTTTGAGGAAGCAGGTGGATTTGGAGGAACTGCCAGATGGCTTCCAAACTCTCAGGAAAGTAAAAAGTTAAGACCATTTGCTGAGAAGGCAAGAGAACGGCCAATCTGGGAAACTTGAGAGTGGAGGTGGTTTAGAAGAGCTAATATGCAGAAGTGTTCTCTCTTGCAGCATGGTCTACGCCAGATGTCCTTCTAGTATTCAGCAAGCAGGGCAGATACGCGAGGGACACCTGACATAAAACTTTCCACTGTCATGGGGTCAGCTTCTTCCAGACAGGCTGACACGGAACACTTACAGGGAAGGCAAAGGCATACTCAAGTGCACCCTACGGTACAGGAGGGGAGAAACGAAGGGAAAAGAAACCCAGAGGAGTGTCGCATCACATTCCAAGATACATGAGATTGAAGAAAGAGATCATGTACCTAATCGAAAAGGTTAAGACCCAGCTTAGTAGTGAAGACGGGAACAGGGGCGCAGAAGCAAACCCAGTCATGAAGGTGGGTATCGGAGTCCTATCCAGCTCCGTTCAGGGAACTCGGCTGTTTCACAACATCCAAGGCTGTTTGGCTGTGTTCTTACCAAGCTGCCCACAGTTGCAGCCACTTCCATCCTAGAGCATTTTAAAGGTGTGCTTGGCCTTTGGCATCAACAAACGAGTAGGTGGCACCAGAAAAATGTGTCACAACCAGCAGGGCTCAATGTCAATGTCAAGACCCTAGCATAAGACACGTTTACAGGCCTACAAAGGATTTAAGCACTAAGGTATTACCAAAGCAGGACTGGCACGAAGGGAACCTGTCAAATGCTTTACACTAGAATTGAGATTCACTCTGATGGTGAGTTCTTGAGGGAAAGGTAGAGTAGGCCATTTATTAAAATCTGGGACTGAGAGGTAACTGGGGCTTAACAATACGACAAACATGAGACTCTCTTCTAACTAGTCACAAAGGTCAGGTTATGTTCATTTCTCTTACCACTATCAACACAAGTTCTAGAAACTCCAAAAGGACTGAACCAGAAGTGACAATGCAGAGGCTCAGGACATGGTGCAGGTGGGTTTTGGATACAGACTCTCGCGAGATCTGCTTGGCCAGGGTGAAGCCTCACAGACTCATGAACTAGGCCTAGAACCACAAAGCCAGGGGGCGTGGAAATAATCACCCCAAGAGGACACAGAAGTGAAGTCTACTGGTCAGAATTAGGTACACACCAAGTCTGAGAAGAGAAGTGTAGGAGATGACAGTAAGAGGAAGGAAAATCAGTAAATTTTAAAATCGAAAGAGTGAGAGGAAATTGAAAGGGCGGTAAACGCATTTACATGCTCAAGAATCTGAAATGCAGGAGCAGGCTTGCAAGCCTGTCTCAGAGGAGTGAACTGGGGAAATATGCCTGCCCAGCACCCAGACATAAAGCTGTGTGTCACATGGGGTACTTGTGGCTGACTATCCATGAAGCATTCTCCACCCCCAATTTTTAAGACCTGTGCTGAGCCATAAAACCAGGCAGCCTCCACAGGAGTATATAGTGTAGGGATCAAAAAGACATAAAGGATTCAGCACAAGGAAGCTTCTTAGGTGAGATCAGGTGGTATATTAGCGGACCTGGGCTGTATTCTGAGAAACTTTCTGACCTTGTGAAATTGGGATTGGAAAATGACAGTATGGTAGGGGGCGACCAGAGTTAACAATGGAAATGTGCAGTGGACAAATGTAATTTCTTGCTGTCAAGCATCCATTCTCTTTCACTGTGAGCACATAGCCTCCCACCAGTGTGTATGTGATCTTGAGCACGGATGGCTCACAGTGCCTTCCACTAACACCTAGTACAGAAGCTGAAAGGAGCCAGATCCTGGTTCCTCCCCTTCTCTGCCATCCCGAAAGTGGGCGCTGGGCCCTATGCTCAGCCAGTCAGACTCCATAACTCTGAACCTGAACACATAAGGTGGGGACTGGTGGAAGCTGTGGTGGGGGTGATATAATCCTTGGTTACTTCTAATTTTCTAAGCCTGGTCCTGATCTCATCAATTCTCTGAACACTTCACATCCTTCCAACGTATGTCCTTCCTGCTTCAAATTCTCAGAGACAGTTTCTATCACTTGCAATCAAAATCCCTGACTGAAACATAGTGTGGAAGATAGTCAGAAGGATGAGAGCAGATCTGATTGTCAGTAAGGGCAATACGGATGCAAATGACCTTGAAACAGAGATTAGACTACAAGTCAAGAAGACAGAGAAAGACATTACTGGTTTAGGTGAAACCAAGGATCCAAAAGTAAGAATGTTGTTGGCATCAATGGGTTTCGGAGAGAGTGAGACCACACACAAGTCAGTGGTGGCTTTGGAAAGAATGAGGGGCTGGGAACACACAGAGCTTGCCGTCTAGCAAAGAAAAGAAAATTACATTAACAATCACCATAAAACATGGTAAACGTCATCATTAAGAATACGAGTTCCGGAGTAAATGTATCTACATTCAGATCTCACCCTTATGAACTATATGAATTCTCTGCACCTAAGTTTATTTGTAAAATGGGGTAATGATACACGCATGGAAAAACAACTCAAATAGTGCAGAAAACCTGGTATGTACTAAAAAAAAAAAAAATGTTCCTTCTTTGTACAGGAAATGTAGGGTATTCTATGAAAGCACAAAGCCATTCACTCAACCCAGTCTTGGAACAGGGTCAGAAGTCAGTGGTAACAAAAAAGTGGTATTTAAACTAAGAAAGGTAAGTAATAACAATCATAGTTGTAATTACTAACATTTATTGAGCTCTTCCCATATGCCTGGAACACTATCTCCTTTACTCCTCACAAGAGTTCTAGGAGACAGGCACCGTTATCCCCTCTATTTTGTGGATAAAAGAAACTGCTGTTCAGAAAAGTTAAGTGCCTAGACTGAAATCACTAAACTAACTAAGCAATGGGGAAACACAAGGCAAATGGATGAGCATATTTGAATCCACTCAAACTTCTGATCTGCAGTTATGTGAAATCCCTCATTGCCTAGACCCTGCCTTCGCCCTACGGATTGGAGGTATTTCTCTGCCCATAAATATCTCAGTTTTATAACACAAAATGTTCAGAGGACACAATTCCCTAGATGAAATTTTATTTTCCATCCCACTTTCAAGAGCATGTATTTTTCATAACTGAAGAGTAATTGATGTGGTTATTGATCATGATAAAATTAACATATTTTCTTAATTAGATTCATGTCAGAGAACCTCTCAAAGCTGGCTCTCGGTTTATTCCTGCTTCTGATGAAAGCGAGGGGAAAAAACATGCTAAATGCCCTCCCTTCTGTTCAAAGAGAGGCCACATTTGTCCTACACACTCATCAAAGAAATGTGTTACCATCTTGCCCAATATGAGCCCTTGACTTCATTACTAAAATATGGTGTCTGCTGAGGTGGGTGACTGGGGCAGCTGTTCAACATACGCCTGGCAACACTCAGCAGTCCTGCTCGTCTAGGAAGTGAGGAATGCTCTAACCCTTCGAAGCTGAAAGGGAAATTGTAAGTAAGCATAAAGTAATTACCCACTTGGAGCCTGTCAGGCCATGTTCAATGCAACTGAAAGCTTTTGTCCTTGATGCCAACCTTCCCCGGCTCAGGGAGGTCAGAGAACTTGGAATGTTTTCACCACTCTGCGCTGCAGAGACCTGATCTGCTTTGAAGATCTGTCTGAAATACGCTCAGGTCGCTGAGGGGAGGGATTACCACCTTCCCAGCCAAATAACATCCTGTCCCCTGAGAGTTAATATCATTTCAAATACTCTTTGGTTCATGTTAAATATTGCTGCTTTCTCTCTGTAGTGGTGTACACAGTGCCTTCCATAGATAGCATCCTTTTGAACAGCACAACCACCATGTGATGAAAATAGGACATGTATTCTTACTCCCCATTTACAGGCAAGGAAACTTGAGGATAGAGAGGGTAGTTGACTGACTGAGGATGCAGTCATGGTCTTCTGAGCCTTGTCTTCTGGGCAGCTGGTGTCCTTTCTTCTTTACCTGACTTTACTTCTATGATTCCCAACTATAATGATTAATTTTATGTGTCAGTCTGATTGGACCAAGGGGTACCCAAATTAAACAGGATGAGGTTAGCATTTGGATTGGTGGACTCAGTAAAGTCCACTGCCTTTGCCAATGAGGGTGGACATTATCCAATCGATTCAGGACTTGAATAAAAGAAAAAGATAAAGAAAGGAAGAATACAACCCTTTTGCCTCCTGTTTGCCTACTTGAGCTGAGACATCAGTCTTTTCCTGCCCCTGCACTGGAATTTACACTACTGACTCCTCCAGTTCCCAGGCTGTCAGACTTGCATTGGAACTAACCACCAACTTTCCTGAGTCTCTAGCTTGCAAATAGTAGATGGTGGGGCCTCTCAGCCTCCATGATCACATGAGCCAATTCCTCATAATAAACCTTTTCGTATAAATAAATACTTCTATTTCTTTGGAGAACACTGATAATACCACCAACCAACCCTCATTTGGAGACATCCAAGTTCTCTTTCAATTGCCTTAACGGTCTAGAAGAAACAGACTAAATTTTTTTTTTTCAAAATTAAAGTCACATAAAATAATTTTAAACATACACATTTAACCTACCAGATCTTACAAAGATGATAACCCCAGACCTGCTGACTCCTTCTTCAAAATCAACCCTGAAGTATTTGAAGAAGCAGGAGGGAAACTTGAATTTTTGGAGCTAACAGAAAGCATGTACATCTCATAGACTAAAAGATGTTTGATCTAGTACGTGGAGACTGTATTGCATTCTGAGACAAAAGGCTATGAGAGGTAGCAGTGAGAAGGTAGATTGGAGAAAAGCTTTTAAGCACAGCCCTTGGCTTTCCCCTTCATTATTCTGAAACAATTATCACCAATCCTCTGCAGAAATTTACGTTCCAGATCATTGGTGTGGGCAGTAAAATCAAGGCAGTGTGGGTGCATCATGGGGTGAGGAGATGCTGAAAGCAGGGGCAGCTGACCAAGAACTCTTGCAAGGCCACTGCTGGACCATATGGTGACTGTATGCATCAGGGAAAGGCATCCCTGCTTCTAGATAGTTAGAGGCTTCTACCAGGGTACACAGCTTGGGAGTGAAGATGGATGGCACTGCGTGTTCCCCTCTGTCCTGTAAGTAGGGACCACCTACTTAATTATAACAGCAGCCCTAGCCCTACAGTATCCTGATCCCCACTCCTCCACCAAACTCCCATGCTTGGAGGAATCAGAATCTGTGGAGACTGACTCATCTCAGTGCTGCTTCTCCCCAGTAATTCAATTTAAAGGAGAAACTCTTCCCAGGGGAGAGGCAGTAAAAGGGAATGACACAAAGTGCTTTTCTGGCGCTTGTGGTGCAATGCCCTGGGGCTCAACATATCTCACTATTTTAGACTCATCTAAATGGATGGAGACTAGAGCCTAATATTTGGCCCTCCCCAACAAACATTACCAGGGAGAGCGGCTGATATTCACAGTAGAGCATGAGCTTACAAGCCCAAATAACAAGAATCTAGTAAAGAAAGACAAAAACATCATGCACTATCTGAAGCAGAAACATTTGAACAAATAGAATATATTAGTAACTATGCTTAAGGAGGGGAGGGAGGGTGTAGCTCAAGTGGTAGAGCACATGCTTGACATGCATGAGGTCCTGGGTTCAATTCCCAGCACATCCTCTAAAAAATAAATTAAAAAACCTAAGTACCCACCCCACAAAAAAAAAAAAAAAACTATGCTTAAGGAGATGTGGGAAGGTATTACTAAAGTAAAGCAAGAATATGAAATCTTAAAAAGGACCGAGTGAAATATTATATGCAAAAAAAAATGTAGCTGAAATGGAATGAATAACAGGATGAAATAGAGCTAATGAAAGAATTAGTGAATTTGAGGATCAGAATTGAGAAATTCTTCCTAAAAGCAATGGGAAATAATAGAAAGACAGAAAATATAGAGAAAAAGTTTTAAGCTAAGAAATATGAAGGCTAAAATTAAAAGTAATAGCATCCAGATAATAGGATTCCAGAAGAATGGGGTGGAGAAATGGAAAGGATAAATATCTAAAGAAACAATGAAGATAAATGTTTCAGGATTAATGAATGAGAATCCTTAAGGATGAAAAGGCTCTTCGAGGACCAAATAGAACAGATAAGGAAAAATTCATACTTATTTACATTATAATACAATTAAAGGATATTAAAGCAAATAAAAAATATGTAAAGGTTCCCAAATGGAAGGGAAAAAACATTCCCTGTAAAGTAACAAAAATCAGACTAACACTAGAATTTTCAAGAACACAAAATGCAAGATGATAATGGAATTTTTATAAAGACAATGGAGTATAATTTTCAAGCATTAAAGGATAAACAATTTCAAATCTAGAATGTTATCATTCAAACATAAGGACAAAATAAAAACATTTTCATAAGACTTAAGACCGTTTCACATGCAAAAATCCCCACTAAAATACTCACAGCATATTCAAATTTTAAAACATAGAAATTCTACAAGAGAGAGGCAAAGTAAACATAATTAAATATCTTGAGGAGGAGAACAAAAGGGCAGAGCAGAAAGATCCTGGGCTCACTCTTCCCGTGGACACAACAAAACTACTACACATAGAGCAACTATCTCAGAGAATGACCTAAAGATTAGCAGAAAAGGTTTTCCACAACTAAGAATATAAAGAAAAAATCCACATTGAGACAGGTAAGAAGTCAGCTGCAGTCTGCCTAGGATCCACAGCCCTGGCTCAGCGATCCATACGTGGGAAGTCTCACAGCCACAGAGGTCCTCTCTGAGGAGCAAAAGGTCCAAACCCTACATCAAGACCCCCAGCCCAGGGGACCTGCATTGCAAAGACAAGCCCCCCATAATATCTGGCTTTGAAAACCAGCTGGGCTTATGTCTGGGAGAGCAGGAGGAGTGTAGGAAACAGTCTCTGCTCTCAAAGGGCACATGCAAAAAGTCACTCCAAGTCCCAGCACAGAGGCAGCAGTCTGAAGTGTCTGGGTCATATGCAAAGACAATTAATTGACTAATTTTAGGGCATGTGCTGGAGGGACAGCAATCCACTGGAACATTCTTCAGACACAGAGGCACTACCAAGCCTCAGTTATTTCTGCTCACCTTCTACCTTGCTGGCCCAGCACTGGCAGGTGCCATTCTTTTATTCTCCCCATCTACCTTAGCAGCACCACTAACCCTGCCTTGGGTTCACCTGCAGACCTGCCCTAGCTAGCACTCCTCCAAAGAGGTCCTCCACCACACCATCTGCATCCTGGCAGATGCCCTCAGCTGGCACCAGGGCCCCTTCAAAGTGGACCCTCGACCAATACCTGGGCCTCTCCAAAGCAGTCCCACAACTAACCACTATGGGCAGGTGTCCTTGACTGGCAAGAGTCTCACCAAAGCAGCTCCTGCCCCAGTGGCAGACCTAGCTCATCAGAGCACAGACAACAGTCGGAGCCAAGTCTTTTAGCCAGCAGCACAAGGGGCCAGGCCTACACACTAACATGCTTGCAGAAACTGCAGCTCAGCCACAACAGGTAAGCACACAATCCACATAGGGGTCGTTTCTGGAAAACCTGTCTCTGGCAACCAAGGGGGACTACACTGCTGGGCCCCACAGGATACCTTCTACATAAATCACTCCTACAAGACTGGGAAATGTAGCTGATCTACCTAATACATAGACATAACACAGAGTTAGGCAAAATGAGGAGACACAGGTATATGTTCAAAATGAAAGAACAAGGCAAAAGGTCAGAAAAAGAACTAAATGAAACAGAGATAAGCAATCTACCAGATAAAGAGTTCAAAGGAATCATAAAAATACTCACCAAACTTAGGAGAAGAATGGAGGAACACAGTGAGAACTTCAGTGGAGACAGGAAAAAATCAGAGCTGAAGAATACAATAACTGAAATGAAAAATACACTAGAGGAAATAAACAGCACATTAGAGCGTGCAAAAGAACAAATCAGTGACCTGGAAGACAGGGTAATGGAAATCACCCAATCAGAACAGCAAAAAGAAACAAGAAACAAACAAACAAAGAGGACAGTTTAAGAGACATCTGAGACAATTCAAACATATTAATATTCACATTATAGGAGTTCCAGAAGGAGAAGTAAGAGATAAAGGGGCAAAAAACCTATCTGAAGAAACAGTGGCTGAAAACTTCCGTAACCTAGCAAATTAAATAGACATCCAAGTTCAGGAAGCACAGGAAGTTCCAAACAAGATAAACCCCAAGAGGCCAAAGCCAAGACACATTATAGCTAAAATGTTACAAGTTTAAAAAGAGAATCTTAAAAGCAAAAAGAAAAAAAAAAAAAAACTAGTTCCATACAGGGGAGCCCCCAAAAGACTACCAGCTGACTTTTCAGCAGAAACTTTACATGGCCAGAAGGAATTGGGAAGCATATTCAAAGTACTAAGGGGAAAAATACGTACAACCAAGAATATTCTACCCAGCAAGGTATCATTCAAAATTGAAGGAGAGAGTTTTGCAGACAAGCAAAAGTTAGAGGAGTTCATTACGACTAAACCAACCTTAAAAGAAATGTTAAAGGTACTTCTTTAAACAGAAAAGAAAAGACCATAACTAGAAACACAAAAAGCATGAAAGAAAAAATCTCTCTAGTAAAGGTAAACATATCATAAAGGTAGTGATTCATCCACATATATAATGAGTGTGAAGGTTAAAAAAACAAAAAAAGTAAAACTATCTATTTCTACAAGAATTAGCTAAGGGAAAAGTAAAATAAAAAGATGTACAATATGACATCAAAAACATTAAACATGGGGTGTAGTAAAAATGTAGGCTGTTATATAATAATGTCATGGTAATAACAAACCAAAAATCCGTAGCAGGTACACACACACACACAAAGAGAAAGAAATACAAACGTTAACACTAAGAAAGTCATCAAAGGAGGGAGGGAGATAAAGATGTCAGAGTAAGGGAATGTGGATCTTACCTCCCCCCATGAGCAAATCAAAAACACATCTGAACACATCAAAAACAAATGAAGCAATCCTCACTGAAAACAAACTGGAAACTGTTATATTAAAAGACAAAAAAATTATAAAATCAATTGTGACTACAATAAACAGAGAATGGATAAAAATGAAGATGTAAAATATGAGATCAAAAACACAAAACATGAGGGAGGGGAGGAAAAAGACTGTCCTGTTAGAATGTGTTTGAAATTAAATGACTATCAGTTTAAAACAAGTAAATATAGTTATAGATCTACATATATGAACCCCATGGTAACCACAAATCAAAAACCTTTAATAAATACACAAAACCTACAAAGAAAGTAGCATAAACATACCACTAAAGAAAATCATCAAACCACAAGGGAAGAAACTCAAAAGAAGAGAACAGAACTACAAAAACAACCAAAAAACAAGTAATAAAATGGCAACAAGCACATACCTATCAATAATCACTAAATGCCAATGGACTAAATACTCCAATCAAAAGATACACGTTGGCTGATTGGATTTAAAAAAAAAAAAAAAAAGACCCACCCATATGCTGCTGAAAAGGGACTCACTGCAGAGCTAAAGACACACACAGACTGAAAGTGAGGAGATGGAAAAAGATATTTCACGCAAATGGAAATGACAAGAAAGCTGGAGCAGCAATACTCATATCAAACAAAACAGACTTTAAAACTAAGTCTATAACAAAAAACAAAGAAGGACATTCTATAATGATAAAGGAATTCATTCGAGAAGGGTATATAACACTTGTGAACATATATGCACCTAAAATAGGAAAACCTAAATGTAGAAAGGAAATATGAACAGACAAAAGGAGAAAATGAAAACAATAGGAGACTCTAACACCCCACTTATACCAAATGACAGATAATTCAGACAGAAAATCAATAAGGCAACAGAGGCTTTAAATGACACATTAGACCAGTTAGACTTAATAGATACCTACAGGACATTCCATCCAAAAACAGCAGAAGACAAATTATTTTGAATTACACATGGAATATTCTCCAGAATAGATTCCATGCTAGGCAACAAAACAAATCTCAAGAAATTTAAGAAGATAGAAATCATATTGAGTATTTTTTTTCTGAAACTAGAACTCAGTTACAGGAATGAAAATGGGAAAACACAAACACATGGAGACTAAGCAGCATGCTACTAAAAAAACCAATGAGTTAATAAAGAAATCAAAGAGGGAATCAGACCTCGAGACATAAGAAAATAAAAAGACAACTTTCCAAAATCTATGAGACACAACAAAAGCAGTTCTAAGAGGTAAGTTTATAGGGATACAAGCCTGCTTCAGGAAAAAAGAAAAATCTTAAATGAAAAACCTAACCCACCAAAAACAAGAATTAGAAAAAGAATAACAAAGAACAAAGTCAACAGAAGGAAGGAAATAATAAAAATCAGAGAGAAAAATAGAGACCCCCCAAAAAAAAAAAAACCCAATAGAAAAGATCAGTAAAACCAATAGCTAGTTTTTTGGAAAGTTAAAATTGATAAGCCATTAGCCAGGCTTATTAAGGAAAAAAAAAAAGAGAAGACACAAATAAAATATGAAATGAAAGAGGAGAAATAAGAAAATGATACCACAGAGAAACATTTAAAAGAGACTACTATCAACAGCTTTATGCCAACAAACTGGACACCCTAGAAGAATGACAAGTTTCTAGAACCATACAACCCACCAAGCCTGAATCAGGGAGAAACAGGCAATCTGAACAGACTGATCACTACTACTGAAACCAAATTTGTAATTTAAAAAATAGACCCAACAAACAAAAGTCCAGGAGCAAGAACTACAAAGGGGAATTCTACCAAACATACACAGCAGAGCTAATACCTACCCTTCTCAAACTATTCCAAAAAACTGAAGAGGAAGAAACATCCCCAAGTTCATTCTACAAGGTCTGCATTGCCCTGATACCAAAACTAGACAAAGACACTACCAAAAAAAAAAAAAAAGAAAGAAAGAAAATTACAGGTCAGTATCTATGATGAATAAAGATACAAAGATCCCCAACAAAGTATTAACAAATCAAATTAAAATTACCAAGAGAAAGCAACAAATAACATAAAGGGAACTCCCATAAAGTTATTAGCTGATTTTTCAGCAGAAACTCTACAGGCCAGTAAGGAGTGTCACCATATATTTAAAGTGATGAAAGGAAAAAAACTTACAACCAAGAATGCTCTATCCAGCAAGGCTCTTCTTCAGATTTGATGGAAAAATCAGAAGCTTCTCAGATAAACAAAAGCTAAAAGAATTCATCACCACCAAACCAGCTTTACAACAAATGTTAAAGGAACTTTTTTAGTCATCAAACCATAAGAAAAGAGAAAAAGAAGAAAGAGAAGGAGAAAAAGACCTACAAATGATTGCTTTGGCAGTTCGGGACCTCTTATGGTTCCATACGTAGATAACACTACAACTTTTTAACATAGTACTAGAAGTCCTAGCCAACTCTATAAGGAAAGAAAAGAAGAAATAAGACAAATACGGTATTCCAAGAAAGAGATAAAACTGTCATTATTTGCAGGTAGATGAAAAAGAGAACTCACCAAGTTTAGAGGGCACAAGATCAATTGATAAAAGTCAATACGATTTTAATATGATAAAGATGTCAGTTCTCCCCCATATTAATCTATAAATTCAATACAATCAAAATACCAGTTGGAATTTTGAGAAACTCAAACTCACCTGAAGTTTTATATGAAAAATTAAAGACGCATGAATATTTAAGTCAACCCTGAAAAAAGTAGTTTAAAGGAAAGAAGCAGGGACTTACTTTATCATATACTAAAAATAGTAATAAAGCCATAGCAATGAAAACAAGCTGATATTGGCACAAGGACAAAATATGGACAATGGAACAGCACTGTTCCACTGAGAACAACGGTAGTTCAGAGAACCACGTACGTATGAAAACGTAACATATGGTAAAGTTGGCCCCACAAATAAAGTGGAAAGAATGGTTGTTTACTGAATAACATTGGGACAACTAGCTCATTACATGGAGAAAGGTAAAACTGGATCTCTAATATCTCATATAAAGTTGAAAAGTGGATGGATTAAAGATCTAAATACAAACAGTATATTTATAAATGTTAAGCAGAAAAAAAAAACAGTAGGAAGAGTATCTATGTAGCCTAGGTTTGAAGGACTTCTTAAACAAAATTTCCAAAGCACAAGTCATAACAACAACAACAAAAAGGTTTCCATGAAAATTAAATATTTTCTAGTCAACAAAGGGTATCACAAAGTTAATAAAGAAATAACAGATTAGGAGAGTATTACAACGTAACAAACCAAAAAAAAAAAAAAAAATCCATCTGGACTATATAAGGAACTCCTGCAAGTCAACAGTAAAATACACACACACACACACACACACACACACAAAGATCAATTTGCAAATGGGCAAAGAATAGGAACATACAATTCACAGGGAGGAAATCTCAATGACTCCCAAACATATAAAGGCAGGATCAAAATTAGTAGCAATCAGCAGACCATAAGTTAGAGCAACAAGAAGATGTCATTTGATACCAATTAAAGAGGCAAGGATTAGAAAGCTGGTTAATGCCAGTGCTGGTAAAGGTGTGAGATTATAAGAACTCTTGAGCTCTGCTGAAGGACAGTCACTGAAGCAGGGCTTGAGATGGCAAAGCAGTTGGAGATCACCCCAGTGTCCATCAATGGGAGAGGGGATATGCAAACTGTGCTATGATATTTATTAAGGAGTTAATATTAGCATGATAGTCTTCATCTAGATGAATGCACTTCATGGAATAAGTGAGAAGCAACAGTGTGCATGTACATGTAGTAACATGGATGGATCTGAAAACACAGGGCTGACACATATATAACATAATACAACTTACATAAATTTAAAATACGTGTATACAAAACAATAACTTACAGTTTAAAATAATACATCCAAACAAAAATACATATATTAGACATTAGAACTGTTGCCTGGGGGCACAGAGAAGGAAATGGAGTAAGAGGGAATGGATGAATGAATAACTAACCTTTCATGGAACAATAATAATGTACCGTGAATGGAGGGATATGAGTAAGTTTACATTGATCAACAGATTTCATAAATCAATAAGAATTCATAAGTACCTGTGTCAGATGGCATTCTTAAGCCAGAGAAACAGTGAAGAGATAAGGCAGGGCAGTTAAGCATACAAGGCAAAATCAACCACAGGTGGCAAATAATCAAAGATTGCTTTGATTCGTAGTTCACACACTTGTTTGGTCTCCGGACTATTTTTTTTTTTTTTTTTACAATGTTGTGCCAATTTCTCGTGTATAGCTCAGTGCTTCAGTCATACGTGAACATACATATATTCATTTTCATATTCTTTTTCACCATAAGTTACTATAAGATATTGTATATAGTTCCCTGTGCTGTACAGTTTGAACTTGCTTATCTATTTTGTATATAGTAGTTAGCAGTTAGTATCTTTCTTGATCAAGGCTAAAGACCCTGAGAAGCACCAGTCCTACCCATTTCTGCTTATTCCCATCTCTCTAAATCCTTTCTAAGAGCCTGAGAAGATGAGCCCAGCATTATGAGAGGCCGATGAAGTCTACACAAGCAAATGACACTTCATACCAGGAGTATCATAAAGACCTGCCATGATCCCAAAACATTTCTCACCTTAATCCTAAATTACAAAGTAAAGCTTTGGACTCCTGAAGTCTAAAGGGGAAGTTAAAAGGTAAAATCCTTAATTAATGGTGAAAATTTGTTGACACCAATGACTACTGCAGTATCAAAAGAGCCTTACTTATCCTTAGGTTTGGAGTCCAACTTTCCCAGAATTCTTGTTTCTTTTTCTCCTTCCCTTCTGCCCTGACACATTCAGAAAACCAGGCAGGAAGCAAAAATTATGTAGCTTGTTTTTGCCTAAGAAGAGCTTCCAGTGGACCTATGCATTGCCAGGGTCTCATAGCAGCTGGAAGAGCCATCATCTCCATGGCTATGACGACTGAGTTCCCGACATTGACCTTTTCCTCCAGCTATCTCCTCCCCAGAAAGGGAGTGTCTCCACCCCTGCTGTTCCCATGCTGAACCAGTCTTAATTATGCTCCACACAGCTCTGTTTCCCACACGCCTAACCTACACAGACTGCCTGAATCCCCTTGTCCTGTGGCTTCTCGGTGAATATGGCCAATTAAGAGCAATGGCAGGAGACCAGAGGAAGGGAGGAATTTCCCAGGTCCCCTCTGAAGGGCTGCTGTAGGATGGCTGTGTTTCCAGATATCTCAGCTCTAGTCAAATGATGTCCTCCAGAAGCCTTGTCCATCCCAGGGCTCCAGGAACCACCTGGCACCCCCACTCCTTCAGATGGAGGGGTGGTACTGGAGCTATCTCCAGGGTACCACACTATCACTTTTGGTTTTCCTATAGCCATACCTTCAAAATGCTTCCTTTAATAAAAATCTAAAATTATTCTAATCATGCCAGCTGTGTCCTACTGCAGCCATGACTGCTGCACCCAACCTGCTCCGTATTTGGCAAAAGGGTTAAAGATAAGTTCACCTTTCTTCAAGGGCACTGTTTTATTTTTAGGCCCTCTGTGAACACTCAAAGAGTTTCCAATGGTGGTGTTGATCAGAGGCCATGAGCCAAAGTTATCAACAATACTAGTTCAGAGCCCTGGTCCGGAATCACCCAAAACATGCCGAGAGGACCTTTGTGCATGACTAACCAAAGCTTTCCTCAATCTGTTCTCGGAGGACTCACCATCCCCCTTCTGGGACATCTTACCCTCTGTGCTTTTATAGGTTTCATTACAATTGTAACAGTTTTATGTTTCACTGTTAAGAGTTGAATAAAACTTTACCCATGAAAAGTAAATCATTGCAAATCTCTAGACGAACGGAATGGCCTCAGCATGATAATATTAATGTTTATGGCATGTGCCACCTAGCTTTCATCTGCAGAGCGTCTCAGATAAAAATGACTTCCAGGGTTAAAGAACAGCTGGGGCAGGCTGAGAAGAAGCCAGTCTGGAAGACAGATGTACCAAGCGGGTGTGGACAAGCTAACACACTACTGGGCGCCAGGCAACTCAGAGATGAAATGCCGCAGCTGTTAACTGCTAGGGCCAAGAGTTTCAATTTAAGACAAAGAGAATAAAGAAAAATCGCCTGCCCAAAAGAGCTTAGAAGGCACAGAACAATGAAGACAATTAGAATCACTTAGGAGAGCTATAGAGTTTCACCTCTCGCAACTTAGCCTCGTCTCCTAACTACACTATAACTTTAGGCACGATGTTGGTGTTACTTTTTAAAATGCACCGTTCTCACTGCACACACAACTCAAGAGATACACGTTTGTGGGACAGATACACGTAAGAGGCAGTGTTTAAGACTAGCTCCCCGCCATTCATTCGACGAATGTGTCCTGCTATGTCCCCGGAACCGTCTGAGCACTGAGAAATGAACAGTAAATCCAAGAGTCCATGCTCGGTGAAGCTTATATACCACATGTCTATGTTGTTGAGTGGGGCTGGGGGAAAGGGAGACAGCAAATAATAAACAAAACACAAAATGTCAGGTAGTGTAAAAGGTTAAGAAGAAAAGAGCCAATTGAGAATAATGGAGGACGCTATTTTAGAAAGTTTGGACATGGAAGTCAGTCATTAGGAAAGACAGACAGATCAGATACGGTCCTCTCTGCCAAGGAAAGTATTCACATTTCTTAATACGGTGGTACATAGTGGGGACTGATTAAATAATGCTGACTGAGTAACCACAAGTAGACCAGACTTCAGTCTCCTAAAATACCTCTTGCTACTGTAGAAGGCAGCCCAGTGCCTACGGTGTCCTGACAAAAACAACGCATTGCCAGCACCATCCCCCTTGATTCTGACTTAATACGCTCTTTTGATCCTGAGATGCAATGACGGGTAAAGCTCTGTAGGAAGGGATCAAGAGGAAGGTAAGTGACAGGTACCAAGCAAGCCCAAAAGGCTACAAACCTGCCACAAGGAAAGTAAGGATAAGAGTCACAAAGGTTTCCCCCGCTATCTGAAAGCAGAGCATTCCTGTGAAACCTTTGTAAGTAAAAATGGTGTAAAGCAAAGAAGCAATTACCTTAGGACACATCTTGCTAACGGATGCACAAAATAAATTGAGATAAGGCGCAGATGCTCGCAGACACAGTTCAAAGCTTGGCGTCTTGATGCTGAGTGTAGCTCCCGGGGAAGGAGCTCGGTGGTGCCCCTCTCACTGCTCAGGGTGCACACTGCCTCTATAACACTTATGGAACCCTCAACACTATTTTTGCTTTTCACCATTCTTCATGCAAGTGAAAATCCTTTTCAGGTTTCTTTGTGTTTGCAAAAACACGTACTAACGTAGCTCCTTCATAAAAGCAAAGAGTGATGCAAAGGAAAGTTTCAAAAAGTGGGGGATACCTGTGTCTGCAAAACTCTAACCTCCAAGGAAATCCTGGCAATTTCCTTTTCAGATTGACTTCTGAAGTAATTAAACCTCGAGACATCCTTTGAGGGAAGCTCTCATTGGCTTCATTTCATAGATGGTAAAACTGAGACCCCAAGATGCTCATTAACTGCCTGATCTACGGTTAACTATGACTAGCAGAGGCAAAACATAGGGTTGGGGCAACTGGGTACATTACTGAAGGGGAAACACACACACACACACACACACACAGACTACTGCAGGGGAAAATGAGGGACTTCTGCCTGGACTATGTAAAGTATCTAATAATTAGTTCCCTCTCCCCTACACTGTGCTCATAAGGTCTCACCAGAGGTCACTGGCACAGTTTCAGAGACGGTATGTCAGGGTTGAAAGTGCACAGGCTGTTCAAATGAACACATTTTATAAGAACACAGAAACTGTATAAATATATAAACATATATATAAATATGCAAATACATATATAAAAACAGACCTGAATAGCTCCCTAAGGGAGTGCTTGGGCCTGAGTAATGGAGATAAAAGGGAATAAGTAAATCAAACCATTAAAACTTGGTTCAAATTGATGACGACCATGTATATAATGAAGCAACCCTTTGTACATGAGGTTAAAAAAAACAAACAAACAAATGCACACCCTGTCTACCAGAGTCCAGCAGACTTGTCTTGAACGTTGGCAAGTCTTTAACTTTTCTGAATCCCAGTGTCCTACTCTGAGAAACAGGGGGTATAATATAGACCGCCCACATCATTAGTTTTCAAAATTACAGCACACAGGGAGAGTTAACATAGCACCTGTTCTAGCCAATATGCAGTTGTCTTTTCCTTCTAGACATATGGAGGTTACAAAATTTAACCACCTTGAAGTCTGCAAAATCAGATGGCAAGTGATTCAGGCTAAGTCAACAAAGTCTCAGATTCTCCAGCTTCCCTCTTTCCCTTCGGCATGAAGTTTGGAGGCCATGGGTTGACGTGACAGGGGCCAAAATACTGGAGGAGCCTGGATGGATGGATGGATGGATGGATGGATGGATGGATGGATGGATGGATGGATGGGGACAGCTTTCTGAATAGTTGCTGGGAACCACAGTAGATTTTAGAGGAGCAAGAAACAAACTTCTGTTGTTTAGCCTCTGAGATTCGGGGTTGTCTGTTACTACAGCATTGTTTCATTGGACCTGATTTATACACGTGTAATAATCATCAGTACCCATTCTCATGGAGCCAGGAATGGCTGACCCCAGATCCTGCAGGACTTCAGTGCCAGGAGGACTCAAGCACTGACTGGTTGGCCTTTTGAGCTTTTACCGTGAGGTTAGGGGCTGGGCATGAAGAGCTGGGAAGGGGAAATAAGCATGATCTACCCCTGGGATTCAGAAAGCTCAGTCCATGAATCACTGTAAATCTGACTGGCTTGCCTCTGGGAGGGAGCTTGCCCTAACCCATGACTCTCTTCCCTGGATCACCCAGCCCCCTGGGTATTTTCCTCTAGTGGCATTTCCAGGAGCCACGAAAGCCCAGAACAAATCCCATTACGGGAAGTTTTTACAGTAACCCCTCCCTCCTGCCTCAGTAATAGGAGTAGTCTGTTCTCTCTAGCTAGAAAATTAAAGTTTTACTTGGCCAAAGCCAAAAGGTAATACAATTCTATAACCCTGTGGTTTCATCTGTTTATTACTTACTGTTTGGGGAGAAGACAATAATAAAATATCTGCACATGTAATATCCCCTTTTCCCTCTGGGGACTCATGTAAGCTCCAAATTTCTCAACAACCTCCGTGTGAAGCAGTGTTTCCCAACAGTCAACCAGCTTCTGTATGGCTCTCTCATTAACCTTCTCAACCTCCCAATCCCTGTTTCTTGGGTCTGGTCACTTCTATTTAATAATGTTGGTGCAACCTATTGCGTAGACTACAGTAACAGAATGGCCTGTCCTCACACATACTCAAGCAGTGTATCAGCCCCTGTGTAAATTACGGGACTGTGAAACATCAGGAAAGGGCCGTCAAATGAAGAGCAGTTACATGGATGACAACGTGAGTCAGAGAAAAACCGATCTCGGTCATCACATCTAGCAGCTGGCTCCGCTCTCTGAGACCTCCACACTCACTCCCTCCCAGCTGTCTCCGGTAGAAAACGCAGAAGCCAAGAACTGTGATGAGAGGAAAAACCCAAAAATCAGGAGGCCCAGATCCGCACAACCTCGCCACCTCCTGACGTTAAGAGTTTCCAGATGCCCTGGAAAGAGTCAATGGATCCTGAGGATACTGGGAGGCCCAGGTGGGGACAAATGCTTGTTAGCGAGTGTAGCCTGTCACCGGCCATCTCCACCTCTCCTCACCTGGTCCTCCGGCTTGAGCTCACCACATCATTTCCATAATATGAGCCAAGGGGACACTGGGCCTCAGGCATTTTTATTTCTTGAAGACTCATGAAAAGTCATTAAGATTCTAGGGTAACAGTCAACCTAGTGTGGCTCTTTCAAACGCAGGCTGCCCTGTCTGCTTGGTCCCTCAGTCTTCTCACTGCCTCCATCAAAACAGAAGACAATTCCATAACCTTTTAAGTCTTACACAATTGGACAAAAATGCCTTCATAATAATGTATTAGTTTCCCCAGGTAATTTTAAGCCTCTTATCTTTAATTGTTGAATTAAGGATTTTATCTCCCACGAAAGGAATTTCATGCATCAACTAAGCAACAGGCAGGGCAGAGGCCTAAGGAAGCCTCCTTGGGCTCCTAAAAACCCATGCCAAGTCCTGGGGGCCCAGAGATGACGCTGCTTCAGGAATGGAAGGACGGAAGTCAGAGGACACGGCCTGAGTCAGAACTGCTGTTCTCTTGCTCACTCAGCTGTCCTCAGGTGCACACACCTGGGCTGCTCCCTTAGAGCTCTTTCCCACAGTGGTTCCAAGTGGAAAAGTCTGGAATTGGTGGTTTCATTGCACTGTGGCCCCTGGACCTGGAGCCAGAGGTATCTAAGCCCTCTTTCCCCTCTGGTCTTCCTGGATCCTCTCTCATCCCCAGGCCCTGGGACTACACAATCCAACCCTTTCTGTCCCTTCCACTCCCCTCCCCTGAGCCACCATCACTGACCTGTTTGTGCCCCATCCTCAAATGCCCTCCCCAAGCTGCCACCACTTTCTCCCTAGGAAGACTGTCCACCCCCTCAGCGCACCAAGTGTTCTGCCTTGAAGACTTTAACAAAGGGACACCTGGGAACGTGGGCGGAAAGAAGGAGGTGAAACTTGCTAATAATGCTTAACAAATTGTCAGCTCCAGAGGTAGGAGAGGCTAGGGGACCACAGAAGGAGCTTCCACCGGGGAGGGGTGGGTAGAGACAGCAGAGATGTGGATACCTGATCTAGAACATCTCCTACTTTCCCTGCCTGTGCAAGTACGTGTGTGTGTGTGTGTGTGTGTGTGTGTGTGTGTGTGCCCGCGCGCGCATGCACGTGCGCGAACAGGAGGGTGCTGAGGGAAAATCGACATCTTTGACAATAAGTACCGTTACCAATAAACTTTAAAAGTGAGAAAAAGAACTGAAACTTTGGCTAGCTAAGAGTAATACTAATTACAGCCTTTATGCCAATTAAGTCTAATTATCATGCCACACAATAATATGTCTATCACTATAATGTGTCAGATTAACTTCCTGGTAAATTTCCCATAACAATTCTGAGCTTTCTTCATGTACTAGAGTCGTGCAAGTAAAAAGAGTATAAATTAACGGAACTGCATTGTCTTTTCAAGTGCTGCGCCCATATTTCTACATGGTTGTCTTTCTCCTTAACGGTTTTTAAATGGTCTTTGTGCTTTGATGAGAGAATTTTTATCTATCACATGGGCTGCAAATATTTTTTCCCAGTTTGGAAATTGTCTTCTAATTTTGATGGTGTATTAGGGTATACAGAAGAACTTGGTCTGATTAAATCCTTCATAATCATCCTTCACGCACTCACTTTCCAACCAGCATACTCGCCTGCTCAATTTTTTTTTAAATATAGAAATTCCTTTGAAAAGGAAGTCATCTTTCATTTCACAATTAGAGATAAAAGGTTTGCAAATGCATAAGGTCTTTGAGATAATACATTAGTGTGTTTCAGGTAAATGCGTGTGATGCTAACAGTCCTGCCTATGTTCATGGGAGGGGGTGTCATTTAGAAAGCGGTAAAGAATTCACTGCCAGAATGTGTGAGGAAGTGAGGCCACCAAAAAGAGTTCCAGAGACCAAGGCTGACCACCTCCTAGAACCTTCCCTGACCCTCCAAGCCAGAGCTAGATGCCTCTTGCCTGCAGTCCCCTGGCACTCAGGTATATCCCTGTCATAGCCCACTGGTCACACAGTCATACAAATGCCGTTTACTTCTCTGTCTTGTCTTCTTCACTATGAGGTGCTTGGAGGGCAGAGGTTGCATCTAACAAGGTCACCACGTAACCAGAGCACCATGCTTCACAGATTTTTTTTTTAATTGAAGTATAGACGGTTACAATTGTCAATCTCTGGTGTGCAGCATAATGTCTTAGTCATGAACATACATACATACATTCAATCTCACAGGTTTTTAACAAGCCTTCACGGGATGACAGAGTAAAACAATCAATAAATCAATAAACCATTGTTACTATTTTCCTTGGGGCTTATGTGAAGATCACTACTTCTGTCACAGAAAGACAGGAGGGGACTGGATGTTAAAGGAGAAGACTTAAGCTGGGAAGATGAGTAGGTACAGGATGGCCACCACTCTTCCAGGATCGAGCCCCCCAAGGCCCCAGAAATAAATACCCAAGCAGAACTTCACTCAAAGACCTCAGCCTCCCTCCGAATTCAGATTCCAAAACATTCAGGTGAATGGGGAGAATGCCTCCCCATCCTCAAGAGACACAGTGCTTCCCTTATTAGCTGAGATCCTATCTAGTGCCTCTGGGCTGAACGCTGAGGAAGGAACAATCGGATTTTTAGGGGCTGCCCAGAAGAAACAGCCTCTCTCCGCTGGGGACCCTGTTCGAGCCGGAGCCCCGTCAGTGCTCTCCTGGGTGTTTTGTGATCTTGCTTGAGCCTCTGTACCTTCTTGGAAATTTGCTGAGCTTCCAACCCTCCTTTAGCTGACCTCAAATAATACCACATCCTTCTCTCCATTCCTGTGACCCTCTGTGGTGGGTCTCAGAGTCCTGTCTAGGCGGTGTAGACCCTGCCCAACCCACCACCAGGGCTGACCTCTTCTCTGGCCTCCCTGGCAAGTTCAGCCTGGCTGACCCTGGGTTCTACCCCGTCCTGGTACCTAGTGCCGACGTGCCCTTCCCCATCCCCTGCCCCACACTCTGTAAATCTACCCAAGCCCTGACCAAACACCCCACCGCCATGCTGGAACCTGCTGTGTACAGTGGCAGCTCTTCCTGGCCAGGTCTGTGCATGTACAATGCACACTAGGGCTTGTTTGCTGTTCCAGTTTCTCTTACCTTCAGTGCTGTGTGTGCAGCCCCGCCTGCTCACCTCGGTTTGCAAACTCCTGTTGTCCAAGTGCTTTAACCTAGGTTTCTAGGCTCCGACTGTCCTAGCACTGGCCTGGGCTCTGCCTCCTGGTTCCTTGGTGATGGCTTCTCCTGGAAACCACTCAGCTATCTCTCAAAATCAGGGCCGATCCCTGCCCTTGTAGTCAATAACTGCAGACACATGGTAGCCGAGCACCCTCCCCACTGCACACCCTGTTCTTGGATTGCAGCAGGCACCCCCCGGCCCTGTTCACCTGGTTCATTGTTATCCAGACCCACAGAGGGGACAGAAGCATAACCACCACCTGTGCCACATAAAAGGTGACTTTTGAGCAGCTCACTGGCAAAGCAGCCAAGCGTACAGATTCCCATCCATTTTCCATCCAACCCGGAGAGGTTTCCGGGTGGAGCACAGCTGGGTACACCATGAAAAGGGCTCCAACAGGAAGAACCTATGTCCATAATGTGCTAAAAATTTATAGGAAATGGCGGGGGGTGGGAGTTGGTTAGGAGTGCTGAGGAACGTCTAGTTGATGGCATGACAACAAGAGCTTTAGGACTCAAGAGACCGGCTGCTATTATCAGTGTCCTTCCATGGAGCCAACACAGAGAGCTGATCCAGCTTCTGGCTAAAAACCGGGAGGAAATGAGCCTCCAGGCTATCCAGGTATGTCCCCCCTCAAACCCCAGCTTCATGCCTGGCTCACCCTCAGCCCCCATTCCCAACCTGAGTCCTCAGTCTTGCCCACACAAGCCTACTCTCAGCCCTTCCACAGTATCCATAACCTGCTTCCTTCCGGGGCCCAGCAAGATGGAAGTGTACAGATGCACAGAGCCTTGGAGATGACAACATTAGCGTGGTTCAGGCAAAGGTGTTTGGTAACCGAGTCTTTCCTACGATTCTGGGGGACTGTTCTACTTAGAAAGCAGTAGAGAATTCGGTGCCAGAATAAGAGGGGAAGTGAGGCCACCAAGAGGAGTCCTTGAGCTGCTCTGGACTTGGCAGTTTCTCCCATTGCAGGGACCCAGCCCAGCCTCTTAAATCACTTTCTCAGTCTCCTCCCCACTTCCCACCAAAATTCACCCATCTTCTAGTTCGTTCTCCTAGGACACTGCTCTCTAATCTCAGTGTAGAATCACAGAATCTTAGGTATACGTGATCTAACAATAAAACAGGAACATAAAGATCTCCACCAAAGCGTAGGAAAGCCAGAGGGTGCTGCTTGTAAGAGGCGGGAATCTGCGGTCTTTGGATCCCCTCCCTTACTGACGGGTGCCTTCTCTAGAGCCCTCTGTCCCCCGCATCCTTTTAAATATCAGCTCCACTATTCATTAGCTGTTTGATCCTGGGCAACTGTCTAAATCTCTCTGTGCCTTTGTCTTCTCATCAGCAAAGTGAGATTGTATTACACCTTTTCCAAACAACCAGCCAGAGGACTAATGAGATACTCTTATGTGAATCAGTACGGTACTGGACGCTCAATCAATGTTGGGTCTTACTATGTCTTTAAGCCTTTATATCTCTTAAGAAAATCAATCTAAATCAATCCCTCTATTAAGCAGTATTGAAAGAAAGTGTGTTTTACCTCTCCCAGGTAATATAACTGCATTTGAACTGAAAGGGTGTTTTCATCCAACGAGCAGCTCTAACTTGGAGAATGCCAAGCTTCCTGACAAATGGAGAAGGGAAGCCCTTCAGGGTAAGTAGGAGTTATGTACCAAGTGAAGCAGATAGATGTCTTGCGCTCCAACATGTGGAGAAAGACTTGGGCTTGTTGTCCAAATTCCTTAAAGTACCAAGCCTGGAAAGATGACAACCAGAAGTTATTCTCACAGCTCTATTAGAAAAGGGGTTTATGACAGATCATTTCTTTTCTCCTATTCACACCATATCATCCAGTTCTTTGAAATCTGGTTAAAAGAGTTAAAGCATGATCTATCTTAATTTAAATACCTAAACAGTCAGGTTATTTAACAGCTATAGTACTGTTTATTCTTCAGACTTCTACAGAGATTTTTTTTTCCTATGTCAAAGTCGATTCCACCATCCTGCTAAACACTGGCATCAGTTTCGGCAGACATTTATTACAAAGATGTTTCTACCTTTTCCAAAGGCTGACAGATTTCCTAGTTTATTTCCTAGTCTATTTAAATCCTACACAAACACCAAAAACCCTCCTAAGGCGAGCCCCATCCTGAACTGCCTTCCAGTTTTGATTAGCAGGGCTATTTCCTAATGGAAAGCCGAAGTTGTAACATGTTTCTTCCCTACTTTTCATGAAATGCTCCCTTGGAGGAGTCTTCATTGCCTTTTAATTGTCCGAGTTTATTTTCATTTCTCTTACTAAAGCAGAGCTGGCAGAGGGGGCAAGGGGGAACGTAGCTGTACCTCAGCAACCTTCAAAGTCATCTTTAATCTTATAATCATCTTCATTCATCAGCCAGACTCCCTTTTCCCTTGCCTCCGCTTTTTCTTGGTTATTCAGAAAAGTCTTTCTCATTCGCTCACATTAATTCACCCTGCTCTTTGGCTGCCCTAACTTGAGTTGCATATTCTCATTTGATTCCCTCCTGTCCCTTTCCTTTCCAAGTCAGATTTTTCTTTGCTTATAGGTTTTTAAGCTACCCTTTGTAAATCCACTTGGCAAAGAGCAAGCAATCTCCAATCTCCTTTTCCAGAGCAACTGTAATCCACTATGCTTTAATTATAGTGTCTATTCAGATGCTCAAAATTCCATCTAGTTATAGGTTTTAATACTTCTTCCCTCTGCACCATATTTATTAGATTAATTCCCCAAATGTGGTTTTTTTTTTTTTTTTTTTTGAAATTTAATACCATAGGTCTTTGAAGCCACTGCTTAAAGAATTCAAGGAGATCATGATTACCGGTAACAAGGCAACTGCCTTGGATTTAACTATAAAATTCAGCTGTTGCTATTCCCAGGCGCTCTAATGCTGTTCCACTGTTAGCTCGAGTTGCAAGCATCTTACTCAAAATACAGTCCTCTTCCTATCCTGGGACACACTGATGGATGTTCTTCTGCCTATAACCCATGGAGATCTACATCTGGGAAGTTTCACAGCAAGACAGTTTACTAAGTAAGGACCAGCTCCTTTTTTATTATTATTCCCTCTCATCTTGGATGACTGGTGCAAGTTGGAGTAACTCACATTATTTACCTGGACCTTCATTTCTGCATACAAGTGAAATAAGGAAGGAGAGTTAGCTGGTTTCTATGATACCTTCTGGCTCTTGCAAATACCATAGCTTCTATGACTCTAATTTATTCTCCAAAATTGTGAAGTTCTATTTCTGGCACATTAATCTGAACTGTGGAACACTTCCTTGTTTAAAAATAAACATTTTTAAAAATAATAAAATAATGCCATTTGCAGCAACACAGGTCCAGGAGGGACCTGGAGATTGTTATTCTAAGTGAAATAAGCCAGAAAGAGAAAGAAAAATACCGTTATGATACTACTTACATGTGTAATCTTTAAAAAAGGACAAATGAACTTATTTACAAAACAGAAAGACTCACAGACATAGAAAACAAACTTATGGTTACCACAGAAGGGGAAGGCAAGGGATAAATCAGGAGTTCAAGACTTGCAGATACTAATACATATAAAATAGATAAACAACAAGTTCATATTGTATACCACAGGGAACTATGTTTAATATCTTGTAGTAACCTATAGTGAAAAAGAATATGAAAACAAATACATGCATGGTCATGTATGACTGAACCATTACGCTGTACACCAGAAATTGACACAACATTGTAAACTGACTATACTTTAATGAAATACATATATATTAAAAAATATTTTATCTTAGATGTTTAGTAGTTAAACCCATCTCATCTTTTTTAATAGCTTTATTAAGGTAAATTTGATATACAATAATATGTATTTATTTAGACAATTTGATCACCTCTGTCATATTTATGTACTCATGAAACCATCACTACAGACAAGACAATATTAATACCCATCGCCCCTACTTTGAGATTAGTTAAGTATCCCTTATGATTCCATATTATATACCTTGTTAGATTTCCAGCTAGAATTCTTTATAGTATTATTTCAGTGGTGGCTCTAAGGTTTATATAACGTACATCTTTAACTTGTCACCATCTATCTTCAAGTAATATTGTATCACTTAATATGTAGTAAAGGACTTTTACAGTAAAAGTAACCATAAAATTGCATTTTTCTCTCCTAGCCTTTGTGATATTGTCATACATTTTGCTTCTGTTATGTTATAAACTCCAACATAGATTGTTATTATTTTTGCTTTAACTGATCATTTTCTTTAAAAGAAATTCATATAATTGTTTCAAGTCTTACATTTGCCCACAGAGCATGTCCAATACACTTCATTCCTTTGTGTAAATCCATATTTCCATCATATAATTTCCCTTGTGCCTGAAGGATTTACTCTATGTAGTGAGAATGTGTTAGTAACCAATTTTTTTTTTCAGTTTTTGTTTATCTAACAAATCTTTATTTAACCTTAGCTTTTGAAACCCACATTTTTTGCTGGGTATAAAATTGTCAGTTGACAGTTGTTTTCCATCAGTACTTTAAATGCTGCTTCACCCTCTTCTCTTGCCTTGTTTGTTGAAAAATCTATTGTCCTTAACTTTGTTCTTCTACACCTAATACATATTTTCCCTCTGACTACTTATAGGATTTTTCTCTTTATCACTGGGTTTTAAACAACTTGATTGTGATATGCTTTGGTGTAACTTTCTTCACATTTCTTGGGCATTTGTTGAGCCTTTGAAATATGGATCTGTAACTTTCAAATTTGGACAATACTTGGCCATTATGCCTTCAAATTCCTTTGGTGTCCTGTTCATCCTCCTCTAAAGACTCCAATTACACGTATGCTAGGCCACTGGAAGTATATCACAGTTAACTGATGCTCTGTTCATTATTTTTCCAATAGTTTTTCTCTGCTTCATTCTGGGTAGTTTCTGCTCTGTCTTTTCACATTCAATAAATAACCTTTTCTTCTTCGTTGCATAAGCCACCATTAATGCCATCAAGTATATTTATCATCTCAGAAATTATAGTTTTTATCTCTAGAAGTTCTTTTTTTATATTTCCCATTATACAGTCCTTAATACACTCAATCTTTTCTCTGGTTTCTTGAGCATACAGAATATCTCTGTCTAATAATTTTGTCATCTATACTATTTCTGGGTTGGTTTTAATTGATTTTTCTTCTGATTATGGATATCTTTTCTTGTTTCTGTGCATGCCAAGTAATGTTTTATTGAATGCCAGACATTGTGAATTTTATCTTATTGGGTGCTGAATATTTTTCTACTTCTGTAATATTCTTGAGTTTTGTTCTGCTTCACCATCAATTTACTTGGAAACAGTTTGGTCCCTTCTGGCCATTTTTTAAGTTTTGCTAGGCAGGACCAGAGCAGTGCTTAGTCTAGGACTAATTTCAACCATACTTCTGGGGCAGGATCCTCCTAACTGCTCTAATGTCCCATGAATTATGAGATTTTCCACTCTAGTGAGAACAGAATTTATTCCCAGTCTTGTGTGGGCTCTGGAGATTGTTCCTTCTAATCTTCTCAAGGTATTCTTCTCCCAGCTTCAGGTAGTTTCCTTAATAGCACGTGCTGATTCCTGGGGAATAAGCCTGCAGTTGCTAAGGGACTGATGCACAAAGGTCCTAGCAATGGAGCAGCTCTGCAAAGGGCACAATGGCTCCTGACATATCAGAAGCAAGTGTTTGTCTCTCCTAGTTCCTGTGTATTGACTCTAAATACTATTGAAAATAGGAAAGAATAAATGTGACTCCATATTAGATCTGTTCCTTTAACTCTAACCCTGCACTGTTTCCCATGCTGAGTCATGCTCGTTCTTTACCTTTTAGAAAAGAATGTTGCCTATAGCCTGAAATACACAGGATAGCCTTTAATACACAGAATAGCCCATTCTCAAGACTCCGATTTTTAAGGGTATAACACTTTCCATTTGTATAGAGAGAAAAAGTTGCAGAACAGAGGATAACATCTGTCTTGTTGGAGGTTTACAGGAACATCATGACCTGACCTATGTGGACAGCTGCAAAAACAAAGGATTCTGACACCAAGAATTTTGCAACAACAAACCACAGCCCCTCCCTTTTTAGTATAAAAGCCTGAATTCTGACTTGGGTAAGATGGTTCTCTTAGTCTGCCATCTTCTCGGTCTACCAGCTTTCCAAATAAAGTCATTATTCCTTGACATACCCCTCCTCCAAAAAAAGCATGTGCTGATCAGTATCCACCAGAAGACACAAGGGGATTCTCTGTAGATCTCTGAAGCTCTCTATGCAACTCTCTCCTCAGAGCACTCTGCCTTGCAAAATCTAGCCACATTGGCCTCCCCAGACTCCCGCTCTGTCTTGTCAGGCCAAGGAGACCACAGATTTTCCTGCATTTCCCCATCCTATGCCTTGCCAAGAAGGTCTCACTTGGCAATACACTGAGATAATCATAAGATGCACATCTATTTCTCAGGGATCATCACCATTTTTCTTTGATACCTAACATCTTACAAACAATTGTTTCATATATGTTGTCCAATGGTTAGTTGTTCCGTGAGAGTGGGCAAATTCAGCCTCTGTTAACTCCATCTTGGACAGAAGCAAAAGTCATCTACTTTAACTTGAACTATCTCAGTTGGATGAGCATCCCTTTAGGTATTTAATGATTCTGTAACAGATCACCCATTTGCCTCCAATACTGCAACTTCAAGTCATTCTCAACTATCTTCCTTAGCTCTGCACCAAAATATGTATTTAGATTTACTGTTTCATTAATTGTTTTCTTTCTTCAGTAAACAGCTTCACTGAAATGTTATGAATATTTACTGCCTTTTCCCCCACTATTTGTAATGACACTTTTACAGAAGTTTAAGCAGAGGTAAGTTCATCAGTGTTGGCTTAGTTTTTTTCAAAAACCCAGAAACAAAGGTTCAGTCATTTTGATGGCCTCGTTCTGAATCCATTTTACATGTTTCATATTTACTCATTTGGTAATGACCTCCAAGGACAGGGGAAGATTTTCTTCTTAAAAAAACATTGGCCTTTGTGTATAGGAGAGAAACCCCCTCTTTTGGTGTGGAGAAATGGGAGCCCTCCTACACTATTGGTGGGAATATAAATTGGTGCAGCCACTATGGAAAATAGTATGGAGATTCCTCAAAAAACTAAAAATAGACTTATCACATGATCCAGCTAACCCACTCCTGGGCATATATCTGAAGAAAACTCTAATTTGAAAAGACACATGCACCCCAATGTTCATAGCAGCACTATTTATAATAGCTGAGACATGGGAGCAACCTAAATGTCCATCAACAGATGACTGGGCAAAGAAGATGGGGTATATCATGGACATAGAAAACAAACCATGGTGCCAAAGGGGAAAGAGAGGGTGAGGGGTAAGATAGGAATTTGAGATTAACAGATACACATTATATAAAGTAGATAAACAACAAGGACCTACTGTATAGCACAGGGAACTATATTCAATTTCTTGTAGTAACATATAATGGAAAAGAATATGAAAAGAAAACATATACATGTATGTATATGTATAACTGAATCACTTTGCTGGATACTTAAAATTAACATTGTAAATCAACCACACTTCAGTAAAAAACAAATTTAAAAAAAAGGAAGATACAGGGGACTCTGCAGATCTACAAAGCTCTCTGTGCAACTCTCTCCTCCTCTTGCAAAATCTAGCCACCCTAGCCACATTGGCACATACACTCAATGGAATATTCAATAGAATATTACTCAGCCATAAAAAAGAATGAAATAATGCCATTTGCAGCAACATGGATGGACCTAGAGATCATCATACTAAGTGAAGTCAGATAGAGAAAAATCAGTATCATATGATATCACTTATATGTGGAATCTAAAAAAAAGATACAAGTGAACTTATTTACAAAACAGAAAGACATGGAAGACAAACTCTTCATTATCAAAGGAGGAAGAAGGGCAGGGGAGGGATAAATTAAGAGTCTGGGGTTAGCAAATACAAACTGCTATATATAAAATAAACAACAGGGTCCTAATGTATATAGCACAGTGAACTACATTCAATATCTTGTAATAACACATATTGAAAAAGAATGCATATGTACAGCTGAATCACTATGCTGTACACCAGAAACTAACACAACATTGTAAACCAAATACACTTCAATGGAAAAAGAGAGAAAGCCGCTCCAATTATTCACCATTTCCAAAGTATGAGCTGGCCTTGATTTCCCAACAACGCCACAACTGAGTTGTAATGATTTGTGCAAAATTGGTTCTTATTTTAGTTCCCTCCTGTTCCTTCTAACATTTAATGGGGGAATTTAACACAGACATGCACACACCCCTACATAGCCCTCTGTTCACGTCAGTGTAGACGATTTCTCAACTCATTTATTCATGTACTTCAATAAAACGAACAGAAAAATACCCTAATGCTACAGATACAAGAACCGAAGTCCGAGGAGAACTCATTCAATGGAAAGCCTGTTAATAGACAGGAAAGTGCCCACATCCCAGGGACGAAAGGTGCTATAAAATCCCAGAATATTGCTGCCACCGCTAGACCTGCTCTGTAGCACACAACAGAGCCAGATTGATCTCCTTTCATCTGGCTCCTATGATTTCACCACGTCTCCTTGATTTTACATCAGGTGTCAGAATAAAGTTTTCTGTCCCCACTCCCGTCTTCCCAGCGGGCCTGTCCTCCACACTGACACGCCACTGTTTTCTGTTCTCCCAGCAGCAATCAAACACTGCGGATGACACAGACCCACGCTGGTAGCCTGTCAGGAGCCGCAGGGCCTGGCCTCATCATCCAGGAGCAGAGGCGACCAGGCTGCCGGCTTGCTCTGAGGCTCCACACACCCCCCTGGCGCGTGGTCAGGGCACTCAGGACCAGCCAGACCCTTTCTGAGCTCAACTGCCCAGAGACATGGAAAGGTCACCCTGGTCCACTGAGGGCCCATTTTCTCCCAGACCCTCTCCCTCTCGGGCCTACTCAAAAAGCTGGTGAGAAATGTTAGACTTTGCATGTTGTCAAAAGCGATTTTCTGCCTGCAAGGTTGGACCCCACACACACACACACAAATTAACACAGCCAATCTTACAAGGAGGCCTTCCAGACAATGTTTTCAGAGGCGAGTGACCAAAGTAGGCTCCTTCCTATCTCTGGAAGAATGCACAAGGTGTTGAAGAAACTTCAATGACCTTTGGAATGAAACACCTTTATCTGGTTCTTCTTTAAATGAATAACAAATTTCCTCCACTCAAGAAAACAGAGCTTACATTTGGGTAACTCCTTCTATTCACCTATTTAACAAAAATGTATCAGGCCCTGTTCTGTGCCAGGCAGTGTTAGGAGGTGGACAATGGGGAGGTGAGGCAGGCAGGCAGGTGTGGCCCAGCCTTCACAGGGACCACGGTCTGTTCAATTCAGACAGGTCAACTGCACTTGCTACACTGCTAAAGGATGACATGGTAGGAGCAACACAGGATGTAAAACACAGAAAAGGGGCGCTGGGTCCAGGCTTTCAAAGCCCAGGGAAGATATCCCTGTGGAAGTCATTTGATCATTCAGGCTAGGAAAGCAAGAGGTACAGGAAGCAAGGCTGGAGATAAGGGAAGAATTAGAATTACAGCTGCCTAGTCAAGGAATGACGCTGGTCTGAGCCAAGTTAGTGGTAGCAGAATTTCGGAAAAGTAGATGCATTTTCAAAATATGTTATGATGTAGACTCCACAAGAGTAAATGAGTGACTAAGGACAGAGGTTCAGGAGGGAGCGGTGGGAGCCAAGGAGATGTTTTCACTAAGGGGGTGGGGGTGCCCTTTGATAAGACAGGCAACGTAAGAGGGGACAGAGGTCCAGAGTGGGCACTAAGTTTTTCTATAACCAGCTTGGTTAAGGTAAGGGAGGTGGAGGTGGGGAGGGCAGATGGTCTCCCAGAACCCCTGTGCCCATCCTCGTCTGTGAGGAGGTAGGTGCCATGGGGATATGATAAAACAGAGAAGCTGAGGCATGACATGAAAAGGAGATTTCCCTCAAGGACTCATAGGAAGTTCATGTTTGTGTCTGCAGTTTCCAGTCCAAAGCTCCAACCTTCTCACCTGGCATCCTTTATAAAGGGATCTCTGATTTTCCATTAAATGTCAGGTAGTGGTTTGGAGTAGATCCAGAGGCCCCAGAGCTAGAGACATATTTTAAATAAGTCACACAGCTCAATAAATCACATGGAAGGGCAGCGGCTACTGAGGCCAGCTTGTTACCTTCAGGCTTGATATGTGCCAATGACTCCACTTTGCTTAGGAAGATGGAGGCAGTGAAGGCTGATCCCACAAGCCCTGGAGGCTGCGCTCGGCCCACCTGCCACTTCCCTCTGTCCCTTGTTCCTCCTGCTGAGGGTACAGAGCATCCTGGTCCTTGGACCGCCACCTCCTCTTATCAGTGCTGGCTCCTCCTCTCGGGGTGATTCTTCTCTTCTGACCCCTCTCCCATTTCTCTCACCAAAACATTTAATGGAAGAGGAAATGTGAATATATATTTAGGTCCAGAGCCAAGGAAGACAGCTGAGAACGCCTTGAAGACGTAGCATTGGAAGATAATTGGGTGATCCGTGACAAAGAGTCATTAACTACTTAAAGAGATGCTCATCCAAACCAGGGTTTTATAGCAGTTCAAGTTAAGGTGGACGATTTCGGCTTCCATGTGTCATGCAAATTACAAGAGACCCACTTCCTCAGCAACCTGAAAATGTGTGCAACTCCTTCCACCCCAGTCCTGGCTGAGGGCTGCAGACAGATCCTCCAGGACACCACGGGCATCCTCTGTCCTCAAAACCTGCAAATGCTGAATTACTGGGCTGTGATTCTGCTGGGGAACGATCGTTCCACAAGGCACATTAGACTGTAGAATCAATGCTTTTACCCACAGAACCAGAAATGTAAAGAGAGAGAAAAATCACTATGTCAGTGATATGCTCCACAGGGCCCCTAAGGACCTAATTATGAATGGACATTAAATATTTAATCTTATATTTAACCCTCGAGGCCAAAGCCCACAGTGGGCCCAGCTTGCTCCACGGGCACAGCTCCACAAGGTTTTCCCAGGTTCACTTCTCTCCCACGGGCAGTTCAGCCTCACTGTCAAAATGCAGCCCCTCTTCTCCCGGCTTATGTAAGTAGACCTGCTCCGACCCCCACCCACAACTTCCTTTGGCTCCTCCTTCTTCCTACTGAAACTTCTTTGGTTTTAAAAATCAGTGATTTTTATGTTAGCCCCTATTTTTATTAAACAAATAACAATGATAATGATAGCAACTAACATCTACTGGACGCCTACGCCGTTACCAGGTCCTGGGTGATGATTGTGCGTGTGATCTCATGCAATCTTCATAAAACCCTTATTTCATAGATAGAAAATTGAGTCCTACTCAGAGAGTAGGACTGGTCCGAGTTACATTGTGTGGGATTGGCAAAGCTGGGATTCAAACCCAGGCCTCTGACTTCAAAGATCAAGCTCATCTGCTGTATTTTATATATATATATTTACTTTAATAAATATATATTTATTTTAATAAAAATTCACTCCAGAACCCAATGAAATCCTGATATTCCTTGGAAACATCAGGGATCCTGACTTCAGCTCTCCCCAACATCACATGGGGAGGTGTGTGCTTCAAGGCAAATGAGGCTATTTTCCAAAGTAAAAGAAGAGGGGGAAACAACGTTGAGTACCTTGTAAGTGGCAGGGGCCCTTAGCACCTTCTCCTATTGAGTATTCACAACCAACCAGGCAGGGTGGGCACCACCACACCCATTTTTCCAATGAGGGATTTTAGATAACCTGTGCCCACTGTCATAGACCAGGCGAGTTGTAGCAGAGCTGATCTGCAGGACCCTGACTCCCAAGCCCAAGCACTTTCTTTCTTCTAACCCCAACTACCACCACACGCAGAGAACAGAGACACTTCCCTCTTCATTATTTTTTTACAAGATGCCTGACATGTAGGTCAGCAGTATATTACAAGGCGATACCTCTGTCCCTCTGAGCTGGTCCCACCACAACCTTGACCCTTGACTCTATGCCTCATTTCCATCTACCCTAAGAGGCAACAAGTCACAAGGGTCTGACACTAGGTCTCTCCAAAAGTCAAGGTAATTCTCAAAGTGTCACTTCCAATGTGGCCCAGTAAACACTATGCTATCATGCCAACCTCCCCTCAGATAACAACTACAAACTGTGGACAAAATCCAAAAAGGGAAGAACAATGATAACCTGAAGACTGGAGAGGGAAAAACAAAAGCAGGCAGATCCTAGAGGGGTGACAAGACTTTGAAGAAGGAAATTGCATGGCGCTGAGTTTCCCATTTTTACAACTTTAAGAATGAGACAGAATTTTATAAGGTAGTTTAAACTGAAGTAGTCAAAACAGAAAAATATAATTGTTCTGGCCTGAAGAACCAGAGGGTAGTGTTTGGTGTAATTATAGCCTCTGGGAAGAGGGAATCCCAGGAACAAAAGAGCCAAATACATGGAACCCCACATTCTGTACATAAACTCTACCCTACCCAGTCTCTGGCTCACCCTTGACCTATGCAGCGCCAGACAGACTCAAAAGCAGTTCTGCTAAGGATAAAAAAACAAACAAACAAAACCTATACTTGGCTGTTAGCCAACAGACAGATTTTGCAATTTAAATCTAACCAAATTAATTGCCTGGTAAAACAAAAAGTCAACGTTCTTCAGAGGTATATATAACGGAATCTGGAGTGTCCACAACAAAACCACCACACTGTTGAGGGTAAAGTGAAAGTCATTTAATGTTGTAAGAGCCATGAAAATTCAAAAGCCGAGAGAAAAAGTTAGCAACAGAGATTAACAAATCGGTACAGATTTTGGAATTAGCGGACTAGGATTTGAAAGCAGCTATTGTAACTATGCTCAGTGGTATAAAGTAAAATATGCTCACAGTGAACAAAAGAGAGGAAACTCAACAGAGAAACTATATTTTAAAACTGTTAACTCTGGAACTGGAAAACATAGATTCTGACATTTAAACTTCATAGGATGGGCGTAACAGTAGAACAAGATGACAGAGGAAAGTCAGGGACTTGAAGATAGATCAATAGAAATTATCTCATCTGAAGAGTAACAGGGGAAATGATTTAAAAGTGGCCAGAACCTTAGAGCTGGGGAAATTTTCAAAACATTTAAGATATAAGTAATTGGAGTGCCAGAAGAGGGGAGGGACAATGTAGCAGAAGAAAAATATTTGAAGAAATAACGACAAAAATTTTCCCAAATTTGATGATAAACAGATTCAAGAATCGCTGGGCCCTACATAAAATAATTATAAAGAAAACCATGTTTAGGCATATCAAATCAAACGGCAAAAAATGAAGAGAAAACCTTGCAAACTGACCGAGAAAAACAACGCATGACATAAAGAACAAAGTAAGAATTATCATAGCCTTCCCCGTGGAAACCCTGCAAGCCCAAAGATAATGAAGTAATATTTTTTAAGTGCTAAAAGAAAACCTGTTAACCCAGAATTGTATATCCAGCAAAAATATACTTCAAGAATGAGGCAAAATTAAGGCATTTTCAAATTTTTTTTTAAGCGAGAACTCATCGCCATTTAAATGCTACAGGACCTCTTTGGACTAAAAGAAAATGATGCCAAATAGAAACTCAGATCCTTAGGAAGGAATAAAGACACTGGAAATAGCAAATATATGGATAAGTATAAAATGCTACTTTTTCCTTTTAATTGAAAAAAATTATAACATACAGGACTATATAATTATAACATATAGTCTAAAAAGGTTTATATAGATTTAAGATATATGACAACCAGAGCATAAAAGCCTGGATGGAGGAGGTAAATAAACCTATACAGTCACAAAATTTCTGCATTTTACATGAACTGGCACAATATTAATTCTTACCTGATTGTGAAAAGTTAAGGATTTATATTGTAGTCCCTAGAACCACCATTAAAAATGTTTTTAAAATGTAGTTTAACAGATAAATTAAATTAATGTGGAATTTTAAGGATTATTTAATCCAAAAGAAAGAATGAAGAGAGAAACAAAGGAATAAGAAAGCATAAAAAGAGAACACAAATAATAAAAAGACCAAAACCGAAACATATTAATAATTACATTAAATTTAACGGACTAAACACTTTAACGTAAGTAAGAGATTGTAAGAATGAGAGGGAAAAAAAAATCAACACCCAACTACATGCTGCCTATAAGAGATTACATTTTAAATAGAAACAGGTTCCAAGTAAATGGATAGAAAGATACATTACTAGGCAAATACTGAAAAGTAGAAAGCCCAGAGTGGCTATTTTAATATCAGATAAAATAGACTTCAAGGTAAAAAGTAACATTAAAGATAAAGGACATTTCACAGTGATAAACGGACTGATTCAACAACACCACCTAACAGTAATCAATGCAGCATGTGCCTAATAGCAGAGCTCCAAAACACACAAACCAAAAACTTACAGAATTAAAGGAGAAATAGATAATTTCACAACACAGCAGATTTTAACACACATCTCTCAACAGTTAATAGAACTCTTAGACCAAAAAAAAAAAAAAAAAAATCAGTAGGGTCCCAGATAATCTAAACCAACTTTCAACCACCTTGACCTACAACTGCAGAATACATATTCTTTTCAAGCATGTGACATGCTCATCAAAGCAGACCACATGCTGAGCCATAAAAAAGTTTCAATAAATTTTGACCCACTGAAAACATAAGAGGCCTCTGAGGAACCTAAAATTTAAGATCCATGAGATCAGAGACTTAATTTTATTGTCTGCTATACCTCTGGATCAAGCTGGGTTCTCCGGAGAAGCAGACAGACAGACAGAGACAGACAGACGTAGATGATAGATACGAGGTATATTTTTTTTATCTTGAAGTATGTATTTGAGAGATTTATCTTAAGGTACTGGCTTATGCAATTGTGAGGTCTGGCAAGTCTAAAATTTGTAAGGCAGACCAACAGGCTGGAAACTCAAGCAAGAGTTGATGCTTTAGTCTTGAGGCAGCATTTTTTCTTCTGCAGAAAACCTATTTTTGCAATAAAAGTTTTCAACAGATTAGATGAGGCCTACTCATATTTTTACTTATACTGATTTTAGATGTTAACCACATATACAAAAATACCTTCAGAGGAACACCTAGGTAAGTGTTTAATTAAATAACTGCATAGCCAGGTGGACACAAAATTAATCACCATAATATCTAAAGCCAAGAACAGTGATTGACACTTAGAAGCTTTACATCAACATTTGCTGAATGGATGTTTGAATATGTAATTATGGGATCACCAGGCCACAATCCAAAGGTAGAACATAAATAACCTTAGGGACTATCTAGGCCAGGATTCTCAAGCTTCGGAGAATCCCCATGCTGCATCCTCCAGAGCATCTATGTTAACGGTGGGGGCAGACCCCAAGAAATGGTTTGTAACAAGCATACCAGACCCACCACACGTGGACGTGCAAGTTACTCTGTGCACTACTCAGTCCCATTGCCCTGCAAGCATCCACAGATGATTCTGATGCCGGTGGTCTACAGATCACAACCTGAAATCTCTACGTTTGTCAGCTCATCAAATACAGCTCATCTCTTCCGCATTTCAGCTGCTGGCCCTCCAGCTCCAAGGACTGAGTGCTCATTACCTACTCAATGCCTGCCCAAACAGCCTATTATGTCTTCAATCAGCTGACCTTAAAAGTTCTTTCTAATTGAGAGTTTGGGATTTGCAGATACTAACTGCTATATATAAACAGCAAGGTCTTACTATATAGCACAGGGAACTATATTCAATGCTTTGTAACAGCCTATAATGAAAAAGAATATGAAAAGGAATATATATGTATAGCAGAATCACTAGGCTGTACACCAGAAACTAACACAACACTATACATCGGCTATACTTCAATTAAAAAAAAAATGCTTCCTTATATTGGGTCCGAAGAGGATTTTCTGAAATTTCTGACCATTGAAACCAGTTCTCCTGCAACTCGTAATATTTCTGGATCCCAGGTGATTAACAGTGCAGCTTAGATTAGTTGACAGTTCAGAAGATTTGGTTCCCATGACAGCTGTTGTTCACCTGGGAGGAGAGAACCTGATGTAAGCCAGATATATTGGTGAGTGTGCGAGGATGTCTGGGGGAAGCCCCCAAAGGCAATGGCCTGCTAGGAGAGCATTGAGAATGCCTTGCAGGACCATGGTGGTGCAGTGCAACCTGGGAACTTGCTCCAAGCGGGTCGGTTGCTACGGCAAGTATCTGGTTCTGCTTATTAGAAGATGGACTCTTGGACCTAACAAAAATGCTAAATTACAAATCCAGAGCAAGGAACTAGAATACATTCACCTGGGATGACCGGGAACAACAAAACAAATTTGGATGAAGGCAATACCGGGGCTTCTCTGCCTGAGCTGACACAAGCTGGTATTCAGTGGTCCTTTGATGCTGCAAGTCATTCATTTAGTAACTCATTAATTCAGGCACTCAATAGATGTTGATTACATGCTTATTATACTCAGGCACTGGTACTAGGTCCAAGGAATGAGTGGTAAACAAAATAAGCATGGTCTTTGCCCTCATGGAATAAAAGTCTAGTGGGAGTGACAGAGTAAACTAGCAAGCAAGCAAAAATATGTTACAAAATAATGTGCTTTAAGAAAAAAACAAAGTGTTTGTATAAAGAATAACAAGGCTGACCTTGCGTTCAAGGAAGGCTCTTCTGAGAGAATAGAGTTGATACTCGATCTGAGGATGAGCAGAAGTTTGCTGAGTGCTCTGGGCACAGACACAGAGAAAGGCATGTGCACAGTCTCAGAGGCTGGAAAGAACCCGGCCACATGCAGGACTGAAAGGATGTCAGTACAATGGGAGCAGGAGCGAAGGGAGGCTGTGGTCTGAGACGAGATCACAGAGGTAAACAAGAATGCTGCCATGGTAGATACTGGAGTAGGAGGCCATTAAAGGATAAAAAGCAGAACGTGGCATCATTCAATTCATGTTCAAAGGGATTAGTCTGCCCACGTTTGGAGAATGGATTGGAAGGGCCAAGACTGAAGGAGGTCACTTAATAAATAACTGCCCAAATGAGAAATACTGGTGGTAAGAACTAGGGTAGTTGAGGAAAGAATATGAGAAAAGTCAACGGATTCAAAATACACTTAGGAGTCAGAATGAAAAAATTCCATGACAGCAGAAACCATGTGTGTCTTGCTTAGCAGCGTATCTTCACTAGCACAGCGTCTGGTACGTAAACATAGTGGATCCTCATTATTTACAGATTCCGTATCTTTAAATTCGCCTATTGGCTAAATGTTACCCCCAAATCAGTACTTGTTTCACCTCTGCCATCATTCCTGGATAAGCGCATGTGCAGACAGGTGAAAAGTTTCAGTTGCTCGATGCACGTGTTCTTAGCCGAGGTCCCACAGGGCAACGTTCTGCTTTGTTTCGGCTCTCATCCTGTACACAGGTGTCCTTTTCATTGTCTACTTAGTGTCATTTTTTTTGCATTTTTGTGCTTTTTCTTGGTGCTTTTGCTGCTTCCCATGGTCCCCAGGTGTGGTGCTCTGGCGCTGTCTAGTTTTCCAAAGTGCAAGAAGGCTGTGAGGCACCTTACAGAGAAAACATGTGTGTGAGATACACTTTGTTCAGGCATGCGTGGCAGTGCTGTTGGCTCTGAGTTCAGTGTTAATGAATCAACAATATATATTAAAGAGGGTGTCAAACAGAAACACACAGAATGTATTAAGCAGTTGGCAAAAACATGTGACCAGAGGCTCACAGGAACTTAACCCTGTAATTTCCCCAGGAGCAATGGTTCAGTATTCACTAAATCAGTGTTCGCAGCAATTTTATAGCATATAGCTGCCCCAAATAACGAGAATCAACTCTAACTGCTAACTGAACAAATGAATACAATAGATATGGCAGCATTTGTTCATGAATTGAGTTTTAGGCTTGAACAATTGCATTGATGGTGGCATCGTTTATGGGGATAGGATATTCTGAAAAAAGAACAGGTTTGATAGGAAAGTGCAAAATTCCAGTTCTTCATGTTTCTTCTGAGATGCCTGTGAGATATCCAGGCAGAGATGCCAAGTAGCCAGGTGGATATAGGATTGATGATGCTGAAGAGAGGAGAAAACTGAAGACCTGACGGAGGTAAGAAAGAATGGGACCCAGGGCACACTTCAGGGGACCAGTCTTTGTGAAGAGGAGTGATCACCACCCTTGGCACATGCACACGCACGCACGCACGCACACACTCACCTGTATCTCTGTGACTGATACCACAAGTTAGTGTAAGACTCTTCATGTATTCCTGTCATCTTACTGATTTGGACTAAAAGTTCTAACAGAATTTGAAGAGCTACAGATATTTTGAATCTTGCTTCTCACATCCCTCAGTTTACATCCTTCTTTTTTCTCATGTTTCAACCTTCGGACCTTTGCACTTGATTTTCCCTGAAGCTACCCTTCTGGGGTTCTCCTAAGCCTCTTGCTGACTCTTAGTTCTTTATAGGGACTTATTTCTGTTCCCTCCTCCCAGCTTCTAAAGATTTGAGTCATGTCTTTTTTCCACCCGAGGCACTGAAGGCTGAGAACTGACCTGGGACGACTCTAGCAAAGTCCCCTGAGCATCCACTGCCCACAGGAAGCGCAGGGCTCGGTTCACAGTCAAGGCTGTGGTTTCCTTAGAAACTTCCTTCCTGGAAGTTCTGTGTTCACATGGTTTCATCAGTGCTCAGAATTCACTTGAGGTATGACTGTGCTAATAATTTTTAAAAATTTACATACTCCCAAGGATATCCACCTGTCAATCTACTGTAACACAAGACATCCGTGAACCTACTCTGTGTTCTGTGAGCTGCTTTAAACATATTACCTAATTTATTCCTCATATCCCACGATGAGGAAATATCATTATTCCTAGTTTACAGGTTGGGAAACTGAGCCTTTGGGGTCTGATAAATCAAGGAGTCAGGATTTGAACTCACATCAAACTCTAAAGCCTAAAATCTTCCCACTCTTGCCAGGCTGTGAAGTAGACAGTGGTGCTCTCACAGCACATCTTTTCGGCCACCATTTTATTCCATGGTCCGGCTCCCTAAATCCACCGAGATTGCCGTGAAGAAAAATACCGATGCAAATCAACTCATGTCCCCACCTCGCTCAGTGCCTGACCAGTAAACATCTGCCCGGGCCCCCAGATCGTGCGTCCTCTTTGTGAGAACCCACTACACACTGCCATTTCGACCACCCAGGTCAATCTAAGTAATAGGAAAAGTATGTGGGTGGAATTATTTTAAGTCCCTCGCAAAATCTTTGGCACACTGTGAAAAATGGTTTTGTAGAAGAAGCCTCGTCTCTGTCAAGGTGGGAAATATATTATGAGCTTCAGAACGAAGAAATAACACAACAATGATTGGAAAGGGGGCCATCATAGGTCAGAGCACGCCTGCTCATGGGTGTACGTGGGTGGTGGGGAGGGATGGCCTACTGCTTTAGGGACTGGAAAGAGACCAGTAGGACCCAAGTACAACCAAGAAAAGAGAGCTGGCTCAATGCAAGTCAGAAAGGCAGAGAAGAGCTCTCAAGCACCCTCTACACTGCTGGTGGAATGCAGTTTGGTGCAGCTGTTACTGAAAACAGTATGGAGATTCCTCAAAACACTAAAAATAGACTTACCCTATGATCCAGCAATCCCACTCCTGGGCATATATCCAGAGGGAACCTTAATTCAAAAAGACACCTGCACTTCAACGTTCATAGCAGCACTATGCACAACAGCCAAGACATGGAAACAGCCTAAACGTCCATTGACAGATGACTGGATAAAGAAGATGTGGTATATGTATACAATGGAATACTACTCAGCCATAAAAAATAATAAAATAATTCCATTTGCAGTAACATGGATGGACCTGGAGATTGTCATTCTAAGTGAAGTAAGCCAGAAAGAGAAAGAAAAATACCATATGATATCAGTTATATGTGGAATTGCTAAAAAAAAAAAAAAAAAAAAAAAAAAAAGACAAATGAACTTGTTTATAAAACAGAAACAGAATGACATAGAAAACAAATTTATGGTAACCAGGCAGGAAAGGGGATGGGAAGGGATAAATTGGGAGTACCAGATTTGCAGATACTAAGTAACATATATAAAATAGATAAACAGGTTTACACTGTATAGCACAGGGAGCTATATTCAATCTCTTGTAGGAACTTATGGTTAAGAATATGAAAATGAACATACGTATGTTCCTATATGACTGAAGCATTATGCTGTACAGCAGAAATTGACACAACATTGCAAACTGACAAACTGACTATACTTCAATAATATATATATACAAAAAAAAAAAAAAAAAAAGCCTGTGAGTGAGTTGAGGGGGATCGAGAGGCTCTCTGCCTGCCTGTGGTAAGTGTGAGCCTGGAACTGGGGCCAGAGTGCAGCCCGCAGTAGGATGACAGATGTGGCAGGCAGAGAAGGTGTCGACAACGTTGTCAAGCTCAGAGAGCCACGTGAGGATGGCCAGGGCTTTCTCTGAAACAAGAGAAAGGAAATACAGAGGCCAACTAAGAAGTGACTGATACCAAAGATCAGAGCAGGTTGGATCTCATTCCACTTGCGATCCCTCTTCCTCACCAGGAGGACAGAGTTAAATTGCTATAGATCAATTTACACTTTATTCTGTTTTAATAAAGAGGGCTCTGATTTTTTTTTTAAGCAGATGTGATTTGATTATGTGCTAATCTCTGCCCAATTATTAGTGTTACTCAGACTGTCTCCAAAGCACATCAAAACAACTAGTTAAAAAGGAATAATTAAGTAAAATCCATTTTGGCCTGTGTCAGGGGCATCCCTGGGGACCCTGGATTTCACAACCTTGACATGACATTCAAATCACCTTGTGTGCACAGGCACAGGCCCAAGACAGTGATGGCCAGATTCTCAAATTTAGCTTCTCACAAACCCATCAGCCTCCACAGAGGCAGGGGAGGAGAGGGTTTGGTGGTGAGGTTTGTCTAATTAATGGCAAAAGCGTGGGAGTTCAAACCCACACCACTCCCCAAATGCTTCATCTCCCTTTCAAACAAGTTTTCTGAACAAAGAGTTTGGTAATTTGCAGCAGCACAAGGCAGAGGGGGTGGAGGCAACATAATTTTCACAACACCCCAGTGCCTGTGTGCACACACATGTATACACACGCGGGAGCACACAGAGCACACGGCATTCAGGGTACACCTATGCTAATGTGAGATTTGATGGAGAAGAGAAACCTCACTTCAGAAAAGTTTAAAATTAAGGTTCTGGATACAATTGCTACCCAAAATCACCTGCTCCAGAGCCAAGATCATTACCATAACTATTACTGTTAATATTAATAACAAAAAATAGGATTTGCATAACACTTTACATAAATTATCTCATTGGGCTTTGAAAGAGTTTGCTAACATTTCCAACAAATGGCCAAGCCACCGGGAACAAAAAGCAAAAGCCTTTGTATCAGGGGCTTCCAAGATTTCTGTCACCGAAGACCTTTTTTATTCTTTTCCTTACAAGGTTTCTTATTTTTAATTATTTTTTTGTCTAACTGACAACCTTTATTAAAGAATATTCCATTTTCCTATCTTGAGGAATTCCTCAAAGAACAATCAGTATGCAATAACCCGCATTACCTCACTGAGCTAATATAGCTCATGAAGCTGGTGTTTAACTTAAACTCTGATGCCGCAGCATCAGGAAATCAGTTTTACTTTGGCTTTTTGATGCACTGAAGACCACTTTAAGGTCCCCACCACCCCCGTCCAGGACTTGTAAAGAGTCCTAGGGCCCTGGGAAGGGAAGCACTGATTGAAATCTAGATAATATTTTCTTCTTCCCCTTTCTTTTTTTTTTTTTTTTTTTTTTTGTAAGAAAACTCACAAGTCTCCTAGACATCACAAAGCAATTATTTGACGGCACACACACGAGAAGGGACGCAACACACTAACCACTGCCAATACTCCTGTCCCATCTAAACGCACTCTGGCCTGACCAAGCCGTTCCGAGCAGTAACTATCCAGCAGTGCTGGGCGCCGATGCCAATTTGTTTACCTTCCTACCCTGCATGTCTGTCACTTCTTAGTGAAAACAGAGGAAAGTTTCTGAACTTCGTGAGCCCTCTGTTTCTTCATCTGGAGGATGGGTTCATAACTGGCTCACCTTTTAGGACTACGTGGGGCTTCTGTGAGCAAATGTATGTAAGGAGCTTCAGACGGTGTCCGGCACGTGGCAGGTAAGCAATACCTTTTACCTATCATCGTCATCATCATCTCACACTTTTCAGGACCTGTGGCTGGTTCCCAAGCTTTTTCAGAGCCATGAAAAGGAAAATCTAGTCATTCATGGAATGTGTTTTTCATTCAACCTCTTGGTCCCAACGTTGTTAGAATAACTGCATCTCTGCTGAGATCAAATCTAAAGCAGCATGCAGAGAAGTCACAGATGAAGGCTGTGGGGGCAGAATCGCCTCTGTTCAAAGAACTTTTCTAGCTCTGACCAGCTAGGGAGAGCTGGATGTAACTTGGAGTGTGTTAGTCAACCTCTCTAAGCTTCAGCTTCCCCTTCTGTAAAACAGAACTCATGACTATCTGCTGAGGCCCTGGAGAGCTCATGAGAAATCCCCTCCCTCTCAAAAAAAAAAAAAAATTAGCTATCATGATTACTATCCGTTAACATATGAAAGTGTATTTGCTGGATCTAGTCCCTGGTGCGAAATAGAAGACTTCTGAAATCCAAATACATTCCTATTTACCAAGGCAGAGCACTCAGATAAACCAATAATTAGCCTTGGAAATGGGAAGCTAAAAAGCAGTGTTACTGGTGAATTTGCTCGCTTCTCTTTTCCCCTTGCACACATTGACTGCGGCTTGATCTTGAACGATGTCAGTTTACATCACCAGCTTCAGCAGTTTAACTGATCCACTTAAGTTATTTTGCCGGTTGCTTCAGTTAAAGGACTGATGAGTGGTCGGTTAGCCCCTGGCCAATTTAGTCAAAAGCATACAACTGGTTTTTCCCTAACGGTCCCATCCTATCACAGGTCCTGCTGGAGACCCAAGGAGAGAAGAAATCCCTGGCAGAGATGACGAGCCACTTCCTTGTGCCTAAGACTGCTCAGCTGATCCCCACGTCCAACCCCTCCCCGGACCCCCTCGCTCAGCCACTGGCACCCTGTGCTGACTGATCTCTCCAAACCAAATCTGACACGGAGGGCCTCCTCCTTTCTTCCTGACTCTAAACTGAAGCCTTTATGGACCTGCTCCGTGTTTCTAGGGGGCAAACCAAATCCTACCTAAATAATAAAAAGTGGGAAAGTTTCCCCAGGCAGACTGCCTCTTCCGCACCTTGATTAGCAGAGCAAAATGTAGACATAAAATGCAATTGGTTTTTTTTCCCCCAGATGCTAAAAATGTCAGCCTTGATTTACCCCGACACTCTGACTGACTCACGGCAGACATAAATCCTTCACGCCCGACGCAATCATTTTTTGACCTGTTCAGTGGTGGAGAGAAGGGAGGGCCTGGCGTTTATCTTCCTGATGCCAGCACCTCCAATCGCAATAACTCTTCCTTCATCTACCGCTGAGAAGCAAAGGCAAGCAGAGTGAAGGCAGCAAGGCACGTGTTTATTATGTTATTTCTGAAGCATCATGCAACAAGGGGTTTTTCTTTAATTTACTAAGGAGGAAAGGGAAGAGGAAAATAAAAAAGTATTTTATAGATCGATTTTCCCTCACCTGACCCACAACTGCACCTCATCGCTGCCTCGTCCTTCATTAGGAAAATATTGGAATAGCTTCCACATGGGAAGCAGCTGTCTTACTACTGCAGGGGGGGAAAAAAAAAACCTGATGCTTTTCTGCCAGATACTTTCCCAGGTGGCACATGTGAGGTTCCATGGACTGAGAGCAGAGTAGTGAAAACTCCCATTGTGTGTCGTTTGCTCAACACAGGCAGGTGGCCTGTGGGTTTGGAAGCACTGTCCCCAGAAGCTTGGCCTATTATGCACATCCATTAAGCAAATGGACGTGACTGGTTTAATGTGGAAGACGTGGGGTCGGACCTCGCGTCAGCCCCGCACTAAGTGGACCTATCATTTCTTTCTTCGTAATTCGGTCCCCGAGTCTTTCAGACAGTTCCTGCCCCTCACCTCGTCCCCGAAGGGGATCTGGTTGTTATTTTGAAATGCTCTGCGCTCTCCTAAAGCAAGAAAGAGAGAAACTGATGGCACTACTGTCCCTGCTTTCCACGGCAGAGAGCCAGAAAAATGATGCCACTGCTCCCAGAAAAGATGGTCTCTGGCCTTCCCAGCTCACAGCGTGTACCACCTGCGTGGGCCACCTCCATCTCCCACGTAGCAGCGTGGCAGGCTGACTCCTCATACACATCCCTCTCCAAGGCCATGATGGCTGAGAGTCCCTTCCTAGTGTTCCTGTTTCTCCTTTAACTCCTGTCTTTTGTCAGAGAGGTTTTCTTTATCATCTTCTTTTAGTTGAGTTTTTAGCCTGAGAGTTTAATGGCAGAAACTATAATCACATGCCTGGCATAGGGTGGGTGTCCAATAATGAACTACTGGAATGGGCTCTTGTCTTCCCATAGCCCCAGTCTTCCAAACCTTGGCCAAACAATCCTCTCATAAGAAAGACCCTCCTAAATTTTTCCAGAGTCAGATGCTTGAGAATCCTCCTCCTGCACGCATTTCCTGCACACCCTGATCTCCCTCTTTGTCTCCTCCTCTCCCACAGCCTACAGAGGGTAAGTGTGAAATTAATTCCTGGACCACTGGAGGAAGGCAAAGGCACACCTCTGCCATCTCTCCACAACCTCCCTCAGCAGGCCACCGCCAGCTCCCTGCCTACCTCTACCTGCCCACGGCTACTTCAGGAGGGCTGTGCCTGATTACAGTCTCGTGGCTCTCTGGAACACAGGGTGGTCTCAGAGTTGAGAGCTCAGGATGCCCTGGAGTTCCACGTGCAGCACTGGCTCCAAGCCCCTAGTCAAGAGGACCTCCGACTTGGCCTTCCAGAGAAGGAGGAGCTGCAGGAAAGTTGTACCACTTTATAGCATCAGAAATAAGGATGTGTTTAGGCACTAAGTGGGCATACATATGAGTTCTTATTTATCCACAGACCAGGGCAACACTACAGGTAAGTTTTTCCTAACGTTACAAAAGGTGAAGTTGAAGGCTGGCGACTTCACTTGTGGCTCTCTGGTTGGGGATGGTTCCGATGACCCTTTACCTAACCCCACAGCTTTCTCCTGGCTCCAGCTGGTCAAGGGGAGAAACAATGCCACGAAAACCCCCTTTGCTCCTGCTCCAAGTGGACCATGAAGACCCACACTACCTGCAGAGACGAAGGGGACCTTCGGGTGCTGTCCTAGGTTGTAGCTCAAAATATACTGCCAACCAACCTCCATCCTGCATATCCAAGAGAGAAGGGGAAAAAAATTCACACCAGCACTTAAGATGTTATGGGAACCGTGTGACACGCTCTGCCAACCAGCCCCTGGCCTTGGAATCCGTACATTATTTAATGGGAGGGAAGACATATCCTAAATGAGCCAGAACAGTTGCTCAAGGGGGGTGTCGGGGGAGAGGGTGGAAGAGGAAGGATTGTGTGTATATTTTTTTAATTTCTCAGACTGTGCCCCTTAGTTTTGTTTCTTATTTAGGATACAGCATTAATCATGCTAATATTTTACAGCCGGGCTTCACTCTTTAGTCATTACTTTAATCAAACCCATCAGCGAACGAAGGAACACGTTACCAGGTGGGAATAACTGCTACCGCTCGCTGTTAATTACTTTGCATTTTACAGCAATCAGCAGCAGGGGCTGAGATCATAATAAATTCATGACTTATGGGCCCATAAAATCATTACCGTAGGAAAATATGTTTTATCGGGGATTCGATGGGCTGCTGCTCAGAGAGAGATTTCTTGAAGGAAATGACACCCATGAAATTAAACTGATCTTAGCAGTCAGCAGAAATGCAAATGCACAGAGAGCAGAATTTTACTGTGGGAGAAAGAGACTGGCGGGAGCAGGGACTGGGTGCGGGTCGAGGCGAGAGGGGTGTGGCTATGAGAGGGGCGGGGCCCCGAGGTGCTGCGCGAGGAGGATGCGCGACCTAGAGGCTCCTGGGCAGGAAAAGCTCTTAGAGAGCAAAGAAGGCAAGAACCTCAGTGAACCCGGGCTGATCTGGAAATCTGGGAGAGCAGTTCTTTTACTACATCACAGGCTTTACCCTCTCCCATCCTCCTTTATTTCAGCCGACTTTTTCTCATCGCCTTGCATATCTGACTTAGGTGGTCTCAGGTGCCCCGAGGATGGTGATGTTAAAGGCAAAAGGACAAGTCAACAAATCATCCCTGGGAAAGCCAAAAAGAGGGGCTTAGGAGGAGAGGGGAACTCACGGTCTTCTCCCCCGTCCTCAGGCAACTCAGATAAGCTGTTCAGATGGACCGCAGCACTCTTTAACTCAGGCAACCCTGCCCTGGCTTCTAACCCCCACGGCCACCCAACACATCTCCAGCTTAGCTATACGGGACTCTGTGTTCTAAAAGGTTGTCTCTGGCCTGTGGGAAATGCTCTCCAAGGAGGCTAATTAAACCCCTGGTGTTCGTTTTATTTGGGGGTTTCTCTATCTTCAACTTTCTCCCAAGATGCTGTCATGCCATTTGTTTGGAAGTAACTGTTTCCCTTTTCCTTTGCTTCTTCCAATTATGCTAGACAAATACAGGCCCTTATTTAGTGTTATTTAAGCATGAAATTATAACAGATCCTTTTAAATGCTGAAGCACTAAAAATAAGTCCCTTTATCAAGGCACACCAGGACCAGATCTAGTAGCTCATTAATTTCTGTAACTTAGACAAGTTGAAATTCAAACAAATTCCAAGAGCTTTCAATGGAAGGTTTATTCATTCTTCCTGGGATGATCACCATCCTTGTTTATCATTATCATTATTGTTCTCATTTCTAAAGGGCTAGGGAGGGGCTGTCCTCTCAACAGGGTGAATAGCGCAGCTGACAGGGATCAGTTGTCACCAGAGAGATGACAAGGAGCCAAAGGGAAGTTGGAAGCCAACTCTCACCCCTTACTAGTTGTGAGGGGTCTTGGGGAATTTATTTAACTTCCTGGACCTGAGTCACTGATTCTGTAAAATAGGAGAAGTGATACCTCCCTTTAAATAGAGTTCTGATGGAAACGAAATGAGCTTACTGTGTATGTGGAGCACAGAGCAAAACACGAGGCAGGGCTTCTGACAAAGTTGATCCACTTCTTGGAAACTCCTTACCACCCTACCTCAAGGCTGGTCAAGGTCAAACCGCCCACTCCCTGAGGGAAATCAGGAGGCTGGGGAGCTGGCCAGGAGAGCTGGTCCACGGGATCCTTGCACAGCAGCTGCCCATTCCATGATAAATGAATGGTGTGGGGCATCTGGCCACGTTCCCACCTGTCACTGCGACTTTCAGGAATATGTACTGCGCTCCTAGGTTCTGGGGAGATTCTGAGCATCCTAAGAGAGAGATTCGCTTCAGGAGCAAGAGACAGGGACAGCAGGCTCTAGCCTCCCTGGGACAGATGGAGATGCTCTGAGACGCTGAGCCTGGGCCCCAGGCTGTGCTGTCTCCTTTTCTCCCTTATGGCCTCCGCACTTGCATTTACACCTTTCTGAAACTCTTCATAATAAAAAGAGGGAGGCCCCTTGCCATCATTTACCCCAGCATACTATCCTCCACAACCAAGGGATGGCCACAGACATCCCCTCACCCCACCCACCACCACCCACCCCTGCCCATAGGCAGTGCTGGCAGCAAAGTTCAGCAAGGGATCCTGCCCTCCCCTAACTTCAAAAGATATTAACTGCCTTCATTGCCAAAAAAAAAGCAAAGCTAGACCTGCCTCCCCTGCTTAGTTCCTTCCCCCAACCCCCAGCCCAGTCCACTACCACAGCTCTGGGGAAAGAAAAACAGATGAGGAGCCATGGGCAAAATTAATCATTTTAATCAAGAAACCAAGAAATGCAATAACCCAGCAGCCTTTCATCCCTCTGGAGACCAGAGTTCCAATATGATTCTGGATCACGAGTGAAGTGAGTTAGATGGGTGTTGACCTTTTAGCCATGTATGTGTCCTTGATAAGTTGTAAAAGTGAGCCCCTTACAGTGGGCTCAAATAAACTAAGAGAGGAGGCAGAGATGTCCATGCAGTTTTCACCTCATTTTAGTTTTCTGAAGCCACATTGGAGCAGCTGCGGTACAGTCAAAAGAAGAGAAGTACCTGAGTCAGCACAGACAGGTCCAAATCCTAGCTCTGTCAAGTGCTGGCTACCTGGCTTTCAGCGAGTTACTCAAGGTCCTCGGTTTCCCCATCTGAATTATTAAGATTATGCATCTACCTTTCAGGATTGGTGTAAAGGATTTAATGGTTAATAATAATAAAATATCTATAACAGGATATTCACAAATGCTCATGGCTATTTAGATTAGCACCTTATTACTAAATTAGCACCTTGTTACTGAAAAGGCTCCAAGGAGCTACTGTAATGAGTGTGAGTGAGGATTTCAGCCTGTGTTAGCAACCCCAAAACAGTTTGAGCTCTAAAAACCCAATATGTGGTACCGGAATCCCTGTTTCTATTAGGGTCCTTTGGCTACAAGCAGAAGAAACTTATTCGAGACATCTTCCATTAGGAAATGTATTTATTAATAGATAACACATAGCTCAGTAACTTCACTGTAAATCTCAGCCATCTTTAGATGCCTTTATGAGGGATTTTTAAAGAGATTTTACTTTACCATTGTTGAGTCATCAAAGGAAGACCCAAGGGCCAAGGGAAAGAGGACTTAACGCTCCATGTCTCTCTGTGTCTTCCATGTCTTCACGTTTGTGCGTAACATATTTCCAGTCATCTGAACGACCACACATTTATCCATCATACACACAGCACAGAGGTGCTGTTCCTCAGACGTGAGGCACATGTGCCACTTTCTGTTTTCTGTATGCTGTATAACACCTCAGTAAATATACTGAATGGTACTGATTGTTTAAACAGAAAACTTCCGTTACTGACATGAGCATGGGGATGAGAGTAGAACTTTTTCTTTTAAAGGGAAAAAGGAAATAATGTCATCAGATACCTATTTTGTGCCCTGAATTATGCCAGGGGTTTACACATACTTGTCACAACAACCTAGCCTCAACCCTAATAATAACCTCAGAGGTAGGGAGGTGAAGATACTAAAGGACCTGAGCATGCTACTGTGTGTTATTAGAAGGATGACAGAGAGAGAAAGAGTGAAAACCAAAGAGAAAGGGAAGGAGAGAGGGAGGGAGAGAGGAGGAGAGGGAGTAAGGGTAGGAAGAAAGGAAGGAGGGGGAGGGAGAAAGAAAGACTTTAAAAATCAGTAGAGATAAGTAAGTTTGGGTCTTAAAAGCAACCAGCACAATATCAAATATACCAGCACAGTATCACTATATCCAATGAAAGGCAGGAAGGAAGAAAAAAGAAACAACTTTGGTTTCAGTTATATACATATATATACGTGTGTGTGTGTGTATGTGTGTGTTGGATTGTGATGTAAAATATATTTTTAGGTCAAGAAAGTTTGAAAGCCACTGTAGTTAAGTTACACTGGCAAATAAAAGCAAAAATTAACAAACCAAAAAAAAAAAAAAAGAAAGAAAAAGAAAAAAGAAACAAAGGACAGTAAATGGAAAAAATCAGATGACAGAACTAGGTCCTAACATAATAGAAAAAATATAAATTAAACTCAATTAAAATGTAGAACCTCTCTTTTTTTTAATCCAACAATGTATTGACTACAAGACACAGACTTAAAAACAGATAGATTAGAAATAAAAGGATGGAAAAGATGTATTAATAGAGTATGAACCAGAAGAAAGCTAGCAGTGATCTTAATATTTGGACAGGATAGCATTTAAAGCTAAAAAATTTGAAAGGAACAAAGAACATCAACAATTCATAAAAGGGGGAAGGTTTTAAAGAGAAGGTACAGCCAACATAAATGTATGTATCTGCTACAGCTTCAAATACATAAAGCAACAGTTGTCTAAATTACAGGATGAAAGAAATTAATCAACAATCGTAGTGCGGTGGATTTATTACAAACCAGAATATCAAACAGAAGAAAGCAGCAGAGCTATCAGAAACCTAAATAACATAATTGGTTATTTAGCATAAATAATATATGTGGGAACTCCACCCCAATAAATAGAGAGTATGGTTTTCATCACACCTCAGTTACCACCTCAGGCCACATATTGGACCACTAATCTCAATCCATTACTGAAGAACAGTATCAGACTTCAACAATAATGAAATACTGTCAGAATTATCTACAAAAGGATGACTTATACAACGTATTTGGAAATGAAATCACATTTTATTAAATAGTTCTTGGGTTAAACAGAAAATGACAGAGGGAATTAGAAATATTCAGGACTGGATGATAATTAAAACACCTTCCTGTCAAATTCTGTGGGACATCAGTAGGGCTGTGCTTAGAGGAAAATTTATAGTTTTAAATAAGTTATCAGGAAACAAGAAAAGATGGAAGTAAAATTAGCTTAGCATGCAACTGAACAAGTTGGGAAAAGAGCCTTAGAGCAAACCCAAGGAAATAAAAAGTAAAGAAACAGCAACAGGGCAAAAATCAATAGAGAAGATTCATGGCTACAGAGATTAACAAAGTCAAAAGACATTTTACTTATTTCATCATGAATATAAAATATAGATTTCTGGCGAGGAAAAAGGAAAAGTTGCATGCCCTCTCCATGAACAAAGGATGGATGGATGGAAAGATGGAAGGAAGGAATTAAGAAGAGCTGTAAGTGAATATATTTGAAAGCATTAATAAAATGAGTAAAAGGCTAAAATAATTTTTCAATGCCAAAATTATAACAACTAGATTTGGGGAGCTTAAAGAGACCAATAAATATTTTAAAGAGCTAGAAAAGAAATTCGGTAACTTTCCTGACCTAAAACTAGCCAGACAGTTTATGGGAGAGTTCTATGAAATTCTCAAGGAATGATGAATTCCTGTTTTAAGTACTGCTTCTGAAAAATAGAAAATCTAGCTCATCTTATGAGAAAAAAAAATGCAATTTTGATTCCAAAACCAGATAAATACAAGAAAATTCTAGAGCCATTTCACTTACAAATTTCAATAAAAAGATACTAAATAAAATCGTAGCTAGCAGAACCAACAATGTTATATTATGTGTGTGTACATGTGGGCATATCAAGCTGAAGTGAAGTTATCCAGGAATGCATCAAAAATCCAACATCATCTATTATGTTCAGGAGGAAGAAAAATATATAATAATTATGTATAAATTATTAAAATGTGTTCAGAAAGAAGAAAAATATGTAATAATTATACATAAATTATAAAAATAATACCAATATACTAATATCAATTGATTCAGAAAGAGCAGCTGATAAGGTTTAACACCTACAATGATGCGTTCCATCATTACTACTAATTTCACTTAGTACAGGAGGTCAACATTACAAGGAAAGTGAAAGAAAATAAGAGGTTATGAGGATTGGAAGGCGGTGCTGAAATTGTCTTCTAGGTAAATGTGATAAACTACCTTGAGGAATCAACACACCAACAGCTGCCAGAAACAAGATCAACCTACAAAAATCAAAATAATTTCTCTGGACTGGGAAAACCCAACTAGAAAGTGTCATTTTGAAAGTAAGAAGATACCAATCACAACACCAACAAACAACTACAATGTATCTAAAAGTTAACATCACCAAAAGCATACAAGACCTCTACAAAGAAAATGCAAAACCTGAATGAAAGACATAGGAGAGGATACTGTGCATGTAATAAGTGAGGAAATTTCATGCTCCTGGGACAGGATAATTTAATAGTAAAGATGCTGATTATCTCTGAATCAACATATAAACTAAAGCAATTGAATTAAAATCTCAAGTCAAATTTCTGTGAAACTTGATCAACACAGCCTAACATGCATATGGAAAAATACCTCTGCTGATGGATAAGTCACGGTTAAAAAGACTGACTAGGGGGGACCCGTCCTGCAAAATACTGTCAAAAGATCACAGTTTAAATAAAAACCTCTGGTATTAACATGAAACCAGAGCAAAAGAACTAAAGAGAAAACTCAGATCTATGACATTATAGGAAGATAATACACACACAGTAAAGGGATTCTACAGATCAATGAAAAAAAGTTATTTAGTCCTTTAGCAGAAATTGATTCACCAGAGACGATTATAACTGAATCCCTAATTAATATCATATAGAAGTACAGGAGAACATCTATGTGATGTAAGAATGTAAAACTTTCTAAATAAATTTTCTAAGTGTAAATCCTAAAACAGTCACTCTGAATTTTATGATAACAAAATTTATTATTTCTGTTCATTGAATGACATCATGGGCAAAGCTAGAAAACAGACATTTTTCAATGTTTGAAACTGTAAGAAATTAATATCTAGAAACTAGAATAATTACAAATTAACATCAAGAAGAGAGCATCTCCATTAGAAAAGTAGGCCATTCATACAAATAGACAATTTGTAAAAGAGGAAATCCAGAACCTGAGAAGCATATCAAGAGACGCTCAAACTCATCAGTCGTCAGAAAAATGCAAATTAAAACAACATTGAGATTTCACTCTATGCCAATCAGAATAGCAAAAATTAGAAAACTGGATAATGCCAAGCACTAGGGCCAGGAATACAGGTATATTGGAAGTCCCTTACATTGCTGTGGGGAATGCAGACCAATTTTCAGGGGAGACAGTCTTGTTTTACGTAGAAAACTAAACACACAGATCTTATGACTTAGCAAGTCTGTTCCTAGATTACATCTCTAAAAGGAATTTTCACACGGGTCCAGGAGGGGACATGTTCACGATGTTCAGTGTGAGGGTTACTTGCAGGCTATGCGAACGGCAGCTCCTGGAGGGGTGCAGGTGACAACCTAGCAGGCTGCACACAGAGACCTGAGCTTGGCTGTCCCTCACTGGGAGAGGGAGTAAGACAGACGCGGAGGATGTGCACTGTGTGGTATCATGCATGCAGCTTTAGATGCAACAGATACACATATACATTCTGTTGCTATCAGGTTCTTTTCCCCTTGCAGAAAGAATTCAGAGACGAGACACGGAGGTTAAGAAAGTCAAGTGGGGATGTATTAAGGGATGGATTGTACACTCTCAAGGGGAGAGCGGGCGGGTTCAGGTGAGCGGCTGCCCTGAGTTTCTTTGGTAAGTTGGTTATAAAGAGTGTAAAAATGAATGGGCAGAATATTCGTTGGGGAGGGAAGGGTTTGGGTTGTAATCTCTGATTTTCATCAACCACCTTCCCAAAGATAGAGATTTTTGCCCTTATTTAGTCTGGATCGGAAGTGTCATGGCATCAGTGCATGACGGGTACTTCTAATCTGCAAGGCTAATTTTACTGTAATGAGGGCATCATGAGCAAAATGTCACATTCAGACACTGGAGATTCCTGCCTTTTCCCACCTTCTTTTGTCAGCCTCCAGGACACTTGTCACCCCCAAATGTGTGACTGATTATCAGCCCAGAGGTTCCTGCTTTTCTTTATCTGTCCAGGGACCCCTGTTGTTTACATGATGTGTGGTTTCCTGCACTTGCCCCGTGTCCCTCTCTTTTTTGCCCAATTCCTGCCATTTGGCCCATGTGCCCCTTTCTCTGCTCATGTCTAGCTATCTGCCTGCTCTAATAATTCCAACATGAAGAGGTCTTAAAGCATAGTACTTAGTGGGAAAGTTAGAAATACAAGCTAATACATAATACATACCTTCCAAAAACTGCATGCACATAAAACAAAAACAAACATTTTATAAGAACACATGTAAATAAATTGAGACAGTTTAAAGGTGGATCACTGCCTCTGGGAAGGAGAGGAATGGAGGTTGGATATGGGGATAAAATTAGAACACAAAATATAAAATAAGAGGGCCCTTCTCAGACTCATGATACTAAGGAGTATGAACAGTTCAGCACAGAAAATGACTGAACCAGAAGGAAAGGAGGGAGGGAGGAAGGAAGGATGGAAAGATGAGAGGGAGGAAGGATGGAAGGGAGGGAGGAAGGAAGGAAAGATGGAAGGAAGAGGGAGGGAGGAAGAATGGAAGGAAGGGAAGGTGGGAGGAAGGGAGAGTGGAAGGAAGGGAGGGTGGGAGGGTGGGAGGGAGGAAGGATGGAAGGATGAGAGGGAGGGAGGATGGAAAGAAGGAAGGATGGAAGAGAGGGAGGAAGGATCTAAGGGAGGAAGGGAGGGAGGATGGAAGGAAGGGAGAGAAGAAGGGAGGAAAAAGTTCTGAGAAGTTGATACTGGAATCACTCGTCCTCATTACTGTGTCAGCCATTTAGACCAAGAGTTGACTAACTTCTTCTGTAAAGGGCTAGATAGTAAATAGTTCATTCTTTGCAAGCAATATTCTCTGTTGCAACTACTCAACTCTGCCATTGTAGCAAGAAGGCAGCCATAGACAGTATCTAAAGAGCAATTAGCCGTGTTCCAAGACAACTTTATTCACCAAAACAGCTAGTGGGCTGATGCGGTCCACAGGCCATAGTCTGCTGACCACTGATTGAGACTTTCAAGATTATAACAGGTAAGTACATTAAAGGACTCCTTGTTACACAGACTGCCTTTATAGAACCAAAAATCTGGTTATGCGGCCTGAAAATTTCCAATGTACTTCTGTGAGTAATAGAATGGAATGAAGAACCAATACTGTCTCAAAGGACGCTTGGGTTTACAGTCAAGAGAGGAGATAGAGTTGGAAAGATCTCTGGGTAAGGTTATTCTTATTGAAACTCTACTAGCTTTTAAATTGCTATTTCCATGGGAGCGACCAAATCCGTAAGAGGCAGAAGCTGCTCAGGGTTCTGAGTCCTATTATTAGAATTTTTATATAAGCAGAAAATGACAGATACCAGGATTCCACATTACAGTCCTGCAATCCTATAATATCTTTTTATTCTGGTAAGTGTGTCTGACCAAAACATCTGAAGCAATGTGACGGTCCAGTAAAAGAGAATAGAGGTTTAAATGTCAGCTGAAACAATGTTCATTTCCTTTCAAAAAAAAAAAAAAATCATTTGCACAGCTCTCTAAGCCACCAAAGTGAACCTCCTGCACTTTGAAGTTCATCCAGAAAATCCTTTTGCAAAATATTTGCTGAAACACTGTAACGTAGGAATTGTAAGGGATTAAGGTCTGTTTGGTTTCTCCTCCCCCATACCTATCTTTCCCGAGCTGACTCGTGCAGCCCAGAAGGAAGCTTAAATCCACGTGTCTGAGATTCAGATTCCAAAATCAACATATCGCTCTCCCACTCCCACCAAAAACTAAAATGTTACTGAAATGTCTCATTTATAACTAAAATCTGCCTAAGTGAGCAGACCAACAGTTCTTCATACAATCCTGTTCGCTCCCAAACACCCCCAACAAAGTTCTCTTTCGTCCTTCACTTGTTCTAACGCAAGACCCTTGCATGGAGGTGTGGGTACCAGCGCTCAAATCACCACCCAGCTTGGCCACTGAGGCTCCTAGAGGGAACAGCTGTGTGGCAGGGACTCCGAGTGCAGTGGTGCAAAGAAGGGAGAAATGACTGTGGGCTACAATGGTCTGGGGAGATTCATGGAGGGGCCCACCTTTGCAGGGCAGAACATCCCAGAACCAAGACATCAAAGGGTGAGGAGACGCCTGGCCTGGAGAAATGGTATAAAGGTTCTATTTTAACTACAACAAATCAGAAGGTGCAAAAGCACCCACATTTAGGTGGTGACGTTTTTAAAAGCTTAAGGATTTCTCACCTGTTCCCTGTCAACTTTTGTTTTTATCCACTTTTCTCAACAGAAGCCCCTGTCACGTGTATACACGTTGCAAGCATAGTACTTACAAGTCAGGTAGGTTTAAGAATTGCAGCTTTCTTAAACTGCCATTTCATCAAGTTTGAAAGCCTCCCGTCAGCTCTTGGATTCACACTGACCCTTATTCTATAGGGAACATACCTGGGTTTTATGTATAAACCAGCTCTTCTCTGCACTGAAGCTCAGCCCTTTAACCTCTGCCACATTACTTTTTTATACAACCTTTTTCAAATAACTATGATGTATAATGGAGGCCGTATTCAAATACGCCCAGCGTTGAGCTGGATAGTGAACCTACAAATCCAAGGTTTTCCATCCCTGCAACTCTTGAATTACTCCTTACTACAACAGGTGTCTATGATATGCAAATGAATGTGTGTGTGACAACACGTATTAAGATTCTGCCTTCCCTAACCGTGGCCCCAGCCACCTGTGCGCCACCCCCACCTCCCAGCTGTCTGTAAGCGCAGAAGACTGGAGGAAGTGTTGAAGCCACACAACATTTCTAACTGTATTATGGTAACAACCTCACGCTAAAGCACACTGTAGCCTGATTTTATAATGCACGTTACTTTTGTTTCGCTCCTGAGAGCACTCCCCCTCCCCCTCCAGTCCCTCTCATTCCAGGCACCAAGATGTCGGAAGGCACAGCTCATTAACTCTGGGAGCAGAAGACTCCATCAGTGGATTACAAGGACATCAGTCCGCTGATTTACAAGGTCATCTAGAAAAAGAACACAGCCCCGTGCACATATCAAGACCCTTCCCAGAAGCCTTGGTCTCAGGACTTTCCCTACATGACGCCCTGACGACCCCACCCAAGAGAGCTCATCTTCTCCAAGGCATTGGCCTGTTGTGACTCCCTTTGCCTGGCAAAGCAATAAAGCTGTTTCTTCTCTATCCTCCCAAAACTCTGTCTCCATTTCCATTTCAGCTGCAGGTACAGAAGACATTTTTTGGCAACAGTGAGAGAGGAGAGAGAGAACCACTGGGCGGATGACATGGAGACGAACATGGCTGCCACCGGTGCTGTGAGCGGAGAATTCTGGTTCTCCGCCCTTTGGAGCACACAGCAGAGTTACACGTCCTGACCCTTTTGTTAAGACAGGACCATGCAACTGGTTGTAGACCACGTGTCATTTCTAGGCCAGAATGACAAATGGGCAGTGTGAGGCCTACCAGAGCCCTTTTCTTTCCCTCTGACACGCTGGCCGGCACCCACTCATATAAAATAGTAGCTTCCACGTCAGCAGTGATGAACAGAGCCTCCCTACCAACCGGGAGGGGCAAGTAGCTTCCACAAGAAATTTTCCTTGGCTGTGTTTAGCTCCTGAGACTTCAGGGAGTTTGTTACCATGGCACAACTTAGCACACCCTGACTGTTACATTAAAGGAGAGAGCGCATGGTTTTCTCCTTCCCTCTGACTAAGGTCCTTATCATCCTCCAAGACAAATGTGGAGGCTTGAAGAGAAGTTTTTTTTTAGAAACTGAGGAGACCAGCAAAAAAATGAGAGTGGGCTCCCTTCCCCTGTTGAGTATCTGCTTGGGGAACAGATGTGATGCCTATTTGAGGAACACAATGTCCACTGGCATATCAAGAATGTTAAGAAATTCCAGAATAAAAAAGAAAAAAAGTAAGATTCCTATGGGTCCATAGGAAAAACTTTGCAAGTTATCTCGGCTAATTCTATCCATGTGCAAATCATCAACACTGCAAATGTTCACCTGGGAAATGTGACGCCAGTCTTCCCTGTACGCAGGCTCTCCCTCTCCTCCACTGTCACCACACACACCTCACTTGGCTGAGCAGGATGGTAAGCAACAGTTGTAGATGAGCTATGTGTCTGTCTGTTAAACTCAGTCCCTCTTCCCCACATGCAGGACGATACAAAAGATGCAAAAGAGGATCCTGTCTCGTCCTCCAGGTAGACCCCTCTACCACAGTCAGTCTAGGAAACGGGACTAGGAAATTAAATAAGGCTGTACCGGACTTAAGAACTGAAGTGACCAAACAGCTCTGAGAAAAAAATCTGTGACAGCATTCTAAGTCAGGAAGTTTGCACAAAATACGATGGAGAGCAGTAATCAGAGAACGGAAAAGCGTTTCACGCTTATATGGCACTGAGTTTGGAATGTTCACGAAAATAATTACATGTTTAGCTAAAAATAATGATTATTTTTTTCTAAAGCACTCAAGACCTCATACATCCAAATGAGTATTGTCATTCAAAGTGATCTCCAAGGCTACAACTCTTCATCCATTAACACTGCCGTTGCTCAAAATATTTTTGAAATTGCCTTGAGTCAGGGGATGAGCCACAGAATGAAATGTCTCTTTATAGCCACAGCTCAGCTTTGCCTGGATTATTTCTTTATTTGCCCTCATTCCCTCTCTTCTGACTTTATTCAGCCTAACTCCATATTCCTCCCTCCTATTCTATCAAGTAAGGCAAAAGAATTTCATGCTTGCTCTGGTAAAGTTCTCTCTGTGATTTGAGGGATATAAAGGGTTGGGAAGATGAAACGAGGAAGGAAGGGAGTTTTACACGGAGGGCCATTTGGACATTGCCCACTGAAAAGCAGTAAATTACTAACAAGGGCACTGCTCACTGACCATCACAAATGTGATCCCCAAACTTTAATCCCTCTGATTTTAAAGAAAGCATTCTGGGCTATAAAATAAGTCTCAATAAATTTAAAAGGATTCAAATCATACAAAGTATGTTCTGTGGCCACAATGAAATTAAACTACAAATCAATAACCAAAAGATATATGGCAAATATTCTCCAAACATTTCTATACCAAATAACACAGTTCTGGGGGGAAAAAATGGTCAAATAAAAAAAGCAAAAGGAAAATTAGAAAGAATATTGAATTGAATGGAAATGAGAACACAACATGTCAGAATTTGTGGGATGCTGCTAACACAGTACTCATGGGGTATCTATAGCACTAAACGTCTATATTAAAAAAGAAGGAAAGTCATAAATCAATTACCTTAGTTTCAAACTTAATAAACTAGAAAGAGAAGAGCAAATTAAGCCCATAATAAGCAGAAGAAAGGAGTAACAAAGGTCAAAACAGGTTATCAAGGAAAATAGAAAACAAGAAAACAATAGAAAAAAAGCAATGAAACCATAAACTGGTTCTTTGAAAAACTTAATAAAATTGACAAACCTCTAGTAACACTGAGCAGGGGCAATAAAAAAAAAGAAACACAAATTACCAATACTGGGTCTAAGAGGTAACATCATTGCAGATTCTACAGATCTTAAAAGGGTAGTAAGAATATTATGAACAACTTTATGCCTATAAATTCAACAACTTAGATGAAATGGACAAATATCTTGAAACAAGCTATCAACTTTACTCAAGAATAAATATGTAGCCACCTTGATAGTCAACATGAAAAGATGCTCAATGTCACTAATTATCAGAGAAATGCAAATCAAAACTACAAGGAGATATCACCTCACACTAGTGAGAATAATCATCATCAAAAAGTCTATAAATAATAAATGCTGGGAAGGATGTGGAGAAAAGGGAACCCTCCTACACTGTTGGTGAGAATGTATATTGGTGCAGCGACTATGGAGAACAGTATAGAGGTTCCTCATAAAACTAGAAATAGACTTACCCTATGATCTAACAATACCACTTCTGGGCACATATCCAGAGAAAATTCTAATTTGAAAAGATACATGCACTCCAATATGCATAGCAGCACTATTTACAATGTCCAGGACATGGAAACAACCTAAATGTCCATCGACAAATGAATGGATAAAGAACTTGTGACAGTTATGGATATAGATATATATATAGACACACACACACAAACACACACACACACACACACACAATGGAATACTACTCAGTCATAAAAATGAAATAATGCCATTTGCAGCAATGTGGATGGACCTAGAGATTATCATACTAAGTGAAGTAAGTCAGAGAAGACAAATATCACGTGATCTCACACATGGAATCTTAAAAAAAAAAAAAAAAGATACAAAACAGAAATAGAGTCACAGACATAGAAAACAAACTTTTGGTTACCGTAGGGGAGGTAGGGGAGATAAATCAGGAGTTTGGGATTACCAAATACAAACTACTTTATATATATTAAAAAAAAAAATACAGCCCATGGGACAGATCTGACCCATTGCCTGTTTTTGTGTGACTTGGAAACTAAGGATAGTTTTTACCTGTTTAAATGACTGGGAAATAAAACCAAAAGAATAATGTTGTGCGAGATGTGAAAACTACCTGAATTTCAAATTTCAGTGTCCAAAAAGTTTTTTGGAACATGGTCATGCTCATTTGTTTATGGCTGCTTTCATACTACAAGGACAGAGCTGAATAGTCCTAAGAGACTACAGAGTCTGCAAAACCTAAAATAGTTACTCACTGGCCCCTTACAGCAAAAAAAAAAAAAAAAAAAAAAAAAAAAAAATTGCCAATCCCTGATCTAGAGGACTAATGACCCAGTTTCTTCCACAACAACAACAGCAACAAAATGCAAAGGGGACGAAAAAAAAAGAGATGAAAGGAAGACCAACAGTTTAAAAGACTTAAAAGATATATTTATTTTCAAAATATCAACTTTGGATCCCCACTCAAAAAAATGAGATACTGGAAATAAATCAGAAATGGGAGCAGTGGCAAAGATATCTGATGACATTAAAAAATTGTTCATTTTTAAAGGCATGGTAGTACTTTGTGGTTACATTTTAAGAAGTGCCCTTAGCTTTTAGAGAGACATTCTGAAATATTTACAGATGTTTGGATTTGCCTCAGAATAATCAGAGGAGCGGGGGTTATTGGGTGTGGGTATGAGTGAAATAAGATTGGCCATATTATGAAAATTTTGACTGGAGGGTACATGGTGGTTCATCATACTATTTTACTATTTTCTCTACTTTCATATATGCATGAAAATCCACGTAACTGATTTATTTTTAACTCTGTAATTTCAAAATAAACGTTTCTTAAAAAATCGGTTCAAGGGTCATTTTCTCTGGCCCTTGTAATCTAATGTCTCATTTCTGTGCTTCTGCAGAAACATGGAACTTGCCACATCAGTTGTTACTGATAAATGGTTATTTGGTTCCCAAAGACTATCAGTCCCTGAGGATGGGGACCATGCATTCTTTGACTTTGAGTCACAGAAAATGGCACACAACCTGATACATATTAGATCCTTAATAAATATTTTTGGAACAAAAAAGAAAAAGAGAAGAGCACCAGTTAACTGTAGGACAACCACAGTAGCCTAATATACATGTTATTGGAGTTCCCAAAGGAAGGGAGGAGACAGAAAAATACTTAAAGATATAATGGCTGAAAATATTTCCAAGTTTAATGAAGACCATATATATAGATATAGATATACGTGCTTATATCTCCAAGAAAATTAACATACCTAGCACACAAAAAGGCATTTTACCACACAATGCAAACAAATTTAGAGTAGACTGATTGTACAACCATCAAAGTTTCCAAGTTAAGGAAATAACGCCCCAACTTCTATTCAAAATAGACAATTAAGAGCTCACGTTGGACGTCATGCAAAGTGGGAAACCTCCATCCAATCAATTAAAAAATAGATGAGGTTTTATATATAAGAAGCAACCAGAAGAGTCAAAGAGATAAATTTATACACCAGACCATAATGTAGAATGAAGTCAAGATGAAATCCACCAAAAGGATAACTTAAATACCTACTACTGACAGCAAAACTACCCCATATATTAATGACAATAGCACAGTATCTGTAGTCCCTAACCTGCTTCTAAGATTTAGATCTTATTTTCAGCTGGCCCTTGGCATATTCATGGTCCCAAAATTTCTTAACTCAGTACTTCCACCTTATTACCTCACTACCCACATCACTACATCTAACTCCTGAACTCAAACTCCTTCACTGTGTATATTTCAGTCTCCATTAATGTACTCACTGCCTTCTGCCAGTCCACCTTGTTCTCATCTACAATTCCTCAGGCTTCCTCAAAACCACTGACCAAATCTTGTGGATTTTACCACTGAAATATCCTTCGTATCAGGTACCTTCCTCCCCTTCCTTCTATTCCTACTGCTTCTGGGCCTTCATCATTTCTTTTATTTTTTACCTAATATAAACCTTTTATGAAGTAAAGCACACACAAAGAAAGATGAACAAATCGTAAATGTACAACTCAAAAATTTTTAACAAAGTGAAGACATCTATTTAACCACTATTCAGATCAATATGTTGAATTTTTCCATTACCCTAGATGACCCCTTAGTATCAGCTCACAGTAATTACCTGTGTCCCCAAAAGATATCCACTACTCTGAAAACTAACACTGAAGATTTTGCCTGTTTTTTGAACTTTGTACAAGTAAAACTATACGACGTAAGTCTTGTATCTGGCTTCTTTAGCTCTACATAATTGTTGCAAAATTCATCCCTGTTATTCGGAGTAGCCGTAATATGCATATCTCATTGTTGTGTATGAATATACCACAAATGTATGTACACATTTGACGGTTGGCAAGCATGTGGGTGGTTTCTATTTTGGGGCTATTATGAATAAAGTTACCATGAATGCAAAAAATAATAAAAATAAAAAAGATAAACAAGGTCCTACCGTATAGCACAGGCAACTATATTCAGTATCTTGTAATAAACTAAAATGAAAAAAAAACTGGCAAAAGAATATATATTCTCAGAATAGTTACATACGTGTGTATGTATGTGTGTGTATATATATATAATATCTATATAACTGAATCACTTTGCTGTACACCAGAAACTACCACAACATTGAAAATCAACTATACTTCAATTAAAAAAAAAAAAAGAATCTGGATAATCCCTTAAAGAAATATGTAGCCCTGAAAAGACCTATTTCTATTAAACAAATTGAATTTATACTTAAAAACTTACCCACAAAGAAAATATCCAGGCCCTGGTGGTTTCACTGGTGAATTCTAACAAATGCTGAAGAAATAATGCCAATTCTAAACCAATTCCTCCGAAAAAATTGCAGAAGAGGAAATACTTCTCAACACAGGCTATGCAGCAAATGTTACCCTGATACCCAAACGGACCAAGCATTACTAGAAAATGACAGACCAAAATCCCTCATTAACAGAGACACTAAATTTCTAAACAAAATTTTTAACAAATCAATGATATATAGAAAAGATAATAAACTATGGTGAAGGAGAGTTTATCCCCATAATGCCATGTTGGTTTAACATTAAAAAATCAGTCGATGCAACTCACCATATTAACAAGGAAGAACCAAATGTGATCATCATCAACATAAGGAAAACAAGGGAAGAAATATCAAGGATGAATCCTAGGATTTGGACCTGAAAAAAATGTGTCAAATGGCACAGAAAATTTCAGTGGAACAAAAGAGATGCCCACCATTTAGTTTTGATATTCAGAAGAACATCTGTAGACTTTTCCATAAGTTTCAGTAGAAGGATGGGGAAAAGATGGCTGATCTGATGCTGGGGGCAGGGGAGGGAGGGTCATCAATATCACCCATGAGTGAACCATCACTGCTTTTCTACACAATCCCAACCTAAACCACAACCCTTGATGAGAGAAGAGTATTTCTCCCCACTCCCTACCTAGAAATAAACTACAACAGATAAATTTTCTGAGTCTTTAGCCAATATGAATTCAAGTCTTGGTCCTACATAAACCCCAATTATACTTATAAAGTGCTTACTGAGAAATAAGCTAGAGAAATTCTTAGCTACAAACCATCTTTCAGAACACAGGGATTAAGAGGAAGGAAATGTGGTGGTAAAGCACTAGCTGCTTTAGACCTAATTGACAAATTTAGAAACAAATAAATTACCAGGAGTAGATGGCACCCACCCAAGGGTCTGAAGGAACTCAAGGATGAAACTGCGAAGCTGTTGGCCAAATTATAACCTTGCAGTTACAAGTGGCCACATGCCACCGGAGTGGCAGATTGTCAGAGTGACTTCTCTTTGTAACGTGGGGCTGCAGAGGAGAGCTGAGAACCACAGACACATGGGTCTTACTTCCAACTCCAGTATGTCGTCCAAAACTGTAATGGAAGTGGAGACCTACAGCACACTTAGGAAGCCCAGTCTCCCGCTTAGGGTGTGCCTCTCCCTCTGAGGGGAAGCAGGGTGGTCCAAGGGAATGAGCCACACTGGAAATTTTGAGACTCACTCTGAAGTCTGTTCTGCCCCTATTGAGATTGTAAGCACCCTGTGTCTCATTCTCATCTGCAAAATGGGAATAATATCTACTCTATCTACTCCATAAAATCGTTGGGAGGTTGAGAGGAGGTAGCAGAGATGATTATGTTTTGTTTTTTAAACAAGCCTAAACAAATCTGTGGTATTCACGCGTTAAGGAGGGTAATAATAATAATTATATTATCATGTTAGGATGTTCTACTAAATGCTTGTAGAAAAGGTGACTCTCCAGTGATTATTCCTCCATTACAGCCTTGCAGTCATTTACTTTTGTCTCTCTCTCCTCCCTTGATTTTGACTACACTGAATTTATCACCTTCCACCCCAGGCTACCACTTCCACTTGCCTCTTTGACATCTGTGTCTTACTTGAGCCTCTATCCATAACTCATCATTTTTGTTCCCAACGTTGGGTCTCCATTTGTCTTCCCTGTTTATGCTAATGATATGCCAATCTTACCCTGACTCAGGTTCAAACCTCAAGGCAGATTTCCAGGCTTTTTCTCCTCCACTAAACTCACATGTGTGCACACACATTATAAATTTTGCTCTTTCTTGCCAGTTCTCCATCACGATGCCTCTGGAATCCATGGCTTCATGTTACTCCCCGCAGCTCTGACCTAACTCAACTCCTATTACCTCAATCACTCTCTGAACACTTAACAGAGAGTCTTCTACGTGCCAGGTATCATGAAGGATGCTGAGGATGTGATGGTGAATGAGTCATGAGACTGGCTCAAAATTTCTCAGAGTTGAGTGCTGTTGGTGGAGGCTTTCTACGAAAAGGAGCGCATACAATGACAGAGGTTGTAAGAGGATAAACACAGAGGAGGGCAATGATGATGACAGAGGTTCTGTGAGATGAGGCGCCTAATCCAACATGAAGTGGTCAGGAAAGGCCTCCTGGAGGAGCAGGTTCCTGAGCTAAGCCTTCCCAAGGGGAGGCCATAGGGCCATCATTGGTGTGTAGAGGCCAGAGGAAGACATGTAGAAAGGAATGAGTTCCAGTCAGAAGCTGCAAAAAATGTTTAGGAAATTATAAGCATCTCAAGATGGTCGGAACGTGATTTGTAGAGGAAGCAGCAAGGCAGAAGTCTCAGGAGGGAGCCCGGAGGCAGGTGCGTGGGGGTGCTGAACACTATGTGCAGTGCTTTCTCTTCAGGATGAAGAGGAGGTGGAGCCATATGAGGGCATTTATGCATGGAGGTGACACAGATTGTTTTTTAGGGACATCATCCTGTGAAGAGCCCAGCCCTCAGCCTCAGAGCCTGGTATCCAGCCTGGAATGCTCAGAATGTGTTGCCACCTGCTTTGTCTCTGCGCTCAGAGCCTGCCAGCCTGCAGAAAGCCTCTCCGGGACACTGCCATCCAGAGGCCACGCCTCTCTTTCAAGCTACAGGTGAGCCCTTGGGGGCCACCAGCACCTCACACCCAGCCCACTCTCAGGACCTCCTGCTTTGGCAAACATGCAGCCATGTGTCTCTACCTTCCTAAATTGAGGTCCGTCTAATGGTTTCGCCTCTTTTTCCTTATTCCCAAATAGTTTGGTGTTTCTTCTCTGATCCAACCGCTGGCACTCACATTTCTCCTAAATCCTTTCCCCATCTGGAACCTCTGTTCCCTGATTAATACACCCCCTGGCACCCTTAACTTCTCCACTGAATGTCCCTTTACTCCCTTATCTTGACGTGGTTGTCCCCTGGGAACCCTACTTGCCCTGTAGCCACGGCAAGTGGAAGCTTGTCATCCACCCAATACCCCTTGTCATTCCGGATTTGGAGTCAGGTCCAGAATCCTCACACCTGCAACCCCTAGACCATCGTTCCACCCTCTCGTGTTAAAAACCCAGCTCCCTTCCCCAGGACACACTGAGCCATCTTCATTCTTCATTTCCTGAAACCTTCAGCATCTCCACCTGATCCTGCCACCATCCTGATTGATCTCAAACAGCCCAATTCCTGAGTTCTTTGACTTTCCAACCACCAAAGAACTGCTCTATCCAGTTTCCTGTCTTCACTTGAAATTCTTTCACCTCTGAAGAGTGTGCTCTGTAATACTACACGTTCCATCCCCCAAGTGCCCTCACTCAATTACACCCGTCAAACCAGCTCTTCCTCCTCACTGGGACTTCCAGTCCATTGACCTCCCTAATCTCCTTCCCACTCCACCTATATCTTACACTCTATGACCCACTGTTTGAATCGCTCATTGGCTGACATGCTATATTGAGTCTTTATAGAACCAATTCAATTAGCACTCCCATTTTCAGAAGCCTATGCCCTGTGCTAAATGGGGTATCCCTGTATTACCCAAAGCCTCCTAACCAGTTTCTTCAGATTCTAGGATCCTCTCCACTCTAAAGCGTCTAGTACATCACCTTCTAATTCATTTTCCTAAAGCTGAGCCACCCTACTACCCTGCTCACAAACCTTCAAGGGATGCCCATGGCCTATCAAAGTAACTTTATGCATCTGAGATTTATATTCCAGAACCGACCCAACCTACCTCTCTGATCTTATTCTGCTCCTGTCTATTTTTAATATCTCCATCATTCTGATCTCACATCCTACCCATGTCTCCAACACTCACTTTTCTCCTCCTCCAAAGGTGTGTGTGTGTGTACATATACATCTTCAATTACTGTTGTAAAGCCAGCTCAGTGCCACGCCTCCCCAAAGTCTTCCCAGCTTTTTCTGGGAGAACCAAGGATACCACCAAGTACCTTCACCACCTGTTGCAGCCAACACCTTGTCTCCTCTCCCCTTCAGTCCTGTCAGCAATGCTGGCCGCCACACACCACGTGCTTGCCCTCTCCCCAGTGATGGGGCCATTTCCAGGGCATGGCCCCACCCCAAGTCTCCCTGTGCCAGCACCACTATGAAGTAGTCAAGCTACTGAAGAGGGGAGACTTCCCTGATCCCATACACCCCAGGGGACCAGGATCCAAATTTTAACCCTAAAAGAGCTTTGGGGCATTCCCAGTGTATCACAGAGGATGTGTGTGAAATCCACATTTTATACTTCTGCTTGCAATCTCCCTCTTCCTAAGAATCAGAAGTAAGGCCTCAGGGACCAGGAGAGAAAAATCTGTGAGAAAAAGAGTGTTTTTCTCTGAATCCCTTCCAAGCCCCCCACTCCCCATCTCTGTCATCCATCTCTCCCCTGCAGCTGTGTCACAGACCCAATCGATAAAGGGCTTTCTTTTCAGGATGAAGCTTTCTGTGAAGTTGGATGGAAAACACTAGTCAGTAATCCAAAGGCCGTGCTTCACCACTGGTGACCTTGAGAGAGCCACCTGGCTTTTCTGAGCGGCAGGCCTTATCTGCCTCCACTACAGCAGAGCTGCGGTGAGAATCACCCAAGATGATACAGCTCGCATCCAGCTGTCAAGTGTCAGATGGCACATACAGCCAGCTTCTCAAGGGCAGAGATCTGGTGCGTGACCCAGGGCAAATTAATTAACCTTCTAAACCTCAGTTTCTCCATCTATAAAATGGACGAGTAAGGATCATCTACCAGGGCCACTTTGAGAATTAAATGTTGTATGGAAGATGAGTGAGAGTGTACTCAAACTAGAAGGCAGTCATGAATCTCAGCGTTGGTGTGATGGTGACGGTAGTGGAGTTATTCCACGAAAGATGGTGTCTCTATTTTGAAACCTGAAGGTATCAGCCTGCTTATGTAACAGTCCAGCTGGATCTTAACCCAGAAGAAGGGACCAATTAGCACTAGAAATCCTCCAAAGGGAAATTCCCTTATAAAACATTTGAAGATTTTCTACTAAAGGAGTTTTAAAATTCTTCTATATAATGATATTATCCATTATCCATAAAACATCATCCTATGTAATGGCATGTATAATTTGAATGTTTCAAAATCTATTTAAGACATTACAAAAACTTCTATTGCCATAAAAATATCTCTGTGACGCCGGCGTGTTATTCAAACAGACTTTTATAGCATCGGTTTAATTGTTCAGGGCCAAGCTTAACTCCTTTTTAGGCTGGTGTATTTTTGCCCAAGATTTAATTTGGGGATAAACAGGCCAATACAAGCAGAGCAGAAAAGGCACCACGTGGTAATCTCATGTTTTCAGCACATTGTGTCTGGCCATACATTTTTAATATCAGAAAATTGGCTTGGCCTGTAATATTTTGATTGGAGATGTACGGTACTGTTGCCACATTCTTTAAACAGATGTGCGGTAAATTTGATGGGAAAAAAAATCCCTTCCTCCTGAAACTAGGACACTTGCTCATTTAAATAATATAAAACATCATCAGTCAGTGTCTGTTTTAGCAACACCGGGTGTTGTACAAAGTAAAAGGCCTCAAAAAGGCGCAGTCACACTTTTATTCCCAATTCAGTTCAAACTTCAGAGGTCCTGCTGTGTTTCCCACAGTGGCCACGCCCATCACCCCATCCTCGTGTTCAGCAGCCACACAAAACACCCGAAGCAAGGAGAAGGCTGGCCTTCACTCCATCAGGAAGTGCAGTCCCACCCAGGGGTATTAGGTTGAACCTGCGTCCCACGCCCGATCCCAGCCACTGAGAGGCTGCGCAGAAAAGAAGAGCAGGCCCAGGCTTTGGAATCAGGCGCCCCGGGTCCCAGTTCCAGTGCTAGAACTGGAGCATCTATGGAGCTCTGTACTGCGTGAGTTTCCTCATCTGAAATGGGACTAAGAAAGCCCACTTTGCACGGAGACGGTGTAAGCGCTTAATAAAATGGGCCTAGAACAGTGCTTGGCGTGCAGTGGGTTCTCTGCAAATTATGTTCAGTATAATTTACATTTTATTATATAATCTTGCTAACAAGCATCCTTGGTCTAAATGAGCTTCAGGAGATAGGGCGAAAGGATCCTCACACCCCCACACCGGCTGCTAGGAAAACAGTGACCACCACAGCAACACAACGCCCACTCCTTAACGGAGTGGATCTTATATGCAGACTGACAGGTACATGAAAAGCCTCTCCATCTTCAAGAAATTTTCTTGGAAATTATGGTTACAAAGCAGCCTTTGCACCCCATTTTGAACAACTCCAGAAACTGTAAACTCTAAACGGCTGAAATAATTTGCACAGTCTGTGTGATGTTTTTATTCAATGCTCCATCTATATTAATCCACCAGTAATCCCAAACCTCATTTGAATGAGTTGTTTCCATCTCCTACCCAACTGAGGCTTCCACTCAATTATTTTCACCGTATCCAAAGGGACTGCTTTGAGTTCTCCCTTCCCTGGTGAAGATGTTAATGAACGCCAATAGTCAAAGGCCAAAACACCAAAGGGAAACCAAGGGGTTTGGATTATCTGCTAAGGGTAAATAATTGAACGTGAACTATATCTTAATTTTGTACATAACTTGGCCTTGGAAAACTTTACATCTGGAGTCACTCTATCCATCAAATTCTCCTTTATCCGACACACTTCTCCAGCAACCATTCCATTTCTCTGCCCCTCCTAGAATTAGAACTTCTCCGAAGGGTTGTCTGTCTTTACCATCTTCACTTCCTCCCTCCCGTTCCCTCTCAAACACACTTCAATCAGCTTGCCTTATAAACACTTCACCGAGACGGCTTTTATCCAGGTCACAAATGACTTCCATGTTGACAAGTTCAGTGGCTAAATGACTGTTTCTTTTCATTTAGAATTTCTTAGGCAATATTTAGACTCTACAAAAAGTATACATAATTCAGAGTTTATCTGTGTCTCCGCCACCAAAAAGCAAAACATTACTAATATTGTCAAATGCCTCCTGTGTATCCCTCTCCTGGATGGCTTCAGCTTCCTCTCCTCCTGCTCTTAAAGTAACTAGTACCCTGAATTTGGTATTTTTTTCCATGTATTTCTTTACACTTTTACTATGTATGTTTCTCTAAGCAATATGTTTGTTTTGCATGCTTCAACTTTTTAAGTGGTATTCAAAAGCACATATTCTTTGACTTATTTTCCCTCACTGCCACATTGGTGGGATTCATTTTTGTGACTCTAATGCATTCATATTTTCAGCTGAATAGGATTTTGTTGTGCAAACACACCGCCACGCATTTACCCATCCTCCTGTTGACAGACATTTGGGAATGCTTCCAGTATTTTGCTAAAAATAAACAGTGCTAACCTAAGTATTCTTCGCTGTATCTTGGGTTGACCCCAAGGTCAATTCTCAGTGCTCACCTGACTTTACCTCCTAGAGATATCTGACACAGGCAATCACTCGCTCCTTAAAATGGGCTTTTAACTTAACCGTGGGGACACCACCCTCTCGTGTTCTTCCAACATGACTGCTCCTTCTGCGTCTCCCTTCTGGCTCCTTCTCTCCTCAACCTCTAAGTGACGAGGGGCCCAGGACTGAGACTCTGCCACTCCTCTCTTCCCTGCTTTCCCTCCCAGACAATCTCATCCAATCCCATGGCTTTGAATCCTATTTTGTGCTGACGATTCCAAACTATGTATTGTTAGCTCTGTCCTCCTTCTCAAACTTCGGCCTTCTCCATGCAACTTCCTAGTCAGCATCTCCACTGGGATATCTGAATTTAACATGTCCAAAGTTGATTGATTTCCACAGCGGTCCCCCCAAAACTGCTGCTTCTCTATGCCCTCTCCATTTCACTGGGTCAGATCAAGCAGTTGGCTCTAGAAAGAAAACAAAACCAAACCACTTCTCCTCTTGTTATTCTATATACCACTTCAACTATGCCAAATCCATTCAAAAACAGTACAGGACCTACCTTCAGAATAACCACTTCTCCTCACCTCCACCTCTATCAAGCCCCGTGCTCTCTCATCCAGACTTCTTACTCGCTTCCTGACTGATCTGCTTACTTTTGCTCCTGTCCCTGTGCAAGCCACCCAGCAGCCTGAGATGTCTTTTAGAAAAGTAAGTTACATAAATCGTATCATGTCTTTCCTCTGCTCAGATCTCCCCAGTGGCTGCTCATCTCACTCACAGCGCAATCCCCAGTCCCCACCATAGCCTATGAAGCTTCGGGGGACCTAGCCCCCTAACCCCTCAGCTTCCTAACCTCCAGCCATTTCCCTTTCCTCACAAGGCTCCTATCATACTGGGCTCTTTGTTGTTCCTCAAAAACACTGAATACTTGCGGTCCTTTGCATCTGCTGTTCCTTCTGCCAGGATGCTCTTCCTCCTCCTAGATCTGCAGGGCTTGGTTTCTCCAGTCATTCAGATCTCTGCTCAAATGTCTCCTTCCGTGACCACGTCACCCAATATTTCTCCCTCATTTCTCCCTATTTCCTTACCCCCATCACTCAGCTTGTGTTACCGTCTAGACGCCTTTGGAATTCTAGGTGCTGTGACTTGCACTTCAAGTGTTTGGGAATCACAGGCAAAGCAGAATTTTCAGGCATTTTCGTTTGACGTTTGCATGACTATGACTCTTATGGGGAAAAGGGGTGGCTGGCAGGAGTTTGAAGGAATGCGCTAAGGCATACATTTGTATTCTGCCTTCAGGCCACCCAAACTACTGTCACCCAACCCGCGAGTCCCTAGAATGCTGGTGTAGACAAACATTCCCAAGTCCATCAGTTGCAACCTTCCTCGGACTTTCACGGAATCACCATGGAGATCCGGCAACACTGACCTCTCTTGCGGGGGCTGCAGGAATAAATCGATTCATTTACGTACTGAACAACCATGAGGCATAAAGCACTACTCTCACCCCACACAGAAACATCAAAGTGTAAGGCACAGCGTCTGTCCACCCCCGTGTCCCAGAGGCTCCCCATGAGGTAAATGATGCCCTGTGATATCTGAGAAGTGCTATGCTGAGTGCAAATAACAAAAGACATGCTGCAGAAGTTCAGAGGAAAGAGGTCAGCCAATAACAGCTAGCATTTGTTGAGCAATTAGAGTATGCCAGGCTCAGAGCGAAACGATTTACATACATTATTTCAGTTAACCTTAAAAAATCATCCTTGGAAGTAGACATTACTACTATTCCCATTGTGCAGGTAGAAAAACTGAAGCCCAAGGTCACATCACTAGAAGTAAAGAACTCTGCACTTACTCGCAGAGTGGCTTGGGCAAGTCACTACTCCTCTCTAGGCATCAATCTCCTGGCCTGTAAAATGCACTCCTTCAGGCCATCATTTTTGAGTACATGTTATTTTAGGTGCTAGGGATTCAACATTGAACAAGGTCAACAAAGTCCTAGCCCTCAGGGATCTTGCAGTCCAGTATAAGACCAGAGTCTATAAACATAAAAGGGGATAATAAACACTTAATATACATTGGCTATTAATATCATTTTAATGTAGTCATGTATTCCGCCAATGCTTGTTGAGCACCTTGGATGTGCCAGGCACTGGACTAGGTGCTGAGGATGTCACAGTGACTGAAACAGATGAAGTCCCTGCCCCATGGGGCTTGCATGCTAGATGGAGGACACGGGAAATGAATAAATACATGCATGATACAGGTCAGGTAAGAACCAGGAAGAATGTAAAGCAGGTAAGGCCCTAGAGGGCGACAGGAGTCAGCAGAATAATGTGAGAGGAAGCAGGTCAGGGAAGGCCTCACTGAGGTGGTGTCCCTTGAATACAGACACCTGGGAGGAGGAGGAGACAGACACGCAAATATCTGGGAGGCGAGGCCTCCTCCGAGAGCAGAGACAGGAGCCCTGATGCAGGAATGGGTCATCCCGGTCGCAAGAGCAGCAAGGAGGCTGGAGTGGCTGGAACACAGGGAAAGAGAAGAGAGGCAACCAGAGGCTGTTCACTCATGTAGGGCCGGGTGGGAATGTGACAAGAACTGAGTGATGACAAAGCCTGATGGTTAATTTTGTGTGTCAACTTGGAGAGTGTTTTGGATGCAATTAACATCTAAGTCAGTGAACTCTGTGTAAGCAGACTGCCCTCCGTAATGGGGGTGGGCCTCACCCAATTAGCTAAACGCCTGAATAGAAGAGAAAGACAGACCTCCCCAAGCAAGAGGAAATTCTCCAGCAGGTTGTCTTCAGATTTTATTTGTGCTACTGGCCTGCTTAGGTTTCCAGGCTGCCGGCCCACATTGCAGATTTTGGACATGCCAGCCCCCATGACCATGTCAGCCAATCCCTTTTAATCAATCTCCTTCTCCATATAGACACATCTTATTGATCTGTTTCTCTGGAGAACCCCGACTCATACACCCAGAAAGCACTGAAGGTCTGGAGAGAGGAGTGACATACTTTGATTTACCTTTTACACAAATGAGTCTAGCTTCTACATGAAAAGTACACTGTAGGAGGCACACGTAGGGGCAAGGACACCAGGTCAATGGCAACTAAGCAATCAAGATGAGAAATGAAAGTGGTCTACACAGGAGTGGCCGAGGTGGATGCGGTGAGAAGTGGTGGAACTGGGGATAAATTCTGAAGGTACTGCTGACAGGATTTGCTGATGGATTAATTACTATAATCACTGTAGAAACAAACTATGACAGAATGTGGTTAAGAGCCATAATTAAGGGATACACAAGGTCGTGGAGGAGCAAAGATTAAGGAGAAAGCAGTTCCTCCAGGAAGGTGAGTTTCCATTCAGAAGAGCTCTGACGTTTGGGTTGAGCTTTGAGGAACAAGTCCTGTGAGCAAGGCAGGGCAAGGGGACATCGCAGGCTGACAGAGAGGCCTGCATACAAGCAGGTGGGCGAGAACACCCAGGACGCCTCCAGGAGAGGTTCAGGCAGTCTTGTGAGGCCTGAGCAAAGGACCTGAGGGAGAAATGCCCAGAAAGGAATTGGAAGAGCAGATTAGGAAGGTAGGCAGGGGTGTCAATGGGCTCTTCATCCTATTTTAAGCAGATGATGGTGCACAAGATGATGCACTGAAGGGGCTGGTAATGGACTTCCGGGGCCTCCCAGGCCGACGGAAGAACTGGAACAGCTGAACGTGGCCAGTGGCCCTGAAGAGCTCACCCTCTTTGAGTCCTGGAAGCAAGACCAGCACTTTCAGAATCCAATCTCATGGATGCAGACTTACATTCATCATCGAATGCCAAAGAAAAAGTTATTTCATTCTAAGATGAGAAAAGCAGTTGGGCTATTCATCCCCACAGCTTACATTTGCCCTCACTAACTGCTTAAACACACTTTTTACAATCTGGCAGTGATCTTTGCCTATTAAGCATCTCTAACCACAGAGACGTGAGAATGATTTATTTCACTTTTACTGCTAGAGACATTTATTCCTATTTGCACCCTTGCCTCTTTCTCCTGATTTTTGTAACATCTATTGTGGTGGTAGATCCTGGACCTGATGATTCATAGTTTGGGGACCTTTGAGGGGAAGGGATGCCACGTGCTGAGTAGACATTCAGCATGACTTCTGCTCGAAGACCGACTGAGCATGCGGTCCTTTCTGGCTTGGCTGGACAACGTTGAAAAGGACTCCAAATCAGTCATAAAGGGGGGCCTAGGTTTCCAACCAGTTGTCTCATCGCTTTAGACCCTACAATGTGCCAACTGCTGTGCTCAGCGCTGGAGATCCAGAGATGGAGGCAGGCCCTCAAAGAGTTCACAGTGGGAGTCAGATGCTCCAGTAAAATAAATCATTGAAATGGGAGATGGACACCACTTTAATGGATGTGTGAACACCGTTAAGGCCAGTGAGCGCATCCAAGAGTGCGCAGATCATCCTAGGGAGGTCAAGAATGGGCTCACTAGGAGGTGACTTCCAGCTGAGACGTGAGGGAGACAAAGGATGCTTCTAATCATTCTAACATGAAAATTCTAGCAGTCTCTCCACTCTAAAATTTTACCACGGACAAAAGTTCATTTTCATTGGCTACTCTGAAAGACATCAGGACACTGGTTTTGCAAAGATATGCATGGTGAAACACTTTGTATTTCCAGTTTTAGTCAGTGTCACGATAACTGTCTTTAATTCTGCAAGTGTTGGGTTTGTGGCCATCCCTCCTTCCATGATGCTGTCACTGGGATCCTAAGTGACTTCAACAGCCGCAGCAGAGCAGGGCAGCTCTAAAGGAGCCATTGGCTACTCCATTGCTGGACAAAGCCACAGGCAGGAGGGAAGGATGAGAACAGAGGATGAAAACAAGCAGAACTGGGAGAGAAAAATAGGAAGGGAGATGGTCCAAGAGAAAAGAGACTCAAGCTTCACTGGCATGCTGCAGAAATGTGCCCCCGACAATGACCTGTCATTACCACCCTGGCCCGGGACCTCAGTCTACTCTAATGTGGTTCATGAACAGATCATCCTCAGAGGTCCTCAAGGTTCAGACAAGAGCTGAGGGCTGGTCTGAAGAAGATGCCTGCTGCTTCTCTCCCATCCAGAGACACCACATCTCCAGACTAAGAGCGTCTCAAAGGCCTAGAAAAATGTCTTGGACCAATGAAACAAAAGTGGTTCCAAATACAAAAAGCTAACACGGAAATTATCAAATGTTTAATTGAATGTGTACAGGATGTAATATTATGTCAACTTCATTAATTTTTCCATTTCATATACATCAAAAAAGTCATTATTTTAGAAAATCATTTAAGATTTTTCTCATCCCATGAGAATTCTTGAGTATGGACGTAATTTCCAAAAATCATCCATCATAAATGATTTTAAAATCAAAACTAGAAAATAATTTTAAAATTTTACAGCAAAAGAAAATAAAGATAAATTTACCAGGGGGGTTGGAGGCATTTTACATCATCTCATATGCTTGGAATGTTTGATAAGATCCAGCATAAGGCCTCCAAAGTAAGAGAGCCTTCTTCTTAGAAGAACCCTGGCTATCTTCCAGGAAATGTTTTGATCATTTTCTGGGGCTTCTTGACCAGCATCTTCCCCCGAGATAACAAAAGCTGTCATGAACCACTTTTGAGTAATTCAGAGTAGTCTCCAGCAAGCAATAAACAGAGCACACTTAGAGCTTTGATTGCACTGTCAGGACAAGCGCAGATTCTTGGAATGCGCTCTGGAATTCCCAGTAAGTACAGAATGCCTTTCCAAGATGTCACTTTTCCTGAGGCTGGGATTTACTTGCCTGGTCACTGGATAAATGCCTATCACAGAGCTTAGCACGCCATTAGCGTTTAATACACATTTAACGAACAAAAGCTCCTTCTATGATTCCACAATACACGATCAATTCCCACCTGTAAAGCAGCATGTGTCACATAGCATCACATTTTTTTTTTTTTTGCACCACTGTCTCCTCCACTTAATTGTGGGCTCCAAGGGGATGGGAAGCATATTTTATTCATTCATGCAACACCTAGTATCTAACACAGTACATACTAGGTGTTCAAGAAATATTTGTTGATGAGTGAGAGGATAAAAGGATAGACAATAAATCTAAAAGATTTTCTCCTAATGGGTCAGCTCAGGCTAATTCCAGTTCTAATAATAATTTTAGCTGCCAGTTGTTGAATGGTCACCGTGGGCCACTGCATGCTAAATGCTTTTCAGGAGTATCTCGTTTAACCCTTACATGTCTGTGAAGGAGGCAGGAGTAAGATAATGAAACGGAGATTGAGAGAGATTAACTAAGGGCCCAAGGTCACACACCTAAGAAGTGAGGACAGCATCTGAACTGGTAATACCAGCCTCCTCCCAGAAACCAAGTGTTGCCCTACTCTCCTGTCCTGTCGCCTTGCTCCTTGCGGGAGACTTGACATCACATGGCTAAAAAGTGGGTCAGAATTCCTGCCCAGGAGTAACACACACTGAACGGTTCCCCCAGACCGACCTCATCCTGATGACTTCCCAGGCTTGGACTCCGATCAGCCCCCTCCCACTAATGGGTCAGTGAGCACGGGAGGGGCTGAAGAGCAAGGCAGACGCAAGAGTCAGCGGAGGGACCGGAAACCCCCCCGAGGCCACTGCAGCAGACAGCATGCTGGCTGAGGATGCTGGGATCCTGGGCTGCACCACCGAGCGGCTGCCCGACCTCAGTCAAGTCTCCTCACTTCCCTGGATCATCTCCATGGCCTCTTGTAGCACCAATATCCTCTCTACCTAAATGCCCAGTCTCACCCACCGCCCCCCACCCCAGGTTTTCTGCATCCCGGGGTGGGGGGGCGCCTCTTCTCAACCTGGCCATCCCTTGGTGTCTTGTGGCAGAGGATGGAAAACCTCAGGAATCGCAGCCGTAACCAGTGTAACTGCCAAATCAGCTGTTATTCTTCCGACCTTCTGAAAGCCCCGCTAACCGTGCACCTCAGTTAACAGCGAGCAGGTTAGGTTCCTTCGTAGGTTAATTATACATTGTGTGGAGAGCATTTCCTTTCATCAGTTCTAAATTTGCTCCCTTTTAATTTTGTCAAGTGCTGCCTCTTTCTCCGAATAGGGGAAAGGGCACGGGGGAGCCTGCAACTGGCTGGCTGCCTCCCATTCATTACGCTCCCCGCCTCAGCGCGGGCTCACCCCTCTCCCCTGCTCCTTTCAGAAGGAAATGTTTCATCTTTTTCGGTGTGGAAGTCGCCTCTTCCCCCCGATCCATCTGCTCTGCCCTTCCGGGGACCTTTTCTATTTCTGCAGTGTCCTATCTGAGATTAGGTGAGCCGCAGAGGGAATGAGGTAGTCAAGGTGAGGAGAGAGCACGGATTCGCCAGATGGAGTAACAATTCTCCCCCAATTGTGCTCTGGTTCTTTCTTAACACCCACTAATGTCCTGCTCACCTTTTGAGTCGCCCCTTTCCTTTAGAAACGAAATCCAATAGCAGAGCCAAGATAACTAGTGGATCCTTCTTACCCAGAAAGGGGCTAGTAATTTAACTCAAACTCAGCAGTTTGATTTTTTTTTCCTCTCCAGTGACACCAGGACCTTGGCTACTTTGTTCTTTGTCAATACTTCATGTCATCTTTGGACAAAGAGGGAAAGAAGTTTCTTCCTTCGGGTGAAACAGCCATACTGCTCTCTGTGAACCAGGCACAGAATCCCTGTATTTTGATCTGGAAGTAGCATTCGAGGCCATCTGACAGGGCCCTCTCCATTAGGGCTAGCAAGCAAGAGAGGCTACCTGGCTGTCCTAAATCTCATATTCCCCATTTATCATTTAACAACTGTTTCTTGAGTCCTTACTAGAAGCAGACACAGTGACAAGGACTGAAAATACATGGATGAGCAAAACAGATCTCATCATAACAGCTAACAGTTTGTGAGAAATTGCCAGGCATTCTATTAATCACTTCATGTTATCTCATGTCAGCCTCTCAATAATGCCATCAAAAGAACATTGTTATTATCATGCTCAGTTTTCATGGCAGGAAACTGAGGCTCAGAAAGGTTATAAGCTTTGTCCTAGGTGCCATGGACAGTAAAGTGTGTTGCCAGGGGCCAAACCCAGAAGCTGTGACATCAGAATGAAGCTCCCATCACTCCCTGTCCTGGTCCTGCCTCCGCAGGGCTCAGCCTGGTCATCGGGGAGCTCACCGAAGCCTTCCATTGAAGCTGAGCTGGGGAGCTTTCCTCTTGCTATGGGGTACCAAGTACTTCTTCCAGCTCTACGGCTTCACCATATTCCAACCCATCAGTGGCTTTTTGGCTGTGCCCAAGTCCCACGTTAACATCAGAGCCCTGGGTTATACACATGCAGAGGTTTTGAAGCTTCCTAAGTGATGCCAATAGATCCAAGATTCAAGACTAAGGGTTCAAAAACCCCACCTAAACCAATTCACGATGCTGTCCCTAAATTGGATGCTAGAATCCAGAGCAGGAAGATGTTTGGGACATGTCTAAAAGAGGGTGCTCACCAGCCTGGCTCTTGGAAAGAACTTCTGCCGGACTGCTTGAGGCACCCGAGGGAGGAGCAGTGTTGATACGGACACATGTGGGTTCCATATAATGCTGAGAGCAGCCCACACTCCGGGAGCATGCACTTCGAACCAGGCACTGATCCAAGCGCTTCGCACACATTACTTCATTCAACACCCACAGCTACCCTCTGAAACAGGTGCTATTACTTTAACAGAGCAGATGGAGACACAGAAAGGCTAATTAACTTGCCCAAGGCGGCACAGCTAAGTAGTTTCAAACCTGGGCTGCCTGATTCCAACACAGCCAAATCAGGAATATCTCAATGACGCCTAAAGAGAAAGAAACTCAGATACTGAGGTCAGTGGCCCATCGACACAGGCTCTGGGCTCTTCTTCATTGAACCAGCATATGGATTTTCTCTCCTGGTGCCCAGGCCACCATGTGACCGGAATCTGGGAGCAGAAGAGGGGGCCCTGCCCTTCCCCAGTAGCACTGCCTGCCTAGTGCTCCGGCTGTTTATTACTGACTCCTCCTGATCTAATGGGAGTTGAAATTTCCATTAATTAAGAATATAAATAAGTAAATGGGTAGGAAAGAAAGCGAGATGGTGGCGTGGTGCCCGGAAGGCTCTGCGGAAAGCAGCCAGTTCACGCTTCATTAGCATCTTTGCTCCCTCTCCAAACCTGCTAATGCAGCCTTTCTTCTCAGACGCACTCAGGGAGCTCCAGTTTGGAAGGGATGGTTTGGTTTCAAACATTCCGTGCTTCTGAGCATTTCTGATTGGCCGTTCATGACCTTTCAAGGGCCAGCTTTCCCCCAACCCAGGGCACCTCCTCAGCTCATTCACCCTCCTGGCCACAGTGCCGTCAAAAAGAAAAATCGTCTCTGCAGGACCCCCAACGGGAGCCCTCATGCTGTCGCAACACAAGGCTGCGTGACGGTGACTCAGCTGGCCCTTAACGTTTTCTTGGTCACGTTTTCCCCTCAGCTAGATCTTTATGTTCCCCAGGTCAAACCTCTCCCCTCCAACTTGGGTTGAAACATCATTGCTGGAAGTGAGCATTCTGCCAGCAGGCTGCTATGGTAGACCAGAAGTGAGAGGTGGAAGCGAAGTGAAGATGGCGGGGTGCTGGTGACAAATCCATCCACCAGCCAGCACGCGTGCCTTACCGACCGTGCTGGGCTCTGGGTCGGAGACACGAGGGGTGAGAGCAAGTCCTCTGCTCTCCACTTGCAGCTATTTCGGGGAGAAGACATAACACAACAGCAGGTAGCACTTAACAAGGACAAAACTGCATGTGGTAGACTTTGCACAATGCAGTTCATGACAGAGAGAGAGATGATGGGGGCGGGGAACAGGCAGGAAGAAGTTCCACAGTGTCTATATGGTAGGGGTGTGGAGCGGGGAACTAGGCTGACTTGGTTCAAAGCTGCCTTGTCAGACACACACACTGCTTTCCTTTGCTGCATCTTAGGCAGAGTTAATGGAGAGGAGGGTGCTGCCCACACCCCCCGGGAAGCTGTCGTTTGGTGCTGCTAACCCCTTTGAGGCTTGTGCTGGGCCAGGAAAGGGTGGGAGACATTCCTGTCTGCTTCCTCATAAAGAGATAGGATTAGCAGCAAAAATTAGTGACTGAAGCTGGAATCAATGGAGAATTTTTTAGAAGCAGAGGCAGAGAACTCAGCCACACGCAAGAATGAAACTTATGCCATACACAAACATTAACTCAAATCAAAGAGGCAACCTGCTGAATGGGAGAGAATATTTGCAAATCATATCTGATAAGAGCTTGAGATCCAAAATATATAAAGAACTCATGTAACTCAATAGCAAAATAATCTGATTTTAAAAGGGGGCAGAGGATCTGAATGAGTATTTTTCCTAAAGACTTACAGCTGACCAACAGCTACATGAAAAAATGCTCAACGTCACTAATCAGGGAAATGCTAACCAAAGCCACAATGAGCTATCAGCTCACACCTGTTAGAATGGCTATCATCAAACAGACAAGAGGTAACAAGTTTTGGTGAGGATGAGGAGAAAGGGGAACCCTGGTACACTACTGGTGGGAATGTAAATTAGTACAACCACTATGGAAAACAGTACAGAGGTTTCTCAAAGAACTAAAAACAGAGCTACCATATAATCCAGCAATTTTACTTCTGGGCATTTACCCAGCAAAAACAGTAACACTAACTCAAAAAGGTATCTGCACCCCAGGTTCACTGCAGCATTGTTTATAAGAGCTAAGATATGGAAACAACCTAAGTGTCCATCGATGGATGAATGGATAAATAAAATGTGGCATATACATGCACAATGGAGTATTATTCAGCCATGAAAAAGAATGAAATATTGCCATTTGCAACAGCATGGATAGACCTCGAGGGCATTATGCTAAGTGAAATAAAGTCAGACAGAGACAGACAACATATGAGCTCATTTATATGTGGAATCTATAAAAAAAAATTAAAAATAAACTTATATACAAAGAACAGATGAGTGGTTGCCAGAGGTGGGGGTGGCAGGAAGAGAAATGACTGAAGGGAATCAAAGGTACAAACTTCCAATTACAAAATAAATGTCATAGGGATGTAATGCACAGCATGGTGACTACAGTTAATACTCCATTACACATCTGAAAGTTGCTAAGAGAGTAAATCTTAAAAGTTCTCACCCCAAGAAAAAAAAACTATAGCTATGTATGGTAACGGATGTTACTACGCTTAGTATGATGACCATTTCACAATACATACAAATATTGAATCATTATGTTGTATACCTGAAACAATGTTATGTCAATTATACCTCAAACCTCAATATAAAAAAAAAGAATTTGATATGAGAAAGTTTGTCAAAACATCCAAAGGTTTTTCGTCTTTGGCTTCTGAGATTCCCATTAGCAATAAGTCTATTACTCCTTTCACTAGAAGAGTTCTTTGTAGTGGCGGACACCCTGATGGCTTTTAATAGTTTGGCTTGTGCCTACTTAGATTGATGGTCAAAACAGCCTGAATCTCCTAATTTATTTTCCCAAGTTCCCCAGCAGCTTATGCTGTGGACATACCTTGAGGCTTTGCAAATTTCCTAACGGCTGTTACCCACTGTGGACTCTCCATATAACTTATCTTGAACCTTTCCAGGGCCCCAGAACCTTTCTGGGAACAATTTATGGGTTTTTTAATAAAGCTTGGATCGCAGAGCTGCACACAATAGTGGAGCTCAAATCCGAGCGTGACTTACCCAGGGCCCTCGGCAAGGCGGAGCGGAGAAGAGCTGCGACTCCAAAGGGGTCGGGCGCATCACCTGCGCACTTGTGGTCCTGCAGTCCGCTTCGGAGCCCACTCCTCGTCAACAAAAACTGTTTAACAAAAAAAAATTTACGTGACACAAACAAACTTTAACACTTAAGTAAGTAAACGGTCTCTTTTCAAACAACTGCAAGATGGGGTACGTCAGCCCAGGGAGGCTGAAGACAGATTCAAGGAGGTGAGCCGGCCAACTGGAAGAGGGTGCGAGGCGCCCAGTACACGTCGTTGCTGTACGAGCGGGTGGCGCCCCGTTAGGTGTACGCACTTGTCCTTTTATAATGCTAGTGGCGCATGCGTAGTGTTCACAATGCTGACTCATGCTAGTGGCACATGCCTATTGCTCACAGTGCTGACTCATGCTATTAGCGCATGCCGTACATTTACTTCTTAACGCGTACAAGTTATTATGAACTTTGACCTGGGTCCCACCGGCCTGCTCACTTAAGGCTGCCGACAGGGTAGAAGGCAAGAAGCTTTAATAGGATAAAGAATGAAGAACAAGAGAGAAACAAAGTATCTGATTGCCTGGGGCCACAAAGTCAACCTTGTTTAGGGTAAGAAGACCCAGACTGGGCTTGGCTTTTGCAGACAGGCTGATCAGATACACCGTGTTTCCAATCAGGAGTATTTACAAAAACAAGAAAGTTATTTTTATCCTACCCCAGTCTGGAGCAGCTCCCCCATGGGCCTAGAAATTTATTTCAACAGACCCCAAATGCTACTTTTAGCCCTGCCCCACAAACTTTGCTTAACTTGCCTATTTCTTTCCCAAAAAGTAAGGATAAGGCAGTCAGCCGGCACCCCTGCAGATCTGTCTCTGCTTCAACAGCGTTAGGACAGACAGACCCAAGGACTCCCCTTCTTCTAGCCTCTTACCGCCCTGTAACCTGCTTTCCAGTCTCAACGCACAGGATCATGTTCTCAGCCATCCTCTACCTCCAGCACCAGCCAACTCCGCTTTATGTGGTCAGCTTTTATTGCCAGCCAACCCTGAGCTCCCAGGCCACCGTCAATCACCGGACACGGCAGCCTGTACCTGCCGGCCTCCTACACTTACCTCTCCCTGGGCTTCTGTTTCAACCACAACAGTGTGGCTTCAGCAGACTTGAGCCACCTTTTCTACGAGTTGGCCGAGGAGAAGCTTGAGGGAGCCCAGCGTCTCTTGAAGATGCAAAACCAGTGTGGAAGCTACTTCCACTACTGGGATGTGCAGAAGCCATCCTAAGGCAAGTAGGGTAAAGCCCTGGACACAGGGACGCCACGAAGGTCCTAGAGAAGAACCTGAACCAGGCCTTTCGGGATCGGCAAGCCCTGGGTTCTGCCTGCACCGACCCGCAGCTCTCTGACTTCCGGGAGAGCCGCTTCCTGGATGAGGAGGTGAAACTCATCAAGAAGATGGTGATCACCTGACTAACCTCCACCAGCTGAGGGCCCTCAGGCTGGGCTGAGCGTGCATCTCTTCCAAAGCCTCACCCTTGAGTACTACAGTGTTCAGAGCCCAGCAGCTTTGGGGGGGGGGGGGGCTCTGCACCCCTCCAAGTGTTAAGGCTTCCACCTGAGCCTCTCCCCACAGCCACTAGGCAGCTTTTAAACACCCCGGAGCCCTCTCCCAAGCTGTGGACCAAATGGAAACAATAAAGCTTTTTGCAGGGGAAAAAAAAAAAGAATAAGATTTCCTGAAGTCTGCCTGCTTCATAGGTTCGCCTCATCAAAAGAGCTCCAGAGTATGGTTATTATAAATATTGTCATATTTTGGATTCTTTGAGGTTCGGCTTAAATCAGAGCCTTTCACTTAGTAGCTTGGGGAGTGTTGGTGGGAATAAAGACAGGAATGCATTTTAGGAAGTCAGAAAGAGCTCATCCAGCATTTCTAGCTTTCTTCCAAATTAAAGTGCAAATCAGGCTGTTTCATTCCTTCACCTTCTCAGTCCCAGCCTCCTCTGTCCTCAAAGTTTCCAGAGAGTAAGCCCACCCAGCTTGACTGTTTAAATGAGAAAGGAGCTGCTATTCTTAGCCAGGGAGATTTACTAATGTTGCTCTAACAACCTGCCTTTTCCAGCCTTTCCCCTGAGAGCACATCTCTTTCTCTAATGCAGCAAGTTACATTAGAATCACCTGGGGATGTTCTTTAAAAACACCAACACCTGGGCCCCACCTCTAGCAATTCTGACTTAATTGCTCTGGAGAGTGGTTCTAATATTCAGCTAGGTTGAGGACAAGTGCTCTGCTGTGTGAAATAAATTCATCATCCATTTCCCTGCTCCCAACAAACAATGGGCTTCTCTCCCACTCTGCTGGGGTGAGAGCCCGGATCTACTCATGATTTGCTTAGATGGCTGGGTTTCTTAGGTTTGGGGGTGGTTTTTAGTGAATTAGAGAATTAAGATCTTTATTCTTTCGGAGAGATGTCAGGATGTTACAGGAACCAACTCACCCCTCCTTTGACAAAAATATTTTTAAAATATTAGTTGAAATCTAAGATTCTGTGAGATTCCCAGCTCAGTGTAACATGATGACCAATGTTAGGGGCATTTCGTCCAGTATTTCACAAATATAGGCTGCATCAGAATCACCTGTGCCCTGCTCGACACCCCGTGTTAAAAATCCAGATTACCAGGTTCCACCCCCAGAAATTCTGACTCAGTAATTCTGAAGTAGGGACCGGGAATCAGAGGCTAACACAAGTTGCCCAGAATATTCTGCTATACAGCCAATTTGGGAAACCACTTATTTTGACAACTTCCCTCTTGCATGAATAGATGTAAATGGTTTAATTTCTATAGTAGTGTCCTTCAATCATTCGCTTTTAAAATAGCACCCAAACTTTAAATTGTGTTGATGCCCCTTCCCCAACATCCCTCCTAAAAGTGTTATAGCAGGTGCTTTTTACAGTTAGAGAGGATTTATGTTGAGGACTCTGCAAGAAAATTCAGGGCTAGGGTTAGGGTTGAATTAGGATCCCAGAACTCACTTTGGAAATATTACCAGGTGTACTGCCATGAGCATACACTTGAATCAGGAAGGGGAAAGATTTTAATAAGAATTTGACGCCAAAAAAATTAATAAATTTTTTTTAAAGAAAGGGGAGGAGGGTATAGCTCAGTGGTAGAGCACATGCTTAGCATGCACAAGGTGCTGGGTTCAATCCCCAGTACCTCCACTAAAAATAATAAGTAAACCTAATTACCTCCCACTCTAATTAATTAATTAATTAAAAAACAAAAAGAACTTGACACTCTCCCTATTCACTGGCCATGAAAGCATCCCCTTATGGGGTGCTGATGAGAGTCGGTTCCTTCTCTCCAACCCTGTGTGACCTCTTCAAAGGAAAGGGAATGAAAGAGGAAACTTAAAAGAGAAAACTGGGGGAAGGGATGGAAAACAATCCTGTAAGGAGCAGTCCTGAGACGCCTCCAAGTAGAGTTTGATATTGGGAGAGGAAACAAATCAAAGAGAGCAGAAGTGGGATTAAGTCACACGTCCCAACCCCTAGCACTCTGACTCTAAGTCTTCAGAATGTCCACTTCTGAACATGCAAAAACCAGATGCATCCCAGAAAGTCATTTTTCTTCAGAGCAGTACCTGACATACAGAGGGAAAGGACCCTACCACCTTAGCCACAGGGCTTCTTTACCCCCTCACAGAGCCCCTCCATGGCTTCGTGCCTGCAGAAATCTTAATGGTGGGGAAAAGTGCAGGGGAGCCAGCCTGCAGGTAGAGTTACACGAATGAGGGTTCGGATTGGGATCCAAGGAGCCAGTGTTTTTGCATTTATCACCAAATCCCTTTGATTTTTCTCTTCGTAAAATTCTCACTGAGCACCTGTTAGGGATGGTGCATTGACACACACATGATCTCATTTCATCCTCAGCACAGCCCTAAGAAGCAGGATTACCATTTACATTTTACAGAGAAGGAAACTGAAGCTTAAAGAAGTAACATGACTCATCCAAGGAAGAAGAGCCAAAATCAAACTCAGATCTTTACCCAGAACAGTGTTCTTTCATGGTACTTCAACTACCTTTGGATTTGAGATAAGTCAGACAGACAGACGCCAAGTACCATATGATCTTACTTATATAAAGAATCTAAAAACAATAACAACAAACAAACAAAAAAACAAGCTCATAGATGCAGAGATAAATCAGGGATTGGGAGGGGCAAAGGTGGTCAAACGGTGCAAACTTCTAGTTACAAAATAAGTAAGTCCTGGGATGTACTGTGCGGCATGGCAACTATCGTTAGTTATGCTAGACTGTAATTTGAAAGTTGCTAGGAGAGTAAAAGTTCTTTCCACAAGGAAGAATAACATTGTACCTACATGTGGTGATGGATGTTAACTATACTTATTGTGGTGACAAAGAAAGAACTAATTTGAAAACATCTGGTTCTTAGATTTGTTGAGAGAAGGAGAGGATATTGGAAGCTCTTCTGAAAAATTAACTTGGGAGAAGACGAAATAGAGAAAGACCATTAAAGGAAAACCGAGCAATCCCAGGCAAGGGTGCACAGGGAGTTTACACTTTGTAACACACTCTGCTCCAGACACTTACCCACGAGACACGAAACATGAAATCAGAAAGTAAGAAAAGTAGAAGCAAGCTTGACAACAAGATAGAGGTTCTGTGAGCCAGAAATAGAATAGAAATACAAAATGGTAAGTGGAGCTAAGGCTGCAGCCTGCTGGATTCTGGGTGTGGATACAAAGAACCTGGTCGGGAAGTTGGCCATCTAGACAGAGAAACAGAAGAGCGCTCACTGCCTCAGGCCCAGAGTTCGGTGGAGAGGCTTCCCTGTTCCACAACCTCCCTCTGGCCAGAGCTTTTAGCACAACGTAGATTCAGAGTGGCCCGACACCTCCACTCCAGCAGAAATCAAACTCAGTAGCTCACAACAAGGGGAGTGAGTCTGTGCACCACTAATGTCCCTTCAGAACAAGAGTCCCCAGTGGTTCTAACCTGGGGTGGCAGGAGCAAGGTGGAATAAATGACAAAAACCACTGGACACGGATGATGAGTTAAAAAAAAGGGAGGGGACAAAGAAAGACAGAAGGGGGGGTGAAACCATCCATATTTAGTCAGAAAACTAAAATTTCAAAACACTTGAAGAAATCTAATGCTAAGAAAAACAGTCAACAGAATCACCTACTGGAATATAAATGCATCCCAGATTAAATTAATCTTATGAAATAGCCTGACAAAGACTTTTTAAAAGCTGTATTTAGAAAACACAGAGACTAATAAAGTCACAACTTCTATTTAAAAAGAGCAAGTAATTATGAGACTACAGAAGCCAGATGAAAATGAAAATGTCCCAAATGGCTTGACTGTGGTGTTCATTTCATTTTACAGTGTGTAGATACATCAAATCATCATCTTAAATCTTAAATCTATACAAGTTTTATTTATCTTAAATATATATGTTTATCAATTATACATCTTAAATCTTAAATATATACAAGTATATCTTAAATATACACAAGTTTTATTTATCAAGTATACCTCAATAAATCTGGGGGACTACTATAAATGAGAGATGTTATTGAATCTAAATTTCAATAGGATGAACTCTGGAACAGACACTCAAAGGGATTGTAATTCATACATTGAAAATTCATTGTACAGAGAAATTCACTCGGACAATATCATAGAGAAAACAAAAATATACATGAAAAGTCAGTTAAGAAACAAAGAGAACGGAAGGACAGAGTCCTAGGGCTGTTCCAGAAGATAAAAGAACGAAGAATTTTCCAAAATGAAAAATATAAGAGCTGTTAAAATCAAGACTGCCCTCTGACAACTGAGCAGGAAAAGTAAAGATAAATCCACATCTGGCGCTAGTAAACCTGCAGAACATGAGGGAGAAAAGAGAGAAAAATACTTCAGAGCTACCAGAGGGAAAAGCCAGACTACCCCCAAAGGAGTGACGTTGCCACTGACAGCACACCGCTCACTGGCAGCAAAGAGCAGGATGGGCAGGGGAGTTGTGTCTTTAAATGCTGAGGAAAACAAAATCAACCTAGAATTACAGACACGTTAAAAAGAGTAGGGACAAAGTAAAGGTAATTTTTAGTCACAGAAAGACAAAAGAAAATATTATCCGTATATCCTCACTAGCAGGTGCACAGAAGGGTGTTCTTCAGCAAAAAGAAACATGAACACAGAGGGGAAACGTGGGATGCAAGATATACAAAATGAGAGCAGAAAATGATTTGTCAATAAATTTAATTAACTTTAACTATTTGCCATAAGAAAATGAAAACATTTTTATATATTAAAAAAAGAAAACAGGTAAAGCTAAACTTTAGAACACAATAACAAGATAGGGAAAAATAATATATATAAACATATAACTGAATATACATATACACACATATATAATTGAATCACTGTGCTGTATCCCTGAAACTAATGCAGCATGTAAATTAACTATGCTTCAAGTTAAAAAATAATAATAATAAACAAATAAAATTAAATTAAATAAGATTGTTACAAAATAACAAGATAGGATACAGGAGTTGTATCAATTGAAATAAGTGGCAGGTCTATATTATGTTCAGAAGAAGGATAAAAGTACTTAACAACTTGAAATTATTAATAATTATTTATAGCGAGATATGTATTTTTTTTAAAGAGAGGGGAAGCTACCAATAAAAGAACAGTACTACAGCTTTTATCTTCCAAGCCAACAGAGGAAATATAAAAGGGTGCTGATGGAAATATAGAAAATTTATCAATCCACAGCAGGAAAGAAGGGAAAAAAGTAAAAGAAGCAAGGGGAAAGAACGATAAAAACACAAAATAAAAAAAGTCACAATAAATCCAAATATATCACTGTGTGTATATGCAGATTAAATTTTCAATAAAACACCAGAGAATACTATACTGGAATTTGTTTTAAATAGAACTATTATTGCTTAACACAGACACCCCTAAAGCAAAACATCCCCTCAAAATTAAAAATATAAGGTACAGCACTTAGGAGAGTAATTTCTCAAGATCTAGTAAAATCCAAGATGGCCAAAATTCTTCCTTCCTGGTAATATGTCACAGAACAGTGTGTTTCAAACTGCATTCTGTGATCCATTCCTGGGTCATGGAATCAATTTAGTGAATCACTCCAACATTGTTTTAATTGCAAAAAAAAAAAGCGGGGAATAGGAAAAGGGATAAATAGAATGGGAAGGAAAAGGATGGGATAGGACAGGGCAAGGCAGAACAGAACAGACATCAAAGCAAGTATCATGGTGCTTCATGGATGCAAGCATGCACGGTTTCACAAAACTTCCACCTGTGGTGTGTGTGCGCATGAGCAGGCAAACGTGCATGTGCTAAGTTGCGATGGAAATTGCATCTCTTTTTTCAGTTTGAAAAACCCTAGCCTAGAGAACTTCTTGCAAGTGTGATGTTATGACGGTGACGGCAGTATCATTTGCAATCGGGAAAAATTAGAAATATCCTGAAAGTTCATCAACAGGAGAATGGAGATGTTAATTGAGGGAAATACACATACAACAAAGACGATAAACCAAACCTATGTGCGTCAGCATGGATAAATCTCAAAAACAAAATACTGCATGAATAGAAAGGAGCAACTACAGAAAGATACACACTATACGCTAAAAATTTATACAAAGTTTGGAAACGAGCAAAACAGTAGTGTGTATTGTTATAAGCACGCACGTCCATTATGTAGAATAATGGTATAAAAACCTGTAGGATGATAAATACCAAATTCAGGAGGGTAGTTAACTCTTGGGAACAGAGCAGAGGCGGGTATTGGGATCAGGGAGGACCACATAGGAGGCTTCAATTAAACTCATACTGTGTTAACCAGAAAGTGTGGAAGTAAATATAAGAGAAACATGAAGATTTGATAAGGCGAGAGGGACAAATGATTGTTAATAATTTGCTCCTTATGCTCTTCTATATATTTGACAAATTCTATGGCCAAAGGCTATAAAGCTTCCAAAATCTGTGGTTTTTAGTCCCCGGGCTAATCATAAGCTTCTACGCTCCCCAAACCTTATATTTGGCTCATCAATAGAACAAATATTGACCTATTTACCTTACTCCTAAACAAGCAGACCTAGTCAACTTTTCCACGGTCACACGAGGCAAAAGAAAATTCCCTAACTTGAGTCGTGAACCTGACAGATTTATTTTTACCTGCGGCGGAAGCAGACTTAGAACTCAGCTCTGCTTGCGGGAAAAGGCCACCGCCTAAACCCTGAGTGCAGGACAGGTTCCATGGTGCTTCTGATGAGCAGAAGATGGATGTATTGCTTTACTCCACCTAATGAACATTTCAATCTTCTAATAAACACCCTAATAAAGAAAAATTGAGATTTAACTCACTTTTATTATCGCAACTGACATGTCGCAAGGTCTTAATTGGGCTGAAAACAGCTTCCAATAATAATACCTTTCTTAATTGATTCATTAAAGGGGCCCCTACTGAGACAGAAGTGCTTGTTCCAGGAAAAGGAATGAAATAAGCCCCAATTTCCCACTGAGTGGCGATGATCCCTCTGCCATCAACTCCCCAGGCCACTGAAGAGGATGTTAAGAGTGTCCAGCGCATGAAATTGTTCTGCTCGTCCCAAAGTGGCCACAGATTAAAACCAGACCTTCACACACTCACCACTCCCTTAGTGGGGTAACAAGACAAAGATGGAACCTCAAAACATTCCCTCTAAGTATAAAATGAATCTGCAAATAAACAACCACACAAAGGGATACACTGATAGCAAGACATTAAAGCTTTTTACAAGGTTGAACAAAAATTACCACATCCCAGCATGAATGAGCAGGGAGAGGAGAGGCAGGTGCAGCAGAGGGAAGACTTATGTGGAGCAAAGGGGAATCATCTGTTTGCAGGAAAAGGCAGTTTTGAGAGTATTATATAGATAATATAGTGCAGTGGTTTAAGGCGTGGGGTCTGAAGTCAGGTAGACCTGGAAGTCTGTCCTGCTCTTGTACTGGCCAGCTCTGTCACCCTGAGCAGGTGAACCTACCTAAATCCCAGTTTCCTTGGCTGTAAAATAGGAATGATAAACTAATCAACTACTATAGCAGCCTGAGTAAGTCAGAGCATATCATTCTTTTGCTCAAAATCCTCTGATGGCTCCTCATTATGCTCCCTCCATTACCCCCCTGATGTCATCCCTTAACCCAACCCCCAGTTCACTCCACACCGCACCACCCCCTCTGCTGTTCCCCCGAAGTCCCCCGGCGTGCTCTCACCTCCCCGCCTTTGCTGCTGCCCTCTCCTACAGTTTTCTGCACCACTCCCTCCCTCACTTCTGTCAGGTCTTTGATTGAAGCCACCTCCTCCACAACCACCATATTTAAAATTGCAAACTGTCCCTCTGCTGACTCCAAATACCCTCCTCCCTGCCTTACGTTTTCGTTGTGCGTAGCACTTAGCACCTTCTAGCACACCACACGGCTCATTTATGTCTACTGTTTATTCTTCCCACTGCTTTGTTCACCGATCTATCCCAAATGCCTAGAACAATGAAGCGCATATAGCAGGTGCTTAATTTTGTTACATGAAAATCTCATGAGTGTTCTGATGACTAAATTAGACAGTACATGCCAAGCACTCAGCTCAGTGGGGGCCTACAGAAGCATTCCGTAAATGTTATCTGTTCTTACTGTCGGGGTTACTACTATTGTAATTATTGTTTTCCACCCAACGTGAGGATACTGTTAAATAATCAAGTCACGATTCTTCCAGTCATTGGTTTCTGGAGACGAAAGACCTAGATTTAATTAACCGGAGTTTTCTGACCCTATATGACATCTGGTTATATACAGACACTGCTACCCATGATTAAAGGTGCCATGTCACCCAGACTCCACCCCTACCCCATCTACTCACACCTGCTAGGTCAAGAATGTATTTCAAGGTACATCTAGGAACTGCCACTCTCTCTCGTCCCTTTAAGACTGTACTGCATGTAAATACCTACTTGACAGGAAGAAGCTAGAAAGCATTTTAACATTTAGTAAAAGGTAAGGAAGAAAACAGAGAGAACAGTTATCCGACTTGCCTGCTGGAGTCCCCAGAATTTAAGCTTCCACCACACTCTCTGAGACATTTGTGTTTCTGTCCAGGAAAGGAAGAAAGCAGTAACCATCTGCCCACCTCATACCCTCCCAGGCACTAATGAGATGCCTTCTTCTTTGTCAGACACTTAGGAGCTCCTGTGATAAAGCACTGTCCTGGGAGAAAAAATGAATGGAACAGACCCATTAGCTCCAAGTTCAACTGCATCTTCTGTTTCCTGAACATAAAAGAAGACAGGAGCGGCCAAGGCAATGAGCCATTTAGCACTCAGAGCCAAAGCTCACTCTCCACTTGTCAGCTGATAAACCATGTGAGGAGCATATGGCAACCAAGTCACCAGGTTCTGGTGTCTTCTTCCCATAGTGCCCAGCTCCATTTGCATGCTGCAGATGGCACCTGTGCAAGGAAATACAGGTTGGTGCGTGTGGAAGCACTGATGGAGCCATCAACTTGGCCATCCACGGACATCAGGAGACAGGAGAGGGCAGGGATTCAAAAGCACGAGCACCTGAGCAGGAAAGTGCTGTGTTCAAATCCCGAATCTATCAATTAACATCTGTGTGACCTCTGGGCCTCAGTTTCCACATCTGTATAATGGGTTGATGACACCTCACTCATAAAACTTGTGGAAGATTAAATGAAATCAATTAACAAGGAGCCTGGAGCATAGTAAGTGCTCAGTAAAACCCTATTTTTGGAGGGTGGAGGGCCTGCAAGGAACAGAAATCTTGAATGCCATTATATTCAATCATCTGTTCATCAACAAATATTCGTTGAATACCTTTGAGTTTAGTCAACAAATATTTGTTGAATGCCTATGGGTTCCAGGCCCTAGGCTAGCTGCTAAAGATGCAGCAGTGAGCAAAGCAGACAAGATACCCTGTCCTCGGAGTTTACAGCCTAGTGGATAACAGTGGCCAACATACAATAGGTACTTAGTATGCGCCAGGCAGTGTTCTAAGTGCTTTTCTTGTATTAACTTGCTTAATGCTTAAACCACCCTAAGAAGTACATTAAATTATCTATCATCTGCAAATGACAGAAGCAGCAAGGGAGGCACAAATCAGTTACGTAAATTGCTCAAGGTCATAAGGCTACTAAGCATTAAAGCCAGGGGTTGAACCCAACTAGACCAACTCAAGTCCCTTCTTTTAAGCATAACATGTATTGCTTTCTTGCAACTGCTAGACAGTGAGCTCTTTGTAGGTAGAAAAAAACATCATTCATTTTTGTATCCCCAGCAAAGCACCTGGCTTGTGAGGGTGCTCAGTAAACGTTTATTGCAGGAACAAAGGACAGATTTTCTTTGAGGCACGAGAGCCACTCTTTTTGCCAGTCTCTTGACAGCTCTTCATAAACCCTGAATATATAATGAAAATATACTAGTCTTCTTATGCATAGAGATTATTATTGATCTTCTGTCCATAGGCTATTAAATGTAAGGCTATTTTTCCAGAAATGGTGATGAATTTTCCTTGAACCACCTACATGCATTTGAGAGGGGCCTGGCAGGGACTGAGCTATATTTTTTAAATCTAGAATATGTGGTGCCAAGGGGACAAAATACACAACACTTCTGCTATTTTATTTTGGGAATCAATGAAACATCCCAGCCACACTCGGCATGTCTCACTCAAGGCCCGAGTTCTCCCACTTAAACACCTCGAACTCTTCACTCTTCTCAGGACTGCTTATAGACAAACCAGCTGATGTCTAAGTGGGCCACAACCGAAGATGACAGAGGCGATGACTACACTGAAGGGGATGGAGGCAGAGGAAAGAGGGCTTCCCAGTGCGCTAAGACTGACAGTTTGGCAGAGCAGATAATCTGCACTGACTATGGCCAGTACTATGATCAGTAGTAATTACAATAATTATTATTATGTTAGCTGTATGTTATGCATTATGTTAAATATGTTTATATTTATATCAATTAGATTATGTATACAGTCTATTATTACAAGCGCCATTTATTGAAGTAAAATCTACTAGGTTTTTTTTTTGTTTCACAGTAACTCACTTAATCCCTTCAACAACCATGAACAGTATTACAATCTTTATTCAAGAAACAAGGTTCCTTTAACAAAGACATCCCATAATGCAGTGATTTAAACAAGACAGTTTTCCCCTGTTGTGTAACAATCTAGAAGTATTATGTATAGTCTAAGCTGCTGTGACAAGGATTTTTTTTTTAATGTGCCTTAAACAAGATAAAAGTTTCTCTTTCACACGATAGTCCAGAATTGGGAAAGCAGCCTGCCATCACCAACATGGAGCTTCCATTTGGGGGGATCCAAGTTCGTCCTCAACTCCCACCTGCACGTCCCAGCCAGCAGGAGGCAGAAAGGAGCAGCAGCAGAGCACTCCCCTTTCTTTCAAGGATGCCATCCAGAGGGGCACACATCACTTGCATCCCATTGGTCAGAACTTGGTCATAGAGTTGTTGTGAGGACTAAACTGAAAAACCAGATGCCTTGAGTAAGGCATGTGATAAACATCCATTTATTTTCCTTCTCTTTTTAACACCAATATCTTGAAAATGAATCCGAGTGTGATCACCCGAATTATTACTCAGCAACAAATTCACTCCTTCCCCTTCCCACAGAGCGTGCTTCCCTGTTCCACTGATAATAGGTTTGGCCATGTAATTTGCTTTGTCCAGTGGAATATTAGTGGGGATGATGCAAGCAGAAGCTTTAAATGTGTTGTCTGGTTCAAATGGGCTAGTGCTCCAGTGACAAGAATATAAGAAGAGCTTATCCCCAAGCTGCTGCTGCCCCTTTTCAGCCTGGGCTGAAAGCAAGCACGTATGGAAAAGACCTGAGCCCAGAACACAGCCGGAGCCAACCTCGGTTGATGTACAGGGTCATTTGCTGAACTCATCCTAGATCAGTTGAATAACAATCATCCAGCAGACCTGTGAATGGGAGCATAAGTGCTTGTTACTGTAAGTAATGCGTTTTGGGGTAGTTTGTTATGCAGCAGAAGCTGGGCAGCACAGAAATTGACAGCAGAAGTGGAGCACTGCCATCGTGAAAATCCGAAATACGTGACTGCGGTTTGGTGATTAGGCAGCAGATGATGAGGAAACTGTTATGGGAAGCTGGAAACATGCCATCTCGTGTGCTGGAGTGATGAAGCCCTTGGCAAAACTCATCTCTGATAACTTGGAAAATAGAAAATGTGCCTAATGAACTTGAAGCATTGAGTAAGAACGTGTCAGAGCAGAACACAGATAGTATAATTTCGTTGTTACAAGCAGGATAAGGTATTGCAAGACAAAGTTGAGTTTACAAAGGAACCGAGCAGTTCACTAACAAAACTGAGAAAAAGTATAGAAAGCCCAGAAATTCCAAGGCTTGCAGGTTTGAAACATAAAACTATTTTTCACCTTATCATCCTATCAGTGTCAGGACAAAGACTAAATCCAGGATGCAATTGTCACATCTTTCGTTATAACTTTTGAAAGGACTGAAGTGGTGCCTATCAGTCCTTTTCAGCTGAACAAAGTGCTCCTGGAAAGATAAAGGGCCTAATCCCACAGAGGCTTAATAAACCCCAGGTAGCCAAAATTAGTCTCAAGAAAGAGGCATCTCTCAAAATGAATCATAGATGTAACTCACGTGGAGTTGACTGAAATCAAACATGGGAAATTCACAAAACTTTTGAGATATCCATGTTGATAAAATGTCATCAGTCTGAGACTGTGACTGTCTGAGATGTCAAAAGATCCCTGGTCCCCAAATTTCTACAAGCAGACAGCTGGCTGAAAAATTTGCTGATCCAAAAGGAAAGGCGTATTCTCTAAAATTCTCTTCAGAAGTGGACATGCATGGTAGAAGACGGAAAAGGAAGGACCTCTTTGGAAGTTGGAGCCTAAAGACATGGAGAACAGTGGACCAGTGAGTCAATTCCAGGGAATAGAACTAGATCCTATTCCAGAGGTCAGTGAACCATGGCTTACAGGCCAAACCCTGCCTTTTACCTGGTTTAGTAAATAAAGTTTTACTGAAACACAACCACACCCACATACGTATATATTGTCTCTGTTGCTTTTGCTAACACACCAAGTTGAGAAGTTGCAACAGATACCATTTGGCCTGCAAACCTGAAATATTTATTATCTGGTGCTTTACAGTGGTCAACCCCCAGCCTAGTAAAAGGACGCTCTGACCCTACACGGTAAGGAAATCTGGCCACATGTGCACAGCAGGATTTCAGAACTGCTGTGTGTCAGTGACGGCACTGGGCTGCCACCCTTCCCTCTTTCACATGGGAGTCCTTACTGCAGTTATTCTGCTCCTGTTAACATTGTGTATTGGGTGGTTGGAAAGCAAATAACTTATCCCTTTATTTCATAAGTGTCTCAGTCAATAGGAGCCATATCAGGATTTGGTACAATTTCAAGTTCTTAGATGTCAAGCCTGATACAGATGGGATGAATAATGTAGGAGTGTCGGGATGGGGGTGAGTGTATTTTGTGTACAGGAGAACAATGAAGAGGTGTGGATTCTTTTTTTTTTTTCCCCCTTTTCATTATTACTTCATTTGTTATGATGGTCTGTGACAGTGATTTTTTTAAAAATACCTTTATTGTGGTATGATTCCTGTACAGTAAACTACACATATTTCAGATGTACAAGTTGATGAATTTTGATAGATGTAGACACCAATGAAACCACCACCACAATCAAGATAGCTAACAATTCCATCATTCCTCAAGAGGTGAGAATCTCAAATTCCCAATTTATCCCTTCCCACCCGCTTTGCCCCCTGGTAACCATAAGCTGTTTTTTTTTTTTTCCTATGTCTGTGAGTTTGTTCCTGTTTTGTAGATAAGTTTATTTGTGTCCTTTTTTTTTTAGATTCCACATATAAATGATATCATGGTATTTTTCTTTTTCTTTCTGAGTTACTTTGTTTAGAATGACAATCTCTAGGTCCATACATGTTGCTATAAGTGGCATTACTTTACTCTTTTTTAAAACTGAGTAGTATTCCATCTTCTTTATCCAGTCATCTATTGATGGACATTTGGGTTGTTTCCATGTCTGGGCTATTGTAAATAGTGCTGCTGTGAACATTGGGCTGTGTATGTCTTTTCGAATTATATTTTCCTCTGGATATGTGCTCTGGAGTGGGATTGCTGGATCATATGGTAAGTATATTTTCAGTTTTTTGAGGAATCTCCATATTGTTCTACATAGTGGCTGCCCCAATTTACATTCCAAACCAACAGAATGGAAGGGTTCCTTTTTCTCCACATCCTCTCCAGCTTTTATCATTTGTGGACTTTTAATGATGGCCATTCTGACTGCTGTGAGGTGATATCTCATTGTAGTTTTGATTTGCATTTCTCTAACAGTTGGTGATGTTGAGTGTCCATCCTTTCATGTACTTGTTGAAGAGGGCCAGATTCTGATGGCTTACATTATTCATTCCCCTTCGTATCCCATTGTGGGGAGTATAACCTTCCTCCTTGCATGGGCTTGGCCATGTGACTTGCTTTGGCCAATGGAATGTGACCAGGCACGGTGGGAACAGGGACTCTTGATGTGCTTATGTGGTTCACTGTAAATCTTGTGTTCCACTGATCTGCCATGAGAAGAACATCCTCTTCTATTTGGTCCTCAAAATAAACTCAACATGGAACAGATGTGAACCCAAGACACAGGCTTAAGCCAATTACAGCCTACCTGAGGCCTGAAGTAGAGCCTCCCTGGTGAGGCGAGGATAAATCGGCACACTGCAGTCAACTGCAGACCGGTAAGTGATAGCACACATTCTTGTTGTGACAGACTGAATTTTGAGGTGCTTTATTACACAGCATTATTGTAGCAGTCACTGACTGATACACAGGGTTCCAAAAAATGATGAGGTCACCAGAATCTAGTAAATTACACTTCCGTTCTGAAATCCAAAGACTTCAGTTCAAATCCCAGCTCTGCCATTTACTTATTTAAGTATGTAACTTATTTATTTAATATTTATTTAATTGGAGGAAGTCACTATACCTTTCTGAGTCTCAGGGATTTTTATTATTATAGAATGAAGATAGTAACAACCTTAATCCCAGGGTCATTATATGAGACTTTTGCCACTTGCAGCAACATGGGTGGACTTGGAGGGCATTATGCTAATGAAATAAGTCATACAGATGGTATCACTTATATGTACTATCTAAAAAATACAAAAAACTAGTGAATAAAACAAAAAAGATGCAGAGTCATAGATACAGAGAGCAAACTAGTGGTCACCGGAGGGGAGAGGGAGAGAGAGGAGCAATATAGGGCTAGGGGGAAAAGTTACTATGGGATTATATGAAATCATATGTGTGAAACTTTTGAAACCTGTAAAGCACTGTAGAATTTAAAGAACCTTTCATTCAATAAAAAAAAAAAAATCAAAATAAAACAGAAATGTTCCCAACAACAACAAAAGGGTCACTAAGATTAAACATGATGGTATACTTAAGTGTGTTTTGTAAACACAGTAAAGTGTATAAATACAAGATATTTTTACTATTAACTTCAATTCACATAAAGCAGCCCTGTTTTTATTTCAATGGTGGAAAGGAGTACACCATTTCTGTCCTCTGACTCCAGAAAAATGGCCATGCTAAATCTGGAAAGATAAATATCTATAAACTGTCAGCATTGTGATGTCTTAATAATTTTTTCTTGCTTTTGTATATGAGATTTCCCGATTTTTCTCTAATGAACATGTATAATTTCATACTTAAAAAAACAATATAAAGGTTATTCTTTTAAATACTGATTATGCTACCCAAGCCTGGCACTTCTGAGCATATCTCCTGTCCCCGCCTCCCACATGAGGCACACACAGTGCCACTGGCAGCAACAATTTAAGTACTAAAGAAAAAGTTCTCTGAGCCCACATTCTTCCCTTACTGTCAAATGAGGAAAAAAAACAAACATGCCCCTTTCTGTACCACCCACCAATCACTAAAAAGCCCCACCCAGGAGAGGAGGAACCTGCATCAAAAAGAAAAGCCCACGTTAGAACTATGTCCACCAAATTGTTTTCCATGGGCTCCAGTGTGCCACACTGAGTTGTGCCTGGGGCGTTGCAACCCCATTATTTTGTGCTCATGTCAAAAATGTTTTTCTTTCTCCAAAAAGCCAAGGGAAAGAGCGTGGGTTTCCTAGAAATGGCTCTAACTTGTCTCACTACACCCAAGAGAACCGTGCAGTGAGGACGCTGTCCACCAGGAGAGGGGAAAAGTTCAACTCAGTAACACTGGCGATACCCGTTTGTTCTGCAAAGACAGCCAACACAGGTTTCGGGGGAGCATTATTTGAGAAATAAATCTACCCACACTATTCCTCTTGATCTTCCAGCCAAAGTAGCCGAAGCCACTAGAAATCCGCTCACACCTCTCAGCTTGCTTGCTAACAGGCAGCCAAGCTGGGCAGCAAGGCCACAAAATGGAACCGCTGATTAGATTAGCACCGCACAGAATGCTGCGGGCGTGCGGTGCAGGACGGGCTCCACGGGAAGGGCTTTGATGGAAAAGAGAGAATGGTCCCCCGGGGAAGGCAGACACCTATGAGCAGCGTCCTCCCTAAGGCAGGGCAATTACAGCGACAACCACAGGACCAGCTTCTGAGGGTCACTGTCCTGTTGTGGGCACCTATGGGCCCAGAACTGAGGACAGCAACACGCAGAAGAGGAAGCAGCCGCAGAGATGGTGGTACTGCCCACTAGCCCCGCCCATGACCTCTGGACTAATGATAGGGGACAGACACCCAGGTGACTCACTCCCCTGCAAAGATTTCCTGTCTACCGACCACGTGCTCGTGCAATGCTAGCTGCGGCTGAGCATGCAAAGATAAATAAGGGACAGTCCCTGCTCTTAACATGACATGCCCCATTGTGCCCAGCACGTAACAAGGGCCCAATAAGCGTTCACTGAGTGTTACCTTATTCTTCAGCTTTATGTGACCTCTTTTCTCTGCCCTCCAAGGCACTCTTTTATATTCTTGTGTTCTGAATTTTAGTTCCTGGTGCATATTTCATTTCCCCTATGACACAATAGGATTGCTGAATATAGGACCTTCTTGTCACTGCATCTTCTCAGTAAATATTTACTGAGTGAATGACTGGCTAACAATAACTGGTGTGTCGCCACCCACCACTACCTCAGAATAGGGTGAAAGGCCTAGGGCTTGCAACTGCGTGACAAAGCATGCTGGGTCAGGAGACCGGAGACCTGCCTTCTCACAGAAGCTGCTGTCAGCAACTTGCTGGGTGACTGGACAGCTGCCTGAGAGCCTGGGCTCAGCTGGAAGAGGGAGGAGTGAGTACGTGATCTCTAAGGTACCACCCAGCCTTAAGAGTCAGCATCTTAATTGTAGCTTACCGATGACGTCCACTGAGCACGTGGCATGTTGCAGGCCCTATATTAAGAACTTTGCCTGCATTATTTCATGTGACCCTCACAATAACCTGTTGAGATGCTATGGGTATTCCCACATCATATAAAGAAAAGAGGCTTAGGGAGGCTGAGGAAGTGGCAGACCGGGGATTGGAACCCAAATGTGACCGATTTGGAAACCCCCTCACAACCACTAAGCCAATCCAATCCCTCTTCCACAGCCACACCTCAGGCTGTGGGGTTCCCTTTGGGCCATCACTTCTTTTCCTGAACAGCTTCATTTTCCATCATAGCCAATTTTTTTTAGAAAATTGCTAGAAATGCCTTTGGTGGAGAGAGGCACCACGGGCAGGCTTTGCGCACCTCCCACGTGTAGGCAGTGAGTTTCCTTAAGTTCGCTGGTCAAACTACAAGGGATCCTACAACAGGAAGAGAAACTCAGCAAGGAGTTACAGAGGGTGCGAGCCATGGCCCAGGAGCAAGGCAGTCTGAGCCTCATTTGAGAAGGCAAGAAAAGAAAAAAAAAAAAAAGATATTATTCTGTTCAAGGAGCTTTGGAGAACTCTAAAGACCTTGACCGTATTCCAGATCCACCTGAGAGATGCTGCTCTCCATTCCTCCCCATATTTAAAGCACAGAGAGGGAAGAAGTTGAGTCTCCAATAGACAACAGTGTTCCAGACTCTCACCAGTTTCAGAACATGGTACCTCCCACCTGGGCCTCCAAATACCCCAAGCGTAGCAGTGATCAACGGCACTGATCAAAAAGCCGGGAATAAAACAAAACAAAGACTTCTTAAAAGGAAAATGCTTTTTATAAGGAGACAGAAAAATCAAGTAAGGTTCTAACCCTCTTTTAAAGTTGTATCCAAAATTTTTTAACAAAAAATAGCAGCAAATAATCAAGTACAGAATGCATGGCTCCCCAAAGTTAACAGAGAACTAAATACATGCTATTTGAAGGAGAAAGGAGTGGAAACACAGCCCGTGTTTAGTAAAGCAAGAGAAACAAGTCTATTTCAGATCTGCCCAGCAAAGCCCAGTGCTCCATTCAGCCCCCAGTATACATCCAGGAGTGGACGTGGAGAGCCAGCCACGTCTGAGGCCATTTTTTGTGGGGTGGAGGCAGTAATTAGGCTTATTTATTTCTTTATTTTTAGAGGACGTACTGGGGATTGAACCTAGGACCTCGTGCATGCTAAGCATGCGCTTTACCACTTTACGTACACCCTTCCCCCTTCTGAGGCCATTTTGAATTGTGTCTTTGGCTGCCTTTAAAGACAACTGCTTTCTATCTTCCTGTCTCTGAAGATCATAACCCGCTCATGCCTCCAAAATTTAAATGGACGTTATTAGAAGTATTAACATTTAAAATTCTACACCAAGCATGTGAGGGGTGAGGCAGCATTTCTAGGAGGTCCTGCAAGTTTTCCCTGGTCCTTACAGTTAGACCTTGGTGTTTTTAAAAATCTGTGAAGAGGCTTAATGGATGAGCTGAAATAGAGATGGGAGGAGAGAGGAAAGGAAAAAGAGAGAAAGAGAGGGAGGAAGTGAGGGAGGAAAAGAGGGAGGAAGAGGAGAAGGCAGGCAGGTACCCTAAGGGGCTGATAACAGTTTCCTGACTTGGTGCTCAAGGACCTTACTTTGAGCACAGTAACATTGCCACCTAGAGGCTCAAAAGTGCCTTCCTGCACTTGTACACCTGTGTGCAAGATTTATTTATTTGCGTAAGCTTGTTAAGGAGCTTTGAAAAGGGGGCGGCAGATGATGGCAGGGCGGGAAAGTACCGTCAAGAACCTCAACATCTCACCATTTCACAGTGGCTAATACTTCTCAGGCACCTGCTGGGTGAAGGGACTGAGCGAAGTCCTGAGAACGCAAACACAGATGAGACATTCCTCCGCTCAAGGATCTCAGGCTAAGGAGAAGACAGACACGTGCAGAAATAATGCAGACTGTGGTCATGACCAAGACGTACAAAAGCACTGGTATAGGTGAGGTTAATTCTGACCAGAGTTGTTAAGGGAGGAGCATGGTCTGGAGAGGATTCAAGGAAGAGAGACAGTTGAGTTAGGTCACAGGAAGTCTGGACAGGTGAGCAGGACTCCAGGTTGGGAGGTAACTGTGCAAATAGGCAGAAAGAAAGGACACCGAGAATGCTTAGCATGCCTGGATGACAAGGAGTGTGGATATTACATGCAGTTGTCTGAAGAAACAATGAAGACCAGAAAGATGAGCTGAGCCAAAGTGCAGACGGCTTTGCACACTAGGCTGAAGAGCATGAGCTCTTTGGGCTGCACATGGATGGTGGTGCGGTCACTGCTCTGTTCACTCTGGTGTGCCCAGCACCTAGAGGAGTGTTGGGTACTTAGCAGTTGCTCAATGAGCATCTGAGGAATGAATGACTATAACAGGAAGCCTGTGAAGATGTTGGAGAAAGAGAACAGCTGGATAAGATCCATCTTTCTGGAAAATATAACTCGAGACCATCTCAAGAGGAGTGGACAGGAAGAGGACAGGAGGAAGAGTCTACTGCTAAAGTCCGGGTAATGTGGGTCTGATGCAAGGCACAGCAGTGGGACTGGACAGGCTGGAATGGCCATGAGTGATTTTGTTGGAGAATCTAGGGGCCTTCACCACCGGCACCCAGTCTGCGTGTTGAGCCTGACTGGTGGACCTGGCCAAGAGGAGGAGGAACAGTGTTAGGGAGGAACAGTGTTAGGGAGAAGACAAAGAGTTCAGTTTGAGAAATGAAATATTTCCATTTCTGGGAGTATAACCAAGCAGAGACAGCCAGCGGGCAGTTACAGATAAAGTGTGGAACTCTTCATATACACACACACCCTGTACACACACAGACACACGCATGCTCACCTGAGGTGAATGCTACTGACTTTTTGTTTTCATCCTAGTGTTAGGGATTAGGTGAGCATGTTAACAGCCTGGAGGCTAAACTGCTTTGGTAGAGCCTGAGCTTGAGGGAGCATCATTCATTTCCACATCTGGAAAAGGGAGATTGTTGTAAGGACTGAATGAGTTAAGCCATGTAAAGTGCTTTGCCCACCGTCCGGCATAAAATAAATACACAGTAAGTGTTAAGTTTATTATCCAGTCTCATTGACAGATGCCTGGATAAAGAAGCTGTGGTATATTTGTATAATGGAGTATTATTCAGTGATTAAAAAAAAGAATAAAATAAAGTCATTTGCAGCAATATGGATGGACCTGGAGATCATCATTCTAAATGAAGTAAGAAAGAGAAAGAAAAATACCATATAATATCACTCATATGTAAAAAAAAAAAAAAAAAAAAAAGGACACTCATGAATTCATCTACAAAACAGAAACAGACTTGCAGACATAATAAACAATCTTATGATTACCAGGGGAAAGAGGGTGAGAAGGGATAAATTTGGGAGTTTGAGATTTGCAAATGTTAACCACTATATATAAAAATAGATTTAAAAGAAAACAAATTTCATCCATATAGCACAGGGAACTATATTCAATATCTAATAATAACCTTTAATGAAAAAGAATATGAAAATTATCTATATATATAAAGTTTCTAAAATTTATATGTATGTATATGCATGACTGGGACACGCTGTACCCCAGAAACTGACACATTGTAACTGACTATATTTCAATTAAAAAAAGAAATAATAATAATCCAGGCTCCCATTATGATGTAGTAGGAAGAATATAGGATTAAAATTCAAAGCCCAGCTCACCTACTCATCATCTGTATGAACTTGAACAGGAAGCCTGGCTTCTCTGAGTCTCAGTTTTCTTATCTGGTGATTGGAAAGAATATTATTTGCCATACCTGCCTCACAAGATAAAATGTACTAATGCATATAAAACATTTTGTAAATGTGAGCTCAGGATATAAATATTATGTATGATTTATCAAAAGGAAGACCGAGATACAAAAATCTATGAATTTCTTCAAGATACTATGGTTCTAGTTAAGCATGTATCTCTTTATCACCTTTCACCCTAAAGAAAGAGATTCTTTTCCAACCCCCTTTAGTAAGAAATTCCTCACTTGTCACCTTTCCACATTCCAGATGCGCTTTCCTGGGAGCACATTTCCTTTGTCTCATCTTCAACTGAGATTTTAAAAAAATCTTTGAAACTCCCCAGCTGGTGGGACTTACTAGGGAATCCAGCACATTTGTTCTCTCTTCCGCATCTCCCCCACCCCACATGGGTGACCAAACTCGAGCTGTTCATCTGAACTGATAGGAAACAGGATATTATCAACATCTGACCCGCAAAGGGTTTTCTGTCTGCGCTTCGCCCTGTCAATTTCATCTAGAACATGCCTGCAATGAAAGGCCGAGACCCTGGACACTGCTGGGTGTAGCCTCATGGCCATCAACCCCGCCTCTGCGTCTGTGTTCAGGTGTTAGGCGAATCATGGAATCGCTGGGCTGGAACTGAGGGAAATGGAATAGGATGTGATGCTCTTCGGCCTGATTTATAGCACAATAAGGAAGTCTTTTTAAAGTCACTGACCAGCAAGCATTGAGCTTCAACTTAATCCCATTCAGGACCAGGCACTTACCACTCCGTAAGAGGCTCAGCCCACCAATGGGCAGAGTGAATCGATCCTTAGAAGACGCTTCACTATTAGAAGGTGAAGCCTACCTCCCTGAACCTCCACTCGGGGCTCTCAGAGCTGCCCTTGGGCACTGCCCAGAATGAGCCTTCTTGTCCCCTCAGCCTTCTCGTCTCTAAGCTAAGTAGCCCTCATTCCCTCAAGGTGTCCTCACATGATGTGTTTTGCTTCCTCATCTCAATTCTAAATAAAAACCACATCTACAAAAATATCTGCGATCTCACTGATACCTAGCAAAGCCCAGATGGCATTGTGGATTCACTCTCTAAAGTACCCCAACTGTACAGGATGATCACTGTGTAGCCCCTCTCAACAGAAGGGCAGCATCTCTGTGTGACATTTCCTGAGCTCTAACAGGCTTGGGGGGGTGACTGATGAACTAGTTCATATGACCACAGTCCCTCCAAGGCGGACAACCATGACCACAGTTTATAGACGAAGGTTAGAGGCATTCTCAGCTTAAACCCAATGTAACAGCAACTCCCCCTCCCTGTCTCAGTTCTGCTGTGGCACCACTGTCCTCCCCGTCAGCCTGGTCCTAGAGTCATGGGCCCAACCTCAAAGGCGCTGTCTCCATTTCTCACAAATCCATCACTTCCCCACCCTGGCATCATCTCCTGTGTTCACTGCTCTTTTTTGACTATTGCCACTGACCTCTGCTCAAGTCTTGTTTGTGTTCAGAAACATTTAATGATTTCCAAGTTGCCTGATTAAAAAAATACAAAATCCTGAGCAGAGCCCTCAGTGTTCTCCAAGATCTAGGTGGGACCACCTCTCTCGCTAGTCTCCCAGTCCTCTCTGGACTGGTCAGGGTTCCACCAGGAGATGGATGGCACACACTAAAGGGTTCAGCTGCAGAGAAGTCACTCAGGGGACCGTTTATATGGGTGTGAATAGGGTTTAGGGAGCCAGGGAGGGAAGGTGAGTCCCACAGCGACCAGCAACCAATGAGAAGCCCTAACTGTCACTAGGCCTGAAGGAGCAAGGAGTTGGGTGCTCGTCCCAGATCCCCGCAAGAGCTGCAGCTGGAGGAGGGTGTGACAGTGCTGCCAGGGGTCTGTGGGGCTGTGGACAGGCGAGCTGAGAGGGAAGAGAATAAACAAGCCAGCCTCTCCTTCCTCCCACCCTCTGATGGCTTGCCTGCCTCCTATTGGTCAATTCCAACAGGAAACCACAGGGCAAGGAAGCCCATGTGATGGAACCATAGAAGTCAGCCCCCTGGGGCACAGAGCAAGGACAAGAAAGGCAAAAAATAGATTTTAAAATAATATAGGAGGCATCAAAAGAATAACCAACACACCCCTCACTTGTAGCTGACCTTCAGTCAAACGCAAAACCTCATGATTTCCTAACGTGTACAACTCCCCAATCTTATGTCTGTTCCTACCACCTCCTCTCCTTACGATGCCCTTCCCTGCAGGAGAGACTTGTTCAGGGTTATCTGAGAGGCACGGAGGGTTATACATTCATTTAAGAGATTTCTGCTGCATGCCTGGTACACAGGGACAGATGTGGCAGAATGAAGGGTAGAGAAGGACCCCAGCCACTGCAGGCAGAGCCCCAAAGGTGGAGCCCATCATCTCGGAGGGGTGCTCAAAGGAATCCCTACGGCCCCTCAATGCACTCTGTTCATAAAAAAGGAGACGCAGGCTCTGCAAATGGAAATGTGGCCCCATGTGTGATGACATCTGTCATCGGCAGCCGGGAGACACTGCCTGTCTCCCCACAGCACCTCTCACACCTCAGGTCAGGGACTCACAGCAGGACCACTAGGGAAAGAGGGGCTTCAGACCCTGGGTCCTCTTGGGCTGAGCCCCCTGCCTCTGCCATCAGGCTCCTGGGTGCTCAGAATTCATCAGTGGAACTGTAAGGCTGGCTCTGCACTTAACAATTCTTTTCAGAGTAAAGGTTTTCCTCCCCTTACAGTTCTTGCCTTTTGTCAAGGAAAAGAAAAGAAGAATCAATCCAGATTCCTCGTGGCTGGAGATTTGAAGGCAGCAGACGCAGCCAGGAGCACATCTGGTGTGTTTGTCTGAAAGCTGCTCCCAATGCAGGAAGGTGGGGCCACCCTGGGGGCTGGGGGTCGGTTTCCAGCCTTCGGGGGCTAGAAAAGCTGCATTTTCTTCCAATAAGGCTAAGTGGGACAACATAGGTGATCTAGAGGGATCTAGAAAACTGGGAAATGCTCCTGCTATCATGAAGAACACTTTCAGAGGAAAATCGGGAGGGCTCAGGAAGAAGCTTCTTACTTATGTGGTCAGTGAACATGCGCACTTTGCCCGGCAAAGCAGGAAAGAGTGTGGACGCTGAAGCCAGACTTCATGTTCAAATCCTGTCTACACCATTAACTAACTGCATGACCTTGAACAATGGGGGGCTCCCTCTGTGCTCCTCTGCTGGAAGGCTGAACTAAATCCATGTTAAGTGATCAGCACAGGACCTGGCACATAGTAATCGCCCTCAAGAAAAATATCTCCATTTGCAGATGAGGAAGCTGGGGTGAAAGTTCGTTACATAATTTGCCCAAGGTCATTCAGCTGGTAAGTGCCAGAGCTTAGATTTGAAGGGGAGCAGTAACTGAGTAAACCAAAAGATAAAATCGTAATTACAGCTAGTGAGAAGTGCTCTGAAGAAAATGAGAGGCACGCAGTGACAGAGGACAGCGGGGAGCGCCCCCCTAGACAGGGCGGTCAGGGTATCCAGGCTGAGATGCGAAGCAAGAGGACAATCAGTCAGGCAAAGAGCCAAGGGAGAGAACACCAGGCAGAGGGAATGGCACAAGCAGAGGTGCCAAAGGGGAAAAGAGAAGGTGGGTGTGGCTGGGACAGGCTGATTAAGGAAGAAAGGGAAGTGGGAGTGGCAGGCAGGATTCAGATGGTGGTAAGACCTCACAGGTCATTAAAAAGCCCTCAGCTCCAAATGCAACGGGAAGCTGCCAGGGGGTCTTAAAAAGAAGGGCAACCCAATCCGAATGTTCCCATGGCGCAAGCCTTGAATGAAGGCACTGAGACCCTTATAAGGCAATTGTAATAGTGTTTAGTGACTTGGACCAGGGACACGTCAAGCTTATTGTAGACAAGGGATGTGCTTTGTGACCAGTACAGAATAAAGGCATCGCTCACATCCCCAGCCTGAACTTGACACAGATAAAACTTTGTATGTGTTTTTCCACCCTCACCATCATTGTCACTGCCCCTGCCATGGCTATCAAATCAAAGGCAAAGGTCAAAGTGGCCTTGGGTTAGTCATGACTCCATTCAGATTCCCAGGCAGGTCTCCCCTCTTGGATCACAGCCGACAGCACAGAGTGCCAGCCACAATGCACACACAAACACCTAAAGAAACCCTGAACATGAAAAGCCAGAAACAGAGTAGGTTTCAACAGCCCCAGGCACAGACAGAGGGATGAAGACTCAGAGCAATCACGGGAATTGAGTGCTAAATACAAAGACTTACCAAAGTCCTTTTGCCTGCACTGCCAGTGAGGGGCCATAAACACCCACTGCCCCATTCTCTCCGTGTCTGAAAGCTTGAGGCATTACTACATAACATTAGGATATATCTCCATTCATTCACTCATACACCAAAAAAGACTGAATAAACCAGCTGCATCCCCTGTACTGGCTGATGGGGAAATAGTAAGACAAATGAAAAGCCGTCTTTGCCCTCATGGAGCTGAAATCTCCTTACCTTACTGACAGGTAAAGGCAATTAGCATGCAGTGTGATTGGAGCCAGGGTTCAGCAGAGAACAAGGAGCTGAGGAAGCACTTAAGATAGACATTTAACCCAGAAGCAGGGCCAGGGTCTCAGAGAGGGGAGGTGGGACAACAAGAGGGTGGGGAGTCAAGTATGAGATCAGACAGCACTTCTGGGGTACACAGGGAATGAGGGCACTCAGTGTATTCAAGGTCAACATCAAAAAGTTGATAAAGGGACATAGGGTGGGGCACACATCAGGAAGAGCCTGTGCGTTATGCTAAGAAATTAGGACTTCTTAGAGATAAACAACAAGTTCCTTCTGTACAGCACAGAGAACTATATTCAATATCTTGTAGTAACCTATAATGAAAAAGAATCTGACAGGCCTCTCGCTCCCTCGTCTTCTGAGCTGGACCACACTCTGTCTATGCAGTGTGTGTCTACTGAGCATCCAACCCCCACACCTCGTGGCCTTTCTCTTGCCTTCTGAAACAGCCTGTACTCTATGAAGTATGTACCTCTGAATAAATCAACCTTTATTCAAAAAAAAAAAAAGAATGATAATGAATATATGTATGTACATGTATGACGGAAACATTATGCTGTACACCAGCAATGGACACGTTGTAAACTGACCATACTTCAATTTAAAAAAAGAGAAGAAATTGAAAAAGAAATTAGGACTTTTTCCAAATGCTATGGGAAGCCATTAAATAATTTAAGGGAGTGAATGATGGTCATATTTCCCTTTAGAAGAACATTCTGTGTGCAGCAGGAAGAGCAATGTAGAGGGGGAGGGCAGGAGGCAGCAAAGCCTGGGACAAGTCTACAGCACAGTGACTCAGGTGATTAGGAGGATGTGAGCTAAGGCGGGAGCAGAGTGGGTGGAGAGAAGGAGGGCCAATCACTGAGCTAAGAGCAGGGTAGAGCCAATAGGAGCGTGTGACCAGTTGGATTTGGTGGGAAGACGGAAAAAGAAGGGTTAAAGTTTCCTCCCTTGTATGGGACATGGGGACATCCATGAAAGGCCCTGGGTGCCAGCCTAGGGAGTCTGGGGCTGGCATGGTGGGCAGTGGGAAGACACTAAATGACTTCGAGTAGAGGAGTGATATAGCTGTAACTTAATACAATTCATATGCCAGCAAGGTATTAAACAGGTTGGCGGAGAGAAAAGAAGAACTCTCTTATGATGGCCTAGAAGTGGGAAGAATGAAGGGCCTGCGTTGGGGACACCACCATGGTCATGCAAATCCAGGGCAGGGCGGGGGGTGGGGGGAGCAAATTTCTTGAAGGGAATGTGGTCAAGAGCAAGGGGTGAAGTGTTCTCAGCCTTGACAAGGAGGTAGCACTCTTTAATCTCTGAGATGGAGCAAAGCAGAGGGAGGTTGTGATCAGAGATAACTTCCACGTGGAGCAGAGCAGAGCTGGTGAATCCATATTGGCCCCAAGCCTCTCGGCGGCATCGATAGCCATGAAGAACCAGCGAAGAGTGAGGGCCAAACATTAAAAATTATGTTGAGAGCAAATACGTTAAGACATAGAAAAGCACGCAGAATCTATTGTTAAGTGAGAAAGCAAGTTACAAAATGATGTAGGTGTTATAATCCTGCTTGTTAGGAACATGTGTGTTTGGACAGCACAGCTCAGCACCAGGATTGTTAACAGGGCCAGCTCTCAGAGGGAGAGTTCTAGGTGATACTTACTTTCTTCGAGATGCTTTTTTGTATTTTCTACCATGAACAAGCATGACTTTTGTAATCAGAAACCCAGCAGACTTTAAAATATATTTGTTAAGCTCATCTAGCATGGCTGTCTCCCAGAACTGAAGAGAGGGACCTGTTTGTTAACTTGTTTTTTCCAGTACATTTATGGTCCTTAAGAAGCAGAGTAATGTAAATGCTCCTGTTGGGAAAAGCTGTTGGTTCTGTTTACAACCTGAATGGTCCCCGGTTCACCTAGGAGACCCTCACTGCTCACCAGACGGTCTTCTCCATCCCCTTCCCCAATTCACAGGGTATTTCAGGTCCGGGAACTCCATGCTGGGACAGCCAGACCCAGCAAGCAGGCTCTGCACCCCTGATTCTCGTATTCCAAGCCCTTCGCCCTTCCTTCCTTCCTCCCGTGACACAGAACCTTTCCTCTTTTTCTCTCCCCAAGACTCAACCCTAAAAGCTCCAGTTCTGACAACAAACCCAGCTCCCTTATTTACCTGCTCCCCAATTCTTTTTTCAAATTATTAAAAATGTTATTCAGTCCCAAATCTTGGTGGGAGCCAGGACAGACTAAAATAAAAGCACCCAAATCTCTTTAAAGGCGAAGGGAGGGCCAGGAGGACAAGAGCACACCAATCGGAACGTGTCAGGTCACGTATCCCCCAGTCAGGCCAGCTGTGTTCACAGGGGCTTCCTAAGTATTCCAGACAATACGGCGCTGGGGACCCCAGTCTCAAGGGGTTGTTTGCAGAGGAGTTCAGAAGAAATGAAGGCTCAGGCTTTTTTTTCAGCAGGATGAATTCTACCTGTTGGTGGTGGAGGATAGTGATGTAGAAATTCAGACGAAAAGGGGAAGTCCCTGCTGGAACTTCTGCCACTTTGTCCAGGATTTTCCCAGAAACTCAAAGGAGCGGGGGCACCTGGAGCCTCTTGAACCCCTATGAACAGCCAACAGGGATAGTAAAGGTCTCTTTTCCTTTCCTCCCCAAGACAGCCACAGAGGTGGCTTAACGAGGGAATGTTCCCTCTTCTTACACCACCTGCTCCTCAAAAGCGGGGCCACTTTTTCCTGCATCTCACCCAGAGCCCAGCCCTGAATTTGGGAGTTAGAAATAAGGCACACAGAAATTAAACAAGGGGGCCAAAGTCACCCAGTTATTTTTATTTTTATTATTATATTTATTATTCTTTATTCTATTCACTATCAAATCTTTATTATATTTATGAAGGCCCCAGGGACTCAGTCCAGATGCTATTCTGAGTGCTGGGGAAACAGAGCCCTGCCCTCAAGGGGCTCATAATCCAGTGATGGCAGAGCTGGGACTTGAACCCAGGATCTCTGACACTTTTTCCTCTAGCACACCACATTTCCTGAGTTTGATCTCTTTACTTATGAAAAAAAAAAAAAAGAAAGAAAGAAAGAAAACATTTTAATTTTACCAAAATTGTCCAAATATCTGATCAAGAAATCTTTCATTACAAAAACAATTATTTCTAATTCCAAGCATGCAGCACGAAAGTGTCCCTAAATTCTGGGGGCGCATTACCTGGAGCCTCTAAAACTAAATAAGCTCCTTTTTTTGTTACATCAGAGAAATCTTAACCTACTGGTAATGATGCCTTAGGTGTGTAATAATGGTTTTTTCAGAGTTTCAACCAATGGTATCCCATTTCTTCGCACAGTGTTGCTAAGACTTTGAACAGGAAAAAAAAAAAGAGAGTGGATTTGAAATCGCTAATGAAATTATTAAACTATATATAAGTTGCCTGACTTCCTGCCTGTACATAGATGTTTGATTCTATGACTCTCAAGAGGAACTTCCTAAAATAAGTATTTACAGAATCACAGAAAGTCAGTGCCCAACAGGACCCCGTGTGCCATGTAGACCAGCCCCATGCTTTCACAGATGAGAACCTGAGGCTATTCAGCCAAGTTGCCATCCCCAGTTCCCAAGCGGTGGCTTAAAACTCACTGTTAAAGTTCAGCCCATATTTGGTTGCTGGAGGTCAGGTGACAGGAGAAAGCCTTTAGGTAATAAAAGACAAAAGGATGTGTCAAAGGTCAGTGACAAACAGGGCAGAAGGAATTAAGAAGTGGAGTAGGTGAAAAGAGCATGGTGATTTGGGGGCTGCATTCTGCTGATGCTGCCAACATCAAAACCCAACAGAAGGAGGTCCACTCGACAGGGTTAACGGAGGCTTGGCTGCCAGGCCGCCCTCCCAGGCCATGGCTGAATGCAGTCCAGATAACCAGCAGCAGGGAGGCCCCAAGGAAATCGTGCCCTCTCTGAGGAGAGTGTGGTATAGCTAGAAAGGGAACTAGGTTTTATAATATAAAAAAAAATGAAAGGGAATGTCCAGCATGTTTTGATTTCCAGCTTTGTGTTTTTCCCCATTCAAGTCATCCCAGGGCCACCACCCAGCACAAATCCAGGCCTCCTTTCACCCATGCGACGTGGTGGCCCTAGCAAACAAGTGACCTGGGAGAGAATCCTCTCTGCCTCTGGTGCAAAATGAGAAGCCCCCAGCGGAGGGTCTGTGAAAGGGGCACAAGCAGAGAGGGCGGAGGGCCAGAGGGCAGAACTGCTGGCTCGGGCGGACACGGGTCTCTGTGGCCGCAGGCCCACTGGGGCTCAGACAATTGACTCTCATTTATCCACGGTAACAGCAAGAAAGGCAGCCCAGCTAATTTAAATCCATGGCTATAATCAAAAAAACCCCGCTGTAGCTAAAAGTCAGCCTCCCCATCCACCAGGTCTTTTCAAAAGAGCTGCTAATAAGGAGCAAAACTGAGTGGCTTAAGTTTCATTTCCCTTTCCATTTCCTTTCTGGTAGAGGTGTTAATGAGGACGCGAAGGCCCAAAGTGCACAGAGAGAAGAGATGAAAACGGCCTAGAGAACATGAACTGTGCAGTTAACCTTCAAATAAAGGAGACGGTAGACGTTTGCAGACAGTACAGAGTTTCCTTCTGGACGGCCATGGAGACTGTAATGCAAGGGAGGGTGGATGTTAAGTTTCAAGGGAGCCGGCCTGGGAGTCAGGGGCCCCGGGGTGGGGTCCTGATTCCACCACTTCTCTGCCCCTCAGTTGCTTCAACTATGAATCAGTAAGTGTGAACGTAGTGGTTTAAAGTTCTAAAATGTAGGATGTAAATTCTTCACAAGCTGTAATATTGGATTCTCTAAATAGAGCGGCAATATAATCACACCTATTTTTTCAGGGTCTTGTGAAGATTAAACGAGAAAATGAGAGCAGGTAACGTAAATTTGTGTGTGCCGCGTAATACAAGCACTTATTATGCATTAAGTCACTTTTTTCTATCAACAAGCCTGTCAGATTGGAAGGAATATGACCCCCGTTTCACAGATAAGCATGCTGAGGCTTGGAGGAGTCAGTGGACATGACTAACGTCACACATGTACCAACTGATGGAGCTAAGACCTCAAACAGATCTGCCTGGGTTCACAGCCCAAACTAGTAACCTCTGTGCAACACAGCCAGTCTAATAACGTGTGTGTAAGCTCATGGAGCATCACTGGTTATCAATAAATGTCAATAATGCTTAGATTATGACCCAGTATGATGACATGTTTGCATATGTTTATTGAATGAAAGAATAAATGAGCAAATAAACTCTATGTCGCGTGAGGCTTATACTGAGATCTTGGACTTCCAGTAGCCACTTAATTCCATGCTGTAGTAAATCCAATTACTGGGGGAACTTTAGGGCAGTTGACTTTTCGAAGAGTTGGGATCCAGCGTCAAAGAAGCTGTGTCTATCCAAGGACAGACGTATGGAAGCCTCCATTAGGCACAGCAACCACATTATTGCACAAAAGCACCCATAATATATGGTTGACCCTTGAACTCTTGAGTTTGAACTCACAGGTCCACTTATACGCAAATTTTTTTCAGTAGTAAATGCTACCGTTCTACGTGATCCAGGGTTAGTTGAATCTCCACACACGGGGCCGACTGTAAGTTCTATGTGGGATTTTCCACTGCAGGGCATCAGGGCACCTGACTCCATGTTGTTCAAGGGTCAGTGGCACTCGGGGACTGAGATTCTGGCTTTAGTAAATCTTGAGAAGAACTAGACCAGGAAAGAAAGATTCTTAATTTAATTTTAATTTCCCTGCTCAGCTAATTCAAGGGAAAAAGAGAGAGGTGGGTAGGGAAGAAGGGGGGAAGAAAGGAAAAAGAATTGGCATCTTGGTCAGGAATTTCCCCATGTTCTTGCTGCCTTCCTGAAGTCCTTTTGACTCTATACAACCGCACACAAGAGAGCCTCTTCAGAACAGGGGTGATATTTAATGATGAACTGATGGGCGGAGCGTGTGCCTTCCCATATCATCCAAGGCAGACAGAAACAACAGCTGAATGGGCCCCTTCCAGAGCTGTGGTTATAAACTTCACCCCCATCTCCCACCCCAGACAAACCCCAGGCTCCACAGCTATTGAACAGGGCAAGGGATGTCTGAAAGGAAAGGAGCAGGGTTCTTAGAGGGAGGCATCTGTGCAAGTAGCAACCTCCGCCCTTCTCACCTTCCTACTCAAACCAGCCTCACTCCTCCTTGTCCTCTCCAAAGACCTGGGTTTCCGGGGGCTAAATGGCCCTGTCTGAGCTCCCAGAACTCCCACAACCACACAAAGCATCCAACTCCAAGAGGTGAATTCTCTCTACTTCACCAACGGCTCCAGCAAATTGTTTGAAAAACAAGAGAGGGGAAAATAACTTTAGAAGTAAATAAATCAATGGAGCATGAAAGGAACCTTCTCAAAACACACAGACAGACACAAGGGCAAAGGGAGGCAAAGGAATGAAGAACAACGTGTGCTCTTCGCCAAGGCACGGAAGAAGAAACAAAATGCGTGTCGGAGCCCAAGGAATGTGTTGTTCCAAATTAATAATCAATGTTAGATACCGATGCCAGCAACTGCTAATAACGAAGGAAGAATCACCTCTCTTGAGCTGTAATTATTTCTGACACGGTCTCCAGGAGGAGTGTCAAGACTCAGGTTAGCAGCTCAGTGTGATAATAACCCAAGATTACCAGAAATTCGCAATGTCTGAAGAAAAGGAGGGCACGGAGGAAGGAAGTGGCAATTAGAAATACTTGTCATGGTAATTGCGTTGTGGAGAGTGGGCATCCACTTTGCAGCAGCCAGTGTAGGTTTTCTTCTGCCCGACTTTAGCAAAACATCTTCCAGGCAGGTAGAGCCGTGGAGGAATATATCAAATTTTCAGAAATAACACAGTGTGAAAAAAATATTCTATTTCTGTCCAAATAATGGTGTGCTGGATAATAAAGACTCTTGAAATCCATAAGGCTGAGAATGGCATGACCTGACCAGCCAGGGAAGCTGCCTTAAGCCAAAGAGCAGCCCCCCGATCCTCTCACTCACAGGGGTGACTTCAGTCCACATCAGTATATTGTCCTCTGCTCTCCAAGGACAAAGATTCAAGGCTCCTTGACGTCATTCTTCAATCACTCAATTTGTCCAAAATGGGCACATCAAAAGAGATCTCAGGCCAGGCTGAAACTGAATGGAATCCAGGGATCAAGGAAAAAAGTTAAGTCAGATAATGAAGAGTGACTACTTGGTAGGTTCAGAAAGAATTAAACCTCTCCAACAGGTAAGAGTTTTGCAGTCTAAGCTCTGGAGGCTCATCTCTATCAGTCAAGTAATATCCTCTCCAGGCAGGTATCTCCACTTTTTTTTAATTTATTTTTTTATTGAAGTATAGTAGACTTATAATCTTTCAGGTGTACAGCAAAGTGATTCAGTTATACATATATATATGTTCTTTTTCAGATTCTTTTCCCTTATAGGTTATTACTAGTTATCAAGTATAGTTCCCTGTGCTATACAGTAGGTCCTTGTTGTTTATCTGTTTCATATACAGTAATATGTGTATTCAAATTCTCAATTTATTCCTCCCCCAACTTTTACCCTTTTGAGGGGTATTCGCAGACAGAGAAAACAAACTTATGGTTACCAAAGGTGTCTCTATTTTAACAGTATATAAAGACCACAAAGAGACTGAGATCTTCCAAATGCAGGTGAGGCTGAAGTCTTACACATGCAAATTAGCATCTGTAAATGGGGGGGGGTTGACAATAAATTATTTTTAATGCATTTGCAGTCATACCCTTCATGTTCAAAATTGTCGAAAGTTCCTAGAAGCATTTATAGCATCAAGTAGGTACTCAATAAATGCTACCAGGTTGGAGGCTGAAGAGGGCTCATGGAACATGAGACCAGGTCTGACATGCAGGCAGTACGCACCAGAATGGCTGCACCGAGTGCTGAAGACCAGCGTCTGCTCTGAAGGGTGCCCCTGCGTTAAGACCACTAAGAAGTTCTCAGATGACCCTGCCCTCTCCTCTGGTGATTGTCAAAGCAGTTCTGGATGGGCTCGAAAGCCCGCAAGTTCAGCATCCTTCCCTGAAAGAAAGGACTGGAAGCCGTTCCCTCACTGCTCCTCTTGTCCCCACCTGCCCCTCATCTCCCCGTCCGCACCAGAACCAGGTACAACCCGAAGTTCTCAAGCGTCCTCTCTCTCGGAAAGACTCAACATCGTGTCTTGCGAGCTCTTGTAGTGTTTTGTAAGTTTTGCCCTTAATGCGGGTACCGGCACGCCTGACAGTTGTTTTGGGAAGAGCGGGGAAGGGTGTTTTACAGCTCAGCTGCTGGGGAGCACAGATGTTGCAGGCTGTGCTGTGGAGAGGTGGTAAAGCCTGGAAGGAAGGTCGGAAAGCATTAATTATCTCCCCACAGCTGTTCATTAGCCCGCAGACGCCTCATCTTGCCATCTTCGGGACTGACAGCCACATGATTCCACAGCAGAGCCAAGCAGGAGGTTAGAGGGAGGAAGGGAAGAACGACCTGAAGGTTAAACTGGAAAGCAGCATGCGGAACAGCTGGAGGTGCCCCGTCTCAGCTTCCCGGAGTACCAGGTGACCGCAGCGGGGCCCAGGGACGCGGGCTAGGGCTCAGCCCCCGCCAGCACAGCTGGGAGTCCCAACACAGGCTGCAAGGGAGAATCCTCATCCAGACACTGACGACCAACCAGGCAGGTTGTAAGAGCCTTCATCTTTCCAAATTCTAGCTCTCAGGTGTTGATGAAAGATGCTGATTCAACAAGCCCTCTACGCTCAAACGCTGAGCCAGTGCAGTCGGAAGAGAAGCACAATTCTCATCAGCAATCTGAAGAGAAGCATTTCGGATCTCAGTCCATTTAACCTGCTGAGAAGTCACCCAAGGTCCATTTCATTTTCCTCCACACAAGGAAAATACAAATGATAACCGCAAACGCCGAGAGAGCAATATTCAAACCAGCGCCTGTGAGCACTAGCCTGCCTGTCCCGCCACCAACACCTGGTTCCAAGATGACACAGTTATGTCCATATCTTCATTCTCCACATGTGGTGCTCCCTTGCGTCCCAAGCCCTCCTCCCAGAGCAAATGCCTCTCTTGCTTCAAAAAGGCCATCCCTTCATGAAAACTTGAAGTCATAGTAGAAAGATGAATACCTCTTCTTGCCAAACCCTGTACCATACATCTCTTGTTTTTCATGTGACCCACTCAAAAAGGAACCACAAAGAAAATCAGATATAATCAGATTAAGAGGCTTCATCTGCCCACGCCAAGCAGCCTTAAAGTGGAGCATGTAATAAAGTCCTGGCCCAAGGCTTGCAGGCAACCACAGCAGGAGGGGGTCTCAGCCAAGGGATGTGAGTGAATGGCACCCCCCTCCAGCATTTCTGCAGGGAAGGATAAGGCCCCAACCTCTCGGCCCTCCTGCCGGTTCCCTTGGTCACATGTTGGAGACTGTCACCCGGGTCACTGATGTCGGTGTCCCCCGTGAGCTGTGTCCCGCCCCTGACTGCTCTCCTTCCCTGCGGGCCTGTCATGCTAACCCTCCCCTCACAGATACAGTCACAGCACAGGCTGCCATGCGGGTTTCCACTATGCCACATCCTGCGCACAGAATACCAGTCAAGGACAGTATTTCATAACTAGTTCTTTGATGACCTTGGTCTGAGTGCCGCCATATTCCTGGAATGACACAAGACATTACAGGACAAGGCAGATCCCAGGACAAGGGGTAGTCCCAGACGCCATCATTTTTTTTATTGTAGTTGATTTACAACATTGTAAACTGACTATAACTCAATTAAAAAAAATAGTCCTTAAAAAAAAAAAAAAAGGACAGGGATCTAAAGGCTACCTCAATCCCAGGGCCAGTCCCTCGACCACTCTCATGGTTGCAAATCCCTCATCAGACCGAGAAGGTCTGGGTTCTTTCAGAAGCAAGAATTCGTTCATTTCCTTTTCCTCGCCTTCGCCTCCCAAGTGGTAAGTCAGAGCTATCCATGTTGAAGTGATTTTCTTCTTTTTCAGTACTTCCACTTGGGGCGTTTTGCTATTTTTATATTATTTATATGGTGTGTGATCCTTTTGTGATGATTATCTGTGATTAATCCTCACAGCTATGGGAAAACCAGAAAACCAGTGCAACGGCTCATACCACATCTAACAGAGTTGATGGCTGTGTAGCTTTTTTGTGTTAAGCAGCTTTGCAAGTTCACTTTAATTGACAAGAGGAAAAGAGGATATGCAATTAAAAAGGTGTTTATTATTTATTTTTTAATTTATAATTTATGGAAGTTACGTATATAGTAGACAGATAATAAGGCACACTCACAGCTGGACTTAATAAAACCAGGTGACATGTCAGCAGGGCCCTAGTGCCCTCCAGGGAAGGGCTTCGCAAGCCTGCCTCCCGGGGTCTACGCTGCCATCAGGCTGAGGTCACCCTCCACGTAGTCAGACGCAAGAGAAATGCAAAGATGCGACAGCACTTGGCATTTGATCACAGCATGGATCACAAGCTCCTGTTTCAAACAGGAGCCATACCTAAACCATCACGCCCTATTTCTGACAATATGGGACAGAGAGAAGACAGGCCCCCTCAAAGAGTAGCTGGCCCCCCAGACACTGGCAGGCAAGCACAACCCAGCCCTCGGGTTTAAAGGGCTAAAGGGGAGATTTACAAGACCGTATTTCTTTCCCTGAAACATCAGGCAGTTCATATGTACACATTTCTCTCCACTAAGACCTAATTTTCCACCATTTCCCTTGATTTGCAGCTCCCTTTTCCCCATTTCCTTGATTTAATGCCCAATTATTTTTGGTCTCATTGCCAGTAAAACAAAATATTTCAAAACTGCTTCTGTGAGGTTTTTGGATACTGTTTTAAACACATGACTTACATACCTTATACTGCAAAATTTAGAGAAATCTAGTGAACACGTGAATATGAGTTCTGCATTTTTCTCCACCAGCTGACCTAAGCTTGACATTTAAAAGCACCAAGCCACATTTTGACTGATCTTTTAACCCAGTTCCCCCATCTCTCAGCACCCCCCCAGCATCCTTGATGTCAGCTAAGAGCAGGGATGTTGAGGCCCCATTTCTCCCGCTTGTCCAGTCTCCTTTCCCTCCTCTGGCCAGGAAGGGACGTAAGTGGACAGAGAACTAGCATGTGGTCAGGAGATGGTGATGATTTCCACACCTGCCACCAGCTGACTATACAGCATCGGCTGGCTCTCCTCGTGAATTTGGTCCTTAGTTACCCTGGATATAGAACAAGGGTTTTGAATCAAACTACGTCTCATTTTCTTAGAGCTCTAAAAACTCTAGATCCCCTTCTGTGTCCTAGAAACAGAAATTAAAGACCCGGGCTTACGGGTCTGGTTTTACTATCTGAGGAGGGAGAAAATGAAACATGAAGAGGCAAGTCTTCTCTACTCGTAAAATCCTTTTCCCCTGCTTAAGCCTCTTGTGGCCTGATTTTCACACTGGCAGATACAAGGACAGTAGGACAGGAGGGACTCTTCCAGAAGCTCCCTGATTTGTCTGACAATCGCACTTCTTTTCTTGCTCATCCTGTTTTATGACTTATTGCTCTGTTCTCAGTAAAATAAAAGTTACATCAACTCTGTTTTGAGAAGTGTATGTGAACTTCATGAAAGCTGTAAAAACACTGGAGACACTGCGGGGTGTCCAAAAACCATGCTGGCCAAACCCACTTGGGAAATGTCACAGGATGTGACCACTCAGTTCCAGGCCTGCTAATAAGAAGGGGCCACTTCTTTTTCAAAGCGGAATTCCCCCGAGCCAGCCCCCAGGTCCTGCCACGTTTGACGTCAGGCATCTATTTGATTTCCACCACCTAGAGAGGGCACAGGTGGCCCCAGCCAGGCCCCCAGCCAAGGGTCCAGGGCTGGGATTGGGTTCCAGAGAGGGCACTTCCCACTGGAGACAAGATCTAGACAGACAACCGAGACAAAGCGCCAGAAAAGATGGAATTCAAACCCAAGTTCAGAGACCAGAGGAGCCAGGAAACCAGAAGTTCAGAACTGGGTAGAGAAAGCCTGAAGGGAAACTCCACTGGACTCTGTATGCAGGGATTCCCACAACCACCAAGACAAGAGGGAAGCCTGGCCCAACTACCAGGCCCAGACTGGACGGGGTCGGATTATCTTGCACATCAGTCAAATCGGCCCTTGCTGGAGGGCCTCATGGTTTTTGCTATTGTTATTTTTGGTTTTTTCCCCCAGTGGGGCCAAACACGCTCTCAAATGCCTGGGGATTCCAAGATTATTGCTATGAACCATGATGGTATTTGCTTCTTGGGGATAGACAAGGGCCTGGTACTTGGCTGGGATGGGATGGAGTCAAGAGGATTCTGGAAAGGTGGTGGTTTGGCCACACAATATTCCCCCTGCACTTCCATCCCTAACTTACCTCTATTTCCTGAGCAAAGGAGCTGTTGGAGCCTGGAGGCACCAGGGTGACTATGGGGAGGCCTCAGGGACTCTGGGGGAGAACTGGTGAGGCGTTCTCCACTGTGGATCGGCTGGAAGCCCAGAAGCCCAGCCTCACAGTGTCCAGGTCATAACTGCAGGTGCTGGTAGAGCGTGATGTGCGTGGGTCATGCACGCGCGCGGACACACACACACACACACACACCCCAGCAGGGGAAGGTCTACCCCTGTCCTGGGTGAGGGTCCTGATCTCTTTGCCTCTAGGACAGGTGAGCTAAGTCCTCCCACCTCTTGGGGTTGGAAGGGCCCAGGAAGACCAGGAGAAGATGAGCATCTTCCTAGAGTTCAGCCGTGACATTGGTCCTCAGGGGCGAAGATCTTTTGGCTTCTCTCCAGAATCCCTCCACTTAGCGTTCTCCAATCACCATGCCTGAGCCTTGGGGAGGCAAAGAGAGAGAGCAACACAACCAGCAGCGAAAGAAGGGGTGATCACACTGAACAGCACAGCCCTGCCCTGTAGGGGCTCAGCCTCTAAGAGGAAAGAAGAATCATAGCAAAAGTCGTTCCTTTCCATCAATTCTAAAAATAACCCATCTTTTACAAGGGGCAAGCAGAGTCGCTCACAGCCCCCTCCCACAAGCAGGAAATCAGCATTTCCCTCTTTTTCTATATTTCCTGAAGGAATTTTTTTAAGTTAATAAAATAAAGGGATAGGGCCAAGGAAGACTTCCTCTCTTGTGGCTCCGAGCTCTTGACTATGTCAGGCGTAACTATAATGCAAGGGAGCTGCTCTCATAATAAAGGCAACAGAAATTTATACATCCCAATGAACATAGCTGATGGTGGCTTAAAGGGCTAATAAATAACACCTTTTTTCTTTATGACCTGGAGATTAAAACCAAATGAGAGAGATACCAGGAGTCCTATAGGCACAATTCAAAATATCACCAACCTTACTGACCATGAGGTTTTAGATCGGGGGCCAAGAGGGCTTGCTAATCCTTCATCTCCAAGTTAAGCAGACCCACCCATGCAGACGTCTCCAGGGCACGCCTCTCACTTCAGGGCCAAGACACCTGCAGGCTGGCAGATCTGGAAGTGCAGCCCAGAAGGGGCTGAGCCACCCATGCCAGTCCTCCCTAAATCACCAGTCCTAGCCCCTAAATCACCATCAGACTCGGTTATTCTTTGCCCCCTGGGAGGAGCAGGGGAGGTGGGGACTGGCCAGCCGTCTCATCCTAGGGGATAGCTCTCAACACAGGTCCAGGAAGTCAGGGGAAGAACTCCTCCTCTGCCCCAAACCCAATAACCATCTCCTGCAAAGTGGACCCTCTGGGATTTAGCCTCTCTCTCTCTCTCTCTCTCTCTTTTTTTTTTTTTTTTGATGCTGCAATTGTTCAGAGCATTTTTAGAGCTCCTCTCTAAGAATGCCCTTCATACTCCATAGCTATTCTTTCAATACCTTCAGTTTTGAGAAAAATTTCACATCCGAACGTTAGACAGTCAAAAGTCATCGGAGTCAAGCAGGTAGAAACCTTTTGGGTCAATATAAGGGACAGTGGAGAGATGAATGTGGCTTTCTTGGATGATATATAAACTGATCCTGAAGTTTGATCAATGTTTTTACACAATAAGCAGCAGCCTGGATGTGAGGGGGTGGTCATTGCGGCAATACTTTCTGAAACTGAAAATTGGGACCCGTGATTTGACAAGGACTTTTAAAGCTACTTTTATGTATAAGAAGCTATTTCTCACATATAATTTAGATGCTGAAATCTTGGACTTTCTGACATATGTCAATTTCTTTAGTAGCAGATGAAACTTTGACAAAAACCTCTGCATCATCAATTCTAATCACACAGATGGCACGGGTAAAGTACTTAGAAGGCGATAACTTTGAAGAGGTTAGTGTTCACTTCACAAAATTCTGGTATATTTATGTAAAAAAAAAATCACACAGTTTTGTAGTAAAACCTTAGATGTGAACATTGATGGGAGGGTTCGGTGGCTCCTCCTGACCCTTACCCGGGAGCCCAAGCTGCTATCCCCGCTCAGCTGTTCATCAGAGAAAGGACTGCGCTGCAGGGGAATAAACCACTTTGAACCGTGCTTTCGTTTTAGATGAGGGATTACTCATACTTTCTACCACATTCACATTTTCCATTGCTTTGCAATTAATTTCGTGAGACAGCCTCTTCTGCAAGGATGGAAACCAGTAATGGGATTCAGAAGGCAGACAGAAGAAGGTGAGGCATTAAAAGGGAGTTAGAAGTTAGAACCCCAGAGCGGGGGTAGGTATGGCTCAGTGGTAGAGCGCATAGCACACATGAGGTCGTGGGTTCGATCCCCAGGACTTCCATTAAAAATTAAATAAAAACCTAATTAAATAAATAAACACCTAATGACCACCCCCCAAAATACTTTTAAAATGTTTTGCAATTAAAAAAAAGTCAGAAACCCAAGAGCCAGAAGCAGGTTCAAGATCCACATATGAAAAACCCTGGCTGTCGGAGGGCTTGCCCCTTCGGTTGGAGAGGACAGCCCATCCAGGGTCAGAGGGAAAGGACTGAGCGTTGGGGAGAGCAGGTGGGCACAGCTGTGATGATCAGAAATGAGTGGGGGGCTTTCCTTCCACCTCCTCATAAGGAGCGTAAGAGGGGAGACGGGGAAAGGGAGAGAAAGCTGTGGGAAGCCCAAGGAAACGACAGCTCTAACACAGGCCGTAAGAAATCATAAGAAATACGGGATTTACTCCTATCAGAGCACAGTGACATTTAGGAAATAGGTCCCAGCGCCGCCGGGCCCGCTGGGCCCCATCTGCGTGGCGCGGGGCGGGAACACAGAGGCCCCCGGGCCGCGTTCCCCTAACATACTGCTCTTCTGCAGCGTCCGGGAGGCCTCCCATCGCAACTCCAGGCTGTTCGCCCCTCTGCTCGGAAGATATTTTCGCTGCTGTCCGGAAGGGAGGAACAGCTGGGCTGTTAAATTCAACAGGCTCCCACCTCCACACCGAGCAGCCCGTGTCACAATTGGAAACGTGAAGTATGTCCTCTGCTGCGTCGGCTTCGAAGGCAGGGCAAGGTCTGCTTGGGTTTCCTCCAGAGCCCAGGAAGGGCCGGTCTCAGTCCTGAGTACATGCGCCAAACCTGTCGGTGAGGAGAAGGGGCCACGGCCCCCCGCCAGGTCCTTATGAAATGCCAGGGCTCAGCAGCCCTGCTTGGGGGAGGCGCGTGTACGGGAGCTGGAGGATGCGGGGGGAGGGGGGCTAGGGCTGTTAGAGAAGTGGGGGCGCCGGGCAGACCCATGGAGGACAGGGAGGATGGTCCGGAGGATGGCGTGGTGCCCACCTCCAGCATAAAGAGACTTTACTTCTAAATGAATGCCGGCAAGAAACCGGTTAGAACCCAGTAGCCACAGCTGTGGGGTAGCAGAAAGGACTCAACCCAGTGCTCCTTGTATTATAATTAACATTGTGGTTTAGGCCCCCCGTGGGGTTTTCTGCATATACCCTGTGTAAGGTCATGCGCAAAAGGGGCCAAGCATGACTCAGCATTCCAGGGACGAGCTGTCAGTCAACCAAAGGACCACCTCTAAGTGAGGTAACAGAAAGGGGAAACAAAACCCGCGACTTTTCCTCCCTTGGATCCTCCCACCTCCCGCTCTTGGAGGTGCCCTTTTCCTTTTCCAGGTAAATCTTCCAAAATCCTTCACTACACAACACACTGTCTCTGGACTATAAACTTATCTTTCAGATATGACAAGAACTGGGGTCTTCTCCTTTTTGGGGGTTAACCAGACCACTGAAACAGGCCATATTAGCCGTGCACCTGAAGTCTCCTCACCAGTCCTCTCCATCCTCTATGAAAATCTTCCAGTCCTTCAGGGTTCAGCTCAAGTCCCACCTGTTCCCTGAGGCATCCTGGCCACCTCAAGATACCCTCCCTTCTCTGAGTTTGAACTCACATAATGTCTGCAGTTTGCAACGGACACACCCTGGAACCCAGAGGGGTCTTCCGTGGAACCAAGCCCTCTTTCCCTAAGTGGCTTTTTTCTCCCTTTTCCTTCAGTCCTTGTCTCTTTTAACTCCTCCCTGAAGTTCCACTCCTTTCTTGCTCCCCCCAGCCATTCAGACCCCATTTCCTCCCCCAACACATCACATAGCCCCAAGTCCTCCTGATACCTCATAAATTGCTCTGGCTCTGCTCTCTGTGGTGAGGCAAAGAGGGGCCTACTCTGCCCCTACTTTCTGCTGTTGGGCACATGTTTGGGGGCTCTGGGTCCATGTAGGGGAGGAAGTGAGACTGGAGGAAAGGGGATAGGGCACAACCTTAAAAGAATGACACAGCAGTTAGCACCAAGATGGCAGGATTCAACTCCCAGTAGACCTTGAGCTTCAATATACACTCATCAACATACAATAGCATGCTGAATGGCACTCACTCGGGTGCCAGGGGAGTTTCAAGGCTGACCATAAAAGGTCAAAAAGTAGGCAGTGACCTGATTCCTGGGAATCCCCTCCCCTTCCCTCAAGTAGTTGGAACAATCCTCCCACTTGTTAGCATATGATGTTACCAAGCCCACAGAAACTAACAACCCGGCACCTCGTGGTCACTCTCTCGGCCCACACTCTGCCTATGGAGTGTGTATCTACTTTTACTTTAAACTAAATGCCACCCCCGCTTCTCACGGCCTCTCTGGCCTTCTGAGACAGCCTACACTCTATCTATGGAGACTGTATCTCTCTAAATAAATCTGCTTTCACTCAGCTATGGCTTGCTCTTGAATTCTTTCCTGCATGAAGCCCGGGACCCTCACTTGGTGGGGTGCATCCCAGGGACTCAACTGAGACTTCAGGTCTACCATTCCAGTTTGTAGTTCCCCCTCAAATGTGTATCTAAACATACCAGACACATCTCAAACTACAAGGTTTCATTTCCTGCCAAAAGCCATCACCAAGACTACTGAAGAGACACATATTTTTTCTGGTAATGTAATTTTGAACTAATTACTCTGCCAAAAGCCTTGGTCCCCTCCTAACCTTCCCACCCAGTGAAAGATGCTGTGCCCAGCTTCTGCTCCTCGATTTCTGGGTTTCTCTCTGCTTTGTTTGGGGTGTCAAGGTGAAGAGACTAAGATAACGCTCCTATTATCCAAACAAGTTAGATTTTTTTTTCTCCCCAATTAGAATGCAAATTCCTTTTCCCCCAACAGAATCTAACATAGCACCAGGCGTATTTAGTTGCTTCAGCGCGAACTAAGCCACAGAGCTGGGACTCAAACCCACGTCTGCTGGACGCCAGACTTCCACACTGCCTCTGCTCGACACCACGTGTCCACCTCTGTTCCACAGGGTTCCGTGGCTGGGCTGACCAGAAGGCCCCCTGGGAAAATACTGAGATACTACTGGGTCTGGGGGTCGGGGGGCAGGGGTGCTCAGAGCCGGCGGAGTCCCCTGCCCTCTATCCTGCTGAGCGTGAGCTCTCAGCATGCGCCCAGGCCCTCAGGTGAAGAGGCGGGTTCCACAGCCATTTAACATCCACAACCCTGTCCTGTGGCCTTTGCCGAGGAGTTTGATCCCCAGCCAAAACCCAGCCTGTGGCCAGGGAGAAAGGGTGAGGAGGCCAGTCCAGGAACCCTACTCCCCCATAATAATTTGGCTGAGAGGAAGGACAGAAAGCATTAAAAATTTATATTCTTTTTTATTGACAAGAATCACATGACAGAGTCAGTCCAAGCGATCAGGGCCCCCGCACCCAGACTGAGATCTGATCCCAGCTCAGCAGACAGAGGCTTTCGGGCAATTTCTAGCATTGCACCCTCGCCTTGCCAGTGAAATCTTACACCGAACCCCAAAATGGAAAAGCAGTAAAAGGGGCAGAAGTGAGAGAGGGGTCCTCCACCTTTCTCCAACCGTCTGGTCCTCTGCCTTGGTCCTCACCCCAGCTCATTCTCCCCTGCACTTGCCCCCCAGCCCCGAGTCCCTGGGGCACCGCGGGGGAGGACCAGTCTGAGGACGATGGCGGCAGAGCAGTTGGGCAGCCATGGGGGGAGGGGAGGGACAGGAAGGAAAGCTGAACATCAAATTTGCTCTGTACAAGGCCCCTTGAAGTGAGCTGCTTTTGTTTTTTAGAGAGAAAATAATGGGTCCAGGATTTAGAATGAAGCCTGACACAGGACCTGTCAACATTTCCAGCATTCAGAGTCTTTAAATATTCAAACACCAAGATTTTGAAGGATCTTTGACTTTTCTCTTCATGTTTTTTTTTTCTCCAAATGTCAACAAATACGACTTTTGCTGAGTGAAGAGTCTGGCCTTGCCTTTCCTGATGAAAAACAAAAGAGGTGAAGGGAGAGAGAGAGTGAGATTTAAAAAAAAAAAAAAAAAAAAAGGAGTGTCAAGGATGAGGATTCTTAAGTGTCCTGAGGGAGAGACTCGGAATGGAGAGAAGGAGATGGAGGTGGCGGGGGCTCAGAGAGGTGCAGCCCCGCAGTCCCTGGTGTGTTGAGGTTTTGGTCCTGCCCCTCATTTCACAGATAGGTAAACTGAGGCCCCAAGAGGTAAGTGGAGTTCGGTTAGACCAGAAAGCCAAGTTAAAAAATAATAATCATCATTAAAACTAGAGCTCACCATTTCTGGTGGCTGCTTTTCACAAGGGGAATGTTTTTATTCATTTATTTATTGGGGGGCAGATAATTAGGTTGGTTTGTTTGTTTGTTTTTAATGGAGGGACTGGGGATTGAACCCAGGACCTCATGCATGCTAAGCATGAGCTCTACCACTGAGCTCCACCCCGGCCCCTGCCCCTCTGAGATATACCCACCCACCCCCACCCACATAGGGAGTGTTTTTAGGAGGAAAAGGCAGTTCTCCCAGGCTAAGGGAAAAAGACCCACAGACCTGAATTAATTCTGTCCACAAGCGTTCCCTGAGCCCCTGCTACATGTCCACCGCCCTAGGTGTGGGGAATAGAGATGAGCCCGACACAGTCCCTGCGCTCAAGGACTCCCCAGGCCAGGGGGTGAGGCGGACGGATCAGAACAACTGCAGCACAACCTAGCAAGTGTCATGACCGCGCTGTGTGTATGTTGCTCAACCAGATGCATAATTTATGGGCCTCAGTGCAAAATAAAAATGCAGGGCCCCTTATTTTAAAAGTTCTTTAGAATTTTAAGATGTCGACAGCAGGGCATTAAATCAAATGCAGGGACCTCTGAGCCTGGGGCCCTGTGATGCTGCACAGGTGACACGTCCGGAAAGCCAGCCCAGGGTGTCAGGTCCCACTTCACAGAGTGGTATGCTTCCATAGCAGTCTGAAAAGACAGAGAAGTCACCAGCAGACAGAAGAGGAAGAGCGTTCCAGAGAAAAGACAACTGCATGTCTAAAGGCGCAGAGAGGTGGGAGGACTACACTACATTTGAGAAATGGAAATAAGCTGTTAAGCCAGTAGACGAGATACGAGTAGGAGAGTAACAAGAAAGGAGGCTGGCATGGAGGCAGACCGCAAGCATCACGGTTCTTTGAAACCACACCGGGCAGTTTTCCTTCAGGTACTGGTGAGTCACTGAAGCTGCCCAGAGATATGATCTAATGGGCAAAGTGGGGAAAACAAAAAGAAAAAGAAAGAAAGGGAGGAAGAAAGAAAGAGAGAGAGAGAGAAAGCAAGCAAGCAGAAAGACACGACAGACAGACCTGGGCAGCAGGAAGAGCGTGGCTTGGGGGAGAGTAAACCTGGAACTGCACCCAAGTTGGGAGGTTGGTGCAATAATCGAGGCAGGAACCAAAGAGGAGATGTCCAGAGGGCATCCACATAGTGAAGAGAGAGCCCCTGGCTGGAGATAGAGATTCAGGGCTCATCCAGGCACAGGGGCAATTGAGTTCTCCAGGGTGGATGCAGTTACCTGGAGTGAGAATGAGAGCGGGCACCAAAAACGAAGATGTAGGTGAAGGGAAAAGTCTTCAAAGGAGGGGTGTTAGAGGTAAGAGGAAAAGCAAGAGAGCAAATCCCATTGTTCCAGGGACAAAAGAGTTTCAGGAAGGAGGGATGCAACTTGCAAAATAGTCCCTGAGGAAGGTAAAGACCACAATGGCTGGGAGAACTGAGGGCAGCAACACAGAGTATACTGTCCAAAGATGGAGATGTAGTGAGTGGTTGTTTCCCAGGCCATGGCAGTCTGGAAGGGCAGGAGGATGATAGAAGGTTCTGGAGCTGCATGCCCACCTGCCCCATGGCTGGACCACTGCCCCACCCCAGGTCCCCAGGGTGCTGCAGCAGCCTGGTTTTCCCTAGAGCTGGAGCAGAGAAGCTCCTCCTCCCATTTGCTCCCTCGTGGCTGCCATGCGCCCCTGCAAGAGCCGTCAGGGGCCACATCTGACCTGGAGGATGACACTGGGGAGGGCATCTGCCCCACGGTCACCTTCCCTCACCCTCACAAATGCTGACTTGGTCACTCAGCCAGCCACCAGCCATGCCCCGGTCCCGGCAGCTGCCCGAGCTGTTTGCACTGAGGTTACACTACTGCCTGAAACTCTCTCATGAGGCCCCAAACAGGAAGACTTCCTGCACCCTGCTTGTTAGACCTCAACAGTACTTTTATTTTACGTGCTCTCCCTGCATAACAAATAGCTCATCTATCTTAGAACCTGGTACCAGTTTCCCTTAAGGACCCGCTCAGGTATCAGTGAGCCAGGTCCACACAGCATCACAGCATCACCTTGCTCAACTGGCTCTCTGGTAATAGACTGAGCCCTCCTGAGCCTCCGAGCGCTCCTGCCACGTTAGGCACACAGCCTGTGAGACCAACGGTCCAACACAGAGCTTCCTTTTATTGAGTTCCTCCTGTGTGCCAGGTGCTTCATACCTGTGATCTCACTTCCTTCTCAATTCAAGCCAAGGAGGTACATTGTCCTCTTTCCCAGAAAAGGTAAACCAGAGCAGCCAGTGGTTGGATGGTGGGGGGCCAGGAGTGTTCAGGTCCTCCCCACTGTGTCTGGGTAGACAGGACTTTGCACGGCCTTTTGTGCTTTTCTTTATCTCAGGCAATCATCTGCTTCTGGCCTTGTCTCTCCCCAAAGGTAACAGAATAAGAAGAATCAATCAATGGGACTCTGTCTCATTCTGGGCTTCACATCCACTGGCTCCCACGCAGATTGTGGGAAGAGGGTAGGACAGGCCAAACTGGCTATGGTCCGAGGCCTCCAGAAGAGGTAACCCCCCTGACTTGGAAACAGCCAGAGGATGTATATGGCCTCACTTGAAGGTTTCCTGCTGTTCTGAGTTGAGTTTGCACCTGTGTGCATGTGTGCACAGACACACAGACACACACACACAGACACACACACACAGACACACACACACACAGACACACACACACACATACACCCTCCTTATTGCACAGAGATAAGCCACAGATGGAACCCACATCATATTGGAAAATGCAAGCCAGTCATCCACCCTGGTTCTGGCTTCTTTACAGCTGGCATTGCTTCTGATTTGGCCTCCATCCATTCTGACTGGCTGATGCCCATGCCATAACTGTTGGCTAAATATTTTTTATATCAGCCTTGATTCTGGAGACAATGAGGCTCAGACAGGTTAAGTAACATGCTCATTGATTGGCTGTTAAATGGCAGAGCCAGAACTCATAACCAGCTCTAACTCCACAGCCTCATGCTGAGTCCCAGTGCTCCACACACTGTGACTCTCTCTGCCAGAATGTCTATAGGGTTTCCGTGTAGATAGACCCATAGTTTTCACCCAGACATGCTCGATGTCCCATGATGGAAATTCAACATTGACCCTGTTTGGAAGCTTGGCTATGGTACAATAAGGAAAGAATTCCAGGGAAAGGCAAATGGTGAATCCCATTTTTGCAGATGTCATAAATTTCAGGTGAACCATCTAGTTAGATGGATGAGCCAGGGTTTTGTAATCCTCTGAGCTGGATTCCTAGTTCCCAGAAAATTCCCGTGAATCGATTGGTTTCCAGACCTTCACTTGTATGCATTTAAAAGCCTCAGCTTGTTAGCAGGTGACCCTCATGAGTTTCGGGCAGTGGACCAGCCCACACACTACCCAGAGAAGAGGAGACACCAAACCGAAACAGATGCAACCAACCAACCTTCTGCTTTCCAGGAAGCAATAAGCAAGCGGCAGGCATTACGGCAGCGGAGATGGGAACCCCGCGTGCTTTGTTTCCCACGCGTCTCTGCTTCCCCCGTCCACTAGGCGGCGCTTCTCAGAGTGTGGCCAGTACCAGCAGCAGCGGCGGCGGCACCTGGAAACTTGGACACATGCGGAGGCTCTAGCCCCACCCCGTGAAGCCTGAATCTGAATCGATATTTTAACAAGCCCACCGGCTGATTCTGATGCCCACGAGAATTTAAGAGCCGCTGCACGAGAGGCCTGCAAAGATTCAAAGTTATGAGAATCTGTCGCTTTGACTAAGAAAAACGAGGAACCATGAGCTGTCTAAAGAGACATGTCTAAAAAGGAGATGGTGTGGGAAAAGTATGAACTTCAGAGTCAGATGAACGTGGAATTGGGTCCCAGCTCAGTCACTCACTAACCACGTGACCTTGAGCACGTCACCGTATGTTTCTAAGAATTCATGTCATCCTCCGTAAAATGGAAATCATAAAACCTAGCACAATGTCTGGCACACAGGAGGTGCTAAATGAGAAGTAACTGTTAGAAGGATGCTTCATGTCAATCAGCAACTGAGCCCAACGGCCAACAGCTACTGATTTCCTTTCTTTACTGTAGGGAAGCCACGGGGGACACCCACACAGGGGAGGAGCAACCTCCCTGGAGGGGCGGCAGGCTCCTCCACCCCGCCTGGAGAGCCGAGTGGGGAGAGGTTCCAACTTTGACAGCTCTGCCTGTGCCCACAGAGAGTAACAGGATCACAGTGATCTGATCGGTACAGCTGGGGAGCAATAGATACAAGGCCCAGAGCCAGCTCTTTGGGGACAGAACGTCACCGAGGAAAAGCTGCCTCCATCTCTCATGCCGACAATCCCCTAAGAAACCATCCCTCTGAAAAACTTGCAGTGCTGCACTGGGGTGCAGTGCAAAACAAATCAAGACCTTTAAGTGCCAGCCTCTTGTCATCGCAGAGCAGAGCAGGTCTACCAGGTAAACCAAACAACACCCAGCTCACATCTTCCTGGTATTGCAGAAAAAAGGTGTTACAGCTCAGTGTTATAGCTCAGCATTACAGCTTATTTGTGACAGCAACCTGGATCCAGGGGAGAGACCAAGCAGCACTCGGAGAGTTGGAGAACTCAGGTTTATTACGCCAACAGGCCCAGAGGAATTAACACTCCAAGCTCTGGACCCCATCAGTAGGTTTACACAGGCTTTTATTGGCTTCCAGTTTACACTTTGCAACATCATATACAAATAAGGTATAACAAAAGTTGACTAATTAGGAACAAGCTTTGTAGAAATGGACCAATTAGGAGGGAGAGAAATAACCAATCAGGAGTGAGGGAAATGGACCAATCAGAAGTGAGCTCAGGGAACCAACAGAATTTTAGGGGTAAGTAAGCCATTTCAGAGGCAAAAAGTGAGATAGAGCCTCTGGGCCAGGGAATCAGATGGTGCTGGCAGGAGAGTAGTGGCCCTGCCTGGGGGTCCTGCTGGTCTTTTTATGGGGCTTTCAGCCTCACTGGGAGAGAAGAGATGGAAGAGAGGATGGGAGGCAAAGAACCAGGGGCAGAGTGGACCCCTGACACATGTCAGAAGGCAGGGCGCGAGTGAATATAGTTTATCACAGAGCTTCTCAACTTTAAAACACAGATGATTCACTCATTAACGTGCAGATTCCGATGCAGCAAATCTGGGATGGTGCCTGAGGCTCTGCATTTCTACAAGCTCCCAGGAAATGCCGGTGCTGCACTTCCGAGAGCCCTTTTGGACGATAATAAAAATGTTTACCATAGGGTTTAAAAGCCTGGGTTCCGATCCAGCTTGGATCCAGCTTGCGTGACACGGGGCCTTGAGAAAGTCACTCAACCTCTCTGAGCCTGTTTCTTCAACTGTAAAATGGGAAAATGAATGCCTATCGCACAGAATTCTAAGAAATCCACAGGATAACGTAGAGTTTAGCGTCGTGCCTGCTGCTTGGTAATCCCTTAAAAGACGGTAATGTGATGACCACCACCTATAAAGCCCGCAACACGGAGGGAGTGAGGGCTGCAGACTCTTGCTGGACCCCGAGAGGACCCAGAGCTCGGCTGGTCCCGTTGCTAGGATTTATCTGCTGGCTCTCTGTCTTCTTCTCTAGCTCCTCTGCCTTGTCAGCCCTGAAACTGAGGTATTCCCTGGTTTGGGCTTTGGTCCCCTGCCCTTCTCTGTCCCCCACCACCCTGGTCTCACGCCCATTTCCAGCGCCATTTCTCACCCCCGTTTCTCACCCCCAAGGAGAGGGAAGATGCTCATATCGCTACCTATTCCTGATTCTCCTTCCTGATTCTGAGCCCCAGTTTTCCTCTGTTTCTACTTGGAATCCCAGCGTCCATTCTATTTAACTTGCCGAAATTCAACATCCTCAGCAGAGTACTGCTCGCTGCCTGGCCTCTGTGATCGCTCTCCGTCCCTTCTCCAGGCAGCCTCCCCAGGTCAGGCAGGACGGGATGCCCTCCACGTGCTCCGGCTGCCCCTGGCACACATCCCTAGTATAGCAGTCACCCTGCCGTGCGGTCCTTTCCTGTGCATCCGTCCCCCTCCACCACTGTGCAGGGGCCTCCGTGAGGGTTGGATCCATCATCTTGATCACTTGTGATCCCCAGTGTTTGACGCATGATGGTCTAAATTCCAGCCTGACAATCCCACTTTATCCAGGACATTCCTGAGGAAGCTGCGCATGAGAGGAATAACGGACCACTGGGATGTGAGGAACCACTTTGCCAGTGCTCAGTCCCACCGCAGTAGAGCTCAGGTGGTGCTCAGTGAACGTGAAACTCAGGCTTGGAACCCAAGTACAGGCTCTTGGCTCTCCAAGCCTGAACCCGGACCTTGGGTGTCATCATCACCTTGGGCTAGTCGCGAAGAAGGGAATCCCAGACCCCTGATGAGAATGCCTGGGAAAGGGGGAGGATGGGAGGGGAGGGGAGGGGAGGGGAGGGAGAGAAAGGGGAAGGGAGAGAAGTGAGGAGGAGGCAGGGGGGAAGGAGAAGGGGGGAGAAGGAGGAGGAGGGGAGAGAAAGGAGGAGGAGGCAGGGAGGGGGAAGCGGAGGAGAAAGAGGGGGAGGACGAGGAGGAGGAGACAGGGAAGGAGGAAGGGGAGAGAAAGGGAGGAGGAGGAAAGGAGAGACTTTCTTTCCTCCAAGTCTTTATGCTCTCCTTCTCAGAACTTTGTGATATAGATTAATTTAAGCTCTTTCTCCACAAATAAGAATCCTTTCTCTTTGGAAAAAGAAAAAAAATGGTGGGGAGAAGAAAATTGGGCTAAATAACAAGATTATTTTTGATGGGCTGGAAAACAAGGGAAATTGATAAACACTGCCAATTGAATAAATTTTGTCCCCTTGTATAGGAACATGTCCTAGCACTGTGCCACACACGATATATTGCTTAATAAAATAAAGGATGAATTATAAAACAGTCTGTAGGAAAAATACTTGTAAATGAAATGTTGTTGTCATATTCATCACCACGTTACTCAGGGCTGTCCCTAGCGTGCTGTATCTTAGAGTCTCCAATCAATCCTCATCTACTCAGCAATCCAAAGCTCTAAGGGCCTCAAAATGAGCCCTCATGTTAGCCTAGAATTTACCCTGAGTCAATGCTACCACTGTTTATTCCATAAACACTCGTGCCCACTGTCAGGCAGAATAATATTTTGAAATATTATTCTATGTATTTTTCATTCCTGGTAATTTGGTAGCTTGTGTCGCCCGCCAGCCTTCTACCCTCAGAGTCTGAGTTGCCCACGGCTGGGGTGCAGTGAGAGAGAGAACAAGGAATTAAGTTTCCCAAGAAGAAGGCTTTGAAAGTCTAGTTTAGCCTTTTAAATTCACAGAACAGACACTCATCTTGAAAGCCCTGGTTTTCCAGCGCAAGAACCAGGCACTTGAGAAAATGAAAAGGTCTTTCTGAACTCCATAGTGGAGGCAGGATGGGGGACATGAAGTGGGAACTGTTCACCTCTACTGGGCGAGAAGCTCAAGGAAAACCACAGAGAAGGATGTCAAGGGAGTCAAATTACGTGTAAGTGCGCGTCCTGAGAGGACGCAGCCTGTCCCTCCCAGAGCGCCTCTCTTCCCAAGTGGGAAGAAGGGGCCCCAAGCAGGGGGATGTATCATCCCTCTGCACTTGCACGCACACACGCACACGCGCGCGCGTGCACACACACACACACACACACACACACATTTCATCCCTGGAAATTTCAGGCGACACTTGTGACTAGCAAGAACTGAGTCAAGACATGAAGACATGAATTAGTTGGGCGGCGAGCAGGGTCACGTGGACTGAGCTACACGTTACACCAACTACAGACACTGAGGCAACCAGTGCAATGAGAACAATGTCCCCAGAGCAGCTAGGACCAACCACAGCACCCCCCAGAGGGCGGCCAGGACCAGAAACCAGAACACAAACCAGACAGGAACCATCCCCACCTCTTGTTGTCGTGACTCCATGGCTCCTGCATGCAGGTGCCAACCCAGGGAGGAGACAAGAGAAGAAGACTCGGTAAGGGACGGTGGTCCGGGTATGAGTTTTGGATTTTAAAATAACTGAGTTTTAACTGTCTGCGTAATTAGTGAAAAGAGACAACAAATTGAGCCAGAATTTGACTCAGCTACCTTTAATTTGACTCTTTCTACAATAGCAAAAAAAAAAAAAAAAAAAAAAAAGATGGCTAGTGACAGGTCTAGAATAACAGCATGACATCCAGCACAACTGAGTTGTGACTCAGCTTCGTACCCACTACGGGTCTTGGTTTTGAGCAACAGTAAGAGCAAAGCAGATGAAATCTCTACTCCTTATGGAGCTTACAGTCCAGTGGCAAGGCAGTCATTACACAGGCAATCCCACAATAATTACAGGACAGCAGTTGTGCTTGGTGCCTTGAAGGCCAAGTGCAGGGAAGGAAGAGAGGAAGACCCCTGTCCCAGCAACCTGCCCACTGTGATAGCAGAAACCCAACCTTTAGGAATGAATTCTATTGGTTAGTCACTGATTTCTCTCCAGATCCTCTTTAAAATGCAAAGACCTGTGGGAGGAGTTATTCATGAAGTTGTTAACCTTTCCATCTTAAGGGTTTAATAACTCTTATTCTGCTTAGAAGATCAAAAAGCAGGAACGCTCCAAAAGGCTGCCGGGGAGGGCGGGGAGGAACACGCAGGGATGGAGATTCCCACATCAAGCCCGTTTGGCCATCCTGCCCAGGGTGGCTCTGCCCTGCACGATGGCATGTGGAGCTTAGCAGAAGTTTAAGGTGATCCCGTGGGTGTGATCTGATGCCTTACAAGCCTGGGTGGTATAGACAGCACCTAGCTGCAGGGTAGCTCTGACTCCTGAAAAGAAGTTAGGCTCTTTTCTAAATTCAAGGGGCCTCAGCTTTCATCTTCATGCCCAGTGGGAAGCAGGGTCCTTCTTCCAAAGAGGACAAGAGACCCAGTTAGCCAGAAACCCCTCTCTCTTCCAGGAGGGAGCAGGGCTTTGTGGTTAAATCCATTGCTCTGAAGTCCTGCAAAACTCAGACCTGGCTACTTACTAAAAGAGGGACTTTGGGCAAGTTACCTGACCTCTCTGAATCTTCAGTTTCTCATCCATAAAATGGGACTAATAAACAGTTATCTCACGGGTCATTGTGAGATTAGGTGAGATACTGTATGTGAAACGCTTTCCGGCGTTACCTACTATTGACCAGAGTTCAGAGAGAGGCAGTGGTGTGACAGCCAGCCGCAGCGCCCCGAGCAGGGTTGGCACTATCTGGACCCATGTAGCCCCACATCAGCATCACCAGGGTGCTTGTTATGCCTGGGCCCCACCCCAGGCCTGTGGCATCAGGATCTCTGGGAATCTTGTGTTTTAACACACTTCCAAGTGAGTTTTACACCCAGTTTTGAGAAGCACAACTCTGTGTCATCACAGACAGACCTGAAGTCACAGTTGAAATGTCTTAGGCAAGTCCTTTCTTCTCCAGAGGCAGTGATACCTGTCTCAGATATCTTATAAGATTGATGAGAGCATCCAGTAATGTGCCTGCAAGGGCTTTGCAATGTATCAAACGACGTGGAAGGGGACGAGAGCGTGATTATTGGCCTGCGTTTGTAACGGGGCCCTTTAAAAGGAAAACAGCCAAGTACTCTTTCCTTCTCTGCTCTTGGCAAAACCTCTGCCTTCTCTAGGAGGACTCAAAAACGTTGACCCAGAATTCTCTGCATGTTCCTTTGGAAAAGCAAGCTAACTCTGACAGCTAAAACTGCACAAGCTGTATCATAAAACCCCTGCAGCTCGGACCTGACAGCTGTTCCCTCTGGTTCCTGGCCTGCGCGGTCTGCTTAGAACAGTGGGGCTCACAGTCTCCAGAGTTTTCTGCGAGTGGATCATGGCTATCAGGGGGCCCCAGGATTTGAATCAAGACCAGTGAATGGGCAGAAGCTACAAAGAGTCAGGATTCATGCCCAAACAAGGAAGAACTTTGCAGCCATTAGAGCTGCCCAAAAGTGACGTGAACTTCCCTGGGAGGTGGGGAGTGAGATCCCTGACTCATGTGTCAGGCACCATCCTAGACCTGAGCAAGGAGGCCTTGCTCTCAAGGAGATTCTGCCCTAATGGGTGGTTTCGACTGGGTGAGCAGGGAAAGTCTCTCTGAACAGGTGATATTTAAAACTGAGATGTACAGCACAGGAAGGAGCCAGCCACGGGACAGCCGTGTGGACAAGCATTTCAGGCCAAGGGGACAGTGGTGGTGAGGCAGTCCTCTGCAGGAATGCTGCAGCACAGTGAGTTGGGGTGACTCGCAAGAGGAAGGGAGGGAGAAGTCCGGGAGGGACCGGATCTGGTGGAGAAGGCTTTGTGAACCAGTGTAAGGGGTGAGGATTTTTTTTTTTTCCTTTCTCCATTGTAGCATTTGAACAGGCCTGCTGATTGCCTGCACCATCAACATTTCTTTGAGCACCTACTTCCTGCTCCGAGCCCTGAGACACCAGGGCCCTGTCCTTCCACCCAGCGGCTGCTTCCTCTAAACACTCTCACGTCTGGTCCTCCGTCACCTCCAGCATCTTTGAAGGCCTCAGATTTGACAGCTGACTGCTTAACTTCTTAGCCGTTGGCTAAACGAGAGTCCTTTTTTTTTTTCTTCTTTTTCTTTTTTTCTTTTCTTTTTTTTTTTTTTTTCCTGTCTTTTCCATGTGATGAAACACAGATGCGTTTTGGATGTGGGTCTAAACACAACCAGGGAACAGCAAACCCAATCTGTACGGTGCGCCAACACAGCACAGTGGCTAAGGCACAGGGTCTGGAGCCTGGGTTTCAATGCAGGTTCCTTCTCACCCACCAGCTGTGTGACCTTGAACGAGTCACTGACCTCTCAGAGCCTCAGCTTTGCCCTGTGTAAAATGAGGGAAGTGATAGTGCCTGCCTCGCGGGACGGTGTGTGCGGGCTGATACTTACAAGCATAGAACTTAGAACCGAGGCTGGCGCTTGGTAGGGGCTGAATAAGCACGAAGCCTCATTGGCCCAAACTTCGGCTTTGCTGTAACGTCTGTTCAACACTGGACAAATATTTGTTGAGTATGTCCTACGTATCAGACACTCTGCTAGGCGTGCTTTCACAGAAAGAGCTTTGGGCTAGAAGTCAGAAGACCTACGTTCTGGCCTCAGTTTTGCTATGAGTTGGCGACCGAGGACCAACCTCGTCATCTCCTGATCTGCTCAGGTGCTTCCTCTTTAAAGGCAGGCACTGGGACCATGTGACTTGCAAGGGTCCCTCTGTTCTCTGCCTGCCCTACATGACCGCCCTCAGGAGAACACAGCCTGCCGTCCTCCCCAGGCGGGGCTGACCCCTCCAGCCACTCACATCCACCAGGCCCCCGTGTGTGAGCACACGCCCCAGAGAGAGGCAGGCCTGATCATGGTCTCGTGCTTGCCATAAAATATTGATTAGGGAATTTAAAATTTCGAAATGATTTAGGAGCCCCAAGATGGGGACGTAATGTACTGTGCCCAACTGCGTTATGAGCCATCTATCTCCTGTCAGCAAGCAGCAAGAAACTGACAGGATCAATACAGACGTGTCTGAAGACAGACTTAACTCATTTCCTCCCCCCAGCACCCGGGGCTATGGTTGGAGTGTGTCAGCCCTGAGAGGTCAGCCCAGGAGCTGGGGCCTGGACACTTGTCTGCCCAGGATGGAGGAGGCAGGAGTCTTGACATGCTGCCTGTCTTCCTTCCCTCCACTGGCTGAGGCAGGTGGGCTAACACATCAAGAAAATTAAGGAATCTAGTACTTCCATTCTCTGCTCTCCCTTTCCCATGGTCTAAATACAGTCTTCTGACCTGGGTTCTGAAAGCAAAATAATAAAAAAAACAGCTTCCTTATATTTAGCACCAAGAATCATCATTACTTAACCTCTCAGAGCCTCAGTCTCCTTATCTGTGAAAGGAAGAAGCAGTAACACCCTCCTCACAGGGGTGACATCAGATCAAAGCAGATGCACTGTGTTTGTACTTAATGGCACTAACTCATACACCTAAAAATGGCTAAAGTGGCAAATTTCGTGTTAGGTATATTTTTCCATAGTAAAAATTAACAAGCTTAAAGCAAACTACATGGCCTCGCACATGACAAGCTGTCTGTAAATGGCAGCTACTGAGAAGATGAGGAGGCAAGGAGCCACAAGCAGCCTATCCCAGGTGAGAGGCCTCAAAGCGCCGGAGCGGGCGTCTGAGCCCAGGTCTGCTGGTGCTGAAGCGGGAGCCCTGTCTTCCTAGCCGCGCTGTCACAGAAGATCGGGTGCGCAGCCAGGAGGTCTGACTCGTCCGTGCTGGCCAGGCCCACCTACTGCCTGACCAGCCTCCCGGGTGCCAGGCTCGCATTACGCAGTGAGGTTAATAAATATGTCACTCCCAGGGAATGGCTTTGTTCCTTCCTGCCTCGCACACGGTTCTATGCACCTGAAGCATTTATTAAACTCGCCGTGAGGCCTGAATAGGAATTTAATTTTTCTGGCTAAACAATGGTGTGTGCAGCAGGCAAACAGAATTACTTGTTTAATCTTACCCTTGCCCGCCTACTCAGTCCAAGGCAACCGGCTAACCCCAGGGGCAGCGTGACATCTCAAGATTTAGGATGCTAAGCAGCGGATCTATAAAAGGCCCACTTATACTATATCAAGGGAAAGCCCATCTGGAGGTCTTTTTAACTCAGGATTGTTTTTCATGATACATTTATCTCCCTAAAGGCATACATACCAAAGCCACTCTTACCCAAGGCTGTGTTGACCCCCTTCCAGCACAGCATATAGACCTACTCTCTGGTTTCCCACTGCAAGCTTAGACTCTCAGCATGGCTATGGCTTGAGCATAATCTGTCTTTTTTTTTATGCAGTCCCTTCCTGCGGTCTGTCATTCCTCTGAACACCTCGTGCAAAGCCAGGCAATGTGGCCCACTTGGAAAGATAAATAAAGCAGGGTCTTCACCCTCAGAGGACTCACAGTCTAGCAGAAAAGACAAACATGAAAACAGAGGAAAACAATACAGTGTTAGAAGTGGCGTGATTCAGGGTGCCAGTGCAGGGAACAGCTCACTCTTCTGGAGGGCCAGGAGCAACCCAAGACTGTGAGTGACTTTTCTTTTTAATTTTTTTTTTTTGAGGGTAATTAGATTTATTTATTTTTATCTATTTTTTTTCCTTCATAGCAGTCTTGCTTTTTTTTTTTTACATTGTTTTATTGAGTTATAGTCATTTTACAAAATGTTGTGTCAAATTCCAGTGTAGAGCACAATTTTTCAGTTATACACGAACATAGATATATTCATTGTCACATTTTTTTTATCTATTTATTTTTTAACTGAGGTACTGGGGATTGGGGACTGAACTCGGGACCTCTTGCATGCTAAGCATGCACTCTACCACTGAGCTATACCCTCCCCCACCGTGAGTGACTTTTGAATTACACCTTCATTCTAAGCAGTGGGGCCTGAGGGAACTGAGTAAGGAAAAGCAGTCCAGAGATGGCACCCAGGCAGTGGCACAAAGCTGAAGAACACGGCGGCCGACTGGGGAGCGGAGTGTAATTTGGCAAGGCCAGAGCACAGGGTGCAGGGAGGGCTGGAGGGTGTGGACGGGGAGCCAGACACAGCTGCTTCGGTCGTTAGCAGCCCAGTCTGGAAGGCCCTGGTAGATCTTGCAAAAGGATTCTAATTTTTATCATAATATTCATCATTAGCTGCCATTTATTGAGACACAGTGTCAGGCACCTCACATGGATTATCTCCTTTTACCCCGACGCTCATCCCTACAAAGTAGATATTATTATCTCATTTCTCAGGTAATTGCATTGTGGCTCAAAAGAGTAGGAACTGGGGAATAATGTTACAGGGCAGTAACATGGTTTAGTTTCTACGTTGGAGAGATCACTGAGAGGGGAATAGGTTACCAGGGAATAGATGTGAAGGCAGAGAAGCCGACTAGGAGACTATTATAACAGTCCAGGTGCAAAGTGTTAATGGCCTAAATTAAAGCAGAAAAGGAGAGGTTAGAGAATCTGGAGGGAAGGGGGGAGGATTACCTAAGGAGTACATTTTGCCTTGCCAGGCGTTTTTCTTAAACCTTCCCTCGTAGAGTGCATTGAGAGGGCACTGTCTCTCCTTACACTCTTGGCTCAGAGATTGGAGAAGTGGAGTTTCTACAGGGAAGGGACAGAGATGAAGGAGAAAACCCACAGTAACCAGAGCTCGTATTCGTGGCCTCTCCCTTTTATGGAATGCCCGGGACAGCGAGGGCACTGTTCTCAGTGAGTGTATGTTTAACTTATTTCCGTTTGGTGAAGGACTGTGATCTTTCATTTTCCTGTATTTTTCTAAGTTCATGGCAAAAAGACCAAGACTCATCTCTGAAACTGAGAAAGGCCCCCAAACTGTACTCTAAGAGGCCCATAAGCATATTTTTTGAGTTCATGAACTCCAGGAAGATCCTCTTTCCTTCTTCAATATAGTAAAGTAAAATGAACTGGATAGAGAGGACAATTTATTTATATAATATCTTGCAAAGAATGGTGTGCTAGATTGTATTCTTGTTCTTAATTGTTCACTCTCCCTTTCTGCAAGAGACATACACATCCCAGCCCACTGACAAATGATTTCAGAAACTTCCTGAGAGGAGTCTGTCCCCTGCCCCCAGTAACCGCAGGTTGCATGAGACTTGCTTTGGCCAACTGAATATGAACTGAATGCCACTTTCTACATGAGAACCATTGTGTGATTCAGCCGTGTCTCTTTTTCAATGTTCCACAGTAGCAATTATCCCAAATGGTGGCTGTTTCTTCAATCTAGGTTCTTTGAGGAAGAAGATATCTGGAGCAGGAGCAGTGCCATTCCAACCCCCAGCCAATATGATATGTAATCAAGAAATAAACTTTTGTTGTAAGCCACTGAGATATAGGGACTGCTTGTTACTGCAGCATAACCTAATGAAAACTGACAAATACAGATGGAAACTTGTCCACACAAGTCTTGGAGAAATAGGCATATGGAGCTTAAATGCTTAAGACTTTGCCAACTAGAATAGAAGCTATGGACAAATGGCTAAAGGAAAGGGGGCATTTGTTCTCTCCGAAGTCATGGCCCATTAAGAGCCAGGACAAAGTTTCCTGGCTTGCATTCACTGCGCAGATCTCTCAGATTTCTCACAAAAGACTTCTGATCATCATCTTTCTGCTAAGGGAGAGACATTGGTAGGGTTTCCAAACTCCCTAAATTGAAATTATTTGGTTGGAATTTAACGCTGAATAAATCAAGAAAATAAGATTGAGCTAGCTGATTTCATGCTTTAAATTTTTTTTCATTTCCAGACTTGACCATTTCTATCTGTAAAACACCAAGACAGCCGGCCATCTGCTGCTTAAGTTTCTACAGCAGCACTTAAAGCAGACAATGCTTTTTGCCCGAGGAAAGTTATCTTCTTTCTTGTGTCAGCTTATCCAAGAGAGACAGAGAGAGAGCTCTTGTATTATCCCGAGGAAGACACTGCTAGAAGGGTTTTCACAGATTATTTGAGCTTCCTTTTTTAGAGATGAGAAAACTGAAGATGTAATGTGACATACATAGAAGTTGGCACATAATAGGTACTCAATAAATAACCATTGAATAAATGGATGGATTGAAAATTGAATGAATGAAAGCTCAGCTCAATTGCTGATGGCAGGACTGACCCTAATTAGAGCTTGTACACCATGTCAAGTGCACTTTTCAAGAGGATGAATTGTGTTTTATCATTTATTCGTTAGTTCATTCAATAGCCAGATTGTATTGAGCCGCTCCTGGGCACTAGATAACATGCTGGATAAAAGGCAGTTGGAAACAGAGATGGTTTGGGCGAGTGACATCTCTGTCCTCTAAGAGGCTTGTCTAATGTGAGCCTGTCTCCACTCTAACTACCTCACCAGAATCACCTGTGTGTTCTATTTCTTTAATTCTTCAATGTTCCTCTCCTCAACAAAGGAAAAGTTACACTGGTATGCTAATAGTTTTGAAGTGGTAATTACCAAACTGTTGGGCCTCTGGATCCCTTTACATTCTTAAAAATTTATTAAAGACCCCAAAAGGCTTTTATTTAATGCAATCTCTTTTTCATTTTCCATAAGAACTGTTAATGCTCACAATACATAACATAGGCAAAATTTTAAACAAGAAATGTTTAAAATATTTATTCATTCATTCATTTAAATATTATTGTAATAAACCCATATGTCAACATGAGTAACGTTTTTATTTTTTAAATATATTTTTCAATTAAAATAATTTTAATGAAAAGAATGGCACTGTTTTGCATTTTTCCAAATATCTTTAATGCCTAGCTTAAAGAAAGCAACTGGAGTCTCCTACCTGCTTCTGTATTCAATCTCTTGTGATATCACATCATGCAGCCCCTAGAAAACTCTGCTGTGCACCATGAGAATATGGATGTGGAAAAAGCAAATCATGTCTTCATGTTATTTTGAACATAGTTTTGATTTCATGGACCCACTGGTAGGTCTTATGGACCTCCCAAGGACCCCTGGACCACACTGAGAGAAACACTGCTCTGAATATAATTTAATCTTCCCTTGAAACAGAAAAAAGAGGAAAACTGGAAATGAAAATGCTAACACTCTGGCATGTCAAACCTCTGAAGAGGTGCCCATGAGGGTCTAGAAAGTCAAGTTGAGACCTAGCCCCTTCCACGACCACTTAATTGTTTTTTTAAGGTTGGACAGCCACTCCCCAGGAACTTTTAGTAGTTTTCACATCAGGTCCCATGAAATTTAAGGCAGGGTCGTTGCTACACCAGCGTTCCCTCTCCGTTAATGCTGTTTGCTCCTTTGAGTACCAAATGATTCACAAGGGTAAAGGAAGTTGGCTTAAAGAAAAGATTCCATCAACTACCCCTACACCAATTCCATGTTAAATAAATACTGTCACCTTTGCACTAGTGAAGCAAGAATAATATACCCAAAAAATATCTCTAAGCCTATGAAAACTTTATTTTGTATATATATTAGCCAAAGGGTAACCCTTTTCTACCATAAAGGATTTGTGGGAGATTATAAAAATATGCAAAATACAGAAAAATAAAAACAAAGATAACAACATTAAAATCAATAAATAATCAACACCTAACAGTAATATGAACCCAGGGAGTGATAATAGACAGAAATCCAAGACAAAAAGACCAGCACAATTATTTAAATCATTTAAATTTTATGTCCAGATTCTTCTGAGCCCTAGAAAAGGCAGAAACACAATTAGCTGCAAGATAATTATATGCTAACTTTATCTAACATAGTTTTACTGGCACTGAAACTGTGGGTCCTCATAGAGGGGACAGCAAGTGACAAAAAGAAGATACCAGTCTTGTAATTTACACACTTCTTACAACTTGCATAAACAGACTTTAGAACACCAACTTAATATCTGTTATATATCGAGGGTTTCACGATTCTTGGTAATTCCAAAACTACTGGTACAAAGATTTTCAGTGGCTTTTCACCTTCACTGATTCACATCCACACCCCGTAAGCCAGTGTTCAGGGCCCCAACCTGATTTCCTGAAGTTATTTCACTGCACTCCCACTCAAACCCTCTACCCCAGACAGGCTGCTATAGTAACTCCTTCAAACCCTGATTCCTACCTCCATGCTTCTGTCTATGTCATTTCTCCCACTGAGTGGTACCCAATAGGTTTTTGTTACTTTCAGGCTTAGGCTATGATCAGAGAAATATATGAGTGACCAGTCTTCTCTTTAAGCTTTTTCTTACTCATTTTTCTTGTTTGCTTTATTGATGTTGCTTCAGGAGGAATGGAGCGGCATAGAACAAGTCTTGAGGACAGGGACATCACGTCTATGACTCATTTGGTGTCTCCACACAACATACCCTCCCACCCCTTTCCCTTCCCTCTCCCTAGTTCATCGTCTAAGTGTCATGGAAGGTGGTCATTCATTCCCTCATTCATTCATTCATTCATTCATTCAATAAAGATTTTAGAGTCAGCTGCTATTCTGAGCCGTGAGAATATAGACGTGAATGAGAAAGACCTCATCTCAGTCCATACAAACAAAAGTAAACAAAGAAATCGCAAGTTATATTTAATGCTATAAAAGTCAAAACATTGGACTGAGACTGAAACTAGCGTTTTAGATAGGGGAGTCCAGGAAAGCATCCTTGAGGAGTGATATCGAAGCTAAGACCTAAAACAGTATGAGGGAGCTATGACATGAGAAGGAGAAACAGCCATTCGGATGCGTAAACGCGCGTCAGTCTCCTCATCAGTTAAACAGAGGAGTAACAGCTTCCATCTCGGGTGGGCGATATGAGAATTTAATGTGTTAATCCATGAAAAGCACTTAGAATTGGCCTGGCCCATAATAAATGCCATTAAGTTGGGGATGTAAATTACCATTCCAAGCAAAGAGGACAGACAGCATGCACAAAACCCTTGATGTGCAAAGGCGTACGGTGTGTTCAGGGGGCTAAAACAAGACCTGCCTGACTAGATCCTGGTGAATAAGGGGCAATGTACAGTAAAAAAAAAAAAAAATGATTGGAGAGGTAAGAGCCAGAGCAAGTAAGTCCTGGAACACATGATAGGAACTTAGGTTTTATTCTAGAGGCAATGTGAAAACTTGGAGGGTTTTTGAGCAGGGAAGCTGCTGCCGTTGGCAGAGTGGACTGTAATACTGAGACTAGAAGAAGGAAGACCAATTAGGAGGCAGTTGCACAAGGCCAGTTGGAAGATGATGTAGACCACGACTAAGCATAGCAAGGGACAGAACAAAGTACCTGGTACAGTTTGGAGTGACAGGACTTGTTGAGGGATATGAAGTTGAGGAGTTGGGAAGCAGCCACCAAGAGCACCTTTCTGGACTTACTCAGTTGGAAATGCCTGCAGATGGGAATGCCCGTCAGCCAGTTGGCTTTATATGTCTAGAACTCAAAGGAGAGGTTGAGAGAGAAGATATAAATGTTGGAGACATCAGTGTAAATGTTGCAATTAAATACGTGGAACTTGAGCAGATCAGCTAAGAGGAGACTGGAAGATACAAAGAAGAGGAGCTAAGTCCAAGCTCTGAAAAATCTCAACACTTAGAAGTTGGGTGGAAGAGACCTACCCAAGGAGGCACAGTCAGCGAGATCAGAGAAGAGTCAGGAAAAAAGAATTTTCACAGAAACCAAGAAAGGAGAGTGCTCCGCTAGAATTTGACACAACATTGTAAAGTGACTATAACTCAAAAAAAAAAAAAAAGTTAAAAAAAAAAAAAGAAAGAAAGGAGAGTGTTTCAAGAAGGAGGAAATAACTAAGATTGCCCCAAAATGTTGTGAGGTCTAACAAGATGAGAAAAGAGAGTAAACAGCAATGTGGGAACGTGGAGGTCACTGGTAATCTTGGCAAAGAGATTTCAGTCGGGAGGTAGAGTCAGAGCCTTGACGTGACTAGGTTGAAGGGAGATTGGGATATGACATGAAGCCATGGAAACGATACATTTAGACAGCTCTTGTGAAGACTTTGTATCAGAAGAATATTAGAGAAATGGGAGAATGACTGGAGGGCATAAGGAGTCAAGGAAGGAGGTCTGCCATGATTGGTATTGACAGGGAACGAACTTTGGTTTCCATGATTTCAGCGTAGAAATTCTAAGCTCAGTCACCAAAGCCCAAATGGGTCCTGTCTTTTGTCCCCTAAGAGGGAACACGACGTCATAGGAAAAAACTGGTCGTGTCAGTGTCCTCACCTGGGCATTCCTCCTGACTCCTCCCTCCCTCCTCTGCCCCTCTCTAGCTCTTGTTTAACTTCCCCAGCCTCAGTAGAACATTCCTAAAGTTCCCGCATCCCAGTATCAAAACAGCCTTCTATGATACAATCAAGAAATTAATTCTTGGCTGGAAGACTTGTGTTCCATGTGTCCCAATCCCCACCTGATTGCCTCAGCATTCCCCTCTCTCACCTGGATGAGGGTAAATCACTGAGTTTCCGTGCACTGAAGCAGCGTTCAGACACTCACTACAGGGAGCCAAATATACTCATTTAAACGTCAGTAAACCTGACCTCCAACCGAGCTCATCTGTGCAGAGGGAAGTCTGGTGGATTTCAGGGAACATCATTGAACCCCGTTAGCTCTCAAGATGTTTAAAGAGGAAGAAACACCAACCTCCCACCGACAATTCCTAAATGTGATCACTTTCAACTTGTTCAGTTCAGCAGATCAGTGACATACAGATTTGAGGCTTGGAATAAATTGTAACTAGAATTCCAATGCTGTAATGTTCCAGCAGGACCTGAGAGCACATATCTCCGTCCCACCCTGCTGAATTTCGTAACTTGAACCTGTTGTGGCTGGGTAGTCTGCAAGTATCCAAAGCCAGTGAAGTCGTGAAAAGTAAGGTCTATTTTTTTTTTAATATATTCTTATTGAAGTACAGTCAGTTTACAATGTTGTGTCAATTTCTGGTGCACAGCATAATGTGTCAGTCATACAGGAACAGACATACATTCATTCTCATATTCTTCTTCACCATAAGTTACTACAAGATATTGAATATGGTTCCCTGTGCTGTACAGTATAAACTTGCTGTTTTTATCTATTTTACATATATTAGTTAGTATCTGCAAATCTCGAACTTCCAATTTATCCCTTCCCACCCCCTTCCCTCCCTGGTAACCATAAGAAGGTCTGCTTCTGTCTCCAACTGACCAAAACTCTAATGGCCCTCCAACCTCCAAATGCTATTTGGCTGGGTTTTTTTTCCCCCCTGTGCTTTATCTAAGGGCTGTAGAATGTCCATTGTATATAATGCCAATACAGAAGAGAATGCAAAGCCAATCCCCTAATCAAGATTCCATTTAGACTTTATATATTAAGGTAATCATTGGTTGGCTTGAAGATAAAGGTTTTGCCTGGAATTGGGTCATTAGTGGTCACAAAGCGAAATGCTAAACTCACTCTGTTCACCCAGAAGCACAGGCTCAGTAAACATTTTCATTAAAGCATTTTATCAAGAAGGAAGTTCTTTCTAACCTGACAAATGAGTAAAAATCATAATTAATTAATGTTCTGCTTGTTTATGCGTGGTATAAACAACTAATCATTTTAAAATGATATGGTGGGGAGGGAGACTGAAAGGAATCTAATGTTTGAGTTTCCAATGTGGGCTAGAAGCTGAGTTAGACGCTTTCCCTTCAGTAACAGACTTCATTCACACGCCTCCCCTATAAGGTAAGTATTATTAACCACCCCTTTCCTGATTAGGAAGTGGGGTCTGACATGTTAAGTGATTTGCCCAAGGTCACATGCCTAGTAAAAACTGAATCACGATTTGGCTGACCCCAAAGTCCATATGCTCGTCCCACTCCACTGGGCTGCCTCCCTCACAAAATGACCCAAAACATATTATAAATGAGAAAGGGGGGAGGGAGTCAAAACAATTATTTGTAAGGTCGAGAACCTAGAGCATTCACCTTTACAGGAAATAAATCATGTTACCACACTGATCCATGCCAGTGAGTTGACTTCTCATTTATTCATTCCACAAAATAATCTAATTATTTCCAGCCACTAGAGAACACGAAATTACTGCTCCAGGGCACTAAATTGCTCACGAGTAACCTTAAAAAGCTAACCAAAAAGATTTCAGTTATTCCTGGAAAACCCATCAGGTTTATTAATCAGGGAGAACCCGCCCTCTGCCTGTTGTAAATTGAAGCATCACTTCCTATTCCGCTGCTGAAATTTCACACGCTCTAGATAGCCAGGCCTGCCCAGCCATAATGCCGTGTAGTTTTCTCCTTCCACTTCTCTCAGAAGAGTTATGTGATCAGTCCTACTGACTCAAACCTGAAAATGGGGAAAGAGAGGGGAAGGGAGAGAAGGGGAGACACAAAGAGGAAGCGTGCTGGCCGGCTGCATGTGTGTAATCCACTATTTACTTTTCTCTGTGTTGGTGTGTTTACCCATCTCTAATAGACTCCATAAACGCTTTCCAAATCCAGTTTCAATGGTCTATTTGCTGCCTAGTACAGCATATAATCTTTTCCAAAAGTGGTATTGATCTTGTTAAGTCTCCACGTCATCTAGGCTTTGAGCATCCGTCAGCAGCGTCGTTCCTGTGGACAAACCACGTGCTGCTTTCGTACAGCTGCCCATCCACAGCGTCGGAGAGCTCCGGCCTGCTAAAGCGGGTCAGGAGGCAGGGGGATCATCACCCCAATAGCCACTAGGTACTGAGATGCCCTGTGCTCAACACTTTACATACATGTCCTCCCCTGAGCCTCCCAAAAGCCCTGGGGGGGAGTAGTGTTATCCCCACGTTAGACCAGGTACTATATGTGAGCCCAATTTACGACGGAGAACCTGGGGCTGAAGGAGGTCCAGTCACTGGCACAGGCTCATTCATTCTATTCAAAGACATTCTGTACTGGCTTCTCCCCTCTGTCCTTTTTTTTTCCCCTACTGCCCATCACCCCCAATTTTTTAGAGCATCCAAGAGATCTGTGTGATGATTACCTCCTTTCTCATTACCAAGAGCAGCCTCCAATTCCATTGAGAAGTTTGCAGCAGAAGCGTTCTGTCTCCCTACCCAATGCTGAACACAGAACAAGATTCAAACTCCTAAGGCTGTGCCCGATCCTTTCTTCCAACAAAAGATTTTTCTCAATCAGATCAAAAGATCCCAATGTTTCCTCTCTCTTGCTTGCTTGCACCTGCACACACACGCTCCTCATGTGCCCTAGTCATATCTGACCAAATCCAGACCTAGAGCACTCTGCATCTCCCATCTGTCTGAATTCATACTCTTCCCTCTACAGAGAGTCTTGTTTTCCTACCATTTCAACCTGTCTAGATCCTCTTCATCCTTCCAGGCTCTGCCAAACCCCACCTCTTCCTGGACGATGTCCTTGGTCCTCTCAAGCCAAGAGTAATCTTCCTCCTCCTGTTCTCATTCTGCCCCTTTAACTCTTTTTCATGGCTGGCCTCACACGAGAACTACTCATATATGTCTCTCTTCTCAACTAAGTTGTGAGTCCCCACGTGCGACCGGCTGTGGCTTATTTATCTTTGCAGCCACCCCTCTGCCTCCCCCAACTCCGAGCAGTCAGCATATTCCTTTACAGAAAGTGGAACCTCACTATGCATTTAATGAGTTGAATTGACTCTTTGGGGCCCAGATGGCCCAGCGGCAATGGAGATTGAAAGCAGGGACCTAGAGAAGACCCCAGCTCACAACAGCACCCATGAGTAAAGGAAAGCTTCTCTTTAGGCAGAATGAAAAAGGAAATTGGAAGTGAATGATTACCACCCAGAATTTCTGTCTCCAGATGCTCTCAGCATTTGGACCCCTTTGGAGTGGCTTTCCAGCCTCGTCAGTCATCCTCCACCAGACACTCCAGAATGCCCCTCCCTGGGAGTGTGCTGCTGTCTACCCTGTCTAGCAAGAAGGGTAGTTGGAGAGCCATCAGCAGGACACCCTAGCGATGCCCAACGAAACAGGACACAGAGGGTGCAATTTTGGTATCAGAGGACAGAGTGGAAACATCAGTTGCACAGGCTGATTGGCAAGGCCTGGGAGGGGTTTCCGGGTGAGAGGCAGGATGAGGTGAGCCTGCTGGAAGGACTGAGGAGAAAGCGTAAACAAGCAGGGCATGCCTGAGAAAAGGTGAGGTTGAGGGTAAAGACAAACTTTGCCCTGGTCTTTGCCCGGGACCACTTTCTTTGCATGTAATTCAGTTGTCATCTCTGAGACAGCAGGATGCTCTGCAGACAGCCTGCTTCCTGGCCCGGTGCCGCCGACAGGGAAGATGCACAAGGCTGGTGAGGGGCGGTGACCTGCTGCTCTCTCTTTATGATCTCCAGCGACATAGTTTGTGCATGGTGGAGAGGGAGGGGAGCCGACAGAGGAGCAGATACCACCCTCACCCCTCGACATTCACGCGACCCGATTGTGTCAGCGCCACTCGTCCCCCCATCTGTCACAATGTCAGCTCCTGCTGGGGCCCCGGGATCCACAGAGGTTGCTCCACGTGTCGCCCCATTTATCTTTGCAGGCGGCAGTGCTGATGTGTTTGACAGTTCTATTTGTTATCCTACAAAGCAGGGCCCCGACTCTTCAAAGCCAGGGGAAGAAAAGTCAGGCACGGAAAAGGACCACGACAGAAACAGGCACTGGGAGAGATTTGAAGAAGGAGGTCTGCGGCGTCTGCACAGCTAATGCAGATGAGAAGAGGGATCAGGCAATTTGGGGAAAGCAGGCCCTACATCTGGCCTTCTGGAGGATGCTGAACCAGGAGAAACTCTGTGTGTGCGTTTGTGTGTGTGTGTGCACGTGTGTGTGTAAGGAGAGACTGAGTCATCACAGTGTGACTACGAGAAGGGGGTCTGGCGTGTCTGTGAGACGGACCCCAGTGTTGGGTAGCCACTGCATTGGAGCTCCCCCTCCGCATCTCCCCACCTTCTCCCCCACACACCCTTTCTTCAAAGAAAGGAACTAATGGGGACCTGGGTCCTCTGCCTACTGACAACTCAACCTCCCCCTTCCTGGGCTCTGAGGCTTGTTATAATCTGTGCTCAGGACACAGACTCTGTCTTTGGAAAGATGCTAATCCTGGAGTGGCCCTGGGTCCCCCGACCCCCCACAGAGCTTTCAGTCTGCCTAAAAACCCTCCAGTGAATAATAAACACCGCACAGGAAGTTGTGCAGCCACACCAAGGGAATAGCACTCTGTCCCAAATGCCGACACCAGGGGGTCCAATATGGTCTTGGGTCAACTAGACTCGAGACAGAGTGCCCGTGGGACTGGCTGTGCTGCCGGTGAGAGATCAGGACGCTGGCGTCAGTCACATCTGTGTGTCAGGGACTCTACACTGGGTGTGTCATTCAAGCTTCACAACAACCTCTGAAGTAGGTACGATTCCATCCCCAATTTGCAGGTGAGGAAACTGAGGCACAGGGTCTGTTTTGCCCAGGTAGACCTAAGCAGCTTTGAACCCAAGTAGTCTGACTCCAACCCTAAACCATTAACCACAATTGTGCCTTACCCACTAAGTGTGACCCCCTCCTACAGCTAAGCTTACCAACCATCCTGGTTGGCCTCAGACTGTCTTGGTTTTAGCAGTGACAGTCCTGTGTGCCAGGAAACTCCTCAGTCCCAGGCAAAGAAGGCTGATGGGTTACCCGCCTGCAGCATTATTTCCATCCCCCTCCCCCAAGACACACACAAAAACACTCACATAAACACACCTTAATTTTTTCATCTCTCCTAATTTTTTTTCATTTTTACATTTCTTTCATCTCAGTACTACTCCGTGAGCATAACCGAGTCAGATGTTGTCTTGCTGCTTGAGCTTTAAGGAAGGAGGCTGCCCTCCCAGGCCCAGGCAAGGCTTGAGATTCTCACCAGGAGAATGTCTCTTTCTCTTTACAGACCCTCCCGGCAAGCACCTGCTGCCTTAAGCCTGGTTTAGCTGCTGAAGGTCACAGAGAAACTCAGGGGGCTGAGAACCACTGCTGATCCTTTGGGGTCCCCATAATAAGACACATTTTCTAATTTATAGAATACTCCTAAATTGTCCAATAGGCTATGGGTTATTGATTGACGGAGAAAAGAGACCAGCTGTGACTATCAAACTAATTGTCTTTTGTGGTTCCTTACCCGATTCCGAATGAATAAATGATCTGAAACTCTAGGCCTTGGGAACCCTTAAGAATGAATGGTGCATAAATAGGGCAGGATGATCCAGCCGTAGGTTTGGTCAACATTTAATGGAATGAACATGGTCTTGGAGTCCAAAAGGATTACAGTAAGGATTCCGTGAGATGAAAAGGGAAAACACTTAAACACATAGAAGATATTCTGTAATTGGTGTCTATGATGACATTTTTATCACTATTACCATTAAAACCACCTGCAGCCTGGCCAAAAGGCTTCCACCTGGACACGGACCATCCCGGTCTCTTTATGGCTTCATGTGGAGCCTGGGGAAGGGGTTGGAGGGAGTGCGTGGCAGCGCGCACATTTGGGAGCATCTGGGACAAGCTGGCAGGGCGTGCGCAGTGCACTCAGGGAGCTGGTGATCGTCCTTATCAAGGGGACAAGCGTCAACGGCACCCTTAAGGAACTGCTAAGGAAGTCAGGACTCAGAGTGTGCCGTGGGGGTGGGGGGGCTGAGGGATGGCATCAGGGAAAGTCAGGAAGCGAGTTCCACCTGGAGTCTGGGGCAGAGGGGCAGGGCTTTTACCTCTACCTTCGTCCAGCCTCACAGACAGCACAGCAAGAGTAAGTACAATAACGGCCACTTGAGTGCTGATTGCAGCTAACGTTAAGGTGGGAATTTTCCACGTGTGATCATTTCATTCCTGTCTCAGAGATGTAGCAACTACGTCTAGACGGCTAACCTGGCTCATTCAGTGTCACTCAGCCAACAATGGGGTCTGAACCTAGGGACTTTTGATGCCAGTTTGGGCTCTTTTCACAAAGCCATGCTGCCTCTGAACAGATGAAGGATTTTCCAGCTGATTCCGATGATGCTAAACTGTAGCATGTGATGCAGGAGCACCAACCACCCTGCAGCGTGCACGGTTTGTAATTTCAAATGCCAGAGCAGGGGCTCCTGAGCATGGACCGAGGGCTGTTAAGAACCAAAGGCCTGTCTCCTGCTGGTGCCGGTTCTGTGTCAACCCAAAAGGGCTTCAGAGAGAAGTGGCTGGGAACCCAGCTGGCTTCTCTGTGCTTCTTCCATCCCTGGGGCTCTTACTGGGCAGCATTACTAAGGCTTCGAAGCTGCTGCGACTCCAATTCAAGTCCCTCCTCCAGGGTGTTCTCAGGCACCCAGATGACACCCCTGCTTGGAAGACTGGGCTGATGAGAAACTGGGATGAAGTCACAGAGCTGGCCTGTGGCTAAAGGAAGACCGAGATGTCGGTTCTTTCCATCCCGGCTCAGCATCCGCACACCTGCAAAGTGATGTTCAACTTCCAGGGTTCTGAGGGAACCACTGGGCAGGGAGACACAGCCCAAGAAGCCACTGCCCCTTGTCAATTTCCTAAACTGAAGAAGATCTCTCCCCAGGATGAATAACAAGAAGGTCACTTACTCTCATGAGAATATCCATTTGTTCACGCTGGAACTTGGTGCTATATCTTTCAAGTGACTTTAATATGACCCATCAGTTATTCAAAGAATGCCTCTTGGGAATGATTTTTCGACTCTTTTTATTTATTTATATATATATATATTTCAAGACCTGTATATTTTTCTTTTTTATATTGAGCACCCTTTAGCTCCTTTATCTTACACTAAAGTCCTCTATAATTATATTTTTATTACCTCCCCCTTCTTGCTGCCATAAGCAGCTGGTCATTGGATAAAGCCATTCCATTCACATCACTGGGACATGGAAGTTGCCAGCAAATGTTTATAATATATCCTTTTAAAATACACCATGTCTTAAACTTTCTTTGTAAGAGTGCCCACCATCTGCTAGGCAGGTGACACACCAAGGCTCATCAATCAAGTGACCAAGAAAAGGGAGATACTTTACCTTGTCCTTCCCTCTGCCAACCCCTGACCCTGCTGACCTAGGCTGTAAGGGAAGGGCTGCCCAGCTGCACAACACGTTGTCAGTTTCAGACAGGAAATGTGGCCCTTGGCTTAGTGGTGGTTCCTGAGCTTCACCAGCACCTGAGCTGAAAAGAAATATGCTGTGACATGGAAAAACAATCCCTATGCACAAAAGTAGAATGTTTACACATACACACACACATACATATACATATATACACACACATACACATATACATATATATACACACGTATACATATATATACATATACACACACATATACATACACACACATATACATACACACATATACATATATACACACATACATATATACACCACACACACATATATACACACATACACATATACACACACATACATATATATACACTCACACATATATATACACACACATATACACACACACACACATATATATACACACACACACACACATATACACACACACATACATATATACACACACACACACCCTTTATGTGCATCTAGATATATATATAAATTAGTGCTCCCAAAAGAACTGTAGTGATTCCATTCTAACCAGACAACCTCAGTAAAGGGCCCAGCAGACAAGTGCAACAGCCTCTGACCAATGACACAACAGGGGGCACACTGCAGAAGACTCATTTCTGTAGGGAAAGCTGATGTCGCCAAAGCCAGATCATATCAAGTTTTATTGGAGGATCTAATTCCAGTCCCCACAGACCTCATCAGTTTCTTGGCTGTTCTTGCCCAAAGAGGGACAAGATGCTGAGATAGAGAGAACATTGAACTTGGGGGATGAGGCTTGGGTTTGTGTTCTAGATCTACCACAGTGGGTGAGTCTCAAGCTTTCTGGGCCTCAATTCCTTTATGAGTAAAATGGAATGAATATTATCTTTCCCACAGACCTGAGTGACTGCTGTGAGATACAAATTAGAGCTGTAATTTGTAAAATTCTATAAAGCCATGAAAGGTAACTTTCCTGTACCGCAGCTGAAAAATTGCATAATAATAATTTGAGGGCAGATACGGAGTAGCTTACGGACCAGCCCAGGCCTCCACTTCCAAGATGTGCATTCAGGTGAGCTTGGAGTGGGCACATCCTGATGTTTGACAACATGTGCATGAACAGTCACTTACGAATGTGTAAGCAATGCACTGTACGCCCGCAGGTCTTTGAAGGGAGAATACAGCATCACCCTGGAGATGGGAGAGACATGTACAGTCCTCCATAGGAACACAGAGACTCTTTCAAATGGATTTTTCACTGTTGTGGAAGTTTGGGTTTTGTAGGGCGAAGGGGAGACAGGGATGGAGGCCAGCAAGGAGAGGGAGAAGCTAGGAATTGGAACAACCCAGGAAACAGTCGGGAAGTCTTCAGGGTCCACTTTGTCAGGGGAGATGCCTCATGGCTCCCTCCAACACAGCATGTTCTAAGCCAAACTCAGCATCGTCCCAACCTGGACCACCTCATGCTCTTTGTTCCCTCTGTCAGACAGTGGCCACACCAGCCACCCATTGTTCAAATCTGGGTATCACCCTGGATTCCTCTACTGCTCCATCCTGGAAATTGAAGGCCAGGGATAGTAATCACTTAAAATGTCTTCTTCAGTCCTATGATTACTGTCCTGGTTGGAGCCCACATCACTGCTGGCCTGGATTATCCCAAGTGCCTCTCAAAATTGTCCAGTCTGGGGGGTTTGAGGACAAGTAAGAAGCCCCACAGAGAGCCAAAGGGGGCTCCAATAACAGGATGCCTGCCTGCACCCTAATCCCTCGTGTCATGAAGACATAAACCAGAAAACACAAAGAACATTCCTCTCCCAACACGTAATTGCCTTAGCCCAACTAACCACCCTGACTTATGACCTAGCAAACCACGTCCTAAAACTCCCCAAGCATACCAGACCGCCTACCTCCTCCTAAAGATAAAATATAACTTCCCCAGGTGTAACGAACTTAAGCTCTTAGATAATGATCAAGGTCTGGAAACCTTCAACATGACCCCCTTCCTTAAAGCATGTAGATGGTCAGGCCCTTCCTTATAAAAGACTAAGAATCTCGCTCCTGGGCATATATCCAGAAGGGACCCTACTTCAAAATGACACCTGCACCCCAATGTTCATAGCAGCACTATTTACAATAGCCAAGACGTGGAAACAGCCTAAATGTCCATCGACAGATGACTGGATAAAGAAGATGCAGTATATTTATATAATGAAATAGTACTCAGCCATAAAAAAACAATATAACGCCATTTGCAGCAACATGGATGTCCCTGGAGAATGTCATTCTAAGTGAAGTGAGCCAGAAATAGAAAGAAAAATACCATATGAGATCGCTCATATACAGAATCTAAAAAAAAAACAAAAAACACAAAGAACAAAAAACAAAAAAATACAAAACAGAAACAGACTCATAGACATAGAATACAAACTTGTGGTTGCCTGGGGGACGGGGGGGAGGGAAGGGACTGGGATTTCATAATGTAGAATAGATAAACAAGATTGTACTGTATAGCACAGGGAAATATATACAGGGTCTTGTGGTGGCTCACAGCGAAAGAGAATGTGACAATGAATGTATGTATGTTCATGTATAACTGAAAAATTGTGCTCTACACTGGAATTTGACACAACATTGTAAAATGACTATAACCCAATAAAAAAAGTTTATATATATATATATATATATATATATATATATATATATATATATATATATAAAAGAATCTGCCCCCGGGACACACAGACACCTCTCTGGTCTGTCTGCCAGCTTTCGCCTGCAGCATTGTAATCTAGTATGCTTTTCTTTTACTTCTTTGTTTCTAGTAAATTCTTACACTGTCCATGGTATAAGCCTGCCTTGTCCCAGGACAGTCTGTTTTCTCCCTTGAACCCATTCGCCATATTCCTGATTCCTCAAACCAAATCCAGTCACATCCCTCCCCTCGGCCCCTACCTTCCTCTAGGCGACGGCTTCCTGCCTTTCTTCTGCACACATCCAGACTCTGCTCCAGCTCTCCTAGCTTCCAGGTCTCTGCATGTATGGTCCCCCCACCAATATGTCCCCACTTCTCCTAGGTGAGCCCTTCTCATCCCAGAGGCTTCCAGAGCCACAGCCTGAATTCAGCGTCCCTCCCCCGTGCTTCGTGTTTACCCGCTCTTTGACATGATCACAAGTTTCGCACACTGAAGGGTAAGAATTGTTTCATTGACTTCTCTCAAGGCCGTGAGCACCTGCGAAGCCCGGCCCGGACCTGGCTTTAGCACCCAGACGATGGCTGGAGCAGAGGGGGTCCTCCAGAACTACCTGTTGATCTGAGCAGCGCTGAACTGAAGTGAATGCGGCTCGCTCGGTCAGAAGTCAAAAGAGACCTAGTCCCCTGCGCCCCTCAGGCCAGAGGACGCCCCTGCTCCTGCCCAGCCCAGCAGCCTGGCGACTGGTTAGGGCCTCCCCGCAAGTCAGGCCTCTAGCAGGAGCCACTAACGCTCTCCAAAGTTGACACAAATATGTTGTTCGCCCCCAAATAAACCTGGCTTCCTGCATCCCCAGGACAACCCATCTTCATGATCTTAGGCCCAGCAGGGGCCTTGACACGGGTTCTGAGACCATCGCTTTAACCTCTTGAGACGTACACTGAATACGTGTTTCTCAGGTCATTAAGGGACACACGTAAATCAGGCTTGGACACGTGCCCTACGCATTCTGCAGCATAAAACTGTCCCCTTTCCTTCCAAGCTTTATTCCCACCTCCTCCACGGGGCCTGCAGGGACACAGCACGCCTGCGCCATCAGTAAAGCAGACAGACCCTGTGACAGCTGTTGTCTCGACTCTTCTCGTGCAAGTAACATTCCACGCAGCCAAGCGTGCCAGGAGTCAGGCCTCAGTCCCTGTATATTGTTACAGGGAACGCGATCACTAAGTTTTCTCGGACTTTTTAAGTGTCACTTGACCCTTCTCCCTGACCGGAACTGTCCACAAGTCTTCAGAGGTTGTGTGATGCAAAAGATTGCAGAAATGGCCACGAGGTTTCATCCCCCTTTATCCAAGCGCTTTTCAACGTGACTTTTCAGCTCCTCCCATCAAAAGGCGGAGCCTGTTTCTCCCTCCCTTGAACCGGGCTGGCCTTGCGACTGGCTGTGCACACCGGAACGCAGGGGAGGGGGAGCGGGCCGGCCTCGAGCCCAGCCCTCGGGAGATCTGCGTGTTTCCACTTTCTCTCTCTCTCAGCCTGGCTGCTGTGATGCAGACAAGCCCGGGCGAGCACGTGCCCCCATAACCACTGCAGGTATCTACCGCTGCGGAACAGACCACCTCAAACCCTGGGGCTTAAAACAACAGTGACCATTGACTTTCCTCACAGATCAGCACTTTGGGGAGGGCCTGGCCCTGACAGCTCACCCCTGCTCCTCACAGCGCTGGCTGAGGCAGCTCAAAGGGGGTGACTCGACACCCGGGGGGTGTCATCAGGCTCCCTCACTCGCACGTGTGCTGGCTGGTGCCGGCTGTCACCTGGGACCTCAGCTGGGACTGGGACTGGACCTCTACGTGGGGCTTTCCCAAGGGGCTGCTGCACTGCCTCACGGCCTGGTAGATGACCGCCAAGACCAACGCCATGAAGGGAAGACAGAGGGAGCAGCCAGTTTCTCAAGCAGCCTAAGCCTGGGAATGGGGCCGGCATTACTTCTGACATTCTACTGGTCAACGCGGTCGTAAAGGCCTGCCAAATTCAAGGCAAAGGGACACAGACGAGAAAACTGTGATGTCACACTGTAAAACACGTATGTGAGACAAGGTATACTGGGGTCATCTCTGGAAAATACAACCGGCCACACCCTCATCACTCTAACCAGCACTCAGCCAGCTTCCAGACACATGAGGGGAACCATGCTAAACCAGTCAGACACACACACACACACACACACACACACACACACACACACACACCAGCCTGCAAACTGACCACAAATGCTTAAGCAAACATAACCAAGATTAGCTGAGCCAGACCCAGATCAGCAGAACCGCCCAGCTGACCTATCAGCCGATACCGTACTTAGGCTCGTGAGCAATAATACATGATTATCGTTTTAAGTCATTAAGTTTTAGGGCAGTTTGTTACACAGAAATAATCCTGGCTCTACTATCTATCAGCAAGTTAACCACTTTGAGACGCAGTGTCCTTGCCTATAACTATAGTAATAATAATACCTGTGTCCCAGGGTGATAAATTATTAGGATTCGACGACACAATGGGTCTTACGTGCCTGGCAACGTGCTGGCGCTGAGTCCCTAAATGACTGTGCCCTCCCCTTCCTCACACACCCAACGCTGCAATGAAGGTCACGTTCTCATCATAACCTGAGCTGCCTGAGCCAAGGTCACAGAATCTTGACTGTGTGTCAGCCTCAGTTCTGCTTGGCAGAAGGTGACTTTCAAAAAGAACTCTCCCTACTAATCAATTAAATAGGAAGAATTTTCAAAATCACTCAACTATTCCAGGAGAAGGGAGAAAGGGCAGGACAAGAGGTGAACTGTATGATCTTCCTAATGAAAATTTCAAGGAGTCTTGGTTTATAAACACTGCAAAAATCCATTCTAAACAAAAACATCAGCTTTTCACTGTGGCTGGGATATTAGCCAGCAATGAAGGAGAGATTGACCTGATTTAGGGTTGGTTGCACAATATGAAAAGTGATTTTTTTTTCCTTTCCCTAGACCTAGAGCTAATAGCTTTGTTTGTGTCCCTGATCAACAGAAGAGAACACTGCGCTCGTCCCCCTTAAAACCTGTAAGTGCACAAGTGGAACCTTGCTTAGAGTTAACTCCACATGCACTTTGGAGCTGCTGCAGTCGACACAAACCTCACTAAAGCAGGAGCCCAGAAGAGATGCATCACATGCTGATACTCTGGCCTCAGCTCCTGAGAAGAGGGGAACCTGAGACATTTTCAAGAAAATGCAAACATGAAAGATGGTTTAATTACGCTTTGCCCCAACAATGACAATGCAAGCTTCTGTTTGCAGGGAATTTTCATTCAGCAAAGGTCTTCAGGCCCAAGATATCCTTTTAGCCCATGCAACAATTCTGTGTGACAAAGAGTAAGTGTTAATATTCTCCTTCTGCAGATCAGGGCAACTCTCTCTGATTTGACTGCTGATTTGGTGGTTGCCAAACTTTTGGTGAGCTCCCAAACTGAGGACTTCGTCAGAAGTGCAGATGACTGGATTCTGTCCCTGAACTTCATAAGTGTGGGGTGCAGCCCAGAATTCTATGTTTTGAACAATAACCTAGATGGCCCTTTGATAACTTTGCCCCAGTCTGATACTTTTCCTAGCGTGCAAAGTCAAAGGATGATTTTTAGAACTGCATACAAATAAGTCCTGTTTTTTCATGGCTTGTTACTCTTGAGAATTTGGAAATATCATGGGTCACATCATGCCCTCTTGAAACCTAACTACTACCTTTAGTGAAAGTCTCACGGAGCACAGTGAATGTGTTAAGCCGGTGCTCGATCTGACTGCCAACACCATGGTATTTGGCTTTGGAATGAAAAATTTTTTTCCAACAGATTTGTCTCCCTAATATGTCTGAATTCAGATAACATTAAAATTAACTTGCTTTTTCCTTTTTCTTAGGCTCACACCAGGGCACAGAAGAAGTAGGGAGAGCCATTCCTTACGTGTGCTGGATGGCAGAAAGAACAAATGATGGACTCTAAAATCTGAAATCAACTATAGTGATTATCCGGTCCAGCTTACCATTGACTGACATGGAGAAACCAGGAAATAGAGATGTTAAGGGTCACAGACAAGTCAGCCTTGACCAAAACAGTACCAAACCAACATCATACAGCTCAACTGGCATTTGAAAACTCTGTGAGGGCAGCCTTGAGTTCTTCCTCTCAGAGTTGATCAACAGTTTACAATACTTGCCCATCCTCTCATGGGGTTAATTACCTAAATGAGAAGCAGGCAGCCATATAGTATTATTATTACCTTAGGACACTGTCTTTTGCTTCTACGAATTACTACCGTTGAATAGATTGTTTCATGAACTGAAAGTTTCAGCCCCTTTGTGAAGCCACCTTGCTATCTGAAGATCTAGCCAAAAGCTATTCTTATTGTCCTTTCCTAATAGATGCTCAATAACTGTTTGACGTATGAACCCATGAGGGAAGGCAGGGAAAGGGCCATTTTGATGATCCAGACTTACATGTGAAAACTGAAGCATGTTAAGGAGAATTCCGGAGAGAAGACACAGAAGATGTGCAATATCAAGTTAACATCCAGTTAAATGAGATCAGACAGAAGTTTATCAGATATGGTCTGGATGTTATCAAGCAAGCATGTGGTTACTGCCAGTTCCTCAACATCTTGACCTAAGGAAGCGAAAATGTGTTCTGTCTCCTTAGTAGATCAAGGGCTATCCTGCTCCAGGAGGTCCTCACTGCTATGCAGATTAGTGAACACGTTCACATTTTGATGTACCACAAGCTTTTGCCTTGATCAATTGACCAAGGTCTCTCAATGTCCCTTGTTGCAACCCATCCTATAAAGCCTTACCCAATACAAAGATTCCTCCTTTAATTTCACATCACCAAAAGTCATGCACAAAGGTTAACAAAAACACTCTCCAGTCCCTCTTTCCCATCATGGGAGTACAGGAACCCTACGTGTCCTAGCTTCTCTTGCAGTTAGGTTGTGCCTGTGACCAGGTTCTGGCCAAAGGAATATGGGACTAAACGATGCTTGCCACTTCCACGCTGGATACAAAACACCCCACACTATCATCTTCATATTATTTCTTTGCTCATCAGCTGGGGACAGTGAAGATCCAGTGGAGGACATCGAAATGGCCATAGCAGACGTGGGAGCCACAGGATAAAATGGGTCTAGGTCCCCATGTCAATACTGGAGGAGAGCCCTTCAGGAGAGCTGCCTGGTGTCCAGCAGCTGCAGCACAGAGGAGAAGTAAACTCTTTTAACACACACCAGTGAGACTTGGGGTTTCTTGGTTACAGCTGGTAGCCTGTTCTAATTAATATGGGTCACATCTTCATGACTAAAGAGCTCAGTCTATAGAATAGTCATGTCTATAAACCAACATAAAATAACATAATCAGAAGATGAAACAACTTCTTGTAGAATTTCTTTCTCTCTTCTGGGGAAAAGAGACTCAGTAAAGCAAACACTGAAAAACCAGAGCAAACTGAAAGTCACTCGCTCTATTTGTGGAATCAATCACTTTCTTCGGCATACCTTTGCCTCCTTTATATCTGAAACTGAATGAATTATTTATTTTGTGACTATATAATCAAATCCAAACAGTATAAAATCTGTACTACTCTCTGTTATGGCTTGGTGGTGTCTTACCGCCTCTATCAGAAATGCTCATCTTTGTACCAGCCTTTTGGTGCTTCTAGGAGAAAAAAAAAATCTAGATATAATAATAATAATAATATATTTACTGAACACTTACTGTGTATCAAGGACACTGCTAGGAGTCTCACAACTACGCCGTGAGATAGGTACCAATTTACAGGTGAGAACATCAAGGCAGAGGAAGTCCTTCCTGTATCCTCAAGGCCACCCAGATCGTAAGTTATTTACAGCAGAATCAGGGTCTGTTCACTCCCACCCGAGAATCTGCTCCCTCAACCACCTCTGCTTATCTCCTTCTTCGATGCAGTTCTGTGTGCTTATTTCCTCGGGGTTGTCTGTGAGTATCTCACAGTAACCACTTCCCTACAGACAGAGTTCCAAACTGGCTATGAAGCCAATTACTTTAATTACGCTCTGCTCACCTTCTCAAATGGGCCTCCGAATTGGCCCTCATTTTATCGCTTGAAGTGCTGCATATTTATGGATGTAACCCAGCTTCTTTTGACTTATGAATTCTTCAAACCTTCCCAACTATTTTTCAAAGGCTGGGCCTCCCCACCCTCCTTGATGACTTACAGGGATATTTTCTTTCCATTAAAAATTTCAAGGCTGTTTGCCTTTTAAACATTGAAGAATTTCATATTATAAGAGCCATAGGGTTATTTGATGTCCTAATGGCCTCCAGCCTTGTTTTAAATGCCTTTATAGCAAAGGGTGATGCCAGCAGTAGCCTTCATCCTACTGCTTGGCTTACACAGCAGCCAGACAGCCCGTCTGATGTGAGACCCGGGGTTGAACCCAGAGAAATATGAGGACCCAGACTAATCACCCCCTAGAGAGTCAGACTCTCCCTGCCACCTCCAAACACACACACGTGCACACACATGCCTGCTGTGAAGCAAGGTCGCAGCAAACATCCAGGAAAGCACTGAAGAAGAAATAAAGAAGGGCTGTGTGAGGCACAGTGCCCCAGCCCAGCTTTCTTTGCTACTGGGAGGTCTGTGGGCTGATAATATTTATAGGTAAATGCACACCAGTATGTATATTTGTGTACATCGGTATAGAATATTAAAATGGGACTTTAGGCTAAAATCTTCAAACATAGGTATCACTTTGCCATGATGCAGAATTTCAAAGAAGTAAACAAAAACGAATCAATCCTTAATTCCCTCATTCATATCAAGGATGTAAGATTGTTAAGACATGTATATGTTTAATATAAATAATTAGCATTTATATATAATATATTATATATAATAGCATTTATTTATATATATTACATATATATAATAATATATATATATGTCAAAAGGGTTTTTAATAAGAGTTGTCTAAATGCCGAGCTTCTCCCAAAGAAGACACGTGTAAGAGGCAAAGGGGTCCTGATCTCATCTCACATTTAAGGACTCCTCAGAAAGCCTAAAATGTGCTTCGTGCACACACCTGACTCCCACTGTAAAATCTAAAGGGTGAGACATGGGCTCTCCAGCTGTTTTGCTGGCAGAGTGAAAGAGAGTCGATTACACCGGGACCAAGTCCCGGAGCTACCAGAACAGAGGTGCCCGTATGCTGTGGGAAGCAGGAGTAGAGATCTCTAGGGCTGAGAGAGGGAAGGTAGCATCTCTAAAGAACCCAAAAAATGCCCCCACAAGCAAGAGTCAGGTTTAAACACCTGCCAAGCCCAAGAGTGCCAACACCAGGTATCTTGAGGTACCATGAAGAGAGAAGTTTCCTGTGTCCTTAACTCCTCCTCCTCCCTGCATGCTCCTGGGAGGGGTCAGAGCTGGGGTGGCCATATAATTTATTTCCCAAATGGAGAGACATCTGAGAAGGAAAAGGATAAGGGCTCACTTCCTGTGTCAACCTGGCAAGGCTATGGTGCCCAGTTGTTGGGCAAACACTAGTTTGGATGTTGCTACGAAGGTGTTTTGTGGTTAACACCATCGGTTGAACCTGAGTACCCTCAATATTGAGAGAGCCTCATCCACATAGTTCAAAGCCTTAAGAGCAAAAACCAAGGTTTCCCAGAGAAGAAGGATTTCTGCCTCAAAATTGTAATATAGAAATCCTGCCTGAGTTTCCAGCCTGCCAATCTGCCCTAATTGCATGAGCCAATTACAATGTATATGATATATAGTCTCCTATTGGTTGCAGTCCTCTGAAGAACTCAGATACAAAGGGGAGCTAATAATCACTAGGTCCGGGCAACAAGTATCTGGGGCCAGCCTGAGGAAACCAGGATGTTTGGTCTCTCTCATCAGAACCCAAGAGTCAGTAGAACGTGGCAGGAGGCTAGAAGTGCCCAGTGAGGAGAGAGAAGAGAAAAGTTGAGAACATCCCTTTCCCTGACCGTGGTCTCCTGCCTGGAATAAAGCCTGAACTGGGAGAAAGGGAGAATGTCTTAATTAAAACAAAATTAATTTTAACTATAACGTGGGACCGACCAGATGTATTATTTATCATCCCAAGATGACGTTACGTGACTTGAAGTGGTGAGAGGACTACTTGTGTTGCTCTTGTTTGGGCAGAAGAGTCATCGGACCTGCCTGTATTCCTTCTGGGGGACAGAGGATAAAGCAGTCCCACAGAGTGGACTTGGAAAGGCAGTGGGAGGCAGAGAACGTGGTTATTGCCCGACTCCCCTCCAAGGTTACATGTCTATAGAGATCCTTCTCTTTGATCAGAGTCCGGCCTGAGTTACACCCAGCTACCAATTTCTGTAGCACAAAGACCCAGCCCTGGGGCTCTCGGACCTCACAGGCATCCCTGATGGGTTCCATGAAGTGGGACGTGCTCACTCCAGCTCAGTATTTTCCCACACCATGTCTACTTCTGCTTCTGTTCACACCTCCAGTACCATGATTAGCCCACCAGGACATACGGTAACTGTAAAAGCTGCTTAACACATTCAATAAATACTTGACACATTCAGTACATATGTATTGAGCATCTATTGAACATCTACCCTGTGCCTAGTATTGCTGGACAGAAGTACAAATATGCAGCCTCTGCTTCAAGAAACTTTGGCATATGTAGAAATGTAATATACAAGCTTCTTTTTTTATTGAAGTACAGTCAGTTGCAATGTGTCAATTTCTGGTGTACAGCATAATGCTTCAGTCACACATATAGACACATATAATATACAATCTCCTTGTATTCAGCTTTAATCCTCTTATGTATCTACACTTAGTCAACATATATTTTAAATTCTGAGAGCTCTGAATTTAATTTACCTATTTTTCCAAACTTACCCCATTGAGGTTTGTACCTGGCCATAAAAATCAGAGCAAAGACCGGTTTTGTGGCTTGTAATGAAAGACCTAACACAAAAGACCAGGAAATTTTACTGGAGGTCTAGAATGTGGGCAAAACCCTTTTATTGTGTTCAAAGACATACACACCCATGTACAATTATTATTTTTAGATTTTTCAAGTTGCATTTATGTGATCTGCTATTTTTCAATCCTGAAAGAGGGCCTGGGGACTAAAATAAATTGCTCTTCCTAAGATAAGGGAGCAGCACTAAAATTATCCTTTTGAAAAGCAGAGGGCCAGATGGCCAATCTATATGGTTTTTTGGAAACACTTAATTTCGTGAGAGATAGCTCATGAAATAGTTTCAGATTTTTTTCTGTAAGTGAGAATTAAGATGAAGCCAGGTGGTTAACATTCTTAAGCATGAATCCATGCCCCTACAAAGGGCTTCAATCTGAGATCTAAAGTTCAGATGTCCATCAATAAAGAAAGCACCAGAAGTGAGAGAGGGAGGTCCCCGAGGGTTGATAGAAGATCAGAACGAGACCTTGCGTGGCTAAGCTGGGCAGAAGGGCCATTGTCACAGTGTGGGGAAAGCTCTCAGCACTTGCTGACTATCTCATGAAACAAGGAGCAACTGATAACACTCAGCTCCATGCTACCTACGCCTTGTCAGTTCCGTTAAACCGTAGTTTAGTTCTTATTTTAGCCAAAGCCAGCTTCATTGTCACGTAAGCCTCGCTCTGCACCAGCACATATTTCCAGAAGTAAATCAGAGACCATCCAAAGAAATCTATATCACAAAGGAAATGGGACTGGGGCCGCCATTGTTTTCTCCAAAACTAAATGCATTTCTTTGCTCCCTGACTGGCAGTAGGTTATTGTCCATAAAAACAAGCAAATTGCCTTGGATGAATCTTTGCTCACTCCCTGGGAAGGCCAGCTACTCCTGCTCTGTGGAAACCAGATTACCCTAATCCAGCTCAATGCCACTAGCTCCTTCCCTTCCCCCTCTTCTCCATCACTGGATCTCACGAGAGTTGCCCAGCCTTGATAAAGCCTTACTTCCCTTGGCATTCAGTTAATTCACCTTTTCCCCTCAAGGATACACATGGTTTCTGCTTCACAGAGCATCCTTGGCACATTACTGGCCCATGCCTGTTTTGCACCACCAGAATCTCCTGAACTTTATCAGAGATGATACAGATGTAATTAAACCAGAATTCTAGTCTCTCCTTGTGACAACTCAGCGGACAATTAATGATGATAAAAGAGCCTGCCAGCTGCTGCCTGACATACCAATGTGAGCTTCCAACTCCGATGAAGATGGAGGGTGAAGGGCAGGTCCCTCTGGCTCTGTTTCAATCTGCCTTTTATCTCACACTAGCTGAAAAGTAAAACTCACTTTGGGGAAGTTTAGATTCTTTCTTCTCTCTTCTTAAAAGCACCAAATAGACAATCGGGGGTAATGCAATGTCTATGAAATAAACAAGAATGTTTCCCGGAAGAGGGGTTTAAGCTTTATTACCTGGGACAGTGGATTCAAGCCTAAAGCCAGAAGGCGGGCTGTGCTCTTAATCACTGGCCCTTTCGGGGAGGATGCACCCACTACCTCTTTGCCATGGGAACATAGCAATTGGTTACGAGAGCCCTTCATAACGGGGACACTTCATGGATTTTTTCCCTCAATAAGGCTGTCCTACTCAAAACTAATTTTGATCACATTTGGCCTTTTCTCTCAAAAATTTCCGGTTTAGCCGTGACACCAGCCTGGTACAATGAGATGCTACGAGGGAGACCAAGGCTAGAGAGATGACTGGAGAGAAAATAATCAGAACGAGGATGATGAGAGGGAGTAAGAGAAGCCTGCTCGACACCCACGCTTCAGAAGCAGTGCCAACAGCATGGCACTGCTGGCTTCCTGTGTTGCTTTCTGTGTCACAGTTTGGTGTTTGGGGGACTGGAGAATCCATTTAGACAATTCCCAGAAGAAAAAAATGCAAATGACTCATAGACATGAAATAAATGTTCTACATCACTTGTAATCAAAGAAATGCAAATATAAAACAACAAGATAGCATTTTCATCTAACAAATTAACAGAGATTAAAAGGAACTCTAATACTCAACAGGGGTGATGAGATGGCCCATCTCTCACTGCTGGAGTGTTAGTTGGTACAACCTTTCTCCTGGGCAAATTTGCAATACGAAGTCAAATTCTCAAAAATATGCATGCCCCTAGGACCACTAAGTCCCCTTCTAGGATCTATCCTAAAGAAATAAGCAGCAATTCCAGCAAATGTTTCATTGAGATGTTATTTCCAACAAGACAAAGTGCAGAAAATAAAATATTACTTTGTTATAAATGATATAAATATATAATATATAAATATAAAAATAGGTGACATTTCTTCACTAATAAATATTATGCAGCAAATTTTTACATTTTATGAAGCAAAAAAAGCAACACTGCATATATAATGTGATCCCAATTTTCTTAATACATATATGAGAGAAAGAAAGAAAATAAGGGGGCAGGGTATAGCTCAGTTGTAGAGCACATGCTTAGTGTGCACAAGGTCCTAGGTTCAATCCCCAGTACCTCCGTTAAAAGTATCCTGAAGAGATACTGGCACTCCTACGTTCACTGCAGCATTATTCACAGTGTCAAAGACATAGAAGCAACCTAAGTGTCTCTCAGTGAAAAGATGGGTAAAGAAGGTGTGATACATATATCACGGTGTGTGTGTGTGTAAGGATATACACACACATACACGTATATGTACATATGTACCCATATATATATGTATACTCACACACACATAACGGACGTACTGAGTCATTAAATAGCAGGAAATCCTGCCATTATGACAACATAGATGAACCTGGGGGACATTACGTTAAGTGAAATAAGGCAGGTGCAGAAATATAAATACTGACTGACCTCACTTACATGTGGAATCTAAAAGAGTCAAACTTGTAGAGCCACAGAGTGGAACAGTGGAGATGGGGGAAAGGGGGGGATGCTGGTCCAAGGGTTCAAATTTCAGTTATAAAATGAGTAAGTTCTAGGGATCTGACATACAGCCTGGTGATCATAGTTAATAATACGGGACTGCATAACTGATTTGCCAAAAAGAGAGAACCTTAATTGTTCTCAGCATGCACACACACACAGATGTAACTGCATGAGGTGAAGGACTGAAGGACATGCTAACTAACTTCACTGTGCCAATCATTTCATAAGGTATACATATATTATATCACCACACTGTACACCTTAAAAACCACATTGTACAATGTAAACATATTTAATTTTTATTTGTCAATCATACACAATAAAGATGGAAAAGAACTTCAAAAAAAACAAAAAAACAAATAAACTTAATTGCCTTCTCCCCCCAAAAAATAAACAATGAAGGTTGCATGTCCTCTAGGGACTCAGCCCTACATGGCCTCACTCAGGAACAGAAACTAACAGAGCCTCCATCATCTGGAGCATCCCTGGGCAATGGGCACCACGACAAGGGAAAGGCAATGCAGCAAACTGTACACTAACTCCAACTAACTCCCATCCAGCAGTGACGCGTGTCATTTCTACTTACGTTTCGTTGGCTGAAGTCACGTGGGCAGTCTTCCATAACACAGAGTGGGAGGTTCAGTCTTACGATGTGCCTAGAGGGAAGAAAACCAGAAATATTTGTGAACAGAACTAATATTTACTACCCCCAAAATTCTTAAGAATTAATTAGATGTCAAACCAAAGGTCTTCCTTCTGTGCTTCATAAGCAGTCACGATATGACATTATGGATCATTTGTATAACCCTAAACAACTTGGTTCTGCTTCTCAATTCGGATTTTAGAACCCAGGCTATTCAGGAGATGCCACCATTTCAGGCAAGCAGTTATCTTAAAAGGTAAAAGGCTGTGAGCACACCACCACGACACTAAAGAAACATCCCTTCTCTCCAAGGTCCATGGAGCAGCCAGAGGAATGCCAGCATTTCTCAGCCAGCATTCTGAACATAGAAAAATCAAAATAAGCAATTTTGGAATGATGTCTCCCACTTTTTCTCAATGTTGGAGAACAGGGTCCAGGCATATATCCAAGGTCCTTAACTTAACCCCTAGGAACGTTTCTCTAGTCAGTATAATCTGCTTGCTTTCTTTCTTTTTAATTGAAGTATAGTCAGTTACAATGTGTCAATTTCTGGTGTACAGCATAATGTCCCAGTCATATACATATACATATATTCATTTTCATATTCTTTTTCATTAAAGGTTATTACAAGATATTGAATATAGTTCTCTGTGCTGCTTTTTAAAAAAAAAACCTGCATTGTGTATATAAAAGATCAGAATAGATCAACTCCAAAATATAACTATTAATGTTAAAGGAAAAACCATCATAATCCCCTGTACATTCAAACGGTTCATCACACTCACTCTTTTAAGTACGTTTTTTAAATGTTTTTGTATTAATAAAAAACTAGTGTGACTTTATGAATGACAAAAATGGAAGGCAGCATTGCCTAGACATTAAATCAATTCACAATTTTCCTCGTAAAATAAAGTATAATGAACCATGTTAAAAATAAAAGTTAATTACATGGGATGCTGGTTTGTAGCTTGCATTGACAGACCTCCCTAAGGGATGCAGGTAATTATAGAAAATCCTATCCAAGCCAGACCCCTCAGGGTTATCACAGAATCTTTTTTGTCACCTACCGTATCTAATTGGTCTTCAAATCTTGTAGATGCTGAACTTCCTAAATACCTACTTCTTTCTCTCCATTCCCAATTGCTATATGCATGGCTTCATCACCTTGTACCTGCAATCACCTCCTCTCTTATCTTTCTCCTTCAGACTCCCCTCTCCAAACCACCTTCCACACCGCCATCAAAATATACCATCTTGTTACTTCTTTCTTTTTCTCCAGAATTAAATATATTTTATTATTTTTTATTGAAGTATAGTCAGTTACAATGTGTCAGTTTCTGGTGTACGGCATAATGTTTCAGTCCTACATATACATACATACATTCATCTTCATATTCTTTTTCATTATAGGTTACTACAAGATATTGAATATAGTTCCCTGTGCTATGCAGAAGAAATTTGTTTTTTATCTGTTTCATATATAGTCGTTATTATTTGCAACTCTCAAACTCCCAATTCTCTTATAATCCCTCAGTGGCCTTCTACCACCTGGAAGGTCACGTCCAAACTCCTTAGCAGAGCGTGGAAAGTTGCTTCCTGTGCGGCCCTAGGCTGCTTCCCAAGTCTAAAGTGGCCGTTCTCCAAAACGTGCTCCATAGGTCAGCAATTTCACAGGTCCACGGGGGAAAGGGGACCCCCTGGTCAAATAAATTGGGAAAAGACAAGTTCCACCTGTTTCTTTTCTTCCGCGATTGTCAGAGTCGAGAATTCAAGTGTGACTCTAAACGAATCCCAAGGCTCAGTCCTTGGTTCTCTTTTCTTGACCTGCAGTCGTACACTGAGTGACCTCAGCCTCCTAGCTTTCAATCCTGTGTATATGCTGACAACCCCTTAGTCTGCAGCTCGGGCCCACACCTCTCCTCTGAGCACCAGACTGCCTGCTCACAGCCTCCAGCGAGATACCTAAGAGACATCTGAAATTTAACCCCTCAGCCTCTTCCCTCCCTCAGTTTTCCCCAACTCAGTTAATGGCAACTTCACGCTTCAGGTTACTCAGGCCGAAAATCTGAAAGCCACTCTTGATTCCTCTATTCCTCCCACTCCCCATGTTTAGTCCATAAGCAAATCCTATCAGCTCTTCATTCAAAATATACCCAGAATCTGACCACTTCTCATAGCCTCACTCCACCTCCCTGATGCAGGCCCCATCACCACTCATCTGAATCATTTAAAGGGCCTCCAACTGGTGTCCCTGCTTCGGCCCTTCCTTGGTGGCATCTATTCTCAACCCAACACCCAGGTTGCCTGCTTCATTTACTTTAACAGGGCATAACACTCCTTTCCTCAAAACCTTGCCAGGGCCTCCCCTTTTACTCAGAGTGGAAGCCAAAGTCCTTACCATGACCCGAACCCTAATGATTGCTCCTCCACGACCTCTCTACCCACTTCGCCCACCGTCACCCCTCCCTCCCTGAGGGGCGGCCGTGCTGCCCTACACCTTCTTCTCTAAATCCTGGGCACTCACAGCTTCCTCTCCTTGGACTGCTCCTTAGCCAGACATCCACCTGCCTCACTCCTCCCTTCAGGTCTTTACTCAAATGTAGCCTTCTGATGAGAACCTCGCCTTCAGTATTCCAACACACCCCTCCCCAACTCTTTCAATATTCTTCCCAGTTAATTTTTTTTCTATCGTAGTTGATACTCTTCCCTAAAATACTATATTGCTTCGAGCTCTTCTTTTGTTGATGTCTCCTGGCACACTAACTAGGATACAAGCCCCATGAGGGCAAGGACTTCGATCTATGCTGTTCACTGCTGTGTCTCCAATGCCTACAACAGTGCCTGGCACAGAGTAGATATTTAAAATACATTTGTTAGACTCACAGACATAGAAAACAAACTTATGGTTACCAGGGGGAAAGAGGGGTGGAGGGATAAAATAGGAGTTCAGAATTTTCAGATACTAACTACTCTATATAAAACAGATAAACAATAAGGTCCTACTGTATAGCACAGGGAACTGTATTCAATATCTTGCAATAGCCTATAATCAAAAAGAATATGAAAAGGAATATATATGTGTAAGTATAACTGAATCCCTCTGCTGTACACCAGAAAGTAATGCAATATTGTAAACCGACTATACTTCAACTTAAAAAAACTAAAAATAAAAAATAAAATGTATTTGTTAAATGAAAGGATGACTAGAAGAGAGTAAACAGCACCTCCCAAAATTATTCTAACACAGATTCCTTTTGCATGGGTCGTTTCACAAAGCCAGTTACGAGCAAATGTTGGACCATTTCTGCCCTCCCTGTCTGCGAGAGAGGCCCCTGGCTCTGCCTGCATGGCCTTTTCTCCCTCCTACTCTGTGAGACAGGGTCTTCCTTTGTCAGTTCTTGAGATCCACTAATGTAAATTCTGGAGAATGGGCCTAGCTCACCGTGATAGACATTTATATATAAAGGATGAAAAATATTCCATTGATCCTTCCTTAAGAGTTTTTGGGTTTTTTCCCAAATCCACTCGATGTATTAATATATCATTCACTAAAGGCTAGCTACGTGCCAGGCAGTGTGTCAGGCCCAGGGCAAAATGGCTAACAGAGCACAGTATTTGATTTCTGCAGGGACAGACACAGAACCAACTACTCAGAGAATTGTAGTAAATACTAGCACAGTTACAGGACCAAACGTTACAGTCAGACGAATGAATGCTTCACTGTCTACAAAGGCCAAAGAATACTTTCCAAAGAAGGTGTCCTTTGAGCTACGTCTTTAAAAATAAATAGAAACCTTCTGTGAGGATTGTTCCAAGCAGAGGGAAAGGCAGTGCAAAGGCACGGAGGTGTGAGAAGAAGCTAAGAGCAGCTTGGATCAGCGGGAGGAAGGTCAAGGGTCTTGGGAGAGGGGGTGTGGATAGAAGCCAGAGTCCAGGTCAAGGAAGGCCTAGGAGGCCCTGCTACAGAGCGTGCAAGGGCAGCTAACACCTCTCTTTGTTCAAAGACTCCATGCAGGAACGAATTCCTCGAGAGGGGTCGCACCAGAGCAAGAACTCTAGGATAGGCAAGGGACCGAGGTGGCTGGTGGTGCTGGGTCCCTAGTGCCCACTCATACCCAGCAAGCTGGGCCATCACCTATGCACGTATGGGCTCACAAAGTACTGCTCTGTGTGGCACATCAGCCTGCCATGTCTGGTGATGGACAAGGTCTTGCTGGATGGTCCATTAGTATTTTGCTCCTGGTCACGCCACCACCCTACTGTGCTGCAGCTGAAGTCAGCCACTGTGGTCCTAGCAACGCGCAGAGCATGAGTAGGAGAGGAAGACGCCAATGAGGTTCTGGCTGCAGCCCTTCCTGACCCCGCCCCCCAACCATGGTCTAATTACAACACTTTATAGAACTCATAGGGTTAGCTTTCCATTCTACTTATTGGTGTGTAAGTCTTCTTTACCAAGTCATAAGCTTCCTGAAATCAGGAACCACGTTTTAAGCCTCTGTGCATCTATCAGGAATTTGCGTGATGTCTGGCACATGGTGAATGTTCCATAAAAAAGCAATCTCACTGGGGCAGTCAGTCAGAGGTGGCGGTTGAGAACTGAACTTCACTGAAAGTGTTCACTGGCACATAGGGGCCTCACACCTGAGCTCGACCGAGATTGCAAATCCAAAGGAAATTAGGGTTCCCAGACTTCCAACAGAGGGCAGCACATTTATCACATCAAGACATAAACTGATGCCTCATCACTGGTCTGCGATGGCAGAAAATGTGCCCCAGTCCGACAGACAGAAGGAAAACTGCAAAGAAAGCATTTACGGCTCTAAACAATTTTTCTTTATTCCTCATCTGGGCCCTGAGACCTGTGACTTGGCTCCAATTTTTTATTTGTGGTTGTTTGTTTCAGATAATAAAACTGTTCCTTTAAAATAATGGAGACGATATTGAACCTAAAAATAAATATTGGAAGACCAAAGTCCCCTGAGTGGGAGCAATTATTGCAAAAGGACCAGCCAAGCTCAAAGCAGCTGTGAAGAGATCCAGGCCCAGGCAAGAGGAGCCAGCCTCCTGGCTGGTCTGGAGTCAACATGACAAACTGAAACAGACAAAACTGTAAAATACAGAAAAAACACACACACACGCAGCAGCAGTAAATATACAACCCTATGACTATTACTCTTCTTTGATGATTATTGACCACTGTCTCTTTGCAGTGTTGTTAGGACACTTCACAAATGGATAGAAATGAGGGGGGTAAAAGCAGGAGGGAAAGCTACTTGTGGATTTCCAAGAGAAATAACACTAGGGTCCAAGTTTGCTCTTAGACATAATAAGTCCCAGTCAGTAAGCAAATGATGCATGAAGTCTTGGGTTCAATCCCCAGCACCTCCATTAAAAAAGTACATAAATAAACCTAGTTACCTCCCCCCACCAAAATAAAGCAAATGAGAAGGAAGCCAAGATGATGCGGCTTTATTTCAATACTGTGTGTGTTTGTTCCCTGATGCATTCAGAGAAAAAAAGTAACAAAATCATTCAGTAAATTCCAAGCCATCGTTACCATAAGTCTGCAGCAATTTCAGAACTGCCTCCCTCCCCAGGATCTGGGCCTAGACAGTTCACAAACACAACCTGTATTTATGTCTCAAGAAACCTCTGTGTAAAGACAACACTCTCTTAGAAAGTGCGGCATCCATGTGCGTACATTTTCCCCTTCTTGAATGGATGTTTCAACATTTATGTTTTTTTAACACCTTTATCGCGGTACGGTTCCTGTACAGTAAACTACACATATTTTTAATGTACAATTTGATGAATTTTGATAGATGTATATACCCATAAAACCACCACCACAATCAAGATAGCTAATATTTCCATCACTCCCCAAGAGCTGCACTTTTCGAATTCCCAATTTATCCCTTCCCACCCTCTTTACCCACTGGTAACTATAAGTTTGTTCTCTATGTCTGTGATCCTGTTTCTGTTTTGTAGATAAGTTCATTTGTGTCCTTTCCTTTTTTTTTTTTTTTTTTTTTTGATCGCTTATATGTGGACTCAAAAAAAAAGAACACAAATGTACTTATCAATATTTATGTTGTTTAAGGGATGCATTCCAGCCAGTAATTATTTGATCAATTCTTTCTAAATGTGTAATAGATTTCCTCATCATTCGGGTAGTCAATAAACATTTATTGAGCATCTACTAGGTGCCAGACACTCTACCAAATGATACCAGGAAAAGCATTAGTTTCTGTCCTCAAAAAGCTCAGAGTCTGGTGGAAGATCTAAGGAAAAAGACATGGTCAATCAGAACAAGGTAAGTCCTATGAGCCATTAGCACAGAGGACTGGCACTGAACCCAGCCTGGTGGGCAAGGGCTGGGATCAGAAAGGTCTTCTGGAGAAACCTGAAGATGGGTAGTACAGGGTTTGCTCTGCCAGGTGGATTTGCTTGGACCTATGGAGAGATTAAGAGGCTTGTTGTCATCTGCTTATCAGTAGCAAAAACGGAAACTAAGTTGGGTCAAGAGCTTACTCTATGCCAGGGACTGAGCTAGTACTTTGAATATTAGACCTTGTTGAGGAGACATTGTTAATACATGTCAAGCAACAGGATATCAACATATGGTTGCGGTAAGAAGAACAAATGGCCCCCAAAGACATCCATATTCTTATGCCTGGAACCTGTGAATGTGTTACACTGGCACAAAATGGTTACATGGCAAAAGGGGCCTAATTAAGTTTGCTGACCCTAAAATGGGGCTGTGGATTATCCTGGATTACCTGGGTGGGCCCAGCGTAATCACATGGGCTCTTAAAAGGGGAAGGGAGAGGCAGATAAGGAGGCCAGGGCAATCTGATGCAAGGACTCCACCTGCCATCACACTGGCTTTGAAGGTGGAGGAAGGGGGCTACCAGCCAAGCAGTGTGGGCAGCCTCTAGAAACTGAGGACAACCCCCCAGCCACCAGGCAGCAAGGAGATGGGGACCTCAGTCCTACAATCACGTGGAATTCGATTCTGCCAACAGTCTGAATGAACCTCGAAGCAGCTATCTCTCAGGGCCTGCCAACATACCTTGATTTCAGCCAGGCAGGCAGAGAAACCAGCCGATCCCCCTGGACTTCTGACCTACAGACCTGTGAGATAACAAAACTGTGTTGTTTTAGTGGGGAAGGTATAGCACAGTGGTAGAGTGCCTGCTTAGCAGGCAAGGGGACCTGGGTTCAATCCCCAGTACCTCCATTTTGAAAATAAGTAAATCATTTACAATAGCCAAGACATGGAAACAACCTAAATGTCCACTGACAGATGACTGGATAAAGAAGCTGTGGTACATTTATACAATGGAATACTACTCAGCCATAAAAAATAATAGAATAATGCCATTTGCAGCAACATGGATGACCCTGGAGAATGGGATTCTAAGTGAAGACAGAAGAGAAAGCAAAATACCACATGATATGTGGAACCTAAAAAAAAAAGACACACAAATTTACTTACAAAACAGAAACAGACTCACAGACATAGAAAACAAATTTGTGGTTACCAGGGGGATAGGGGATGGTAAGGGATAAATTGGGAGTTCGAGATTTGCAGATATTAATATATAATAGATAAACAACAAGTTCATACTCTATAGCAAAGGGAACTATACTCAATATCTCATAGTAAATTATGGTGAAAAAGAATATGAAAATGACTATATGTATGTTCATGTATGACTGAAGCATCGTGTTGTTCACCAGAAATTAACACAACATTGTAAACAGACTATACTTCAATAAAAAAATGTATATATGCAAAAAAAAAGGAATTGTGGTACATTTATACAACGCAATACTACTACTTATCCATAAGAAAGAATAAAATAATGCCATTGTAGCAACATGAGTGGACCTGGAATCATCATTCTAAGTGAAGTAAGCCAGAAATTCAAGATATTCAATATCTTGTAGTAACCTATAATGAAAAAGAATATGAAAACAAATATATGTATGTATGACTAAAACATTATGCTGTACACCAAAAACTGACACAACATTGTAAACTGACTATACTTCAAAAAAAAGTGAAGAAAAAAATAAAGGAAAACAAACATGCAAAAGAAAAAAAAGGTAAATCAATAAATAAATCTAATTACCTCCCTCTTCAAAATATAAATAAAAATAAATAAATCTATTTAAAAGCTGTTTTAAAAAAGTAAGCACGCAAACTAACAAAAAATAAAGTTGAAAACCAAAAAAAAAATTTCAATGGCTTTAAAAAAACTGTAGTTTTACACCACTAAATTTGTAGCAACGTGTTATGACAGGAATAGGAAACTGATAGAACGGCATTACCTAAATGACACAGTAGCAGGAATGGGAAAATTACTACACCTTCTATATGTCAGAAGCATCTCAAATATCATTCCCTTTAGCTCTCATAAATATGCAAAGTTGGTATTATTCTCCCCACTTCAGAGATGACAAAATGGAAGCACAGAGATTTTTCAGTAACTCACAGCTAATAAGCAGTAGAATTGGGATGCGAGCCCCAGTCTGTCAGGTACCAAAGCTCCTGCTGTCTCCACGTGGCCACGCCACCCCCCGTAACTACCCTTTACACGTGTCTCTGCTGGGCCAGAAGCACCTCTCTGTGCATCATCTTCCTTGAACCCTGCGAAGGTCTGTGAGGCAGGCAGAGCAGGGATTATCCAGCCCTTTTGCCAGATGAGGACACCCCATCCCAAAATCCGCTGTGAGGTGCACGTGTCCCTGGGTAAGAACACAGACCTTCCAACTCCAGCCCCGCTCCCCTGCTCCACCACCTCAGCGGCGCAGAGTGCGTGAGTTACCCCCCTTCATGTGAACCAAGGTGGCCATGGATATGCAGCCTGTTCTCACAAAGCAGTGGGAGAGGGCCACTGTCAGGAGAGAAAACACCAGTTGGGCCCTGGGTGGGAAATCAGTACTTTAGTGAAACTGAAACCTGTAGCTACACCACTAGAGCCACGGAAGAGTCCTTTGCACCACTTAGGATGATAATTATCAATAATTGCTGTAATAAGACTTTGGTGCAGAGTCACATCATCAGGGCCCTCCACAGCTGTGCTGGGGACGAGCAATGATGCTCTAAGCATCTCATTTTTACTCAATTATTTAATACATGAGTTCCTAGAGTCATTTTGTGCCCTGCCCTTTCAAAAAAAGAACAAAATCTCATTTTTGAGAAGACCCCAAAGAAATGTGCTTCATCTGTAGCAGAATCCATTCACCCAAAGTTCTTTCTAAAATGCCCCTGTGGTCCAGGCAGGGTGCTAGGCACCGGGGATGCTGGTCTCTGCGTTCACGGAGCTTACACTCCGTCAGGAAGACAGACAGTAAGCAAGTTAGCAAATGAACAAAAGAATTACATTTGAAGATACAGCAAAAGCAATAAGTAGAACCTCAGACAGGTGGGAGGTGCCTCTTTTAAGGGCATATAGGGGCAGAGGTTCTGGCCGCAGAGATTAAAAGCCAGGAGCAATAGGCATCTGGCCTGCCTGACTCAGAGAGCGTCCTTCTGTCGTAATCTCTGTGAGCCTTGCGTGCCCTATGAGTGATACCAGAGCCCAGTGCTGGAGGGAGGTGGGGGTAGAAGGTGTGATTCCGTTCCTACAAATTACATCTCATCCGCTTCTCTCCCCTTACTGTGCGAAGTTGGGCCGTTTGCTTAACCTCTCTGGGCCTCAGTTTCTTCATAGGATTGTGTTAGTGCACACAAATCACCGAAAAGTGTTCATACAAAGTAAGTGCTCAAGAAATACAAATGGTGCCTGGTACATAGGTATCACTTGATAAATATTAGCTGTCTTGAGGGTTTATCTGTCCTGGGAAGTGAAGCGAAGGGAAGAGAATCACTCCCCACCCCCATCACAGGGTCCGCAGGGAGTCAATATACACATCCCTTACTAACATTACTGCCCCCATAAAATGATGCCTACTGTTGTTATGGGTGAGATTGTGTCCCCCTAAAATAATATGTTTAAGTCCTAACCCCCACATCTCAGAATGTGACCTTATTTGGAAATAGAGTCACTGCAGATGTAATTAGTTAAGATGAGGTCACACTGGAGCAGAAGAGGTCCCGAATCCAGTATGACTGACGTCCTTATAAAAGGAGGAAATGTGGACACAGACACAGGCAGGCAGGGACAAGGACGATGTGAACACACCAGGAGAAGATGACTATCAACAGGCCTAGAAAAGGGGCCTGGAACAGTCTTCCTCACATCCCTCAGAAGGTGTCAGTCCTGCAAACACCTTGATCTCAGCCCTGCCAACGGCCTGGTCTCAGAGTTACAGCCTCCAGAACCGTGACACAAGAAATTTCCGTTGTTGAAGCCACTCGCCCAGTTTGTGGTGTTTGATGACAGCAGTCCTAAGAAACTAATACGTATTCCCGAAGGGTAAGATGTGTACAGTGTGTAAGTCTGAGTGCCCAGCATCCAGCAGAGGGCCTGGCACATACCAGGCGCTCCATGAACGTGTATTACATGACTGCATGTTAATAAATGAGTACATACCTACTGTGATAGCTCATATTCCCGGCAAGACCTGCCAGAGAGATGTTTAAGGTCTGTATCCAGATGGCCGCTAAGGTTAAGAGGTGGCTGACGGGGCGGGCGTGGGGGTGCAGCCAAATACAGGCGTGGCTGTCTCTGACCAAGACAGAGCAAGCGCTTGTCACTGTGGTGAAGAAGTCCTTGGAGGTGCCGACTGGCAGGGGACACGGCTGCCCTCAGAAAGCCCGTGGGGCTGCGCCCGCATCTGTGAGGTCTGTGCCCGGGAGCCGGCCCCCTCCTCGCATTGGGCGGGGGTCAGACATCAGCCCCTGATGAGGAAAGCCAACGAGAACAGGCAGCGCGCGCATCAGTGAAAACAGAGGCCAGCAGGGGGCGCAAATGAGTCTCAGGGCGAGGCCGGTTCTAGAAGCCTCCTGGCAAGGCCACAATCGCGGAGGTCAAGGGGGATGGGGGCTCGTACCTGGGAAGTGGCGTGAGAGTTCAGGGGGCGCTCAGTTCTGCGCCCGCGCCGTCGGGGGAGGACGAGCGGGAGGCCTCTCCCCGAGGGCAGCTGCGACGTGGGCCAGGCGGGCGGAGGGGCCAAGCCCCTCCGCAGAGAGGATGCTGAGAAGGTGCGGCCACAAGGGTTAAGGTGATCGTTCTCGAGAGCAAAGAAGGGAGAAAAAGGGCTTTTCGTAATTGAACTCTTCTAATTGACTGCTGACTCTACACTGTTCAGATCCGCCAGGTAATTGCCCGCTTCTCCAGTTCATTTCATCTGTGGAGCTCCAGCCCCCGCCGTCGGTTGGAGGTGGGAGGGCGGGTTTAAGAACTGATTAGGGGAAATCACTCCTTGCAGGCCTTAGGTTATTCTTGTTTAAAAAAAAAAAAAAAGGATGCCAGGAAAATCATAATTAAAACAGGAACCTGGTGAATAACAAGCACCCCTTTCCTTGACTGTGAAATAAATTTTAACAGCTAACTTCGCTAAGGAGCCCAACACATTCGACCTTCCAATAAGGGTAAGCAGAGTTTTCTATCAGAGTGAAATGGAAACTATAAATCAAACGTTTCATATCTAAAGTCCAAGCCGGCTCCAGTGAGTAAAATTCCACCCTCCAAAAGTCTTAGGTTTTTTGGTGTGTGTGTTTGGTTTTTTTTTTAGTGTCTGGCTATCAGACTTCTTTGACTCCAGAACTGTATGGACACTTTCTTCATCTTAAATCTGTGAAACTACCTTCAGGAGCTGTTGTCTTGACTGCTTGTGACATACTCTCCAAGATAGAGAAGCTGGTCAGTAATAAATGTGCCTTTGTGTGAGATTCTGTCAAGTGCATGTGGTTGAGATGGAGTGGTTGGGAAGGAGGAAGGGAGGAGGGGGGAGGACAGGGAACAGGGTGAGGGGTGAGGGGGTGGGTTGCAGAGATTCTGGAAAGGCGGCAGGCAGCAGGAAGCAGAGCAGGTTAGTGCACATGCATTTTAGACACAGGTTTATGTTGATTATCTCATTCTCCCGATTCAAGCACAATGAACATTTTCTTTCCCCATTTTCTCTGGTCCCACCAAATTCAGCACAGGACCCAACAACATTCTTCCTGGAGGGAAAGCTTAGATCTCGAAGGAGACACACTGCCTATGGAAACCGTGTATCTTTTTCTGGGATGCTGTTTGCTAACTAGAGGAGTGCTCCAAGCTATTTGGCTGACTGAGCTCCTGGTCCTGTTGAAAATACAAGTGAATTGTCCCTCAGCAGTTTGGTTCAGGGCAAGATGCGTATGCTCTGGTGGTCACAGACACTTCACAGACTCTCCAGGGGCTCCCATAACTCTCCAGTGACTCTCTGATCATCTTAATGGGCTTGCTGCACAGCAACCGTGAGAGGCCCGGGCCCCGTGCAGCCAGTGAGGCTGTGGGGGACTCTTCACAGGGCAATGGAGCCTTCTGCTGCCCCAGCCCAGTGCTTCCAGTGAGGCTGGCTTTGGGGCTGCCCTTTCCCTCCCTATCCCCCGCCCTTGGTACCCAATCTCAGGCTTTGGAAAGTCTCAAAATTATAGCAATAAGTAGCTGAAAGTTCACTGCTTGTTCCTGTTACTGCAGCTTACCTCCTTCCTCTGCGGCCATCTTTCCAGCACTCTCCCGGCTCCCCTGCTGGGATGTCTTCAGTCCAAGCTCAGAGAGGTCTCTTGGGAAATGACCCTGGAAACCTAAAGGGTGACTGACACTTCCACACTCACTCAGGTGAGATTTGTGGTTTACTGCTGGGCCAACTGCATGCCAAGCTTGCTGGCAGACACCACCAGCCCTCCCATCTACAGGCGCCTTTGTCCAGTGCTTCTCAGCCCCAGTCCTATTAGAATCACCTGGGGAGGATTTGGAACACTAAATACCAACACCCAGGCTCTACCCGCCCCCAGAGCAAATCAGAGATTCTGATTTGCTTAGTCTTGGATGAGGTCCAGCCTGGCCACCATGTATTTCCAAAGCTCTTCAGGTGATTCTAAGGTACAGCCAGGGTGGGCTACCAGAGCACCCTCCAAGTCCTCTGGGGCAGTCTTCACGACTGCTCTGAGGGAAGACCTGATTTCCTGAGTAACTTCTCAGAGGGTTAACCTAACTCTGGAATCTGAAGGTCATAGAGGTCATCCTCACCATATAAACTGGAATATAAAGCATCTATTTACTCAGACTGAACAAATGTTTGTCAAATGCCTACTACGCACCGGATAGATACACTGCTGGGCTCTCAGACAGGAGCACGTGCATGTCTCTCCATTTATTTGGCTCTCCCTCTGCCCCTTCATATTTGGAAGCATAGTTTCCTGTTTTGAATTCATTCACTCACTCTCACTTTCATAGCTAACACATATACATAGACTTATTTACTTATATATCTTACAGTTCATGCTCATCAATAAATAACTAACCGCCAGCATATTCCTAAGGTTCACGTGCTTGGAATATGAGGAAACACCCACATCGAGTATGAATGCACTCTTCTCCTTTGATGACTTTTCATCTCCTGATCAAGTTTCTATTATGTTAGCCTGAGGATCTAACTAACGGTAAACATTCAAGAAGCCCAAATAAAAGACCTTTTGTACTCTCTCTGCTCTATCCTCTCAAGTGTTCAGTTTTTACCAAGCTGTCAGGAAAAACATAGTCATGAAACTCCCCAGCCGTAATTCTTATGTACACCTGAAATCCTGGGGGCAAGGGAGGAAAAACCTGTTGCTGGTAGCACTCTCGTACCAGAGATCTAGGACCAAAGGAGTGAGTGGCCCTCGAGCAGCATGTCACTCTGGCTTGTGCTTCTGCTGTGCCCCCTGCCTGCTTTCACCATTGTTCCTGGTTCCAATGACGTCTACACCTGCCTTCTCCACTGGACTGCGGCTGCACCACAATCTGTGACTTACTCAGTCCTGTCCTCCCATCCCCCAACAGAGACTATATATGACAATAGTCTGCACATGTTGAGCACTTACTATGTGCCAGGCACCGTCCTAGAGGCCTGTCACATATTATCTCACTTAACCTCCAGCCTTATGTGTTTACTACGTTTACTTTCCCGTCACGCAGGGGAGGAAACCAGAGTACAGAGCTGAAGCACCTTGCTCACATGTGCCCAGGACCCAGGAGGCAGAATGCCCATTCAAATCCAGGCCATCTAGCTGCGGACTCTCCCCTCTTAGCCACTACTCTCCAATGCTGGGGCTTAGATGAATCAGCACAGTCGTTTCCAAGATCTTTATTCAGTAGAGGCAGCTGTAGTACTTAATAGATGATACGTGATCTTGAGAAAATTACTAAGCCTCTCTAAGCCTCATTTTCCTCCTTTAGAAAATGACAGTACAAGTAACACAAAGCTCATGGGTGAGTGTGATGATGAAACTAGGTAACATGTGTTAAGGGCTCCGCACTGTGCCCGGCATTTAGTAAATACTTTAAAATCTAAATGCTGCTTCTGCAGCTTGCTAGTTAGTGCCTGGGTCTCTGTCATCGGACATCTCAGATTCCTCCCCAGTGTGAGTGGTCCCGCCTCTGCCTGTCAGGGCAGTGGGCAGGGGCCACCAATTGCCTTATAATTTTACTTAGATATTATTCACATCCATTCTCCCATTTAATGTGTACAATTCAATGGTTTTTAGTATATTCACAGAGTTGTACAACCATCATCATGATCAATGTTAAAGCCAATTTAGAAGCAGTTTAGCACCAAACAGAATCAATTCTAGGAGATTTTTTCATCACCCCAAAAATGAAGCTCTGCAAGTGTGATCAGTCAGTCTCCATTCCCCCCTCAGCTCTCACCCTACAGCCCCCTGGCAACCACTAGTCTATTTTCTCTCCATTCTGGACATTTTGTACAAACAGTATCATGCAATATGTGTTCCTTTATGACTGACTTCTTTTACTTAACACAGTGTTTTCCAGGTTCGTCCAGGCTTAGTGTGTTCAACACTTCATTTCTTTTTACTGCCAAATAATATTCAATTACATAGATGGACCACATTTTACTTATCCAGCCACCAGTTGATGGATATTTGGGTTGTCTCTACTTTTTGGCCATTATGAATAATGCTGCTACGAGCGTTGGTGTACAGGTTTTTGTACGGACATGTGTTTTCACTTCTCTTAGATACGTACTTAGGGATGGACTTGCTAGGTCATACGTTTAACCTTTTGAAGAACCACCAGACTGTTCTCCAAAGTGAAGAGCCACTAATCGTACACTTGCTTCCCAGTGACCAGAAATAAGTCACTTAACCTCGCTAAGCTTGAATTTCTCTATCTACAAAATGAGGATATTATCTCCCAGAGGAGATGTTGTAAGGATGGAACCCTCATTGCCCGACACTCAGTAGGTACTTAACAAAGGGCAGGCACTCTTTGTCCCTGGCAAATGGTCCCCTGCCTGTTCCTTCTTCTCCATTTTGGATTCAAAATGGAAAGCTTGAGCCATGGAAGGTTAGCATGCAGCCTGACGGAGGTGTTAGGTGGGGAAAGTCAGAGCACAAGGCCATACCACCTCTGTGGACTATGTCCCAGGTCTCTAAAATAAAGAACAAATAAACAAATAGACGACTCTCAACTCGTGTGTGTGTTTGTTCTCTTTGCGTCTACAAACTGGACTTTTGCCCAGAAATCACCGCAAGGAAAGAAATCAATAACCCAAGTTCTATATGCTAATGTAATTTAGTGGGAAAATGTACTACAATGAGCTTGGTTAGAACAATATTCTCTAGACTGCCAGAGCTTCTTACAGGCCACATCTGCAAAAGGACCTACAGAAACGGGATTCAGCAAAACCGTTGTCCACGTGGGTCTAAGCAAAGATGAGGAAGGGTGAGTCCCCAGTCCCATCATGCTGAAGGCTTGATTAGCACTTCTGTTTCTGGCAGAAAAGACTGACAGTCCATCAGTCCCAAATAACAATAATACAGCTCTGCACAAAGAAATTTCCACTCTTAGGGGACTTAATGTTATTCAGGGTGAAAAACATCCCCTGGGCAGAATCACTCCACTGCAGAAGTTGGTTTCAGACTTACTTTGCAAAACCTGGGGGGAAGACAAAAGAGAAAGAACACCAGGGGGGAAAAAAGTTGTGCGTGTAGTATTTCACACTGTGAGCAGATTTGCTTTGGGGACAGTAGGCAGGACATTTGGAGGCAGGCCCTCACCTAGCATATGAGAAAATGGAAGGATGTCTGTCTTCAGCTGCCAAGATAGTAATGGGACAGACTTTTGAAGATTCAGTGCAAGTGAGGCTGCCTGTTGTCGCCGGCTCCGTGTGGCAGTGGGGGTCACACACCTGATGAAGCCACTTTCCCAGGCTTTGTTCCATGTGTTCTGGCTTCTGTCTCCCTCTGCAGGAATGCTAATTATGGGGTAAGCAAAACGAATCTTTTCTTTTCCTAAAGACATTAATCAAACCTATCAAAGAAGTGCCAAAGAAAAAGAAAAAAGAAAGACAAATTTTCAACTGGGGATTGCAATGAAAGATTTAAAAGAAAAGAATACTATGGGATTTGCTTACTGTTAGCCATGGGAAGGTTAAAAGGAAAACATGATAATTAAGCGAGTAAAAGCCACTTGGGATGTTCTTTATGCATTTTACACACAAAAATAAACATGGAAACTGAGTATCAGAGTCTACCTCTAAGCACCCACATGTCACCGAGTGAAAATATATGCCAGATAAACACGCTGACAGCTCTCAGATGTCAGTTACAAGTTTGGAGGCTGAATTCTATATAAGCAGGTGTGACATGGAGCCCTTCAGTTACTGAAATGACCTCATTATAGGAGTCAGTGCCTGAGAGGTAGGACCCCAGCAAACCAGAGTGGGGAGGGCAAAGGAGATGCAGTGTCTGATCTTGGAACCAGAGAGTAAGTCCAATGGCCTTATTGAATGAAACTGGAATATGGACGTGGGGGTGTTTCCTGAAATATTGTGACTCTGGATCAAAAGAAAATAATGCAAAGTTTAGTTTCTAAATGTAAAATGCTCTGTGTAGCCCCCAGGGCTTTGTTAGGTTGTCCCCTCTGCCCTACCCCAGCTGGCCTACTTCTCATCCTATGGCCCTTGCATGGAGGCTGTGTCCTGTCACCTGCGTCCCCCAGCTCCCAGGGCTGAGTTAGGTGATCCCACAGGCTTGTGCAGCTCCCTGTAATCACCTCCTCCCAGAAACTGCCTGCTTACTTCTCCATCTCCCCGCTGAACTGTAAGTTCTAGAAGAAACAGAAAAGCCATATCTTGTTTACAGGGTATCCTTGGGGCCAAGACAACATGTAGCCAAGTAGGGGCTCAATCCCTTCACCCAAGTCTCTAGTTGAATGGAAGAAATGGAGCATCCAAACCCAGGAGTGGGGCAAACCCTGAAACCACCCACCAGCCAAGGTAGATCAGGTCAAGGACTGGGGGAGGGAGGAGCCCCAGGGGGAATGATCCTGGAGGAAATATCTCTAGGACAAGTTTTTTTTTCCCCTTGCCAACCAATGCCCATTGGAACTTCCTTCTCAGAATCTGTGGCTTCTACTTACTGTGTCTTAGAGCAAAGAACCCTCTTGGCTGTTACACTTCTCCAGTAAAGACATACAGATGGCCAATAGGCACAAGAAAAGGTGCTCAGTATCACTAATTATCAGAGAAATGCAAATCAAAACTACAATGAGGTATCACCTCACATGGGTCAGAATGGCCATCGTTCAAAAGTCCACAAACAATAAATGCTGGAGAGGGTGTGGAGAAAAGGGAGCCCTCCTACACTGCTGGTGGGACTGCAGTTTGGTGCAGCCATTATGGAAAATAGTATGGAGATTCCTCAAAAAACTAAAAATAGACTTACCATATGATCCAGCAATCCCACTCCTGGGTGTGCATCTGGAGAAAATTCCAATTCAAAAATATACATGAGCCCCAATGTTCATAGACAGCAATATTTACAATAGCCAAGGCATGGAAGCAGCTTAAGTGTCCATCAACAGATGATTGGATAAAGAAGATATGATATGTGTGTGTGTATATATATATATATATATATATATATATATATAATTGGAATACTATTTAGCCATAAAAAAGAATAAAACAATGCCATTTGCAGCAACATGGATTGACCTAGAGATCATCATACCAAGTCAGACAGAAAGAGAAAGAAAAATACCATGTGATATCACTTATATGTAGAATCTAAACAATGACACCAATTATCTGATTGACAAAACAGAAATAGACTCACAGACATAAGAAACAAACATCTGGTTATCAAAAAGGAAGGGTGGGGGAGGGATAAATTGGGAGTTTGGGATGTGTAGATACTAATTGCTATATATAAAATAAATAAACAACAAGGTCCTACTGTATAGCACAGGGAACTATATTCAATATCTTGTAGTAACCTATAATGAAAAAAGAATATGAAAAAGAATATATGTATGTGTATAACTGAATCATGATGCTGTACACCAGAGACTAATACATTGTAAATTGACTATACTTCAATTTTTTAAAAAAGTCAAAACACTTTTGCAATTGTGAAGTATTGCTATTAAATGAGGAGCATAGGTCCTGAATACAGGTTAGTAGAACAAAGGCAGATGAACCTAGAGTTCAAAATCCTGGCTTTACTCCCAGCTAGCAAAGAGGTAAATCACTCAGTCTCCTTACGCCTTTGTTTTCTTATCTGCAAAATAATAGCTATGTTGCAGAATTGTGATGATTAGATTAAGTGATGAAAGGCATATATTTGACACTATTGAGTGATACTTGCTAATGATGGATGTGTGTGTGACAATGTATTTCAGCAACACTTAGAGGTATGATTCCCAAATGTTTGCTAAGTTTGTTCCTCTTATGTCAAGGACTATAAAAATAAATAAACTGTTTCTCCTGCCCTCAGGGAGGTCATAGGATACTGAATTCAACAGACCCAGGAGCAGCTGCAGCACAGAGAGGTTATGACCAAGGCTCCCACATGGCAGAAGTGGACAAAAATACAGGTCAAGTACTGCCCAGACACTGCTCTTCCCAGTAGCTCATATTTCATGAGAGGGGGAAAGCATGTTTCTTTTCTTCTGTGTCCACCTCTACCTGCCATGGAAGGTAGGTAAAAGAAAAAATTATACTATGGTCATTAGATGGTATTTTAGTCAGTTCAGGCTGCCATAATAAAATATCTTAGATTAGATGGTTTATAAAAAACAGAAACTTGCCTCTCAAAGTTCCAGAAGCTGGGAAGTCCAAGATCAAGGTGCCAGCAGATTCAGTATCTAGTGAGGATCAACTTTCTGGTTCATAGACGGCTGTCTTTGTGGCTGTGTCTTCACATGGCACGGGGATGAGCAATCTCTCTGGGGTCTCTTTCAAAAGGGCACTAATTCCAGTCCTGAGGGCTCCACCCTCATGACCTAATCACTTCCCCTAAGGCTCCACCTCCAAATACCATCACCTTGGGGGTTAGGATTTCAACATATGAATATCGAGGAGACACAAATATTCAATTCATAGCAGATAGTAAATAGGGTGCTTCCCAGTAAGAGGCATTGAGGATTTTTACCAAATAAAAAAGGCAAAAAATACGTTCAAGAATTTTATTTAATGATATTGCCCGATGGATCACCCAGAGCAGAAAACCTGGACTGATGAAGACCAAGGAACTATGTTTCAGCAGTAGAAGTAGATGTAGATGGGCTTCCATTGTTTTTCCTTTATCCCAGTGACTCTTCTTTCAAAAAAACCCTGCCTGTTGCAAAAACTCTTCCACACCCTGACGGGGAAAAATTATGTGTGAAAGGAACAAAATGGTTTATTAACATTCCCCCTCCTCTTCAACTTGCCACCCACCCAAAAGACTCATCCTGATAAGCACAGGGTCCTCTGTTGAATGGGTAGCGTAGGGGCGCTCAGATATGGGCTTGAGGGAAATAAATTACTCTGCTTAAGAAAGGAAGAACAATACTACTCAGCCACAAAAAAGAACAAAGTACTGCCATTTGCAACAACATGGATGGACCTAAGTGAAGTAAGTCAGAAAGAGAAAGAAAAATACCATATGACACCACTTATATGCGGGATCTTTAAAAATGACACCAATGAATGAATTTACAGAACAGAAAGAGACTCACAGACATAGGAAACAATCTCGTGGTTACCAGGGGGAAAGGGGATGGGGAGGGATAAATTGGGAGTTTGGGATCTGCAGATAGTAACTACTACGTATAAAACAGTTAAACAACAAGTTTATACTGTATAGTACAGGGAACTATATTCAATGCCTTGTAATGGCCTATAATGAAAGAATATGAAAAAGGGTATATGTGTGTATGTATGTATGTATATATATATATATGAACTTAATCACTATGTTATACACCAGAAATTAACACATTATAAACCAACTATACTTTAATTTAAAAAAAAAAGGAAGGAAGAACTATTGAGAGGTTTCTTGAGGAAAGTTCCCAATCCACAGCCCTCTTCATAAATATATATTGAGGGTCTACTTCTTATCAAGCATTGACTAGCTGGTGCTCACACATGTTCCTTCACTACAGGTCACAATACACCAGACATCATTGCTACATTTTATTTTTTTAAATGAGGAAGCATGCTCAGGAGGTGAAACCATCGCCTATAAAGGCAATGGTGGAAATTAGTTTTAAGGGTGACAGGCTGAGCATAGAGCTCGGCAGAAACAGGCAAGGAGACTGATATGTTTGGACAAAGAATGGGGAGAATGCAGTGAAGTCAGGAAGGCCGGGCATCTGGGGAACTACAGAAGGTCAGGAACACGAGTTGAAAAGGGACCCAGCAGAGGAAGATGTTTTCTGGGGGAAGAGCAGGGCACGGGGCAGCTGGGCCTCCATCAGAATTTTACCAAAGGCAAAATGGTAGGAAAGTGGTGGGTAAGGTAGACCCTGACTGGACTCAGAGGACATGAGCTTTCATCCTAGCTCGGCTACATGCTTGCCCTTTGACCTTAGCTGGACAAGTCACTGGATCTCCTCAAGGTCTGTCATTTTCTCTCCTGCAAAATGGGTACTATTTGCTTCACAGCAATGATGAGTTAATATTATTGAACACAGCACAGGGGCCTCGGGAGCAAGGCCTGGAGTGAAGCTTCCCATTGTTTCCCAACCATCGTCTCCACTTGGTCTGAGTCCCACCCCCTTGGGGGGACGTGAGCTATATCTCAGGCTCTGTTTGCTCAGGGTCCAATTATTTCATCTCTGCATTTAGAATTCTTTCAGAATTGTACTTGAACACATTTATTTCCTGTCCTGGGAGAGAGAGATGCTGGGCAGAGAGGAGACCTAGGACTTAACACTGCAGAACTGTTAGGTGACCCTTGTTCAAGCCCTGCTTGTGGGAAGTCGTTGTCTCCTTTTGATTGAGTTTCCTTATCCCTAAATGAGAGGGTTGGAACTGATGATCTTTAAGGTCCCTTGGAAGACCCCTCCGGAGGCTGTCCTGCCAGCCCAGTGTTCCAGCACTTTCAGTTGCCCAATTAGCAGCATTTATCCAACTTTTTTGTCAGGTATGTGCTTCTATTCCAGGCATTCGGAGCCAATTCTGCAAATCAGACTTCTTGGAAGACTCAAATGTTTTAACAGTCTTCAAACATACGACATCAAACGTGCCATTTTCCCTTCATCCACCAACTCTGTACTTTTATCAAAAAAAAAAAAAAAAAGGAGGTACTGAGTCCATCTGGCATGATTTGTCTTGAATAAAAGCCCATCTGCTTATTATTTCTAATTTCATTGTCTTGTAGAATGTTTACAGAAGCTTCTTTCAATATTTATTGCACTGTGTTTCTAATTGCTGATCCGGACCATCCACGCAGACGTGGTGGGGTGCCGTGCTAGGACAGAGGTTCCTTTCTCCTTTTCATCTCCACAGTTCTTCACTCTGGAGGCACAGTGTGGCCCTGGGCCGTCATTACACCGCCCTGGTGTAATGCTGCGGAGGCGGATTCTGACAATCAGCCCCTTTTTCGTGAGTCTCCCTGGGGGCTTGCGAAGCCGCCTCTGATGAATTCTTGCCTGCCTCGACACCATTATTGTCATAGGAGGGATGGAGATAATTACCTGCTTTATTAGCCTGAGGCTGGTTTCATTCAGGGCCCATGATCACTGGAAACAGAAGGCTTATCTCTGTCTTCTGGAGTCCTGAAGAGATGGGTAAAAGATCCACATTTCCTAAATTATGGTGTCTTTGAAAGGCAAGGATGGTCTCTGCAATGGAAGCACTTGCAACCAGATCCTTTTCAAAATACTCCCTAAAAATCCAAAATGCTAAAGCTGTTTAAAATTAACCTTTTTCTCCCCCAAATAAGCTCTGATTTCCCCAGTTCTGTTCTGATGTTTATTTTTCTCATCTCACGGCACTACTGTTCCCCACAATCAAACAAGTCCTGTTACTCCTCCTCTGTAGCATCTTAATGCCTGTCCCATCTGCGCCCGGCTTTCCATCCCCACTCCATTGTCTAACTTCAGCCCATATCACACTGACTCCATTCCTGTGGGATCCCTGCTCTCTCAGTGTCTTCCCCACCACAACCACCATGCACATACTCCAGAATCATCCACATACAATATTGATGTCATCACTCTCCAACTCAACAATACGCCACGCGTGCCCTCTGCCTTCAGGGTTCCATGCCCTCACTGCCTTGCAGGGTCTCCACGGCTGGGCCTCGCAGCCCCCAGCTGGCTGTTCATCCCTCTGCTGCCCCCTGAATCCTCCTTCCAGCTGCACAGGGAGTGTGGGGCCCTGCACACTCAGCGACTTCCCAGGCATGTGCAAAAGCTGAAAAAGGAACAAGACAGATTTTGAGGTGAATTCTTACTGCATACACCTAAGGATTAAAAGTGAATTTTACACTACTTTTTATGGAGTATGTCACTCCTCCCAATTCTGATACTCCCCCAGACCCAGGGGAAATATTCCCACTGCGTAGTCCACTAGCCAGGCCATAGCTCTCCTTCGCTGATCCAAGGAAGTTTTATAAGAAAGGAAAGAAAAACACAGCATTGTAAAATGACTATAACTCAATTTAAAAAGTTTTAAAAAAAAAAAGGAAAGGAAAGGAAAGGAAGGAAGGGAGAGGGAGAGAGAGAGAGAGAGAAAGAAAGAAAGAGAGGAAGGAAGAAAGAAAGAGGAAAGGAAAGGAAAAGAAAAGAGAGAGAGAAAGAAAGAAAGAAAAAGAAACAGGCATTGTATAGGAAGGGCAGAAGGTATGCATCAAAAATATGGGCTTTAGCATCAAGTAGAACTAGATTCAAATCTCAGCTAAGAGGCTAATGCTATAATTCGGGCACGTTACTTATCCTCCCCGAGACTATTTCCTTATTGGTAAACAGAACAAATACCATCCATGCAGGGTCAGTGTGAGAATGAGTCAACATACAGAGCATCCCAACCCTGAGCTTGGCACTCAGCCTCCCAGTCATGGCTGCATGACTCCACTTCCACCACCAGCCCCATCAGGCTCCACTCCAAGGGTGCTTTTGGGGTGGGTTCACTCCACCAGCCTCCAGTCCATCTTCTAACCAGAACTAGCAGGTGCACTGGGAGCCTGTTATCTAGCCAGTGATTACAGCTCTTCCTCCACAGAGCCCAGCTCTGCATATTCTCCCACTGAGACCTCCTCTCAGGCTGCAGTTCAACTGCCCCGTTGCCAAAAGCCCACCAGGTGGGGGTCCCTGCATCTCCTCAGAGGTCAGTACCTCCTGGTCATTCCTAGCGACCAGCTGAAGACCTGGGCTCCCAGAGAGTGAGCAGTGCTGGTTCTGGCCGTGACAGCGCATGACAGGCAGGGTAGAACAGCTGAGGCAGGTCAGCCTGGACCTGGGCTTCTGAGTCACGCTGCCTGGGGCTGCCCTGCCTTCGACGTTTCTTAGTGGAGTGATCTTGAGCATATCACTTCAATTCTGTGTGCCTTGGTTTCCTCAGCTCCAAAATGAAAACAATAAGAGTACCTGCTTCGTGGGGTTGTTGTGAAGATTAAATGAGTTAATGCACACAAAGCACTTAGGATATTGCCCAGCACATAGTGGGTGCCCCATACACTATCAGCTGTTAGAATGAATGAATGAAGTCCTCCATCATCAAGGTTTCAGGATCCTCACTATCAGGCGATGGAGATGGCTCCCTGTTTGCCCAAGGGCGTCTTCCAAACACTCCGCTTATTGTCATGACCACCATGTGCCCAGGTGTGGTACACAAACACACACACACACACACACACACACACACACACACAGCCCTCAGCAGTACCTACCCAGCGGCAAGACTGATTCCCCGGAGCCTTCAATCACAAGCACTGCTCTCCACCCTCTCCTGATGAAGCTGAGTCAGTCCTCAGCAGCATCCTAGATCTGCTTCACTCAGAGACCTGCCTTCAGTTCTCCCAGGTCAGCAAGGGAGAGTTTGGAAGTCAAATGGAATCCTCTGGTCTAATCCTTTGTTGAGAGATCATAAAAATCAGTGTCTTTCTGCCTGCAATGTCTGAATTGTCAATGTCACCTCAATTTACCAGATTATTTCTCAACCTCACACTTTTCTTTGGCCTCTCTCACTCAGAAAGTTTACAAATTTGAGTTCAACTTTTCAGAGAACATTTACCAAGCATCATTTTTATGCCAGGCACTGTGCTGGGGGTTGCAGATGGAGGGCTGACTCAGAGACAGACTTAGAGTCCAGGTTACAGTCAAGAGGGCAAGACGGGCAGCTGGACAGGTCACTTTAAAACAGTGTCTTATGTGCTAAGAGAAATGCACAGGGAGCTTGCAGAGAACAGAGGAGAGGCATCCAACCCAGAAAGGTAGATCAGGGAAGCCCGCCAGGAGAAGGTGACTCCAGAGATGGGTCTTGAAGGATGAGTAATCATTCACAAAAGAATAGCATTAAAAAATTAAACATATAGGCATGAAAAAATGTAGTGTGATTTTGTAATTGTGGTCATTTGGCACCACTAGAGGGCACAGGGTGAGGAGGAGGGGTAGGAAATTAGACTGGGAAGAAGAGCAGGTACCAGACCTTGAAAGGACAAAAGTCTTTTTTTTTTTTTTTTTTTTTAATATCAAAGGGCTCAAAGATATTCACAAATTTTTGTGGATTTAGTTAACATTACAACTATGAGTAGACACAATGGAACAACACAGCACAAATTTTTAAAATAAAAAGTTAATCATATATTACATATTTGGGGAAATAAATATTAAACCTAAAATGTAAAATAAAGTTGGAAGCACAGTTTCTAGTAGAATGGATATAGTTGGGATTTTTTTTTTTCTATTAGTGCATGTATCTGTAGATGATTGTCACTTATTTCTAGAATGAGATAGAAATCAGGATTAATTTTACTCCTGTTTTTAATTTCCATAGATGCATTCTCTGAGGAATCTCACTTACATAAATAAGTAAGTAGGAATGGAAGCCATTTAACTGACTAAAGTCTTTTATATATTACCCCGGAACAAAGAGGAAACAGTGAGAGGTTCTAGCAGGGAAGTAACATGGTAAAAACTGAATTTGGGTAGAAGTGAGACGGTTTTCCTGGGGCAGGGGGGTGGTGTATAGAAGCAGAGACCACTTAGTGATTATTTGTAATAATCCAAGTGAGAGACAGTAAGAACCTGAACTAAGGACCTGTCGGTAGGACTGAAAGGAGTTTCAATTTCATTTCAGAACTATTTAGGAGGTTGGGTCATCAGGATATGGGGCAGGTTAGGGAGAGAAGAGAGGGGAGACAGATGAATGGGTCCCAGATTTCTAGCATAAATGAAATGTCAAGTTTCAATTGATGAGTTAGAAATCCTAGGAGTATTTAGACTTATATAGTACTTTTTCTGTGCTATATATATATATATATATTTAATGTTAAGACAATGCTAAATAGAAATTTCATCATGTCAACTGGGTAACAAAGAAAATACTTTATTTCTGACCCTGAAGCCTCAAATGGACATTTTTTTTCAGATAGCAATAGATCTTATATTTAATTGAAGTGTCTACTATTGAAGTCCAGTCCCCTGGAAATGACAGCTTGTACAAAGAAGACCAGCTGGAAGAGGCAGGGAAGCATACAGAAGCAAAGGTAAATGTCTTTTATACAGGACAAATGTCTGTGGTCCGGAAAGAACTGTGATCAGAACACTGGAGAGGTGATTTTAAATTAGGCATCTGCAAAAGGAAAGATAATTCCTGCAACTTGAGGATGCTGTCGTGAACAAGTACCACCATCTAAGCAACAAAGACTAAGCCTTGGTGTTGACCCCATTGGAAACTCTTCATTAAAATCTTCCATCACAAAAGTTCAGCGTTAGTCATTTCCCATCTTGGTCATACTGGACCATTCAAGGTTCTTTTGTCAGGGTCTGTTAACTAGAACCAGAAAAGTCCACATAAGAAAATGGAAATGGGGGGTTCGAAATAAGTTTTGGAGGGAAGGCAAATGTCAAGCCTAGGAATGTGGTCTACATTTGTAAGCCATAGGGAGTCACTGAAGGCTTTAGAGCAGCATGATGTGGTGAAAGCAAAGTTTTAGGAGACTGGCAGCCCAATGCAAAATGGATTAACTTGATTAAAATTTACTCGAATACTAAAGAATTACTGCCATTCTTATTAAATCTTTCAGTGTCTTCATTAATTGCATCTTCAAACTTGGCTCCCTGTAAATCGCCTGGCAATACTGTTTCCTAAGGGCTCCTAGCTATCAGCCTCAGTGATGTTCAACCGGAGCGGATGCCAGATACCCTTAGCACGCTGGGAAGTCCTGTACAACAGACTTGTCCTATTCAAAACGCCTGCAGTGCCCTGGATGAGAAGCATGGTATCTGATCTCTTCTGCTGCTCCTACCTTTGTCTTCTGTAAATTTTCTTCTTCCATTTATCCCCAGGCATCCTGCCAGCCATCTGATTAGCAGGTTAAATGGTCACTCAACTGTCATCGGACTCTTTCTCCCTTCAGAAGCAACTGGAGGCAAGCCAGCATCCATTATTGGCCTATTTCCACAGCACTTAAGGTTCCCACAGTGCTTTGCAATGGTTTCTATGTCAACACCTGCTTTGAGTTAGTTTTGTTGTTAGTGGTTTGTAAGTGGAGAGACTCAAGTACAGATGTGGAAACCAGTTCGGGTCTCTTAACATTTAATATATAGACTCAGGTTGTGGAGAGCTATTTTCAAAAGCACCATAATTCTTTCAAACGTCTAGGAAATTCACTTAGTAGGGTGTCATTTGTGAAGAAATTTTAATACAAACATCCCTTGCTTTTGGAATTTAAATACTTTGGTGGCCTAGTTATGAAAAGTGGATCTCCTTCTCCACTGGTTTTTATTACATTATTGAAGATATAGTCATGTTTTTTTAATCTCTTGAAAGAGCTGAATGCTTTATTGCCATCTCTTTGGACCTCTCTTTTGACGTCTGTTACATTTTACCTTGTATTATTGGCCCTCTTTGAGAGATTGCCGTATCTTCCTAATAGATTGACAGTGCTTTGAGGGCTAAGTGTCGCCTTCTTTGTCCTTCCCCAGACACTATGACAGTGCTTGGCCTATGGTAATGGCTTAGTAAATATTTGCTGATGAATTGGTGCTCAAGTTGATGGTTGTACCTACTGAGAATTTACTCTTTGAAAAAAATCTTCACAGAACATTACTGTATTTTTCAGTATTCAGCCCCAATGATGTCCTGGTTGCAATTAATTTCAATTCACCAACACCCATCTCTAAGCCATGGGTATTTCTCTCATGACTGAGCAGTCCCTTGACTCTGCACCTGCCAATCCCTTCATCTTTTCTCTACCCAGAAATGTACTAGGCCAAATACAGCTAATAACATATCCATCGAGGGGGGTGGTAGACAAATGGTGACAATGGTCACACTGGACAAAAATGGCTACAATTTTCCACTCATCACTATGTCCATGACCTTTGCAGTGTAAGTCTGCATCTACTCCTATTGAAATGTGGGTCTATTTTCCCATCCCCTTGAAGAAGGAATACAAAAGAAATTCCTGAAGTTGGTAAAGGAGAAGGAGAGCTACCAAAAGACCCAGATGTAATAAATCCATTTTAAAAAACGTATTTATTTATTTATTTATTTATTTTTAATTTGGGGGGGAGGTAATTAGGTTTATTTATTTAATAGAGGTACTGGGGATTGAACCCAGGGCCTTGTGCATGCTAAGCATGCATTCTACCACTGAGCTATACCCTCCCCGACTCAATGCATTTATAAATGCATCCCTTTTCACCAGAATAAGACCAGTAAGACAGAGATGCTCACTATTACTGCAGTTGCTCTGAGTAGCCCTCAATGTCTTGGCTAATACGAGACATGAAGATTGCAAGGGAAGAGCAAACCTGTCACTGTTTGCAAATAACAAAGAACCTACAAGAATTTTATAGAAAAATTCTTAAAACATCAAATCATATAAGTTCTGATTAATAGAGAAAAGCCCAATGCTCACAGATGAGATTATTTAACACTGTAAAGATATAAGTTCTCCCTACAAATTAATTTATAAATTTAATGGACTTAGAAACAAAATTTCACGAGGATTTTTGTAACATCTCATCAAACTGTCTAAAATGAGTGTGGAAGAATAAATGTCCATGAATAAAAGACAATTTTGTAAAACAAGGGCAGAAGCAGCTCGTTATAAATGGGATAACTTCAAACAACAGAAATGTGTTCTCTCACCATTGAGGCTGGAGATCCAAAATCAAGGTGCTGGCAGAGCCCATTCTCTCTGGAAGCCCTAAGGTAGGACCTGCTCCTGGCCTCTTCCAGCCTCTGTGGATGCCAGCAATCTTCGGGTTTCCTTGACCTGTGGCTGCCTCACTCCAATCTCTGTCTTTGTCTTCGCATCACCTTCTTTCCTGTAGGTCTGTGTCTTTCCCTCTTCTGTCTCTTGCCATTGGATTTAGGACCTATCCGGGTAATCAGGTTAATTTCATCTCAAATACCTTAATTTAATTATGCCTATAAAGACGTTTTTCCCAAATAAAGTAATATTTACTGTTTGTAGGGGTCTGGATGTGGACGTATCTTTTTGGAGAGCACCATTCAACCCATAACACTTGCCCTACCAGAAGTGAGGGTGTAGGATAGAGCCATGGTATAGCTCTGTGATGCACCAGCATGAGAACAGACTAACGGGCCAGGGGAACAGACCAGGGGCCAGAAAGAGTTCTAAGTTAGAAACTGGATATAGGGACAGCTGACGTGATAAACAGTGGGGAAGGATCAGTTCAAGAAAGGGAGCATAAAAACCCCATAAGGAGAAAGTCTAAGTTGGACCCTACTTCCCATCTGATATAAAGGTAAAACCCAGATGGATTAAAAACCTAAAGATTAAAGATGAATATTATATTGGGGTGTGTGTGTGCGCATGTGTGCAAAGGAAGTATAAAAGAATATATTTGTGGCCTTTGGGATAAGAAAAGATTTCTTAAATAAGACCTCAAAAGCACAAACCATATGGTGAAAAACTGGCAATTCTGATTACATTAAAATTAAGAACTTCTGCTTTCTTCTAGAATTCTAAATAATACAGGTAGATACTCCCCTGTCCAGAAGGTAAAGTTTGATTCCCCTCCCCTTGACTGTGAGCTGAACCCAGTGACTCTTTTCCGAGAACAGAGTATGGAAAGCGAAAAATTTTAACTTTACAGTGGATAAAACTGGCATCAATCACCTTAACCAAAAGTTCAAGATTAACATCACCAGTGATAAGGCATGTTGGTATTATGTTCCCACTGATTTGATGTGAGAAGAAACACACTTTAATTCTGTGCTCTTCTTCCCAAAAATGCACACAGCAGTCAAACCCAAATTTAGAGATATTCTACAAAATGCTTGACTAGTATTCTTCAGAACTGAGAAGGTCACGAAAAACAAGGAAAGACTGAGAAACTATCATAGATCAAAAGAGACTAAGATGATGGCCACTGAATGCAACGTGGTATCTGGATGGGATCCAAGAACAGTAAAAGGAAATCCATGGGGAAAAAAATAGTGAAATCTGAATAAATCTGTAATTTAGTTAATATTATATGCCAATGTTAATTTCTTGGTTTTGATAAATGCACCAAGTTATGTAAGATGTTAATGCTCTGTAGTATCTTTACAACATTTCTGTGAATCTAAAATTATTCCAAAATAAAACATTTGCCATGTAAAGGATAATTTCTCTTCAACAAAAGATATCAGAGAGAATTGCATCAACTAAAACTGACAAAAATTAATGTCTGAAATATACATGGAATGCCAACAAATTAATGAGAAAGACAAGAAACCCAACAATAAAGTGGACCAGGATACAAGAATACAAATCCCAGAAGGGGAAATCCAAGTGACTAATATATTAAGAGGTGCTCTACATCATTAATAACCAGAAATACGTTAATTTATAGGGACAAGAATGTGGGGGTATAGGAAGTCTAGGTCACCGCTGTAGGGGGGGAAGGCGGAACAGTTATCTGGAGAGTAAGCTGGCGGCACCATATGACATGAAGTGTGCAGTCACCCTATAGCCGGTGATCCCACTCTAGGGCTATCACCCCGGGAACACTCCCCCAGGATCACACGGGGGCACGGAAGAGGGTAGTCCTCACAGCATTGTCTGAGGCAGCAAAGCACTGAGCCAACAGTGGTGTCTGTAACTGGGGTTGTAAGCAAAACCTGGTGGATGCACATTCCGGAAGGTAATGCAGCAAAAGAATTAACCACATGCACGTTCACCAACATGGATAAATCCTGAAAAATTATGCCGAGTGGAAACAGTAAAAAGCAAAAAAAAAAAAAAAAAAAAAAAAAAGACACATATAGAAATACCATTCTGTAAATTAAATGTCATACATACATCTCAATAACATACTATGACACATTAGTATGCATGTTGCACATTTACTATACTTGAATGAAGGCTATAATAGGCAAAGGGATGGGGATGGGCATGAAGGGAGAAAATGCTAAAGTAAACCAACCCACGTGAGCCACAGTGACCAGGTAGCACCTTCGGATGCTGACGTCAATTCTCTACACTTGAGGTCGAATCTAAAATCAAAAAGGACAGAGGGTAGTTCTGCATGAGAGCTTGAGGAGATCACCCTTGAGCTAAGAATGTGGGTTTAATATGGAAAGATGTGGGAACATCTATATTATCTGCTCGCCAGCCTTTTTTCTTTACGTACTGATTACAAAATAAGTTATTTCTTAATGTCCAAATAAGTCATCCACGGATGAGAAAAAGTGTTGCTCGATTTCATTACAGTAAGATATACCTACAGTACAGCCTGCCACTCATGAGTAATTCTTTCCAATATATTTATGAATCCCTTCAATGCACAAAGAACAACTATACCACGTGATTTCCCCTGTAATATGTATATAGGAGTGAAAAACATTTTTTCTTTGAGTGGCGGGGAGCAGGGTGTTAGACCAGCCTTGTAAACCACCAGTACGTCCCAGTATCCCAGCCAGCAAGTGCAATCCTGACTCATGCTTCAACAAGAATACAGATTATACTACATGTTGAACTTGGAGGGTCATTTGCAAATCACGAGGAATGCAAATTCTAAATCAATGAAGGTCCAGGGAGCATGGCACCATGATGACCACTCCTGCGCCCTGGAAGAGTTACTGCAGCTTTTCAAAGTGTTGAATATAATCTCTGAAGCGACAGAGGCCGTGAGCAAACCTTGCTCATTGTGATTGACAGGTTAGCCTGTGGCTTAGACCACTGCAGCCCTGACTCTGAGCAAATCATAGAAGATTGAAATTCTAAAAGAAGCCATGGATTTCAAAGCTTTTAATGATTCAAATTTTCAATCAGCAGGGTTTTATTTTTCCAGTTCATTACCCACAGACTCTGTGGATCAACCAGCGTGTGCAGCCCATCTCCTCCTTAATTCCTCTAGTAATACAATCCTGTCTGTCACTTTACCCAGCCCTGGAAAACAAAGCCAAAATATATATGTTTATTTTACCTTCATTTACTTTGGCAAGATGCCAAAAGCATGGGAAACAAAGTGAAAAATCCCAGCACCTCAGAAAGCTTCTAAAGTGAAGCTGATCACACCGATGATTCCTTAACACAGCTGAACTGATGGGAAATTGAACGTGAGCTGGCAGGTCTGGCTGTGACGGACGAGAGATGCATGTGAAAAAAGAGGGGTAAGCGGAGAGCACCTCCAGCCTCAAGTCAGAACGGTGTCCATCTTACAGTGTCATTCCTCCTCGGGGGTCTGGAGATGAAAATAACTTGGCTTTGAAACACGCCCAGGCTGTTCAGGGAAGCAGCCGACAATTACAAGTATGAAGGGGGAATAGGGAATAGGTTGCTTCTGTGTAAAATTGCATGTTATTGAATTGATTGAGTTGTCATTCGGAAAAGGTGATTTTAGAAATGAAGCTAGCGGGGAAATAAATAAAGGAGAAATTCAGATAAAATTCATTCAAGTCTTGCCACTGGTATCTGTGAAACTGAAGGATTGCAGCTCTTGAAGGTAATGTTATTAAACAAAGATGCTGAAGGTCATTCCTTGTTACCCTTTTCTATAAATTATTCCACTACCTCTTTGGCTCATTGGCTGTCACTCGTCAGAATCACTCACTCACAGACTCACCTGGAGGTATGGCCAGCCAGACCTTGTTGATGCTAAGAAATTCTCACATTGTCTTAAAGGTCTCCTAGAACCCATTTCCCATGTTCTGACCCCAGTCATGACCCAGCCTAACTTCCAGCCTCCTCAGTGCCTCCACTAAGCCATCAGTTTTTGTGGCTGACAGTGGATGGAAGATTTAGAGGAAAAAGACCCAACTTTAAGGCATCGGATGAGCTAGTCAATTGTAGCACTTATACTCTCTAAAGGCATGTGGCAAACACACGTCTCGTTAGGGTTACCCTGAGAGCTGATTGACTCTGGATTGTGTCCTGTCTGTCGTGGATGCTCTATAAAAATGTGTTCAGTGCATCCTATGATATCACTCATATGCGGAATCTAAAAAGAAAAAAAGAGGACACTCGTGAACTCATCTGAAAAACAGAAACCAACTCACAGACTTAGTAAACAATCTTATGGGTGCCAGGGAAAGGAGGTGGGAAGGGATAAATTTGGGAGTTTGAGACTTGCAAATGTTAACCACTATATATAAAAATAAATAAAACAAATTTCTTCTGTATAGCACAGGGAACTGTATTCAACATCTTGTAATAACCTTTAATGAAAAAGAATATGAAAACCAGTATATGTATACATATGTGTGTATGTGTGTGTGTGTATATATATATATATATATATATATATATATATATATATATATATATATATATACGCATGCATGACTGGGACATTATGCTATACACCAGAAACTGACACACTGTAACTGACTATACTTCAATTTAAAAAATCTATAATCAAAAAGAAAAAAAAATGTGTTCAGTGAATGAAGGAATAATGAACAGCCAGCAGTGCCTGAGATAGCGGAAGTCAGAAAGAAACACAACAGTTGGCATCCAATTCTGGCAGGTCTGTGCAGAGGAACAAAACCCCAGGTGAGGGTGGGAGCAGAAGGCACAGAGCACTGCTGCCTGGGGCAGAGAACCAGCAGGGAATTAATAGGTTTCCAGGACATCAGCCAAGGAGACTGGGGATCAGAACAGGGCTCCAATCCCAGCAGTGAAGGCAAATGTGGGATAGGATCAACTCAGCAAAGCTTAAAGAAAGTGTGTGCACACTCACCAGTCAGCTTGGGCAGGAGCAGGCAGGGGGCACCACAGAGTAGAGGACCTCCGGGTCTGCCCCAGCTGAGCAGAGCCCGGGAAGACGCTGACCCCTCTCTCCTATTCACATTTCAAAACTGGCTCTCAGGATGGTATAAAACTGAAGTCAAGCACTTCCTCTGCAGGGTGTTTAACCCAAGAGCCTCCTCTAGTGGAAAGATCATTAAGGAAGCATCCTCAGAAGCACAGGATTCCAATTCCAGGTCTACCGTGACCTGCGTGTGCCCTTGGACAAGTCACAGAATTTCTTCAAGCCACAGGTCCCCCCTCATAATTGTGGGCAAAGATTCCACTTACAGGAATGTCTGAGGATAAAGAAGATTCCACACATGGAAGTGCTCTGCAGAAAACACAGCACTATCAATGTTGGCCATTTGCCCATGACATGCATTGTGTGTTCATACTGAATCCATTGTTGAACTTGTCAAATTAAATTCTCTGTAATTATAGAAAGAGAGCTTTGGTTTCAAGAAATTTCAAGCAACAAGCAGGCAAAATGAGTTCTGGAGGGAGCCAAGGAGGCCATCCCTGGGCCCCTGAAATCACACTGCAGTTGGCATCCACCTAATACATCTCTACTTACCGCAGGCTCCACTTGAAGCTGTGATCTGCAGCCTTGTACGAAACTCACTTAAACATCTGCTGGAGGGCATGTAAATAAAGGCTTTACTGAGGTAAACAGTTGTTCAGTTTTACAGCCTGTTTGCACGTAACTTTTATGCGCCATTATGATAGATGGCTTCTATGTGTTTCGAAGTCCTGGAACGCATTTCCACGTGGCGTCCTCTAAGTGACTGGCTGATAAACGATGATTTACTCACTAGTTTTCACGGCCCATGAAAGTCTTTAAACTGGAACAGTGTCCCTAACTACCCGTTAGTGATCATGGTAATTCCTCCTAACAGGACGTGAGCCAGTTATCCTGACAGCCTTAGTGGCCCAGAACGGAAGATTGGCTGAGGTAAGGAGGGGCCTACACTCAACCCAGAGGGTTCCACCTTGCTGCCCAAGCCAAAGGCCATGCCTACCATTGGTGTCCCGCGTTGCGGGCAAACTTGGTGTGCGTGCACTCCTAGCACGTGGTCCATGTCACAAGCATGAAGCAGTTGCAGGGAAGAACTTGGGGGCCATACACAGAACCCCTCACTGAGTCACCTTCTGGTGGTTTCACACCAATGTGATCGCACGATCCGAGACGAAAGAGTCAAGTATGTTGGCTCCCCTTCCCGGTGACACCTATGAATGCCCCTGGGCTGTAGGGAAGCTCACTTCAGACTGGGAGAAGCAGCAGTCAACAGCTTGAGGACGAAATGAATCCAAATTTTGCCTGAAAAAATGTTGGTTGGAATTTGCAAAGTATTTTTAATAGAAATAATAGTATAAATAAGAGTTTGAAAATGTTACCATGGTTCTTACAATAACCATCACTACCAAGTATGGAGTGCTTGTTGCTTGCCCGAAACTCTCTTGAGTACTTTACATATAATGATCATGCAATACAGAGAGTAAGCCGGAGAGACAGGGCTTATCATGCCCATTTCACAGATGAGAATGCTAAGGCCCAGTGAGGGTAAGTAAGCTGCCCATGCTCTTCACCATTCCCCCATAGTTGGTGGAAACTCTTGTGTTCTTCATACTTTCCATATTTCCCCAATTTAAGAAGAAACCATTTTTATTAGACAATCAGGAAGACATTTTGTAAATATCTCAAAAATTGATGTGAGCTATACATACTGATTTATGAGAACACAAGGCTAAGCAGGGGTCCAAGTGAAACGATAAAGATGGAAAATGAGGAACGAAGGGTAGAGGACAAGTCAGAGATGGAGGAGGAAGAGGGCAAGCCACTGGAAATGGAAGGGAAGAGGTCTTCATGGAAGAGGATGTGGGCACGTGAAGATGATGGGGAAGCACATTCCAGGCAGAGGGAAAGCCTAAGGGTAGAGAACGTGACAAGGAGCAGTGGGAGGAGGTTGGAGCAGGATGGTGAGAGCCTTGGAGTGTCAAATTAAGAACTCTGGACTCTCTTCCATCTCCGGAACCAGTGCCGGTTTTTACCTCATGCAGATTTTGTAACATAAAAATGTGGTGAATATTAAACCTGCTGTCAACTGGAAAAAGAAAGACGCAATTGTTGGCACCTACAAGATCAATTTAAAAAAAAAAAGATGAAATTACTTAAATGTCATATTTATAGTAAGAATCATCTTCTCCTTTGAAGTAATGAAAAAGACGATTTTCACATTTTCAAAATACTAATGATAATTCAGCACATTAAATTATTACAAACACTCAGATGTATATGATCACAGGCCAGGTCTTCTAGTGTGTTTATTGTTTATTTTTCATGCCGTCCTCAGCACCCTGACACTGTCTCGGGTACTCAGTAAACACTGGAACTGGGATTGCTGGGCAGACCTTCAGCCTCAGCAGGTAACCAGATATTAAGCAGGGAAACTGAGGCAGAAGCCCAGTTATGAACAACTCAGTGGCATTTATAGACTGCCACTTGAAGCCTTCTCAGGTGTTCAGGGCTCAGCCCATCAGAAGAAAGAACTGAATACCAGGCACCCGTCCTGGCACAGAAACACACACTCATGGAGCGACTGGCCGCAGGCACTGGAGCACTCACAGTCTCACAGCACTTCCTTCACAGTCAAAATTAGCCCAGGGACCATGGAGCAGACCTTGTAGGTGGACGGCATCCGTGAGTTCTGTGCTGTGTGGCTGGTGGGGCAGGAGGGAAGGTGGCAGGTGCAGGGATCAGGGCAGAGACCCTTAGACAAGATGCACAGGGTCTTCACCAGCCCTTCAAAACTATGCAATGTGGCAGCCTCCTCTCTACATCTGTAATTGGGGGTCAAGACAGGATGTTCGTTTTAGCTTTGTTTTGTTTTTTCCATTGTGCCAGGGGCACACATGGTCATGTTCCAGCCCAGGGGTGGCCTGTCCTAACTTTTGGGCTCCATCTCCGTCCTTGCTGCTGTTTTGGACATTTTTCTGTTCCTTCAAAGCACCGCATTCTCTCCACTTTGGATCCTTTGGAGTTTTTCCTTCAGGCAGGTACATTCTTCTCCCCTTGTTTCCCTCTCCCCCTTCACCTGGTTTACTCAATTCTGCACTGACTTGTTGGCTTAAATAGCACTTCCCAAGGGAAGCCTTCTCTCCCAGGTGAGATAAGTACACGCTATCTACTCCCATAGCACCTGTTCCCCCCTTTTCATAGTTCTTATCACGTCTATAACTGTTTGCTGTTTCCCACGCCTCTGGACCACGAACTTTATACAGCAGGGCTTGAATCTGTCTTGTTTCCCACTGTATCCTTAGCATCAAGAACAGGACCAGGCACAGAACAGATGCTCCGTAAATATTTGCTGAATGAGTGAGCAGGAGTCCCATCTCTATGGAAGATCAAATTTCTGGAAATTTGCATTAGTCCACTGTGAGAGGCTGGGACCGAGACTGACTCGTCTTTCAACTTGGTGCCTTACATTGCTGCTGAAACACTGCAGGGACTGCACTTTTAAAAGAGGACAGGTAGTCAGGGAGAGTATAGCTCAGTGGTAGGGTGTGTGCCTAGCATGCACGAGGTCCTGGGTTCAATCCCCGGTATTTCCATTGTAAATAAACAAGTAAATCTAATTACCCCCCCCCAAAAAAACCCTAAAAATAAAATAATTAAAAACAAAATATGAAGGGGACAGGGGACAATCCAACCCCAGAAGAGCAACTCAAATTCCACCTACTCCAGGAAATCTTTCCCCTCCACCCCAGCCCCAAATCAGTTTCCTTTTCTCACCTCCCACAGGCCTTCATGGCTGTTCCATTCCTTGTTCCCCACCCCCGTCTTTTCATGTCTATCTTGTTAGCTCCCTAAAAACCGAGGCTGTCTTCTCTTTCCTTTAATCTCTTGGCTCCTAAATAATTCCTCGCACAGAGTCAGGGCTCGATATATGTTCACTGAGGGCTGACGGGAACCTGAATTTGTTTCCCAAAAGATTTTTATAAACTCCTTCCCTGGCGGACTTTGAAAAATAGGGTAGGTTCTCAGGTGTGTGGGAAGGACGAAAGAAAGCCCTTCTGGAAACAGGAAGGTAAATTATGTGAGTCTCTCTCCAAACCTCCGATTCTATGAAAATAAGTGTCATGTTGACTCTGTACAAATGAGAAACGCTCTTTTTTGTCCTCCTTCATTTTAGGCAAAGCCAGGCTGTGTCGGATAGGCTTCGGTTTTAGAGGGCTCTGGAAGAATGGGAAGCATCCTTCACTCTGACTTAAAGTAAACACGGCAGGCCCTTGTCCTGCGAACGACAGAAGGAGCAGTTTGCTCAGGGAAGCTGAGGACGGATCCCAGCCTTAGCCCAGGAAGACGCAGCAGCACCGCAGAGGTGACCCTGTCGCTTCCTTTTTAGGGCCTGGCTTCCAGAACACCCTGTCCCCACACTTACTGGCCCACTGCCCTGGCCCACAGATAATGCGAGAAATCTTGTTCCGCCTTTGCACCAGGATCCCCTTTGCAGGAGTTCTGCTAAGCCTCTCTACACCTTCCGCCACAGGCAGGGACAGGAAAGGCCCCCTCGGAGGGCCCCTGGATGTGTCGCTAATCCGTCCTCCTGCTTCTGTGCCACATTTAATTACTCACTCAATACAGAGTTATCTCTACTGCAACTCCAGACTAATGAGATGCTGAGAAGACTTCAAATTGGGGATTACAAAATATGGCATATTGTATGCAGCAAGGTCAGTTTGGATTGTTCTAAAGCTCTGATTACTACAATATCACCTTCTTTTTAACCTGCAAACCTTTACTTCTCATTTTTCAAAAGGGAAAAATTGTCGAGTGTTCTGGAGGAGGCAAAGGATGTTGCTTGGTTGTTTGTTTTAACTACATGAAAGCCTCAGTGATCAATATCTAAATCCTCAGAGCTGCTTCGAAGCTCCCTCTCTCTCTCGGTAATCTTCCCAGTGGGGTACGTTGACCTTTGCCTCGAGGGAGTAAGAAACTACAACTTCTTATCACATCAACAAGAGAAAGGACAAAAACCACATGATCATCTCAATAAATGCAGAAAAAGCATTTGATAAAATTCAACACCCATTTATGATAAAAACTCTCACCAAAGTGGGTATAGAAGGAACATATGTCAACATAATGAAAGCTATATATGACAAACCTACAGCCATCATAGCACTCAACAGTGAAAAACTCAAAAGCTTCCCACTAAAATCTGGGACAAGACAAGGATGCCCACTATCACCACTCCTATTCAACATAGTCTTGGAAGTCCTAGCCACAGCAATCAGGCAAGAGAGAGAAATAAAAGGGATCCAAATTGGAAAAGAAGAGGTAAAAGTGTCACTATATGCCAATGACACGTTACTATATATAGAAAACCCTAAAAGGTCCACACAAAAACAACTAGAGCTGATCGAAGAATTCAGCAAGGTAGCAGGTTACAAGATTAACGTTCAAAAATCAGTGGCATTTCTTTACACTAATGATGAATCAACAGAAAAAGAAAGTAAAGAAACAATCCCCTTTAAAACAGCACCCAAATTAATAAAATATCTGGGAATAAACCTAACCAAGGAGGTGAAAGAATTATACACAGAAAACTATAAACCATTGATGAAGGAAATTAAAGAAGACTTTAAAAAATGGAAAGATATCCCATGCTCTTGGATTGGAAGAATCAATATTGTTAAAATGGTCACACTGCCCAAGGCAATCTACAGATTTAATGCAATCCCTATCAAATTACCCAGGACATATTTCACAGAACTAGAACAAATCATAATAAAATTTATATGGAGCCATCAAAGACCTAGAATTGCCAAAGCATTACTGAAGAGAAAGAAAGAGGCTAGAGGAATAACTCTCCCAGACTTCAGACAATACTATAGAGCTACAGTCATCAAGACAGCATGATATTGGTACAAAAACAGACATATAGACCAATGGAACAGAATAGAGAGCCCAGAAATGACCCCACAAACTTTTGGTCAACTAATCTTCGACAAAGGAGGCAAGAATGTACAATGGAATAAAGACAGTCTCTTCAGCAAATGGTGTTGGGAAAACTGGATAGCAGCATGTAAAGCAATGAAGCTAGAACACTCCCTTACACCATACACAAAAATCAACTCAAAATGGATCAAAGACTTAAACATAAGACAAGATATAATAAACCTCCTAGAAGAAAATATAGGCAAAACATTATCTGACATACATCTCAAAAATGTTCTCCTAGAACAGTCTACTCAAGCAATAGAAATAAAAGCAAGAATAAACAAATGGGACCTAATGAAACTTACAAGCTTCTGCACAGCAAAGGAAACCACAAGGAAAACAAAAAGACAACCTATGGAATGGGAGAAAACTTTTGCAAATGAAACCGACAAAGGCTTGATCTCCAGAATATATAAGCAGCTCATATGACTTAATAAGAAACAACCAAACATCCCAGTACAAAAATGGGCAAAAGACCTAAACAAGCAATTCTCCAAGGAAGACATACAATGATCAATAGGCACATGAAAAAATGCTCAATATCACTAACTATCAGAGAAATGCAAATCAAAACTACAATCAGGTATCACCTCACACCAGTCAGAATGGCCATCATTCAAAAATCCACAAATGACAAATGCTGGAGAGGCTGTGGAGAAAGGGGAACCCTCCTACACTGCTGGTGGGAATGCAGTTTGGTGCAGCCACTGTGGAAAACAGTATGGAGATTCCTCAAAAGACTAGGAATAGGCTTACCATATGACCCAGGAATCCCGCTCCTGGGCTTGTATCCAGAAGGAATCCTACTTCAGGATGACACCTGCACCCCAATGTTCATAGCAGCATTATTTACAATAGCGAAGACATGGAGACAGCCTAAATGTCCATCAACAGATGACTGGATAAAGAAGAGGTAGGTATATTTATACAATGGAATACTACTCAGCCATAAAAACTGACAACAGAACGCCATTTGCAGCAACATGGATGCTCCTAGAGAATGTCATTCTAAGTGAAGTAAGCCAGAAAGAGAAAGAAAAATACCATATGAGATCACTCATATGTGGAATCTAAAAAAAAAAACAAAAACAAAAACAAAAAAACAAGGCATAAATACAAAACAGAAATAGACTCACAGACATAGAATACAAACTTGTGGTTGCCAAGGGGGCAGAGGGTGGGAAAGGATAGACGGGATTTCAAAATTGTAGAACAGATAAACAAGATTATACTGTTTAGCACAGGGAAATATACACAAGACCTTATGGTAGCTCACGGAGAAAAAAATGTGACAATGTATATATATATATGTTCATGTATAACTGAAAAATTGTGCGCTACACTGGAATTTGACACAACATTGTAAAATGATTATAAATCAATAAAAAAATGTTAAAAAAAAAGAGATACTGTGAATGAAAGCAAAAAAAAAAAAAAAGAAAAGAAACTACAACTTCTTGATGGCATTTTGCAGGGAAATCATGCAAGAGGCTGGAGAGATGTTGTTTTGAATGTATCTGCCTTCTTACCTAGTTTAATGATCAGAGGGATCCCACGTGCAATTCTTTTACCCCAGTTCTTTATCCCGTGGGTCTGACAAAGGTGGTGGGGCTTCGCATCTCACCATATTTGCTGTGCCCAAGAAACTGGGGTCATGGAGAGGAGCTTCCTGGACTCTAACTGCATACCTGCTCTGTCTGTGCTGGTGCTGCGAGCCACACGTGGTAATCGAAGGGCTGAACCATGGCTGGCCTGAATTCAAGTGGGTTAGAAGTGTAAAATACACACCAGACTTTAAAACTTAGAATTTAAAAAGATGTAACATACCAGATTAGTGAGTTTTTATATTTGATTACATACTGAAATGAAATGTTTTGATGTATTGGACTAAATCAGGGTTTTTCAACCAAAATACTATTGACATTTTGGCCATGTAGCTCTTTCTTGCGGGAGGCTGTCCCCTGTGCACTGTGGGGTGTTTAGCTGTATCTCCAGCTTCTATTCGCTAAATGCCACTAGCACCCTCCCAGTTGTGACAACAAAAATTGCCTCACGACATTGCCAGATGCCCTTGGGATGCAAAATCTCCTCTGGTTACGAACTACTGGGATAAATAAAATATATTATTAAAGTTAATACCACCATTTCATCTTACTTTTTTTTTAATGCAGCCACTTGAGAACTTAAAACTGCACATGTGTCTTGCCTTTCTGGCCTATATTGTTTTTCCGCTGGGCAACACTGTCCTAGACGTGAGCATTCTGAGGTCAAGGCTCTGCCTTTTCCTTGTCTCATCACCAAGGCTGCGAACACGGACCCCTGGGCCAGGTGCTGGGCAGAGCCACAATAGGTAATGTTTGCAGGTACCGTCGGCAGCTGTTGGCCCACTGAAGACACTAGGGAGAGTAATAGGAAGGAAACGGGACAGACACTGAAAGGTCACAGATCAGGACCACAGGTGCCAGAGAAACACAGTTGCACGAGTCCTAGAGTCTGAGGAAAAGAGAGTTCTTAGTAATTATTGTGACATCCCTGGCTGGCCCCGATGACATGAAAACCAGTGGAGAAAGGCCACTTCAGGAACCCATGTTGTCTTTTAACTGAGATTAGCTTTCCTGGTGTCAAAACAGGAGAAACTAATGTATTATTTGGGGACATAATGTCTCAATCAGCACATAAGCTCCCAAGGCCCCTTGCCATTTGTTTATTGTTTACTTTGCAGTTCTGACCCCCTTGCCCTGCTTTTCTTCAGCTGTTCTTTCCAATCCTGGGTTTACCTCCCCCCACCCCCATGTCTCCTCTGACAACAAAATCCTCAGAAGTTTGCTGTCCTTAAGGCACCCAGCACCCCTTTCCACCACCATGGGCTCCCACCCTGTTCTAATGTCGTTGCTCTTTACTCACAGCCTGACTTGCCCGCCACCTCTCCAGCCCTTCCTGAATTGCTCCTTCCTGAATCTTCTCCTGATAGTTAGACCTTAATGTAGGTACAGAGTTTACGGCTGAGCGCCATCTCCAATGACAGGCATCTCCCACCGCCTCCGGCAAGGCTCAGGGATCCTGCCCCATAGCCTACCCACCTGTCCTCAGGACACAAAAGAAATTTTAACATTATCACTTTATCAATTAAGTTGCCTTTGACCAAAAGTAACAGAAAATTCCAACTCAAGGTAGTTCAAACAGGTAGTCAGCCCCTCAGTTAACTTAGTAACCCAAGGAAGCCATTAAGGACCCAGGTGCTTTCCGTCATTTTTGCTAGGTCATTCTCAGGGTCTGCTTTGTCCTTAAGGTTGCTCCCTTCATAGTCCCAAAACACCTACACAATCCCAGGTGCTCCTTCCAGAGACAACGTCCAGAGGTAGAAAAGGAGCCACCTCGTCCCTGTGACTCTTTTGAAGAGTGAGATTCCCTTCCCCACAAGCCCACTTACCACATCTCATGGGCAGAGCTGCTTCATGTGTCTGTAACTAACCAATGACTGGCAAGGAGGATGGGACCACCATGACTGGCTTGGAGGTTCTCAAAACGTGGTCTTCAGACCGAGGGTATCAGCACCACCTGACGCAAATTCTCTGCCACCACCCAGACCTACTCAATTAGAAACTCCAGGGCTGGAGCCCAGCAACTGGTGTTTTAACAAGCCCTCCAGGTGATTCTGGTGCACAGTAAAGTTCAGGAACCACTGGCTTAGACCAATCAAGGCCTGCTTCTGGGCTAAAGCCTGCCTCCCTGGAAACACATGGTCATGATGAGGGTGGATGTGTAACGAAATCAGGCTTCTTTTGCAAGAAGAAAGGGGTGATGTTGAACACATACCAACATTACCTCCTGTAATCACTGTGTCCATTTTTTTTCCTTTTTGACTGGAAGAGTAGCCTTTCCTGTATTATATGCTTTTATTGTACTTGCCCAGCAACCACTTTACAATAGTTCAAAGAATGTTTTTAGAGATCCTTAGAAAAAGTGTAACCAACTCTATTTCCATGCAGCATCCAACAAAAATGACACCCCTTTAGCAATGCAGTCTTTAGAATATTTCCCATAAAGGGCTTCCTGCTATCCTCAGGATAATTCTATAAAGTAGAAAGCACAGTTATTTTTATTTTCATTTTACAGATGGGAAAACTGAAGCTCAGAAAGGACAGAATCACACAGCTAGCAAATGTCAGAGCCAGGACTCACTTTGTAGATCTTCTGGCTTCAACTCTTTTTATTCCCTCCAAGGTGATAGCAAGCTGTGTCCCAAGTAAACATTGCCAGACAGAGGCTGCTGGGACCCAACGCGCCCTTTGTCAGAACTCCGTCGGGGAATGACCTCTTGCAAAAAAGTATTTTAAGAAGAAAGCCATGTCTATTTCCATGACTTTCACCTGCATGGCCTGCTCTGCTGCAAGACACTGGAATTCCAACTACAAGAAAATCTGACAAGAAGAAGTGGCAGAGACTTCCCCCCCACCGTTAATTGTACAGCAGAGAGAGTCTGCATGCTGCTGCCCAAGAAAATGAGCGTTTTCATTAACACCAGACTGAATGATTGACCTAATGTTCAGCAAAAGAGATGCTACCTTGCTTACACTGAAATTACTTAAGATTATTTTTCTCTAGAAAATCCAGAAGATTTTTTATTTTCTTTTTGTGAGCTAGAAATATGAATGACTTTTAAATCCTAAATAAGAAAAAAAATAAAAGCACACACAATACACATTAAGATAAATTTCAACAGTACTTTTCAGCTCAGGGACCCAGGCTGTTGTGTTCTTGAATAGCATTAAACCAGGAGCTCAACCCCTGAAGATCACATCAGGTTCTTGGGGCAACAGAACCCAAGAAACAGGGCTGTTATGTTTTTTAACCCCAATCTCCTTGTAATCTATCCGTTCTACAGCACTGCCAGAATTCTCTCCAGATCCTGGGAGCACACATAACTAGAAAGTACAGCCTGAGACAGGAAACCTATGAGTCAACCGTATGAGATCCTGAACAGGCAACCAGAGGCCCAGGGAGGAGGAAACGGCATACACTTGGAGATTTCCAGAAGAGGACTTTTACTGAGGACAATAAGTCAGCAGATTTCAATGGAAACCCTGGATACAGGACAGGAGCATCATTGTCCTGACAGCCCTTGCTCTAGGGTTAGCCAAGCGAATGGTCATCTACAGATTCTCTACTCTTGGCCCCACTGCTAATTTTAGTTCTGCCTTTTGTGGCCTCACTGAACCCAGAATGATGCTCTCTGGGCCCTAAAGTGCTGTGAATCTGTGCTGGACCAGCTCTGGATTCTAGCATCACTCCAACTTGACTTGGCTTAGATCTCATGCACCTGCTTACCAAGATGCTGTCACCAAGGAGAACTTTCTTTTCGATAAAAAGAAATCCCTGCTCCAGCTCTACTGGGTCCTGGTGCAGCTGTCAAGTCCTGTCCCTGACCGAAGTCAAATGTCTTCCTGCCGAGACCCAGGCGTGGCGGAGCACATGCCGCACCTCAGGTCCACAGGAGCAGTGCACTTCAAAGCCCAGGAAGCGCTCCGCCTAAGCTGGGTTCATGAATGCTTTATTATTGTTCTGCTGAGCAGTTACCCCCATGCCAAGCAAGTCAGAACAAGCCTTCTAAGCTGTGGTGATGGATGTTTGCAGGAAACCCATGGGAGTTATTAATATTCATGTTCCCGTCACACTTTTGCAAGTCATAGAAGCTTGTTTTCTGTAACACATCATTAGGCGAGGAAGACAAGTGACCTCCTAGGGTTTTGACGCCCGAAGGGTGGTCACCCAAGACTCAGCAGGGACTAAGGGGAGATCAGACAAGGTGAGCGAGATGACAGTGTTAAATTTTCTCCTTTTGGGGACTCCTAAAAGACCCTTTCGGTGAAGGCAGACCTCCGTGGGCCCCTGCAGAGTGAGCAGTGGTGGAATCTGGGGCTGGTCACAGTCTCCCTGTCGCAGAGGACAGCAGGACCCAGTGAGGGGTGTCTGCAGTCACAGCTCTGAGCACAGCATGGGGAGCTGGGACATCTGGGCCGAGCCATCCTGCCTGCTCGGAGCACTGGAGGTGCCTGTGGATTCAGGACCAAAAGATTCAGGGAGTCATGAGGGTCAGAGGAGACCAGGGTCAGAAGGAGACCAGGTCCAGAGCAGCAAGGATTGAAGTGAGGGAGGGAGAAGTGTCCAGCAACCACAAGAACCAGTTAATGGGGATGACGGCAGGAAAGCGATTATCACCCATAAGCCTCTCACATTTGCCCACCTGCCCCTCCCTACTCTAAGGAAGCACCCAGTTAAAAATGTAAGCTGTTTCACACACCCCATTCACACCTCAGAACGCTGCCACACTGCTCTGTAATTAGATGTGTGGCCTCTTTGTGCCTCTGTTTCCTCATCTGCAAAATGGGCATAAAAGTCATACCTAGCTCGTTTTGTTGTAAGAATTAAAAGAGTTAATATCAATAAATGTGTACCTGGCACATAGTATGCTCCATTCAATGTGAGCCATCATCACTATTACCATTAATATTATTTATGGGTCCATTTCCCTCAACAGACTGAGTTCTCTAGAAGCAGAAATTGTGCCTCATTATATTTGTCACCCCAAAGCACTGTGCCAGGCATGATTTAATTGCACCATAAACACCTAGTGAATGAATGAACCAATGAATGAATGGCGCCTTCCCTAATCCTCCCTCCACCCTCCGGCCACACAGAGCCATTTCTTCCTAATAGCATCAGGTCATTAATTCATCCAACAAATATTTATTGACACCTGCTCTGGGCCGGGTACTGTTCTGGGTACTGAGAATACAGCAAGGAGCAGAAATGGCAGGATTCCTGGTCATCGTGGAGCTCACCTCTCATGGGGGAAGGGACAAGCAAGAAAAGTGAAAATCGAGCTCACGATCTGTGCCACAGAGAAAAGCTGATGGGCAGGAATGCCAGCGAGCAGGCTGCTCTGTGTAACCAGAGTGCGGAGGGAGACCTGCCGGGGAAGGGGGTCCCGCGGGAAGCCCAGGAGGCGGGCGAGCCGGCCAGGCAGATGTAGGGGAAGGGCCTTCCGGTCAGAGGGAACCAAACATGCAAAGATGGGTTTGTGCTTACTGTGCTCTGGCCGGCGGCACCCACTGACAGCCGTCACAGCCTTCCTAAAATATTTGGAGAGGGCTTCCTTCAGCAGCTGAGCCGTCAAGGTCAGCTTAGGGTACCGGATTTTCTACAAAGTCACAGCACAATCAAATAGCAACAGCCCTTTGTTAACTAATGTGTGTTTCTGAGCAAAACTGGGTCTCTCAATCTGCTCAGGAAGGGACCCTCCTGGCAATTCCAGATCTGTGTCGATCTATATATCATAAATCTCTCTTCCTTCTGGATAGACCAATTAAATGAGATATTGGATGTAAAAATGCCTTGTGCTATCCCAGGTCCACTGTAGTTACGTTAAATGGTTATTCCTGTTATTCCAGTCTTATTCGTTCTCCCTCCCCAACTCCCACCCTTCCAAAATGCCACGAAGGAGGAAAATTACTGCAGGAGGCTGTTGCTCTCTTGCTACTTGGGAAGCATGGGTGGGAAGTGGGGGACGGGATAACTAACTATTACTGGATACTTTCTGCACCAGACCATGAGCAGCTTGAGAGTAGCGATCTCCAGCTTTGTTGACTCTGCACAATACCCAGCAGACGACCTGCCACACAGTAGGTATTCAGTACATGCTTGATGCAAGAAAAAAGGAAAAGCCCAGAGCAGCACCATGCAGTGGGACATGGCACCATCACAGGCTCAGTTCCATGAGTCCTGCCGGCTTCTCAGCCAGCCTGAGCTGAGGACACCCACAGAGCGAGGCTGGACGCAGACCAAACACCTTGGGAGCTGAACTCTCTCACTGTGCCACACGCACACTCCCTCAAATGCCACCTGGTGTCTGGGGCGGTGAGTGAGCGGCAGCCCACAAAGGGAGTCTGAGTGATTTTACTGCATTTAGCTTCGTTGGCGTTTAGATAAATCATCCCTTTCTGTAATTTTAAACTTTAGCTCGGTGTTCTCAGAGAAGATATAAATTATTAAACAAAGGAAAGCAACTCTGGCTTCAGATCAGATGGCAATTAGCATCACCTAGCACTGAGAAAGGAGTCCTGTCATGTGGTCCATGTGTCAGCCTAAGGAGAGCAGGATTTGGCAATGCTGCTCAAGTTCTGGCTGATCTTAATCTCAGATGTGCTTGGAACCCAGACGGACTAATTGGAATGATTTGGGCATTCACTGCCACCATGAGAGAAAAGAAAAGGAAATTAAAAAGAGAAGGGAAAAAAGAAAAGGGAAATCTTGGCATAAGAACAGAGGGCATCTCTGTTAACCACTCCTTTTTTATATACCATGTATGGTACTTATATGATCTCATTTTAATGTTTACACCATGAGGTAGCTGCTACTATCTCTGTTTTGCAGATGATCAAACTGAGGTTCAGAGAAGTTGAGTAACTCACCCAAAGGCTCATAGCAGGTGGAGGAGCTGGGAATAGAACCTGGATCTGCCTCCTACTAAGCCGTCTCCTCTCAGAAGAGGGCATAGGACCCCCAGGCAGCCACAGAGTACATCGCAAAGGGCTCGTGGGCAGTGAGCAACAGTGCCCTGGGGGGAGCTTAAATGTGGACCACCCTCTTTGAACTAGTACCTCGGGAAAAAGGATGAACCATCGCACATTCAAGTGATACCAGAATTATTTCCTCCATTTAATTAGAGATTTTTTTTAACAACAAACTGAGCAAAAGTCATGAGGTCCAAAAGCACTGTTTCTCAACTTTTTCTTCCCTACAGTCCCCCACTTTTGCATATGTTCTGTCTCCCTTATTAGATTATAATCTACATCATATGCATAGAGATGGAGAAATATTATATATTTGATATTCCCCTTCAGCGCTAAAACCAGGACTTGCCCCGACACTTAGCAAATATTCGTTAAATGAATATTCTTGTGTAAAACCTACCATGAGAAATAAAAGATTGTACCTGATCCAACTAAATAGGGTTCAAAAAAGAGAAACCTTTAAGCGCTGATTTTTATTTTTGATTTCAAAAGGAAATCCTCCTCTTGGAATTGAGAAAGTGACAGGAGTTTTATTGACACTGGAAGACGAGGGGTGGGGTGAATTAATCAGACGGCAAAACAAAAGTCTTTATTTACCTAAGAGTCCCTCTGCCCCAGCCAGATGCCTCTTACCACGAAGAGTTTTTATGACTCAAGGATGATCCCCACAGAAATGAGAGGAAAGGTAAACGAAAGAGTTAAAAGGACACCATCAGGAAGGCATGTAGGACTCCCAGGTCACAGTTCTAACTGGTCAGACAAATGTTAATAAGAGGGAGAAAACCACAGAAAGCTGCACGGAAAAGACCATCAAACAAACTTCAATCAAAAGACCAAGACAAACATGAAAGTCTGAACAATGAAAGCAGGGAAGTTGGGAAGAAAATACTGCATCAAAGATTCCAAGTAAGGCCCTTTTAACTCATCTGTAGAGACCACACACACACATACACAGACACACACATAGCTGATGAGAACGCCCACACACTAGCCTTGGTAACCTTCCAACAACCATTGTTGCCAATTACTGTCCCTTTGGTCCCAGCCCACCTGCTTGGTGTGACACAAGCCAGAGATTCCAGCCGAGCATCCCAGGACCAGTCAAGTTCACATTAGCCAGGTAACTTCTGAGCCTGAGGGAAGAGTCAGCTCAAACATTGTACTTGGGATCAAGCCAAAAAGCAGCTGCTGAAGTTAAGAGCCCCGAACCAGCTCCAGAAAGATTGTCCCTCTGGATAAGAAGAGTCATTTGAGCAGTCCGCACATGGGCTGCATATTCAGGGAAAACATTCAGGTAAAAGCGACTGACAATGCGATAAAATCTAAATCTTTCTTCCTCGGAAATGTTAAACTTACTTAGAACAAAGACCTAGCGACATCCTCTAACAGATGACAGACGTTCCATAGCTCAGCGACTCTTACAAAATGGCTAGAACGGATCCCACATTCACTATGCACCCAGCACTGCTGTAAGTGTTTACAAGTCTTAAGTCACTTGTTTTTCGTATTAATCAATGCAAAAAAATTCTGTGAGGCGACAAATGATCATTACTCCCATTCTGCGGATAAGGAAACTGGGGCCCTGGAAGGCTAACTTATCCAAGATCAAACAGCACCAGAGCCCTCACTCTTACCCACTATACTATACTATGTCATGTTTTAGGGTCCCAGGAAAACCTTAGATTTTTATCTCACTTGCTGTCATTGACACAGAATAACCCCCAAGCCTCTCCATTGGGAATATATGTGCATTCCTGGAGATCTGTCCAGTTCTGCAAACCCAATGAAACCTGACTGGGCACCTGCTACTAGGAATCAGGGCTAGATGCCGGGGCGGGCTCCATCTGGTGGTGGCAGTCAGGCTCCCCTCGCTGCATCACTGCCGAGGAGGAGGCACACTGATGTGGGACATTGCCTGGAGCACTACTGGGCCGTAATGCAGGGTGGGAGATTCTGTGCAATAGACAAGAAGTCAAGTGCTCTTGCATTCCTGACCTGCTCTCTCCCCTCCTTATTTAGTTCTGACTTCATTTCCAGGTTGTGTCCTTATATTTGGTTAGTGTGATGTTAATTCTTTGGCTTCCTACCGACTCCCATCTCCCAAGGCCTCAGGGGTTAACCGAGGCCAGCTGCGCTCTAGGCTGTCTTTCCCTAGACCTGTGAGATTCAGGTGTCCCTGCCCTCTTCCCTTCACATGGAGCGGGCAAGGCTTAGGTGAGGGCCTCAGAGGAAGGGACCAGGAAAGCCAGTTTTCAGTCCAGTCCTTGAGCTCTTCAGGAGGCCAAGAAGAAACTGTGGGTCACACATGGCAAAGCCAGCACACAGGGCCATGGGTTCCACATGGGGCTCTGGGCCAACACTGTGCAGTAATCAATAGTGTACTGGCTGTCTGGCCATGTCCTCCAAGCATTTCTACATCAACACCAGGAATGATAAACTGACTGACTGAGGATTCTGATTTTCAGGATCCCACCTCTGTCTGTCTCCATTATGGAGACATCTTAGAGATATAAGGACCTATGACCCATGGTCCTTCCGTACCTTCAAGGAGCTTACAATCTGGTGAGGATACAGACATAGACACACATAGTCATATCCAAGGTTGGAGGAACACACCGTCTGTCTACCTGGGAACACAGAGGGCATCATGGATTTCAGCTAAAGCAATGAGAAGAGGCGCACAGGCCTTAAAGGATGAACAGGATTTTGATGGCAAAAGAGGGAAGCACATTCCAGGTTGAGGGAACAACACGAGTAGAGACTATGGGGCAGGAAAGGGCAAGGGGGGTTGAAAAATATCAGTGATTGAAGCCTTGGGCTTGGGAGCTCAGTGAGGGATGAGGCTGAAACCAACCCACAGAAAACTTTCAATCATATTAAAGGACTTGGCCTTTGTCCCTCAGCAAGTAAGCAAACATTACAGGTTTTGAGTATTTATTTTCTGAAGTCTTCCCCTAGCTCTCCCTTGAACTCTAGTCTGACAAATCCAGCTGCCTGGCTGGGCACGTCTCCACTTGTAATTCTCGTAGACATCTCGAAACCTAATGTGCCCAAACCAAACTCTCCATCTTCCACCCCACATCTGCTCCTCCTGCAGCTTTGCCCATTTTCCTGCTGCTAAAGTCAAAATCTAGGAGTCAGCTGTTACTTCTTCCTCTTTCACACCCCACAGTGAATCCATCAACAAATTCTAATTGCTTAGCCCTGAAAATAGACCCAGAATTCCACCCCTTCCCACCACCATCTCCACAGCCACCACCTTGGTCCAGCCACTGCGACATGTTGCCTAGAATATTGCAAGAGCCTGCTGTCTCCCACCCGGAGTCTAGTCTCCACCCAGTAGCCAGAGTGACGCTTGAAAAGTGTAAGACAGATCACATCGGTCACTCCTCTGCTCAAAACCCATCAGCAGTTTCTCTCTCACTTGGCGTAAAGGCCAAAGCCCCTGCCTTGGCCTCTGCATCCTATGTGACCTGCCCCCTTCTGCCCCCTGCAGCCCCCTCAGATGCGGACCTCATGGCCGTCACTCCCACACCAAGCATTCTCTACCTCAGGACCTTTATACTTGCTGTTCTGGATCTTGCCTGGATCTTGTGATGAGGAAATTATCCTGGATTATCCAGGTGGGTCCAGTGTAATTAAAAGGAGGGAAAGGGAGATTTGGTAGCGAAGAGAAGGCCATGTGATGATGGAGGCAGAGGCTGCAGTAATGTGGCCACAAGCCAAGGAATGTGGGCAGCCACCAGAAGGTGAAAGAGGCAAGGAACAGAGTCCCCCCCACCTCCCCGGGTCCTCCAGAAGGAACCAGTCCTGCTAACACCCTACTGTTAGCATCCTAAGACTTTTCTCAGACTTCTGACTTCCAGAACTGTAAGATCATATATTTGTGTTGCTTTGAGCACTAAGTTTGTGATAATTTGTTATAGCAGCAATAGGAGACTGATACAGCTGGGGAACCACCAAGGCCTGTCACAAGTAGAAAGGGTGCTGGACAAGAATTATTGGATCTCCAAGAATCCTTTTACTCTTGAAATTCTAAGAAATTATGGGGGCTTTAAAAAAAAAATCATTGCAGCCTCTCCTGCTTCTGAGTCCTTCCATTGCAAGATGTTCCAGGCTGAGGCCAGCTCTGCCTACTCAGCTTGGCCTCTTTTATAGCAGGAGCTTTTAGGAAACACTATTTCCGGACCTGACATATGGAAATCATCTTATTTTTAAAGCGCATTAGCTTTCCTAGCTTTTTCTTTCTTTCTTTTTCCCTTGATGGGAGGAGGAGAAAGAAGTCTTCATGCCCTGAAGTAGAAATAATTACCTTCAGGACTTCAAGATCGCATCCCCACTGCTTATGCCATTCTGATCAAAGTCAGTCATGAATTAAGAACAAACTCTAGCCTTCTATTCACTCTTTCTTTAAGTAATCTTTCTGCCTCTCCTCTTTGACGAAAAAAAAAACTTAAAAACCGAAGACTAGTATTAACCATAATGATAATGTTTCACGTTTATATTCTCAAAAAGCTTTAGCATCATTAGGCAGTTAATGCACATGACACTTCTCTCCAGGAGGCAGGTCAGTCCTGTTACTCCCTCTTAGCGCAGGGATCTGGGTGCTGCGAGATTTAGCGCTCACTCATACACCTGTCATTCATCAGTCACAGAGCCAGGGCTGGAAACCAGGTCAACAGAATCTCTGATGTCTCCGACATATGTACTAGACCCGTGAGTGGCAAACAGCTTCCAAAAAAGATTGTGTTGACAAAAATAAGTTTATCAATTAATAACAGGAATTGAACAGAGTGTTCCCATTCTTTAGGGGAGATAAGACTTGTGAATAATAAACAGGGCACAGAAGGCAAGGTTAAAACAAAGGGCTATGCTGTGTGGCACAGACAGTAAGAGCTGCAGGGATTCAGAGAAAGGAGATGTGATTGCACAGACGTGCCTATTCAGAGTCTTTCCCCCCACATTTCCCACCGACTTGAATTCTTGTAGCTCAGAGAGGTGCCCTGTATTTACACAGTCAGAGCACATACATGTTCTCCCCAAAGACAAAGCAGCAACTACGTCTGGAGCAGAAGAGAACGCATTAGACATTAGTATATTGGCTTCTGTGTTCCTCCCATTATAAGGACTGACCTGGATTTAAGAAATCTCCTATAGCCTAGTGATGGCATGACTGTAAGACTGATGTGGGCCAGCCTGGACTCCTGCTCTGAAGAGACAAGACGGACAGGTGCTTGTAGGACTTGAAGCATCTTATCATTTGCTGAAATGAGCTAATTCTTTTAAGCAGCCAGGTGCCTCACTTAAAGCCAATAGGTGATTTCTGTGATTTTTTTTCAAAGACAGAGATGAGTTAAACCAACCACACCAAACCTTGGGGTTTCACAGCCTAATTAAACTTCCCCTCCCCATCCTCCCAAAATGTGGGGGACTTAGGATCTTTTTGTTTTGCCAAGTAAAGGCATTTTTAAAACGCTATCATCCACTATTAGCATCATCTTATAAAAGAAAGGGTGTTTTAGTGACAAATAAAGTGGAAGGACCGCATCTCAGAATTCCAGCAGAGAATTCACGTAGATCTATGAAAACTCACCACGTAGGCCTTATTTTCTCATCTCATTGCAAACTGGCGAAAACTTTGCAGTGATCTGGCCCCAGCTGCAGACCCATGTTTGTAAATCTCTGGGTTAAATGCTTTGTATGATCTCTGGTGGCTTTTAGTCTAGAGATCTCATCTGTCATTTTACCATTTGTATGCAGATTCAAGGAGAACCATGGCTCATACCTGTTTTGCTCCTTGAAGCCACAGCGACAGGTAGGCCTTGCCTGCAGAGGGTAGTCGCTGAGGGAATAAACACTTTCCTCCATCCACCTACCCACTCATTCATTCATTCATTCATTCATTCAACATTTATGGAGCACCCAGGAAATGCCAGGGACTATTTTAGGAAATGGAGACGAAAAGAAGAATTTACAAGCCCTATAGACACCTAAATCATGAAACAAGGTTCAGTGCAGCACTATTTACAACAGCCAAGATATGAAAGCGACCTAAGTGTCCATCAACAGATGAATGGATAAAGAAGATGTGAGCTATAGATACATATAATGGAGTATTACTCACCCATAAAAAAGAATGCAATCTTGCCATTTGCAACAACCTGAAGGGACCCAGAGGGCATTTTGCCAAGTAAAATAAGACAGAGAAAGACAAATACCATGTGATTACACTTACATGTGGAATCTAAAAAAGAAAACAAAACAGAAACAGACTCATAGATACAGAGAACAAACCAGTAATCACCAGGGGGAGAGGGAGAGGGATGAAACAGGTGAAGGAGATTAAGAAATATAGACTTCTAGTATAAAATAAATGTCACAGCATGGAGAATATAATCGAAAATATTGGAATAACTCTCTACAGTGACAAGTAGTAACTAGACTTACCGTGTTGATCATTTCATAGTGTATAAAAATATTGAATCGCTGTTTTACACCTGAAACTAATATAATATTGTAAGTCCATTATACTTCAATTAAAATAAAAGAAAAAATTATGAAACAAAGAGACCAAGTGCAAAATGCAGCAAGACCTGCGAATAGCAGTGCCAGGGCCCCTGCAGGTTTGGTCAGAGATGAGGGGCATGGGGAAGGTGGGGGGTCCCAAACACGTGCTGCATCCACCAAAATTTCCATCTTCCATTGTACACACCCCGGTAACGATGCTGACAGCAGGCATATATTCAGATAAGGCAGACAATGATACATCCCACTGTTCTAACTCTGGATCTGCTATGCCACCTCATTAATATGTGGAAATGTGTTTAAAAAGCTGCTGATAAACAGCTGCACAGAGGCAGAAATAGTGGCTCCCATCACATTTGCAAGCTTTATGGGCTCTCGAACATGGCATGAGAAACGAAGCTTCACCTGCATGTATATACTGGGTAATTTGCCATAATACTCCACTTTATTGGTAGACATTTTGCCATATCACGTCTCCCCAACCACAGTTTAAGGACACTTCTGATTTACACAGCCCTGTAAACCACAGCCCTGTAAACTGCCTCTTCCTTAGAAAGAACTGTCATGTCAACTGGCAGCGTTGTTTTAACACTCTCCGATTTATCAATAAAATGGAAGATTGACTCGCTCCCATGCGTTGCACAGTTTCTAATAACTGCATTTCTATTCACTCAGAGAGCATTTGATTAAGGAATTAGAGGCAGGTTATACAGGAATCAGTGCAAACCCTGAGTCGACTGAAGCGATGGGAAGTGCCTTTCTCAGGCAAGGGGACTAAAATCCAGGACCAGATCAGGAGGAAGACAAGAGGCTTGTCCGAAATGTTATAGCCAGAGCAGATCTTCATCTCTCTCAGGCATCGCTCTCCAAGGCCAGGGGAAAAAGCCCCAATTTACCTTACCTTGGGGATGGCTCTGCTCTGTATTTCTCAAGCGACGCTTCCAGCTGGAGGAAAAGTCCCCAGTGACACTCATTTCCAATTACCTCCTTTCTGCGCACCCCCCTCCTCTCTCCTTTCTGGTGACAGATTGATGGCCTCCTCGGGTGCCTCCTGAATGCACCCGGTGACAGGGGACAGCAACACTGAGCTCACGGAATTGATTCCCACCGTGTCCCTATTTAGACGCGGCCAGTGGAGGCGATGCCCATCGCTGACCTCCCCTCAGCACCCCCTACCCCACAGAGGAATTACAGCCTGTTTGGGGACCTTCTCTTCTGGATAAATATTAAACTGTTTTCTGTTTGGTACCAGGTGACAGCTGCTCCTTCCCTTCTGGGTTGAGGATTATGTATTTGCGTAATTTTTATATTGTGTTTGTTTTCTTGGCAGATGGCTTCCGTCTCATTATTGGGGTGGCCTGGTGAGGAGTGGAAGAGTGTAACTCCAGGGGTGTGTGCTGCTTGATAAAAGGCAGATAATAAAAAGGTGGCTTTTCAGTAAAACCCACAGAGAGCAAAACTATATAATTTAACTACACGCGAACAGCCTGGGATCCTGCAATTATCCAAGCAATCTCCATCCCAGCGGTGCTTGGAGCAGGGTAACTTAGAGACAGGCTTTTCCTTCCAGAAGCATTGAGATGATTCTCCTGATGCACACGTCTCCTGTCGCCTGGGTCCACCCGGATCCTGTCCCTACCCTACACTGTGGAACGGTGCAAAAATGGGCTCTGGGTCAGAGAGTCCCCAGGTCTAGAAAATGAACGTTTCCTGGCAGTGCCGAAAGGAAGGGGCCTTAGAATTACAAATGCAGCACCAAGCTAAAGCCCATGGTATAAAATTTGACCTAATTAAGACACTAACAGTGCACAGCGTTCCAGTGGCAATTACATAGGTTACAGAGCGGTGAAGTACCTTCTAAAACCAAGAGATGCTTCTGCCAGAAGTAAGTGCCCCTGAGGGTTAAATGAGGAGCTGTCGATGCAAAGCATCACTTACCGTGACCTCAAGCGGGCACCTCCCTTCCATCAGCTGCCGAGAATGTTGCCTGCCTGGGGGTCTCTGCAAGAAGCCTGAGCTCGCCCTCCCAAAGATCTCTATCATCTCTCCCCTGGACAGTCTCCCAAAAGCTGCCATGATTCTCTCATTTGAGCCCCCTTTCCTTTCTTACCAAGCCATTTAGATTATTTTTTTTTGAGCATTTACTATATACCGAGACCTGTTTCAACTTCAAAAGATGCAGAGATGGATCAAATTCAAACAATAGGATGACCACACATGGCAACCTCTAGGCCAGAACTAATCTGTGGACATTTTCTTGCAAACAGTTTCCAAGTTCTCGAGATGGGCAATTATTCATTCCAGTCTATTTTGAGTATTAAGCCCTTATTTCAGGCATGGGCTCTGTGCAAGGTGCTGGAAATATAAAGATGAGTAAGTTGCATTGCCTCTGTCCCCAAGAAGTCACAAGTCTAAGGGAAAACAGGCATAAGCATAAAGACTTAAGACAGTGAGTAATATTCCTCAGTTACAGATGGAAACAGAGGAACGGAGATTCACCCTAGCTGAGACGGCAGTGTCAGGTCAAGGGTAAGGTTCAGAGGTCCTGCTTGGGTTTGCAGAACAGATGCAACCACTTTAAACTAAGTGAACAGAAGGTAAGGGTCTAGGCTCTGGGGCCAGACTGCACAGGTTCAAATCCCCGCTTCTCTACTTACTGTGTGATCTCAAGGAAGTTACTTAAACTCTCTGTGCCTTCATGTTCTCATCTGTGAAGTGAGGCTAAGAAAGCCACCTGATTGTGTTGTTTCAAGGATTAAAGAAGACAACATACGTGAAGCGCCTAGCGCGATGCTTTCCCGGCTCCCTCATCAGCTGTGCGGCGTTGTGCAAGCTATTTTTTGAACTCTGTGCTTAATTTGTTCAAAATACCTACCTTCACTGTATGTTAAAAGAATTTAATGAATAACCCATGTAAACGTTTATAACAATACCTAGCACAAAAGCTTAGTTATTATATTGATATTTTTGTTACTCCAGACACACTCTTAATGTAATAATAAAAATGCTTGACATTTTAAACTATGTTCTCATACTCAGAGGAAAAGAAGACGCAGGTATAGCTCAGTAGTAGAGAGCCTGTTTAGCATGCACGAGGTCCTGGGTTCAGTCCCCAGTACCTCCCTTAAGTAAGTTTTAAAAATTTTTTTAAAGAAAAAACAAAGGAAAAGACCATCAGCCTGGAAATCAAAACTTTAAGGTAATTTAGGAAAATTGATTAACCCCTTCTTCGGTCCATGGTCTTTTCATTAATAAAGTTCGGACCTTCCCAACCACCTCCTTCCCCGGTAGGCAGCACCGGGGACCTCGGCAGCCCATCACTGGCTCCTGGAGTAACCACTACCCTGGGATACACTTGCTCACTTCGTCTCCCATCTCATCTGTGAGCTCTTTTAGAGCTAGTACTTGTGTTCACCTGTCTATCCCCATGGGAGGTCCTAATTCATTTGTTAAATGAGCAGATTCAAGTTTTTAGCTGAGAAGTTTGGGGACACTGAGAAATTCAAATAACTGACTTACAGTCACCAGTTTAGTTAGTGGGAGATGTGAGCCTAGAACTGGAAATCTTCTCTCTCTTACTACAGCCATCTTCCCCCAGACTACAAAGTCAGCCTCTACGAAGCTAGTGATCAATTTGGAGTGATGGTTTTCTTGGCAAATCAGTTTTTATTTTTTTATTTTAGGCAGTTAACATCAATTACTTTTAAACTGCAAGCCACTCCAGTACATTTAAAGCCTAATTTGATTTAGCAAATGTCAATATATCTGCAGCTTGTTGTTCGAATACCTGTTGCACAAAGCAAGGGCGGTTGGATCCCTACTCGAGATATTAACTGAGGCGTGTTATCAGGATGACTAACACCATCTGTGGGCTTGAGGGTTGGTTTGTTGTTGTCAGCAAGGAGAAGAAGCTGAAAAATTACATAAAGAACTCATGACTGTAAGGCTCCGATTTGTTCTTAATTCATGGGTACTCATTCAAATACCCAGGGAAGTGGAAATAAAATCTTGCGACCCAGTACTCAAATTATTTCTACTCCAGGACAATGAGGTCTCCTTGTGATATCAAATGCCAATTGTAAAACACAAAAATAGGGAAAAAGAAACAGTCAGGGATCATCCTTTACATTCCAAAACGCACTCTTAGAGCTCGGAGGCAAGTTTTAAAAATCCGGATCTTTGACTTCTAAGAAACCAGTTTGAGGGGGCACAAAAAACCAGCTAAAATGTTCTAACCACAGGTTTGGATTTATTGACCTAGGATCTGCCACATCCCACTCTGGTGAATGGGACTTCACGGGTAGTCACCTAGTGTCAGTCACCTGGCTGACGCTCAACAGACAGGCTCTCTTCTGGATAAGCAGTAACTGTGAAGAGGATGTAAAAGTCTGGGCGGGGGAGCATAGGTGACAAGAGACACAGTGGGAAGGGAACTTCATGGGATGGCATCCATGTAGGTGAACACACATAAAAACCACACACACACCCCAGCGTGGACCCCTCCCTTCAGAGAGTTCCTCTGCAATCATCACAGACTCTTCCTGCCTCAGAACCCTGAAAAGGGCAGGAAGAGGCAAGAAGGAATTCTGTGGTGGCAGTTTGGCAAATCTAAACCAGATTAGCCTCCTTTCATTTGCCACAGCTCCCCGGTACTTGTGATCACTGGGCACCATTACTCTTGTCCCTCCAGACTTCATGCCCACCCACCACGGCTTAACACCACTCCAAACTTGGGCCAACAAAGTTTAAATTTGCTATCCTACACACTAGCAACAAACTTAACCTGGATCTTTACCTTCATGAGGTGGTACAATTTGAACACATTACATATTAGCCCCCAAATTACATAAATAGATGAAACCCCTATATTATCAAGGGCTAGCAAGGTACTACGTTTTTTTTAAATGTATTCTTAAGTATAATGGTTCTCATATTAGGCAGTAATTTCTGTGTCCATATATCTGTCTCCCTCACTAGAGTATTTTAAATGTGAAGACCATCTTGCTGGGAAAGGCATGCAATGCCTGATGCATATTTGATGAATTAATTATTTGATGAATAAGTGAACAAATAAATGTACGTGTGTCCAGGAACAATGTGGCTAAAAGCCCAGATTCTGAGGCCAGATTACCCTGATTCGAATCCCAGCTCCATCCTCACTAGCTGTGTGACCTTGGACAAATTGCTTAATATCTTGAGTTTTCAGATTCCCCATCTATAAAACTTTGCAATACTAATATACACTTCATAGAACGTACATCACAGTGCCTGATACAAAGTAAGTACTCAATAAACGTATCACTGTTATGATTGAAATTCAGAATGTCTGGTCACCATGGCTACCAAAAGATTCCAAGCATCTAGCTGGTTTCACCCCCAACTCTGGTGAAGAAAACCCCATTTTGTAAGCCTTCGTTTCACAAGCTGAGACATGATTTAATGGGCTTCCAGGATGCGGAAGAGTTCCAGGCACAGGTGGTGGTGAGCAGCTGTTCCCCATCTCCGCCGAGGACCAGCTGAGAGTCTTAAAGAGCCACATGAGTGATTTGGGCATAAAGTATTAGGAATAGCTTCCTAATGTTGAGAGTGTGAAACCCTAGGCTGAAACCTCAAGGGAAGCCATGGAATCCTCTCTTGAGATGCTTTTAAAACGGGAAACTTAATTGGCTCTCTCTAAAATGGATGAAGACCAGGAAAGCATCGCACGTTCAAGTAACAGGCAGTTTGCCTGGATCAATCAAGTTGGAGCTGCACTGCTGTTGACCTGGGTCCCGCCAAGTACCACTACCTGGAGATACATATAAAAAGGAAGAGAGCATGGGAAGCAGATTCCTCTACTTAGTGAGACTGCAATGAAAATAGTTTAATATGCTCTTAATCCTTATTCGAAATAACTTTAAATCTCATTAAGGATCCGTTTCTGGAGGATCTGAGTGAATGGTGCCTGGGGTAAGTGCTTCACGAGGGCAGGCAGTGTTGGAGGCTGTGTTTGAGGCAACTGCAGGTGAGCAGCTAACATCCTATTACGCGCAGATCACGTCACATGCAATCCGCAGCTAACGGTGGCCAAGAGGAGAAAAGGCACTTCCGTTCCACTCGCTGCAGGGGGAGCGTCAGAGAAACCCCTGGGAGTGGAGAGACCCAAATTACACACCTAGCATTCTTTTCAAGCTCAAGAGTGTTTTGCACGTTTCCCCCTCAGCAAGCAGACATTCTGATTTTAGTGAAGAGGTGGCTGCAGTCTCTTACTCGTCTTCTTGGTGGCTCAGAGGAAGAAACCAAAGAGAAAGATGATTTCTGGGGTAAAGAAAGAAAAGCTAGCAGAGACTTTGATCCTGAGTGACCTGAAGCTTGAGTTCGGGCTGAAAGAGGAGTGTGTAGAGGTGACAAAGGAATCAAGGCTTGTTTGCAGTTTTACAGCCATAAAAGGGGATTAGACAGAAGGCAGGAATGGTGATATGGGATAAAGACACTTAAATGGAATTTAACGGTTTGTTCTCTCCCAAATTACTGAACATTAGGTTTAAATGTTTCCATATAAATATGAAATTATATGTATATAGCAGGATCGCAAATTTGCACATTACCACTCAGTTTTTTTAAGGAAAATGTAGCTGCTTTATTTCCTATAATGATTCTTCCTCCAAGCTCAGACCCCATTGAGAAGTAGGGGGAGAAACAAACTTGCCTATTAATAATATCTTATCTCTTCCCTTTTAAACAGTGTCTTTTGGTCATTCCTTTTTTTTTTTTTTTAAGAGAGACCATTCTGTTTATTTTCTCTCCCCAGAATGGCTTCTGGTGATGGAAGAGAAGGCCTAGGGCTGACACAGTCGGCTCTGTTCCTCGCAGGTGGTTGGTCTGGCCTAGTCCTGACCTGGCACTGGCTGGGCACAACTGGTCCCTTGTGGCCTTTTGGGACACTGTGCAAAAATCCCTGCAAAAGTGCACGTACACCAGGCTGCATGGTCATCCCCACGGCCAAGCCGCTACGCCCCCGAGCCAAAGCCAGCCTCTCCTCTGCCTGCAGAGGCTCCCGGCCTCTCGGGGGCTATGAATGCAGAAGGGGCCACGATCCCAGTGTTGTCAGACCCCCCTTTCCTAGCGGCGTATTTCTAGCACAACCTGTTCCACTCCCCAAGCTTCCACCTTGCAAAGGAGGAAAAAAGTCTTTTCCTCTTAACAGCCGCACGTGCTTTGTTTCACCACAACTGGGTTTAACTGCTGAAGCTGTAAAGCCGTCATGACCTCTTGCAACCCCACCACCATCACCACCACTTGAGAAAGCTGATGAACAACCAAGAACTCTCAGGGACCCCGGTTCCTCAGACCCTCACTAGGCCCAACCCAGGGCTCTTTCCTGACCCATGAACAATAGGATTGTTTTAACCAGCCATGCACGGATGAATGGACGCCTTCTGACTCTGCCAGAGTGCACGCTTTCAATCAGGAATTAGCATAAATACCATGCCTCCTCCCGTCCTAGTGCACAAAACCCACTGACCTCCCCCCTCAGAACGTGTGTCCACTGCTGCAGATGTTCCTTCGCTTGGGAAGTAACTCCGCTCAGGGCTTGCTGAGCTGACACTCTCGTCACCTGTTTTCCATGAATAATCCCAAAGGAAGTGAGGACACAGGCAGCTGACGTCGTCGCCTTCCTCTCTGGTCCTCACTCTCCTCCTGGCAAGTGTTTCTTTTTATGGGGTAGGACTTCCCCTGCGTCACTGCTCCCAGAGGCACGAAGCCACGTGGCCTAACGCTGGTGGCAGATGGGATACAGGAAGAGAAACTGGCTTAGTCTTAAGAACACGTATTGAGAAGTAGTCTTAAATTATTCTTCCCATCACATACCTGTATCAAGAGTGAAAACTCCAGAGTTTAATCTGGTAGGCAACAAGACAGTCAATACTTACTAGATTGTATACTAATAATGCTTTTTTTTTTAAAAAACACACACATATAATACTTAGCACATACTAGGTACATTTTAAGAGCCTGACTCATTTAATTCTTGCACTGTTCCTATGTGGTAGGTCCTACTGTAATTATCATTCTCATTTTGTAGGTGAGGGAACTGAAGCACAAGGCATTTAGATAACCCTGCCCAGGATTAGAAGGTGAACTGTGGGTAAGCCAGGATTTAAGTCTAAAACAATTTGGTGCCTACGAAACTCACAAACGACTGGCATGGTACCACCACTGGGTGTCCACTACTGAGGGACTGCAGTCTTTCTGGGGAAAAAGGGAACAGCACTTACTGAGGGCCCTCTAGGTGCAAAATGCCTCTGCGTTCATTCCCTAACTTAATCTGAGAGATGGATAAACTGTTTAGAGAAGAGAATATGCAATGTTGAGTGAACAGAGGGGCTCATTTGCATCCGAGGAGATTTTGTCCATATTTTCTTAATTGAAAAAAATGACAGTAGACTTGGAAGTTAAGAGGATCTGTCCGTGGCTAGATTCTTCGTTAACAAAGGGCTTTTTCCAGCTGTTTGCACCTCATCACACAATGAAGCTGTTATTAGAAAGACTTCAGGATAGAGACCACTCGGCATGTGCTCTCTCCCTCTGGAAAAACCAGCCAGAGACCAGCATCTGCTGTAAAGTTATCTGGTTTAATGGCTATCAACATCAGAACCACAGTACATTAGAGCGCAAAGCCTGTATGTGCAATTACATACCCAAAAAATGTTCTTTGTGAGGAGCAATTTTCAGCAAATCTGACAAACAGCAAGAGTCATTCTTATTGGGGGTTTGGAAGGAGAAATGGAAATTTCCAGGACATCTCCCTCCTCCCTCTGGCTCCAGTGACCCTCCGAACATCAATTTGCAAAGGCCCGAGGGAGGGAGGCAGGTATTAACAGTCTCAGGCACTCATCCTTCCTCTTTCAGGGAAGGGGTGAATTTTTAGGACACATTTTCCATTCTTTGTTATACTGATGTTCCATCCATTGGCATCATTAGGTTCAGTAGTTACCATGACAATATGATGCCTACAGCCATCTAACTTGATAGCCAGATGCCAGAATGTGAAAAAAATAGGACCAGCTAAGAAAGTGAGAGAAATATAATTAGTCTGAACCACATAAAAAAAAAAAAAAACGTGCACAGAACTCAAACCAAGAGGGAAACTGCCGAAATGTCACCCAACAGGGAATTAACGACAGGAAGCGATGATCAAGTTTCCGTATAAAAATCTTTGGCTAACTAGAACCAGGAATTGGGCCGTAACTAAGGCTGGGGAAGGAGTCAAAATTAGTCTAGAGCCCTGAGTGGCCCTCCCCGAGTAATCTCTGGCTGCCGAGCCTCCTGCCGAGCCCAGAGGCGTCATGGTTGATTCCAGCAGTGGGATTCTTAGGCCCTGACTTCCCTGAGGGTCCGAAGCTACATCCTAAGTACTGTCCCCACGGCATTCAGCTCCCCTCCCGCCTGCAGCTACACCCGGTTTTTCCATCGATAGTCATTTCCACCACTTGCTGAAGCAAATCTTAAGAGACTGAACGGAGCTGTCTCCTGGGAGACCACGTCCCCTTGCCTTCTCCACATCCAGCGGAGGCAATGAGCTAGCACAACCTTCTTGGGAGCACCAACATGGCAGAGGGACTGGGAGATTAAGAAAGGAGAGCAACAGGAAAATTGTGCTTCAGGGAGACCAGCCTGGGATGGGTAGTCACTCTCATCACGGCTGGGCTGGATAGCGGCGCTGAGCTAGGCGATTTGGCCGGTTCAGGCTGGTAGCCGTGGAGAGCTGGAAAAGACCAAACCAAACGGCGCACCAGATTATAGCCCCAGGCATGATGCCACCCAGGGCTGGCTGGCTGGGCTGAGCTCGGACATCCTGAGAGTCTAGAGCCCTGCAGCTGTCTCTGGCTTCCCACAGTGGTGTTCTTATTATTCACTTCCACAAACACCTTCACCTCAAACACAGAGAAAGATATTTGATTTTATAAAGAAGGGAAGCCAAGGATGCCTTAGAGTGATCAGTCTCAAAGTGTGCAACGATCCCCTCACCCTCAGGACACAGTGATGGTGCAGCCACACCACTGACACCAACACCAATTGTCTCTCTGGAGTCTCAAGACTTCTGAAAGGTCAAGAGCAGGGTTAATCACAATGACACTGATCGAGCGTTTTCTGTGTGCCAGGCGCATTTTATCCTCACAACTGCCCAGTGACACAGTTACTACTAACCCCCTTTTACAGATGCAGAAACCAGACTTAGGAGAGGTTAGTCATTGCTCAAGAACTCATGGCCAGAAAGTTGTTCTAAGTAGTTATAAACCTGGGTCCCCTTAATCCAAAACCTGTCCTCCTAACCCCCCTTTCCTCAGAGCTTCCTTACCTGGGGGACCTGAGATGGATTGTAGAGGGGAACAGACCCTGTCAAGGGGGGAGGAGGGAGCAGAACGCCAGGGCTGAAGTGGAGCTCAGAGGACACACCCTGTGATGGAAGATAACAGAAAATCCTATCAGTCTCCGCTTCTCGGATTCCAGAATGTCCCTGAGCACCAGCTCCGGTCAAGAGATGCAGATGTGGCAGAATTCAGGGAATCCTGAGCAAACAAACATGGTTCCAATGTGCACAGCCAGCCTGTGGGTCTTGGTGGCACTACAGGGGCGCAGGTGCACCTGGAGTACATGAGAAGAAAAGGCCACAATAAATTATACTAATAGCACCATAAAAAGTAATCTCATATTCTTTGAAAGGCCTAAAATACTGCAAGAGAGCTGTAACCCGGCCACGAGAAATAAAAATGTTTTCTTAGCAATCAGCATGAAATCCATACCGGTGTGGACAATTCATTGAGGGTTTATTACAGCCCTTGCCAAGGATACTGGTGAGCTCTAGCTCCTACTGGGACAGGAAAAGAAGCCGTTCTTTAGACTTCATCCAAGCAAGCAGTTACGGGCTAACTCGTACCCCTCCTCCAAAATTTCATGCATTAAAATCCTAACCCCAGCACCTTGGAATGTATTCAGAGAAACGATCATTAAAGAGGTAATTAAGATAAAATGAGCTCAGTAGAGTGGGCCCTGGCTCAACATGACTGGTGTCCCTATAAGAGGGGGAAATGTGGACACAGACACACACAGAGGAAAAACCATGCAAACACACAGGAAGGAAATGGCCGTCTCCAAGCTAAGAAGAGAGGCCCCAGGAGAAGCTCACGCTGCCACCACCCTCCTCTGCGATCTCCAGCCTCCAGAACCCTGAGGAAACAAGTTTCTGTTGTTCAAAGGGCACAGTCTATGACACCTTGTTATGGCAGGTCTAGCAAACGAATATAGAAGCTCTCTCCATATCTCCACGAGTCAGGTCCCCACGGGGTGGCACCTCCAGCCTCATGAAAGGACAGAACGCACACAGGCCTCCAGTGGGGCCCAGTGGGCAGCAGCTCACCTCAGGCCCCGACAAGCCTCCACTCCCAGTGCCCTCGGCTGTCCCCCCACTGGACGCTGATCCTCGGACTTCACCCCCACCTGGAAAGCAAGGAGTCAGAGGGGTCCCGACTGCTCAGGACGGAGGAGTCCCCACTCCCAGAAGGCACCCCCCCGCCGTCTGCCCCAGGCGGCACAGAGAGGACCACAGACGGCCGGGGGGACATGGGGTTTGGCGGTACCTGCATCCCTGGGGAAGTCACAGGTGCCCGGCAGAGGCTGGGGCTCGAGGGGCGGTGTCAGGGAGAGGCCCGGGCTGGGCTGGGGAGGGGACGATGCTCTGGGGGTCTCCTGCTGAGTGGAGAAAGAAGGGGCAGCGGGGGCGAACAGGTCCGCGCCACGTGCGTGAACGCCTGGGCGCCCACAGCCGCGCCTCCACCCGCAGCCGGACGCCGGGCTGTCTCTCCAGAGCTCCGTTTCCTGGGTGCCACTCCTCTGCTCAGTACTCCAAACTGCTGCTGGCCCGCCAGAGGTAAAACTCGCGGCCCTAACTTGTAAGGCCTTTCACCATCTGCCTCTGCCCTCACTGGACCAATTTACTTCCCACCACAAAATCCCCCATCGCAAAACCTCTAGGGCGGAGCCTGGTGCCAGCGCCAGGCCGCGGAGCACCGAGGGAAGGGCCTCCCCACGGGTTACCTCAGAGTCGGGGGTGTCCGACGAGTCTTCATCTCCAGAGTGGGACGCGTGGGTGGCGGGCTTGGAGCGAAACCAGCTGAACCAGCCGAAGCCCGAGCTCTGCAGGGGGGGGGGGTCTGCATTCGAGGCCAACCCGCCCCACGTGGCGCGGGAGACACGGGCGGGGCGGGGCGGGGCCACGAGCGAGGCGGGGCCACGAGCGAGGCGGGGCTCCCCGCCCTGCTCCGCCCAGGGAAGGGAGGGGCCGCGGGGAGAGCAGGGCGCTCCACCTTCTCCTTCCCGTCTCCGGGCTTTCCTCTCCGGGCGGGATTGGGGGAAGATTTTTGATCTTCCTCGTTGGAGGACTCCTCCTCATTCTCGTTGACTGAAACGGTGGAACTCTCGGAAGTACTTCGTGCTCTGGGCATCTGCGGCCCCTGGAAGTAAAGAAAATAGAACGAACATTTTTATAGCACCTGACAGGTGACAAAGGCATGTTGACGTGCACTCCCGCACCCGACCTGCTCGGTAAGTCAGAGCGGGTGGCCTTACAGGATCGTATTTTTCTGATGAGGAACTAGGGCTTAGCCATGGGAAATGGTTTGCCCAACCCCAGTCCTCGGATTATCCCTAATCCTGAGGGTTTCGGCCACTGCGCTACCTCCCAGAAAACATCAAATTTCCAGAACTCCGCCGAGGCCTGGAGCAGGGGTCTGGACTGCCACCACTGGAGATGAAGAGAGACGGCAAACACCCCGCAGGGACCCGGGAGCCCAAAGGACAGGCAATGTGACAGCCTTCAAACCTAACTCACCCTAGACCCCACTTCCTAGCAGACTTGTTCAAGATCAACTGAACAACTGCACCAGAGGGGAGTAAAAGATGCCCCCGTCTCCTTATGTTAGTTTTGTATGTGTGGTAAAATGCACATAGCATAAAGTTTATTCATTTAACCATTTTAAGTGTTTAACTCAGTGTATTAGGATATTCACAATGTTGTGTAACCATCACCAATGACCATTTCCAGAACTTTTCGTTAACCTCAACAGAAACTCCGTCCCTCTGAAACATGCTATACACCAGAAATTGACACATTATGAATGACTGTACTTCAATTTTTAAAAAAAGCTCTGTCCCCATTAAACTTAACTCCTCATTTTCCCCTCCCTCCAGCCCCTAGTAACCTCTACTTTTTTTGTCTCTATGAATTTGCCTATTCTAGGTGCCTCATATAAGTAGAATCATAAAGTGTTTGTCCTCCTAGGTTATTTTATGTTTTGCACTCTCAAAAAAACGTAACTGGTATAATTTTTCAAAAATACTTTGGTAAATATAGAAAAAGCTTTATATTTTTATTCTAATGAGTGTAGAATTTACTGTGTACCAAGTAGTGTTATAAACGCTTCATATATAGTGATTCATTAAATCCTTACAACTGTCCTGTGAGGTAGGTACTGTTATTATTGTCCCATTTTACATATGAGAACGCTAAGGCACAGAGAGGTTAAGCAACCTAAGGTCACACAGCTAGTAAGTGGCAAAGTAAAGATTCGAACCTAAGCAATCTGACTCTCTTTCTTGGAATTTCTCCTAATTGAATAATTCAAGAAATAGACAAGGGCTTATATACTAGACTGTCCATCACTGTGTTTTATACATGAGGAGAAGGGGAGAGAAGAGTAGCAAAAAAAAGTAGGGAAGAAAGGAAAGGAAAAGAGACACACTTGAAGCAGGTAACAATGTGGGAAGGACGAATTAAAATCCGAGCTCCTTAAAGGGCCTACCAGGCCCTCCATGGCCTTGCCTCTCTCTGCCCCTCTGGTCTTGCTTCTTAGCCTTCTCCATGCTGCTCCTTACCTTCCAGATACAGTGATTCCTGCTCTTCCTTGATTGGACCAAGTCAGTCCCATCTCAGGGACTTTGCTCTTGCTGTTCCCTCTGCCGTCAATGCTTGTTCCCTGAATACTCACCTGGCTCCTGTCCACCCTCCCTTGTGACCTCCCTGAGAGATGCCTTCCCTGGCCATGCTACCTAAAATAACATCCCTTACATGTACAGTGGTTTATTTGCAGTCACCTCCTGAATAGAAGCACCAGAGGGTAGGCTTTGGCTGGTTCCCTGTGTTTCCCCAGCCCCCATAACAGTGCCAGGTATGTCGAAGGAAATCAGTATTTGTGAATGAATAAATGCATGAATGATGGTGTTTTCATACAACAGATTTTCTCACACCCGTATTAAAAGTCATATCTAGGAATAGCATGGAAAACCTTTTTTTTTTGTATTAAATAGGAAATAAAGCTTCATCTCCATATGTTCTTAACCATTTAAAAACACATATGTGTGTATGTATACACATTTATATATTCACATATATACACAGACCAGTATCCCCTGCTTTTTGAAAGTTAGCATTATGCCACTTGGCTTTTACCGGAGACCTGCATTAGTACCTGTTTTTGCTACCCCCAAAAAATCCAAAGAGGATTTTTGCTTTTAGGGAAAAAAGGCAAAAAAAAAAAAAAAAAAAACAGCATTCAACTTTGGTTTTGCAGGAGTCGCTATAGAAGAAGCATGTATCTGGAACAATGAGAGCGGCCCCGCCAAGCTCCTTCCCGGGAACTCCACGCAGCATCTCATAGCTACGAACTGTGTCTGTGAGCACCTATGCTTTATCTCGATTTATTCTGTGCATCGTTAGCAAGATGTGTCCTAAGGTATTGCTTCTTCACTTCTCACCACTTATGAAAGGCTTCATAGGAACACTCTGCTTTCAGATAGTAGGGGAAACCTGTACACAGGAAAAATACTGGGAGGAAATAAACCAAAACAGCTGACTGTAGGATTATGTGTGATGTCTGTTTGATTCTTTATATGATACTTTCTGTTTTTCAGGGGGAAAAAAAAGTAAATCATAGAAGTATTTTAAGGTCTGTCGCCCGGTTACTACTTGAGAAAGTTCTATAATATCACCCTCCAACCAGGCAAAGCGAGAGAACATCTCATGCTTGGAACCAGCAACGCCCATTGTTGGGGGAAGAGATTTGGTCATTCAACAGCTGGATGGATGGCTAACTAGGCATGGTCATCTCCATGATCTGACAGCCCACCTGAGGAGAAGAGACACAGCTGCCGTAGGTCCTTTTTGGAAATAAAGTAAGGTAAAAATTCAAAGAAAGAAATATCAAGAGTCTTCCATGATGCGGCAAGGGCAGGGCATAGTCAGCATTCGGTGCCACAGCTAGAAGAGGACGTAAGAGGACTAACCAGCCCTGCTGCCCCTGAGGACACAGGTTGGTGGGACTGAACGTAAACGAGAACAAAGCCTCCTCCCCACCTCTCAGGATCTGGTATAGAAAGAAACAAGGTGAAAGGTGGTAGAGAGGGCTGGTGCAAAGCACAGGAAGGAGTCTGCATAAGAAACTAGGGCGACTGGAGAAAACCCACAGCTCCGAGTGGGCCCCCACCATGTGCCGGCCTTTGTCCTCTCACCTGTGGTTTGGAAATGACCTTCTGATCATCAGGATGCTGGAAGGCTCCTGGAGACACTGTGTTCTCTCCTATGGCACAAAACACAACAAAAATAGTGATGTGAGGTTGTGCCTTTTCCCTCGCTCCTGAAGAAGGATGATGGGGACACAGTCCGCTATCTTAATCGCCAAGCAGCTGGAGCTCTGAGCCCAAGTGCATCATGGTAAATTTCAAGTCTATTTGCATAACCCTCTCAATTCCAGCCGCCCCAGGACAGGCTGCTCACCAACCTCCAGCCCAAACCAAGGTCGTTCCTTAGGAATCCTGGAAACCAGGGTCACATCGAGCTGGACCATGGGGATCCTCCCTGACCTCCCCTCTGTCTGAGTCTCCCATCTTGGACAGGACCTTATCTTAGAAGGTCTGAGAGCAGAGCCTTCTGTTTGGTTTCCAGCCATTCCCTGGCATCATTCGGCAATGCTCCCCCCGTCTCGGCCCTGTCATCCAAGGCCTGATGGGACAGGACAGAAGCACGGCCTCTGCCAATAGTCCCTGACAGTGACACCTTCAGAAAGAAGACTTTGCTGAAACTACAGCTCGAGACATAGATGGCATTTTCTTGCCTTCTCCAGCCTCTTTCCCAGGAACTACAGAATCCACGGAGCAGGCAGGAGTGGCCACTACTGGCCATGCTATGTTTGCTCTTCCCAGTAGAGAGGCAGACTGGCACGGAGGAGAGCAGTGGCCCTGGGTGTATGCGAAGCCCCAGTACTGGGGCTGACACACAGTAGGCCCTCAATCATGTGCATGCCCACTGCCCCGGTCTTTACAGCTCTGACCCCATCTCCTCCCAGCGGTCCCTGCACCCCGCTCATCTCCTTGCTCCCCTCCACACCTCCTCACCCAAGGCTTCCCACCTCGCTGCCAGGTCTTACCAGGGGGCAGGTGTATCTGCTGGGCTTCCTCCCAGGCCCTTCCTCCAGGAGCCCCTGTCACTGCCACGCTGCCACCAGTCCCTGGCAGATGGGTCTTAAGAATGGAGTAAGGAGGCACTGGGACCCCTGTCTGCTCGGAACCTCCTCCTGCTGGGTAGGAGCCGGGCTGGAGAGGAAGGGGCTGCTGTGGGCTGGGCCGGCCTGGGCCCATCTGTTCCAGTGTTGGCCACAGGGCTGACTGGTCCCCAGCGGCTTCTGAGTTGCCTTGATACCCAGAAAGGTCCTGGTTGAAAGCATTTTCTAAGGACGCAGGGCAAAGAGGAAGAAGTGAGACCTGAAATGTGACATTTGTGAGGACTAATCACACCAGGAACATTCCTGCCCATGTGCTCTTTGGAAAGCAGTGACAAGGACAAGCTGCTTGATGCAGCTGTCATTAATGCGATGACAAGTATGACACAGCAGTGACAGTTAATACCTCTCACCGCTTATGACTTGGAGTTTACAAAACCATTTCCCTCACCACCTTGTATGACCTCTGAACCTTCCACCAGTGGGTTAGTGGGGCAGAAATTACCATCTCATTTAACACCACACTTTTTTGCTTTGGGATAAACTTTCTGCTTTAAGGATGTCCTAATAGACTTGGGTACTTGAAACTTACAAAATTTCCAGTTAAAACCCAAATCAGACTCCAGAAATGGTGGTTCTGCTTTTCAAGAAGCAGGGACACTGATGGTACTCATTGTGGCTCTGCTGACGAGCCAGACCAAGGTGTGGACGTGTCCAACGGCTGGCCCAAGGTCTCGGGACTGATGTGGCGGCTGACCCACCAGTGTGATTAGGAGACATGGCTACTTGCTAGCAACGCAGCCACTCAGAAACACCCAAGCCTGCTCTCCTGCAGCCCTTGAGCCTCAGATTCCAGGACTTAGTAGCACAATTGGGAGAAAGAAACCAAGGCCTGCCCTTCCTTGTCCTCCCCTCTCTCACCCCGAGGGGAGCATAGAAGGCTGGGAAGCAGCGGGAAGTAAAGAGATGAGGCCCTGTCCTGACTCCACTGTGGGGCCTCGTTTGGGGAAAGGGCACAGAGCTAACTGGGGTGATAATGTCTGCCCGACCCAACACTCAGGCATCCTGAGAGAAAGGAGAGATCTGTTGAAAATACTTTGAAACCTATTCCACATGGGTGTGGCAAGTTACTGCTCAAGGTGCCTCCTGTGTCCCCACCACTAACAGGGAATACAGATGATCCACCATCTCCAGCCTCAAGAAATGCATTCAGCTGGGAAGACGGTACTACCATATGGGAAACAATTAGATAACAACATGGCATAACAAGATTAAAATCTGAAAGTGTGAAAAGATACACGCAACCCAATGTTCATAGCAGCTCTATATACGATAGCCAAGACATGGAAACAATCTAAATGTCCATTGACAGATGACTGGATACAGAAGTTGTGGTATATTTATACAATGGAATAGTACTCAGCCATAAAAAAGAATAAAATAATGCCATTTGCAGCAACGTGGATGGACCTGGAGATTGTCATTCTAAGTGAAGTAAGCCAGAAAGAGAAAGAAAAATACCATCTGATACCACTTATATGTGGAATCTTAAAAAAAAAACACAAATGAACTTATTTATAAAACAGAGACAGACTCACAGACATAGTAAACAAACTTAAGGTTACCAGGAGGGAAAATGTGTGGGGAAGGATAAATCGGGAGTTCAAAATGTGCAGATACTAACTACAAAATACAAAATAGATAAAACAATTTTCTACTCTTATAGCACAGGGAACTAACTATATTCAATATTTCATAGTAACCTATAATGGAAAGGAATATAAAAAGGAATATATGTATGTATATGTATGACTAAGGCATTATGCCATACACCAGAAATTGACACAACATTATAAACTAACTATACTTCAATTTAAAAAAAGAAAGAAAAGAAAAAGAAAAACCCAGATGTGAAGCAAAAACTCTAATACTTAGGAAACAGAAGTGTTGGGGTGCCTGTGGCCGGCAGAGCTGTGTGCAGAGGGGGCCTGGGCCACCGGGTCAGATTGACACAGGCAAGGAAGGCGCTCCAGGAAGGGAAGGATGAGTACGTTTTAAGTTGCATTCTTTAGTGTAATCTGATCCCGAGAGTCAGTGATTTACATGCTCAGCTCATTGGTTTGGGTACCTGTTGTTTTCCTGGCTCCCGAAATAGCCGAGTGAGCAGAACGAGGATCCCCCGTGTCTCCTGCTACCTTTTGCTATTAAAATAAAGTAAAATCCTTTTAGGCAACACAAACAAAAGGAGTGAGCCATGGTTAAAATTAAGTCAAAAATAAACTTCAGGAGTGACAAGGTAAAGACGCCCCAGTTGAATGCAGGGGCTGGTGGGGGAGGGTCCTTGGCGGGGGGGGGGTGGCCTCAGCCCTTCCTGCCTCCCAGCTCTGCCTGGAGCAGGCAGGGACCAGGGACCCATCCTCTCCCAGACGGGAGGAAGGAACGGAACTGTGGGCCCCAGATCACACAGCACATGGAGGAAGCAAGGGCCGTGTGTGCCTCAAAAACCTACCTGCCCTTTCTCAGAGTCAGAGGGACAAAGAAAACAGAGGCGGCTCTGTTCCAATGGCTGTTATAGTTACTCCCAGCAGCTTTTGCAATCAATTGGCAGAAGAAAAAAGGAAAAGCCCGGAAGTCTTTTAAGCAATTGCCCTTCGTTACATGGAAGTGACACGGGGCCGCCGTGATCCACTGTTCTTCACGGAATAGTGGAAGCTTTGATGGTCATAAAAATGTATCTTCTGGGACCGCAGAAGGGTAGCAGGGGGATTTGGAAGAGGGCCCCCCTGTCTCACAGGCCAATGCAGGAAAATGTTTCCACCCAGGAGGGAGGCAGCAGCGGGGGAGCTGAGGGCTACCCCTTCCCAGGTCAGACAGCGCCTCACGGGTGGCGGGGGCCCCACGACCCTCTATGTGAGCTAACCTGCTCCCCCAACTCACCTGCAGCTCCTCGTGCCGCCCTCGAAGCTGCACCAGCCAGTCGGGCTCCGGGTCCCTGCCTCCAGGGCGGCGGCGTTCTAAAACCAGGGGATCTGACAGCTTCAGTCTCTCCGCCAGCTATGCCAGACAGCAAGAGAGGGAAGAGGAGGGACAGAAGGAAGAGGAAAGGACAGACCACGGGGAGAGGCAGCCAGAGAAAAGAAGAGAGCTTTCACTCACTTAAATTCACTCACTTAAACTCAAAAAAACAAACAAACAAAGAAGAACTGAGAGGCAGCAGATTCAGCAGACATCCCCCCCCCCACATCACAACATAAACAGTTTACCCCATCTTGGTGTTAGACATTAAATAAAATATGAGCAGAAACTGTTACTCGGCTTCCTGTCTCAGCAAAGCTGTCCTCAGTAGCAGCACTTCTCAGTCTTCAGGGCTCATAGGAGCCACCTGGGACCTTGTTAAAACGCTGATTCTGATCCAAGAAGTCTGCAGGGCCCAAGATTCTGCATTTCTAACAAGCTCCCTCACAGGTGATGCCCTGCTGCTGGTGGAGGGACTGCCAGTATTGCAAGACTAGTCCTTCATCAAGTCCCCAGACTGCCCTACCCTTCCATTCAGGGTCCTGAGCTTCCTACAGCCATCATCCTGTCGCCGGAAATTTGCCATTAAAGAGGGCTCAGCACCACAGACTTTGTTGGTACCAGAATCCAACGCTGGGGCCTCATCTAAGGCAAAGCCAGAATTGATGGCAGGCTGCCTTTTTACTCTCAGCAAATGGATTTTTTCTTCAATTAATTGGAACATCTATTCGCCTGATTGTTTTCTTTCCCAGGAACTAAAAGTTGATATGTTTCTGTTTTCTTTTTTGGAATGTATCTCACATGTGATAAAATATTCCATGCATTTAAAAGCTTTTTAATAAGGAACATTTCCTGTTTTAATCACTAAAATATATTTTTCCAAGCCCAGCTTTTGTAATTAGAACGGTTCACCGTTAATACGCAGTTTTACTGTACCAAGAAAGCAGATGCAAGAAGGAATTTCTTGCACAGCACACGCCTGGTTTGCAGGCCCCCAGTCGCTGCTTCCCCCACCCCTGCCCGTAGCATCGCTCTCTGTGCAGTGTCAGGCCTCCCCTTATCACATCTGGACATGCGCACGTGGTCAAAGTTTAGAGCCACGGGCTCCAATTTGGCAGCGCATTCAAAGAAGATGACACGGGGAGTCGGGGCCACTTTACAAGAGCTTTCTCTGAACACTGATGATAACACACCTGCAGGGACCCCTTTGAGAAGCTCACCTTGATGAGTTCCACTAATAGCACAGGGTGACTGCTCTCTCCCTGGCCCAGGAGGGCCGTGCCAATGGCTTCGCAGTAATGCAAGGCTTGGGATGCGAGGCCGTAATCTGCCAGACGGGAAGCATAAAGGAGCTTATACACCTGCGAAGAGGAGCAGGGCCAGTGACGAGTCCGTCCGGGCAGGGACAGACAGAGGGAAATGGAGATAAGACTTCTTGGAAGTCAGATGACTGCCAGCTTCCTCTAACTCTGGATCCAAATATTAAAGAGGGCCTTGTGCCCTGTGGGGCATTCTAGCTGTGCACAGGCACCATTCCAAATCCAGCCCGCAGGCCCTGCATTCTGGAGAAAGGGATGGAAGTCACATCAGCTGAATCTCCGTAGGCTCTGGTCACCATGGAAATGCACCGGACTCTTCTCAGGCAGCCCACGTCTCTGGGGAGCCTGGCGTATGGGGACACAGGACCAGACACCAGGGGGAATGTAGAAAAGAAGGAAAAATGACTCCAGTGCAGGGGCTTCACGCCCACAGGACAGTACAGACAGATACAGGTAAGTATTCAGGGAAGCGGGAGCGACAGCGAGATGGATCATGAGGGCTGGGAACCAGACAGACCCAAGTTCAAATCTCAGCTCCGTGCTGGGCGTGGAACACTGAGCTGGTTACCCTACCCCCACCCTGTGCCTTGGTTTCCTCGCTACAACATGGGGATGATAATACGAGCTACCCCTTGGTTGTTGTAAAGAGTCAATGAGATAACCCACGTGAAGGCCTTGGAACAAGTGGTACGCAAGAGATGTCAGCCAAGAGCACATGACTCCTCCGAACCTCAGTTTCCCTTTTTGTGAAAGGGGGGTTATCACATCTGCCTCACAGATTAGAAGTCATACAGCAAAGGCGTCATAGCACAGTGCCAGGCGTGGGGAACACGCTCCCTGAAGCCAGCCAGTCTCACTGCTATCAGCCCAAAGACAGCCGGGAGGTGGGATGACTAAAGACGAGAGAGAAAGAGACTTAAGACCTGCAAGGACCCAAAGGAGCTGGTCAGGCCAGGCTTTGCTGGAGAAGGTGGGTCTTTGGTAAAACTCTTGAAGAAGATACTACCTGGGTCGTTCCCTCTATACAGTAATTCATTCATATCCAAGGCTTTGTTTCATGTTTCGTGGTGTGTGTGTGTGTGTGTGTGTGTGTGTCTGTGTGTGTGTGTTGCCGCCGCCACGTACATTCTCAACACAGGCCCTGAAGGAGTGTCTCTGAATTTAAGGGGACAACAGGGCAGGGAGCAGAGAAGTTGAGAAGGGAGGTCAGAACCCGGGTGTGGACGCCACCTGCACAGCTGCAGCCCTGAGGGGAAGAAGGAAGGATGGGGGCCAAGGACAGAGCAGGGAGGAATCGGCAGAGTTAAAGACAGAGGAGACAAAAGAGACGGGAGAGGAGGGTCAGAAGGAGAGGGAGAAGGGTAAGCAGCCCCGGTTGGGCCTTCGAGCTCCCGTCCCGGCAGGATGGCCGTGGACCAGGAGAAGGTGGAGCCGTCTGGAGAGAGAACACGGCTGCAGGCGGGAGCTGGGGTCCCGGGGCTGCGGGCACGATTCTCCTCTGTCAGGAGTGGGGCAGGAGCCTCGCGCCGAGAAGCTGCTGCAAGGTTTTGCTTTTCTATCTTAAAATGCAGAATTTTAGGGGACATGGAAAGAAATCCAAACCCTTCCCACACCCCAGCTAATGAGGGAAAGTCCAGGAGATGACTTAGCCCAGGGACTAGGTGCCAAGAGCAAGGCTGAAAATCCAGCCGCCCGCTGCCGCGGATCGCAGCTAAGGCGGCAGCCCCGCAAGGGTTCGGTTACCTGGAAAGAAGGAATGAAGGATTTGGGGCGGCCCAGCAGCTGACAGTACTCGAAGATTTCCGTCCTCTGGATGGCCTCAGTTGTTGCAAATTTCAAAAACTCTTGACTATAACCGGGAATAACAATAAAAGAGATTGAGGTGGGGGTGGGTTTCAATCCTAGCTGATGGCCAAACACCAGCTGCACCCATTCATGGTAGAGTTTCTGTCCCGGGCTGATCCCTGGGGCAGCTCCAAGAGAGGAAAGAGGCACTGAGGGGAGAGAGACTGCGCAGAGGGGGTTCCTGCCTTCTTTGCTGGAGGGTCACTTAAGGCAAGCTGCTCTCTCCCAGCTCAGTGGGGCACTGGGTTCTCCCTTTCAGTGCATGAGAGCCAGCCTCAGTGCGCTGAGATCCTGGAATGGGCGCAGGAAAGGCCGCCCCCCCCCCCCGAACCCTCGCCTGAGCAGGAAAGAGGGAGGGATGGGACATTGCAGGAGAACTGGAGAAGGAAGGCCTGGCAGAGGAAGGGGGGAAAGGCTAAGCCAAAAATCAAATGATGGTCCCTAGGTCAGATGCTCATTTCAGGGAGGCAGCAGACTGGGTGAATGTGATTTCAGCAGCCCTCAGAGTTCCCATGGACCCGAAAACAATTGCATGGTGTTTGAAGTCACAGTCAACGAGGCCAAGCCCCAGAAACATCCTCATACGAGAGAAACACCAAGGGAGACATATTAACCCATTTCACTTATTGTCACATTTGGCTCAGACTGGCTTCTTTGGCAAACTAACTACGTGCTATCAGAGACCATGACCTTGACAGGCCATGAGATGGTGTGTTTCTACAAAGAAAAGCCCGGCAGTCTAGATTCCAAGTCCTGTGCCTCAGTTTCCTTCCTCTATAAAGTGAGATGAAAAATGTACCTTCTTCTCAGGGTAAACATATAATGATTAAGGAAATAGTGCAATAAAAAAAAAGTCTAGCACAATATAAGAGCTTATGAAATCTTAACTATTACAGGGAGGGAGAAAGATCTGGAATGTGGAGGGCAGCAACAGAGCAAAACTGGTCTTTTTGTCCATTTATTCATTCTCTAGGGGCTTATTAAGGTCCTTCTGTGAAAAGCCTAGTGTTATGGCCAGCAGGTTGAATAAGTGACAGGCAGGACTTTGAGTAGCTTGTGCACCAAATCAGTGTAGGGTGTGGGGGCTAAAAGTAAACTTCTTCCACTTTCAGGTTTTGCCCAAGGCGGGCTCTGAAAACAGGCTCAGGGCTGCCTCACTGTAGACCTCAAGCCACCGCCTCTCACTAGCATTTTCAGTCTCTGGTCGTGGAGCCAGGGCGCCACCGCGTGGCGGAAGAGGCGCAATACAACCCACAGGCACCAGCTCACAGCTTCCCCGAACAGAGCCTGGACCTGACGCCCCCTGGCGGTGCGATGCGGCACCCACCGAACATCCCCTGGCCCAGAACCTACCGGTGCCGAAAACCATCCCAGAAGAGGGGACCAGCTGTCTCCGAAATTCACACAAGACAGTGGACAATGGAGCCGTGAAACCCAGCGAGGGCTGAAACAATCTCCTGGAAGACGTCCCTCCCACCCCCTTCCCCCCAAGAAGGCCGCATACCTGTGGCTACTGCCCAGCAGAGCCAGGTGGTCTGTCTTCACGGTGTAGTAGCCGAAGGGCACGTGGGCCATGAGGTAGCAGAAGTGAGCGGCCTCCACCAGCCCCTTCCCAGCTGCAGGAGAACAAGCCCGGGTCACGGGACACGCCCACGTGGGGACGCCCCCTCTGGGCGAGAGGGGAGAGGGCTGGAGACCCCGCCCGGAGGTCGGAGCCTCATGAGAGTAGAAGAACAAGCTTTTCACACCACAAGTAACAGACCCCAGAGCCCACTCCTCCCACCGCATTTTTGGCCTCGACGTTACATTTCGCTTGTCTTCAGCCAGAATAAGGCAGTCTTTCACATTCCCCCACCTAATGGATTTTTGATGAGGGAGCTTCTAGGCGTTTTAGTCCGTCCAGAGGGGGAGAAATGAGTAGAAATATATGCACCTGGGAGGAGAAGCGGGCCATGGGGAGCAGCCATTTTTAAACCAGGCTTCTTGGGGCACTAATGCCGCCCCTGCTAAAATAAACAATAGAAGACTTTCCCCGGTGCTCATAAAAATCACATTCATTACCAAATTGTTCCCAATCTTACAGTGTTCTCCCATACGTTTTCCCATTACTTCAACATTGAATGAATTCAAATGGGTAAGGTAACCAGCACAGGGCCCGGCACCCAAGCAGATTCAACAAAAGTTCCTTCTCTTTCTACCCAGGTGCCCAGCAACCTGACATTTGGGCACAACCGTACACGTAGCTCTTTTGAAAGTTTCACCAAGTTCCACAAAGCCATGTGCTGCCCCTTGACCCAATCTGAGAACCACTGATCTGTAACATTCAACAGCCCCTAAGTGTTTAAAAGGCCACGTTCACAGAGAGATAATAGAAATAAAGACCATGCAATTACCCTCCGTGGTTCAGGCAAAAATAGAATTTCCTATCTGGCTGAGGGGGGGTCACCGTGGGACCAAGGGCAGCAGGAGGGGAGGGGCCCCAGGTGTTAACTCCATGTGTGACTTCGAGGAGCCTCCTACAGCAACAGGACACCAGAGTGTCAGGGGCCTGGCCTGCACGGGTCACAGCAGAAATCTGGGAAACGGAGCCTCCTTTCTCTGGACTTTCTGTCCCCAGTACACTGAGTTTCTGGGTCAAAGAAAGCTTGAGGCAGAGACTTGGGCCCAACACAGGACCTAAGCCGCTAAACCCAGGATGTTTAAAGCTGCCTGGAGATAGAGGAGAGGAGGGGAGGGGCGGGTTTCGGCTTACCCAGGGTGTCCCCCATGGTGACGATCGTGTGCTGATACAGCTCCCGGTCCCCACCCGGATTCGACAGAATCACAGCCAAGTGAGGCCTCCAGTCTCCCCACTGCTTGTCCCCACAACACTGAAAAGCAGCAGAGAAATTGAAAATTGAGTGATGTTGCACTGATGTAGGTGAGCAGGCAATGTCGGTAAGGAAGGTGGCTGTCTACTTCCTGGTTCGCAGGGAGCGCCCATTATAGTGCCTGCCACACTGCCGGCCACCGATTTGGGGTGCTCTTTTTCAAAAAGCAAAACTCCTAGAAGGGTGAAAAAGAATATGAAAACGAATATATGTATGTATATGTATGACTGAAGCATTATGCTGCACACCAGAAATTGACACACATTGTAAACTGACTACACTTCAGTTATATATATATAAAACAAACCAAAAAATTCTTAGAAAGATGGATAGGCAGACAGACACATATACATACATACATACACAGGGATATTGGGAGAGAAATAAAATGACACTATTGGTCACTAATTTTCAAAGTTCTTCCTGGTGCCCCTAACCCCAATAGCTAGGGACAGAATCCAAAAAAAAAAAACCCTGATGTTTCAGTGGGAGAAGGAAGATCAAATACCCTTGGCTCATGAGGAGAGTCCACATTAGCCTGTCAGAAGGCAGGAGAGTGGGGAGGGTATAGCTCAGTGGTAGAGTGTAGTGTTTAGTATGCATGAGGTCCTGGGTTCAATCCCCAGGGCCTCCATTAAAATAATAATAATAATAATAAAAGGCAGGGGAACAATGGACTCCTTAATATATTACCAAATGGCTAAAGTTTTCTGGCTTTACAAAGCTCTCTCCCCCACATCACCTTCTTTAATCTTCAGAACAACGTTGTGAAGTCTGATTCCTATCGCCCCTTGAGTAGTGAGAAAACCAAGCCCAGACAGCCCTCCATCTCCATCTTCCTTCCAGCGGGGGGCTCTGTCCTCTGCCTCTGGTGACGATGCAGAGGCAGCAGAACTCCACGAGGGGGCGGTAGAGGGTAACACAGAGCAGGGGAAGCAAGCAGAAGTCCCACACAAAGGATGGGCCACCTTTATCCTGAAGGAAGGGGAACTTCCAGGCAGGAAATATCAACAAAGAAACAACACATGTCATAAAAACGACACAGGTCCTGGATTCCACAGGGGTCCTACCTCTTGAGCAAGTTTCTTAATGTCTTTGAAACTTTGTTTCCTCATCTCTTCAATGGAGATCACAATGTCTACCCTGTTATCGTTGATCATAAAATAAGACAGGAAAAGCACAGAGAGTAGCGCCTTACGCTTGGTTTGCACTTTATCAATGACATGTAGGTGCAAATACACACGCAGGGAAGCCCAGCAAAGGAAAGAGGTGATGTGCAGACCAGCCGGTTCTCCAATGTGGTCCACAGAACGGGCAGAGCAGGAGACTGACAGTCACAGCTGAGATCTGGGGGTCCAACAATTCACAATTATTTGGTATTGTATTTGTAACTGTCCCACAGAACAAAAGATGCTTTGTCCACCTCCATTGTACAGTTACTCCTTGTTTACCTGGGCAGTGCAGTGTGAATGAGGCTGATGCCGAGAATAAATCACAACATCAACAGCAGTTCTCACTGACTGCACTCTGACCGTGGGCCACAGCCCGTGCTAAGCATTTCTCCTATGAACAAGCACATGCATCACGTCCTATTATTATTCCCATTTTAACATGTGAGCCAGGCTCTTCCACGCTGGAACTAAAGGAATCAGCAAAAGAAAAGCCCTTGCTAAAAGAACAAAAACTTAGAAGTGATTCTTCTGTCCCCTCCCCAGGTGATTTGGGGGGGAAGAAAATCACTGGAGGGCAGATCTGTAGAGAGAGATTTTGAGAGAGAGAGAGAGAGAGAACGCTTATTAACGAACTTCAATGCACCAAGCACGGCGGATGATATGTTCAGATATTCTGTCTCCTTTAGTTTTCACAATAACTCTTCTGGGCATCAAAATGCCCACGAAGATGAAAAGCTGAGTCTCCGAGATTAAGTAGCAAGGCCAGGGTCACACGGCAGTGTGGAGCGGAGTCTAGGTGAGGCCTGTGACAGAAGCCCACATCCGTGTTTCCCAGCTGCCATGCTTTTCCCACTACACTTCTTATTAAAAGTACCAGAATCTGGCCTTTTCCTGGATGCTGCGATGCTGGGGAACTCTCAGACACTAAGGTCAAATACTGCACTGGCACATCACCTCTGGCTCCTCGGTGTTCTCACCCCGAAGCAGGGAACAATCAGCGAGCTCCAGCAATGCGATGAGACCCAGTGGACTGCATGTAGTTACATCATTTCCTGCATTTAGTGCTTTGGGACGTGAGACAATGCCACTGCAGAGCACAGGCATGCAGCGGAACTGGGAAGTGCACCCCATGCTCCAATCCAGCCAGTTGGTTTGACGATGGGGCGTGAAAGTCATCATTTCTCTTTTCTTTTCTTAAAAGTGTGCACAAGCAATAAGAAGAACCAAAAAGCAAAAGCATGAAGTCCATTTTCATTAAAACTAGGTGTCAGCAAAAAGCCAAGCCTCTAAATACAAGAAAAGGCTTCCAGAAGTAATGACGATTGAACAGAGGTGGGCTCAGGAGGCAGAAGGAGGGGGTCCCACAACCATCTCCCCGGCGAGGGAGAAGCAAAGACCCTCACAGACACCAGGTCACATGGAAATGCTGACCGGCCTGGAATCGGGCCCCGGCCCCTCCCCATCTCCAAAATCCCATAAATAACTGGGCCAGGGAAGACTCAACACCTGTGGAGGAACAGGTACAGATACACTGTCAAGATAAAAGGAAGGGGGAAGGTAGAACATTCACCAGAAAAAATGTTACCATGACGCAAAGAATGGTCACTCAGCATTTCATCATGAGTTTAAGGAAAAAACAGAAGAAGGTGACTGTGGGCTCTTTTGCAGAGCTCAGGAGAGACATGGGAGAAAAATCAGAGGAATAAAGACAGGAATGGAGAGAGCTCGAAAGCCCAGAGACACTGATGAAAACACAGTGAGGAACACACGGGGTGGAACTCATACAAGCAAAAAAGAAGGCAGAAAGAGCTGAAATAAAAAAAGGGATTTTGTAATTAAAGAGAAAATTACATGTATATAAGTCCCATGTGTGTAGATACACGTAATGTGTATACAAAGGATTCCTGAGAAGAAAACAAAAACAATGGAACAAAGCAATTACTTAAGGATATAATTCAAGAAAACATCCCTGAACTGTAAGGTGCACATGTTAAAAGAGTAAGTATACTGTACCCCAAGGGAAAAACTCACCCACACGGACAACACCAAGATACATCCTAGTAAATTCCTGGACTTCAAAGATGAGTAAGGGGTGTCTTGGGACAAAAAGATCAAGTCTCTTGTTACAGGAAAACTAGTGAGCTGGCCTCAGACCTCTCCGGAGCCACACAGCACTCTGCTGACATGTAAAAGCGAACGTGTCCAAGCTTTGAAGGGTGGACGTGCAGTGCTGGGAAGAAAGGAAGCCTGGCTGCGGGAAGCATGGACGCGGTCTCTCACTATTGGAGACACAGCAGGCAGCCGTGGGATTGCGGGAAGGGCAAGGTCTTTGGAATCAGACAGACCCTGGCTGATCCTGACTCCCCTACTCCTAGCTCCGTGATCTTGGGTCACTGGCCATCTTTTTTTTTTTTTAATATTTAATTTTATTTATTTTTGTTTTGTTTTGTTTGGGGGGGTAGGTAATTAGGCTTACTTATTTGCTTATTTATTTAATGGAGGTACTGGGGATTGAACCTAGGACCTCGTGCATGCTAAGCACACACTCTACCACTGAGTTATACCCTCTCCCCCCTCATTTTCCATCTTTGCATCTCAGTTTTCACATCTGCAAAACAGGGATAATAATTCCTAGCTCCATGCATTAAATGAAATGATGTGCATCACAGTGTTTAGCACAAGACCAGACACATGGGAGGTGATTCAGGAACAGTTACTGTTTCTTTTTCATCTCTAAAGCCATCACCTCACTTCTGAGCAGTCCCCACCCCCTAAACCCTCAGGATGCTGGGGTGTTGGCGGGGTCCTGTCGAGAAGGGTACCGTGGCTGCCTGTGGGATCCGCCCCGACATGAGCTGGAACAGCGTCTGCAGGGGGTCGTTGAGCGCCAGCGTGCTGGTGAAGCTGCAGAGAGAGGGGACCGTCAGTGGGTACCCCGCCAGGAGAGCCTGCTATCCGATGCCTGCTGGGCACAAGCCCCGTCATGCCTACTGGACTGCAGCGGCTTCTCCTGGATCCTGAGTTTCTCTTTGCTGTTCGGTTGTGCCTCTGCTACCTCCTCCCACTTTCCGATCTCCACTCCACCACACGGCCCAAGTAGAGCTCACTGATGGGGGAGATCCTCCGCGCTTGGGCACTGACACCCTGACTCCCGAGTAACCATCTCTGCTGGCCTTCGGTCATCGCGGTCATCGCAGAGATGACCCAGGCACAAGGTTAACCTGAGCCTCTTCTCCGTGGGCCACTCCCCCGCCCCTGGCCGCCCTCCACTGCTGCCCGCCACCCCTACGGCAGCCCTCCTCCAAGTCAAGCCCTCAGCCCTCAGCCCTCAGCCCTCAGCCCTCGGTGCTGGTTCTCGGGCTCATCGCTAGCCTGCGTCTGCAGTGCTTTTACTCACTAGCACTAAATAGTCATTTCAGTGACCAAAGAGGCGGAGAACAGAGACCAGAAATGATCCTGCTGATGACAATCCGTGGGATCTGCTTAACAAGGATATAATGAGCTCTATGGCTGATTTGAGATTTAAGCCCACTCAGTAAGGGATATTTTTCACGATTCACTGGGCTCCATCAAATACCAATGGCCCAGGGCAAAAATCTGGAGTGGAGATGTATGCTACAATGTGAAGATTTTCCTTTCCAAAACCGAAGGGAAAATCACCCCTCGGAGCATCATCTTTGATTTTTTTTTATTTGAATGGAAGGACTTCGGATTGAACCCAGGACCTCGTGCATCCTAGGTGCACAGGCTACCACTGAGCTGTGTCTGCCACCGTCCCTGCCCACATCGCTGACTGAGCAGCACCCTTCCTTCAGGGCTCAGAGTGCTTCTTCCAACAGACGTTCAGTGCTGCTCACTCTGAACGTCTTGAAGTACGAGGTGGAATTACTAGTCCCTGGGACAACCGAGGGTCAGAGTAATACAGAGACTTGGCTGAGGCCATCATGAAGAACGGGCTCCCAGGTTAGCTCCACAGACCGAACTTAAAGTGGGGGTGATCACCTTCTTATCAACTCTGCCCAACAGGACTTACAGCCAATTTAAATTTAAGAGAAGTTGAGGAGGGGGTGGGTGTGGCTCAGTGGTAGAGCATATGCTTAGCACGCACAAGGTCCAAGGTTCAATCCCCAGTACCTCCATTAAAAAAAAATCAATAAATACAGAGCCGACATTTTAAAATTAATTAATCAACTAATTAAATATAAGAGAAGTTGAGAGGGTAGTTTCACAGCTTTAACCAACGTGAGAAGATAAGTATCCTTCTTGCTGTCTGACCCAAGCCTGCTCCTTATAGGAGGGTCCCCTGCCCTACTCCACCCCGCCACACGTCTGTCCCTGACAAGCCATGGATGCTAGATTCAGCCAAAAGGACTGACTCCAGCGCCCCCTGCCCCCACCACCTCCATTTAATTCTGATTCTGTTTGGCTGTTTCATTGCCCTTGTTCTGCACTCCTGGCTATGTACTCACACCTCCATCCCTATCTCTCCTTGGTTTGGGCATTCTGCCTGGTCCCCCCTGGACCCGGATCACAATGTGCTGGCATCATTTATGACTGAACACAGCCCTTCAGTCGTGACGTCTCCCATTAGATGAAGACATCTCGATCTATTCCCCAGCCCTATAAACCCCTTCCCTACCACAGCTCACGTTCCTGGTACCCTGAATCCCTACCCACTTCTCCACACCCACATCCCCACTGCGGGACTGAGCAGCAGACAGTCACTAACTCTCAGTCCTAAAGCTCTGTCAGTTAACGCTGAGTGATCGCCTGTCCCCTCACCAATGGAACTCTCTAGAACAGACCCTCCAAAGAGGAAAGGCTACTGCCATGTAGAAACCTACTTAATTTTTGGAAACTCTGACCCTGGGAAACATTACTAAAATGTTGTATTCAACTTAACAACTAGGAAGAATGTGTCTGTGCCTGGGTTATAAGAATCTGAAAAAGAGAAATGCCATGTCCAGCTTAGAATTGAAATGTAGGGCTTCTCCGTGCACCTTGAATTTTCTCCCCACCCTCACCCCCATCTTTGGAGGGGAGGCCTCTCGGCTCCGTTGGTCTCCCCAGCTTACCTACTCATGACCCAGCTGTAGGTCCTTGGGTCCATCTTGCTGGACAGGAACAAAGCATGGCCCCACAAATGGTTCTTCATGGCCCACTCCAAGGCTTCCTGAAAACACAAACATCGCCTTCAGTGCCGCCTGACCCCCTTCCTCTACCAACAACAAACGACTGTGCTTAGGTACTGCTGCCCCCTGAGCAGAGGAGGCTGGGCTTCCAGAAGACTGGCAGAGCCTCTCATGTGAGTATGAAAAAGGAAGACTTGGGGAATGGCTTTCACTGGCATGTATTTCTCTCAGTTGTCCCTTTCTCCAGCCTTCACTTGATCAAAATCCATTATGCAATTTCATTAGCTCCCCTCAAACATTGTTTCCAGTTAGCTTTTTCTCCTTGGCAGAAGTCACACAATGCTTTCAGGAAGCTAAGCACCAAAATTGAGAGAAGCATCTCACCCCAAGGCTCGAGTCCCAAAAGACGAGTCCAAGATGGTGTTCGTGGAGGCACGATAGAGGAACAGTTTCTTTATTAACAATTATGGCAGTTCCTCACCCAAATCCATGCTCTCCTTCCTGGGCCAAGAAGTGGGCAGCATTTCCTACCCCCATGGCACCTAGATGTGGCTGAGTGCTAGGCCGTCAGATGGGAACGGAAGTGATATATGCAGCTTCCGGGTCTGGCCCATAGAACATACGAAAAGAGCAGTCTTCCCCCCCCCCGCCCCCCGCCAAAAGAGCAATCTTTATGTCTTTTTTACTTGTCCTGGATGTGAGGCTGAATTTCCTGGGATTGTTTAAATTTATTCTCTCTTTAAATAAGATATCATGAAACATATTGGGATAATCAAATCAATTTTCATTTGGAGGTGGAAATACCTCATTAGTGATTTCCTGTCCAAAAATCACATTATTTGGGGGCACCAAGGAAATTAATACCATGCCAAAACCTCACATATCAAGCCCTTACTCAACAGTTCTGAAAATTAAATGAAGAGGTGAACGTGTGTGTGTGTGTGTGTGTGTGTATGTTTTAAAATTTGCGTCTTCCAACCCATGTCACCAAGTTCATGGTGTCATTAATTTGGCATATGAAGTTGATAGTTAACAAGCACTTGATGGTTAGTAAGCAATTAATTACAGTATTAGGAGGGTAGGTTAACTGCTATGTATGCTGGCTCAACAAAAGAGCAGCCCCCCTTCTAGTCATGGGAGAGCACTGGGCAGGGGAACAGAGTCCGGGGCAGCCCTCCTCCGTGTGGCAATTCAGGGACTCAACTGTGTGAGCCTCCACCGTCTCCAACATCGAGCCCCCAAGGTTTCCGGATGTCATCCTCCTTCCAGCCAGATGGGGAAGAGGCCATGGAGGACTGAGTCTAAGACTTTTGTAAAATGTGAGTTCAACTTCAAAATTAAACAAGGCATAAAATAATAGCTGATGTGAGGTGATGGAGGAAACCCTTTCACAAAGTGTAAGTGTCTCAAATCATCATATTGTACACTTTAAGTATCGTATAGTTTTATTTGTCAAGTATACCTCAACTTAAAATTTTTAATATATAATATAAAAATTAAAATAGTCTAATTTACATACCACAAATAAACAAGGCATCACTTCATCTATGGAATTAAAGTATTCAGTATTGGTAGGTATATTTTAGATATGATGGGGGTACCATTTGTAAACAAACTTTCTGGAAACTAATATTAGTGTATATGTGAAGAACTTTTTAAAAGTGCCTACCCTTTAACCCAGTGGTTCCACTTCTAGGAATCTATCCTAACAAACAATAAAAAGATCAGCCAAAGATTTTTATAACAAGATGTTCAACTTGTAGAATTTATAACGGGTGACAAAATTGTAAATAGTCTACATATTCAACAGCAGTGAATTGGTTAAATAAAACATGATATGCTTAAATAATGGAATATAGTCCATTTTTAAATGGTATATTTTAATGTCATGAGAATATTTCACCATATAATCTTGAGTGGGAAAAAAAAGAAATAATTGTGTATATAATTTAACTTTTTTATTGAAGTATAGTTGATTTCCAATGTTGTGTTAGTTTCAGGTGAATAAATGCTGGAGAAGGTGTGGAGAACAGGGAACCCTCCTGCACTGTTGGTGGGAATGTAATTTGGTGCAGCCACTGTGGAGAACAGTATGGAGAGTCCTTAAAAAACTAAAAATAGAGTTACCATATAATCTGATTTTTAGCATACAGGCATGGAAAATACTAGAAGTAAATAAATCAAAATGTAAATGAAAACAAGATTATACTGTATAGCACAGGGAAATATACACAAAATGTTATGGTACCTCACAGAGAAAAAAATGTGACAATGAGTGTGTATATGTCCATGTATGAAAAATTGCGCTGCACACTGGAATTTGACACAACATTGTAAAATGACTATAAATCAATAAAAAATGTTTAAAAATGTAAATGGGTGTTATCTTTTAATGGTAAGACTATAGGTGTTTTAATTTTTTTCCTTTGTACCTCTCTGAACATCTTAGGGGCTGTAAAATGACTGTCACAGCTGGGGGAGAGGAGAGTGGCTGGGGCGGTGGGTACTTTTTTAAGCCCGAGGCGGGGCCGCACTTGCCTTCTTCCTTCCGTAGTAGAGCAGCTTGGTGAATTTCTCCACGATCTGCGCAGGCGTCTCCACGCTTGGGGGAATCTCCCCGGTGAGCAGGTTCCGGGGGCCCGAGCTCAGCACCGGCCTGTCCTCGTCCGTCAGGCTGATGAGGTTGGCCACGGGCGGCTGCCTCCTGTACTTCTCCAGCTTCCTGCAGTCTTGCATCAGCAGCTCCGCAATGTCGGACCCCGCCATGGACTGCAAGGCAGAGGGGGCCGTCCTGACGCAGAGTCCTCACCGTCCTCACGCCGGCAGCCCAGGCTGCAGAAGGAAGGCACCGGGGCACCAGCCTTCTCCAGGCGGGAGGCCGACATGCAAACGCAAGACAGCCCCTTCTTGTATTATTGTATTTCAAACTTCAGCTTCACTCTCAGGGTTATTTTCTTTCTGTCGGGAGCCGTGAAGATGACCAGAAATATGCACACTCCCACAGGTGTACTGTCTGCCTGGCGCAGTAACCCAAGAGCTGGGCGGCAACCCCAGACCAGCGGAGGAGGGCAGGGCAAAGGTTAGGCTTAGAAAACTGTGGTGTCGTCTGAGCAGTATCTCCCCTTGGGGCCATGTGTTGCTTCTTTCATGTTACCTTTTATAATCTTGCCATAAACCGTATCTTCTCCGTCCAGGAAGGCTTAAATTCCAAGCCAGCCTGCACCTGCCCATCCACCCGAGCGGTAATACTGACCCCGTTCTGCCGACAGAGGAGAACCAACAGCTGCCACAGTAGAGCGGAGTCTCTGCTCCCCGGTGTCTCGGACTTGCGGCTCTGCGCTGCTTTCTGCTGGCAAAATGTCATGATGTCCACCTTGTGTACATCTTCCCTAGGGAGAGATTTCAGGGAGCAAAGAATGAGGGGCAGACCCCTCCCCCCCACCTCCCTGTAGGACCGCAGGCTCCTCCTACCCTGCGAGGCTGCTGCCTGGGCTGGAGCTGAGGACGGGCGTAGTGAGGCTGTAACTACAGGATAGTTTCCTTGCAGAACAGAGATTCTCTGGTCCTCCTTCTCCATTTTACAGAGGAGGAAACTGAGGCTCAGAGACTTGAAATGACTGTCAGGGTAGCAGGTAAGAGAGCACGCAGACTTTGGTCAGACATCCCTGGGTTTAAATCTAGCCTGCCACTCCTCAGCTTACATAAGTTTTTTTTTCTCAATGAAATATGTTTGTAGGCTTTATTTTTTTGGTTTTTTTTAAACACCTTTATTGTGGTATGGTTCCTGTACAGTAAACTACTTTTATTTCAGGTGTACAGTTTGATGAATTTCAGCTTACGTAAGTTTTTTATCTCCTCTGAGCCTCTGCTCTTTCCCCTAACATAGGGGTAATTTTTTAAAAATCTACTTCGGTGGGAGGGTATAGCTCAGTGGTAGAGTGCATCCTGGGTTCAATCCCCACTACCTCCATCAAAAATAAATAAAAATCAACCTAATTACCTTCCCCTGCAAAAATAAACAAACAAAAAAAGACAATGTAGATAGATAAGTATTTTTAAATAGAAATTAAAAATTACCCCCATACAAAAATGAATTAGCCAGTTGTGTAGCATGTATAATTGCCCAGTGAACAGGAATCATTATTTTCTTGAGCTCATCCAATAAAATCAGTCAGACTGGGACCAGTAACCTCATGTCCAAACACCCAACCCAGTGCTCTGCCTTACATCTATATACCTACCTGTGTCTCAGAAATCGAGACAGCACTCATTTTTACTTGAAAGCACTGTCAAAATACTGTAGGGTTTTCTTGGAGGGGGAAGCTTCAGGTAAGAACACCTTTATATAGCAGTGATGAGACTGAGAGGACTTCAGTGTGCATTCTCTCTCTTGAGTCTCGCAGCCGTCACTGGAGTAGCACAGCCAGGGTTACTTCATTTTTAAAGGGAAAACTGAGGCTCAGAGAGGACTAACTAACCTGTCTGCCATGGTAGCTCTAGTTAGTAGGTTGTCCTGGCCTAGAACCCAGATCCTCTGACACCACCAGGACTCCACTGCTCAGCAAAGAGCGTCCTGAATGTTTTATCAGAAGCAGGACTCGGAATGTAAAAGCAGTTCCAGCTCAGTCCTGCAGAGGGCAGACCTGCACTCTGTCCGGTAACTCAAATGCTGACCGTGTTACTTAGCTCCCCAGAAAAATTTTTTTATGTGATCCACTTGCCTATGATCTCCCAGGCTGTGCGCCCCTGTTCTAGCGGCTTAAGGACTGTTAGTACACAGCATGCTAAAACCTCCTACCACGTAGCCTTTGTAAAACAGAACTGATTTCAGATTTTTAAACCTTTAAGTTAATTTTTCTTTCTGCTTTCAACCCTCAAATTGCTTGTCAAAATAGCTCGGGCCACATTTGCCTCCATCCTGTAACACAGAGATTCCACTCTGACGGGGACAGACATTTTCTTTCAAGGAAGCCAAGAACAAATCCCCAAAATGCTGAGCTGGGCGGGAAGATGTGGTAGGTTCCAAAAGCCCTGATGTGGCAGCTCTTAGGGTAATTTACCTAATCAGGGGTCCTGAGAAAGTCCTCATCTCTTCTTGTTCCTCAAAATCATTAAGGATAACCTGGAACAAAAAAAATCAAGTTTGGTCTTCAAGACTCTGTTCACCCAATGGCCCTTTCAGCCAAGTCCGGGATCAGAACCCAGAGCCGTGGTCCTGGGATAGGGCTCGGTGCCTTGTGGAGAAAGCAGATGGACAAAATCAGTTCTCCAGTTGCTGAATATGAACTTACAGCATCTCAGGAAACATAAGTCTAGCATTACTTCTTTCAGAGAAGAGCCCCACCCATTCCTTTATACACACACACAAACACAGACACTCCACAAGATGGATGGCCCAGTCCCCCACAAGAGCACCCTATTTCTAGAGATGCCCAGGCTTATGCAAAGGGAAGCAGGGAGTGGCATGCTGGCATACCAGGGACACAAAATCTTGCTTACCTCCACGCTGTGCAGTTCAACCAGGGCAGTTTGTCCATCACTGGGGGAACTGGGACCCACACACACCAGCTGACCTCCTGGTCCAAAACTCACAGGCACGTGAGGGACATAGAACTTCATGGGTGCCTTGGGACCAGCTGCTGAGATGTCCTCTGACCAACAGACACAGGTAGACACTGTTAGCATTACCACCACTGCTTTACTTTAGAAATACTCCACAGACACATATGTTTCCAAATTCCACCTGGGACCAAGATAAGATTCTGTGTGGGCTACATAATTAGAAGGCCACACTTCAAGTCTGACTTGAGACTATGAGAATATGTCAGAATTTAATGCAAGGATTTGATGGTTTGCTCCAAAGGATAATGCACCAGGCCCAGCCCCTCAGTGATGGTGACAAGCCAGGGACTTCGGCTCTTGTAGCCCCAGTAATCATGGCAAGTCTCCTACATCCAGACCTTTGTGACCTGCCTTGGCTTTACCAAACTGACTCTACTTTCTTCACCTCTGAGGACCTAAGAGGACCTCTGAGTTCCGCCTCTCCCAGCCTGATGATGGCTAGGGGCAGTGTTCCCTTCCAAGAATCAGCTATGATGCAACCTCCAGAACAAGGGAAAAGGTGGGAAATGGAGCCAAGGTTGGCCACTCCGCCCAGGAGACCTACATACACAAATGAGGCAGACAATAATCTGCTCTTGGAAACAGAGCTAAAGGTGACTTTCCAAGAGATGTGCCACCCAGCCCTCTTCTCACCAGACTCAACCAACTCCTTTGAGGACTTCAGCACCCACCAGCCTGAATTGGACTCCAAGCTGAGGAAGCCATGGGGTCAGACAGTTCAGGAGCATCTGCCATGTACTGACTGAGCTCGTAGCTACTGGAGCTGAGACCAGACTCATGCTGCCGGAGAAGGTTGGACTCCTCGGTCAGTGACGGCTGGAAATTAAAAACAACGAAAATGCATGGAAAGAATCAGAAGCACCTTCAAACAGATGGTCCTCCCAAGTTATCCTTCAAAGCACCAAAATTCAAACTTACAAATAAATATAGTAAATGTGGGTGTGTTGAAACAAAAAGAGGGGATCATTCAACTGATAAGTGTTTGCTAAAGGATTCGTTATGGCCTCTTGGAAAGAGTGTTAGCCCTGGGGCCTGGGGCACTGAATTCAAGTCCCAGCTTTGTCAATACCTAGCGGCTATGACCTTGAACAAGTAACTTAGACTCTCAGATCAGTACCGTCATCTGTAAAGCAGACAATAATGCCTACCCTATATAGTTCATGTACTTACTCTTACATTCATTCACCAGCTGTTTGATGAGCACGTACTATGCTCTGGTTCAGTGCTTTCCCTGGGGATAAAGGTGTACAAGAACTTCATGGAACATTACATCCTGGGAGAACTGTAAAATAGTGGATGCAAACAATGGATGCAAAAGCTCTCTGCACACTGTAAAGTGCTGTATGGGTGTACGGCTGCTGTTACTGTGTTGTTGTTACCGTTTGTCATAGTATGCACCCTACCCTGTTCTGCATCAGAGGAAACTGTTCCCCTAAATCATACCAATCTGATCAGGGAAACAAAATTGATACAAGACAAGTCAAAAATTAAGGGCTGGTCTCCATAGTATCTTTGCCACTTTTCCATAGAACTAAAAATATCGCAAAAGTTAAAGTTTATTTTTAAAAATTCAAGAGTTCCACTTTGTAGCCTAGCAAGTACACACGGTAAGATTTTAGAAGAGAGAGATGAAAGAGTCAGGAAGGCTTTCGAGTTCTGACTTTCAGACCTAAATTAAAAGATGCCAGCAACTTCCCACTTCCTGGGTACCCCAAAGTGCCAGACCACCGGAGGCCTCTTTGCCGGCACCCCAGAGTGGCTTGGGTGACATCTCCTGATCCAGCCAACTTGGCAAAGAAGGCAGACAGGCCAGATCAGGGCCTCAGACCCAAAAGAATGAAACAGGACGCAGGGAAAGGAGGAGGTAGGAGAGGAGGCTCTGCCAAGAGGGGAGGAACGGGACCCCTCAGACTGCTGGCCCCTGGGGACCCCCACCCGCACCGGCCCGCCCTGCCACTGAGGAGCGTGTCAGCTGTGATGCGCTGTCACAGATCGCCAGCCCCACGTCACTCAGGTTACCTTGTTTCTCTGGGCCCCAGTTAGCAGACTCCCCGGAAGTAGGTCCCCAGGCCTCTCCTGTCCAGAGTTGGAAGCAGGGCTGTTTTTATAATGGTTCCGACTCTTAGATCTGCAGCAAAATGACAGGAGCAAGTGAGAAGGGGTCCAGGGCAGGCCAGCAAGGCTGAGCTGCTCTCTGCTGGAGGATGTTCTACTGCAAAGCGTGGGCAGGAGTCAGGTTGGCCCCAGGGGCCACAGGGAAAAGCCTTGTCCTCTATTTCACCACCTCGATCTATTAATACCAGAAAAGCAGGCGCTCCTGGGGTTCATAGTACATTTACTAGAAGTGGCCCCAAACCCTGCAGAAAAGGCTCGGTCTCTGTAGCCTGACATCCGGGAAGGACTTAAATTAGAGCAGTTGGGTTGGTGAGTTCCAGTAGGGCAAAGGCACCAGACTTCAGGGCACCAGGACAGGTGCCAGCACAAAAGGCTCTTCCCTGCTGGTCGTATCTCAGGGGATCGCCCATTCTCAGGGCACAGGAGTGGGTAGAGGACAGGCACCCCAGCCCCAGGCAGGACCCAATCATGAGAACTTTTGCGAGGCCACATCTGTTCTGAGGCCAACATAGAATTCAGGCCCTATTTTAGGATGGATCTCAAGTAACCTCACAGATCTGGGGACTCACGCGGGTTTGGGGAGCTGTGTCTCGGAATTAAGACTCCCTCCCTCCAAGTGTCCATGTTAACAGCTGGCCTGGGCCATCCTGGGCTCCCCCAACATCCCTGAGGCCAGAACAAAAGCAGATGGGCTTCCGAAGATGAGGAGCCAGCACCAGAGGACATAAGGTTTGCCTAAGATAGTCTGAGTTTGGCAGAATCGTGTTGAACTGGTCTCTTCTTTCCCACTTACTGGTACTGGATCTCACTACTCTGGTCTTCACGATGATGTTCACTGAGGCACTTTTGATCTCGATAATCTTCATGCCAGATGTAAGGACTCCCTTGCCTTGGCACTGCACCCTCAGAGAAAACAAAATAAAGACAGGTCACTTCCTACTCCTGAAAGTTCAGAAGAATAGTAGCAATCTGTAAAGCAGAGTTACTGGAGCACAGCAGGTATAAAAACATTCAGTCATCCCTCTGTATCCAGAGGGGAATTGGTTTCAGGACCCGGGGAAGTTCAAGTCCCTTATATACAATGGTGTAGTGTTGGCACATAACCTGTGCACATCCTCCATTTACTTTAAATCATCTCTAGGTAACTTATAATGCCTAATATCATGTAAATGCTGTGTAAATAGTTGTAAATTCAGTGTAGATACTATATAAATAGTTTCCTGCAGCAGTAAATTCAGTTTTTAGGAATTTCCTGGAATTTTTTTTTCTTCGAATATTTTCAATCCGCCGTTGGTTGAATTGGCAGATGCAGAACCCATGCATGGACACAAAAGGCTGGCTGCATTTGCCAAATTGACTAAAAATGATGAGTGAAAGCTAACAGTGGACGTCTGTAAGCTGCTTCTCAGTCCCCTCTAAATAAATTAGCACAGCTGTATACAATTGTACAACAGTAGGGGCCCTGTGTGTGTTTTCCACGTGGAAACAGCTTTCTCTTTGCTGGCAGGTCAGAAGTGCCATTAGCACATACTCATGATAGCCTCACTACTGGTATGAAGTATACATTCCTTTCTGTGCGTATCTGCCACCTTCAGGGTGAATGATGGTCAGACTCATTACGGCCCAGTCCCACTCTTGGTGACTTCACTGTTAAGAACTGACTTCACTGTCACTTTATCAGAGGCTATCATCTCGGCTATAATGAAGAGGAGAAGAAAAACGTGGATGAAGTGCAAACCATCCATAATACTAGTAACGTAATGACAGTTTCAGTACCGTCAACCACACATACAAAGAAAAATGACTGCTTTCTACCTCCATCTCTTCTCCTCAAGACATCTAGCCGCAGTGGCCCCATCCGGCTGAGAAAGAAGTGGGTGGGGGCGGGGCTCTAGCTTCGGCAGAGCAGGAGACCCAGGGTGAGGCTGTGAGCACGGCCCTGTCGGCCTCTGGTCTGTCAGCCCGACTGCACTGTCCTAAAGGCTGCTTGGAGATGACTCCATACCTCTTTCTTCCTGCAGCTGCTGCGGGTGTCCAAGGTAGTAATAACTTCCATAGGCGTATTCTTCCCTTAGGGCTGGGGAATGATAGCTCTGATACAGATCCTCCATGCCCGGCCTAGAGAACCACCAAGAAGGCCCGTCACTCAAGGATAAGTGTGGTAGAGAGAGAGACCAGTGGGGGACTTGACAAACCAGACGACTTCAGAGGACAGACTTGTGACCCCATCTAGAATCTGCTCTAAAGCCACAGTTCCTTCTAGATCCTATAACCAGAAAATCCAGAATCAGAGTAGAACTAGGACCTTTGTGTCAGCACAAGCCTGGGATTTTTATTGCAAAACCATAGCCAAGTATCTCATTCTCCTTCTCCATGACCCCTCTTCGTCCTCAAATACATACATCCAACAGCACAAGGTATTTTCTGAGAAAACACTGTCCTGATACCATCTTAGGAAACCTCTTCCCGAGATGACTGTGTAAGTACCCAATAGGCCACTGTAATTCCCATGCATATTACAGATGGAAATGAGATGAAGAAGTCAAGTTCAAATTTATACTGTATGGCACAGGGAGCTATATTCACTATCTTGTAGTAACCTAGAATGAAAAAGAATATGAAAATGAATCTATGTATGTATATGAATGACTGAAACATTATGTTATACACCAGAAACTGACACAACATTGTAAAATGACTGTACTCCAATAAAAAAGAACGCAAATTTTAAAAATGTTTAAAAAGTCAAGTTGGGCCATCTTAAATCTGATTGCTTTTATCACCTCTGTTCTTAAAATAACCTCCTTCCAGAATTCAACAATACAAAAAGGGACAAAACGAAAAGGGTCATGTTGTTAATATTTTTATCAATTAGTAATTCTTTAGTATTCCCTAGGGGCAGAATTCTTTACCATAGTTGTCATAACTTCAACCCTAACTCTGGAGGCAGGAATGATCACCCCTGTCTATCAAAGTAGAAGACAGACAGCTTGAACAGTTCATAAAATATTAAGTCCAGGAGCAGGAACTCTAGATTCTCCTAGAATGGCCTCACTGAGACCTCTTCATTCTGAATTTGGAGTATAGAAGCTTCTATTTGCTTTCTCTGAGGTTTTTGTTGTTTTGTTTGTTTTTTAAGTTTCTATTCTTTCATTCAATGCATATTTTTTCTGTGTGCTGATTACACTATAGGTACTGTTCTGGACATTAGGGCTCTTCTGGGTGCTAACCCTGGGTCAGAGTCACCCAAAGATGCTAAGGAACCTTTTACTGGGACTCATGAGAAAAACTTTTCCGTAGTCTACAAATATTGCCTTTTGTGATCCCACAGTAAGAGGGTCTCATCCGCTATCTTGAATTGCATCATTCTTTCTACCCACTCCCCTGCCCCCAACACCCAATCACACTGTGATGCGTCTTTAAGAAGCTCCCCTAGTGGATAAAGAGGAGAAAAATACTGTATTTTTGGTCACCAAAATCCAATTTGGGAGAAGAAAGGGTTTAGCTAAGTCAGTGTAGTAGGACGGAGATGGAAAAAAGGAAAAAAAAAGAGGAGAAATAAAAGGAGAAGGAAAAGAACAATCTGCTCACAGGCATTTAGGAGAGTCGGGTCAGTTCCGAGCTCTGAGCCCATACCTTGGGTACAACTGACTGGGATAACCACCTTCATAATAGGTAACCCTGGACACAGGCTGACGCCACTCCCCAGGCCTGGGCACGTAACGTGGCTGCTGGTGGTCTGCCCTGGGGTCCTGCTGTGGCTGGGGGCTCCTGCCCACATCTTGCCTTTGATGGAACTTCTCTCCATTGTGCCAAGAGTGAGGAGCAGGCGGATAATATCCATCTCTCCTAAGCCCTCGGTCTGGATCCTTTGATGGTGCTGGCGGCCTCCCCCATGGCTGAGGCGGCCACTGGGGAACCCAAGGTTCCATCCCTGACCCTCTGAATTTCTCCCGTATTTTGAGTCAGTTGTGTAATTATTTTATCCTCCTGCAGACAAAACAAAAAGACAAAAATAAATGAATCATCATTTTTAGGTCCATGTCCGAATTTGATGGTTGATTAGGTTTTGTGGAAGAAGCACCTATGGTCCTCATAACCTTCTATCTGAAACAAACCACACGGGCGCTGATGTAGAGATATCTGAAAAAATCCCAAGCAGATACTTGAAATAAATAACAGGCTAGATAATTACATGGATGCTGCTGTAAAAATTAAAAAGTATATTTGGAGCAACAATAGATGTGGGAGGCATGGGAGAGAGAGAACAGTAACAGATGAAAACAGTATCAGAATATTCCGATTAAATAAATGTTTGCTCATTTGTGCCACCACAAGTGTTTATTCAGCACGTACTACGGCGGCCCTTTGTTGTCATAGAAATAGAGTGGACCTTAGACAGAGCTAGACCACAGTTCAAATCCTAACTCTGCTGTTTAGCTGTCAGCTAATTAAATGTTTCAAGTCTTCATTTCCTTGCCCACAGAATGAGGACCGTAATGATTAGGTGCAGGTCACTGTCAAAGTTAGAGCTAACTTGCAGAAAGTGCCCAACACACCATCTGGCATATAGTAATTGTTCAACAAATAGTAATTAGTGTTATCAGAGAAAGCTTAGGGTAGTGTGAGGAGCTGAAGGCATTTTCTAAACAAAAAGAAGCTTAAAGTGACCTCAAGTCGGGGGAGGGTATAGCTCAGCAGTAGAATGCATGCTTAACATGCAGGAGGTCCTGGGTTCAATCCCCAGTACCTCCATTAAAATAAATAAATAAACCCAATTACCTCCACCACCCCCTCACAAAAAAAGATTTAAAATAATAATAATAATAATAATAATAATAATAATAATAATAATAATAATAATAATAATAATAATAATAATAATAATAAATGAATAAGTAATACTAATTACCTCCTCCAAAAAAAATTTTTTTTAAAAGGTGACCTCAAGAGACATCTCTTCTGAAATTTTAAATTAAAGTCTTAGAAGAACTAGGCCCTATAATCCAGCCATGCCCATCCCTTCCCCAGGGGAACCGATGAGACACAAGTTTGGGGTTGCTTCCGTGGCAAGCTAGAGAGCCATGTCTCAGTCATCTTCCTGGCCAGAGATCTTAAAACCTGGAAGTCTCCCCCAGCATTAAACTGATTTTCCCCACTTATTCTTCAAAAATGGGAAACAGCTCCAGAGAACAAGTTACCTTCCAAGCTTCTCTGCCCATATGGCAGAGCAGCACCTGCATCCAGCTGCCTCCAAAGAAAAAGCACATGTCAGACCTCACTCCTGTTCTCGGCTCTCTAGTGTTAGGAGAATGCAGAGCTCAGCCAGACCCCGTGTCTCTCCTCCCCTGAGAACCATTTTAGGTCGAAAGAGTCTGATCCACTTCAGTTAACTTGCTCCCACTCCTGAAACTCCCAGCCCAACATAAAAATGCATATCAGAACAAAAGGTCAAAGGTGTGTGTTGAAATCAAGACGTCACTCTGCTCGAAGGCCGTGGAGCCAGGGTCCACAGCAATGAGCTGAGAGCGGTAAGCAGAACATACCTGAAGAGCAAGGCGCAGAAGTGCCTTCCACCTCAGGAGCAGTCACGGCTCAGGACGACCTGCACCTTCCTTCCCGCATCAGCCCCCTTCCTGGAAAAAGCCAGGCACAATGAGACCCTTTTCCAGCAACTCCCAGCAAAGACCAAGTGCCCCAGACACAGTGAAAGGGTAGCTGGATCTTTCCTGAAGGCCCTTGGAACTTGATACCAATGGGACACAAGGAAGCTCAGCAAGAAGAAAGCCTCTTCCACCTTGTCCCCAGATACTGTCCCCAGACAGCCCTTCTCCCACTGCAAAGACACAACGTTCAGTCTCTGCGCCAAAGTCAACTCCAGTTGATTTTTGTGGCCAAGATATAACTCCAGTAGGTTAGACCTCAGGTTACAATTAAGGAGCCCAGATGAAAAGCACTGAAGATTCTCCAAATGAAGGCATTGCATCTGCAGTGACAAGTCACACTTACACGCTCACATACATGACCTTCCCTGGCCCCAGGAAGAGCACTCTTGCCTTTCCTAATCTGACGCCGCTGCAAGCACAGCGAAGAGAAAGACAGAAGCTCGCGCTCCCACAAACCTGCTCGGGCGCCTGGCTCCCCGCCTCCCCTCAGCGCCGCTCCAGGGCTGTCTGCTCCCCTCTGGGAGACTGTCAAAGTCCAGGTGCCACATCTACCGAGACCCACCTGGCCCTCAGACCCACAGCCTGTCAGCTACCTTTGCAACTGCCCGGCCCCCAGGGAGCTGATTCATGAGGGCAAAGTACGGCCCCGCTCCCTCCGTCGGACAGACCTGGCTTGGTGTGTTTGCTCAGAACCCTGTCCCAGGCTCCTGCTTCTGTTTGCTTGGTCGTGGGCTGAGCCAGGTTCACTCCCATACGAAAGCATCCAAAACCCCACAGCAAACAAGGAACAGAGACCCGAGGGAGAGGAAATCCAGCAAGCCCCGAGGCAGCCTGGCCTGCTGAGAAGAGCACCCCGTTCTATACTATGTGACTCACGGCTGGGCCACAGGCTGGCCCTATTGCTTAATTCGTCCGAGTCTCAGCTTCTTCGCTGAAAGGAGAATAACAATACTTAGCTTATGAGGGTCACTATGAGGACTGCAGGTGGACCTCAGACATATCACTGGTTTGTCCAGACCACCACCATAGAGCAAATATTGCAATCGAGTGAGTCACACGAATTTGTTGGTTACTCAGTGCATACAAAAGTTACATTTAAAACAACCCAATTAAAAAATGGGCAGAAGAACTGAACAGACATTTTTCCAAAGAGGAGATACAGATGGCCAAGAGGCACATGAAAAGATGCTCAACATCACTAACCACCAGGGAAATGCAAATCACAACCACAATGAGATACCACCTCACACCTGCCAGAATAGCGATCATCAAAAAGAACAAATAACAAATGTTGGTGAGGACACGGAGAAGAGGGAACCCTCGTACACTGTTGATGGGAATGTAAATTGGTGCAGCGGCTGCGGAAAACAGTGTAGAGCTTTCTCACAAAAACTAAAAATAGAACTACCATAAGACCCAGCAATTCCAGTCCTGGGTATATAGCCAAAAAGAACAAAAACAAAACCCAAAACACTAATTCAAAAAGATACCTGCATCCCGATGTTCATAGTAGCACTATTTACAATTGCCAAGACAGACACCACCTAAGTGTCCATCAACAGATAAGTGGATAAAGAAGGTGTGGTGTGTACACACACACAAACACACACACACACGCAATGGAATACTGAGCCATAAAAAAGAGCAAATTTTGTCATTTGCAGCCATGTGGATGGACTTGGAGGGCATTACGCTAAGTGAAGTAAGTCAGAAAGGAAAGACAAATACTGTATGATATCACTTACATGTATGATATCATATGAAATCTAAACATATGTGGAATTTTAAAAAACCATAAATATAACATAATAGAAGAATATAACATAAAAGAAGCAGACCCACAGATATAGAGAACAAACTAGTGGTTACCAGTGGGGAGAGGGAAGAGGTGAGGGGAATTAAGGAGGTGGGGGAAAAAAGGTCGTTATGAGATTGTATGAAATCATGTGTGTGAAACTTTTGAAAATTGTTAAGCACTATAGAATTTAGAGTCCTTCATTGATAAATAAAATTTTTTAAAAAGTTACATTAACACTATACTGTAGTCTAAGTGTGCAATAGTATGTCTAAAAAAAAGTCTGTATCTTAATTTAAAAATACTTCATTGCTAAAAAAATGCCAAAATAATTATAATAGTAACATCCAAGATCACTGATCACAGATCACCATAACACATAGTTTGAAATATTGCCAGAATTACCAAAATGTGACATAGAGACACGGAGTTTACAAGTGCTGTTGAAAGAACGGTGCCGATAGACTTGCTGGACGCAGGGTTGCCAGAAACCTTCAGTTTGTAAAAAACACAATAAAGTGAAGCGATATAAAACAAAATATGCCTTTAAATGTTGGTGAAGTGGCACATGGTTTATAATTATGTATGCTCTATAACTAAGTATTATCTTTTCCTTTCACAAGAGATGAGTTAATTCCCCTGGCTGAGGCAGGAGAGTACTCTCTGGTGGGTAGTCAGTGCCCGGCTTGTCTGGTTTGGGTTTTTCTCATTCGTGTTTCTCTCCATTGGGTTCTGGTTGTGTATCAGTTGAGTTAATTGGATGGGAGGCAAATTTAAGTGCCCAATATTGAACTGAAGGCACTGAAAAGTTTCTTCTATTACAACAAGAATATAATCTCTCTTGTTTGAAAAATACATTTCTTCAGGTAAACACAGAGAAGCACGTGTCTGCTTTTGAATTAACATTTTAAAGTTCAGCAAATCAGCAACTACAGTTAATAATACTGTATTGTATAATTGAAATTTACTGAGCAAATAGAACTTAAGAGCTCTCACACAAAAAAGATAAATATATGATATGATGGTTGTGTTAATTAATTTGATTGTGGTAATCCTTTACAATGTAAACATATATCAATCATCATGTTGTTCACTTTAAATATATTACAATTTTATTTGTCAGTTATACCTCAATAAAGCTTAAAAATAAAAATTAAAAAGTGAATGGAAAATAAATAAATTAATTAATTAATTAATTGATTAATTAAAATTCAGCAAATCATCATGCTGTACACCTTAAACTTGCATAATGTTATACATCAATTATATCTCAATACAGCTGGGTGGAAATATAAATAACACTCAGAATTTGCTCTAAAAAATCCTAAATGGTTTATTCTTTCTTTCAGCAAATACTGAGTCCTTACTATGTGTCAGGATATTACACGTAGATATGAAGGACACAGCCCTTTTCTTCAGAAAGCTTTGAGCAAATTAACCTCTCATGCTGTTCCCAGTCCAGGGAAGACCACCACGGTTGGTCTCATGGTCAGATAGGTAAGGTACCTAGGCTATAAGATTTTGTCTCAGCCCTTCAACTGACTCCTAGAACCTGACAACTGCATGTAGAATCCTCTGACTGTGGGTCACGGTTTCTTACCCGACGGGTGGGCCATGAGTCTGGCTCACTAATGGCTGTGCTGCCATGTTTAGTCCTCCTGGGAAGAGGTACTGGAGAGGGACACAGACACTGACAGCAGGAATCAGATATGGCTGATTATGACACAGATTCAAATATCAAATTATATGTTCCAATAGCTCACAATAACGTGCATGAAAATCTGACATAACTCTTTCGGCTTATAATATGATACTAGTCTTGCCCTACGACACCAGCTATGTTACTGAAATGTTAACTTCAGAAGGGACCTTGCAGGTTATTTTAGCAACTTCACTTCACTGATGATAAAAACTAAGATTCAGAGAGATGAAGTAGTTTACCCAATACCACAAAGCTACCTAGAAGCTCATCAGGATTATACTGATGTGCCGGACCTGCCTGCCATAGGGCTACAGGAACTGATTATTAAATATTCAGGAATTACGGGAGCCAGTAGTCAAGCCATCAGTAATTTGCAATCCACTACGATGGGATTATTTCCACCACAGAAACTGGCAAATGCTGCAAGGTCAGATTGTTTTTAGATGACCAGTTTACCAGCATTGTGATTACAACCCCAAACTCCTAGCCCCCATTCCAGTGTTCTTTCAACCACAGAATTATCTTTCTGTTGCTAGGCTTCATTGCCCATCTCTGGTTTAAATATCTAGCCCAGTTATTCCAAATGCTCCTTTTGTGACATCCCAAAGCATCTCTAATTATCTCAAGAGTTATTATGAAACTCTTCAAACACTCACCAACCAAAATTAATTTTAATTAGCTTTAATTATTTTACATGGACACATGGCATACAACAGTTATATGGGTCATGGAATGAAATAGATTGTGTGGGATCTCCCCATTCCAAAAGGTTTGGGATTTATCAGTCCCTGCCTTCCCCAGCCCCACAAATCTACAGTTACTAAGTTTTTCAACCTGGCAGCTTAAGTCTTCCTGCTTTTTAACAAAATGCACTCATTTGGACAACGCATTAGCGCCCATCCCCAACAGGAGGGGGGCTGAAATTAGTCTTGGGGTCCCAAGTCCTGGTTGCAGGGCCGTGGTGGGTCCCATAGGCTCTCACTTGCTGGAATGGCTACAGTCTTCACATTATCCGTTCCCCAGCGTCCTGTCCTCTTGCCTGAGTCCTACTCTGCATTCCAACTGTCCACTAGAATCGGAGCCCTGGCCAGTTGCTAACAGTTGTGAACTTCCTCCCCCAGTCTCTGCCCTCCTTTCCAAATGTCAGAAAGAGGATCTTGCTTCAACCAGGAGTAGCTACCCTAGTGTGACGTCTAACAAAAGCATCATCACTGCTCACAATTCTGCTAATCTCTACCCACCAGATTAGCTCTGATAGATGTGAACACCCACTTAGATCCAGGACAGGCTTGCCATGAAGCCACGAGCACGATGATTCAATGACTGGCTACTCCTGCAAGGGACAGCCCAGCAGCTGAGACATCCCCCAGGCTTGATCCCATTCCTTAACTAAAAGTAAAAGCTTAGAAAACACACTGAGGGGCCGTCTGTCAACAGGTGAGCAGTAATTATTTGTCTAGGTGATGAGACTGTGGATGATTTTATTTTCCTTTTCTTACTCAACCATATTTTCTAACTTTTCTGCAATAAACATATTTTGAAAGACAAAATCAACTAACATTTTTTCAATATAGCTTTTAATCAATACTATATCCCACTGTGATGTCATATCCGTAACTAATTACGCACCCAAGTTGTTAAAATGGAGCAGAGACGATAGCTGGGACTCCAGTGAGGCACTTGGGGCTGCAGTACTGGCTGAGGGTGGACAACAAAAGAGAGTTATATGCCGATTCATATGGAGATATTGGAGAGACAGAAAAGGAATACAATTACTAAAGGTACTAATCTCAAAAGAAGCAGGTCACATGGGATCCAGAGGATAGAAGCCAAAGTCAAGCCTAGCTAAGAGGAAGGGATAAAGGGGGTGAAGATGAGCATCAATGGAGGCAAGTTTGTACAAAAAGAGACATAGCTTTTGGCTTTTGGCTCAGAGGAGTCCAAGGTGCAACTTTCTTCAGTTGTCCCGAATTCGGGTTCATCACACAGACACCAGCCACCTCCACCATGACAGCCCAGCAAGATCAAAGTCTTATACCTGGGGTGCATCCCTGGGGAAGTCAGTGCCACCTCTGTCCTGGCCCCCAAGATCGGCCCCCTGGGTCTGTCTCCAAAAAAGGTTGGTGATGACATCACCAAGGCAACTGGTGATTGGAAGGGTCTGAGGATTACAGTGAAACTGACCACTCAGAAGAGACAGGCCCAGACTGAGGTGGAACCTCTTGCCTCTGTCCTGATCATCAAAGCCCTCAAGGAACCACAAAGAGACAGAAAAAAGCAGAAACACATGAAGCACAGTGGACGCTTCACTTTTGATGAGATTGTCAGCATTGCCGGACAAGTGCTGTGCCCGTCCTTAGCTAGAGAACTCTCTGGAACCACTAAAGAGATCCCGGGGACTGGCCAGTCTGTGGGCTGCAATGTTGATGGCCACCACCCTCACGGCATCAAAGGTGACATCAACAGCGGTGTGATGGAAAGCCCAGTGAATTAACTGCAAAGAAACTTATTTAACCAAGGGTTATTTGACAACCAAAAAAAGGGGGGGGGGTGCTGGGAACTGAGACTTCTCGGGGAGTAAACTGCTAGGGATCACGGTGAGCATTTGGTGAGAGACCGAAGAAGCATTATGAAGGTTTGGATTGGCCAGTGTGGAAAACGGGGGTGGGCTTTAACTGGGAACATGTCCTCAGAGGAACAGGTAGGCAGGAAGTGCAGCTGTTACTGGACACTTTCACAGATTTGAAGGTTCGTGGGAACAATGAGCATCTGTGCTTTGGTCCTTGCTGTACCCACAATGCCTAGCACAGTGCAGGATGTATGACAAGAGCTCAATAAAGTTTTATTTATAAGTGAATGGACCTCTTAAATTTACAGCAGCAACAGCCTATCTGCAGACTGTACCCAGTAGTTTTCACAGCCTGAGTACAGAATTAAACTTTGACAGGGAATTTCTAGAGAAAGTAAAAGAAATGAGCCAATGAGTTAAGGGGGCTGAGCAGAGAGCGGATAAAGGGATGCCATGTTGGACATAAATAAGATAAACACACACAAATTATCTGCATGCCTTGTTAAACTGAGGTGCCTAGAAATACTTAAGGGGCCCTCTCCAGTTGGACAGTGACAGAAAAACATTCAATCACAATTCAAAATAAAAAAACCATAGTCACAGTGAGAATGACTGAATAATGTCTGCACCTGCATTTCCAGAAACATCTGATGCACTGAGGTGCTTTTTAGTCAGCCAGCATCTTGTAGCTCCGGCTCCAGGAAGGAGTCAGGGGGAAGGGTGAGTACAGAGCAGCCTCTTAACTCCAGCAAAGCCAGCGCCTGGGGCCAGCCTTGGAGATATGGAGCTGGCAGCCCCGGCCAGAGACTGGCCATCAAGGCTTGGACCCCTTCCCTCAGGTGAGCCAGATGGCAGGCAAGAGGCAGAGCAGCATGTGCCTGTCAGCAGTTCCAGTTATCAGGAAGGATGCGTGCCGGAAAACACGGTCCAAGGGCCAGAGACAATTAGCCTGGCACAGGCACCAGGAGCTACCCATGCCAATGCGGGGACGGTTGCTCTGACCACATTCCTGGAAGTGAAGGTTTGGACACTGTGTTGGTTTTCTACGGGACCAAGGAACCCTGCGTGTGAGCCCTGATAGAAGGGCTCCTCTAAATGCCACACATGTGGCTGCCTGCAGACCTGCCCTACCTCCACCTACTTTTGCTGCCAGAACTAGAAAGTGAGCGTACCGTTTGAGAAGAAGAATGACTCCATTCTTCCTCATCAGCCCTGGGCTGGCAGCGGTGGCCCCACTTTCTCCTCCCTTCCCCCTCCCATTTTACTCCTGCTCCCTGAACCCGGATGAGTGGGGTGGCAGGTGGATAACCCCACATCCAGCTCCTTTAGGCAAAGGTGACTCACACAACTGCTAAATGAAAGAAAAAGCCATCACATGCTGGGAGTGTCCTCCAAGCCCCAAAGCCAAGGGGACGCAGGCAGAAGAAGGCTGCCTGCGTGTGACTCTCAGCTCCACCATCTGCAGGCTGTGTGGACTCGGGCAGGTTATTCCATGTCTCCTTTTCCTCATCTATAAGATGAGGATCATAACAGAACCTTCCCCAGACAGTTATTGTAAGAGTAAAATTAGATTAAACAAACCCGCAAAGTACCTGACATCCAGTAAACACTCGATAAATGTGAACTGCTGCAGTTTCCCTGAAGATGCTGTAAAGGGCCCAGGAAGCATTCTGCGTGAGTCATCGGCAAGGGATTAACTGAGGACCCACAACTGCTGTGAAACCCACAACTGCTCCTTTACCCTGAATGCAGGGTCCCCACTCAATCATGAGGTCAGGGGGAACTGAGAAACTAAGCCACACAACTCCATAGGGAAAAAGGATGCATTAAGGTACGAACATCAGAATTAGAAACTTCACGAAATGCAGCCCTGTGCTTCTCACACTGGAGCACTTGTAGGCCCAGGAACCATGCAGGTTGCCACAGAATTAATACCAGTTTTGTTTTGTAAGCAATTTAAAATACTATTTTATAAACCGATTATATTTCAACTAAAAAAATAAAAACTAAAGTATTATTTTAATATTAAACAAACACAAATCTTACGTTATTGAATATTATGAAATAAAATTCAAATTTGTATTCATTTTTACAACAAAGCATGAGAAACTTCAAAAAACACTTCATACTTGCAATGGGACACATACACCCAGACACACACACACACACACACACACACACACACTTTCACATACACATACCCTGCACCCCCTGCCATTTGGTGGAAACGTTTGAGAGACACATTCTGAACAAGAGCAGACATTCAGACACATAACTGATGAGCTGGAAAGAATTCCTGGAAGGAATCCATCCCTGCAGGTGAAGCAGTGTCTAAGCCAGGAGACTCAGGCCAAGGCATACAGCTCTCTGATTTACAGACCCCCGGCGCTTCACTTGAAGCGCTGGACAAAAATCCCCTATCACATCAGACTCCACAGGGTACCCAGGAGGCCAGCGACTCTCTGTTTACCTGGGGCAGGACGCATTTATTCTGCAGCTACGGTCAGTCCTCAGACTCCCTACAGAAATACATGCCAATATTTTAGAGTCAAGATATTCTTCCTGATGGTAACACACATGCCTGACTCAGACTCATTTAAACTCTTAGAACACAGGAAAGCATGAAGCCACTCAGCCTCCTCCTCTCCGGGTTACACGTCCCAATCCTGTTTATGTTTCCTCATACAGTTTCCTTCCCTCAGTCGTTCTGGACAGTAGCAAAGGCCCAGGGGAAAGGAAATAGGAAGTGAAACCTGCATTTAGTTTTAACTCTGCAATTTCCCAGTCACTGTATTTGGAAAAGCATCACTGAATCTCCAGGAGCCCCACCTTTAAAATGAAGTCTAAAAAGTACCTCACCAGGCTGTGATGTGGCTGAAATGAAATGATATATGGCAAAACACCAAGGTGCCTGTTAAATAGACATTTTGAATAAATCTCTGCCTCTTCCTCTTTCAGGATCCTTACCTGCTGTTAAAGGCATGAGAAGCTGAACTGTGCACAAGGCTCATGAGTATGGTACAGGGTAGTGGTGGAGAGTTCAGGCTTTGCCATTCAAATTGGATTTGTGTCCCAGAGCCTCCCCTGGCTAGCTGTGAGACGTCGATCCAGATTCGGACCCTCTCAGGCTAAGTGTCCTCACTTGTTAAGGGATTGTATAATAATGGATATCTTCACAAAGTTGTTGTGGGATAAATGAGACAATGTACCGCTCGTGGCATGTAGGAGGTGCTCAGTTAACATGTGATGGATAGATGAATGCACCACCGAGCAGAAACATTTGGCACAGCGCCTGCAGAGTAAGGGTTCACCAAGCGGTGGTTGTAAATGCTGTTGTATAAAAGATCGTAGCAAGAGAGCTCCCTCCCAGGCTGCTCAGGGTATACGTTCTCATGTTCTTTCATCATAGCAGTTCATATTTAACTTTCATCTTAGCTGTTCTTCATTATTGGCTTAGAATCTGATCTGAGCTTTTTATTTTTAATTTTTCTCCTGCCCTCTCTCTCATCATCATAATCCATTGTATTCATAGCTTGTCGTCCACAGGGATGGGCCTTCTTGGCTCTTTATTTTCATTACCCAGTGGTATCAGCAGAGTTTGTCCATTTGGGGGCCAATCAAAGGGAGACCAGAAAGGCGAGAGATTTCACCAAACTCACGCAATGTCAGTATTAGTCATCACGTGGAGGAAAACCAACTCTAGCACGTCTAGTTAAAGCTTTGTTCAGAAAAGCAGACTGGTTAGTAATAGCCATGTGACATATTCAGCATAAAAATGCAATTATTTAAAAATCTATGCCATATTACTCAGCCATAAAGAGAATGAAATAATGCCATTTGCAGCAATGGGGATGGACTGAGAGATTATCATTCTAAGTGAAGTAAGTCAGACAGAAAGAAGATCATATGATATCACTTATATGTGGAGTCTAAAGAAAAGGGTACAAATTGAACTTATTTATAAAACAGAAACAGATTCACAAAAAAGAAAAAAAATAGAAAGAAACAGACTTGCAGACAAAGAAAACAAATTTATGGTTACCAAATGGGAAAGTGGCAGGCGGGAGATATATTAGGAGTTTGGGTTTAGCAGAAACTAACTACTATATATAAAACAGATAAACAACAAGGTCCTACTGTAGAGCACAGGGAACTATATTCAATATCTTACAATACACTATAATGGAAAAGAATCTGAAAAAGAATGTATATATGTAATTCTGAATCACTTCGCTATACACCTGAAACTAACAAGACATTATAAATCAACTATAATTCAGTAAAATAATAATAATAATCCATTTCATAATCTTCAAAGCTATCATTCAGTGTAAATTCAACTTGACATACATATATGAATATATATTCATAAGAACAAAGCTCAAAGATGAATTTCTCTATTTCCTCCTTGTCCCATTTGTCAGTCAGTTAAGGTGCATACCACTTCGCTGGCTCCACCACGTACAGAAATAGCCCATGTGTGTGCACAGCATGAGTGCATACACATATTTCAGTGGCACTCACATCCTTGTTCTCTCGGCCTGGAATAACTGACTGCAGATAGAGCAGAGATCCCCAGGAGTGCTGTTCTAATGCTGAATTTAGCACATCAGGGCAATTTCCACTGGAGCCACTTAAGATGCCAAAAAACAAAGCTCATACTTCAGTTTCTGGAGGACACTGAAGGGCACCACAAGCTGATGGAGAAGTTTCTTTTCTAAGCATAAATGTTGGCAGTTATCACAAGGGAGCTGGCCAGAGGTCATTCTTTTCAGGGAGCCTCTCTGAATGAATGTTACAGATTCTCTGCATGCTGAGCAAACACTTACTGCCTTTCCCGACATTGCAGCTGTGACGTGGTTTCTGAACAAGCTTCCTAAGAATATTCCCTTCTTTCACTAAGGATGCCATATTTTCTATGCTCCACGATGTCATGGCACTATGACCCCATGCCCTAAGGCTGGTCCAAATGTCATTCATTGGAGGAATGTCACTAAGTGAATCTGACTGGGGTATATAGCCTCACTTCTAGGAGAATTTTTAAAAATTATTTCCTTCGCTGAATAAATAATATTTTAGATAAATATAAATTCATTATCCCTTATAATAAGAATATTTTCTCCTGTATGTGCTAGCTCTGCATAGTTTCTCTAAGAAAGCTGCTAAGCCCCAAGGACTATGTGGAAGGAACCCCAAAGAGTCCCAGTTCCTATTTAATAACTTAGATATGGGTGAGAAACTGAGTACTTCATTCATCATGTATTTACTGAGTGCCTACCATGTGCCAAGCATCACCCTAGGGGGTAAGTGACCAGCATGAGATTGTTCCTTATCTTCTTGGACTTTACTGCAGACAAGGAAACAGGCAATTCTAATGATCAGGGCTAGGAGGGGATGGCGGGGAGAAACAGATGAAACACACAGCAGAGATGCCAACCCTAGTCAGACAAGGCTCCCCAGCAAAGAAGGACGTCTCAGTGGAGACCTGAAGGATGTGAGAATGTCAGCCTGGAAGGAGGGGAGGCAGAGCAAGAGAGAAGGTGTTCTGAGCAAGAGGATGGATGTGACAAGGGCTTGGAGGCGAAGGAGGGCCTGTGTGTTCCGCGCAGCACCATAGGTTTTATGTTCAGTGTGACTGGAGCCTAGAATGCAGAAAGGAGTTGCTGTAGACTGAGTGTGTGTGTTCCCCAAGCTTCATATGCTGAAACCTAACCCCCAATGTGATGGTATGTGGAGATGGAGCCTTTGGGGTGCCTGGGTCATGAGGGCTGAGTCCTCATGAATGGGATTAGCGCCCTTATCAAAGAGAGAGGTCCCACACCCCTTGTGAGGACACAGTGAGAAGATGGCTGTCTAGGAACCAGGAAGTGGGGCCTCACCAGACACCAAATCTGCCGGCACCTTGACCTTCAACTTGCCAGCCTCCAAAACTGTAAGAAAAAATTTCTGCTGTCTATAAGGCAGCCAGGCTATGGTAGCACATCATGGCAGCCTGAATGGATAAAGTTAGAAGTGATGCGGCTGAGACTGAAAGGCCTGCCCCAGCCGCCTCGGCCAGCAAGGAGCAGAGCTGTCCCCTGTACCTAGGCTGTTAGCACAAAATTCGGCAAACATGTGCTCTTTCTGCCTGTCAGGCAGCCTGTCCTCCAGCTCCTGGTCATAAATCATCAGTGTTCCTCTGATGCACTTCCCTGCACCCCTCTCAGTTTATAGAGCACGTATGGAACGGACCTCATTCCTTGTTCTAAAAATGGACACAAAATTCACACCTACATGGTAAGGGCCTTGCACCCCCCTGGCCACAGAGATTAATCTGGCAATTAGCACGTCCCCAGGGATGCGCCCAAGGAGCATGTTCCCAGAACTTACACTTCAACTACTGGGAAAGAAATGTGCTTCCCATTGGGTTGACTGAGATAACAGAATATCAGCCTGGAGCCACAGGCAGCCATCTGTCCACCATCCACTCATTCGAGACTAGTTTATTGAATAACTAGTCCAAGCCTCAAGCTGTGGTAGGCATTAGGGATACAGAAATGAAAGACATAATTCTGCTCTTTAGGTTTTCACCATCAACTGGCAAGGCAAGTAAAGTGAATTAATCACTTTGGTAAAATGTGATAAATGTTACATAGATTATTAAATAATCAGGGAAGGCCAGCCAACTCAAGCAAGTCTTCCTAGGGGAAAAAACGCTCACTAAACCTTATTGGATAATTAGGACTCAACCAGGTGAACTGAGGCATAGGGGTGGTTCCATACTAGGAATCAGTAATAAGTTCAAAGTCATGGAGGGGAGGTCCAGCTGGGCAAGCTCTGGTGACCCACCACGTCAGTCAGACTGGAGGGTAATACCCACTCAGGGGAGTGGGAGAAAGGAGGCCAGATGGCCAAACTGGGACTGAATCGTGAAAACCTTGGCTTTTTGCTGAAGACTTTGAGGGGCTTCTGAAAGATCCAACGCAGAAGTGACACCATCAAGTTGGCCTTTTAGAAAACCAGACAGGTCACCATGTAGAAAACAGCTTGGGTTGGGGGAGTGCCAGACGGCAGGCAGGGAGAGCCTTAAGAGGCAGTCACCATCATCCTCCCTTTTAAAGTCAATGCAAACCAAATGAAAGGACCAATGGAGGGGAAAGTGAGCAGGGGCTGGGTGTCAGATTTGAGGAAGAACAAGGAAGCAGAATGAATGAGATTTGGAGGTTCCCTGTATTTACGCAGCTCTGGCCTGGTGAAGAATGACGGCGATGTCCCTGATCAAGACTGAAGTGGCTTGAAGTGCATTTTACTGGAAGAAGCAGGTTTTCTGAGGAAGGGTAAGTTCAGGCTGGGCCGTGGTAAGCTGAATTACTGCAGGACAATGTACTGGAGGGGGTCTCAGGCAATGAATATGCGTCAGGAGCTCCTGAGAAAAGTCTGCAGGGACTCACACGGGTGGTGGGCGGTATTCTTTTGTTTATATGTTGCTTCTTCCCTGAAGATTTAGATGTGCTTTGATTTACGTGTTATTAGCACACAAGTCATAATTTAAATCACGAACGTGAATGAGATTGTCAAGAAAAAGCACAGACTTCAAAATTTTTAAAATAATAATCAAGCTACAAGGCAGAGAAGGAGAAATTCATGAAGACTAAGAAGGCAGAGTCGAAACAAAATCACAGAAGCTGAGGGAGAAGAGTGTCAAGACAGGAGGTGGTACAAGAACAAAAACAGTACGAGATCAAGTGACTATAAGAACCTGAATGCATCCACTGGATTCCATAGGGTGGAACGGTCAAAAGAGGGTTAGGACAGTATGGAGGGACCATGAGTGGTTGTTCATTGGCTGGTTGGTATAAAATGGGAGGCACTGGCACGTGTTTTTACTTATGGTGGAAAGCTGGCGTAGAAGAGACACCAAAGGGATGGAGGAATAAGGGAAATGAGGGACGGATGTGGTCCCTTAGGAGGCCAAGGCGGATGGAACTCAGAGCCCAGGACAAGGGATTCCTCAGGGGTCGGGAATTACATGTCTGCCATTGAAAAGGGAGGGAGGCAGCAAGGGATGTATGAATGTCCATGTGGATAATTTTACGAGCTAGGCTAGGCAAGGCTGATGGGAAAAGTATACATACTAATTATGCTGAAGAAATTGATTTTATCCTTCATTCTATTAAAGCATGTTAATGAGATGCCCATGATTTCCAGAGCTAAAAATGACTGCGCTGACAGTGCTGAGTTTCAGGGAGCTGAGCTGCATCACACAGTCACCAGGGGTGGGGGTAGGTATTCTATTATTCATCTTCTTCTTCTTCTTTTTTTTTTTTTTTTTTTGTATTTTCTATTTGAAACCAGAGCCTGGCTTAAGTTTGACTCATTTTAATTTCGTCCAAGCTGTAGCTTGTGGGTCACACCTATTTCGAGCCATTTCATTTTCCTTAGTGTGTTAGGCTCTTGGATCTTTATTCCTCAAAAATCAGTAGCAGTTGGAGAAGTACTTGTTCCAATCAATAACCATGTGAAAATAGAAACTCAGATATTTAAGATGAGTCTGTGTGGAATTGCTAACTTTAAGATATACTTCTGGGAAACAATCTTTGCTCCTACCAATATCATATTAGATGTGGGCCCATCCAGAAGGATCCTTCAAGTTTCTGTTACAGAAAATCACAATTTGATAAAGCCTGCTTGGTGACATGTGAGATCCATCTCATAAATAAAACACCCGTTCACAAATTGGACATGGAGCAAATTCGATGCTGTGTGAAAAGCTGTTCCGCAAGGGAAAAACTCACACTAGATGAGGAATCAATTACTGACGACATTATCTTTCCCACCCATCCATTTTATAGCACCTAAACTGAAGCCCAGAGTGCCATATGGTGAATGGGATCTATGCCAGGACTCGAATCCAGGTCTTCTCACTCCCCGCCCACTGTTCATTCCTTCTCTCATAACATCTGTTTTTCCTGCTGGCAGGGCCACAGACCTCTTCCGTCTCATTCACGTAGGTGTCCCCAGCATAGAGGTGACAATCAAAAATACCTGTTAGTGATACACACTGCTGTATATAAGATAGATAAATGACAAGAACCTGCTGTACAGCGCAGGGAACTGTATTCAATATCTTGTAACAACCTACAATGAAAAAGAATCTGAAAAAGAATATATAGATACATGTGTAACTGAATCACTTTGCTGTACACCTGAAACTAACACAACATTGTAAATCAACTATACTTCAATTTAAAAAGAAATATCTGTTAGTAAGTTAACCACACTCAGGGTGGACAACTATTGGTCCTTTTTGAGGTTTCATGAAGAGCTGAGCATCAGAGTAAAAGGTCTCAACAGAAAGAAACAAACAAACAAAAAAAACCCCCAAAACACCAATCCATAGACACATGGTTTAGAAACTCTGAAAATGCCAGAAACTCCAGGCATGATTTCCAAGATGGAAGCTTTAGGAACAGCAGCTCAAGCTAAAGATCCACACCAGGGTTTCATTTGTCATTGGGTTGGCAGGCACCACACCCCTAGTTATCTTTATCGCTCGAGAATAGAAGTTTCCACTGTTGCCTCTAAGTCAACTCTAACCAGCTTGAATCCACCTTAAAATATTTAACAGGCTCTCTCCTCTCCCACAAACACTGTAACTGCTAAGCCTCCTTTTGTCTTCCCATAATCAAACCTGCCTAAAAAAATTATGTTGAAATCACATGTCCTTTTGCATATTAGCAATGCCTTCCATCCCACAGGGGACAGCCTCTGCCAGAGTATGCAGGTACTTCGAGGAGTTAGGGTTTGAAAGCAGCATTAGCCACAGCTGAAGTTTTTCAAACAAGACCCTGTGAGGTTCTTCGTTTTGCTGTAAACCATGTGCTGGTTTGATAACTTTCTGCTCTGGTTGAGACCAATTGCTTCTCAAATGAATCTGCTAGAAGTGTCTTGAGTGAGAATTGTATACCCTCTTAGCATTCTTCAAGTTGAGTTCAGTATGAGTTAATTGGTTAATAGTGAAAATAAATACTTACATCTTTTGCCCCTAAATCGGGAGTTGCTGCTGCTGCTTCTGCTCCATCCCATGATGACAGCCTGCTGTTACTCACAACTGGCAGACACTGTAAACTGTACTGCCACGTCAGCTGCTCAGAACCTTTCTGCTCCAGCAACAGTTTCCCAACGGAATGATTTTGTGTGCAGATCCTGAAGCTGGAAACATGATCCGACCACCATAATGAGAAGGTCAGAGTAAAAGAGGCCACTACCTCTTTTATTACAGAATTACAGAAAGAAAGCACATACTCCTTTGTGTGTCTAAATGAAAATTCCAAAAGGAAGCTAAATATGTTGACCTTCTAAATAATCAGGACAGCAAATTAATAATTGACCAAAAAAATCAGGATTAGAAAGTGAAAAAGCAAAATTTAGAGACTCAGTGTTACAGATTTTAGTTCATTTAAAAATTATGAGCTTGAGCTGAAAAAAAATTATGAACTTGTAACGGCAAAACACTGAAAAAGTGGAATGCTCATGAATAGGAAGATTTTTAACAGATTATAAAACATTCATGTCATGGCATATTCAGGTATCTAATGACAAATAGTAAATTAGAGCTTGAAGGGGGTTCTATGGCACATTTATGAGCCAAAAAAAGGTATAATATTATTCTGTTTGGGGTTTCTATGACATATTATTGAATGAAAAAGTATATTATCCCATATGCTATTATATATGCATATATATATATATATATGATTGTGGTTATATATGACTATTTATGTATCTATATAGGTAAAAGTATACAAAAGATATATACCTGGTAATTAATAAAACTTCCTTTGTTCGAGGGGGAGGATGTGCAAGGGCAGTGGATGGGGATGTAAGTAACGTTTTGTTTTGGTGGGGGGAGATAATTAGGTTTATTTTATTTTTTGGTAGAGGTACTGGGGATTGAACCCAGGCCCTTGTGCATGCTAGGCACACACTCTACCACTGAGCTGTACTCTCCCCTGTAAGTAACACTTTTAAAGGCTTCACAATAATCAGCATATATTACATACCATTAGTATAAAATTACCTGTATACGAATGGCATGTGTGTTTAAAGAGAGGTATGTATGAGTTTACAAAGGTGTTTATTGGATGTCTTAGTGGTGGGCTTTCAGATGATTTTTATTTTAGTTTCTATTATTTTATGTGTGTTTCAATCTTTTTTTAAGAAAAAAAATTATGTATATCATCAAAAGAAATAATAAAGCTGTTTCTATTATGTAAAAATTACTGACAAGTGGTAACTTGCCTGACTCTTATGCTTTTGAGGCCCTCTGCTGAATCTTAAATAGATTCGGGTTTTTTCCTCTGTGTTCCAAATACACTCAAGAATTCTAAAGATGTTCCTGTGCTTATCTGAAACAGACAGGCCATGCCAAAGAGAACTGTAAAACGCTCTTCTAGCCCAGGCCTCACACAGCCCTCCTCTCCTTTGAAATTGACGTGTCAGATGTGGGTCACATCTTCACGCCCTGCCGCGATTTGTGTGGTGCAGAGGGCGGGTCCCGCGGCACATGCGCACACTGAGATGTCGCTGACGGGGCTGTGATCCATACTGCCTCAGATCACGTCTCTAGGGGGACTCAGAAATCATTTGGGAAAATACCCATTGAGGGAAAGGGCGTTAGAATCGACCAACCAATCCCTGCTTTCAGCAACAGAGCCAGAAACTGGAAATGTATTGATTTGATCGTGTTGATCAACGGCCACCACGTTTTACATAATTAAAACACGGGAAAGTTCACCATGTGCCACATTTTCTGAATTAAAATGAAGTAAGGTATATGAATGTACTTGCATGTTACATTATCCTATTTACATGGACAATCACACAGAGATTTTTTTCAATTGGTAATCATAGAAAATTCAAGATGTCCTATCACCAGAAGGGCAGTGTATCAAGTAGACGTGTGTACAAATCAAAAGGCTTCTATTGTAGGTATTTATTCATTACTCTGGAATGGGTGAAGCTCTCAACTTTAAACTTAAATGAGAAAAAGACTTGATTTAGGTAAAATTTCTAAATTATAGAATGGTTTTAAAAATAACTTTTAAAAATAAGTGTTGTTCTTTTACTTTCAACTACAAAAATAATCCAAAGTAGAGGCCTAAAAGAATCTTGAATTCAACCCAACATTTTAGATACAAATGGAGTTTCAGAGAGGTTAAATAATTTGCCCAAGTTCACACAGTAAAACTTAGGGCTCTGGCTCTCAGAGATCATCTCACAACATTGTGCTGGAAATATTAAAAATAGATCCTGCCTAACCTGACTTATCATAACTAGAGAAGACATAATTATCATATTCTTGCTTTATATGCAAAAAGCACCTCTTTGGATTTATCCAAAAAATATTTAAATATGACCTGCATTTGCCACCTTGTCTTATGATTAGTTTACTCCCTGTTATCTTGTTAATAATCACTCAACTAGATGAAATGAAGGATACAAATAGAAATCCTTAAAAAGCAGAATGTAACTAAATGCCGAATGTGTGATGTCAACAGAAAAGCTACGAGAGTTCAGGAGAGGGAGACAAACCTAAGGTAATTTCAAAGAGTAGTGAAAAAATAAATCAATACAAAAAGGGATAGGAAATACAGTGAAAAAGAATATGAAAATGAATATACGTATGTTTATGTATGACTGAAACATTAGGCTGTACACCAGAAACTGACACAACATTGTAAACTGACTATACGTCAATTTAAAAAATGGGAAAGAATATTCAAAATATGAGGGTTCTTATTCGAGAACACTTCTACTAGTCAGGCTATTATTGACAATACTGGGCCTTGGTTTACATGGGACTCGTGACCCTGATCTGAAGACCATCTACTGTCCTCATCTTCCACACGCTTCCCATACTTAAAAAGACACACATTTGGAAAATGTGCAAAAATATGTATTTTCATAAACCTGCATCTTCCTTGGCTCCAGACATCTTGGGTAAATTGGGGAAATTACAGACCTGTCCATATGTTACTAAACAACTGAATAAAAAGTAGAAAATGCAGTGACTGCAATGCTCCCAAATACATACCTTTTGGATCTTGGAGGCATGTACTTGGCAGTATCATCAGCAGATTCGAGGAATTAGCTCAGTCTTTGCTGAACCAAAACCCATAGCAGAAAATAACATACACAAATGCTTCTCCTTGAAAGAATTTTAAGCTCCATCTATTAAACTAAATTACTCACAACAATGGGCCAAAAATCTCATGTTTACCTACCACAAGACTGAGTCAAGTGATGGGAAAACACCTTGAACTCCCCAGGAGAGATTATGGAAACAGGTTTTGAGCAGAGGCAGTATACCACAGCGGTGATGTGCTTGGGCTCTGAAGCCACGTCGCCGGGCTGAGGTCCTGGCTCTGCCACTTCTGAGGTCCAGTGATGTCGGGTAAGTCCCTGAATCTCTCGGGGCCTCAGTTTCCTTGTCTGTAAAACAGGGTTACTGGTAACTACCTCATGGATTGTTGTGAATAGAAATTGAATCATTATAGAAAAATCACTTAGAAAAGTTTATGGTTTATACCTCCAGTCTGATGATGATGATGATGATAACAGTCATCGCTATTGTTATTATTACTACTATTATTTAACATTTGTTGAATGCTTATAGTGTTGCAGGCTTTAGGCTAAAAGTTTTTCACATATAATTCTATGTCACCCACACAGCAGCCTTTTGGAGTAACTCCTATTATCCCTCTTCTCTTATTTATTTATTTTTTGTTCTTTTTAAACCTTATTTTTCTTTTTATTATTGATTTGTAGGAGTTCTGGTGCCGGATACTAGTCCTTTGTCAGACACATTTACTGGGAATAGTCTCTCCCCATCTGTGGCTTGCCTTTTCATTTCTTAACTGCCTTTGTGTGTGTGTGTGTGTGTGTGTGTGTGTGTGTGTGTGTGTGTGTAAATAAATAATTGAAGTACAGTCAGTGTACCATGTTGTGTCAAGTTCTGGTGTACAACACAATATTTCAGTCATACGTGTACATATATATATATATATATATATATTCATTTTCATATTCTTTTTCACCATAAGTTACTATAAGGTGTTGAATATAGTTCCCTGTGCTGTACAGTATAAACTTGTTGTTTATCTTAACTGCCTTTTGTTAAGTAGAAAATTTTAATGTTGATAAAGTCCAATCTATCAATTTTTTTTCTTTTAAAAGTAGTGCTTTTAGGATCTCATGAAAGAAACCCTTTCCTGCCCCCAAGGTTATAAAGATATTCTCCAATTTTTTTTCTTCTAGAAGCTTTATAGTTTCAGCTTTCACATTTAGGTCCATGATCCATCTCGAATTATTTTGGGGGGTGAAACTCTGGGGCAGCCAGGTGGAAGAGATGCAGAGGTCGAGGTATGCGGGAAGTTGCGTGGAGCATCTGCGCCCTCTCCCAGCATGCCCCTCTCCCTATATCTCACGTGTTCACCAACCCAGAAGACCCTTCCCTTTCTTTACAAATGAACGTCAGAGACAGTGAGTAATTTGCTCAAAGTCCCACGGCTTGCAAGGATAGACCCAAACTTTGAAGACAGGGCTAGTATGAAATCAAGAGCATGAATCTTTCATCACTGTTTATACTGCCTCCCAAGTCAGCAGTTCACAAACAATATAAATCCATTCCTTTGTTCATTCATTCATTCATTCATCCATTCACTGAGAACTTGCTGTGTGCCAGGCACTCTACGCGGCGTTGGGGATCTAGACTTGAACTAGGCAGACCAGAAGGGAAGTGCCTTCCTGCAGCCTACATGCTGGGAAGGGACACAGACAAGCAAACAAAAATAAAGCCATTGTGTAATAATCAGACGGTGGAAAGTTCCCTAAAGAAAATCAGAAAGAGAGGATAGAGAGCATCAGGGCTGAGTGGGCTAGTTTAGGTAGAAGAGTCAGGGCACACTTCCCTGAGAAGGACAGAGGAATCCAAAGAGGGGCGCTCTAGGCAAGATCTGGGGAACAAGTGGAAACAGAGTGAGGCAGGAACAAGAGTGGCCTACTGGAGGCATGAGAAGGCCAGAGATACTGGAGGGAGCTGGTCTGGAGAGAGAGGGTGTAAAAGAGCCTCTCAAAGAATAGGAAAGTGAATTAACTAGGGAAATGAGGCAGCACTGAGAATCCACTTGAGCTCTGTGTTCATAAAATTAAGACTGCTGAGCCTTCTTTTTTTTTTTTTTTTTTTTGGTGTGTATTTTTATCCAGCCACATTCTGAGACTTGGCGCTTGGATGCACACATGAATAGATGAGTAGAGTGCAGTGAGGTCCAGGCACCTGCCATCTGAGGGGGAGAAGGTGAGGGAGTTGAGCCTGGGCCATGGACTCAGGTTGGGTGGGTGGATGTCAAGGCCTGGGGCCACGATGGACAGTGGAAAGGTGTAAGGATGATGGACTGATGGACTTGGTGAAGTCAAAGGATAGTTGGAGTTGGGGTTCCAGAGAGAGTGAGCTGGTGGTCAGAGTGAGATGCCAGAAGTCAACATTTATGAGTTGGGGCAAGAACTGGAAATGACAAAGACCAGAGTGTTACTATAAAAGCGAGTAGCTGAGCTGGGAGAAAGATTGTTGAAAGTAAGGAGGAGATAAACAACAAGGTCCTACTGTATAGCACAGGGATGTATATTCAATATCTTATAATAATGTATCATGAAAAAGAATATGCACATATATATAACTGAATCACTGTGAGCTACACCAGAAACTAACACAACATTGTAAATCAACTGTACTTCAATTTTAAAAAAAGTAAGGAGGTTAAGGATCCAAGAGGCCAGAATATTACTTGGATCACCTACACTGGTCATCTCAAACCTGGTCACATGCTCGAAGAACCCAGGGAGCTCCTAAGAAATACATAGGCCTCCAACCCCCAAAGATTCCAGCTCAGCTGGTTAGGAGGCAAGGGAGTTGTGTTTGGGTTTTGGGGTTTTAAGTTTCCCAAATAATTTTAGAGTGCAGCCAGGGTTGAGATTGACTGATCTAAGTGGGCCAGCCACCAAGAGTGAGCACAGTAGGGGTGTGAAGAGGGTAGAGGTGAGTCAGAAGGGCTCAGAGCTTCACTGGATGAGGAGTGACCGCAGGCTAGTGGATGACCATGGCGTGGGAGGTTGATGGAGATTCGATGGCCTGTCCTTCAAAGCGGGGGGCGGGGAGGGAGGCAGTGGTCAGGGAGGAACCGTGGTCTGGAAGTGGCCATGAGAAGCAAAGCAGACATCTACCCCACCATCAGGGCCCTGGGACACTTGAGGGGTGTCCCCACGTTCCCAGGAATGAGTCAGGTATCAGAGCCAAAAGGTGAGGGGGACATTCAGAGAGGAGGCTAAGGACACTGGGGAGGGCTTGGGGGTGAGGAGAGTGGGAGATACAGTCAAATAAGGAGACGTACGAAGGTGTGTGGGGAAGGGGGCCTGGGAGTCTTGGGGTGAGGTAACCACAAGGGAAGGCGTGATGGATGGGGCCTTTCTGGGGAAGATGAGTAATCCATTCAAATTAGAGCTTCTCTTTTGTATTTTATTTAGACTCTTAGGCAATGTGTTAGTTTCCTAGGGCTGCCATTTCAAAGGACCACAAACTGGGCTTAAAACAACAGGAACTTCTTTTCTCTTAGTTCTGGAGGCTGGAAGTCTGAAATCAAGGTGTCAGCAGGGCCCTGCTCCCTCCAAAGGCCCTCAGGGAGGATCCTTCCTGTCTCTTCCTAGCTTCCGGTGGCTCCCCGCAATCCCCCACATCCCTTGGCTTGTGGCTCTACCACTCCAGCTTCCGACTCCACTTTCCCACGGCTGTCTTCCCTCTGTGTGCCTAAGTCCCTCTCTGCTTGGAAGGATACCTGTCACTGGAATTAGGGCCCACCCTAATCCAGTATGGCCTGATCTTAACTTGAGGACATCTCCAAAGACACTGTTTCCAAATAAGGTCACATTCACAGGTACTGAGGGCTAGGATTTCAACATATCTTCCAGGAGTAGGAGAGGGACACAGTTCAACCCACAACGGGCAATTCATGGAAGTGGTGGGACAGCTGGGAATAGCGGTCTTATCCGAAGAACACAGGCCTTTGGGCCTCTATTAAACCTGTTACTCGCCTATCACTGCAGGAGAAGGCCAGCTTTAGGCTTCTTTACAGACCTCAGTGTCCAAGCAGGGGGAGGCCAGTCTCACCAGGCACACACGCAGCTCCGTGGACTGTCCTCAGCCCTGCCTGAGCGAGAAAACAGAGCTGATTCAGGGAAAACCCATCCTCACCACAGATGAACAATTCAAACAGACTTTGTGTTCAGGGGAAGTCAGCAGTATCTTTGAATACACATGGAGCATATTTTTGATGAGAAGCTACAAATTGCCAAGATAATGAAAGCCTCAAAGATTTCCTGCTATCTCACCATTAGCAGCAAGCAGTGAAGGAGCGATAAAGACAAAGAAAATAACCCGTGTTGTGCTAAGAACCCAAATTTAGTTGAAAAAGTCGTGCACCCCATCAATCAGTTATCAAGGATTAAGTGCCGATTATTGTAACATTGACACAAGAAAAATAAAATGCACCATAAAGAATATTCACCCACCAGTCAGGGATGCGAAGAAACTAGAGCCACATGTTAAAGACAACGTACAGTTAACTCTTAAGATTGTGCCGTGTAGACAGACTCACTAATACAGAAATCCAAAAATAGGAGAGATTAATCACTCCGTGACTACTCAAATTGGGCTTTCTGGAGTCTGACAAGTATTCCTTTGGAGCCTGTTCTGTGTATCTCAGTCGCTGGGCTGTACCCTAAGCCCTCAACCCTCACTCCGTGAGATTATCAGTATCTCTTGTTTTACAGGCCAAGAAACTGGCATAAGGTGACTTGCCCAAGGTCAGACAGCTTGTCAGCTTCCAAGCCAGGAGTTGAACCCAAGTCTTTTATCCTCAAGTCCATTGCTTTCTCTACAATGCACTGAAGAGTGAAGAGGGTTTGGATAGGTAAGGAAGAACAAGGAGAGTGCTTTATGTGTGGGAAACGGAATTAATATTTTATCATTACATTTAGCTAATTGGCTCTTGAGAGCCGGCCTGTATCCCCAGATGAGAAGCTGCTGTCAATCCTCCAGGTCTTAAAATATCTGGGTTAGTGAGAAGAGGATCACAAGGCCTCCTTGTGCTTATTTTTAACTTAAAAAATATAACCTTTAAAGAAAAGGAGAAGATAAAAATGAAAAAAAAAATATATATATATATCTCAGAAATGTTACAAGCTGAAGTCAAAAGGGAACTACTAAATAGGAACAGCTCGGTTATTGACCCTGACTTGGAAGCTGCAGGGAGGGGTCCCTGGTGGGTCACAGCGGCTCCTGGCCCCATCAGAGCTGAGAAGGGTGGCCCTGCATCGGAAACTGGGCCTGGACTGAAACTGACGGCAGGAGACATGCAGGTGTGGGTGCCACCTCCCCAGGCCTGCCTTCAAAAGACATTGCCCTTGATTCTTTCTTCAGAGAAGAAAGGGAGAAAGAAAGTCAGCGGACCTTTTCCAGCTTCTACCACTGGCTTTGGCAATTTCAGAACAAAAGAAAAAGAAGGGGCATCTTTTAAGCCATGGCCCTACGGTATCTGAAAGAGGCACCAACCGACGTGTGAATGCTGCTCTTACGGGAAGGATATTCTGAGCACTGCTTCGTGTTTTTTTGAGACAAATCAGCAATAATATAAACCCCCTGCACAGCTGTCCCATCGACTCGAAGATATGAGGAGCAGGGAAGCTCTAAGTGCCAGAAACCATGTCTCCTGGGACCTCAGAGTGAGAGGTTTCTGTAAAGCATCCCTCCGTGTCATGTGTCAAAAGCAGCAGGATGTAAGGACAGGCAGTTTCCCTCAGGTCTGGGACAAGCTGGGCACTTTCCAGCCCTGGGTCCCAGGCAGGGGAAGAAGTATCAGAGCTAGGTCCTGAGTCTAAGGAATTGACATCCTGCCTGGGGCTTTAACCCACGCTCCTGCTCATAGCAAATGTTCCCCAAATGTTGGACATCACTGAAGGATACGGCCACCACATGCAGTGCAACAAGACAACTGTGCAAACCCCTGGCTACCCGGGGGCTGAATCATGTGCTGGGGGAGTTCCTTGGAGACCAAGAGCAATACAAGCTGGTTTCACGGGGACTTCAGCCGAGCTCACAATGGATCCAACATGCACAGAAAGGGTTCTTGGAGTGAAGAGATTTGTTTCTTTAGGCACTGAGCGTGCACCAAAAGCACAATGGTAAGCAAAACACATCCCGTGCCTGCTTTCACAGAGCTGCAGTCCAACAGTCAGTTTCCTTAGAGTAGAGGGTACTGGTGAGTCATGACAAAAGTTGACATTCATTTAGGGCCTATGATGTGCCTGGCACAATGCTAAGTGCTGCACAACTAGAATCTCAACAGCCCCTCACTGCAACTCAGGGAAAAAGGGGGTTTCTATCGTCAGCATTTTATGGATTGGAGACTGAGCCCACCCAGCTAATTAGCGGTGAAGGCAGAATTCAAATCCAGGGCTGCATGGCTCGTGGGCCGAGCTCTTTGCACTACACCCCCCGGGGAAAGGAGGTCAGGGGAGGCTGCATGGTGGAGTGCTTGGTGGCCCGGTGGAGCAGTCCATATTTGCAAGGGAGGAATTATTTGCTATCAGTTTTGTCTTCCTGCTGTTGCCTTACCTACTCTGCCAAACTCAGATTCCCAAGGGACACACGCAAAATTCAGAGGACCCGCCAGGCGAGATAGACGCTGCCCCTCCAGACCTCCATCAGCTTTCCTGCCATAGCGAACTGCACTGGCCATCTTGAAAGGAAATTTCAGAGCCCTGCTTTTTTTTTTTCTCTCCCTTAAATCCTAAGCTTAATGAGAAGTCATAAGTTTTTTCTCATCTGGCTCTTGTATTGCCTTTTTAAGTTTTCCCAAGATCCACAAGAACCCTCGAAGTTGCCCAGAGACTAGAACTAGTTTTTTAGGTGGCATCTTACCACCCAAAACATCTGAAGGAGGAGAGAGATGCTTGCAACTTTCTCCTTAGCTTTGCTTCTCCATCTGCTCAGGGAGGAACAGGGATGAGAGAAGAGGTCTCTGTGCTCTCTCCACCTCCCGAGAGGATGAGGGGCAGTTCCCTGCCCTCAGTCCTCGCCTTCACTTCTGAGCTGGGAAATCCTGCTCCCCATTGAGGCCAGCCAGGATCAGGAAGGGCAAGATGGAGGTCAGCCCACCTAGAGGAAACAGAACTGGAAATGCTACAATAAAAGTGGAAATTTTTTTTTTTTGGTGGGGGGTGGGGAATAAATCAGTTGTTTTTTTTAACAGAGGTACAGGGAATTGAACCCAGGACCTCATGCATACATGCTAAGCATGCGCTCTACCACTTGAGATATACCCTCCCCCCTAAAATGGAAATTCTTATGCTCAGATGGATAATATCTATCAACCACAAAGCACTTCCAGAAACATCCTTTCATTTGAATCTCTCACAATAGTTAGGCAGGTTTTAATGTTGTATTACTTTTTTTTTTCCACAGTTGAGGAAATGGAGGTACATAAAAAGGAAGTGAGTCCCTAAGGTCAGAGAAGTAGAACTTGCTGCCAGACCCTCTGAGCTCAAATTCTGTACTGTCTCCTCTGGTATATCCACCCAGAAGCCCAGTGCAGGCAAGGATGCCGGCAGAGACAAGAAGGCTTCCCGGTCAGTCTCTATGGTGTCATCCTCCAAGATGAGGTAGATTCACCCCCAATGGTTTTCACTGCATTTTGTAATCTCCCGTGGCTCTCTTCTCCCACAATATGTCTTTCTCTTACAATATCTGGTTCTGGTCCTAGCCAGCATTCAGAGTAGTGAGTTCTATGTGCTCACCATTCCTGTGGAAAGACGTGCTATTTTTACTTTGCCCTAAAACTATTTCTTTTAAAGAATAAAGTTGTCCCTAGTTCTTGTGCTGTGGGATTTAATAAGTTCATATTTTTATCTTGTGATGTTCATTATTTTATAAATTTCGATCACATTCTTTCCACAGTGAGGAGCCCTAATTCTTTTATCGTCCCTCACAAAGGACTCTCCTGACCTTCTCGATCAATTTACGTGTCCTTCTCTAGACCTTGTCTGGCTCTGGGTGTCTCTGCGGTGTATCAGATCATCGGGCCCCCATCCCTCTGTCCATTATTCTGTATGAAAGAGCACAATGACTTCGGCTAAAATCAAAAGTAGAAATATTTGAGAGACATTTTTAAAAAGCAAGCATTTCTTTTGCTCCATGACAGCCCGGCATATGCTGAAAAAAATAGACCTTTTGCTTCAACTCTGAGACGAACCTGAACATACTGCTACCAGGCAACCTTGTAATCTGTTATGAAAATGGCAATTTGCAAAGCAATTTCACATACATTATCTCCCTTGACCCCCACATGAACCACGCCTGGTAGAAAAAAAACTTACGATTATCCTCATTTTTCACATGAGAAAAGTAGAAAGATGAGTCTCGTCCCAGGTCAAACAGCTGGAATGAGAGCCCCAGTCACTGGCCGCCCACTGGGAGAAGGGGGCTTAATCACTGCGCAATACAGCCTTCCTTATGAAGACTTGCGGTTTAAGTTAAAGCCCCAAACTACCTCTTTCTAAGTCTATTTCTGCGGCCACAGCAGAGTCATGAAATGGTCGATACCTCTACTGAAAGGAACGCTGTTTAAGGTTAGTCTAGACCCTCTTCCCTTCTCCCTCTACATGTCATCCAGGGGGGAGTCTCAGCCACACCACAAGCATCATCAGCCCCTCCGTGCAAATGACTCCGCAATCTACATCTGTAGGACACATCTCCCCTCTGAGCACCAGAGAGGCACAAAACTGCGGACTTGACATCTCCTGGACATCTCAGTGTGTGAGTCTGCATCTGCTGCCCCAGTCATACTTCCCTTCACTGCCAAAACCCAGTTGTCTTTTGATGTTCCTCCCCTCAAAGACCATCCAGGGGCCCAGGAGTCCTCTTGACATTTCCCCCTCCCCTTAACCCCGCCCCCATGTCCGGTCTAACACCGAGTCCTTGGGCTTTTACCTCCCACAGAGCTCTCCATTCTGTCCATTTCGTTCCTTGCCCAACATCTCTGCCTTAGTCCACGATTCCATCCTCGCTCATTTGGAACTTCATGGACTTCTATTCCTCTCCAGCCCTTCCTCCCCACTATAGCTGGAGGGATTCGTCCACCAAAATGCCATTCTGGTCACGCCACACCCCCCCTACTCCTGCTTACAGCACTGCAGTGGCATCCCAGGGCTTGTCAGGTAAAGGCTACACACTGGGAACTGGCCCACCAGCCCTGCCTGCCCTCGTCCCACAACTCTCGCCTTCACTTCTCAACCTCCAGCCCCACTTCGTTCAGCCCCTTTTACTTGCCACTCTTTCGTTTGCCACAGGTCCTAGAACATTCTTCCTTGTCTTCCCTGCCTATTTAAATTCCTAAAATTCAATTCTTGGACGCATCAAGCTTCGGACAGAGGCGCAAGGGTCTTTCCTTAGGGAAAACTTCCTTGCCCTCCCTGAGTTAGTTCATCTGTTTCCCCCACCAGATTTGTGGGCTTCTGGCTCACCACTGTACTCCCCGTGCCGTGCGGGGCCTGGCACACAGAGGCACATCAATAAACGTTTTTAAATAAAGGAATAAGCTCACTAGTAAGGAAACAGCTGTATGTGATAAACATCCTCATTATGGAACACTAAGCAGTTGGTAAAAAGAATAAGTCTACATGTTCTAATATGGAATGAGGTCCATGATGTATAACTGATTAAAAATAGTACCTTACAGAACAGTATGCAAACTGTGATCAGTTATTTTTTAAACCTGTTAAAAAAAATACAGCTATCTCTGTGTGAATGCATAGGCATGTATGTGTTTTAAATGGTCTGCAATATACCTGAAACTAATATAATATTGTAAGTCAACTAAACTTCAATTAAAAAATTAAAATAAAAAATTTTTAAATTGCAAGACTAACACCAACCTACTTATAGTGGTTTACCTGGAGAAAAAGAATGAGACAAAGCAGAGAAAAACAGTACAGCAATTTCTACATCAACTTTCTGCTGGTTTAACTTTTTTCAATGACCCCATGGTATGGTCAAAATTATTTTAACAATACCATTTTAAAAATAATGATGCAATTCACTGAAGATCAGGAAACTGGCCATTTCTATGTTCGGCAAAAAGAAAAATAATAATAACCACTCTGTGTATGATTCCTCAACAATGATAAAGTTGCAGAAACCAGCATATTTCAGCTCAGATCTTAGGTCTATCAATTAGCTGTGATGAAGAGGGAACAAAGAAGAGAACCACTGGAGAGGCCGGCATGTGTTGGCTTAATTAGGTCTTCCCTCACCTGACCTGTATAAACAACAAACGTTTTGAAAAATCACTGCTTTTTAATTCACTCATAAAATCCTGGAAGGAAAAATAAGAGAAAGAAATAATACCGTGAATTTTTCTTGGTTCAGTTTTCTTTTGGTTGTTGTTACAAAAAAGTGATTACGTGAAGATATCTTTATTTTCCTTCACTTGCCAAAGAAGAAATCCTTTGTCGTCTTTACCAAAGTTCCAAGGAAAAAGACAGCTTTCTAAAGCCACACAGATTGCAGAGGAAGGAGCAGGGACAAACAGACAGGATTATTCTACAGCTAAAGCACAAAACCTCACTTTGGTTGTCGAGAGAAGTGTGTGCAGGTGGACAGACCCACAGTTAGTGAGGAAGAAGAGGTAGCTGTGTGGGAGTGAGTTCTCCGGCAGCCAGCCTACAAGGGAGAGCCCGGAAAAGTCTGTCAATATAGAATAAACGCTGTCACTTGGAGCTGCACTGATTCTTTTTTCAGACTAACTAATGGCTCAGAACAACCAAACGATGACTAAAATGTGAGTCAAATGCTTTCAAATCAAATCATGCCAATGAAGCAGGAACACAGGCAAGCAGAGAGCAGGTCATTAGAGCGTCTAACCAATACTTGTTAAACCCGAAGAAACTCACGCTCCTTAATGACTGCCCGTTTCAATCTAAGTCACTTTGATGTGAGCGAGCCGGGGACAATCGACCTTTATTACTAGTGACATCTACCCATCAGCTCTGAAGGTGGGAAAAGGTAGCTCCCAGTGGGGCATGTACACTTTTCTCAATCCTGATTTGTCTTCCTTCTCCCCTGGGGTCTATCCAGCATGTCTTCAATTATCCCAGAGGGTGTCCAGAGATTCTAAAATGAGCCTCGAAGTTGGTGTCTTGATATTTTTGAAAACTAACTAAATTCAAAAATAGCTCAAATTAAGAAGTAAGTTTGGGTGAAGGCAGGTGAAGAGAGGCTTATTAAATGCAACCACAGGGCGTGCAGCCCCCAGAAGGTGAAAATGTGCAGCCGGGCCCAGGGGAGACAGCAGCCCGTGCCCTCGTGGAAGCACCAGGTGGGCCCACAACAGACACGTGGGCGGTTTCCCTGATCTCTTCTCCCTCCCTCTTCCTTCTGCTAATTTCTCAGTTTTAAATTCTTTCCCTAAATGCTCCCTTTCTATTTTTTACAACTCAATTCTTCCAAAAGCTTTTTGGTGAGGAGACCCTGAGAAGATGGGTGTTTTCGAATGGCCTGGGTACCTATCAAGAAACAGAGCCTCTTACCATGTTTCCTGGAAAAGGACCTTGTGAAGAATAAGAATCAGGTGTCTGCTTTTATCCCCACAATCCCCTCCTCTCGGGGAATGACCACTGATGCTAGAGGGAGGGCTAGAGAGCAATGCTATAACCAAGCAAAGGCAAAGGGCCTCTCCCCACAGGCCAGGGCCGGGGCAGCGACTGGAGCCCACTTCAGCCTCAGCTGGGCTCTCTCCTCACACTCCCTATTCTCGTCTCTGAATGCATTCACTTCGATGTGGGGGTAATATATTCTTTTAGTTTTTATTTTGGTAAAAGATACATAGCATGAAATTTACCATTCTAACCATTTTTAAGCACACAGTTCAGCGGCATTAAGTACATTCACATTGTCGTACAACCATCACCACCATCCATCTCCAAAATTTTTTCATCTTCCCAAACTGAAACATTAGAGCCATCAAACAACAGCTCCCCCACTGTCTCCTCCTCCCAGGTCACGGCAACCACAATTTTACTTTCTATGAATTTTATTCCAGGTACTTCACATAAGTGGGATTATACAATATTTGACCTTTTGTGACTGGCTTATTTCACTTAGCATAGTGTCCTCAAGGTTCATCCATGTTGTAGAATGTGTCAGAATTTCCTCCCTCTGTAAGGCTGAGTAATATTCCATTATATGTATATACCATGTTTTGTTTATCCACTCATCTGTGATGAACATGTGGGCTGTTTCCAGAGTAACTAATTCTCAATTTAATCTCACAAATTAAGACCTGCAGATCACTCATATTCAATTCAGTTCAAGGGTAACTCACTGTGCAAGGAAATAAAGGCTTGGAGACCTTAAGTAACCACCTCTCAAGTGCTGAGACTGGGATTCAAATCCACATCTTGGATTCAGAATCCTATGTTCATTCCACTAGGCATGCTGCTCCCGCTGGTGCAAGGCAGAATGTGACACATCCTAGGAGAGAAGCTTCAGGAAGGTAGAAGGGAAACAAAAGAGATGAGCACCCACCTGAGGGGAGAAGCTCATGCAGAGGTAGGTCTTGGAGGTCATGAAAGCTTGTGTTAAACAGAGATAAGGGGTAAAAGAAACTGCTTAGCAGAGCAAAGTAGGGAAGGCGGGCAATCCAAGTGTACACGGAGGGGCTGGTGGAGCTGTCCAACATACAGGTGGAAACACAGAGGGACGAAATCCTGGTCATAATGAAATCTAGCTGGAGGAGTCTGAGCTCCACCCTGCAGACGATGGTGAGCCACTGCTGGGTTCTGAGACATACACAGTCATAGCTGTGCTTTGGGAAGGTCGCCATGGCAATAATGTAGAACAAAGATGGAGGGGCGAGGGTAGTTTGAAGGTAGGAGAGTCAGTTAGAAGGTGACTGGAATTAGCAGATGTGACATAATTAGTCAGAATGGAAAAGAGGATATGGAAGTGAGAGACCTCTTAGAGGTGAGGATGACAGAACCTGGCCATTGATACATTATGAATAGGGAGACCAGACATCCTAGTTTGTCTGGGACATCTGTCTTCCTAGCATCCTTTCACTCTCAAATGGGTCCAAATTTGGACAATAAAGTATATGATCACACTAACTAGGAATAAGAAAACAGACTCAAAGGTGACTCTAAAAGATTTTGAAACTGTGTTAATGAGGAAGGTGGTAAAACCTTTAAAAACACAGAAGGGAAATCAGGGTTTTTGGAAACATTACGAGTTTGGATTTAGACACACTGAGTTTGCTGCTGAAGTGAGGAGTTATTTAAGGGACAGAAGCACCTTGCCTGTGGATTTGCGCTGTGTGACATGAAGGAAGGCATCATTGACCTAAAAAAATAAATCCAGAAAAAAATGTGGTCAGATTTGCATATATGCACATTTCAACAAACATCTGTTGCTGGCTCAGTTCTTAAAAGAGCTAAAGTATTAAGATATGTCTCCAACAAAGTGTATACAGCTAACTGTGCAATATTAACTCAATAACTGATCACCACAAACTCAAAGGAAAACAATAAGAATAACCTAACCTCAGTTCTAAACTACCATTTTAATGTTGTCAGGCAAATGAGAGCAGGTGAAAAGTCCTCAGGCCTGTCCATACTCTGCTGTAATATTTCTGTGTGTTCTAGCTTTTAAAAGAATAGAGCTACTGCCAGAAGAATCAATCATTGAATTTTTTTATCATTTTTATCTTTTTATTAAAATGGTCCTATTTTCAGTATAACTGAAACTGCAGTCTCTCTCAAATCCATTTTTAGAAGTACAAGGTTATAAAACATAAATTAAAAAGCAGTCACAGTAATCAAGACAGTGTGATATTGGTGTATGAATAAAAAAAAAAAGGTCCATGGAACAGATTAGAAGAGCCCAAAAATAGACCCACACAAATATAGTCAACTGATCTTTGACAAAGGGGCAAAGACTATTCAATGGGAAAAGGGCAGCCCTTTCCAAAAAATGGTGCTAGAACAACTGAACATCCACATGTGAGAAAAACAAAAAAAGAATCTAGACACCACCCTTATATGTTTCACAAAATTAACTCAAAATGGATCTTACACATAAATGTAAAAGGCAAAATTATAAAACTTCCAGAAGAAAATAAGAAGAAAAGTAAGGTACCTTGGGTTTGGCAATGAGTTTTTTAGATACAACACCAAAGCACAATACATGAAAGAAAAAATTGGTTAACTGGACATCATTAAAATTAAAATCTGCTCTGCAAAAGACACTTAAAAGAATGAAAAGATAAGCCACAGCCTGGGAGAAAAATATTTGCACAATGCTTCTCTGATAAAGAACTCGTGTCTAAGATATACAAAGAATTCTTAAAACTCAAAAATAGGAAAACAAACAACCCCATTTAAGAATGTGCAAAAGCTCTGAGCAGAAATTTTACTAAAGAAGATACACAGATGGCAAATAAGCATATGAAAAGATGCTCAATATCATATATTGTTAGAGAACTGCAAATTAAAACAACAGTGAGATACAACTACACACCTACTGGAGTGGCTAAAATCCAAAAAGGAACACCACCAAATGCTGATGAGGCTGTGGAGCAATGGGAACTCTCATTCACTGCTGGTGGGAACACAAAATGATACAACTACTTTGGAAGACAGTTTGGCAGTTTCCTATAAAACTAAACATAATCCTACCATATGATCCAGCAATCGCGTTCCTAAGTATTTACTCAAATGAGCTGAAAACTTACATCTACACAAAAACCTACACAAGAACGTTTACAGAAGCTTTGTTCATATTTGCAAAAACTTGCGCACAACCACCAAGATGTCCTTCTGTAGGTGGATGGGTAAACAAGCTGTAGTACATCCAGACAATGGAACATTATTCAGTGATAAAAAAAAAAAAAAAGAGCTATCAAGCCATGAAAAGACATGGAGGAAATTTATAAGATACAAGATCAGCTTACAAAAATTACTGCTATTTCTCTATATCAGAAATAATCAACTAGGAAATAGAACAGAAATAAAATATTGTTCTCAAAGGCAACAAAAACAATAAAGTAGTTGTAATGAACATAAGTCAGAATAATCCAGGAGACTTTAAGGGAAAAAAACTTTAAACTCTATTCAAAACCATGAACAATCTGAATAAGTAGCAATATATCCCTGTTCACAAGTAAGACAATTAAAATTGTAAAAAATATCAATATTACCCCAAATTCACCACTAAAGTCAACACAATTCCATTCAAAACTGCAGCCAGATTCTTTGAGGAGCTAAATAAATGTATTCCAAAATTTATCTAAAAGGATAAAGATTCACAACTAGCTTAGTCACACTTGAAAAAGAAGAACGCAGGTGGAAGAGTTACTCTTCTAGATATTAAAACATACTTCAAAGCTATAAACATAAAACAGTGTGGTATTATTACAGGAACAGATACGTGAACCAAGGGAACAGAACAGAGAGCAGAGAGCAGACACTTACATGTATATCTGGGAATTTGAAATAAGACAAAGGTGGCACCAAAAATCAGTAGAGGAACAATGAACTGTTAGGTCTGAGAAAACAAGCTCAGTACAAAGAGAAGAACTGAAACTGGTTACTAAATTTATACCCAATACAAAGGTGACTTCAGATAGATTTAAATCCTTAAGTGTGAAATAAAAGAACACAGTTAATAGAGAAAATCACTGTGATTCAGGGATGACAAAGGATTTGTTAAACAAGTCCCAAATAACACAAACCATAGACAAAACATTGATGTTTGACTGTATTAAATCTAGAAAAAAGTGACAGACACATGACAAATTTGGAAGGACAGACTTGTAAAGCCTCAAACGAACATCTGGAACCTTGCTACTCACAGGGTGGTTCAGGACCACAGGCTTCTGCATCATCTGGGAGCTTATTACAAATGCACGGTCTTGAGCCCCATCCCACCCTTATTAAATCATAATCTGCATCCTAACATGGTTCACGTGCAGATTAAAATTTGAGAACCACAGGTTATACAAGGAGCTTTTGCAAATTAGTAGAAAGAGACAGAAAGTCTCACAGAAAACTGCCTGAAGGGCTTAAATTGCAGTGCAATGAGCTGGAAACCTGAATGGCTAGCAAATATATAAAGAGATGCTTAAATTAATGAGAAACCGAGGAAATACAAATTAAAATAACAATAAAATGCCACTTTATGCCTATCAACTTGGCAAAAATCAGAAAGTTGGACAAATGCTACATTTCAACAGGGTGGCAAATAAACAAGAATTCTCATGCACTGCTGAGAAGGGCATAAACAGGGCAAGTCATTCTGGAGAGCAGCCGGCAGTCAAATGAAGGATGCATACATCCTATGACCCCCCAACCCGAGTCCTGGGAAGATACCCCCAAAGCGACATTTGCACAAGTCCCGAGGGTTATCTATGAGACTGTTCATTGTAGCACTGATTATGGCGGCAGGCAATCAAGTCAACTTTGAGGTTTATCATTAGGGAATGGATCTGTAAACCATGGTAGATGCACACCATGGACGCTATGCAGCGGTGGGAAGTAATGAACTGGATACAGGACCAGCAATGCAGGTGGATCTTAGAAAAGCAGCACTGTGTGCAAAACGTAAAAAACAGAACACGATCTACAGCACATTTATGTCACTTGAAAATAAATTAGCACACAAAATGATTCTGCGTGTCTTACAAGGAAATATAAATCCAAAGATATGTACCGAACACATGATAGAGACTGACTCAGAAAACGAGAGTAAGTAGAGACAGCCATAAACATACAGACGTAAAAGCCAGAGACGGGCCTCGTGCCAACAGCCAGGAAGATGTGCTTCGAAACGAGGATTACGATTAACCAACCCTTTCCACTTGGACTCCTTCCCCAAAAGCATAAGAAAAATAAATAAATAAAAATAAGCCAAGAAACCAATCAATTGTGGCAATCTCTCTGCAGCCTGAAATTCCTGATTTCGAGAACATCTGTCTTTCAGGCCTTTGGGCCTTACAGAGACCTTCCCAGTCTGTGCAAATTTAGATGTTCTTGGAGGAGGCAGAAGAGGGCTAAGACAGATGTTTGAAACACTCGTCTTCACCCTGTCCATCACTCAAAGTACATCTCCAGGCGACTCACAGCTGCATCACGCTCCCTGTCAGTTAGAAGCTTCTTGTTCCCAGGGATCTGTCATAGCCCACAACAGAAATACTTGGGAAAACAAGCATAATTGGAGAGACTGATATTTCTTTCCACCTGGCATCCTTGAGAAATGAGGAATCTCCTGCAAATAAATGTTAACATAAAAAGAAAGTTGTCTCTGCCAATGCTAAAGCTTATTTTTAATCATTCTGCATATAGATCTTTATAAAAATGTGGCACATATATACCTGACTTCTTTAAAAGATATTATGAGGGGCGGGGGAAGCATAATCTTTCTGTCCCATGATTTGGGAATCTCAGAATTTTGAGCATACGTTATTTTGCCCTCTGTTTTTCGGATGTTCTGTTAATTCTGTGTCTAGCTGCCACTTCTGTTGTGATAGCGGCTTCTAAAAATAACCCAGCTCTATCCCTTCCTACCTGGTGGTTTCTATCTGGGTAGGGAAAACAGACAACCAGTTGTGTTAGGGGCTGGATGTTTAATACGAGTGATGAGTCTCTGAGTGAGAGACTAAGAAGTGAAGTACCAGGCTTTAGACCAGAGGGTTTTGATAGGTAATTCAGATGCCTGGGGACATTGTCCCCTCCTGTATTCTACAGGCTGTGTCACGCAGAGGGAGGCTGCTCCACACGAATCGAATGCCTACACAGATACACAGGCTGTTCCCAGAATCTTGGTTCTCTGCCCTGCAGTGGGTGAAGCCAGAATTAAATTTGTCTCCAGAGATATGCAACCTGGAATTCGGGGGCTGGGTGAGGATTTTGCTTTTGTTTTAGGTTCTGTTGGAATTCTTAATTAGCTCATCAAACCGGCATAATCAGAGTTAACTATCATTCCCTAAATATATTATGCTGACTCATCCTTCTCATTAGAAACTAGCGTTTCCCCTCTCGCAGCACTGTCCTAAGACCATCCCAACTGAAAAATAAATTCCTTAAGTCTTACTTTTTATTGACTGGCATACAGAATATACCTAGTGAATGTCTGACGAATAAAATAAACTCACGAATGAATGAATATATCGGGGGCTGAGTGGGACTGTTTTTAAAAGGTAGACATGTTTAGTTAGCGATACACTGTCACAGCTGAATTATATGCATCGGCTCACTGCTCTGATAGAAGTTAATCTGAATCCTCTTTTAAAAGTCAGTCAATGCATTTCACCAGAAAAGATACAGATGGCAAACGAGCATATGAAAAGATACTCAAGATCATTCTTCATTAGGGAAATGCAAATTAAACCCACCATCAGCTACCACTACACACCTATTGGCTAAACTTGAGGAAAACAACTGACAATACTAAGCTCTGGCAGATGCAAAGCAACAATGCTCACACACTGTCAGTGGAAATGCAAAATAATACCACCACTTTGATAAGCAGCTTGGTAGTTATTAAAAGGTAACCATGTAGAAGCAAATCAGTATAAACAAAATCCTGAAATGTTCAAACACTGTACGTTGGAGCACCAGCTTCTAATCCAAAATACATCAAAAAAAGGAGAAGGAGAAGGAGGGGGAAAGAAGGAAGGAAGGAAAGAAGGAAGGAAGGAAGGAAGGAAGGAAGGAAAAGAAAAACCTATAAACCCACGTACTGTGGGCTTTGCTAGGAATGCGTTAACAGTATCCCTGTCTTCAAAATCATGGGCTGTAGAGACTGCTTCTCGTGACTGAGGCAGAGAGAGTGAGCTGCTGGCTTGGCCAGCTTGCCCTTCTTGAGGGGCATCAACATCTGTTACTTCTGAACTGACGTTCTTATCTAATGACATTCTCTAGCCACCACTGGAGACTTGGGGTGTGGGTGACGGGCTAGGGAAGAACCAGCTGCTCGGTAAATAAAGCCAACTAAATATCTGTATAAATTTAACAAAAAGGTTAAACATATACTTAGTGAATGACCCAGAAATCCCAGTCAGAAGGTAAATAAAAACATAAGTCTATACAAAACTTATACATGAATGTTTATGGAAGATTTATTCATAATCACCAAAAAGACTAACTAATCAAATATCTATTAACAAGTGAAGGAAAAAACCAAGTTGTGGTAAGTCCATTCAATGATATTATTCAGCAGTAAAAAAGAACTAACTACTGACTTATGCAAAAACATGTGAAGCATGTTGCAAAGTTGCATTATGCAAAGCTGACTCAAAAGGCTACATACTGTATGATTCCATTAATATGACGTTCTGCAAAAAACAAAACTATAGGAACAGAGAATAGATCCGTGGCTGCCAGGGGCTGTGGGGGTAGAAGGGGACTGATGACAAGGGACACAAAGGAGCGTTTTGAAGTGATGGAAATGTTCTATATCTTGATTGTAGGGGGGGTTAGATGACTAAACATGTTTGTCAATTTACAATTTGCAGGGAATTTTACTGTATATAAATCATCCCTTAATAAACCCATCTTTTATTTTTTAACACCTCTATTGTGGTATGGTTCCTGTATAATAAACTACACATATTTCAAATGTACAATTTAATGCATTTTGATAGAAGTGTATACCAATGAAACCACTACCAATCAAGATTGCTAACATTTCCATCACTCCCCAAGAGGTACAGTTTTAGAATTCCCAACCTATCCCTTCCCATCTCCTTTACCTACCAGTAACCTTAAAAATAAATCTGACTTGTGAAAAAAAAAAAAGGTCAAGCCATGTATTACTAACCACAAAATTAAATAAATTTTCAAAATTAAGTGTCAGCCTGGGTTCCTTAGAAAATACAGCCTGATCAAAATGTATGCCCTAATGCTACATGGCAATCCCAGGGAGGTGAGGGTGAGGGGAGAGTGGGGTGATCAAGGAAGGAGGAAGAGGAACCACAAGGCATGTGTTACTGGTCCGGAACTGGCCCGAGCTGCGGGGGGACACGCAGCTGGTTGTTGTTCACACGGGTCTGCTCCAGAGAGGTTGTATGGAACCCGGGGCCCATTGAAATGGCCCATTGGGAAGAGGAAAGGCAACTGATTTATCTCTTCTCTCCATGTGCCCAGGCTTGCCCATGCAGGAGCTCCTCCCCACCTCTGGGTGGTTACCCAGACCCCACATATGGTTTCTGGGGCCACCAGACCTTCAGCAGGCCCTTGGGGTCAGACCTCTGCACCGGAGCAATGGCATCTCTTGCCCCAATGGGCAAAACAGAGGCCTCGCCTCACGTCAGCCCTATCCTGGGGGAAAGCATGAGCCTATCAACAGTGTCAGGAGATGGGCCCGAGGGCCGGGCCGGGGCTGTGTGACTGCAGGGGTGGGCAGTGGGAACCATCACTGGAGAAGTGTGACAAGAGGCCCAGGCCTGGGGCAGGTGGGGCCGGCTGATGTGGGGAGGCCCCTACACTGGGTCTACAGCAATGGACTAAAACTGATACTCCATCTAAACTGAAGGAATAGGGGTAGGGGAGAGCATAGCTTAGTGGTAGAGCACGTGCCTAGCATGCATGAGGTCCTGGGTTCAATCCCTAGTACTGCCGTTAAATAAATAAACCTAATTACCTTCCCTCAGCAAAAAAAAAAAAATAAAAAATTTTAAAGAGCAATTTAATTTTTAAGAATATTCCATAGATACACTCAGGAAACCTCAGACAATTTCTATCCATTAAATTTGTTCATGTGGTGATCTCACCCCACCTTCACATAATAAACACGTTCAGCTCCGTGAGGTTTAAGTCCTGCGTCAGGTTGGGATGTGTGTGGGCAGCTCCCTAGAGAAAACAGACTCTGGCACATCTAAATAATGTCTTCCTCTGAACAGATCTTGGGGCTAATTCACAACCCACCCGTTGTCGTGGCACGGATACCACCCTTCAGAAAACGATACCTGCTAGTTAAAATTCAAAACCTGAAGACTGCGTCTCTAATCTTGCCTCTAAAATGTCAATGTAAAAGTGTTACAGTTCAGGGACCTGCAAAAGCTCAACTCTGTATTTTATAATGACTATGTATTTTGCTTTAAACGATATACTGAGGGTTGACCATGTGCTTTTATACGTACTACCTTATTTAATCCTCATAAGCATGTAGGAGTTAGGGCATGTTACTGCTCTCATCACAGGTGAAGAAACCAAGGCACAAAGATGTGAGTCTCTTGCGCATAGCCAGTTAAGTGGCAGCGCCTGGCTCTGAACGCCAGTGGCCTCACCCATACCCATGATCATCCACTGAAGAGATGTGTGAGTACCTGCCGGGATCTGGAGGTACAGGCAGCATGTGGGCCTCTGGGAATGACGGGCATCATACAAGTCCTTACAAGTGGATGAAGAAGAAACAGAGAGTGCTACGGATGCTCACACCTGTTGCCTACTAAAAAGCCTATAATACAAATACGTGGTCATGTTAATACCAACTAGCAATGTCAAATCTATAAGCCCACATATTCAGGAGAAGATGTAAGCTGGGAAGCACTGGCATCTCTGGTGTTATGCAGATGTTAAGTACTGCAGTCATTTTCCAAACAGATTCTGATCATTTTTTTTCCAATGTGTTAACTGATTTACGTGAAAAAATATTACCTAGGCTTTAAAGTTCAGTGAAATTAATTATAATTTCCTTTAGTCATCTTCATTTTAAAAGAACAAAATATATAAATTCTGGTACTGCTTAGGAAAATCCAAGATTCCTGTTCATTTTAACAATAAGACAGCTTGTTCACATAGCTAATTTCATGATAGATGGATAAATTCTGTGCTCTAGAAAAAGGTTTCTAAAAAGCAGCTTCTGGCTTGTTTGAGGAGAGAGTATGAATGACGTAGCCATAAGGAGCCCTCATTCCGGGGTCAGAGACCAACCCGGACTGGATTCCAGGTCTGTCACTTACGACATAACATTGGGCAGATTTCTCAGCATTTACAGGTCTTGATTTCATCTGTAACCTACGATAAAAATGGCTCATACCTTAAAGAGTTGCTGTGACGATTAAGTGAGAAAATGCCTGCAAAGTGCTTAGCACAGTTCTTGACCTACTGTATGTAAGCACCTAGCGTCTGTGAGCTGCCGTCACTATTAACACTATTATCCTAAATAGCTTGCACAGTGAAAGAAGCAGGAAGGGAAGGAATAGTGAATGGATGGTGTGTGAATCAGATGCTTAAAATGTGTCAGGGAGCTTGGCCTCAGGTAACAGTTGATAACAGGAAGGTCAGCAGAGTGGGCAGAGCTAGAAAATCCTACGCGCAGAGCCCTCGCTGGAAAAGAGAAGGGCAAACAGAAGCCGACAGCAAGTTAGCAGTCAGTTAACTTGAGCTTAAGATGAGAGAGAACTTCAATGTGGGTAACTGTAACAATAATCCACCTCGGGTTTTCTTTCCTGCCTGAGCGGCACCTAGAACACCTCAGTGAGGAGAAGAAACAGCTCCAACTAGCCTGCCTTTCCACTCTGGTCCTGCCCACCTGTCCTTATCCTCTGTGGACAGGTGTATGTGAGCCTCAGGTAAAGCAAACATCAGCTTATGAGTCACATGATAAAAGTCACAAGTTGGAAAGGGACCCAGAAATTCTCTGAACTGGTGGCTTTCGAGATTGCAAGCCACAAAACCGTTCTTAAAAGGGAAGTGTGAACAAAAAGGTAAAAACACGCAGCTACTCAGGCCCCAGCGGAGATGGAGTCCCAGAACCCGGGCAGCTCAAGTCTCAACCTGCGCACCCTGCATCCTGCATGCGGCTCTGAAGCACAGTCTGAAAGCCACTGATACTGTCCTACCCTTCAATTTTAGAGACGTGGAAACTGAAGGTCAGAAAGGTGAGGGGCAAAGCCGCAACAAGACAGGGGCAAAGCTAGAAACACAATCCAACCAGTTTTCTGATCGTCAGTCAGGTTCTCTTTTTACCACTGAATATTACCTTCTTGACCAACATGCCACAAAGATGAGGAAGAAAGCAAACTGTGTTTGAGAAGAATGTGCATCAAAAAACATAAAACTGTATGTATGTTCATGTGTAACTGAAAAATTGTGCTCTACACTGGAATTTGACACAACATTGTAAAATGACTATAACGCAATAAAAAAAAAACGTTTTAAAAAAAAACATAAAACTGGAAGGCTGAGGGAGGGAGGGTATGGCTCAAGTGGTAGAGCACAGGCTTAGCAGCACAAGGTCCTGGGTTCAATCCCCAGGGCCCCCTCTAAAAATAAACAAGTCAACTAATTACCTATCCTCCCCTGAAAAAAATAAAATAAAATATTTTTTTAAAAACTGGAAGGCTGGAGAGCAACGAGGCTGGCAGTGACAGCTTGGGCTCCACTAATCTGCATATGAACAAAACATCACCTTCATCAGTGGCTGACTAGAGTTACCAAAATGGTTTTTTGAACATTAAAAGAAATTAAGCCAAAAAAAAAAACCTTCACAGTGAATGCCTAACAGATTCACATTTACAACTATATTGCATATGCATGCACACAATTACACTTTGGAGGAAGTTTAAGCCACATTAATGGGGCTGTGAGGGAATGAAAAAAGGGAGTGAAGAGCCAACAAAATTAACTACAGTGACTAATGGATGAATTACAGTCATACAATGCTGGGCATGATTTGGTGTTTCGTTCACAAAACTCCAGCTTAGATCATCCGGTTATACTTTTAAGAGTCTACATTCTACAAAGGTCAAGTTAAGTGCTTCCTTTTTGGACTTGTACGTTGTGGAGTTCAGAGTTCATATCAACACGGGTAAATTATTTTCTAAAGTACTATCATATCCCTCTGTTTAAAACACCAGTGATGTAGACAGATCCCCTCAAAACCCAGATCCTTCACAGTCTTTACAGACTCAGTTTCTCACTGGCTTGCAACACCTGAGTCCACAGCCATACAACCCAAAAGACAGGGAGAAGTCCCATGACCCTGCAGCCTGTGAAACCCCATTATTTTGCATTGTATTTTTACCCTTTAACTCCATAAACAGACGAGTTATAATATCTAGAAAGAAATTGTCCAGGAGTTTGACACAGATTATTTCCTGGCTTTATCTACATCATATCCCTTAAGAGCTTCTCACCTCCTCCAGCTTAAAAACAGCTCCGATGTGTGGCTGGATGCGCCCTTGCTGGCAGTACTGAATTGCAGAGGACAGGCCCCTGGAGAACAGGGGAAAGTTCTGGTCCCGGTATCGGCCCAAGTACAGCCCCATAGCAGAGACATTCTTCAGAAGCAGAAGATTGGCTGGCACAGAAGCAATGGTTCCTCCGGCAAAACCTACCACCACAATCCTGCCCTCCCATGCCAGGCTGCGGACAAAAAGGAGAAAGAAAAACAATTATAAAAAGTAATGATCATTCACACCCATTAGGATGGATACTATTTTTAAAAAGAAAAAAAAAACCCAGAAAATAAGTGTGGGCAAGGATTTAGAGAAATTGGAACCCTCATGGACTATTGGTTGGATTATAAAATGGTGCAACTGCTATAGAAACCAGTATGGAGGTTCCTCAAAAACTTAAAAATAGAACTACCATATGATACAGCAATGTCGCGTCTATAACCAAAAGAACTGATAGCAGGGTCTTGAAGAGATATTTGCTCACCCATGTTTACAGAAACACTACAACAGTCAAGAAACAATCTAAATGTCCATCAACTGATGGATGGAGAAACAAAAAGGAAATCCTGTCCCATAAGAAGACATGGATGAACCTTGAGAACATTATGCTAAGTGAAATAAGCCACTTACAAAAAGACAGATAATATATTATTCTACCTACATGAGGTATCTAAAGTAGTCAAATTCATAGAAACAGAGAGAACAGTAGAGGGGAGTGTATAGCTCAGTGGTAGAGTGTGTGCTTAGCATGCATGAGTTTCTGGGTTCAATCCCCAGTATCTCCGTTAAAATAAATAAGTAAATAAATAAATTTAATTACCTTCCTCCCAAAAACAAAAAAAAATTAATCAATAAAAATAAAATCTAAAAAGTAGAATGGTGGTTACCAAGGGCTAGGGAGAAGGGGGAAAAGAAGTGTTGCTGCTTAATGAGTATAGAATTTCAGATTTGCAAGATGAAAAAGTTATGGAGATCTGTTTCACAACAATGTAAATATATTTAACACTACCAACTGTACACTCTAAAATGATCAACATAGAAAATCTTTCGTTATGTATTTTTACCACAATAAAAAGTGCAGAATGGGGAAAAAAAGCAATGTACATTAATTCAAAGAGACAGAAAGAGACAGAAAGTAGAACAGAGGTTACCAGGGGGTGGAGGGGACAGTTTAATGCATACAGAGTTTTTGTTGGGAATGGTTACACAACATTGCGAGCATGTTTAATTGTACACTGAAAAATGGTTAAAATTTTAAATATTAGGTTACATATATTTCACCGTATTTTTTAACAAAAAAAGCAACATGCATTAAACCTCCAGGTGTGAATTCCTCTTGATGGTACAAACTGGCTGGGGTGAACCATTCTGCACCAGTTTGGACTCCTCAATAGGAAAATAAAACTAAGCTATAAAGAAGACAGTAGGGGCCAGAAGAACTAGACCATTTTGTAAGGGGACCCATTTTAGAATTAAGGCTTTCTATTTAACTACTCAACTACTTTGCGAAAAGGAATCGGGTATAAGCAGATGTCATTCCATATGCTGAACTTCAAGACAACTCAGTTTGAAGGTTTTGAACTTAGGAAGCAGGAATAATTAGTCAGGCGCTTTAATGAAGCATCATTTGCTTTGCATAAAGACTTACCTTAGGGCTCATACTTTTCGAGAGAATTTTGAATAATCTACAAAAATTCACACAAGTATCCTGCGCCCCATTACAAGAAGTACCATACAGCACACGCGAAGCGATGAATTATAAAAGCAAATTTTGTTAGCATCTTTTATGTACGTGTATGTTTATTTTGTGTTTGCTTCTGCCTTTTCTTCAGAGGGGAAATGAAAGGCTGCTGCCCAAACACTGTCATCCAGGCAAGACAAGGGTGTGCACTCGCAGCTCTCTGTCCCAGCTCTGCATTTACGCAATGCACTTCTTCCTTTGCATCCTCTCTAAGCACGGTGGCAGGCACAGTGCGGTGATGTTCAGGGGCTACAGAACCGACTGGATCCCTTCTGTGGGCAAGTTGCTCTCTCTGCTTCTGTTTCTCCTAATTTAAACTGAGATAAACCACAAAACTGGGCTTCCCAGGATGACACAAGAAATGAAGCTAATATTATCAGAGCACTCCAGAGTCCCTGTTTGAAAACAGAATGAGAATTGGTGTGGATACAACAGTCGTGTTAAGTCTCAAGTCACTTTTTTTTAATTAAACAAATCAAGGAGACACTTACACTGGTGGCTACTTCAGAAACCAGTAAGATCAGAAGAGTCTGTACCTTGGTGCACAGTGAACAGGGGGACTGCCACGCCCGTAATTCTAACATGTGGACAACGATCTCAAGAATTACCCACATCCTATATATTAAGTAGTTAGTGGGTGCCGGCATGGCTGAATTTAACGCATGTATAATTTCTAAAGCATTTGGTATTGCCAACTAGAGAGTCTGCAGTCACTTTCTGGATATTTTCCAGTTGGATATTTTGTGTTCGCTATATTTAAGCATTTCCTGATTTCCCCTCTGCTTCTATTCCTTTTCACCCACCCACTCAGCTGTTCTCGATGATGCCGGTGCCTACAGGAAAAGTGAGCAGCAAAGATGAAAGAGAAGCGAGGCCAGAAGGAAGACAGAGGTCTGGAGAGGTTTCAGCAGAGCCCCAAGTCTAGCCCACTGGGAAAGACCCCTGTGCGTACCTGCGGAGAGCTTCCAGGAAGAGATCTCCTCCCACAGTGTCGATGACCACGTCCACCCCGCCACTGCCCACCAGCTTCCTCACCGCCTCCTTCAGGCTGCCCTGACTGTAGTTCACGCTGGAGTGGGCACCCCGCTGCATCGCCAGCTGGCACTTCTCATCACTGCCCGCAGCAGCTATTACCTGCGCAAAGAACACAATGCTTCTGATGGTCCAGAATAGGTACCAAGAGGGGCTTACCCCACCCACCCAGCCTCCAATCAAAAGGCACTAATCAAGGAAGCCAATTCCCTGTCCCAGTATCAGCCTCAACCCAACACATCAGGTCCGTCACACAGCACCATCACACTGGCCCCTCCGTGCCCCACTGGCAATGGGACTGACATCTCCAGGAATCCTGGAACTCCAACGGGTCTACGTAGGAGATGGTTCAGGAGACACAAAGTCCTCTCCAAATGCAAATTAAAACCCCTATTTATTGAGTACATACTATGAGTCAAGTGGTAAGGACACAAGCTAAATAGCAAGCTTAGAGTCAAGAAAGCAAGACCCAGCGGTATAGCAGGGGGAGCTCAGAGGGGTCCAGGAGCATGAGAGGTATCCACCTGCGATCTATTAGATCAGGAAAGGCTTCTCAGAGGGCAAAACATGACTCAGTGGAAAGACCTTGAAGTCGGACAGACCTGAATTCAAATCCTGGCTCTGCTATTAACTGCTGTGGTACCCAAGGCAAATTACTCAGTAAGAACCAACACTTGGCACTTACTATGTGCCAGACACTATTCTAAATGCTTTACATACATTAATAACTCACTTAATCTTTTTTTTTTTTTTTTGGCTTATAAATATCAAACATTTATTTCTCACAGTTCTGGAAAGTTCCAGATCAAGGCACTGGCAGATTTGGTGTCCTGCTTCTTCGAAGGCTAAGCCCTCACATGCCAGAAGGTGAAAATAGTTCCCTGGGGGTCTCTTTTATAAGGGCAATAATTGCATTAATGAGGGCTTTGCCCTCGTGAACTAATCACCGCCCAAAGGCCTCCACCTCCAGATACCATCACCCTGGGGGTTAGGATTTAACAAATTTGAGGAGGACACAAACATTCAGTCTATAGCGTGGTGTAACTTTAAGGACCCAGGGATTTGTCCTTTCCCTTACCCATATCTTCTTGTTCTTTTTTTTTTTAAATCAAAGTATAGTTACTGTACAACATTATATAAGTTACAGGTGCACAATATAGTGATTCATGGCTTTTAAGGGTTATACTCCATTTGTAGTTATTATAAAGTATTAGCTGTATTCCCTATGTTGTAATAACTCAATCTTAATAACCCAATAATATACGCACTATTATTATCTCCAATTTCGAGATGAAGAAACTGGGGCAAAAGAAATCAAGTATCTTGCCCAAGATCACACAGCTAATAGGAGGTAGAACTGGGATCCAAACCCAGGTAATCTGTCTCTAGAATTCTTGCTTTGAACCTCTATACTTCCAGCCAACTTCTCTTAAGCTTCAGTTACCTCATCCTTAAAAGAAGATGTATTTTTTAAATTAAATGGAATATTGTATATAAAGCACTGGGAAAACAAAGTGTTACACACACTGTTAAACATATGTAACCCTTTATTCTATTTAAACCACAGCACATCATGGGATGGTATACTTACTCCCCTCCTGTAGAGGGATACAGATCCAGAGAGGTTAAGTACTTAACCCAGGAGCATACAGGTAGGAGGTGGAAGAAAAGTTTCAAATCCAGTGCTGCCTGATTCCAAAGCCCATGTTTTTCCACTCCATCACCCTGGGACAGAGCCATGTCTGAGGCCTGCCAAAGATGGCAGAGATGGCTGTGGGCCACACTGTGAAGTGGCCTGAGGGCTGCAAGTCTCCAGAAAAGCTTCAAACACTCAACAATTTGCCTGGAGATGCCCACCAGCCCAAGCACTTTGGCCCCAAGGTGACGTTCAGAACTTGCAGTCAAAAACCCAAGAACATCCGTGTCCCCAAAAGAATCTAAGCTCACTCATAACTATTTGCAACTACCATCAAACACTCCCCAGGGCAGCCCCCACACAGCTGCATTTCGCTGAGGGCTGTCAGCACACAGTGCCTCCGAGGACACGCCAGACTAGGTCAGGTACCAGCCTCCAACCCAGGCTTCCCTGGGTCCCGGTCAGGCCTGCTGTGAACCATTTTCTCTCTTGACGCCTCACTTTCTTTGTCTGTGAAACAGGGGTAATAAACACTTCCATTACCCATCTCCCGGGTAATGTGAGGGCCAAGGGTGAGGTGATTGCTGCAGAGGCACTCTACAAGCAGGATGAGATGCTGTGAATGGGACGTGTTCTCAAAATGACCTGTTCCAAGTAGGTGGCGTGATGACATTATTATTTTTTTTCCCTGTTTGCTTTTACTTAAAACCATTACTGCTGCTAAAGAAAATACAGCTTGGATTAATTTTATTATCTGAATTGAAGTGAATTTTTCTCTCTGCCTAACTTCCCATGGCTATTTAAAACAAATGGTACGATTTTACCTTCCCAGAAATGTTAAATAGTCAATGGTTCTACACAATGAGACTAATTTTGGTCTCCCCTGCTAAGAGAGGTGCTAAAAGCCCTTACTTTTGAGTTGAAATACATTAATATTTCACAAGGAGCCTCTTGCTTTCAGAACTCACAGGCCCTTCCCCAAAGAAAGTCAATGTGAGGAAGGAGCGATGCCACCTGAGGCAATTCCAGATCAGCCCAACTCTCACCAAACCTGCGCAGTGTCTCTGCGCCTCTGGATATCCCAACTGGGACTCCACAGGAGCCTCACACTCACCACGTCCAAAGCTGAACTCACCGTCTCCTCCTGGGTTCCCAGTCCCAACAAATGGCCAGTCCCCCAGTGAGCCTGGTCGGTGCCTTCCCCTCAATGTCTAATAATAACAGGGACCATTTTTAAAGGATCCTCCAGCACACGCCACACCCTCCAGCAAGCACCGGATTCCCACAACCGCCCTATGAGAAGAGCATTGTTGTACAAACGAGGAAACTGAAACTATTAAGCTAGAGACAGAGCTGGAATCTGAACGTAGGTAAGGCTAACTCCAACGTCCTTGTTCCTTCAGCTTCTCTTAGGATGCTATCCGGTCACCAAATTCTCTATTTTCTTCTACTTTGTCTCTCTCCACTCATCGCCTGCAGGGCCTGGGCTTAAGTGTCATCACCTCTGGCTTGGGTTGCTCCAAGAGTCTGCCCTACTGCGTCCAGATTGCCCTGGACCTTGCCCCATCCCTCATGCCCACTGCCACCAGCGGGAACTCTGCAAAACGCAAAGATGATCATGTCACTTCTCTACTTAAAACCCTCAGTAGCTCCTGATAGCTTCTGAGAAATGTTCAAATTCTGCAGTCCCTCATGATCTTGTCTCTGCCCACCGCTCTGGAGTCACCCTCTACCACTCCCACCCCTCAACCCCGTGCCGTTGCTCCAGAGATGCTATTTGTAATTCCCTGAATGCATCAGGTTGGTACCCAGGTCTCTGTCTTCTAATATGTCCACCCATCACTGAATCACCCTTCCTGTCCCTTCTTCCTCTATACAGCTGTGACCAGTCCTGCAAAGTCAGCTTAAATGTCTACCTTCTCTAAGAAATCCTCCTTCTCTGATGCCCACAGGCTAAGAGAGATGCCCCTATAAAGGGCTGGATTCTTCTTTTATGTATTCATTCACTCATTCAGGAAATACTTATTGAGTGCTTACTATGGTCGAGGTACCATGCTAGGTGCTAGGACTATAATAATGAACCGACCAGACACTATTCCTGCCTTCATGGGGGTTAAAGTCCAGGGTGAAGCACACAAGTAAAGGACTAACTACACACTATGAAAGAGAAGTACAGGATGCTCTGAGACCACATACAAACAGTCGGGGGCAGAGGGAACATCTCCTGAAGGACAAAGAATATTTCCCTGAAAAGGCAAACATCTGACTTTGAATTTGAACTGCAGGGAAGAGAGCTGAGAGGGGAGGGAGAGGGAATAGGGTCTGCAGAAGCTGAGAAGTGAGTGGAACCTCACTAAGTTCCTGGGAACCAGAAGGACCAGTGGTTTACTCCTAAGCCCCCTCGCTGGGCTGCAAGCAGAGAGATGGCAAGCCCCTGGCCCAGGTTCCTTTATATCCCCAGTGCCTTGCACGTGATTTTTAACAAATAAATGAATATATACGCTGTGATTTTTAATAAATACTGTGATTTTTTTTCGTGCAAAAGCATCTTTCTATTTTTTTAACACCTTTATTGCAGTTTGGCTCCTGTACATTAAATGACACATATGTCAGATTGGACTGTGATATTTTTAAATGGAGAATCGAACACGCAAATACCTTGGCCTGAAGAATGTTTGTTGCCACGTCTATCACGGCAAGGCCTGTGGCTCCAGCTGCTGCCGTCACTAAGACGGTTTCTCTGTGCCCAAGAAAGAGGAGTGTTACCCAAGAAACCAAAAATCATCCAGCAATGTGATTCCACGAACAATTTTAAAGCAAAAAGAGAACTCTCAGGCCACTGCATTCAACCCCTCGTGTACATGGACACGTATACATCCACCCTCCGGCCTCCTGGGCTGGATTATGTATGTGGTGGCTAAATCAGTGCTGGTTTGGTCCAGTCTTGAAGTCTTCCCAGGTAAAAGATCCCTTGATCCCTCTGCGTAACCTCTTACTCATGCCAGTGGCAGCCTTCTTTGGGGCTACCCCTCCAATTTTTACTTTGCGAGTTCTGTCTAAAAATTGTTTTCACTAAACACAGGCAAATTTTAGAAGGTGATGATCATGTAGCAGCCACAGCTCAACTACACCCATCGCTCTGGAGCAATCCCGAGGCTCTATGAGAAGAGCAAGAAGCTGTACGCTACGCTCCAGGGAAAAGCGGGAAATTCAGCACCTGAGTTTGAAATACCACAGGTAGGCACACCCGACCAAACCTCACAGGAGCAAACACCACAGGCCTCCATCAAAGCCGGACTGAAGTGAGTTTACATAAACCGACCCTCTAAGAGTTAGGGCTTTCTAGGAGGTGATCTCCAGAGGGGCCTGATTTGAGAGAGAGATTTCTTCAAATTCATATTGGCCAATTCACAGTCTACCATCCCTCTCAGACAAAAGGATATCCCCTCTGTCACCAGACTCCAGTCTTGGGTCACTATCTTCCTTTGGCCTTTCCTCAGACAGCCTGAACACAAGGTGAAGGTCAGGGGAGGGGAGTCGAGGGGCAAGGACTGGTGGGCATTTCTGGTATCAGAGAAGGTACCAGCCAGCCCTCTGTTGTCTGCACAGTCCTCACCCAGGCTGGGTCCGGGCCCGATGCTCCAAGGCCAGGATAGCAGTGCTGTAAGATACAGGCAGGGCCGCCGCTTCTCGGAGGGGGACACCTTCTGGAATCTGCCACAGTGCCTATAAAAGACATAACAGTGACTTAGGCATTAAGCACCTGTACCTGTTCATTAAGGCTGCTCAGTACCTATGATGATTTGATTTGCAAAGGGCAACACATGTCAGGAACCAAGCCCAGTGGAAGTCAAGGCCAAGCAAGCTGTGGCCAAGTTCAAGACCTGGGGGCAACCATCTTCAAAAATCCTAAGGCTGGTATCTGGATTAGGAAGGAACCAACTTATGGAGGATGTAACACAGGCCACTGTACTACAATGAGTGAACTGAATGGGACAAAAATTTTACCTCAGATAAAGCTGTTGGGGGAAAGAGTATACTGTTCACCACCAGGGGGCACTACTCACACCTCGCACAACCACATGCCCCCACCGCCCTGGCTGGCTCCTTTTCCAGGGCTCCCTCTTTCACAAGCTTGGTGTGGGGGAGAAACCCATTACACCCAGCTCAAAGCTCCCAAACCAGTTTTTCTACCAAAACTACCAAACTGTGGTCCAGTGGGACAGCCAGCCAGTTGCTCTGGGATTCGGAAAACAAAATGCCTTGCTTCATGAAACCACTCTACACAAACAAAGCTTTGTGCAAGGGCTGTCTGACGGACAGAAAAAAAGGGATTGAGCATTTGAAAGAAAGAAGTGCTTGGCTGAGAAACAAGATATAACCAAAAGAATACAAAGAGAGGGAAAGAAGAAGGAATGAGGGACAGATGGAAATTAAAGAAAAGAAAGAAGAAAAAAAAATCTCCAAGCATTAATATTAAAGAGATAGGGCTACCTTGTGGTCAACGACGCATTCTTCAGCCATACCATTAAAGCCACTCATGCCAATAACTCGATCTCCCTGAAGGGAAAACACCAGCAATGTTCAAATGAATGGCCTTGCCACTTACCCTTCCCAAATTAATCCAAAAAAGAAAGAAAATCCTCCTTTCTGACCTAGTAAGACACAGGTTTCCCTTAATTATCTATTCCGTGTTAATGTTTAATTTCAGTCATTTTCTCAATACCCCCACCAGGCTGCCAAGCCAATTTGAGCACATTTTGGACCAGGATAGGATGGGGTAAGGAAAAGGCTGATAAGAATTAGAATATTGATGTTAATTTCTTTCACAAGAAGCTGAAACTTGAGAATTCTCTATCTTCTCAGTCACTAAAAACCCAGGTGCTGCCTTTTATTAGTAATAAAACGTTTGACGAAGCCAGGAACTTCCACGGGCTACTTTCCCCCGATTCAGAATTAGTTTCTGCCCGCTCCACCTTGATTTCCCTTTGATTCTGCTGGCAAAGGCCAGGAGAAGCAAGAACTCGGGCTACAAATGAGGTTAGCACATTTCTCATAGCTGGCCATACATCAATTCCCTAGATTTCAACTAATTTACCTCTTTCACCGCGCTGACATCCGTGCCTGTCTCCAATACCGTCCCAGCAAACTCCATTCCTACAACGAATTGTTTAAAAACTAGGTTATCTGTAAAGCCCAGCACCAGGGAGATGAGAAGACCCTGATCAACAGACCATCCTATGAGTTTTCTGGAGCTGAGAGGGTCTGTGTTCCTCCCACCCAGGGGAGGGATGGAAGAGTGTTGTCCCCCAAGGCACAGGAAAGTGATCTAAGACTTCACAGTCACAATCTGTAAAGCTATGGCAGGCTCATTCTTACTGTGACGCAAATGAAAATTCCAAGAGCTGGCAAAAGCATAGAGAATCACAGATATACAAGTGCTTTTGACCTTGACCACTGGGGCCTTGGGCTCCTACCACACCTCAATGACAGCATTCATTGTGTTGTATTTATTTGTTTCCATGTCTCCTCTTCTGAGGCCCTCAAGGACATGAACTACATTTATTCACATGGCACTTGGCTCAGTTGGATGAACTGGTACTGTTTGCCCTTTCCTCTTCCACTTCCAAAATTTCTTAATTTAATGATCATATATTTCCCACTTGAGATGCCGGAAGAGTAAGTCCGTTGAGTATGACACCACCTTCCCCCCCATCCAGCATTACAGCAAATACAAACTGAGGGAAATGGCTCCCAGTGCTGAGACATAACCAAATACCCTAAGGCCAAAACACAGCAACTGTTCTGCAACCACTGTGCCCTAAACAGTGTATATCTGTATAAAATATACACGTACTATATACATGTTAAACTATACTTCTCTTTTAATAAATGTCAACAACAAAAATCAGTCATTGGTCCACAGATTCAGGAACTAAATGTAATCAGATTGGGAATAATGCAAATCAGATAAGAAATGTATAAACTCTTTCTTCTTTCTGATCCTTTCGTATCAGGTTTCTTGGGGCATGTATTCATGAGACTGAGAGTTTTAGCTGCAGCAAGATGTTTATGATCCTTCAGTGAAAAAACAAAATTGAGGCACTGTCAACAAATGAAAGGGAATGACCTGGGCCAGTGATGATTCTGATCAGAATTCTGGTGAACATAATGATATACAAAATTTTATCTGTTCATTTGTTCATTTTTAAAGTATTTATTGAGGGATGGGTGAAATAGGTGAAGGGGATTAAGAGGTACAAAACTCCAGTCATAAAATAAATAAGCCACAGGGATGTAATACACAGCATAAGGAATATGGTCAATAATATTGTGATAATTTCGTATGGGAACACATGGTTACTGGCCTTATTGTGGTGCTCATCTCATAATGGATGCAAATGTCAAATCACTATGTAGTACACCTGAAACTAACATAACACTGTTCATCAACTACATTTCAATCAATCAATCAAGTACTTATTAAACATCTACTATGAGCCAGATACAATAGTGCTAACGGGGGGCAGGTAGGGGAATAAGGCTGAGCAAGGCAGTCACAGAACCTTCGCTCTCAGCACTTGCAACTTAGTGATTCTAATTAGCAGTGAGGTTGACGTAGCTGAGACACCACAGGCAGCGGGCAAACACCACTATCACAGCGCCTGAGATGAAGCACATGGTTCTGAAAACTCTCTAGACCCTCTTTTCCTGAAGCAGTCCCTCGGCCGCCCTTCATACTCACCAGGTGTGAAGGGAAGTTGGGGCCTTTCCTGATATTGACCATGACAGACCAAAATATCCGCAAAGTTAACTCCACAGAAATGGACATCAACTCTGACCTGCAAAGGAAACAGAGCAACAAGGCAGAGCAGTACACATTTGTGGAGACAAAGTTCATTCAATTATATCAAAATATTTGCTGAACGCCTACTATATACCAGGTACTGAACTAACTACCAGTGCACAGTCTTGAAGCAAAATGGACAAGGTTCCTGCTCTCATGAAGCTAAGAATATAGTAGAGAAGACAGGCATTAACCAAATTAATTATGAAGATTTATGTGCTAAACTACAATTCCTACACAAAATGTTAAAGATACAAATGTACAGTGCTATATAAGCACATAATGGGGTGGGGGGGATTTGACCCTTTGGGGAAGTCAGGAGAAATTCCTGAGAAAGTAACACTTGAACTAAGAACAGCTAAGAGTTAATTATTCAAAATTGGGGGTAGTGGGGAGGAAAGCCTGGCACAGACAAAAGCAATGGCAATGTGCAAAGGCCCCGTGGTGGGGACAAAAGAAAAACCAGTGTGCTTTGAGGACAAGGAGGAGAAAAAGATGGGTTAGAGAGAGCAAGACCCACACCATCGAAGGTTTTGTAAGCTTTATTATGGATCTTAGTGTTCATAGCAGGAATACTGGAAGCCATTAAGAGATTTTAAGCAGAGGGTAACATGATCAACTGTTTGGAGAATCAGGAATCCTACAAGCTAGTCCTAGAGTCCCCAGTTTCTGGGTTTCATAACAAAACTAGATCGGAGGCAGGCCTGCAGGAGTTTCTCTAAGTTTTATTAGGCAGTAGTTCTCAAAGTGTGGTCCCCAGAACACCAGCTTCAGTGTCACCTGGCAACTTGTTAGAAGTTCAAATTCTCAACCCCCAACCTACTGAATCAGAAACTCTGGGGATGCAGCTTGTTTGAACAAGCCCTAGGTGACTGTGATGCAGCCTGACGTCAGAGAACTCCTGTCAAAGACCAACACAACTCAACAGGGCTTGGAATCACAGGAGGATATGAAGGCTGAGACAGAATTGGTGAGAGCTGTTTGTTTGTTTGTTTGCATTTCCAATTTAGTACAGAGGTGGCCATATTGGTGAGAAGACATTTTATGGGCAAAACACATTCATTCAACAATGTTTTAAGCATCCGCCACAGGCCAGGCACCATTCCAGACTATGGGGATTTTACGGTGGGTCAACGCACGTAGGCCCAGCTCTCATGAGCTAATTCTTGACAAAGCAGCGTCCGGACAAATAACAGAACAAACGATCCCAGCCCTCAAGCCTACGCACATGGTGTGCATGACACAGCTGTTGATGTGTGCAGCCCATATAAATTCTCAAGCCACTCCACCGTGATTTAGGGTGAACGTCTTTCAGCATGTGAATCTCAGGAAGTAGATGCTCACCCAAATAATCCATTGAGCCACAGGGTCTGTGTTGGTGACACTTCAGGGCTGCAGCCACATTCCTCCCCCTTACCAGTGGTCCGCAACCCTGAGCCTCACTGCCTGCTTCACTTTGTCAGAGGTTCTCATTATCCACGCCAGATGACAGTGTTACTGGGGGATCAACAGGCAAACCCAAAGTGACTCCCACATTTCCCACCACTCCAACTGTGGGGAAATGCCCACAACCCTAAACTAGCCCCACCCACCCCAAATCACTGCAGTACACCAGAGGAGGGCACGTTATCATGGAAATTAAGGGCGTTCGAGGGCTGGCTGGGGGGAGGAGGTGGGGGTGGATAATTAGATGTTCACACTGAAAAGCGGAAGCAAAGGATGGGGTCCATTTATCTGTGTTAAATCAATAACGTGCAGGTGGTTATGCAAAGCAGTGTGCAAATCAAACTGTCAGTTTCTAAGGCAACAGCTCTAAGGTCTTCAGAAAAATGCCTACATGTGTTTTGAGGAACAATCTTCGTTTAGAACTCTGGTCTTTTTGTGACCCAGGAAACGTCCCTTCTAGAAGCCCAGCCAGAAGTTGGGCTCCAGTCTCGCGGGCGCCCCCTAGCCGAGCACTTGGGAACTCGACCCGGGACGGAGCCGGCGGGTTGTGGCTGGTGGCCGCGGGGACAGTGAAAGGGACGTCCAGGGGTCCCGGGGCCAGGCCAGTCACCCTACCTCGTGCGGCCGGACAGGGCGGGGGTCGACCTCCTCAATGGCCAGGGGCTGCTTCAACTCGGCGCACAGCGCGGCGCGGTAGTGCCGGCCGCAGCCCTGCCCAGCCCTCCTGCAACGCGGAACAAGGGCCGGGTTACTGGGGGCGAACCGGGGGTCGCCTCTGGGGGCCCGGGGGTGAGTCAGGGTCGCACCTGCAGAGCCACGCCCGAAACCAGCACCGTCCCCACACCGCCGCCGCCGCCGCCATAGCCCCACTCAAGGGTCGCCAGAGGGGGCACTCCGAGCACTGCAGGAAGAGCCGGCCGCCGCCCCGCCCCGGCCCGCCCCGGCCCGCCCCGGCCCGCCCCGGCCCGGGACAGCGGAAGGGCGCCCGGCCACGCGGCCCTCGGACGCCACCCGAGCGCGCCTCGGGCCTGCCCCACCAGCCGAGCGCTGTGCTTCTCCCGGGCGCCGCTGGACCTGGAGTCCGCCTGGGGGGGGACGGGGCTGGGGGTGGAGAAAAACAGGTGAAAAAGAGAGTCCCCGAGATTAACCTTTGGGCCTTTTTGTAGCAAATTCGGGAGACTTTTAAAACCACACTTGGTGGTTCTTGTACAGAGAACAAACTAGTGGTTAACAGTGGAGGGGGCGAGGCAGGGAGGGGTAAAATAGAGGAAAGGGATTAAGGGGTACAAACTACTAGGTATAAAATAAATCACACCCAAGGAGGTAATGTACAGCACAGGGAAGACCGCCAGTATTTTATAATAACTTTAAATGGTGTGTAATATATAAAAATATAGAATCTCTGTTGTACACTTGAAACTAACATAACAGTGTAAATCAACTATTCTTCAGTAAAACAAATGTATAAATAAATAGCTAGGAGTGGGGGGTCTTCTGGATGTGAGGAATCCTAAATGCTTAAAAACTTTGATGTCTGCCTTCAACATCTTATTAGGATTCAATGCTTGTTAGTAATTTTCTCCCACTTACAGGACCATTTGTACTAAAACTGTACAGTTACTAGTAATCCAATGTTAAATGATCCTACACAAATTCAAAGAAAACTTCCAATTAAAGTCAGCCCCAGACCTGGTAGTTTTCCTGTTCCTGACACCTATATTATGCCTGGCACAGAGTTGAAGCTCAACAATTGATTCAATGATGTAACGAGGTGAACAGGTACACTATGGAAAAACTGAGAACATAACACTATAATCTGTGAAGTGTTATGAAACTGGGTAGATCTCTGTTGCAACAGCAGCCAGATATTCATACACTGGCAATGTAAGAGAATGCTATCTTGGGAAGAATGTTTCATTTGACAGGTAGCTTTTAAAGACAGTATGATGTCTTACATCTGGGCAAAGAGTATACAGTCTCTGAGTTGCAAGCCCAGCTCTGCCACCTATTTGTGTGGCTTTGACAATCCTCCTGGCTGTGGAGTTGGTTCCTCCCCCATAAAGTGAAGGCATTGGGCAGAGTCTCTAGATTGCTAAATTCTGTTTCTATTTTTTGATGGAAACTGTAGTCCAAGATAGCATAGAATAACAGAAGGAATGATCAGGAATGGATAAAGGAAAAATGAAGTAGGAATGTATTTCTGAGATTATGGCCTAAAGGCTTTGGTGGGAAAGGAATTCAAAAACCAGTTTCCTACCTCAGGTATGTAGTAGAGATCCACTGTGATCTTAAGGGCAGTCACAGGGAATTTGAAGTCATTTTAGGCCCGCCTCCCTCAGGGGGAATCTCCACAGTAGAGGAACAGGGACTTGAAGGTGAGAAGGTGGAAAGACTTAAATTTCCAATGAGACAATTTGTAAATTATTCTAAACCAGGAATAATGGAGACATACAAATATTATCAAAATGAACATTCTGCTTGCTCAGTAACAGTGAGCAACAAGAAATCTCAAGTTTATGAAGTGGTGAAACCAGGGCTGATCTGGGGATGCAATGAATTGTTATGTATGGAAAATGTTCTGTAAGATATTAAGTATTGATACGAGACATAAAGCTATCGACTTTTAATTGAGCTCCTTGAAAGCAGCAACCATTTCTAAATCTCTTTTATGTTTGTAGTACTTTGCACAATGCAACACTTTTAGGCGCTTAATACATGCTTATCTACTAAAGTGTTGAATGAGCACTCAATTATCTAGTATCGATTTTCCAGATAATTGGAAGTATCTTTAGGCATCAGGTTGGGTTTTTTTTTTTTTGATTAAGTATTTTTATAGAAATGTTTCCACTGTCACTTTCATAATATCCTTGTCATTCTCAGGGAATATGAAAATCAGTGCGTTTTGGAGAAATCTATCAATACTTCATTCTTCATTTATAGCAATATCTGAAAAAAATAGCAGAAATCCCTATAAGAAGAATCTTGGAGGGAGATGAAAGTATCTTAGGTAATTGAGGTGATTTTAAGCACCTATATGCAAAATAGCTTTCACTTTTCCAAAGAGCTTCAAAGGTAAGTGATAAGGCATTTAATAGTAGTTGCTATAGTAGCAAAAGAAATATTTGTCTTATCCATCAACATGCTGCCAACACCTTGCTGTCTCCTTTTTGTTATCGTTTCTGGTTATGTTGGTTCATGTGGCGGTAAGGGAGGAAAGCGGACAAGAAGAGTAAAATTTGAGTCCTGGGGGAGAATAAGACCAAGCAGCTAAATGTGAACTCATCAGTCCTCTGGAAAGAAAAAGAATCTTTCACTGGCCTGCAGACTAGTTTGAGGGCTCATTAGGAAGTGAAAGAGTAACAGATGATTCTTCCTTCTGGTACAACGTACACGAGGTGATAATATTTAACATCCAGAAGCTGCTGGAGGGCTGAGGGAGAACACACAAACAGCTATGTTTTCACAGAATAATAGTACAAACAATATAAGCACCACACAGGACTACGCTGAAGATGTAGAAGTATCCCCTGCAGATAAAATGCTCTAGCCAATAGTCTGTCAGCTCCTTGAGAACAGAGGCTGTGTCTGTAGCCCAGGGTACCAGCACACCTGGCACACAGCAGGTTCTCCATATGTTAGGAAGGGAGAAAGCAAAGAGCCCCACAAGCTGTTTGGGAGAGCTGCCAGCACGTTACTATCCAAAAGACACATCCAAAAAAAATGTGAAGGGGGCTTGCATTTCCTGCCTAAGTATACAGCTGCCGGGGCATCATCTGATCTTTCTTCTGACTAGTTCAATATTGCCATTATCCGGATAAGTTGTTATCTTCTACCGAAAAGACGAGGTGTGTTGTAGTTGCCTTTTCATTGAATCCTCCCAGATTACTCTTCCTGATTGCTGGAGTTGGGATTAACTTTTCTCCACCTCAGAGATGGACTTTGGCCATCGATATATGTGGTACCATATTAACCGTCTAGGTTATTCTAAGTTTATTCTAAATGTAAGATTTGTCACATAACTTATTTGCTCTGATGACACTGTGGAATATAGAATTTCAGAGCTGGGATGGAGCTTCAAGGCAATCTAATCAAAGTGCGTGATTTACATGTGAGAAAGCAGGAGGCTCAGAGAGAATGTCCTAAGGTCACACTGCAGATAGGTGGCCAAAGGAGCATTAGGAGCTGCCTTTCCTGATTTCTTGTTCGCTTCTCTTTCTACTGAGCTCTTTAGAATTCACCCAACACTATATGCAGTAATAAAATTTCACATTTTCATAGTACTTCATAGGTTTCAAATCACTGTCACCCAAATTGCTTCTTCCTGCCAGTGATAAGAGGGACAACAATTACTGTTTACATCTTGCACTTATTGGTAACTTCTAACAAACCAGTCACTAAGCCCCTTGTGCCTTATCTCATTAGTCCTCACCATAGTCCTTTTACTAGGATACGATTCTGTTCACGCGTTTATAGGTCAGGAATGCGGGCGTAAGGAGGCTACGTAACTTGCCCAAGGCCACACAGCCAGGAAATGAAGCAGTTTAGAAGCCTCCTAATTGCCTGGTGCCAGAGCCCGGCCACCCACCGTGCCCCCTGCAGCAGACAAGGAAGGTATTGTACCATACCTTTTAAAGCTGTGCTTTTTGCCTGTAGTTTTAAGTTTAATTTTATAGGAATTTTACAGTGGTTCAAACCGAGAAATAGAAGAATTCCCTGAAGGAGGGGAGAGAGAGAAAGCAGCCTCCGGGGATGCCTGCAGTGGAGACAAGAGCAGGTGGAGAAGTTAGCACATAATTAGGAGCACCATCCTACTCCGCAGAGCCACAGGCTTGCAAATGTATTGATTTTATTTAAGTTTAAAGGAGAGTGTGTAAGGTTAAAACTGACTATATAAAGTCATTTTCACACACACACACACAAACGTGATTTTAATGAAACAGTGTGCTAACTGGGTTGCCTGGTTACCAGCCATCACTGAGGCAGGTACCCACAGGCGTTTGGGCTACATTCCTGGCACCCAGATGGACTCATTTGGAGGCAGTGGTGACCCAGGTGATGGCTGCCATGGCCCCCAAAACTAACCACCCGTATTTGATGCAAGGATCGATTTTCCACCTGAAGTTTACAAGTTCCCAAGCATTCTGGTAACTTTATGAAGCCTTTCCAACACCACCTCTCCCAGAGAGAACAAATTCTTCCCATCCAGATGTTTCCCCCCAACAACTTTGTATAAACCTGGATTAGCTCACTAATCTCATTGTTCAGGTGGTATTTATCTGTTTATCCCAACAGCTAAGCTGTGAGCCCTGTGGATGGTTCTGATGGTAACACAAGGAAAAGAATCTAGGCCTTGGAATCACATGTACCTATGTTGAATTCCTGGCTTAGCCACTTACTCATTGTGACCTTGGGAAAGTTGTTTAACCTCTCTGAGCCTCTTTTTTTTTTTTTTTTCATCTATAAAACAATCATAATAACACCCTCGTGGGAGTGGTTGTGAGAATTAAACAAGATTACAACTATGCCCACTACAAATGGCAGCTCTTATTAGGAAGACAGTCCCTCCCCTTGGACCTCTCACCATCTAGTGGAGAGACACACACATAAATAGGCTTCTAAATGCCTGTGATGTGTCCTATGACAGAGGGCTGCAAAGGGGGCTGCGAGAGCACAGAGAAGGTCAACCTACCCCATCCGGAGAGCATCCTTTCAAGAAAGCCTCCCAGGGGAAGGATGAGGAAGAATTAACCAGACAGAAGCTACAGCTAAACGTGTCCCAGGCAAAAGAGTGCACAGGAAAGAACGTGGCTCATTCAAGGAATTGCAGGCAGGCAGTTATGCCAGAAGTTACAGTTTGAGTTGGGGACTGGTGAGGGATGAGGCTGGAGAAGCAGATGGTGGTATAGAAAGAGCATAGAATCAGACAGTGAGGAATTTCAGCCACTTTCCAGCTATATATCCTCAACCAAGTGACTTCTTTCTGAGTCTCAGTTTCCCCACTTGTAAAATGATTGTGATTCCACGAACTAATGTATGTAAAGTGCCTGGCATAGAATATTTATTTCTTTTTTGTTGTTGTTTTGTTTGGGGGAGGGAGTTAATTAGGTTTGTTTATATATTTTAAATGGAGGTACTAGGGATTGAACCCAGGACCTCATGCTTGCTAGGCACACACTCTACCCCTGAGCTCTACTCTCTACTGGAATATTTAACTCTGTTCGTCAAAGATGAACTTAGTGATTGACCAATAGCATCACTCACTTTGACTGAGTCAATGGGAGGCTGAATGAATGGGTGAATTCATTCACTTAGTAATATTAATTAGACACCATCCCTATACCAGACACCGTTCTAGTCACTGGGGGTATAGCAGTGAACAAAACAGACAAAAATCTCTGCCCTCGTGGGACTTGCAGTTCGTGAGTTGAGATGGAAAAGGGGCCACGGGTGTCTGTGAGGGGACAGTCTACTTCATAGCCCCTGTGGCCCCAGGGTTATCTGATAAAAACGTAATAAACTGTCGAAGCAAGTTTCCAAGTTGAGGTCTGGATGTAAGTCCTACCTCCCAACAAAGAGGAACCTCTTGTCCCCGCCCTTAGTCACTTCTCACTTATCAACCCCCAGCTTCCTGTTGTGATCCAGAGGAACTGGTAGTTGTGTTGTTTGGCAGGAAGAAATGTCAAGGAGGGCTCAGTTCATTCTTGGGCTCTAAGTCTAAAGTAGTGGAAAGAGGAAATAGGAAAACAGCTCACACAAAAAAGCTCTGGAGAGGGAGATTTGCCTATCTCAGCAGCCCAGTGATAAGTGAGCTCAAATGCCTTGTGATGCATGGTGGCTTTATTTCAGTAGCAGGATAATCATATTCACATGTGTATAGTACAAAGGGTTCCCCAGGTGATCTCATTTAATCCTCCAAAGGACTCCACAAAGTAGGAATTAACCCCCCATTTAATCCTATCTCTCTCCTTTAACTCCTCCCTCTCCCAGTGCCTCCTTCCCTGTGGTATATAACTACATCCAAGCGTCAATCATAGACAAAAACAACAAAAATTTTCCTTCCTCTCTCATCCCTCTCTAGCAACACCCTACTCTTCTCCTTACAACCAAGTCCACTGAATGTTAAGAATATGCCCATTAGAGAGAACGATTTATTATATGATCCAGCAATTCCATTACTGGGTATACACTTGGAAAAACTGAAAACACTAATTCAAAAAGACACATGCATCCCAAAGTTCATAACAGCGCTATTTACAATAGCCAACATATGGAAACAACCCAAGTGTCCATCACCAGACAAATGAATAAAGACGATGTTGGATATATATATATGCAATGGAATATTACTCAGCCATAAAAAAGGAAATTCTGCCATTTGCAGCAACAGGGATGGACCTAGAGAATATTATGCTTAGTGAAACAAGTCAGACAGAGAAAGACAAACACTGTATAATATCACTTATATGTGGACTCTAAAAAGTAAACCAGTGAACATAGCAAGAAACAGATGCACAGACATATCAAACAACCTCACAGTTACCAGTGGAGGGAGGAAATGGGGGAGGAATAAGTTAGGGGTAAGGGATTAAGAGATACACACTATTATGTATAATAGAAATGAGCCACAAGGATACATTGTGCAGCACAGGGAGTTATAGCCATTATCTTGTAGTAACTTTTAATGGATTATAATCCATAAAAATACTGAAATCACTATGCTTAAACCCATGTAATATTGTAAATCAACTCAATAATATTAATTTTTAAGAGAACATGCTCGTTAGCTCTGTTGCTCTCCTCCCACTCACTCTCCACTGTGATCGTCCCCTAAATGCCGCTGGTCCGGTGGGTGCCGATCAGTCCCCGTGGTAGCTGGCCTCTTGCAGCCTTTGAAGCCAGTCTGTTGGTTCTCCTCCTACTTCTCAGCCCACTCCCCAGTCTTGTCCTCAGATTCCTTTCCTCTGCCACCCCTCTAATGTTGTCAGCTTCCCCTCTCTCTCTCTCTGTGAATTCTCTTTTTTCTTCAAAATCCTGCTCAAGCTCCTGATTTGGGAGGCCTTCTGTAACCATAGTCTCACCCCCTCTCCTCTTCTCCCTTGTCTCTCCCACCTCCAAAACATACACAGTGCCCTCCTCTCACTTTCCTGGGAGCCCTTCTGTAGCTCCGGTAAAGCACGGACCTTATTGTGTTGTGACAATGTGTGTCTCCCCCGAACATTATGCAGAACTTCAAGGTTGAGCCAGTGACTTCTCTCAGTGACATCTCTCATTAAGCCTGGCACATGTTAGATGGTGAGATTTAGAGATGTTTTGCAAATTCTCAAGAGTCAAACAGCTAGCAACTGGAAAGGCAGGCCCTCAACCCTAGCCTTCTGTCTGTAAAGGATGTAACCTCTCTGCCTCAGCACAGAAAAGAACCATGTTGTGAGTATTTAATTCTAAGTGCCTTAGCCCTGGCGAATTATATATAGGGGCAAGGTGGCAGGAAGGATTTCCTTTTCCCCACAGACATTGCCCCCAGGTACCAGGTGTGGAAGGATTGTTTGGTATTTGTAGCCTTCCTTTCACAAACTCCAGGATGAGAAGAAGGAAGAAAAGAAACAGCCCACCTCCCATCTCTTCCTCCCAGTGGACGATTACCACCATCACTTCCTTTTGAACCAGGAGGCAGGAAGCCTAGCCTAGCTCATGAAATTCCAGACTGGAGAGGAATAGGGGGTCTCTTAAGACACTTTGCAGCTGGGCCAGCCCTGAGTATGATCGCTGCCACACTGAAGTAATGCTCCTGGCGAAACCTTCAGAGGGTGATCACAGATACACCTAGAAGAAAAAAAACTTCCCCTTCCCCCTGGGATTAAACAAGCTTTCTAGGGAGAGGCTCTGAAATCAGACAGTGTGTGCAATCGCCAATTACAAGCTCAAGTTCCACCCAAATACACACAATCAAAGGCTTACCAAGGCCATCATTACAAGTGCAGGGCCCTCCTGCTGTTTAGGCAACATTTCAGTGCAGCAGTGAAGCAAGAGAAGTGTCATCAAAGCGGGAAGGTAAAGACAGACCCATCCGGGCCGTGCCTTTTTTCGACCTGATGACTCACGCCGCCTTGTCATTTATAATGTTGCAGCCTGGGAGGGGGAGAAGGAAACGAAGAGGGAAAGTGTGGACTGTGTTGTGCCTGTAATTTGTTTCCCGATTTCAGACGGCTTTTTAATGAGCTTTCTCATTAAGGACTCTGTGAGCCTATGCTTAAAAGTTCTCCGGACAAGCAAATAAGCAGGACTTAAATCAGATGGCGTCAGGCCAGCACTTCATGTTTTGTTTTAAAGATACAGGAATCGTGGAGGAGAGGGGAAGGCATGGGTAGTATGAAAGAAAACATTGTTATTTGTGAGAAGAGAGGTTTGATAACTCTTTTGTGCAAGATGATTTGGAAGTGAGCGATGTAGTTTTCCCCACTCCTGATGGAAATTGTAATGTTCATCAATTATTAGAATATTAATGTGTATCTGTCATGGCCTTTCTCTATTCTGCTGGCTCCCAAGGAGAGATGTCATTGTGCTGGGCTATCCTAGCCCTGGGTTCATAATTCTGGTGAGGTTCTCATCACATTGCCTCAGAGATAATGGCCCCTCCTGGCTCTGATCCCCCATGGGGTAGGCACTCAGCCTCACCCAGCCTCGTTTATATTTCCATGGCCCACACAGTGTCCAGACACATAGACATTCAATAAATGTGATTTTACCATTTAACTGAATTCATTAGGTGCTATTAGTATATAAAAAGCACATAAAATAATTAGACCTAAGTACTAGATTGCAAATCAGAGTAATTTATCACCTTGCAAGGTTCAACAAACATTTTAATGTGGTAACAGCCCCTAATTAAAGCAACAGCCTTCAACTGAAATTATCAAGAGGGAGGAAGATAAGTGTAGCCGGCCCTCTGGATCCATGGGTCCTGCACCCACAGATGTGGAAGCCGGTTGTGCTGCACCATTTTATGTAAGGGACTTGAGCATCCTCAGATCTTGGTATCTGCTGGGGGTGCTGGAATCAATTCTCCTCACCCCCATGCCCCAAGGACACCAAGGAATGACTGTACTGATAGGGATTCAGAGGTACAATTTTTTTTTTAAATCATTGGTGCACATCATTTGATTTCTGAGCAGGAATTGGCTCTTTTACAGTAAAGGATGTGGTTGTTGGTCAATTTCTCTTTCTAGTGAATTTGCTTAAACAGAGCACAAGTACAGAGTGCAGGAAAGCAGATTCTAGCTGTTGCCTATCCTTGAACCCAGGTGCCCACAATCCTTCCCTCTGCTTGAATGGTATAAGGCACCCCTCACCAGGGACTTCCAGAGATGATACACTGCTACACATGAACTTATCTGACACAGTGTTGGCTATGGAGTGTGTGTTCAGTAGAAACCAGGAACCCATTGCCAAGGAAGGTTGAAAAAGAGGAGGGGGCTTCCCTCCTTTAGACTGAAGAACGGGCATCAAGAGAAGGTAGCACAGTCCTCCCTGAAACATTTGCTCAGTGGTCCAGCTAAAACTGCTGCTGGCTGTTCTTGTGTGACCTGGACTGTATTTCATACCAAAGGTCGAGGCTATCTCTGTGCCTCCCTTTCTCACTTGCGTCCACACTTGAGTAGTCAGCAGTGAGTCAGTGACCCATTCCTCCAAGCGAAAGGAGATTGGGTGTCCTCAAACTACATACCTGAAACACTTCCTTTGATGGGCATCACCTAGTCACTATTTCACAACGTGTGAGCCGTGGACCGTGCGTCAGATCCCTGTAGGTATCAATTCAAAGGATTGGCCTCCCAGCTGGCTTGACATCCTGGCATCTGTAGTTTTATGAGGCTCTCTCATTGATCTTGCTTCTTGCTGAAGTTCAAGAGCCTCTGGCCCTGGGTTCCGACCTAGTGGGGCCTTGGATCACTAGAGGGCACCCTGGAACAACAGTTCTCCCAGGCTGCGGGCTTCCTGCCAAACGACTGGGGCTGCGGCGCCCTGAGAGTTCTGGGCTATGGTTTCCAAGCCCATCCTGAAACCACAGTTTCCTTTAAGAGACTTGGTCCAATTGCCACATCACCGAATATATCTAGCATGAATTCCCACAATGGCGCTGTAATAAAGTCAGGTTTTTGCTTGTGGGGGGAGGTAATTAGGTTTACTCATTTATTTATTCTTAGAGGTACTGAGGATTGAACCCACGACCTGATGCATGTTAAGCATTCACTCTACCGCTTGAGCTGCACCCTCCCGGCTAAATTCAGTTTTTAAACACAAATTGGACTTAAGTCATCCTATCACCCTATCATTAAACACAAATTGTGAACCAAAACAACACTAGGTATTAAAGGGACTGACAAAAGAAGGCATTCTTCCTACTCTGAACAAAATTGTGGGGAAGATAAGGCATAAATATGAAATCATTTGAACATAGTTATAATGATAAATTAATTTTCAAATTAATGAAAAATAGAATAAATGGCTAAATCTGACACAAACAGGGACAATATGTACACAAACAAGGAACTCCACCGGAAGGCCTAACCTGACGGAGAAAATTGCACACGGGGTCCCTGGCAAGGCACGCTGGGAAATGAGAAGGAACGCCAGACAGCCCAAATACATCACATATCTTTTTAATTCAGGGCTCTTCCTTGTGTCCCGGCAGACACTTAACTAAAATAAACATGGCAAATGCAAAGCTGGGAAGGACCACTGGGACTTTGGTCATGTTGGCATAATGCCCATTTATTCAACAAATCCTTATGGGGCACTACCGTGTGCCAGGCACTGGCCATGCACTGGGGGAAATGGTGGGCAGGACAGACGCCTTTGTGCTGCCCTCGGGTGTTTACAGTCCAGCAGGAGAGACAAACCAACACATAATTACAAAGTAGCGTGTAAGTGATCAGTTAAGTAGGAGGTTTGTGGGAGCTCATGGGGCGAAGCCTAACTCGGAGTCATGGCGATGAAGGAAGGCTTCCTGGAGTAGAAAGATGCAGTGGAAGAACTTAAAGGATGAGTCAGGAGCAGCAAGAAAAGGCATATTTGAAAGCGGAGGGAGAGAAGAAGCAGAGATTTGAGGAACTGAAAGAAATTCAGCGGAGCTGGCAGAGTTGGGGAGGGGGCCGGGGGAAGTGTGCTAAACCGTGGTGGGCAGGGGGAGGGTGTGCAGGGCAAGACTCAGCCAGCTCATGAGGAGACTTGTAAAGGTCAGTGGGGATATGTGGACTTTATAAGGGTACGGAGGGGCCACTGAAGGAGTATGATCAGATCTGCATCTTAGGAGGCTCTCCCTGCGCCAGGGTCAGCGTTAATAAGCCAGGAAAGCCAGAGGAATCAGTCTCTCCCTTTAACGGGACGTCTCCAATTTCCTTCCTCCATCCCCAGTCACCAGCTCCCCAGGAAACACTTTATTATTATTTTTAAAATTATTTCTTTTGAGAAGGCTGTGGGAGGTAATTAGGCTTATTTATATATATATATTTTAATGGAGGTACTGGGGAATTGAACCCAGGACCTCATGCATGCTAGGCATGTATTCTACCGCTGAGCCATACCCTCCCTTGCGCCCCCATACCTCCTCTGCCCAAACCTTTTAAAAACAGAGGTCCTTTTTTAAGATCAGCTTCACAAGCCAGAGAGCAGAGGAGACAGAAATAGCCTAAGAGGTGTGACTATTCCCAGCTGGACTGCCCTTCTCAGTGTACCCTTTGGTCCTCACAAAAGGCGACCTTGGGCAAAGTGAAGAGGGAGGCAGGGCCATGCTGGACTGAAATGGGGAGTGATCTGAACCCCATTTCCTTGGTTGGATGCCCTAAGCACCTCTTTTGAGCTGGTTAAAGGCCATACAGAGGAGAAACAAAAAACCTGTGAATGGCACAGAAAATGCATGCAAAATATACAGACAGAGGCCTTATCCACCCAGGTAGCTGCTGTTTTATTATGCTTATTACTGATTATGACTTGGCTTGGCCTCCACATCAAAGCTTAAGACTCTTAATCAAGCCTCTCGTCCTTATCTGCCTGGTAGCCGAGAGGCAGGTGATGGCAGTAAACCTTAACCCGGAGAAGCGGAACACTAAGGCAGCTGACTGAGCTTTCCAATGAGAGTCTACCTCCACCATTGTTTGCCTACAGAATAATCAGAGAAGGCTTTTTTGTTTGTTTTTAACCAACGCCAGCCTCAGGCCAGTCCCAAGGCATCCTGCTTTGAATCCTTATTTCCTAAAATGGAGGTTGCACAGAGAACAGGCCTTCGAGTAAGGCCAGTTCCTCAGTTCCGGCCTCTCACAGAGGCCTCACGCCCAGTTTCCTTTCCTTCGGAGTGAGGAAGAGTCTGTGTGCAGGGTCTGGAGCCTCTGGGCACAAAAATAGACTATTTGAGCATTTGGATTTTCCTTTCCTGACAGTGGACTTACTCAGGAAGAGGCACTTAAACAAGACTTTTTTTTTCCCCTCTGTGTTTTTCAAAATACACATTTAAAGTGGGGCGGGGTGGGGGAGCAAAACTGTTGTGGAGAGACTTTTCAGGCCCCTCCTCTTGGTTCCCCGAAGAGGCCCAGGTGAGGCAGTCCTTCCCCCTTACTTGCCCTTTCTGCTTGCCCTCCCACCACCCCTACTGCCGCCCCCAGCAAGCTTCCAGACGCCTCCGCTGGGCCCCCACCACGTCCGAGAGGCACCACTGTCTCTTCCATTGTTAGGCTTGTAACTGAGACTTCCCACACAGTGATATGAAGAGACATATGATTCAAGCATCCCCATTCCAGAAATATTATTATAGTCTCAGGAAAAAAAATCGGGGCCTGCTCTATGTCTGTCACCTGAAATAAACTCCCAGTTCCTTCCCTACTGCTCCCCAGATGCTCGATTCTGAAGATTCTTCCTGCTGATTTTGGGCCCCCACCACACGCACACAAGGTTCCTAAGCCCAGCTAGTGGCTGAGGGAGTGGGAGGAGAAGAGGGGCCTCTGCAGTCAGCCACGTCAGGCTGTGTGAAGCACATGCTCGTCACGTGGAGAAAAAATGTGCCGGGCTAACCTCTGCGACTCCCTCGGGAATCCAGAGTTTGTGTCTCTTTGCAGAGCCCAGAACAGCCTGTCTGTTCTCCTCCCCCTGTTGTGTGCCTGGCGCTTCCCCAATGAGATATCTCCTGGAAAAGCTTTTCCTGTGAGGGGTGGGGAGCTTTTGTTCTCTGGGAAATATGGTGCAGCTAATTAAGAGCATTGTCCTGTGAGGGGGAAGGTTTCAGAGACGGCTTCCACCAGGGGCGAGTGCCGCTGCTTCTTGATCTCTCTGCCCTGCTGGGCTAACCATTTTGGAGGGAGATCGTGATAAAGCCCAATGATATAAAAATAGATATGCCAAGTGAAATCTCCAGCTCTCTTTAAAAAAAAAAAATTAAAAAAGAAACATCTTCTCTGCAATGTATTGAGTTTCTATTACTAACACACTTCAAAGAGGGACCCTCTGACAGTGGTCTTGGACTCCTACCCATCTGGTCAAAGCTGGAGGTCCCAGGACCAAAGCCATATTCTGTTACACCCCATTTCTTATGTAATAACACTCAGACATGAAGCTAAAGTAAAATTTCTAGCAACTATTTTGATTTAGCTGTTGGTTGTCAGCACAGAAGTAGTTCAACAGCTCAGGTCTTGATTAGAAAAACAGGAGCAGCATCGTTCATGGCATTTGTAGGATACAGCCCTGCAAAGGCCTTAAAACCTCATAAAAGCTATGATTGTCCCCATAGTGGCAAATCCAATTAGAAGTGAACTCCGTGGAGGCAGCCTTCTGCAAGATGTATCACTCACCAGGTTTGCTCTCTCTGCATTCAAAAATTTCTATTTATAATGCTACAAATATTTATTGAGCATTTACTACATGCTTGGTAGTGTTCTGGGCGCTTGGGATACGTTAGGAAACATAACAAACACAGATTCCTGCCCTTATGGGTCTTACAGTCTAGCCGGGGAAGATAAATGATAAAGAAAACACAGTAAATAGATTATATATTGAAAGATGATAAGTGCTTTGGGGGAGAAAGAAGTAGATCAGAGTAAGAGCAACTAGGAGGGCTGGGGTGAAGGAAGGAGGCTGCAAGTGAAATAGAGCAGTCTGGGTAGCCATGGGGAGGTCACTGAGAAGGCGGCCCTTGAACTAGGACTTGACGGAGGTGACGGAGTTAGCCATGTGGATGCCTGTGGAGGACAACTTTCCTGAAAGAGAGAAGAGTCAATGCAAAAATCCTGAGTTGAGAATGTGTCTAGAGCAACAGGGAGGCCCCTGTGGCTGGAGCAGTAGACCCAAGGAGGACAGGGCAGGCAGGTGGCATGTTCCAGATCAGCAGGTTCTCAAGTGCCAAGGCCAGAACTTTGCCTTTTACTCTCAGGGGCAGAGCAAGCCACAGGAGGTTTTTGAGCAAAGGAATGAAATGATTAGACTTAAATTTTAACAGAATCACCCTAAGCTACTTGGTAGAAAAAAGACTATGTTAGGATATCAGCAAAAGTGATAAATCCTAGTTGTCTGAAAACATTTTTTTTCTTTTCTGTCCTGGGTATATTTTGAAAGCAGACAGAGCCAACAAGATTTGCTGATAGATTTGATGTGAGGTGTGAGAATAAAAGTTAAGGATGATGCCAAGGCTCTTGGCCAGAGCCACTGGAAGGAAGAAATCAGCATCACTTGAGAAAGGAAAGGCTTCACCAGGGTCACCTGGGGCCCATTTGATCCAAGTAACTTTTTCTGTGGTTCTTATCCAAGTGTGTGAATCAGAATCACATGGTGGCAAGTTTGCCAATTTCACTTGCCCAAGAACCCCAGAGATTCTGCTTTCGCAGGTCTCAAGTGGGGCCCCAAAATATGTTCAATGTACACTTTAGGTTAAGAACCACAGAAATTGTGAAATAATATTTGGTGGGGTTTTCTGCTTAAAATTCTGGACTTTATAATGAAACAAGTGAAAGGATTTATAGAAATCTTCCCACTCTCTGAGATGAACTGCAGTTTCTCCTTTCAAAATGTGTTTCGAATGAACTACATCTAGCTTAATACACAATTAAAGCTTAAACATTCAGAAATGATAAATGATACGGAATGAAGCTGTGGGGTTAAATTCTGATCACCCTCATTAGAAAATTGGTTATGGGACAGTGATGTCCTGAGTCTGTTTAGGTTCCTTTGATGCTTACCTAGTGTGGGCTAAACATCAAGCCAGTCGCCATCTCTCCAGCAGGGACCAGAAGAGATGGAAAGGCAAACCTTCTTGGTGTAAAACAAACAGGAAGACAAGAGGAGTATCTCTGGGGAAGTTTGAGGGATGGTTAAAAAGTGGCATGATGGTTTTTCCAATTCAGGCACAATATGAAAACATGAATCTAAAGGTAAAGGCTACAGATCCCACTTTCCAGATTGGAAAAGAAAAAACAAAAATCTGAGACCCAGGAGGCCAAGTTCACTTGCTTACACTCAAGGAACAATTCAGTAATAGGACTGGGCTTCAAAGCGACGAGTCAAAGACCTGCTTTGCTGGTTCCCAGGGCTGTCAGCACTTCCTTGTCACAATTGGTTCCACTGAGAGTTGGAATCCCTCAGTGAAAGGCCGAGTTGCATAATGAAACAGTATTCAATGGGAACCTTCTATTCAGGCTGACTCCCAGCCGGATCGTTCTTTTATCCTGGATCGTTTTCTCAAACTATTTATTCCTGGTGGTGGGAACACTGACGACAAAATGGCACCTTCTTACTGGATGTTGCTGCTCCCTGGCATGTCTGACTCACACCTGCTGACAGGAAGGAGCCTCAGCGTCTTGGTTCCCTGCGGAGCTGGAGGTGGATTTTAACTTGCCCTTGCCCTCCCCGTCGTCAGGAAGAGTGTCAGCTTAGTTCTGATTTAAAAACAAAAAAAGAAAAGAAAAGAAAAGAAAGAAACTCCACAGACCTTAATTACCCAGCAGGTCACTAGAGGCAGAGAGAGAGCAGCTGAATTCTCCAGCCTCACGTAGAGGACCCAGTGCTGGCAGTGGGAAAACCAGTTTCTGACTTGTTAAAGGGCAGCTGAATTGGCCGCCGAAGCTCTTAGGCAAGGAGGAACAGGCGGCCCCTCTTTCCACATTCAACTTCGACGCTGAAAACATTCTTTTCACTGGGCAGAATGTCCACTGGACGACGTTTATTTGGGGTACGTCTAGAGTACTGGTTTTGTCGAAATCAAGCATTTGTTTGAAAAATCACACTCATGTCCAGTGAGAGTCTAGAACAAGTTGATGTCATGTGCTATTCTTATTGCCCATGGCCTGGGGTTGTGAGTTCCTGCTTCCCACTCGTGGCAATCTGGGTGATGCTCTTTCAGAGCGTTCTTCCCAACCTCGGGCATCCTGGAGGTCAGCCACTTGCAGGACGGCTGGCCCTGGAGCAAGGGCGGTGCAGAGAGCAAAGGTGACTAGTTTTATGTGATTTAAACCCCTAACTTTGTTTTCCTTAGTACCTTGCCCTATGACACCAAGACAGAGACCGCTTAGCACAGAGGTGCAGCCTCTGGGATCCATTTAGATGTAGCCGGTCTTGGAAAATCACTTTCCCTGGAAGCCAGACTCAGGTCACGGTCCCACTGTGTTGGAGTATTTGCCCTTTACCTGCACGCTCATGGAATGGCGAGGGATTGTGCTTTTCTGCCTGTCTCCTGGACTGCTCTGGGGTACTGGGAAAAGGGGCACACGCAAGAGCAAACTGCTCTGATTAATATGGTATTTATAGTTCAGTCTATCAAGGTCATTTCCCTAGATGACAGCCTTCCTTTATGAAGACAGAAATACTATGTCAGTGTTTCTCTAATGCTAGAAGAGACAGGAGGCCCGTGAGGAAGATCAGCGGTAATAAGAGTGAGATGCACATTTATTTACACACACACACACACACACACACACCCCACACACACATTTGGCAGCTTGGTGCCATGCCTAAGTCTGGTCCGGCTTTTTCTCCTACTCTGAAACTCTCTTAGGTGGCCTCAGTTCCCTCTTAGACTGCTTTTTGGAAACAAACCCACCTCTGTTAAACAATTTTACTCTGTTTCTATCTCTTCTCTGATCAAACTAAGCATCTGGTGGGAGGCCAGTTTGCAGGACTGTGGTAGGAATATAGTGTCACTATTAAAAACTGACTTTTAAATCATACAAGTTCGTGAAGTTTGAACTAAAGTCTAGCATCAGAGGGGAGGGTATAGCTCAGTGGTAGAGTGCATGCCTAACATGCATGAGGTCCTGGGTTCAATCCCCAGCACTGCCATTAAAAATAAATAAATAAACCTAATTACCTCCCCCCACCAAAATAAACCCAAACAAATGAAAAATGGTAAAGTCTGGCATCTCTGACTCTGGAAGGGAAAGCACCCCCGGAACACAGCCCTCTCCTTGAGCAGGATGAGTGAGATCACAGGTGTCTGTGACACTGGCAGAAGGGAGGGCCCGTCAGTCTTAAATTGTTGGAAAACAAGTTAAAACAGTTACCTTCGTGTTTCCTTGCTCTTAAACAGTCACATTTATGTAAAGAAGACATTACCTCAGAGTCAGTCATGACGCCTTCAAGAACCTTGAGGTGTCCTGTTCGATTCAGACCTTCCCCCTCAAGGGAGTATAATTCCCTGAGCACTCGGGTAGAAATAGAATGACCTCATTTCCAAAAAGCTCCAAGTGACCAGCAACCATACTGATGTAATTTTTATGTGTGGTGCTTAGTGTATTTCTTATTCACTTTGGGGTTAATGTTAAGAATTTTGATGACAAGTTTAGATACAAACATTTCCTTCATTTATTCATTTCATAAATATTTAGTGAGGAGCTCTGTGGAGATAAATGACACAGTACCTGCCTTCAGAAGTAGTGACAGCCTTCTTTGGAGTGCTCACTATGTGCCAGGAGCCATTCAAAATGCTATACTTAGCTTTTCTCACTTCATCTTAGCAAGAACTCTGTAGGTACTTTAGCATCTCCATTTTGCAGATGGCAAAACGAAGGCACAGATTAGCAAGTTGTCTAATGGCACCAAATTAGGACATTGCAGAGTCTGATTCTGAATCCAGGCAATCTTGCTCCAGGGCCCGAATTCTTAACCATTGTACTCGAAGTGCCTTGGGTCTAAAGAGAGAAAACAGACAAGTGTACTATGACTGAAAGAAGTGTGGGACATCAGCAAGTATCTAAGGGATATGTCGACCTAAGCTGCCCATCACCATGACATATGTATTTAGCCAAATTCCCTGCTTTGCATGAGATTCAAGAGCCTGCCTAGGAAAGTACTTCACCCTAATCCAAAAGAGGTAGGAACACACAGACATATAAGTTGGTGGAGGTGAGAAGATGTTCCAGAGGAGGAGTTAGATTGAGACTAGGAAGTTTTTTCTAGCAGAGAATCCAGTCTCAGCTCATCGAGGCCAGATAGAAGACTGTCTGGGAGCAGAGGGGACAAAGGAGAGCTTGGTGACAGATGGCCAGGTCATAAGAGGCCACACATGCCATGCCAAGAAGTGAGGGTTTTATCTTGAAAAATTTGCACTTTAGAAAAATCACTGGCTGCATGATAGAGAATGGATTAGAGATGGACAAGCTGGAGGCAAGCAGACCAGCCAGGAGTTGCTTGGGGTAATCCTGGGTAGAAAAGATGGGGGCTTGGCTTAGGCAGTGGTAGATGAAATGAAAGTAAGTAAGTGGATTCCAGAGATATTTAAAGGTATAATCATCAGACTCAGACTTGACTGGAAATGGGGTACAGATGAGGGAGAAGAAGTTGAGAATGACACTCACATTTCTAGCTTTGGGTAAATGGTAGGACCATTCACTGGCACAGGGAACCCAGCAGAAAGAAGAGGCTGGGAGGGAAAGGTAGGTGCCTTTGGAGCAGTTAGAGTTTGAAGAGCATGAAGTGCCTCCAGACCATCTAAGTGGACATGTTCATGAGACAGGTTGATATACACACATACCAGTCCCAGAGGGGCGATCTAGGCCAGAATTGTGGATTTGAATCACAGGCAAATAGACGGTAACTAAAGGCAAGGGAGTGGATGGGGCCACTCAGGGTAAGTGTGTAGATTGAGAAATGAAAAGGACCCAACACAGGGAAAGAGATGGCTGGCAAAAGAGAAGCTTAAAAGAAATACAGCCAGAAAAGTAGAAAGAAAATCCAGCCAAGCAAAGAAAGCAGTTCAAGAGATGGCGAACCATAGTGTCAAACATTGAGAGGTGAAGAAATAAATGGAGTGAGCAGTGTCCCTAGGATTTTGCAATAAGAAGGTCATTGGTACCCTCAGAGATGCAGATTGACAAAAACGTTGATGGCGTGTGCCATGATGTGGTGGGGGTGAGGAGTGTGTGGGGGATAGAGCAGTCATGACACCAAGTGTAGACAATTCCTAGAGACGTGTGGCTGAGAAGGGGAAGAGAAAGTGCAGAGGCTGTGGGACGATGCTCGTTTGTTTGTTTTGTTTTGTTTTTATTGATTATGCAGAGATTTGAACATTTTAAAATATTGATGAAAGGATTTAGTTGGGGAGGGAAAGGTGAGTAATGAAGAGAGAAGGAGAAATCAATAGGACAGTGGGAGGGTCTGGGATTCAAAGGACAGGCAGGGGCTTTAGCTGCAGAGGGGAAGGAGGACTTCCATCACGAGCACAGAGAAGGAGGATGAGGTGCGTCTGGTGGGAGGTCAGACTGCAGGATTGTGGTAGGAATTTGAGGTGGTTATCATCTGGTGCCTTGTACTTTCCCTATCAGTGGATGTTGAGTCATTTGCTGAGAGGGAAGGAGAAGTGATCTGTGTGGGTGGGAAGGATGGCTGCAGATTTGCAGAGAGACAAGAACTTGTAAGAGAGCTGCTTTGGAGAATGGAAGGGAACGTACCGCGAGGGTTCCCCGGGTCTGGAGTGAAGTCGGAGAACCCCACCCACTGTGGTGTATGCATTCAGCCAAATTCCCTGCTTTGTATGAGACCTAGAAGTTTGCCTGGGCAAGTGTTTGATCCTACTCTACAAACAAGTTTGAAACATAGGTGGATACGTCAGCTACTTAACTGGACTTAGAATAAATAAATATTTCTTAGAGTTAATATTCATTAATGATTCATTTTAGGTGCTGTATTTACTGTGGATAAGCAGACCCCACAAATCTCACCTTTTCATTAGATTCTACTTTTTTATTTGTTTTGTTTTGGGGGGAGGTAATGAGGTTCATTTATTTTTAAACGGAGGTACTGGGGAGTGAACCCAGGACCTCATGCATGCTAAACACACACTCTACCATTGAGCTATCCCCTCCCGCACTCCATTAGATTCTAATATCACGACATTGAACTAACTGGTGTAAGGAGGTGGTGTGGATAGTTAAAAGCTCAGGCTCTGGAGTCAAACTTGAGATTCAATCCTGCTGAGGCTACCGACCAGCTATGTGACCTCCAGCAAGATAATATGGACACGTACCTCATAGGCTTGTTAAAGGAGATGATGCATTTGGTGGGATATTTTTGATATGTTAACTTTTTAAGTTATTAGCAAATTTCCTTCCTGGAACTGTTTGTTTTTTTGTTTTTTGTTTTTTGTTTTTTTTTTTTTGTGATCTGCTCCTGGAAGTAGATTGGGGAAGGGTAAGTGAAAAAAAAAAAAAAAAGGAGAAAAAAAATGTGTCTTCCTAATTAGGGCACACCTAAACCTATTAAGAAGATTAGGCCAGGCAAACAATACATCTGAAGCCAACAGCAAGAGAAGGATTGTCTCTGGGCAATTGATTTTCCCTGTAGAAAAGATTCCCTACTTCCTGGAGAGAAAAAAAGGAACTGAGAGAAAAGGGTGTCTGCGTGTGTTTGTGTGTGTCTGTGTGTGCACAGGTGTGTGTAGGATGGTGTCACTGGAGAGAAGTCAAGACTTATCAGATCCAAGCCCAAAGGAATGAGGGATAACTCAGCAAGTTATCTATTGCCAGACACTCCGCTGGTTATCTGTTGCGCAGTAACAAATTACCCCCAAACTTAGCAGTCAAAGGAAATAAATAAACATTGATTATTTCCCAGTTGCTGAGTGTCAGGAATCTGGGTGTGGCTTAGCTGGGTGGTTTTCACTCAAGGTCTCTCTAGAGACTGCAGTGAAGCCTTTGGCTGGGCCGCCATCATCTGAAGACTTGATTGGAGCTGGAGAATCTACTTCCGAGCTCACTTACATGGCTATTGGAATGAAGCCTTGATTTCTCACCATGTAAGCCTCTCCGTCGCGATGCTCAAGACATGGCAGACAGCCTCCCCCAGAATGAGTGATCTGAAAGAGGGAAGAGGAGAGACCAAGACAGAAGACATAGTGTCTTTTATTACTTAATCTTGGCTGTGTCCTACGATCACTTCTGCCCTAGTACGTAGATCAACCCTGGTGCAATGTGGGAGGGGACTGTAGGAAACGTGACTACTAACAGATGTCGGCCGTTGGGGTTATTTCAGAGCCTGGCTATCAGAGATGCTGTCAGGGGCTTGTTGGAGCAGCCAGGCATGAGTGGGAGCGGACTACCTGACTTCCCTGGAATTTTGTTCAGCACTGTGTCTCTGCCAGCCTCACTTCCCTTTGGTGTTATTTAAAGACTTCTCTTCTACAGCAGACTTCCCCTTATTTTACAGGGCCTCTAGCAGGAGTGGTGGCCACCATGCTCTGAATCTTGGCTTCTTTATGCTTACCCTGTTGTGTGACCCCCACCTTGCAGTGAGCCCCAAAGATGGATGCCTGGATTTATTCCTGGGTGGGTGTACTCAGGAACCTCCCTCATTATCCAGGACAGTAGTTAAACATACTCCAACTTCATAATAACAGCTAATCTTACCAGATATTTATTTACCAGACACTATGAAGTCTTTCAGATGAAGAATTTAAGGCCCAGTGAGGTTAAGTAACCTGGTGAAGGTAATAATTAATGGGTGGTAAAGCTAAGATTTGAACCCTCTAAACCTGGTTCTAAATCCATGCTCTCAGTTCCTAATTCTATATTTTCAGCACAGAGCCCAACGTTAGTAAATATTCAGTAAATGTTTGTTATTATTAAGTTTTCTCATTGGAGACAAACGTAACTTTCTACATTCAAGAAGCTAAAGAATTGGTATATTCATTTAAAAAGGTAAACATTATGTTTTTATTACTTTTTTTGTTGCTATCACCAACAACCTGACAAAGCTTATATAAAGTTGTATTTACCAAATAGCTATTTTGATCGAAGTGCCTGCTGAATTGCTCAATGGTGGATCCAGATTGGCTATGGCTACCATTTGTTTTACCTTCTGTTTAGACAGTTTTAATAACCCAAAGTCATCCTTCCAAACATCGGTGTCAAAAGCTGCCAGTTCTTCTCTGGACTCAACTGTAATCCACACTGCTGCCTTCCTTGAGGGGACTGAAAGGAGTGTGGATTCTTCCAGGTTTGAATTTGGCCTCCAGTCCCAAACCTGAGCGGTGTGACCTTGGGAAAGGTACTTAATGTTGCTGAGAAGCCGTTTACTCCTATGTAAAATGGGGCTGCTGGGAGGATTAAAAGAGATAAGATATGTAAAGCACTTAGCACAGTGCTTATCGCAGAGTAGGCTAAATGTAGTTAAATGCCTTCTCCATTTCCTTCTCTCAATAGGGTTTAATTACGCTGGTCATTGTGGTCCCAAATCATTCTGCTTACGCCAGTTTGTGGCATCTGAAATTTATCAGATGATATTCAAATGCATGAGTGCCTAGTGATATCTGTATTTGTTTTGTATTTTGTTTCTAGACAAGGCTCATCGCCCCTGATGTATTCCCTGAAAGCAGAGGCTATTTCCCGTTCATACTTACATTTTTGTTCCCTGTGGTGCCTAGCAAAATGACTGGCACATAGTAGTATTTAATATGTATCTGCTGGCCTAAATTGAAATCAGAGTAAATGGAAAGGATTGAAACTAACACAAAATAGGAAATGCTTGCAATGAAAGGTGAAGAAGATGGGCTTGAGGAGAAGGGAAATTCATATTTCCAGGAAACAAATCACGTGCCCTGCATAGATTTTCATACTGCATATCATTCAACACCCTCCACGTACATCTTCAAACTCAATTAAATAACATTTCAAGTCTTTAAAGAGATAATGGTGGCAGAAATAGACAGAGATTCATCTTTTGAAAATATTTAACATTTTATTTCATGAGCTTAAATGATATGAACTCCTAGTACTGGAGAAATTATACCATTACTCATATTAATGATTTAACTGGTTTCCAAGTGTTTTAGTTCTATTATTGCTTAAAGAGAGAGTTCTTAGAAAGGAGAAGAATTTGCCCTAGAGGAAGTCAGTCTGTATTCTCCATTCAACTAATAGGACACTTGATAATAGATTCCTAATGGATCCCTGATAATATGAGTGGAACAGTGGGCCCAAGGCATTTTATTTCCCTTTCCCTATTGTCTAGTCACTTCTGAATGACAAACTATCAGCCGTGGATCAACCCAACCGTCTGATTCCTCCATGCCCACATCAATCACTTGGTACCCTGGAGTTGCTGCCTCCTGTTTGGGTGTGCAGGGCTGTGGCTCTTTTTAACCTCCCTGCACCATTGTATGTCCTTTATTCAATGGTACATGTCCTGTCAAAGAAATGCCTGGTTGGAGTTACTCAGTTTCCTGGGTATCTCCCACTAATACAGGAAGTATACATGTTTTTGAACTTCTGTTTGTTTTCCTTTTGCTTGAAAAAGGAAAAAAAAAAAAAAAAAAGAAAAGAAATGCCTGGTCATGGCACAGCTCTGGCAAGCTCTCAGGAGAGGATGGGGGTTTCTCTTCCAGGAGAGTCCCTTTAGTCCCTCGCAGTGTTATGGAGATGCGCTGGCTTTCTTCTTAAGGGGCAAATGAGGATAGGTTCAGGAACAGAATTTCTCTTTCTTCAGGTTGTATTGCTGAGTTGGGTCCCCTTTTCCAGTCTTCTCCCCCTCTGATGGTGATTTTTCTCCTTTCAGGGGCCCCCTTGTCCTCCTCTGCAGTCCAGATCCTATTATGGGGGTGGGTGGGGATGAGATGGGGCTCAGGGAGTGGGTGAGGAGGTCTGTCAATGCACATTACTTGGTAATAACTTTTTCTTGGCGAAAAGTTTATTGGTTTGTTTTTAGACAGAGTCAAAATGTTCCCATATCAAAACAGCCACTTCAAGGCAGCCACATCAAGATGTTCCTGGCATCAAAATGACTGTGTCAAAGCTGTGTGTCAGCAAATTGACTACAACAAAACAGCCTGTATCAAAATGGCTGTATCCTACGTTGGCACAGGACTTGCCATCCAAGCAATGAGTTTTAGAATGTCAGTGCTGTTTATAGTAAGATAAGATGAGAAGTTGTTTCTTTCCATTGATGCTTCTAGAGCTGGACTTGACCACAAGGAACTGGATGACAAGGAGGCACCACTCTTTCTTCCTAGTTATCACTGCCTCCTGCAAAAAGTAATTAGGCACAAATTAACAAAGATGATCCTGCTTTTACTAATTTTATAATCATGCTTTTGCAGTTCGTTCTCATCACAAAGATCTTTTGGAATTATCTACTGAGAATCAGCCAACAAATGTATGCCAACATGAAGGGAGCCTGGAGTCACTTGTTAACTGCCTACCGCTACTGTGTTCAACCAAGCCTAGAAGAACCATAACATGTGCAAATGCCCTGAGATGCTGCCTCTTCAGATACCCAAATAGGTTGCAAAACCTTTCCTGGAAGATTGGATGTTAGAAACCTTCCTTGACTTCTATCTGCGGGCTAAGAAAACTTATAGATTGGGCAGAATCTTGCACTGGGTATGCAAATAGATAGTGGACATGGCTCTGTCCTGCATTAATTGTCCCACCTCTTCCTTGACTTCAAGGTACTATGCTCTCTTGGCTTTATCTTGCCTCACTGGCCGCTCCTTCTCTGTCCCTTTCTGTCTCTCATTTTTCTATATGACCTCTAAACATTGGAGTGCCTCTGTGCTCAGGCATGGTCCCTCATCTCTAGAGCTAATTCTCTTGCTGGAGAGCTCATTCAATTCTGTGACTTTAAATAGCATCTCTGTGCTGATTACTCCAAAAATACACTTCTAGCCCTAACCTTTCCTAGAACACCAGATTCATAAATCCAATATCTCCATTTGAATGTCCAAGAGGCATCTCAAATGTATGGGTCCAAAACGGAGCACTAGATTTCCCAACCTAAACCTGTTCTTCTAGTCTTCATCTTAGTGCCAAAATTAACTATGTAGTTGTGCAAGCCACAAACACAGAAATTATCCCTGACTTTCTTTCTCTTTTTAAATACATATATTATCAGCAAATGCTACTATAGCTGTGCCTCCAAAACGTAGTTGGACTCCTTTCTTATCTCTCCACTGGCACAAACACAGAGTCGAAGTCACTGTCATCTCTTACCAGGGCTACTACAAGGGCCTCTTAATTGATCTTCTCCTTTCTTTGCATGACTGTCTCCTTCAGCCCCCTAGGTCTCAGACAACAGGTCAAAGCTCAAAGAGGACTTCCCAAACTACCCTGTTGGGAGTACCTCCCTTTCCCCCAGCTTGTTCTCTGTCAAATCACCGTGTTGACTTTCTTCATGGAATTTACCACAGTATGTGATTGTCTATTTCCTTCCTATTGACTGTGTTCCCTGCTGGAATCTAAGCTCCAATGGAGCAGGGAGTTCAACTCTTTTCTTCTCCATTCAATTCCCAGGGTTCACCGCAGTGTTTGACCCACAGTAGGACCTTGACAAATATTTGCTGGAAATAACGAATTCAAGTCTTTCCAAAAGAGAAAAAAAATCTCTTTGGGATTCCAAAAATTTAGGATCCACCAATATTTGCTATTGTTCAGAAATGATTTATTCAGGTTAGCCACACATACATACATACAAACATGAGGAAAGTTCATTTAAAGGCATTAACTCGAGACTATTTTAAGACCCAGTTCAGACATAACTCTGTAAAGACTATTCCTTGGTTGTCCCGACTTGAAAATGACAATGGTGACTACCTGGTTCCAGCACCAATCATTGGCAATAACTAAAGGTGTTCTGCTGCACAAGATTTTACAAAAGATTAAGTTAGGAAGAAACAATCACATGGCTTAAAATGAACAATATTGAATTTTTAGTTACCTGACACATAAACATACATACCTTATAAACAGAAATTAGTCAAGAAATGAGGAAATATTATTTTATAAACTGGCACAAGAGTTCTCTTTAGGTAAAGATTGTCTTTGTTTAGAATAATATCTTGAGAAACGCCTAAGAAGTGAAAGTAGAGGCTCTGTGTGTGTTGGAAAGAAACAACAAAAGATCACAAAATCATTATGCATAAGAAATTGGGGAAGAAAAGAGAAGTAAATGACGAGGAAGAGTGGAGGTGAAGGTTGAAGAAAATGTCAGGAGGCTTAACTTTGGGTTAGTAGGAATAGAGCAAGAAAATCAAGTTTTCAGTTTTAACTTAGCTGCTGAAGAGTGCTGCGTATTTGCCATTTAGCTCCCTATCTGGCAGACATTATCTTTGAATCTCCAGGAAGGGTCTATTACACACAGCTGCCCCTCATGAATTTGGGGTGGGAAATCTAGGAGGAAGGGCTGGACCCACCCTGGAGTTGGTGCCAAATGAAAATAAAGAAACAGCTGCAAGATAGAGAATTAAAAATGGGAATTCAGCAGAAGCCAGAAAGCAAACCCTGAGGTTATCAAGAGAATGGGGAGCCCAGAAAAACTGCAGGGAGTTTGCAGAGAGCACTGGTTTTCCCATAAGACATGGGATGGGGTTTCCAGATGAATTTATATAAACCTCAAGGTGATATCTGGATTTGCAGATAATCCAGGAGCCACTAACAATGTGATCCCACTGGTAAATAGTAATCACTCCTCCCCATAGCGTTAGTGAAAACCCTAGTTAGGGATGATTGACAGTGTGTGTTCCAATTGTATTCTCTCCTTTCATTCTATCCTACTTCATTTGTTTCTATGTTCCTCTGTGGTTCCATACTCCAATCTAGACCATATTAGCTAGACTCATAGGTCACTAGTTTTTTGGTTTTTGTTTTGTTTTTTTTACTTTTCTTAGAGTTGGTTAGCCAGAGCAAAAAAAATTAATTTATGAAGTCTACCTGGTGGGAAAGGTCTAGTGAAAACTAAATTTTAAGCAATAATAATCAGAAAGACCAAAAGTTTCTGCAAAGAGCGTATTCAATTCAACTACATCATTTATTCATTGAATTCCACAAATATTTGTAGGTTCTCAAACTTTGAATACGAATGAATAAAGCTCAATGGCTTCTTTTGATGAGTTCACTGTCCAATGGGGATACATAAGCAAATAATTACAATGCAATATGGTAAATGCAAAATGCAGTAATAACAATGACTTCTATGAGATCTTTGAAGAGCGGCACTTAGGGAAGCCTGCAGGAGGGGGTCAGTGTTAGCAATGGTTTTGATTGAGCTGACAGCTGATTTGGATCTTAAAGGATGTGAAAAGTTAGTCATGTAGAGATGGGGGGTGGGGAGTTAGAGGTGAAGGGAAATGGAGCTGTGCCTTCTAGAAGGGAGAGCATGGCAAAGGCATGGAAGGAAAAAAAATGCATAGGGAACTACAAGCAGTTGAGTTGCTGGAGACAAGATTAAGATGTAATTAAAGCTGGAGAAAAAGGTAAGGATAACGGTGGGCTTTGAATGCCACGTCAAAAAATGCAGACCATCCTATCCGCAATGGAGAAACTTTGTAGGGCTTTGAGGCAAAGTGGCATGGTGAGATTAGAGTTTTTAAAAAATTATTTCAGTGATTGTAAAGAGAACAATTAGAAGGTCATGGTGGTGACACCTGCAGTTGCATCTATATTTGAAGTAGACAAAACAAAGGAGATTGGAGATTTTTTAGCAAATTTTTGTGCTAGTCCAGGTAAAAGGTGAAGAGAGCCCTATCTGAGGCCTGGAAAATAAAAGTGGGGAGGTGGAACAGATCAAGTAATGTTTAGGAAGCTAAACTGTCAAGGCATGGTAATTGATTTGAGAAATGAAGGAGAAGAACCTAAAGAATTCCCTCTTGGATGACAAATATGGCTAATGGGGTCATGAGCTAAGATTGCGTCTGCAGGAGGAGAAACTAGTTTAATGGAGAAGATGGGGAGTTCTTTTCTAAACATGTGAAGTCGCAGGTGACTTTGGGACAGCCGGAATGAGCCAGGGTAAGCTGGAACTGAAGGGAGAGATCTGAGACGAAGGGACAGCACTGAAATTCATCTCTGTACAGGTGGTAGCTGAAACCATGAGGATGTGTCAGATCACCTAGGGAGCCTTGCAGAGTGAGAAGATTGTTGGTCAAGGGAGATTCCAGGGAGAAGATTAAAAGGCCCACAAAGAAAGTAGAGAAGGAATTCTCAGAGATGTATGAGAGAACAAGGAGAGTGTTATTAATGAGTAAATTTTAAGAAGGAATTGATTGTGTAAGATGTAACAGAGACATTGCAATATGGGCTTTAAATTCACCCCCTTAGATATCGTTTTGAGAGCTGTTGTCATAGAGCAGTTACAGGTTGAGGAGTGTGTAGAGAGGTAACTCCCTTGCATATCCAGGAAGGATAGTCAAACCAGACAAGGACGGCACCAGAAGGGAAAGTTATCAGCTTGTCTCACGTATAAATATAGATACACAAGAACTAAATAAAATATTTACAGTTCCTTAAAAATATAATATAATCAAGAAGGGTTTAAACCCAGAAATATAATGATACTTTATTTTTTGAAATCTGCTAATGTAACTCACTATCTCATCCAATTAAGGGCAAAAACTAAACGATCACCTCAATAAATATAAAAAATGTTTAATAAAACTTAACACTCAATTTGTGATTTTAAAATGTTCTTCTTAGAGAACTAGAAATAGATCAGACAATCCTTAATATCAAAACTTACAGCAAACATCGTAGCTAATGGTGAAATAATGGAAGTAATCCCTTTAAAGTCAGAAACAAGACATGACTATTGTATCCATTCCACATTGTCCTATAGGTCCCAACCAATGCAGTAAGACAAGCAAACAAAGGGAGGGGATTGGAAACAAAGAAACAAAATAGTCATTAAATGAAAATAATACAATTATCTACTCAGAACATTCAAGACAATCTTTTGACATGAAATCAATACGTATAAGAGTTTTTCAAGATTGATAAACACAGAATCAATATTCAAAAACTGATGGTGTTCTATACATAAGCAATAACCAATTTGAAAATATAATAATAATAATAATTAATAATACCGAAATTAGAGTGGGAAGAAAAGCCATATTGTTCTCAGGAAAAAAAATCTAACAAAAAAATCTAATACCTATATAAACAAATGATAAAACTTTATTGATAGATATAAAATAGGAGAGATATACCATATTTTTGAAGGGAAAATTCAGTATTATAAAGAGGTAATTCTCCTTAATGTATAAATTTTGTTTAATTTACAATCAGAATCCCAACAGGGTGCTTTGTGGAATTTGACCAACAGATTCTAAAATACACACAGAATACTTCAGGGCCAAGAATAGGCAAGGCAGTTTTGAAAAAGAAAAATGAGGGAGAGAAATTAACACAGTGTGGTATCAGAGCATAAATAGGTAAATGGACCAGTAGAACAGAGAGCAACACATATGAGAACTTGGTGTACAATAGAAGGTACAAAGAAATAGGGAAAAGCTGAACTATTCAATAAATGGTGCTGTGTCAATTAGCTATCCATGTAAGGGAAAATTAGATCCTTCCCACTGTACACATAAATAAATATCAATTGGATTAAAGACTCCAATGTGAAAGGCAGAATAATGAAGCTTTCAGAAGATAACAGTGCAGAATATATTCATTACTTCCCAGTAGGAAAGGCTTTTTTGAGGCATGAAAAAACTTAAACCATAAACAAACAAAAAAGATAAATTAAAATTAAAATTTCTGTTGAGAAAGATATGAACAATGTTAACAGGCAAGACTAAAAAGAATATATTTGCAATTCAAATAACTGACAAAAGATTAGGGCACAGCACATATAGAGAACTTTTATAAATCAATAAGAAAAAGACAAACGTGCAATGGAAAAATAACTTGTCAATGAGTGTGAACAGGCGATTCAGAGAAGGGAAACCCAAACTGCTAATAGTATATGCAAGAGAAGCTTAACCTTTCTAGAGGAAAATGTAAATGTGAAATTGGACTGCTTTCCATATGTATGAGAATTGCAAAATTTAAAAATCTGACAATACTACATATTGGCAAGGATGTGAAGATAAGAAACCCTCATGCTCTGCTGGTAAGAAAGTAAATTGGTACAATCACTGTGGAAAGCAATTTGCCAATATTTTGTAGAGTAAAATCAGTGTGTACCCTACTACACAGCAATTCAATTTCTGGACATATATCTAGAGAAACACTTCTCCAGATGCACAAGGAGAATTGCCTTAAGGATAGTCACTGCTTTATTGTTTGCAACCATAAAAAATTGGAAACAACCGTCAGTAGTGGAACATGTAGATTAATAGTGGACTATTCAAATGATACAAAACTACAGAGCAGTTAAAATGAATGGACTAGATCCTGGAGTATCAACATAGATAAATCTTGAAAACACAATACTGAATGCAAAAGTAAATGCCAAGATATATTATGTATATAGAAATTTCATGAAGGCACAAAACACAAATTCAATAGAAAAAATCATCAAAGGATTTGCATACACACATGCATGTGCATGTGGGAAAGATACATACCAATATTAGAACAGTGATGACACCATGGTAGCTGGGAGGAAAAGGGTTTGGATGAGATATAAAGGGGGCTGCAGCTGTATTTACAACGTTTTATCTCTTTTTTAAAGATCTGAAGCAAAAATAGTGACTTAGAGTTACGGAAATAATAGAGACAGTGAATATAGTCTATTCTTCCAAAAAGTTCAGATGGAAAAAGGAAGAAGAAAGATTGGATGATAATTTGAGGAGTATGCTGAGTTGTGAGCCACTCCCCCAACATTTTTATTATGTCAAATTTTAAACATATAGAAAAGTTGAAAGAATTGTAAAGTGAACATCTATGTACCTCCCACCTAAATTCTACAAAAAGGATTTTGCTATATTTGGTTTATCATATATCTATCCATCTATCCATCCATCAACCCATCTTATTTTTCAGATGTACTTCAAAGAAAGTTGGAGACATCTGTGTGTTCATAGGTCAGGAGCTTTTTGATTAGATGGGAGAGATAATCAGAAACTGAGGGAAGAAGCCCTCCATGACTAAAGCTTGGTTGAAAGAAAGAAGAGAGAAGATAATCACTTAAGCCCTGAAAGAGGAGGGCGAGTTTGGCTTTTAAAAAAGAGGAGGGACCACTCATCCTCTGAGACTGAAGGAAAAGATGGTGGTGAGCTGGGGATGCTGAAGGAAATCTTGATCAATGGCCTCAATTTTTCTCCTTGAAATAGGAGGCAGAAACATGTTGAGAATGAGGATCGGGAGTTGACTAGGTCTTGAAGAGAGAGACAAAGAATAGGTATATTTACTGGAGAGAATGGGAGAGGGAGTAGATCAAAGATAAGCTAAGGGATTGATGGAGTCCCTGAGGGCCTGGATGAGCTCAAATCCATAGCAATACAAGACTCTACATTATGTGATTTTCTCTAGCCCTCAGCTGTTTGAGAAGGAGGAGTAGAAAAAAAGCAGACCGTAGGAATGATCTAGAGTTGATGCTGCAGGACCGGGTGCACGGGGATGGAGGAGACTGGTGTGAGATTATTTCAGATGAACAATCATTAGTCCTAGGCAGGGCATGGGACTAAGAGAGTCTAGGAGTCAAATAAAACAGAAAACAGATTCAAGTCCTCGTGAAATGGAGAAATGGCCCCTTTGCTGAGCCACAAATTTAGAGAGAAGCTTTGTTTTAATAAGGCTCACTGCTACAACTCCAAGCACAGGGACACAGTTCATTTAAGAACAGTCTTCATAGTCTCTCCAAAAACTTTGTGGCAGCCCTTGCCACAACTCTGTATTTTGACTGCAGCTTTATCCAATTGGGACACCAAAAGAATGTGTACCAAAGTATAATATTTGAAGCCTGTCTCTTTCTTACCCCTATAATTCTCAGTCACTGATTAAAGGGAAATGCTTCTAGTCACCTATTCTCTTTTCCCCTCGTCCCTTTAATGGTTTAGTACTTTCTCGCTTCTTCAGCTTATTACTATGAACCCCTTCCTTCTCATCTCTTGTACCTATTGCTACAAACCCCTTACTCATACTTGCCACCACGACATCTGCAATCATTATTCCATTCTAATAATATACTCTACCTTCTCAATGTTTCTTCTTGGGAGTGTATGCTCCACTTCTTGCCTTGAATTAAGGGGTTTTTCTTCAAGACTAGGATTTGCCCTGCAAATTCCTCTAGCTGGGGTTGTTCATTCTCTGGTACGCTTTGTTTCGTTGTGCTCCAGAGGGAGTCAAGGTGCAGGGGTTGGCATTTGGCTGCTGGTAGCCCCACTGCTGCTTCTGGATCATCACGCTTCAACTCTCATGTAACAGCTAATCCTTCTCTTAATGATGAACGCTACCCTCTCCTCCTCCCTGCCACTAACCAACATTCTGGTCGCTTACTTTCATTCCCCAAAGACTTGGAGACTTAACTCACAGTTGCCTTCTTTATCCCACCTCCTACCACCATCCTAAAAATTCAATAACTTACCTTCCTAATATTTGTACCTCCTTAGTCCTTGTGACCTTCTCGTCCACTCTGTTTCAGGTGTCTACCTCCCAGGATCACATTCTGTGTCTTGTCATCATTCAGCCATTACACCTCATCAATCTTAAACTCCTGTACCCCACTTTCTGACTACTAACTTCTAAACTTCTATCTCCTCCCTAGTTCTCCTGCTAAGGATATCTTGCTACAGACCAATGGGAAAATGATTTTAAAAACTTTCCAGAGTTCTTATTCCCAACAGCAATCAACCCTAATCGATAATGGTGAGACATTCAGGAGCTATGATCATCTTAACCCATACTTAGGTGACAGCCTTCTAAGGAGATATTTTGGATCTTTTTTGGTCTTTGCTCACAAGAGTCTTAAATAGGCCCCAACTATTGTGACCCATGTCTCGACACCTTTGTTATGCTAGAGGCAAGATAAAAATGGGCCACTGTAACCTCCACACATTGACCAAAGATGACAACATCACTCTCAGGGTAATATGAGAACTGTGAAATCATTAAAAAAAAAAAATCTCTCCTCTAGAATCATTTGGCTTTGATTTTTTTTTAATTGCATCTTTTGAGGAGTCATCAGAACCATAATGCTAAGGAAGTGATCGTTTGCTTTGGCTAGGCTGAAGTAATTTAGTGTTTCAACAGTTACTAAGAAAACACAGAAATTAATTTGCTAAAGATTACCCCCTTCATAGATTGTGTTAGTTCATAGATGTTTGGCACTATGAATTCCAAGCAGAGCTGGAAATGATATGGTGTTTAGAGTGCTGGCAAAAGCAGGAGTACACAAAAACACATACGGAAATTTTAATATTTGCCATTTCTAAAACAAGTTCAGTGGTCATCCCTGAAAAAAAAAATCAGAACTTTGTACTCTTTCTAACACTCGGCAATTTAAAAATTTTAATTACATGGGGTGAGGAAGGGCGTTTTGTTATTTTCAGCGCTCAGGACCGCTAAGGTTTTAATTAGGCCCTGATGTCAGGGGCCCTTGCCATTCGTTCCATCTGACTGTTTTTATTCTTTTTGCATTCCTAGTTGAATGCTGAGGTGAGGTCATTATTTTGGAGGAGATTTGCCAAGAAGAAATGACTGGTGGAGGTCTGTTTGTCTCTGGCCTGTTCCACTGTTTTCCCAAACAATATAGTCATTGGATGGTACAAACAGTGACTTTCTCTTAGGGAACATGGGTCAGGTATAAAGGAGCACTCGTAAAACCCAAGAAGATTCCTAAGTTTTCCTTGGTACCGACGAATGCCTAAGATCCAACAGTTTCTGATTTATAATCATTGTCAAATGTTGCTATGAGGAGTCAGTGTTCCTTAAGTTCTGTACATCGACCTCAGTTTCCCCATTTGGAACACTCATTTCCTTTCTCTCTGACCTGCTTTCAAACTTGACTCATGCCACGGCTTTGGTTTTTCTCTAACTTTTTCTACCCAGAAGGCAGTGGAATAGATGGCAGCCACCCAGCCTCTTGAGGCTGCTATCCCTGGCTCTTGAACTAAAGACAGAAAGTAGAGAAATTGTTCCTTTTAAATACAGACCACTTCGAGGGAATAGGGAATCTATTTTCTTCCATTGCATCCGATTCTGCTTAAGACTCAGGATGCAGGATGCTCTCTTGATGAGGGACAGACAAGGTTGAAAAGAGGGACATACTGAGCAATGAGGAACAGCTGAGAGCTACAAAGATAGGGCCATGCTCATGTATAAATAGAAATGCTGCTGCTACGCTGATGAATCAGACCAGATGTTTCTCTGATGTCTCTGTTTGGTCCTTTGGTTTGAAAAAAAAAAGTATAATTTTGCTAAAATTATATGTGGGGCCAGGAATGTGGCACAAATGCTGTAAGCTTAAATAATATGGAAAAGAATAAAATTACCAAGGAAACCTTTATCAACAGAAAAACATCCATTTAGAGAAGGACAGAAAAGGGCAGGAACGAAACAATCTGTTGATGGAGTTGATGAATCGAGATTCAGGAGGTCTGAATTCTAATCCTTCCTGTGTCCCCGGCTGTGTGACTTTGGACAAGCCATGTCCTTTTCCCAGGTCTAGGCATGTTTCTTTTTTAAAACTGGGGAGAGGCAAGAGAGAAAACAGGGGCTTCATTAAATTGATTTTCAAAGTGTCTTCTGCAGCCCCAAACATCTGTGAACCAACCAGGTTTTCTTTTTCAGTTTAATTTCTTGTTTCCCGGCTTCTAGTTTCATTGAGGGGTTGATATGTGAAAGACGTTGCGGGGGAGAAACATGAATTAACACAAGGGCTCTGTCCTCAAGATGCTTATAACCTAAAAGCAGAGTTACACAAAGGTCTATATCAGAATATAAACTGTGATTGGTTCCAGAAGGCAGACAGGAACAAAGGCCATGGGAACCCGGAGCAGCTTGGAGGATAGGGAATGACTTGCTGGAGGAAGTTACTGGCATTTGATGGGGCTGGGGGGAGGGGCTTGAAGGTTGGTGAGTTTTTAGCAGGCAGAGATGGAGGAAAGGACATTCATTCCTGATAGAAGAAATAAGCAGAGGCTAGGGGCAAGGAAAGAGCTGGGTGTATTTGGGGAACATGAGACATTTGAGGTGGCTGAGCATAGGCTATCAGTTAGGTAGCAATGGTGGTTTGGGACCACATTGGGGAGGCCCTTTTAATCTCTCGATGGAGCATGCATTGTACTTAGTAGGCAGTAGGGAGCTGTATTTTGAGCTTGGATATGACCTGGTCTGAACTGTGCTTTACGTTAATTCACATACAGCACAGTAGAAAGGCCTCAGGAGCAGGAGGACAGCTAAAAAGCTAATGCACAATCCTGGTGAGCGCTCACCATGCCTGAGCTAGGATGGGGTCAGCGGGAATGTAAAGCATTCCAAGGAGGGGGTGGATTTATGCAAGTTGGCGGGGAGGAGAGGACTCAAAGGTAACTCCATGTTGAAGTAAGTCTGAGGTAGGACCTACTACTTCCACTAACAAAGAAGGGAAATTCAAGTAGGGAAGGGTGTTTGTGCAGGGGAAAGGGGGAAAGAACTGACTTTCTATGCACTGAGTCTGAAGCACAGGAAGCATAACTTAGTGGAGGTGTGTCCAACATTTACAAACTCCTGACTGGACCGCAGTACTGTGGATAGGGCTGGAGATCCATGATCCAAGTGAGAGCTGAAATCAAGGCAGTGAATAGATCACTAGGGAATTGGAGAGTGAGGCCGGAGGAAGAGAGATGACAGAATCTTGAGAAATGCCTAAATTCCTACCTAGTGATGAACTGGGCGTGGTCAATGTTATAGAATATAATCAGGAGAGTGCGGCACCATTTTGCCCAAGATGAAACGGAATATTGAAAGGGAGTGGCTGGTGAACCACAGTTGTACAGCTTGGGAGATTAGGGGTTTAGAGGTGGTGTCTAGATAGCTTAGAAGGAACTGGCTTTAATAAAATAGTTAAGAGCATTTGTGATGAGGGAACTTCTTATGTGTGTGTTTTCTGACAGGTGAACAGAGGAGAAAATTGGACATGAACCTGGTCCTCGGGTTGTGATAGCCAAGATTCCAAATACTCACCTCTCTTTAAAATTGGCAATGGGTACTCAGAACCCAAGGCCTCTTTCTTTCTTTTGAAAATCTCAGATTATTGCCAGCTTTTGTTCTTCAGAATATTACATGGGGATAATAATTTATTATCTTTTCTCCTCCATAGTTCCCCAATTTTTAGTTCCCTCTTGTTCTGGGTCTTGGGTTTGATTCTTAGAGTTGAATTCCAGTGACAATAAATATGTAGATTACCTCCGAGAGCTTGGTGTCAGAAGCTCTAGGGGGAAGAAAAAGGAGGAGGGGTTAGGGCAGGCAGAGAAATGAGACTTTAGCTCTATTGTAGTTCACACACAAAGGCCTGTTTGCAAACTACAATGGAAACCAAGACTTTATCAGCAAAGGATTTATCTTCACTTTAAGATCGGGGATTACAGCAGGCAGATACCACTGGTATAAAACCAAGTAGGATTAACTGCTTCCCAGCAATGTAGATTGGTTTATCACTTTTATTTGTTTGTTTTGTTTTTCTTCAGTATTTTCTTAAGTGATAATAATTTACAAAAACCACGAAATATTTACTTTTGGCTCCACAACTGTTAGAAAAACTCTACCCACCAAAGGGAAACAAAACAAAACAAAATGAAACAAAACAACCCCTAGGAATCTACATCTGTCAGTGAGTTAAAAAATTAGGAAACTAGAGGGGAGGGTGTAGCTCAAGCGGTAGAGTGCATGCTTAGCATGTCTGAGGTCCTGGGTTCAATCCCCAGCACCTCCTCTAAAAGTAAATAAGTAAACCTAACTACGTTCCCCTACCTACACAAATAGGAGAAAAGAAAACCAATTAAGAAACTAGAGTTTTAATTTATTAGCTAGCTATATTACTTTAGGTAGGTTGCTTAATAGAATACTATGCTCCCCCCGCCCCCTCTCCACGGGCTAAATGGTGATTAATAAAAAACACTGGTTCTGCTTATCTCACAGAATTATTGCTCAGGTTGTGAAAGTATTTTCTCTTTAAATTATAAATATTAGATAAATTCCAGACATACTGTTACTTAAGTAACTAGATAACCACTGCAGCCAGTCTGGGGTCAGGCTGGGGAAGTGAAGCAGGAGCTGGGATTTGGGGAATCTGGATGAAGAAAGTAGGATTACTGGGGCTTGGCAGAAGTTTATTCTTCAGCTCAAGAATGGATGATGCTAGGGGGAGGGCATAGGTCAGTGGCAGATTATGTTCTTAGTATGTAGGATGTCCTAGGTTCAATCCCTGGTACCTCCACTAAAAAGAAAGAAAGAAACAAACAAACCTAATTACCACCCCCCCCACCATAAGTAAGAAAAAGAACGGATGATGCCAGTGAGAGCAAGGTAGAAAACAAACCACCCCCAACACCTCTGTGACTGTTTCACACACCCCTCTTAATGCTGCTTTGAAATAATTGCTTGGGTAAATAAATTCCTGATATATTGACTAATAAAGAGATGCTCATATTTGTACATCTGCTGCCCATAATTCCCTTGCTCTTTGACTTCTGTTACCATGACTTCGACAGTAATATAGTGTAAATAAAAATGCTCTATCTCTGTTCAATGCAGGGCTCTAAACCTCCAGCTTCAACACTTCCCTTTGTCCACTCAAACACTGAAGGGTACGAGGATTTAGACTTGGAAGTCTGACTATGGAGGCAGACAGTAAGAAATCAGGGTGCTAGAACTGGACATGATCACTCCAATATATCACCAAGCCACACATCAGCAAGCTTAATCACAAAAAGTTCTTGAGGGAACAAAGCTGAAGTAGCCAATATCATTGAGACACTGCAGACCTAACTGTATTGGTGGTTGTTTTGCCAGGTGACATGGTTGTTCCTCAGTTTTCTCACCTGTTTAACAAGAGGCAGGATGAGATCATCGCTAAGGTTACCTCCTGCTTTGAGATACTATTACTCTAAATAAGAGTTTGGAGAAAATTACAAAATGCGTCCCCATAGCTCTTGATAAGCCCAAATAATATACCAGGATACCACAAAACCAGGAAAAGAAAATGTCCCCTTTTCGACCAGTCTCTTCGTGCCATGTAGGGAGAAATGGGGGGTGGGGTGGGGATACTAAACAATCCTCCCTACCCAAAGATGTTAAAAAAAAAAAAAAGCAACGTAAACTTTTGGAATTCTTGCTTTGTTGTATGCCGCGGTGATCAAGAAACATTCTTGGAGACCTACTAAGTGCAAGACACTTTAAGTTGATACTTTTCGATTTTATTATTACTTTTCCAGCAATTTCTTAAATCTGAACTAGTGGGCATAAAATTAAACCCAAGGTCAAGGGAGCCAGTCTACAAACAGACCAAAAATAAAACGCAAGTGACATCATTAGAGGCTTTGGAAAAAAAGCCAACATATTGCGCAAAGATCAAAGGCAAAAAAAAGAAAAAAAAAAAAAAGGGGGAGAGAAACATATTTGGTTAATACTGGGTTTTGAGCATTTCATGTCCTTGCGAAGCCCGTCCATCCATCCACACCACACTTCCTAAACTTGCTATTCTAAACCGATGACAAGTCCAGCTTCAGCGCAGACAGGGCACAGAGCGCGGATCCCACACATATCCCACAATCCCAGATCCCGCTGCCAACTCCTCTCTCTGGGAAGGAAGGAGGCGTTTCCCCCAGGGTGACTGTAAAATAAAGCAGCCTCTCCAATTTCTTCTTCCAACAGGAAAGAAATATTGGTCCAAATAAGTAAAGACACAAACGCATACACAAAAGGAAAGGGTGGGAGGAGGGGAAAGGGAAGTTCTTTTCCTTTCTTTTTAAATTTCCCGCATGCCTTTCCCTCCCCGCCTCCCCACGCCGGCCGGGTCCACTTCCAGCAGCAGTTCGGGAGACCAGGAGACCGGGAAACGTACTGCAGGGCGGTCTGGGAAAGCGTATTTGGAAAGTAGGCGGGACTGGCCGGATGAATAACTCGGTATCCGATTTTTCCTGCCTTCGGCGGCAGTTCCTCCTCCTCTTCGTTACTCGATTGCACACGCGGCTGGGCTCTCGGCCCTCGATTGCTCCGGCCTATCACCCTGGGATGCCGCCTGCCGCCGCCACCGCCGCGGCTGCCGGGCTTGTGGGATCCGCGGCGGAGCCGGAGCCGGAGCTGCGGCGGAGCCGTGGCCTCAGAGTTAGGGGGGCGGGTCGGCTCATTCCTGGACTGGGTGCTGAGGACAGGCGGGCCAGAACCTGGGGCCACCAGCCCACCCAAGCTAAGAGAGCGGACACTCGGAGCCCCTGAGGCGGCGGCGGCGGCGGCGGGAGCCGGTCAAAGGGGGCGGCCCCGAGCGGCGACGCCCCCAGCCCAGCCGTGCCCGGCCCCACTCCATCCCCGGCCCCGGCCCTTTCGGACCGCAGGGGACACCGGCGGGGGCAAAGGAAGGCGGCACCGAGGGGGCCGGCGAGCGAGCCGCCCCTCCCGGGTTCTTCTCCGTCCCCTCCCGGGAGGGACCCACACCTGAGCCCGGACCCACCCCCGCCCGGGGCCACGCTGGATCCGCCTCCCGGCCTGGGTCCCGCCCGCCGGCTGCAGGTGGGCTGCAGCGCCCGAGCGGCGGGCAGTGGGCGGCGGGGAAGGAGGTGAGCCGCGTCCGCGCCGGCTGCCGCGCGGGTCCTTGCCCCCGCTGCTGCGCTCTCCTCCTCCCCTTCCCGCAGGCAGGGCGCGGAGTCGCGCGCCCGCCCCGCCGCCGCCGCCTTGTCCCTCCGGGGCACCATGGAGCTCTCCTTGTCGACCGGAGGAGCCGCAGAGGCGCTGTCCTGGCCTGAGATGTTCCCGGGACTGGAGTCCGACTCCCCGCTCCCCCCGGAGGAACTGGACGCGGTTGTTCCAGTCAGTGGGGCCGTGGCCGGTGGCATGTTGGATCGGATCCTTCTGGAGTCCGTGTGCCAGCAGCAGAGCTGGGTCCGAGTGTACGGTAAGGACTAAAGGCCGTCTTAGAGGCTGGTGTTTCTTATCTTTCTTTGCTCAGGCTGAAATTCCTTTCCTGGTCTCAGTCCCGTTCTCAGTCTCCATCCATCCTGGGTCCGTTTCCCACATCAATTTTTTTTGTTCTGGGTGCGTTTCTGACAAGTTTCTCCAGAATGGTATTTGGGTAGAGAGATGTGACTGAGTATGGTTTTGGGACCTTTTCGGGTACCTGCAGTAAGTTTAAGGTGGGGTTGGGCTATGCAGGAAATTCTCAGGTGGTTACTTCGAGGCTAAGTGTCAGCCGACCTTCAAGAACACACCGTGAAATCAAGTGAATGAGATTTCATTTCTTTCTCTTGAGTGAGGCAAGGCTGGAAACCAAGGTATTATGAAAAAGCTTAGCAGAGGATAAGATAATAAAGTAAAAATCAGAAGTATTTGTTTGGTGAGAACAATCTAATTCTATAACCTCTTTCTGAACCTCACTCTCCAAAGGTAAGCACTTAGTCCAAGGGGTGTGGATTGTTTCAGATTGCACTATTGTTTCTGATGCTCTTTGTAAAGTGACTGGGTTGCTACTCAGCAAGTTAAAAAGTGATGAACACACTAAAACTTTCCCTTTCTGCATTCCTAGCAACCACCTCTTTAATTAAAACTGAATGATGAGATTCTATTAGGGTGAGCCTTGTGGCAGCATTAAAACCATGCTGGTTTTGAAAACTCATAGCCCAAGGATTTACAGCCTGGCATTCAGGACTGAGCTATGACTTCCAAAATATTGAAACGTCAAGGTGTTTATCACTTAGCTTACAGGAATGCAAAAGACATTAGTAATGTGGCCGAGTATAAGATGGCAGATTTGAAGCACCTGGGGTCAAACACAATGTTAAGTTGTTATCCTGCAGACATGTGCATTTAAGCCTGTAGTGATCAACTACCTTACATGTTTGTTTTTTTTCCATTCTTCTGAACACGGTATATGTTTACCATTCGAGAGTGACCATGACTTCCAAGTTGTTGTCCTGGAGATTTCAAAACTTTAAAAGCCCATCACTATCAGAAAGATCATAGAACTAAGAGTCCAGGGATCTGAGTTTTTGTCTTAGTTCTGCCGCTAAATAGCTATGTGATTTGGAGCAGATCAGGTCACTTTTCTGATCCCTGATTCCTAGTCTGTAAAATGAGTGGATTGGATTAAATAATCATTTAATGGTTCTTGCAGTTCTAGACATCCAGCTATTTTATAACCAATTCTTAAGGATTTATGTGTATAGCACTTTGTATTTTGCTGGATGTTTATGAATGTTGCTTGATGTTATTTTAATTAGCTGAAAGAATTAAAGCAAAGAAGTGGGAGATGATACAAGGTAACCCAGTTCATTCTCAGCAGATTAAAAACTTTAGTGCCTGATTTTCCACCCACCTGCTAATGCCACTTAGCAGATAATTTATAGCAAAGGTTGATGAGAATCGGAATATGAGCTTGAATTGGGGTACATTGTGGTTACAACTTTTTCCTGTTCTCTCCCTCTTCTTACCCTTATGCACTTATTTGGCATATTATTTTTTGTATGAAGTTAGAGATAGGGCCTTGTTACTGCAAGAATATGTGTATATGATAACTCAATATTTCAGTGTCCGAAACTATTCTGTCTGGGTTTTCTAGACCTAGTGTTAACTATGTTCTTTGCATGCAATCCATAAAACTATGTACTTGTTTTTGTAGTCCCTTCCTATGGCTAGGTTTGTGAGTGTGTGTGTTTGTGTGTGTGTGTGTGTATTCTTAAATATATACATGTATATACATACCTATATATATATATATATATTCTCTCTCACGCACACTACATAGTGTACATTTCAGAGCCAATTTGTAGACTTTCCACTGCCTTGTAACTTTTTTGTCTTCTCTATCAATGAACCAGGAGTTGTTTTTATTTACTGTTCAGTACTGCTGCTTTCCTTCCTCTGAGGCAGCTCATCCTGGATACTACTTTATTGTCTTTAGTTTGATGTAAATATTCCAGAACTATTTGAATGACTCTTGGCTTTTCTGTGTCCTTAGCTAGTTTTTAAGTTGCCTATTGTATAATTCTTTGAAAAGCTTTGAAGTGAAAACAGAATGCAGAAAATCAATTTGGAAAACATTGGTTCATTTTGGTTTTTTTGTTTGTTTTGTGTGTTCAAAATCCTGATTGTTTTGGAACATCATGGGTCTTTTACACAATTGAAAGAGACTTTGATGAATGTAGTCTAATTTTTTTTTTCTTCAGAGAAATCCAGAAACTAGTCTTGAGTTTGCAGCTGGGGGTTGAGAACCTGGGTTTTCATTCTGACTTTGCCACAAATTGTTGTCTAACTTTGGGTAAGTAATTTTAAGTCCCTGGGTCTAGGTTTCTACATAAAATGTGGAATCTGGAGTAATTGGTATCTGTGGTACATTTTAGCTTTAGAGTTGTCTAATTCCATGGCCTGCCCTATTATTTTGACCTCCAACTTGGCCTCCCAGTTCCAGCCTGACTTTTGGGCTCCGGCATCCAGCAAGCCTTTAATGCATTTAAATTGTGACTGTCGGGATTCTGAGGGGCACTGTTATCAAAAGGTCAGTGAACTGAGTTTTGAAGGAAGGAATGTTGAGGGCAGATGTATATTTGTTTGGAATGTTTTCACAAGATGGGAAGGTCGGGATGGGGATCTCAGGTCGAGCTCATCAGTATGCAGACAGCAACAAGAACAGAACTACTCTCCTACCCCCAAATATCTTAACAGAAAGCTTTTAGAAACAATATCTTATTAGTTTGCCTTACAAAATGTGAAGAATGGGCACTGTTCTGAGTTTGCTGCTGACAGGTCGGCTCCTTGGTGGATAATACCTATATCCAGAGTTTTTGTATTGTCGTGACTGGAAAACTTTTTTGGAATATGCTCAGAGCTTTATAATAGGTAGACTATATTTAGAACACAAACAAATGCATATCTCTGAGACATAGCTAAGAGAAAACAGTTATGCTGTGCTGTCCTTACTTTTCTTTTAGTTGTAAAATGTCTCATTTGTTTTATTGCAGTATTATTATAAGTTGCGTGCATGCCCATTAAGACTATAACATTTCTGACACCAGGGAGCCTGCGTGTTTTGTTTATCTCTGTATTCCTATCTTGCCACTCCTTTCATTGTCACCGTGTCCAGCAGATTAATACCTTGCTTTTAGAAACTGTTGAATGTTGATCTGTCTGTCCTTTGACTATCCAGATCTCAACCTGACTGACTGTATGGGTGGTAGAGTCGCTTAAACAAAGGCATGCCACAAACAGCTAAATATGGATGCAGAATCCAAGAGCATCAAATGCAGAACATTTTTCAGATATTTATAGCCTCAAAGAGAAGTCAATTGGCTGAAAAAGCTCAGCAGCCCAGCAAAAGGAAACGGGAGCGGTGAAGCCAGCCTCACTGTCTGTGCTTTGTGGTAAACAATGAGGACATTAAAATTAACTACTTTACCATGAATGGACGGTGAGTGCAGGACACTGTTTGGGGGAGATGAAAGATCCCAGCCTCTAGCAGTGCCTGCACTGAAGCTCTGCACCCTTCAGTACAACAGGTCTGCAAGTATCCGCACAGATGGGCTCTTGGATGGCTTTTGAAGTGACCACCAAGAAACCGTATTGTTTTTAATTTTGATAGTATCAGCAGGACTTATATAAAATACTCAGTTAATAAAATAAATAACATCAACATTATTGCCTACCATTAAGCTAATGTGTAGGTCATTGTTTATTGATAGTGACCTGCTGGAAAATTTCTGAAGGCTGGTGCTATTTCAGCAAGCAGAAGAAAAAGGGAATTAATCATACTGCATCCAATACCATATAATTCTAGAAATGTGGCAGTGGGAATTTGGTAAGAATTTCTCATGAACTGGATATGAGTTGATGGGGGCAGAAGTCTTACCTGGTTGTAGTAAGTAATACTGCTTATGCTTCACGAATTAAAACAAAGGATGAGGTACATTTCATTGCATTTTTAGAGAATATGTCTCTGTGCTTACTTAAAATGTTGCAACCAGTTATGAGTCCAGGAAGTTGTTTCATTTTGGTCCAGTATGGATTAGATGTGACTAAGTCATTGATCTTATACAGAATGTTCTTAACATAATGAAATTTGAATATTTTTAGCATATCACTCATTCTTACATGTCGTAAGTATGCACCCCATGACTCCTGTTTCATGTTAATATGTCGATAAATGATATTGCTCGACCAAGACTGAAAGTTTCACGTGCTCTAGCTAATTGATTGCCAGAAGAAAATCAGTGAATGTGTGCTCAGTATATCCCAAAACATGTTTGTGTTACATAAGTGTTTTAATTTCCTCAAATACTGTTAATAGAACTTTTACAAATGAGTATTAGTAGTTTAGAAATTCTTCTAATCTTAAGCTTGAGTTCCATACTTACGATGGGGCATTGACTTTGAGTGTTGGCATATTAGTTTCCCATGATCTCAAATACATTTTACACACAGTAGGAGCAGACACTTCTACACTGAAATTGGAGAGAACTTCTAAGAATGTCTAGGCATATACTGTTTATTTTAAATTATGTTGATTCCAAATGGCTTCCTTTTTCCTTCCTCTGAAGGAAAACTTGTGTATCTCATTTAAATTGTGTGTTCCATTAATGTTACAGATGGTGGACAGTTTCCTTTACAACATCTTAGTAGTTTCCAACCCTCTGTCATGTTGGCTTATGCTATTTCATTTCAAAGAATGAAAATATTTTTGAAGGATAGGAACTATACATCTACAATCTCTTTTCCAAAACCATTTGGACTAGAGTGTTTCAGAATTCAAAACTTTTGATTTTAGAAAATATGGTATATATACAGCGACGTAAACCCCCTAGTGGTGTCTAGAGCAACATCCAGGAATCAGTCATGTTAATATTTCTGCAATTAAACAAATGGACATTCACATGGAGTATGGTGTAGGACTATAAATAGCAGGATGCCTGTGCAGGTCTGATTTTACTGCTAGAGAAGTTATGAAAAAAGGGTTTTCAGAGCTTTTTGGATTTAGGAATTGCAGGTATGGAACTGAGGATATGTACAACTTCTCTGATGTAAATAATACGAAGTTTTAGAATGCCCCCTTTTACCTGAGAATAGCATGTTTATAAGGATTGCCTTTATCATTTTCAGATATTGAGGTTCAGTGCATACACTTTGAAAAATGATGTACAGTTGTGTCCTATTATATTGAATGAAATACATTTTTCTGATTTGCTAAGGAAAAGAAAATGGATTCACATGACAAGGTAGGTTTTACTGAGATTACTGAGGAAATGGTGGCAGGGCAGTGGTTTCTAATGCTTTGTTTTATTAGAAGGATGAGGTGAGTTGAAGCGGAGGGTTTATGTAATTGTTCTTTGCAGTTGCTCTCTTCAGTGGCACAAAGTGATTTGATCACCTTTTAAGTAGGTGAACCACAAAAAAGCATTCAACTAATGACTGAGTTAATCCAGAAAAAATTCAGCTGTCTGCTCCCTTGTCCCTCCCTATTGGAATAACTTTTAAGTAGCTGGAGAGGTGTTTGGTCTTGTTAACCAGGAGGAGGAGTTTGAAGTGTGCTGAGGGCACCACTGAAACTGCTTCACCTGGCCCTGGCAAAGGGATGACTGCTCTCTGATGTTTGTAAAAACACCTTTCTTCCCAAAGGCTATCAAGTGCTTCTCAAGACCTGTTGGTAGAGAGCCCTTTACAAATTTAATGCAGCTGGTTTTCTAGTGGGACAGCAGCCATCAAGAAGTACCTGATACGTAAATAGTAGGGAAGAAAAGACTTTCCCGAGGCCCAGAGAAATGGTGTTAGTGGGTGTATTGTAAACAAAAGAAATAAAAGTTGAGTCCTTGAAAGCATGAGAAAACTTCTTTTGCTGGACTGTGACTTAGAAGTTACCCTCTTCTTTATCTCTGCCAGCAGGATTCAGATGTTAGGAGTCTGAGTTGTACCTTCCCTTACCAAGTGTTGGTTACATTAATTAGTTAATGCAATGATTTTTGCATTGTCCAGTTTAGATCCTGATTGCATTCTTACTCCTCCATAAATTGTCTTCAGCATGGCTCACGTTCTGTTCACGTTGTGTCATTTTCAGCAGGCTTTCTAGAGGTACCCCCTACCCCACTCCTGAGTCTAAGAGATTGGTAATACTAGCAGATAGTGTTTGGGAAAGTGAAAATTTAGAGAGGAAAAATTCTAACATAGGCAAAAAAACCAAAATCCAGAAGCATATTGTGAAAAGTTAAAACGGAACTTTAAAGTTGATACTCCTAAATATTTTTCAAAATAATCCTTTAAGTTTCTTCATTAAGGAAACTGGCTCAGGAAGTTTAGCTTATTCCCAAAACTGTAGACAAATTCCACAGTTTGTCAGGATTAGAACTTCTAACCTCAGATAAATTCCTCAGCCTCCTGTTTTAACTTCTGGATATGACTGCTTTCCCTCCGGGAGATGGCCTTTCAAAACTGTAGGTCAGTGAGAAATAGCAGATTGTTAGTTTCACAGTATTTAAGGGAAATACTGAAAGTACTATTACCTAGGTAACAGAAAACAAAAATGGTCAAAACATCCCGAAAGTAGGAGGATGAGGATAATCTCCTATTGATCTGTAAGAGGTAGCCTAGAGATCAGGTTAGATCTTTTTCACCTCTGTTTTCCTAAATTCTTTATTCTGTGACTGGAGTGATCTTTTAAGGAAATTTGAATGTTTCATTTATGATCCTTAGAACCCTGGATAATACCTAATAACTTTCTACCTTCCCTTTAATTTCCAAGCAATCTGATTCATATCATTAAAAATTTAATACTATTTCCTAAATATAAATATAATCCATGCTTACAGAATTTGAATTACGGGAAAAGCCAAGGACAATGAAAATCACCCATAATTCCACTTCCCAGAAATACTTCTTCTTTTATTATTTTACTGTATTTTATTCCAAATCTTTCCTGTGTACTGGTATACTTGATTGTACATATTGGTATCATACTACATCTATTTTATATCCTGCCTTTTTCTAACAGTTTATTTAGTTATGTTTTTGAAAATATTTTCAAATGTTTTTATTTTTAAATTTAATTTAAAAATAGGTAATACATTTCCTTCTTTCAGAATTCAAACAGTATAAAAGGATATGCCATGAGGTATCTCTCACCCCTCCTCCCTACTCCTCACATGCCACCTGGAAGGCCATCACTGTCCCCTCCACATAATCAATCAATGTTCGAAATTCTTATGTTTCCTTCCATACCTATTCCATGCATATAGAAACAGATAGATAGATAGATTAAAAACTCTGCAAAGAGTGGGATCCAAGAAATTTAGTTTAAAGCAGAGTCGTGTTTATTGCAACATTAATGAAATGACTGGAACAAACCCACAAAGGAAGTTGGTTGGGAGTTCGAGGGTCTGGAGCCAGTTGTTAATTGCTTTGTATCTGAGTTAACAGCATCATAGTTTTTACTGTGTATGTGCTTTTTTTCTCCTTTTTTACAGAAATGGTAACCCATTATAGAAATTGATCTGCACCTTGTGTTATTCCTCCCTCACATCCCCCCTCCACATACACTTATTAATATATCTTGGATATATTTTCCTGTCCATTTGTAAAGCAGTTCCTCATTCTTTTTATGGCTGCATAATGCCTGGATGAATCATAATTTATTTAACCAGTCCCCAAGTTTTGCTGGTACAAGCAATAGTGCAGTGAATAATCTTGAATATAAGCCATTGTGGTCGTGTGTCGGTATATCTGTAAGAAAAATTCATAGAATTGCTAGATCAAAGATAGCGTTTTTTTGTAATTTTGAAAGATATTCCCAAATTGCTCTTCTTAGGAATTGTACCTATTTATATTTCCCCAGCAATGTATGAAAGTGCACATTTCTGCATACATAGAGAATTATCAATTTTTTAAAGTGACAATCTAAAAGGTAAAAAAATAGTCTCAGTTTTCATAGAAAAGAAACTTATGGTAACAGAGAAGGGGAAGAGGGTGGGAAGGAATAAATTGGGAGTTTGAAATTTGCAGATACTGACTACTACATATAAAATAGATAAATAACAATTTTATACTATATAGCAGAGGGAACTATAAAAAAAGGCTGTTTTAATTTTGGTTTTTCATCTCTCTTACATTAAATGTAATTGAATATTTTACAGAGCCATTTAAATATATCCTTTTCTGTGACTGAATATATCTTTTGCCTATTTTTATTGGGTTGTTGGATCTTTTTCTTAGTAATTTGTAGAAACTCTTAGTATGTTAAGAGCCCTTTGACTGCTGTGAGTTGCCAGTATTTTCATGTGTCTTTTGTTTGTTTTTCTTTTCCTCTGTGAGGAAATTATTTTTATACAGTTGAATGTATCAATCTTTAGGGCTTTTTGGTTTTATGTCATAGTTAGAGTGGCTTTTCCTGTTCTGAAGTTATAAAAGAATTCTCCCATGGTTTGTCTAGTACTTATTTGTTTTCATTTTTTACATATAAATCTTTGATCCATTTGGAATTCATCCTGGCATACGGTTTGAGATAAGGATACAATTTCATTTTTAGAAAGACGACTTTCCACTTGTCCTAACACCATTTGTTGAATAATTCATTTTTTTCCCCACACTGATTTAAGACGACTCCTTTATCCTTTACTAGATTGTCATATACAATTTGGTTTATTTCAAGATTTTCTACTGTGTTATTGTTGTCTGTCTATATTCATGTGCCATTATCACACTGCTTTATTACTGAGGCTTTATAATATGAAAATATGATTTGTTAATGACTAATTTAACATAACTTATTTAACTATTATCCTATTTTAGACATTAACATTTTTCAAAAATTTTATATTAGCAGTCTACTAATTCTCTTTGTAGACAAGTCTTTGAATTGAACTCCTTAGGTTGAATTCCTTGAAGAGTATGTTTTTAAAGGCCTGAGACTTAGTGCCAAATTTGTGTGACCTTCCTGGAAAGCAGTTCCTGCCACAAGTATATGAAAGTATGGCTCATAATTTTAAGTCCCACTTCTGTATTGCTACTGTCAGCATATTGAAGTATGTTTACATAGATTTCATGTAGTGCCTTAAACATTCTTTGGTACATATTAAATGTGCTCAGAATTCTAATATTTATAAGACTGAGTTTTTCCCCCCGGTGGTACTCCTTTTAATAAATGGCATATTTCCAAGTGAATGAGGGAAGGATATGAGTTTAAGAGTCAAAGCAGTTGGTGTGCTGAAGGTCAAGTCCAGGATCATGCTGTTAGACTCTCTAACTGAAGTAACCTGACACAGATACGTAATGTTATAGATACTCTAAGAACATAGTGGTTTTCATCTCAGCTGTTTGTGTCTTCCTTCTGCCTTTTGTTTCTCATAGTATTAAGAAGGAATTGACATCCATGATTGGAATATAGGTTCATTTAGTTTTAACTGGATGGATGACTGAGGTGTATACCTTATATATATTATAGCACTGTGTTATTGCTGAGTTTTTAGCATGGGATTCATTTAGGTATGTTCTAAGGAATTTTATAATGTCAAACAAAGCCAGTTTCAAGGAATGGCGACAAGAACTAATATTAGCGACAAAAGTAGTTTCAAATCTTCAGAAGAAAAGATCAGGAGTAGGAATTGGATTGAAGAACAGTTTATATAGATCATTAACTGGTTAACCAAATATTCTTTTTTTTTTTTAAAGGATTTATTTTTTTCAGAGCAGATTTAGTTTCACAGCAAAATGAGCAGAAGATATCAGAGATTTTCCCGCATACCCTCTATTTCCACAGATGCATAGCTTCCCCGTCATGAACAGCCCCGACCAGTGTGGCATATTTATTACAATTGATGAACCTACGTTAACACATCATTTTCACCCAAAGTCTACATTAGGGTTTACTCTTGGTGTTGTTCATTCTGTGGGTTTGGATAAATGTCTAATGACATGTATCCATCATTATGATATCATACAGAGCATTTTCACTGTCCTAAAAATCCTCTGTGCTCTGTCTGTTCATTTCTACCTACCCCCTACCTGCTAACCTCTGGAAACCATTAATATTTTTACTGCCTCCATAATTTTGCCCTTTCCAGAATGCTATAAAGTTGGAATCATACCAGATTTTCTTTTATCCACTAGCTGTTTGTTTAGCGTGTAATAGGAGCAAAGGTAGAACGAAGCAAAGTAGTTTACCTTTTAATGATATAGAGCAGTTTGAGAGTGAAATGAAGAATCCCGTATCCAGTTAATATTGTGGAAGTTTGTAGGAAATTTTGTTTGATTTAAATTTGGGCAGGATGTTATATGTAAGTATCTGGCTCCCAGGAGTTCCTTACGCTTGACTCTATATAATTTTCTGTGTATTTGTGAATTTCAAGAATATCCCTGAGTGAGGAAGCCCAAGGCCTTCCTAGTGCGTGTTCCTGTTTTGAAATGGGTCAATTTTGTCCGGTAGTTGGTGATCAGCCTGTATCAACGAACAGACCGTGAAAAAGATGCCCGGTACAGTAGCTACCAACTAACAAAAGACATGGCTCAAATCTAAAAAAATGCCTCTACTTTTAGTATTTTCTGGCTTCATAAAGACTTCATAGTAGTTTTCATTTTCACAGAAATGAAGATTTATATGCTAATTTTTGAATCTTGTTTGGTAACATGGTTAAGAGAGAACAGTATCATGTGATTCCTATTGAAACAGAAAAATACTCTAAAGGATTTGATATGGCCATATTTCTTTCTGTTTTGTTCAGGTCAGAAAGTCCTAAGTCATTCTTTTTTTTTTTTTAAGATTTATTTTATTTTCTATTTATTTTTTGGGGGGAGGTAATTAGGTCTATTTGTTTATTTATTTTTTGAGGAGGTACTGGGGATTGAACCCAGGACCTTGTGCATGCTAAGCATGCACTCTACCACTTGAGCTATTAAATTTTATTTTATATTTATGTATTTATTTAAAGATTTTTAAACATTTTATTTTATATTTACTAAGACATTCTTTTTCAAGCACATACTACATGAGTTTAAGAGGAAATGTTTAGTTATTTGCACATTATTTGTTTTTCATATACACCTTGTCATACTTTGACAGATGGTCACATTACCTTTTGATGCCTATTGGCCAGTAATCTTTCTTTACCTGTAGCTTAACTAGTAATGATAATGTTTCCTTATGTAACTAGTAGTTATTCCATTTACCTGTGAACATATTATATAAAATGATATGTTTTTACAAAGTTGCTTTTTTTCTATGATATCAAAATCCCCTGTATTTTTTTCTTTCAACAAATTTATTAAACATGATAAATCTTTTCTCCATTTTATTTGTAAGTAATGTTGTAAAGTTAATGATTTAAAGATTCTTGGTGAAGTTATATTAGAATCTGAGTAAGGTTGGAATCTTGGTTCCAATCCAGTATTTTTCTGGGAAGAATTACCCCATCTCTTATCTAAGTTCATAGTTACTATTTCCAGTTTAATGTATTTGTGTTAAAATACATCATAAGCTATTCACAATAGCATTTTTATGTTTTTCTAACATACCAGATTTCATTTTAACCATTTATAAGCATACAATCCAGTGACATTAAATACATTCACAATGTTCTGTAACCCTCACCACTGTCTATACCCAGTTTTAAGAAGCTGCCAAAACTTTCCCACAGCATCTACATCTTTTTACATTCCTACCAACAATGCACAAGAGTTCCAGTTTCTCCCCATCCTTGCCCACACTTGCTATTTTTTATTCTTTTTTATTAAAACCATCCTAGCTGGTATGAAGTGATAGTTCATTGTTGTTTTGATTTTTTTTTTCCTTCATGATGAGTGATGTAAGCATCTTTTCATGTGCTTATTGGCCATTTGTGTATATTCTTTGGAGAAATGCCTATTCAAGTGCTACTTCTATGTTAATTCTTGGTAGATATGTTTGTATTTTTCAAATTATCAGTGGTAAGTGTTAATTATCCTATATAGTAATCTTAACTCTAATAACAGTGACAATCATAAGCGTGATTATAACAACAACAATTATGTTAAACTCCTTGGGTACTTACCGTGAGCCAGGCACAGTTCTAGGTGCTTTATGCCTATTAACTTATTTAATCTTCGTAACTACACTATGAGTGAATGCTGTTATCTTCATTTTATAGATGAGGAATCAGAGGCATAGAGATGTCAAGGAACTTGGCCAAGTTACACAGCAAGTAAGTGGCTAGTGTGACATTTGAACTCAGGCAGTTCACTCTCAAGTCTGTGCTCTTAACTGCTATATAATTTGGCTTCTCACAGATAAAAACTTTAAACTGTTATTATAAAAAACACGCACTGTGATGTTTGTTAATTTGAACCTTGAACCTGTGGTTTACCTATGTGTTTTCGTATAGCACTATAATGACATTTGATGTGCTAGATATGCTTTGGATGCCATGATGTTATTGAAAATTTTCGTAGAGTTGTCCAAGTTTTATTAACTGTAGACAACATGAGAAAGCTGTATGTGGGTGAGTGGTGTGAATATTTCTATATTTTAAAAAGGTTGTACGAAGTCTGTTAGCTATCTAAAATTTATGTATTTTTAGCAGTGATACAAAATATAAAAAGTTTTTTACCTTATAAAAGCATGCCTTTCTAGGCCTATTATTTATGTTAGACCAAGATAGAATGCTGAAATTTAAGAGGCCACACAATCATAAGAACCATGAATTGTATTTATCTGGGGCATAGCTTTATTTATTCTAGGATTTACAGTTCATGTGCCTTTTGCCTTTGATAAGAAATTCTGAAAAGAGAATCCACATTCATAGAGCCAGGTAAACTCAAACGTTGATCAGAGCTAGGCCATATAAAAGACATTTTAGGATATTTATAGAATTCACATGTTCTTTTCTAAAAGTCCAGGAACACTGGCATCTTAGTGGGCCTGGTTTGCTTTTATCTTAGTTCCTCTTGAACCTGGCTGTCCTTATGTTACATACAGTTGATAATTTAAACATATCCTAAGCTTTGTATTTCAAACTTAAAGCATGATTCAAACATAGTAAACTGTGTGAATCAGTTCTGAAAATTTAACTTTCCTAGTAACAGATTGCAGTTCTTTGAAATCTGAGATTCTTTGAGCTGTGGACAATATAGCAGTGGGAAGTGAGTTATCGTCTTACATTCTAATCAATTCATACATCTTAAAAATAATTTGATATAATTATTTGACATACAGTAAACTGCGCATATTTGAAGTGTAATTTGATATGTTTTGAAATATGTGTTGCAGAATGTTTCATTCAGTTCAAAGTAACTTCTCATTTTCCTTTTGATACCATCTTTGACTTACGGGCTTTAGAGAGGTGTGTTATGTAGTTTCTAAATATTTGAGAATTTTTCCAGGTATCTTTGCTACTAATTTCTAGTTTGTGGTCAGGATATACTTTGTATGATTTGAATTCTTTTAAATTTACTGAGACTTGTTTTATGGCCCAGAATATAGCGTGTACTTAAAAACAAATGTGTATTTTGCTGTTGTGGAGTGCTTTATAAATATCTATTAGGTCTAGTTGATTAATAAGTGTTGTGCAAATCCTTCTGTATTCTTCCTGATTTGCTATCAATTATTGAGAGATTTGTTGAAGTCTTCAGTGAATTTGTCTATTTTTCTCTGCAGTTCTATCAGGTTTTGCTTCATATATTTTGAATCTTTGTTATTAGGAGCATAAACATTTAGGTGTATTATGCCCTCCTGATGAAGACATAATATCATTATGTACTTTATCATTATGAAGTGGTCCTCTTTATCACTGGTGATATTCTTTGGGAATCTATTTTATCTGCTATTAATAAAGCCACTTCAGCTTTCTTGTGATTTGTGTTAGCATGGAATATCTTTTTCCATCCTTTTACTTTTTAACCCACTTGTTTCTTTATAGTTAAAGTGGGTTCCTTGTGGGCAACATATAGTTGAGTCTTGATTTTTTTTTAATCTAGTCTTTCCATTGGGATATTTAACATGATTATATTTATTTAATGTGCTTGGTTGGGTTTAAATTGAATTGGGTTTAAATATACTATCTTACTGTTTGTTTTAATTGTCACATCTGTACTTTTCTTTCTTTTTACTCTTTTAATGCTTTTTGCATTAGTTGTGTATTTTTTGTTGTTGTTCTTTATGGAGGTACTGGGGATTGAACCCAGGACCTTGTGCATGCTGAGCATGTACTCTACCACTGAGCTATGCCCCCCACCCCAGTTGTGTATTTTTTATGATTCTACTTTCTATTTTGTATTACTTTAGTGATTGCTGTATAGTTTATAGTATACATCTTTTAACTTATAATTGTCTACCTAAAGTGATGTTATGCTTCTTCAGATATAGTATAAGAACTTTATAACGTTAATACTTAAGTATTTCACTTTCTGGCTTTTGTGCTATTGTTGTGATACATTTTACATTTATCTATCTTGTCTGATCATGGAAGCCCTCCCACCCCCATATCTGGTTTGGTCCTGAATGACAAAACATCCTGGAGCAAAACAGCAGTGTTCTTTTTTTTTCTTTCTGCAGTTTCAAATCTGGTGTTTTCACTTCTTCAGGAAGGTATGATCTTGAGCTATTGAAGCCCTGACAAGTTTGGTTTCTTAGTGCCTTTTGCTTATTTAAAGTCAGTGCTCCAAGGGGGGGTCACTGTATTTCCTTGGTGGCACTCATGTAGCCGTCTGACTCAGTACAATAAAAAAACCTTCATATGCTACTTTAAATTCCTCCAGATATGCCACAAACTGTTAATGGCATAAGCCCTGACTACAAATTTCACAGCACATCTCTTCCTGTAAATGGTGGAGTAGAAGTTGGGAATGCTTATTTGACCTGAATAAAACACTGAAACACTTTTTTTTCCTTTTCTGAAGGTGCTGATTTTTGGCAAGCAAAGTCAATTTTTCTAGGTTAAGACTAAACTAAACTTCCTAAGCTTCTTACTGGCAGGCAATTAAGCTACTAAATCATGCTTATTATTAGGCTAAAAAATAAAGTATATTTTGCCAAATAGACAATGCAAAGCAAGAATGGAGGGGAGCTGGTGAGGGGACTGCATTTGGCTTACAGACTACATGTTGTCGTGTAGGCGGGCAGTGACATCTATACTTGGTTCACTGTAGCTATTTTGACTGAAAAGAAAACATATTGACTTAGGAACAAGTATGTATGTTGGCAGGTCTAACCTAAGGCAGAATTATTTTGCCCTGTCCTAAATGTGCTTACAGTTTAGTCAGAGAGGTAATTATTAAGCAAATAAACACAAATATAAAATTACAATTCTAACAAATAATGTATAAGAAAGTACATGGTATCCTAAGAGTATATAATCAAATGATCTAACTTAGTTTGGGAGAAGAGAGAAGACTTTCTTGAGGAAGTGCCTAAGATCTAAAGGGTTGAGAGGAGTTAACTAGGTGAAGGGAGATAGGACAGGGCGAGTGTTAGACGAAGAGGGTAGCATGTGCAGAGATCATGGTGTTAGTGAGCCTGGCAAGTTTGAGGAACTCTGAATAAAGAGCAGGGTGGCGGGATTGCAAATAGTGAGAAGGCACATGGTGTAAGATGAGGCTAGAGAAGTAGCCAGGTGTCAAGGATTGGGGTCTGGAAGGGGATACATGTGGTATATATCTGGTATAATCGCTTTAGAAAAGACCACTCTGCTCTCAGTGTAGAAGATAGATTGGTGTGGAGCAGGGAGACCAGTCAGAAGGCTATTGTTGTAGTTTGGACAAGAGATGACAGTAAGTCAGACGAGGGAGGTGGTGATGGAGAAGAGAGAAGTAGACAGATTTGAGAGATTATTTAGGAGGTTAAAGTGGATAAGATTTGGTAAAGGATTAGATATGGGGCACTGAGGTATGGGGAAGGATGGGGACTATAGGAAAAAGGTAACTTATAGTTCAATGGTGAATGAGTACTGAAAGGATATTGGTACTATTTAATGAGAGACAGTCCCTGTCCCCCCACCCCCTGAGAACTGGAAGCATTTTTGTTCTAGGAAAGTGTGTATTTTATTTAGGGATATTTCAAAGTCCTTTTCATCCTTTAGGACCTAGCACAAATATGACTTCTTTCCTGACATCACTTTGTCTACTTTCCCCCATGGCTTAGACGTTACTTTTTCCTTCTCTGAACTTCTGTTAAACGATGTTCACATTTCTTAACGTGGAACTTTTCATCATCTAACTTGTTATATTCTACTTATTTGTGTGTATGTTTTATATCCTTCATTGTATTGAAAGCTGCTAATTGGGAGTTTTATTTGTTTTGATAGTCTCACAGCTAATAGTAACTGTTTCTTTACTGAAATGTTCTTCAATGAATTTGGTAGTTTCACAACTTAACAGTAAAATTTCTTTAATACTATGGCCTTATGAAGGTGTGGATTCCATGAGGGAATACTATTTCAGTTAATTAAAGCTCTGTGTACATTAAGGTATTTCTATACAAGAAAAATTCACTAGGGTAATATAATGGTAGAAAGATCTTTCATGATTTTGTTTTTAGATCATCAATTGCTATTAAAATTACCGTATTTTTAAAAAAGAAACTACATTTAAATATGCTTTTTTTTAACATTTTTTATTGATTTATAATCATTTTACAATGTTGTGTCAAATTCCAGTGTTCAGCACAATTTTTCAGTCATTCATGGACATATACACACTTATTGTCACATTTTTTTCTCTGTGAGTTATCATAACATTTTGTGTATATTTCCCTGTGCTATACAGTGTAATCTTGTTTATCTGTTTTACAATTTTGAAATCCCAGTCTATCCCTTCCCACCCTCCACCCCCCCATTTAAATATGCTTTTGCTCAATGTTTCTTAACAAAATAGATTGTTAATTTTTGTAATTATTGATTTAATTTATCATTCTGAAATTGAGCTAATCATAGAGTTATAAAATACCTAACATTTATGTAAGACTTAATTGTTCAAAACATATTCATACATAATATGTCTCAGTCTAATCTTATAACAGCCCTATTGGATAGGTAAGGTAAGTATTGTTCTAATTTTGCAGACCCATGCCATATACTGAAGGATATTTTTGAAGACCTTGGGTGAAACTATTTTGTGTTTTCAAAGATAAAAATACTCTTTTTTACTTTCTTTAATAGATTTAACGGGAAGCCCTTTGAGTACTAAAGTTACTCATACTGTTGTACATTGTAATGTTTTGGATGATTTGACTCGAATAGCTTTTTGGGCTGTCATCTCGATCAGGTTCAGTTTCTGAGATGAACTCAACTCTAACTTACTCTGTTTAAGCATTGTATGATGTTTTCATATTTTAGTTTAAAAAAAGTCCTTAAATGTGTCTTCCAGGTAACTAGTAAAGCTGCATTTTAAAATAGATTTACTTATACGAAAGAATAAAATGTACCCTGAGTGAAGGAAATAGCAAGATCTTATAAATAAAGCATGATTAAGATTTGGAATATGATAATACGATTCTTTCAAGTTCTTTTAATGTATTAAAGGGAATCAGAACAGGATCCCAGTAACCTCCTTTCCCCCAGGTTTTTAAAACTCTCCTGTTTCATTATACATTTTCACGTTTCTTCAGATGAGTATCATCAGTCTTACTAGTGATTTAGATTTCTAAACTGATAGGTTTCTGAGACCCACCTCTGACTCCTTTATGAAGATCAGTACAATATTTTCTTCATGTCAGATCACCTTCAGGGTTTTGTGAGTAAATTTTTTTTCTTTTTCTAATTTCCTTTTAACGTTCCTTTAATAAACATATTTTGTTCACTAATGTATTAAACCTTATATTTTTGTAGCTCTTGGGCATATAAGATGGACATTTTCCTATGTGTTCCTCACCGCAACTTTGTGAAATAGACAGGGTTGTAAATGAAGAAGCTGAGTCTGAAACAGGTTGTGAGTTGCATAGTCAGAAACTCCAATCCAGTACTTCTACTTTCTACTAACAGAAATCAAGGAGTTCTGCTCTTTGTGATTTGTTGTCATTACACTCTTTCCTGTCAAACTCTAGATCTCTCTTAGCTTTATGTTTCTCTGTACATAGCTTAAAATAAACAAAAAACCCAGCCCTGCTTTTTTATCTTTAGCATTTTTCACTAACTTCACTTCATTTTTTGATTTTAGTCTTTGTGATACTTTGGAAGCTTTTGGAAACAGATGTTTAAAAGCTAAGCCTGACTCTAGGACTGCGTCGTTTTTTGTTTATGGTATTCTGTACTTTGAAGACAAAGGGCACCCTGAGTCTTCTCAAAGGAGCATGGAATCCATGGAGCCGACTGCTGTTGTTACTGCTGAAAAAAGTCAATGAGTGAATGTACTACCAGCCAGAGACTCATGAAATGTTCAACTGAATGAGTTTGGGATATTAGGTGAAATGTGAAAACATTAGTGTACTTTATTAACAATCCTATTTTTATATGGTATAAGAAGAAATAGACAAGTATGGGATTGTTCATCTGTTTTATGTTTTTTCAATGCCAGAGTTGAAAAAAACTGAGTATTTTGGGAGGCACGTTAAGTTGAAAAGAGAATGATGCTGTCTGCTTTAATTCTGCTTAAGTCAAAAATGACCAAAAAAGTGAAATTGACATGGCCATTTGCTTAAGTAATATTTTCAGGTCTTTGGAATGAAGACTGTAGTAGGAATGCAGTAAAAATGATTGTATGTCAAAGTGACATGAGAATTCATTTGTCTGTTTGCATTCTAGCCCGTCATTTTAATGTGTATCCAGGAGGACAGTGAATCAAAACGACTGATTCGTGAACTGACTGGTATTTGTTAGGGGCAAGTATGTTTGTGGTGCGTGAAAAACCTTTATCAGAGAGCTAGGATTTTGATGACCAGTGAAGTTTTATTTATTTATTTTTTTATTTAGGGAAAAATTATAGCCTCAGTAAGTGTAGTTTTTGCATGAAGGAGAAATTAATGATATAGATTTATCAGATTTTATATTCTAGCCATTTATCATAAAATTAATCTGTAATATTTACTTTTCATTTCTTTGCTCTCACACTACTCTAGAGCATTTAATTGTATACTATTTAAAGTCTATTTTTATTTTTAGATCTTAGTTGAGTTGACTAGAGGCTAGTGGTAATAAGTACCCAGTATGGTATAGTCTGGTTAGAGATTGCTAGAATTTCATCATGACATATGTAACATTGGTACCAAATTCAGCATGTAAACCAGTGTTATTAAAAGTGAGTCCTTCCTCGGACATTGTGCTGTGAGCCAGAAATTGACACATTGTAACCGACTATATGTCCGTTAAAAAAAAAAAAAAAAAAAAAAGTCCTTCAGGCAATCTACATATGAATCACCAGGAATGCTTGTTAACGGGTCCAGATCCCCTACATTTCCTACTCCCATCTCCCACCAATCAAAATCTCTGGAAACTGTGCCTAGGATTTATGTTTAACAAGCACTTAGGTAACTTGATAAAGTTTGAGATCTCCTTTTAAAGATAATTTAGCATGTTACACATATTGCTCTCCTGTTCAAGATGATTAAATTAGGAGATCTTTGAAGGCAAGGAAGAGCAAGATATCTATTTTCAATTTAAGAATCAAATATGCTGTTTGCCTTAAACTTATGTAGTGATTTATGTCAATTATTTCTCAATAAATCTGGGGAGAAAAAGAATTTTATCACCTAGGGGAGAAAAATATATTTTTAGAATTTTAAAACAAAGCTGACATATAATTACAGTATTAATTTAATTTATTGGTTTTTCCTGGGGATGCAGCTTGGACTTGAATTTTGTATTGTAGGGCTTTTGAATATTTGTTAAAGCGTGAGAAAGTACTGGGAGGCTTTTAAAGGCTACTTCCCATTTCCTATTGGGCTGAAGAAATACAGATACGCAACGCATTGAAATTGCCTTCTGGTCTGCCCTTCATTGTACTCTCTCACTCCTAGTGTTCTTTCACAAGTCAGTTTTTCCAATCTGATTTAAAATATAAAAAGAGAAGGAGGGAAAAAACTTGAGGTTTCTTATTCTGTATGAAATTTGGTATTATGTTCATCTATGTTAGGATTTTCAAGCTTTTTTTGCCCAAAGGAAATATCCAGAACCCCAGAAAATAAAAGTATGATCTGCTTTGGTTACACCCCATGGGTGCTCTTGAGGCGTTTCCTGGGTCCTCTAGGGCCTTGGGTATAAAATTTGAAAACCATTGGGAAGGGAGGTAGTTCATATTAAATTATGCGTAGAGAGAAAGGAGAGTCTGAAATGCTGTCAAAGCTGTTCGATCCTTAGAGTAGTGGTTCTCAACCTGGGACAAGTTTGCCTTCCTGGGGACATTTGGCAACGTCTGGAGACAATTTTGGTTGTTACATGGGAAGGGAGCCACTGATACCCAGCGCGTGGAGGTCAGAGTACTACTGAGCATTTGACAGTGCGCGGGACGGCCCCTACCACAAAGAATTCTCCTGCCTCAGATGTCGGTAGTGCCTAGGTTGAGAAGCCCTGTGTGAAGGAAACAGGTTTTCTCAAATGTGATTCAGTTTATAGACCATATCCTAAAATATAGCTTGGTTTACAGACCATATTCTTTGTCAATAAGAGATCAATGGATAAGAAGCCAGTGTTTTTGTAAATGAGTAGCTGGTAAATTGTCGTGATGTTGCTGTTAGGTTACTCTTTCATCTGGGTGTTTATTTGGCAGATACTGTAATTAAACATAAGTTTTCTTTCAATAGTTTTAGCAAAATCTTTAATAAGAAAATATGTTGTTTCTATTTTATGTATGATAGCCTGTTAGATGTGCACAGTATGAGAGGACAACAGCCTCTCTTTTAGAATTGCCCTTCCCTCTTGGGGGGTGGTTCTCTTATTTTATGACCAGCTTTCATCAGCCGATTTGATGGGGTTTTTTTTAGGAAATTTTTGATCACCTTTTTTAAAGTGGGTTGGCTTAAAAAAAAATTTCTAGTTGTAGGATCTTTCTCCATAAACTTGTTTCTATTAATTAATGTAGCAGCATTTTCATTCAGTGTTGAGGAAGTGCCACAGAGGGAGAAAAACCTTGAGTTTAGAATGTTGTGTTTCAGTCTTTGAGAAATTATCTCCTACTTTCCTTAGGTCCTTCCTAACAGCCAGTCATAGAAATATCCTGGGGGAACTGATGCCCAAACGTTAATTAGAAAAAGTATGTTAAGGAAGTTCTGGTTCCAAAATGCCTCCTTCTACCTTACTTCCTCTTCAGCGGATGTGTAGCATTTTACGCAATTCCTGTAGCATTATATATTACTGCAGATCATTTTTGCTTTTTATTTCAGGAGAAATTGAAGTAACTGATTGGTGAGGATTGTTGGAACTATATTGTTCTATTACCTTATCTAAAAGTTCTCCCCCAGGCTCTCTTTTCCCCATAAGGCATTAGGATGGCATCTCGTCGTATGTGTATGAACATAAACTTACTAACTTGGGTCAGTTAGGAACCTAATAACGGGGCATGAAGTTTTCCATAAAAGTGTAGAAAATGTAGTACTTCAACATTTTCTGTGGATATAGAAAACAACAGTTGTTAATTTCACCCAGTTTTATGGTCAATCACAGTGGATAACACAGGTTTTACCTAATGTTTATTTTATTTCAGCACGGAAGTGGTGGAAAACAATTTTCTTAACTAGAAACAGAAGGCATTTGAAAATAATTTTACATGCAATGAAATGAACAATCATCCTGTTTTATGTGGTATTTGCTAGTTCTGTGTATATAGGAGAGCACTTTTGAGTTCACACTAGGTGGAAACTGCTGCCTGTGTCTGGTTACTGTGATTTGTAAGTTCCCAAAGAACTGCTTATGTTATGATAACCTATAGTTCAATTTATTGCTCATCCTTTGGTTAATTCTAGTGTCTTGTCATGATGAACTCAATCCCTTGTCTTTAGAAATAAAATGCAAATTTGAAGGACAAAACTAGAAGCATGATTTTTACCTGTTCTATTTGTACACAGTAGTACAAAATTTGGTGGTTAGCTGTTGTCTTACATATTGAATACCTATTAATTAATACTTACTATGAAAGCAGAAATGTTTAAGTTGATCATACTACTCCAGGCTTTTGTTATTTACTGAGTTATAATTTACATATAATAAATTTTATCCCTTTTATGTACACAGTTCTTTGAACTTTGCTACGTAGAGACAGGCATGTAAACTCCCATCCACAATCAAGATAGAGAATATTTTCATCATCCGGAGGATAGCCTTGTGCTCTTTTGTTTTTACTTATTTATTTTTAATGGAAGTACTGGGGATTGAACCCAGGACCTTGTTGTGCATGCTAGGCAGGCATTCTATCACTGAGCTATATCCACCCCCACCTGCCTTGTGCTCTTTTACAATCAGTCCCCTTTCCCATTTCCAGTCATTGGCAACCACTGATCTGATTTCTGTCCCTGTACTTTTGCCTTTTCCAGAATGTCATGTAAATGGAAACATGGAGTGTATAGCTTTATATGTTTGGTTTCTTTAACTTAGCCTGATGCTATTGAGATTCTCCAACTTAAAGATTTTTAATATGTTAGATTTCATTCCTTTTCTTTGCTGAGTAGTATTCTAGTATATGGATGTGCCACAGTTTATTTGTTCACTTACAAGTTGATATTTTGTTTGTTTTCAATTTTTGGCAGTTATGAATAAAGCTGCTATATTCATTGGCATGCAGGTTGTGTGGGCATATGTTTTTATTTTTCTTGGGCAAATATCTAAGAGTATTGGGTTGCTGGGTCGTATGGTAAGAGTATGTTTAACTTTGTAAGAAACTACCAAACTGTCTTCTAAGGGACTGTCCTCTTCCTCTCTCTCTCTCTGTCTCCCTCTGTAATCTGTCTATCAATCAATTTATCTACCTACCAGTAGATACACACACATATAGTGGTAAAATATCCAGAACACAAAATTGGCCATTTTAACCATTTTTTCTTTTTTTAAATTGAAGTATAGTCAGTTTACAGTGTTGTGTCATTACAAATCTTTTCTTTAAAATTCTTTTTGTTGTTGTTGGGGGGGGGGAGGTAATTGGTTTATTTATTTATTTACTTTTTTTTTAAAATGAGGTACTGAGGATTGAGCCCAGGACCTCACGCATGCTAAGCACACACTCTACTACTGAGCTATATACTCCCGCTTAACCATTTTTAAGTGTCCACTTCAGTGGCACTAATTATTCACATTATTGTGCCACCATTATCACCATTCATCTTCATAACCTTCTCATTTTCTCAAACTGAAACCCTGTACCCATTAAATAATAATTCCCTATTCTTCCTCCCCTCAGCCCTGGCAACTACAGTTCTACTTTCTGTCTTTATGAATATGACTATTCTGGGTACCTCTTATAAGTGGAATCATATAATATTTGTCCTTTTATGACTGATTTATTTCACTTAGCATAGTGTCTTGAAGGTTCATCCATATTGTAGCATGTATCACAGTGTCCTTCCTTCCTTTTTAAAATTGAGTAATATTCCAGTGTATTGTATACCACATTTTGTTTATCCATTCATCTGTTAATGGAGACTTGGGATGCTTCACCTTTTGGCTATTGTGAATAATGCTGCTATAAACATTGGTGTACATTGAGGTAGTCTTTGAGTCCCTGCATTCAATTCACTTGGGTATCTATCCAGAAGTAGAATTGTATTGTATATTAATTTTGTGTTTAATTTTTTGAGGAACCATCATACTCTTCCATAGTGACTGCACCATTTTGTATTCTCACCAGAAATGCACAAGGGTTTCAGTTTCTTCACATCCTTGCCAACACCCTTCTTTCTTCTTCTTTTTTTCTATAATAATAGTCTTCTACTTGGTATGAAGTGGTATCTCATTGTAGTTTTAATACCACAGGGTTTTTTTTTTATCTTTTTTACATTATGAAAAATGTCTAACTTTAGTATCTTGTTTTGCTTTTGAAATTAAGAACTTAAATTATTTATTAAAAAAAAAAGCAATAAACGTTCCTGTGTTCTGATAATGTATGTGATATTCTAACCAGCTTGAAGTTGAATTGTCCTAGGTTTCCTGCTCTCTTATAGTTAGTACCTGGGACTGTCAAACAGATGCAGAACAAATAACTGAAGAATCTGTTCTGTACTTTAGTAGTAATTTGTTAACCTCGTCCTCAAACTCTCCTAGCATACACATCGGCATCCTCTCTACTGCTGGTATCATCTTACTCACTAGTGTAAAAAAGCTGCAATTCTAGTTCTGTTACCAAACAAATGATTTTTGCTCATATCTCTCTCACCCCCAGTGCAAAGTTTTGCTGTGACTAGTCATTCTGTGCAAACCTCCCATGAGTTTGAGTCTTTTGGAACTATGTTGTCTTGTGAGTTGGAGCCACAAAGGTGTTGGATTGGGTCAAGTTCTGTCTCCCTACTACAACAAGAAAATATAACAATGTATTTAAAATGTTTTATCATAGTAGTTTGCTATTAAAAATTGTGCACGGAAAGTAGTCTAGCACTAGACTGAAAAATAGGGATATGTGATGCTGTGTTTTAGACCAATTGCACAAAACATCCTGAAGAATTAAAGAAGGCATTCTTGAACAGTACTGTAACTTCATTGTTTATCAGTTATATGGTGTTAATGAGAGAAATTGTACAACTGATACATTTTGTGTGTGTGTATATATATATATTTTGTTTGTTTGCTTGTTTGTTTGTTTTAGCCAGTTAGCAGATACTTGAACATCTAAAGGAGCAAGGCTTGGTGTTAGTTATTGTAGGAGATACAGATTATTATAATAACTGATATCTTATGGTGCTTACTGTGTGCTAGACACCTTTTTAGGCACTCAGAATTTATTACTTACGTAATTTTTATAACATCTATATATGTTGTCACTCACATTTTGCAGATAAGAAAACTGAGGTATATGGAAGGTAAATATCTTGGTCAAGGTCACAGAACTGTTGGTGGAGCTTGGATCTGAACCCAGGTAGTATGGCTCCAGAGCCTGCCCTGTTAACCTGTACTCTGTACCACAAAGTAGAAGACACGGTTTCTGCCCTTAAATAACCTGTAGTCTAGTCAAGGTGACATTCTCAAAATACATGCAAAGATGTAACATATATAAAGATTGTAGGCTGTAAACAAATGCAGTAAGTAGAAAGATGGGTCCAGATAGCTGACTGGATTGGCATAGTACAGCAGAATCAGAATTCTTGACTCTGGCAGTCCTGTTGCAGAATATGAAGGAGCAGCTGAGATGGGCCGTGCACAGTGCGTGTGCCCTCTGTGTGCATAAGATGGAAAGAAACACCATTCTTTTAGGCAGTGCATTTTTTGTTTGCTTGTTAAAAAAAATTTTTTTTTATCCATGTTGAATAGTTGATTAACATTCTCTTACTTGTTTTTGAAATGAATTTAAATGAAAATGTGGGAAAGCTTCAAGAATCAGTATATTTTACAGCGTACCTGCTTTTCCAAGGGATTTCTATTTGCACTACCCTCTGAAAGTTGCTGCTCATAGTCCATGGAAGAAGATGGGGAGAGGGAAGAGAAGGGAACAGCTGCATTCATTCAGTTCCTGTAAATGACTTTTGTTAACTTTGTTGTAATACTTCAGGTCTGTGCTCAGAAACAGGGTGTGTCATGCATTACACAGCATGCTGTCATGTGTAGTCTGCCTCCTCATGACTCTGAGTAAAACTGACTCAGTGGTTTGATTGAGGCCTGGCCTTCAGTGCAAGCGAAGCAGACATCTGCTTAGAGCAGCTAGAACGTTAAGACTGGTTTTCATTCTTTGGTCCTTCAGTGTATAGCTTCTTTTGCCTCAGTCATAATGTGACCCACAGATTATAGGTTGATTCTACTCTTTTATTAATTTTAGTATTTCCAGAATGTGTCATAAATAGGAGGGTAGAATAGTTTGAAAATAGAGACTTAGCAAAGGTGGTTCATGTTTTTAAAGTAACTTTCCTTCTAACAATTACTATTATCCAGTACTTAATGATAGTATATTTAAGTATGTTTAAGTTCAGTGTTTTCTCTTGACTTGGAATTATTCTTGAGTTTTGATGAGATATTACAGCCTCTTAAAAATTAGACAACATAAAAAAAGTGCTTTCTGTTCTGAAATGGAAGCATTCAAAGGCACAAGGAAGTCTTAGTCTCTTTTTTCCTTTTAGAATAACAAAAACAGCATTAACTTTTTCCATCCACAAATAGTAAGTAAAAATGATTCCTTTGATAGTGCTTCCTCTGAGTTTTAAAATTTCCAGGGTACATTATTTGGTATGTAAATGATATAAATGAAACTCAAGACACAGAAGAAATGGAACGAACATTACATTTTGTAACTTTGCTATTTTTAGGCTGGAGATAAACTATAGCAGTGATCTTGGTATAAAGGGCCTTTAGTATATTTGTCTTTCTTTACTCAATGCTTATTCTCAAATCTAGACTTTTCCTACATATATTTCCCTAGCCTGTAGACACATTTCCCCTTCAATCTCTGATCAGGACAGTTGTGCATAACTTCAGTTGAATTCTGGCATTGTTACTTTGTTTGTAAAGAATAAAGTTTGCAGTGAATGACTAGCGGAAAAGAGGGCTGGATAGAAAGCAGTACCTCTCTACCCTGCTTACTAAGGCATATGAAAAATTGGGAGGGAGTAATGATTGCCATGGTGGCTATGTCGTGGAAAGCTATAGAACACCTTTGTGAAAAATGTCTGCTTTCTTTGGGAGACATTTTATTTTGTGAGACAAAATTGAAAGGACTTTGGAGTGATAATCTAGTTCAGTTCTCATTTTCATATAAGGTTTATCAACTCAGGCCTTCTGATCCTGATGGAGTGTTCTTTCTATATCACTTCTTAGGTATTTATGATTTCTTTGGTGATTTAAAGAATTTCTTTCCTGTTGAAAACCTCAGAATTCAAAATATTGACCCATATAGAAAATGCCTATTATATTTTATAAACACATGAAGTACCTATCAATTTTTGTTTATTTGAAATCAGATTAACTAGCGTTCCAATCCCAGTTCTGAATAACAGGTTACTTAATCTCCTTGTGTCTAAATTTCCTGGTTAGTGATATGGAGGTAATAATAGAAATCTAGCTGGTTGTGAGGATTAAGTGAATAACTCAGTATCTCAAATTGATCACATAACAGGAAGAAGAGAATCATTTATGTGATTTGAAACATAATACTGTGTACATTTTTTTGTACAACTTTTTTGTTAAACAGCTTTACTGAGGGACAATTTGTGTATAAAGTGAACCATAAAGTTCATTTATTGTAATTGTAAAATTAACTGATTTTTAGTAAATTTATAGAACTGTACAACTATCACTTCAGTTCAATTTTAGAACATTTCCATTACCCCTAAAAGTTCCCTTGTATCGGTTTGCACTTAATTCCTACTTTCAGCCCTAAGCAACCACTGATCTACTTTCCAACTGTCTAAATTGCCTTTTATGGACATTTCATATAAATGTAATCATATAATATGTGGTTGGTTTCTGTTTCAGTCACCATAATGTTTTCAAGGTTCATCTGTGTTATAGCATGAATCAGTACCTCATTTCTCTTTATGGCTGAATAATATTCCATTGTAGAAATATATAACACTTAGTTCATCTATTCATTAACTGATGGGCATTTGGGTTGTTTCCACTTGTTTGCTATTATGAATTATACTGCTATGAACATTCATGTATAAGTTTTTGTGTTATGTTTTCAATTTTCTTAAATATATAGTGTCAATGAAAAGTTAATCAGTTGACCTAAGAAAGAAATGGAAAATTTTATTCGAGCCAAATTTGAGGATATAACCTGGAAAGAGCATCTGGGAAAGCTCTGAGAACGGTTCTGCCTGTTAGAAATCCAAGTACAGTTATATAAGGTTTTTGAGACAGAGGATGCTACATCAGATAAAGTATTATTGACAGTTTGCATAATCCAGGTCTAAGCGTCATCATTGTGGCCCCTTACATTGAAGAAATGTTATCTGTTAAGGAGTTGTCTTGTTGATGCCAGGGGAATGTTGCTCTTTATGGCTGAGCAAGTATTTCTGCCTATGGGGAAGGTTTGGTTGATGCATAATGCAGATACACAGTGCATAGTATGGGGAAGAGAGGCGGCCAAAGGGCAGAGAAAAATACTTACGTCTTTCCAGTCTTGCCATTAAATATGAATTTTATTTCACAATACCTAGGATTGGAAGGAATGGGTCGTATGATAACTCTCTGTTTAACCTTTTGAGGAAATACCAAACTGTTTTCTATAGCAGCTGCACCATTCTGCATTCCGCCAGCAATGTATGAGGCTTCCAGTTTCTCTGAATCCTCTACAACCTGTATTTGCTCTGTGTGAGTGTTTTGTATAGCTATCCTAGTAGGTGTGAAGTGGTATCGCATTGTGGTTTTAATTTGCATTTTCCTGATTGCCAGTGATGTTGAGTACCTCATAATTTGCATTTTCTTGATTGCCAGTGATGCTGAATGCTTATTAGACATGCCTATGTCTTTTTAAGTGAAATGTCAATTCATACCTTTGGCCCATTTTTAAATTTTATTATCTTTTTATTATTTGATTGTATGAATTATTGATATATTCAGAATACAAGGTCTTTTAAAAGATATGCAGTTTTAAGGTATTTTCTCCCAGTCTGTGGCTTGTCTGTTTGTTTTTTAACGATCTCTTTTGAAGTGCAGAAGTTTCTGATTTTGGTAAATTAGAGTTTGTCAATCTTTTTATTTTATAAATTAAGCTCTTGGTATCATATCTCAGAACTCTTTGCTTAACCTAAAGATCATGATGATGTTCTATGGTTCTTTTAGGAGTTTTTGTAGTTTTAGCTCTTAAGTTTAGGTCTGTGATCCATTTGTAATTAAATTTTTGTGTACAATATGAGGTAAGAGTCTATACATTGCTTTTTTTTGTTTTTGGCATGTTGATATCCAGTTATCCTATCACCATTTGTTTAAAAAAATCTATCCTTTCCTCATCAAATGGTCTTAGCATCTTTGTTGAAAAACAATTGACTATAAGGTAATATTAGTAAATTTTTATATGTTGTATGCACATTGAAACATGCTTTTTTCTTTTTGATACCGGCACAGTAAGTTAGAGTAATTAAACTAAAATATTAAGGCTCATTATCAAGATATATATTTTAGAATTAAAATAAGTACTAGTATTATAGCCCTTTGCTTTTTATAGAATATGGACATTTGCATAATTGAGGAGAGAAAATCTTTATTTCAGATATAGACCAGGTCTTTTTCGTATTATATCCAAATTCAGCAGGGCAATTTGTAAAACAGGTGTAGCACATTTTAAATCATGACTCACATTAAGCGTGATTTATTTAAAAGACCAATCCCTAAATTTTTATTGTACTGTCATTTTGTAGAATGGATTTGAACAACAGGATGGGTTTTTCTTGAGGTTTGGAGGATGAGTACTATAACTGTATGATTTATATGTCTTTTATGTTGCTTTCATTCACCTTTCGCACTTTGGAAATTTAAATGATACTTTTACAAGAGTTTGATTGGAGCAGAGAAATGAAATCCGTGAGTTGAGTATAATTTGGTGTCTGTTATTGCTCAGTGCTTTGTTTGCCATCATCCTTCTTTTTCTGTGTCCTTTCTCTCTTACGTGTTTTGCTTCTTTTTTTTTTTCCACGAGGGCTTTTTTAAATGGCATGAATTGAAATGCCCGCCATCCGTCTCTCTGTGATCACTTTGGTCTCGTATCAGCCATGAATAAACCTGGCAGCTTTATGAACAGCAGGACGAACTTCATGTGGCATGTGTGCTAGGAAGGTACTTTTCTTTTCTTTCTTTTTTTTTCACATTGAAGTATAGTCAGTTTATAATGTTGCATCAGTTTCTGGTGTACAGCATAATGTTTTGGTCATACATATATTCCTTTGCATATTTTTCATTATAGGTTACTATAATATATTGAATACAATTCCCTGTGCTATACAGTAGAAACTTGTTCATCTATTTTATATATAGTAGTTAGTATCTGCAAATCTCAAATTCCCAAATTATCCCTTTCCATCCCATTTCCCCTCTGGTAACCATAAGTTTGTTTTCTATGTCTGTGAATCTGTTTAATCTGTTTCTGTTTTGTCAATGAATTCATTTGTGTCTCTCTTTTTTTTTCCTTTTTAGATTCCACATATAAGTGATATCATATGGTATTTTTCTATCTCTTTCTGGCTTACTTCACTTAGAATGATGATCTCCATATTGCTGCAAATGGCATTATTTTATTCTTTTTATTGCTGAGTAGTATTCCACTGTATAAATATACCACAACTTCTTTATCTGGTCATCTGTCAATGGACATTTAGGTTGTTTCCGTGTCTTGGCTACTGTAAATAGTGCTGCTATGAACACTGGGGTGCATTTTTTTTTTTTTTATAAACTGATGCTTAAAAAAGTGCCACTAGAAAACAGTTCCCTGTTGTTGGTCTTTTCTTTTTTCTTTCTTTCTTTTTTTTTTTTTTTTGCAGGGAGTGAGAGGGCATGTTTGGTGGGAAGAGTGGTAATTTTAGTTGCTTTATAACTTACTGTCTAACAAAACTTTGAAAATTTGTGTTATATGTAATTAGTTACTTTATTAGAGTTTTAATAAACATTCTGGGTGGGGCTCTTGCCCTGCTCCCTGTGAAAACCTTTTCATAGGACTTCTGTGAAAGAGAAAGTAGGGGGAACCCTCTGAGGTTTAGATAAGTTATACCAGTTAGGGAGTCCTTAGTCCTAGCTAAGTCTGACAAAGCCTTTTATATTTTCTCAACATATAAAGGGTATGTCATTTATTTTCAGATAATTATGTTCTTCATCAGTAATTGTCAAGTCGGGGAGAAGTGTGACAGGATCATGTGGGAGGGCCTTTTCTAAATAAATAGCTACCTGGCTCCCCAAGATTCTGATGAGTGTTGGGAAAGGAAAAAGGTTGAAGCAGGTGTTCATAGGAATCAATGTAAGGAATTTGTAAGGAATTTAATAATTGAGAGATTTCTTAATCCTTTATCTATTGCTGTGTAACAGACCACCCACCCTGCCCCAAATTTAGCAATTTAAAACACAATGAACATTTATTATCTCACACAGTTTTGTGAGCCAGAAATTCACAAGCCATTTAGCAGGGTTTTGAGCCAGTTAGCAGGGTTGTTCTGCCTAAGGGTGTCCTAACATTGTAGTTGAGATGTCAGCCAGACTGTAATCATCTGAAGGCTTGTTTGGGGCAGGTGGATTGGTCACTCACATGGCTGCTGTTAGGAGACCTCACTTCCTCACTGGCTCGATATTGGCAGGAAGCCTTAGTCCAGCCGAGTGGACCTCTTTGTAGAGCTCTTTGAGTGTTCTCAGGATGTGGCTGCTAGTTCCCCTCAAGGGAGTGATCCGAAAGAGGGAGCAGGGAGCAAGCTGCACAGTGCCTTCTGTGACCTAGTCTTGGAAATCACATACTGTCACTTCTGCCTTATTCTTTTTCTTAGAAGGGAGCCACTAAGCCAACCCACTGTCAAGGGGAGAAGAATTAGTTTTCATATTTCAATGGGAGGAATGCTGAAGAATTTATGGACATATTTTAAAACTAACATAGGGGATATAAAAGGAAACTGGTTTCTTTTTTCTAATATCTGGCATTTAAAAATATTTTGAGTCCTTCCATTGCAAGATAAATTATGGGTATATACCTATGTTAAAGACTCTACCCCTTAGGATTTTGTAGTCCAGTTGGGAAAGTTAGGCATGTATGTAAACAGTAAGAAACCAAGATAAAATAAATTTCCAGAGTACTTGTGAATTTTCTCAAATTAACTTTGCCTCAATATAGTTTCAATTTATTGTCTTAATTTTTATTTTTTGAAAAAATTTTGTTGGGGGGAGGTAATTAGGTTTATTTATTTTTAAATTAAATTTAATTTTTTAAAGTGGAGGTACTGGGGATTGAACCCAGGACCTCCTGCATACTAAGCACACACTCTACCACTGAGCTATACCCCCCCCCAATTTGTTATCTTTAATTGAGGAATGTAAAAAATCTTCCCTTCATTAAAAAAGCAACAAAATAACCTGCCATTCCTGAGTGTGTATTAGTTGAACTCTTTAGGAGAAACTCAGACATTCAGGTAATTTAATTAGTTGGCTTACCTATTATACCAAATATATGAAGTATAGAAGAGAAATAGCAGTATTTTAAGTATATCTTATGAACTTTTTGAGTCTCAGGAGAAAAAGCCATTGTTCCTTTAATGATCCTAGTAAGCTAATTGCTAATATAAAAGAGATGCAGATACCAAATGAGAGTTCTGAGTATAGTAAATTATCCAGACTGTCAGTTTATAGGTCTTTATGTAAACTTCAGTCCTTTTTGTAGTTTTGTATTTGATTAAACATTTCCTCCTAGTAAGATAGTTTCTGTTTAAATAAAGAGGCAATATAGTGCAGCAGAAAGATCGTGGGTTTGGGATTAGACAAATTCGGGCTTTAATCTCCGTTATATATTACCTTTGTGACCTTGGATCAGCTATTTAATCTCTGAGTCTGTTTCCTCATCTATGAAAATAGTACCAATCTCTGAAGTTTGTTGTGGTGATTAAATGGAAATCATGTGAAGGGTTGCCCCGTGTTTCTTAGATACTCAGTAATCTTATTTACCTTCATTTTACTCCTTTCTTTTAAAGAATGAAAAGACAAGGCAGTCAGAAAAGGTTTCCTTGAGGAGATGTATTTAAACTGAGGCCTTAGAGTCCAGCCCTGCGCAGGCAACGGAGATGACATGCACAAGGCTATAGGTGAAGATGAGCTTGACAGTTTAGTGAGCTCTTCAAAGACGTTGTGCCTGCACAGAGTGGGGATAAGATTGGAGAGGTTGGTAGGAGCCAAATCTTAATGCTCTTGGAGGTTGTGGCAAGCATTCATTTGTATTTAATCCTAAGTGTGGTGGAAGCCATTGGTGAGTTTAAATCCATAAGGACTGCAACTCTGATTTCCAAAAATTTTGAGACAGTGTGCTGCAGTTAATCCCAGAGAAGGAGTATATCTTTCTGTTATTATTCAGAATCTGAAAACCTAATGTTTGTTACTTGATTTCAAGATTTTTTTTTTTTCAAAATCCAATGAATAAAATTTTCTAGAGGGGAGCCATGTAGATTTATGATCCTTTCTTAGTAGAACATTTAAATTAACTGCAGAGATGATAGAAGTTCCCCCTCCTCTCTCTGTTTCTGCTCTTAGAATTTTTTTTTTCCCCTCTGTCCTCTTCCAATTACTGCATTTTTAAGGAAGTTAGGAATTGAACATTTGAAGTGAGTTCTGCTGTCTGTTCTGTTGTTTTTCTGTGAAGTGTTGCACAGTTTTTAGTGTTGGCTAAGCAGATTATCTGGAACACTTTGAAGACGCATATACTCCCATAGCCTTTTTTCTCTTCATGCTAACAACATTCTGTTACTATACATGTCTCATCTGGAATATGTACTAGGGAATAATATTGGGGATTAATTTATTAACCTCTGTTAACTTTGAAAGGACTTTACCTTTTATTTCACAGAATGAACACTCTTTTAGGCAGAGTGCTTTTAGGAAGAGTCAGCCTTAGATGCTGACTGATGCTTTCAAATAGTCAACTGTTTTGACTTTCAAAATGTTACCAAACTCAGGTTTGGCTTCTTGCTGCTTGAAAAGCCAATATTCAAGAGACATGTGCTGTTAGGGACAGAAAGTTTGCTTTATTCAGGAGGCCGGCAACCTGGGGAGATGGTGGATGTTCAGAAGCCAACTTCTAAGATTCTGCATAGACCATGAAAATTTTTAAAAGGAGAATCATTTAGAGAGGGGGTCAGAGGGTCAGTTATCTTCCAGTGTGTGCAGACTTTCTTCTGACTGGTTGGTGGTAAGATAGCAGGGCTGTGTTCCGGGAATCTTGGGTTAAGCCTGAAGTTACTGTGCTCCACCACCTGGATGTGGGCCCCAGTTCCTACTCAAAGGTATTGTTATGTATATTCCTTGAGGACCCTACCTCATTTGGCTGCACTGTTGTTCCTTTTTTGACTGTTCCTCTTTAGTTACTGCGTTCCCTCGCTTCTCTGATAAGCAACCATTTGAGTCTGCCCTTTGGAACTCAGGGATGGTCAAGGAGACTAAATGAAGCCTATTTCCTACAAAGGTCCGGGCAGGGGAGACACAGTAAGGATTTGTACCCAGGAGGGCCCCACAGAATCTTGCTCCATTTCAAAAATAGTCAACAGTAGAGTTAGGAATTTTTTTGAAATAATTTGTTTGTGACCAAAACATCATGGCTGTGACTTCATAATTTGGTTAAACCAATACCAAATACTCTTTAAGTAAAAATATATAATGTGTCTGTAGTAGGTACCGTTTTTTTCACCATTTCTGCCCTGGATTGCCAAACAGATGGCAGCAGAGATGCTCTCACTTCTCGCCCACTCCACACTTTCCAGAAGCACTCAGGAGGGAACTGGTGCTTTTCCTACCTTCTGGTAGCAGTGGAGAAGGAAGAGGAAGATGACTAATATTTAATCAGTCTTTAGTGTGTTAGGTAGTACTTAATTGTTTCATTTAATCCCTTTATTTTCATAACACAGGTGATATTCTCTAGCAACTGAAGTTAAGAGATTAAGTAACTTGTCCGTGGTCATAAACTTCTTAAGTAATGCAGCCAGGATGTGAACCCAGGTCAGTCTAATTCTAAAGCCATGTCTGTCCTTCCTTCTTTTCCATTTCCTTCCTTCCTTCTTTCTTCCCCTTCCCTTTTCTCTCCTCCTCTTTCCTCCCTCTTTTCTTTTCCCTCTTTCTTCCCTTCTCTTGTGTTTCCTTTCTTTTTGTTCCTGTCCTTTAAAAAAAAAACTTTTATTACTGTAGTCCAGGTGCATTGTTGAAACTTAAAAAATGTATAATTTATATTTTCTCAAGTATTTAGATAAGCAGAAAAAGTTAAATTCCCACCATTTAAGCCTACCATTGTCTGAACACTTAATGTTAACTTGCTTTTTATTCAGTTCTCTCTACATTTGAGTAAATTTTCATCTCTTTTAGTGATCCATTTAACCCCAAAATTCCTTTACAACTCATTTTTTGCAAACTGGTATCAGTCTGGTATCATGCATTGCATCTACTCATTATGTCCTTTAAATAAGTTCCCAAGTGCAGTCCTAAAGAATAAAGTCATTGGCAAGATTCAGTTGAGAGAAAGTTTACGTATTAGCTCCTAAAGCTGGTTAATATAAAATTTCTGTCACTCTTATGTTTTTGACAAATGTTCCACGTGAATGACAAAGTTAAAATTAAGGTTAACTATTTTTAGATATGTTAGTTAAGTATTCAGATTGTTGTAGGAATAGAAAAATGGTGATTGATGTCTGTCCTTGACTACACAGGGAGGAATCTGCTTAGAATCTGAAGATCTTTTGGGTGCCTTTATAGAAAGGGGAGAATAATAATTGATAACCATTCTGAAGACATGAGCTAATTCTCCTCAAGTTCCTTGACATTGTCAGATGAATGATATTATACACTCTTGAACCTGGCCGTTATCATAATGGTGGCTCTTTTATGCCTCATAGGGATATACCTCAAATGTAAGATTTTTTTCACAGAATACTTTTTCAGAACAGTGACATGAATTAGAACTGACTTTATCATGCATCTTCTCTCTGTAATTCATCACAGGCATCGCTGTGTTGGTCTCTTTTCAGAATGAGAGCTGTAGTAAGGTTCTGTCTATAAGCCATATAAACCCTGAGCAAGCAGCAGAACCTTTTTATTCCTTAGTTCCCGCATCTCTAAATGGGATGGAAATGCTGTATTTCCTTTGATTCTGAACTGCAAACTTTTTTTTTTTTAACGTTGTAAGTGCTCTGAAATCAGGATATATATTTATGATTGCCGTGTCTTACTGTCAGTCAGATGACAATACACATGAAGTTATTTGAAAATCTTTTGTTGATACCTTCTGGTAAGATGAGAGCAACCAGCCACCCTCATAGATTTGATGGTAGTACTTACCTCAGAGGATTCTTCTGAGGATTAAATTAGTATATATGTATAAAGCACTTAATACCTGACATCTATAAATGCTATATAAGTGTTAGCTTTTTTTTTTTTTTTTTTTGGTTTTTGTTGTTGTTTTTGTTTAGGGGAAGATGTAATTAGGTTTATTTTAACAGAGGTACTGACTGGGGATTGAACCCAGGACCTCGTGCATGGCTAAGCACACACTCTGTCACTCAGCTATACTCTCCCCCAGTGTTAGCTAGTTTTTAAATGTCTATTAAAGTGTGACAACTGTGGTTGGCTGGTTTATTTAGAATTTTAAGGTTATGTAATACCTTTCCACTGTGGAATACAAAACATTTTCTATTGGGCATTTTGAAAAAGAAAACTAAATTCCTTAATATTATAGATAAATACAAAGGAGAGAAGATTACTGAGCTTTTGAATTTTAAAAAGTAACTCCTTACCATTATTGCATTCTTCTTTCTGAGTACCAGTTTGGTACAGAGCTATAGACAAAATATTCTTTAGTTTTTACCAGTTGGAAAGTTGTCTGTGACAAGGGGGGGAAAAACAAGAAAGTTGTTTATTTTGGTGCAGTACTGTACTGTTCACTAAATCACATGAATATATGCTGTATTATAATTGTCATCAAAAGTTATCAATTGCCATGTTACACTTTTTTTTAACATAGATTTTTGCAGAATGGTTTTCTTTGTAGCAAATTAAAGTAGTGGTAAAATAGTCTAGACACCTTATTACCTTTCATGAGAATGAAATGTACACAGATTTTGCTGTTTTGTGATAAGATAGTGGAAGAGTACTCTTGTCAAAGTCCGAGCGCTTTACCAAGTACACTTATATGTACTTTGCTGTTCATAGCATTTTCCTTTTTGCATATGCCCTGTGTAAAGTGGACATTTTAACCTCCATTTTACAATACTGTAACAGGTTAAAGAGCTTATCACCTTAGTAATAAATGTCAGGATTTGAACCAATTCTACATTATTATTCTAAAACCTCTGAAAGCTGATTAAAGTTTAAAACTGAAATAGTTGGAGCCTCTCTTTTTAGACTAGATCAGTGCTCCACAACATTTTCTTCATTATCTCCCCCACCCAAGCCACCTGCCCCCAGCCTTTTAAAAAATATGCTTTATTTTTTAGAGCAGTTTTAGAGTTACAGAAACTTGTGCAGAAAGTACAGAGAGTTCCCATACCACCCCCCCAACCCTCCCCAACATGTGCACAATTTTGTTTGTCATTAGTGTGGTATATTTGTTGCAGTTGATGAACCAGTATCAATACATTATTGTTAACTAAAGTCTGTAGTTTAGGTTAGGTTTCACTCTTTGTGTTGTACAGTTCTATGGGTTTTGACAAATGCATAATATCACGTATCTATCATTATACTGTCATACAGTATAGCTTCACTGCCCTAAAAATGACCTGTGTTCCACCTCTTCATCCATCCTCCACCCTCTTCCCCCTGAATCCCTGGCAATCATTATCTTTTTACTGTCTGTATTCCTTTTTTCAGAGTAGTCTATGGTTGGACTCATATAATGTGTAACCTTGTCGAGCTGGCTTCTTTTACTTACTAATAGGCATTTAAGTTTTCTCCGTGTCTTTTTGTGGCTTGGTAATGTTTCTTTTTATTGCTGGATAATGCTCCACTGTATGGATGTACCACAATTTGTTTATACATTCAACTCTCAAAGGACATCTTGTTTGGTTCAGTTTTTGGCAGTTGTGTATTTGTGAGCTCTTCACCTGTTGGTCTGGAAAAGCAGTATTTCAAGGAGCCGTTTAGACTCCACCATGAAATTTTAATAATCTTAGATATCATGTGTATTTGTTTATGTGTTGTGGCCCTTTGGAAGGCCATCAACCATTTTAATAGCTAAAATTATTTTGTCTTCTTGGAATCACCTTTAAGGTAACTGTATGGACCACTGTGCTCAGCCGTTGTGTCAGTATCCCAGACAGCAGCAGAGAGGAAGGGGAGAGGGCCAAAAGACTCCAGTGTTCAGTTGAATCAATTACATAATAAGCAGCGTTCCCAGAAAGTCCCACACAACATTTCCACCTAATCTCATTAGCCAGAATTTAGACATGTGGTCATACCCGGCTATAAGCAAAACTAAACTAGGTGCATTGCTGCCTGAATAAAATTGGGGTTCTATTATTGAGGAAAGCAGAGAGAGTTTATATTGGATAGGAAAGTAGCATTCTCTACCACAGAGAGGGAAATAATAGTCTCTGTTTCTACTGGGATACAATAAGTAATTCTTAAAATTTTGTTGATTATTGCAAATTTGCAATAAATTAATGTTAGTCATCTGTTAGCAAGGTCTTTCTTGTAAATTCCTTATTGGAATGAGCACGGACGATTGCCTTGCACATTTATTCAGAGGGCTTTAAAAAGGCCCTTCTGGGAAATAAGACAGATTATACTTTGATTTTTCACTATAGAGAGGAATAATCTTTCTTGTTTTTACTCCTCAGAGTAAAAACTCCAGACTCAGGCTCTGGAGTCCTAAGGGGATTCTGACATTATCTTTCACAAATGGAGGTAGTCTTAGCACTGCAAGCTTTATTTAGCTATTATATAAATACCAGTTCTAGTCAGATTCCATTCTTCATTTTTCTGATGTTCAGAAAGAAAATCAGAGAAAACTTGGGGTGTATAAATTATTCTATGAGCCACTCAAAAAATATTAGCTAAGCCTATTTTTGCATGTAATCATGGTGTTTTCAAAGCTGTTGCAAGTTTTATTGATGAGATGCTTGGGAAACATGTTCCTGTCTCATTCTGTTATTCTTAGATGATTGAGCTGGAAGTGTTTATGCAGCTTTTATAATGGTGACTTATTGGCTGAGTATGTGTGCCTGCTGCTGTCTTTGGCATTTGAATAATGAATTAGCTTGTAGGTGGCCTTGAGAAGGGAATGTTATGAATGGATTTTGCCTACGCTTTTTTGGTAGCAAATTATATTTGCTGCAAGGTTGCTGTGCCATACCTTTATTCCTTCAACTATTACAAAGCTATTAATTTTCACAGTGATGGATGACAGTAACCTTTCCCACACCGACCTAGTCTCAGCATGGCGTAATGTCAGGCTAACCTGCAGGTGCAGATGTCTATATAAAGGCTTGGTGTGAATGCCAAAGTCACTTAGTGGCATAAAACGCTTGTTTTTAGCAATAGCCTTTGGCTGTTTCCAGTTTTCTTGAGATTGGTTCATTTGTTTCATATCACGCGGATTATTTATGAAGATGCAAATACAGCTATAATTAAATCTTTCTTTGAATTGGTTATGCCAAAGTAGATGCTTATGGTAAATTCTTCAAATTGTTTTATTTTGAACTTTTATATTAGGAGGATCAGATATTTTGTCTTCACCTTTACCTTCTATTCTGCTTTCCTCAAGTTTCTTTATATGAGCAGTAAAATGGGTAAGTAAATATGAACAAACTATTAAAATATGTATCAGCTCACAGGCTCCCTTTGGCAAAAAAGAAAAATATACAAGGAAAGATGTTTTTTCCCCTGGTGGTCTGAGATGCAGTAAGAGAACCCTGCTGTACACATACGTACACCTGGAGAAAGCCCACCTTACTGAGCGACCGTTTTCCAGCCTTGCCAGAAAAAGACTGAGTTGCTAGTCTACCATAAGCGTCTACACTGGAGTAACTGGTATTTCTCTGATGGTCTTTTTTTTTCCTTCACTCATTTTTTAAAAAGGGGTATAAAACCGTAAGTAAGGAATTAAAGAAGTAACAAAAAAGAGTAAGGCTTGGTAAACCACTTTGACTTTTAATTTTGACCCTTCAGGGACAAATTTCATATATATATGAAGGAAAACTGTTTAGTTACTGTCACCTAAACGGCGAATTTAAACACAATGATTTTTATCACAAGCATAATCAACAGGCTTAATATGGCTCATCTATTTTATTCTTTACTCTTTACTAGGTTACAGCTGAGAAATTTGGGGAGTTGTCCGTGGCCACTTAAAGCTATTACTGCACTTACATGAATATCGGCATGTAAATATATGGATTTATTTAGGCATTGTTGGAGATTACCACTGTAATTTTGCAAATTACATTTCCTTTTACTATAATTTTCTACTTACCTTCTGTTTCTCTAACCCGGGGAAAAACAGGACTACTGTGATAGGTGCTTGCTAGCTTGTGCATGCGTTTTCTCTCTGTTCCCCTCCTTTCATCTTCCCTTCCTTCTTTCTTTTAAATACAGGTGATTAAGTGTATTTCATTAGAGAGGGTTGTGCCATGTAAGATGATCTACACTAGTGTAAAAATGTCCTTGTTGAGCTAGGTCATTCTAGGACATAGGTATCTCTAAACTCTTCATTAATTTATGCGCTGCATAGTGGTATGAAAACTTAGAAGTCTTTCAGATTCCTAAGTTATGGAGAATAAGATAGGAAGAGTTTATGTTCTTTGGTACTTTTTGAGTATTTGCTGTATACAGGGAATATTGTAGGCACTTACTTGTAGGAGTTTTAACCTCTTAAGTAGCAGGCCAGAATCTGATTAAGTGCAACATGTGTCATAAAGTAGATTTTTTTGTTTCTGATTGCTGTACACATTGTCAATAAAAGAAACTAAAGTTTTTGTAGTTTTAATTCATGATTTCCCTTATCCTAAATATATCTGCCAGTGCTTCTTCAACCATGGCAGTCTTCCCCTTCTGCTTGTCATCTCTTAATTTTCTGTTCTTTGCCTAATGGTGTTTGTTGTCTTTGTCTTTCTACATATTTTGCCTTAATCATTAATTTACCTTTTTGACAAACGTTTTGAGTATCAGTTGGAGATTCCAAGTTGTGTCTGTGAGCCACATTGGAAACAAAGTAGTCATTTTGAAAAGGATGCTCTTCTTTCTTTGTATGAAATCACTTTCCCATCATCTTTCCTTCTGCCACCCTCCTAAATGGAAGGCAGGCAGATTTAATCAAATAGTGCAGTCTGAATGATTTTCTTTTACACTTAAAATAAATTACATTTAACATGCAAATAGGATCACTCTGATTCTTAATTGTCTATTGTCTTACCATTGGTTATCTTCCTTCATTAGTTAATGGAAACAATTAGGCTTGGAGTGACTGTTACTGGATTGTATTTGGAAACTTCCACAACCTCAGTTGATAAACGTTGTGAGTTCTATTAGTGTCACTCTCTGCTTTAGATGGTTCAACTTGTAATTTTTCCATTTTTAAAATAATTTTTCTCTTTTAGGAGAGTTAGATTGTAAATTAGCCCCTTGTTAGGTCATTAGATAACCTTGCTACTCAAATTTTCATCTTTCATAGATTTTCTGAGATTTAAAAAAAAATTAAAAGCCTTGTTTTGTTTCCTGATTCAGTTAAGAAATTGTAGTGTATTGGACTTAATGGTTTTGTGTTTTTTTTAAGGCTAAATAAGAATCAATTGATAATTTTCTCCATAGAAGATAAAATATCACCTGTTGTTATATTAGTGGGGACACTAGGGATTAAATTCAAATATTGTGATACAGAAATATTAAATCCTTGTTGTTTCTGTGGGGATTGTCTGTAGTTCAAAATTCCTTCATCATCATCAGTCATCATCATGATCATCATCATCATCCTTTTTTTAAACTGTAGTTTAGGATCTCTCAATCCTTAGGTTACATTTTCTTGAGCTTTCAAGAGTGGAGGAAAGAGAGAGAGAAAGAGAATTAAGATTTATAAAAAACCTAAGAATAAAGGGGGAGAGATATCTTCTTCACTGGGAATTTTGTAATCATTGGAGAGGTGAATGTGGCCGGCACAGCTGCCTTAGAGTTACAGTTTTGATAGTTAAATATTGTTCTCTCTGGGTTTAGGATTCTTACTATATTATAATTTATGAGGAAGTAATTATAAAGTTGTAGATTTGGAAGGGTTCTTATTACAGGTCAATTTTTATATTTCTAAGATAAGGAAATTAGGTCCAGAAAATATAAATAATGTGACCAAACCTGGTATAAGAGCTAGTGCAGTAATTCATGTCTCTTGAATAGAATTCCACTGTTATCAGTGTAGTAGTTTAATGAACACTTGTTTTGAATGGGTTCACAGTTTTTAAAGATCTGTAGCTTTCTGATTTTTTTTTAAAAAGAACATGAGTTATTGTATTGTGGTTTCAAAATGTGGGAAGTTTATACGTGAAATTGTAGATGGTGCCTAGATGGTGATGGTACAGGAGACCCTCCATATCCATGAGTTCTGCCTCCTTGGGTTCAACCAACCAGGGGTTGAAAATATTTGGAAAAAAAATTGCAGAAAGTTCCAAAAAGAAAAACTTACATTTGCCTTTGTAGGCAGCCATTTACATAGCCTTCAGATTGTATTAGATATTGTAACCTAGACTTAAAGTATACAGGAGGAGGTACATGGGTCATATGCAAAGTCTATGCCATTTTGTTTAGGTATTCGAGCACCTGCAGATTTTGGGATCCATGGTGGGCGGGTGTGGGAGGGATCCTGGAACCATTCCCCCCTTGGATACTGAAGGACAAATACACATTTTGAGGGGATAAATTTTAGTGCTTTTTGTTTGTTTGTCTGCTTTTTAGTGTTGTTGGAGTTGAAAAAAGATTACTTAGGTCTTATGTGCATTTTCTGTTTTTTGGTGAAACAATACTTTTAATACTACTTATAACCCTAAAATGATTATTAGGAAAATTTGGTAGATTTTTTTTCTTTAAAGATATTTCCCAGTGGAAAAGAAAACAAACATCTGTATCAGACAAGATGCTTGCCTGGGGTTAAAAATACAAAGCGAAATGAATATTAATAAAAAGAAGCTAGTTGCTTCTAAAATTTCAAGGGTATCAGTAAAATTTGCTGAAATTTCTCATGTTAAAAAGGAGTTCATTCAGTTGGCTCTATCTACTCTTAAACATTGTAAGGTATTACATTTTAGACTAGTCTCCTTAAGGACTTAACTATTTAGTGTAGACGCACATGATGACTGAAACTCCCCAAATGGATGTGTAACTTGAAGCCATTAAAAATTAATATTTTTAACATTTTCCCCCAATGCTTTGCATATATAACTGCTCCTCATTATTTATGGATTTGGTATTTGAGAATTTGCCTGCCTGTTCAATTTTATTTGTAATTTAAAGTCAATACTCTCTTGCTTTCATGGCCATTTGCAGAGCAGCAAATTTGAGTCTCTAGATGTGCAGGTTCCCAGCTGAGATCAGATAATGTGATGCTCTGCCTTTTTGTTTTAACTCTTTTACTATAAACTTGTGCCCTTTTTGCTATCCAATTAATTCCATGTTTTTATCTTATTTTTATGCTTTTTGTTGGTGATTTTGCTGTTTAAAATGGCACCCAAGCATAGTCCTTAACTGCTATCTGATGTTCCTAAGCTCAAGAAAGCTGTGATATGCTTTATGAAGAAAGTATGTATGTTAGATTCACTTCATTCAGGCATGAGTTACAGTGTTCTTGGCTGTGAGTTCAATGTTAGTGAGTTGACAATATATATTAAGATATTTTAAACAGAAACACACATAAAACAAGATTATATATTGGTCAGTTGATGCAGATGTGAGCAGAGGTGCACAGGAACTTAACCTAGTATTTCCCCTAGGAGCAATGGTTCCGTAATCACTAATTCAGTGTTTGCAGTGACTTTATAGAAAATACCTACTACAAATAATGAGAATCAATTGTATAGTGTGGTAGGCAGCCTCCAGAATGGTCTCTAATGATCCAAGCCTCTTGGAATTCACTCCCGAGTATAGTCCCCTTCCACGCTGAATGTTGGCCTCGGATGGGGCTGATCACCAGAAAGACCATGTGATTAAAAGGTGGGAACTTTCACCCCATCAGCTGACTTCCAGGGAAGGAAGAGGCTAGATACTGAGCTCTTTAGGAGCTTTTGAACAGTGAGATTTGGGTGAACTCCCAATTGGTACACGCTTGGAAGTTCTGGGAGGGTGGCATGCCTGGGAGGAACATGGAAGCTCCACAGGCACTCCCTCTCTTCGCCCCTCCATACTTTACCCATGCATCTCTTCCACTTGGATGTTCCTGAGTTGTATCCTTTATAATAAACCAGAAAATGTTGGTAAAATGTTTTCCTAAGTTCCAGGAGTTCTAGCAAATCATTGAACCTCAAGAAGGGATTGTGGGAACCCCCAGTTTAGAGCCAGTTGGTCAGAAGTGTGGGTGGTCTCCTGTAGATTTGTGATTAGCACCTAGCAGTCTTATAAGACTGAGCTTTTAGCCTGTGAGCTCTGAGCTAACTCTGAGTAGTTAGTGTCAGAGTTGAAGTGAATTGTTGGACACTTGGTGTTGGGGAATTAGAGAATTGATGTTGGAAAAGACATCATATATTTGGTGTCAGAGATTAAAAGAACTGTACACAGCTGTACACAGATCAGTGAGTAGCACCACATTGCCAGTCAGGTGAGTAACACTTTGATCTTCCATATCCAGTCAAACCTTCAGTCGAATGTAGCCTTATCTGGTATCTGACTGTAACCACATGGGAGACCCCAAGTGAGAATTAACTGGCAGAGCTCTTCTCAAATGCCTGACTAATAAATGATTATTTATCTTTTGAAGCCTCTAATTTTAGAGATAATTTGTTCTGCAGGCATAGAAACTGATCTCTCTCTCTCATTCACAAATTTAATTTTTTTTGATAGAAAATTTCAAGCATACACCAAAGTGGAGAAAATTGTGTCATGCGTCCCATGTAACCATCAGTCAGCTTCAACAGTGATCAACTCATGGCCAGTCTTGTTTCATTTGTAACAGCTCACTTCTCACTCACACACTTCAGATTATTTTGAAGCAAAGCCCTTATGTTTTTTTTCATCCATAAATATTTCAGTATATATTTATAAAAAATAAGAATTCTCTTAATGTTGTTATCATATCCCTCCAAATTAATCATTTCTTAAAAATCATCTAATATCCATACAGTATTTGTATTTTCCTGGTCTTATAATTTCATATTATGTTTAGTTCATTTGAATTTGATCCAGGTAAGTTCCTACATTTCAATCGTTGATGTATTTATATTTTAATTTATAGGTTCTTCCTGTATTTCTCTCTTTCCTTGACCCCCCTTTTGCAATGTGTTGTTGAAGAAATAGGATTGATTTGATTTTGTTTTTTTAAAGTTTCCTACAGTCTGAGTTTTGCTGATTGCATCCGTTTCATGTCATTAACACGTCATCTTGTGCTTGCATTTCCTGTATATTTGTGGTTAGATCCATGGGCTTGATCTGATTTAGATTTTTTTTTTTTGGTGGGGATGGGTAGAGGTAATTAGATTTATTTATTTATTTATTTTTAGAGGAAGTACTGGGGATTGAACCCAAGACCTCATGTATGCTAAACATGTCCTCTGCCACTTGATTTATACCCTCCCTCCTGCAAGACTTTTTTTAAACAGCTTTATTGAGGTGTAATGTATATAATACGAAACACACTGGTTTTAAGTAAACAACTCAATGAATAGATATTTATAGTTACGCAATTATTATAACAATCTGATTTTAAGACATTTCTAACATGTTAATTGTGCCCATTTATAATTGATTCCCATTTCTGCCCCTAGACCTAGGTAACCACTAATCTATTTCTGTCTATATAGATTGGTGTTTTTTTGACATTTCATGTAAATGGAATCATAAAAAATTGTTATTATGTGTGTTACTTCTTAGCATTGAGTATTTTTTTGAGTTCATCCATGTGGCATACATCAGTTATAAGTTCTTTTTTGTTATTGAATGTAGTATTTCATTATATGGATATATCACATTTTGTTTGATCATTCACCAATTGATGTATTTTTTTGACTATTAATAACAATGCTGCATCATACAACTCAATAGCAAAAAAACCCTAAGCAATCCGATTAGAAAATGGGCAGAGGAACCAAATAGAAAATTTCCAAAGGAGACATATAAATGGCCAACAGGTACACGAAAAGGTGCTGGTGAGGATGTAGAGAATAGGGAACCCTTGTGCACTGTTGGTGGGAATGTAAATAGTTGCAGTCACTATGGAAAACAGTTTGGAGGTTCCTCAGAAATTAAAAATTGAACTAACATATGATCCAGCAAATCTAATTTTGGGTATATATCCCAAAAAAACTCCAGAATTTTATCTCAAAGAGATATGTGTACTCCCATGTTCCTCACCGTATTACTCACAGTAGTTAAGACATGGAAAGAACATAATGTGGTATATTTTTATACAATGGAATATTTTTTAGCCATAAAAGAGAAGGAAATCCTGCCATTAGTGACAACATGGATGGACTCTGAGGGCATTATACCAAGTGAAGTAAGCCAGAGAGAGACATATACTGTATGACCTCACTTTTATGTGGAATCTAAAAAAAACTGAATATAGAATATATTGGTGGTTGCCACAGGCAGGGGGATGGGAGAGTGGGGTAAATGGGTGAAGGTGGTCAAATGTAAAAACTTCACTTGTAAGGTCCATGAGTTCTGCGGATATAATATCCAGCATAGTGACTATAGTTAACAATGCTGTTGTATTGTTACAGTTGTTGTAAAATACAGTTGTATATTTGAAAGTTGCTGAGAGAGTAGATTTTAAAAGTTCTCATCACGAGAAAAAAAATAACTGTGAGGTGATTGATGTCAACTAAACTTGCTGTGGTAATCATTTAGCAACGTATACACATATCAAATCGTTATATTGTACACCTTGAGCTAATATAATATTATACGCCAATTATATCTCAAAACTGGAATAAAAAAGAAATCAGGAAAGAAAAAAGAATAATGATGCTATAATCTTTTGTATATAAGTCTTTGTTTAGGCATATGTTTTCATTTCTCTTGTGCAGATACTTAGGAGTGGAATTGCTGGGTAATACTATAATTCTATAACTAACCTTTAAAAAAGTCTGCCAAACTATTTTCTGAAATACTTTGCCTGCCTTTATAGCAAGCCAGCCATTTCAGTTGTCTGATGTTCATTCTTTAGCTGCACAATCAAAAACTAGCAACCTAGCTGTTTAAATTAATTAAAATAAAATTTAAAATGAAGTTCCTTAGTTACACTAGCCATATTTTCAAGTGCTTATTGGTCACCTGTGGCCAGTGGCTACTATATTGAATAGGATAGAAAGAACATTTCTATCATTGCAGAAATTTTTACTGGACAGTGCCATTTTATAGTGTGTTTTCCAGAAGGGCTCAAGGAAATTATATTCCCTGGGTTTTTGCATATTTATAAGTTTGTGCCAATATACTTTAAAGTCATTTTCTGCTGATAAAGAATCTTTGGTTACACATGTCTTGTGGCTGTTGGTGTTATTTCCTTGTTTGCTTATATTTTTGAGGTTCTTGGGTATTTCACTTAATGTAGTTTTGTTATAAATGTTGTCTGTGAATTACTAGTTTAGGTATCCTAGTTGTTATGTTTTTATGGGGGGGTTTAGGGAAATTCAAAAGTATGCAACCTTCATCATCATCTTCCCGGAATCCCTTCACATTTATTTTACTTGTACCTGTTACTAACTGAGAATTATAAAAAGGGCTAGAGAGAACCAGGTTATTTAGTCTCTAAACTTTGCTTTAGGGATGAAGAATCTGAAACTTGGAGAAGTGGGGTTATAAGCAGAGTCAGGTTCATACCCCAGTTTTCTTGATTCTCATCAGTGCTCTTCCCACATCTGTAGCTCTGAGACAAAGGATAAATTTAAGGGGAGGTCACATGACTTTCAAAGGTAAGACGGATACTTGGGTTTAATTGGCTCATAAGGTTAAATGAAAAGAAGGAAAGGGAAGCAAAGTAACCAACTGAAACAGTTATAAAGAATCAAATACAAGATAAGAATATATGTTGTATTTATAAATACAATTCCAAAAATTTTAAGGCTTTTTTAAAAAGAGCAGTGTTAGGTTAACAGCAAAATTGAGAGGGAGGTACAGAGATTTCCTATATACTCCCTGCCCCACCACATACATAGCCTTCCCCATTGTCAACATCTCTCACCAGAATGGGACATTTTTACCAAGAATGAACCTATACTGACATATCATAATCAAAGGCCATAGTCTACCTTAGGTTTTACTCTTGGTGGAGAAATGTATAGTGATGTAAGTCCATCATTATAATATCATACAGAGTATTTTCACTGTCCAGAATCTGTGCTCTGCCTATTCCCTCCCTTACCACAATACAAATCTTTTTATAGTCTCCATAGTTCTGCCTTTTCCAGAGTGTCATATAGTTGAAGTTATATAGTATGTGGTCTTTTCCGATTGCCTTCTTGCACTTAATAGTATGCATTTAAGGTTCTTCCATGTCTTTTCATGGCTTGATGACTCATTTCTTTTTAGTGTTGAATAATATTCCATTGTCCAAATGTACCACAATTTACTTATCCATTCACCCACTGAAGGACATCTTGGTTGGTTCTAAGTTTTGGCAGTTATGAATTATGCTGCTGTGAACATCCACATGCAAGTTTTTGTGTGGACATGAGTTTTCAACTTTTGGGGGTAAATGCTTAAGATGTACAGTTGCTGGCTCATATGATAATTGGATGTTGAGTTTTATAAGAAAGCACCAAAGTGTCTTCTGAAGTGTCTGTACTATTCTACATTCTCACCAGCAATGACTGAGAGTTCCTGTTGTTCCACGTCCTTGCCAGCATTTGGTATTGTTAGTGTTCCAGATTTTGGCCATTTAAGAGGGGTGTAGTTACCGGTATCTATCCATGTTTTAATGTGCATTTCCCTGGTGATGTATGATGTGGGGCATTTTATCATATGTTTATCTTCTTTGGTGAGGTGTCTTTTAAGGTCTTTGGCCCATGTTTTATTCATTTTCTCCTGGTCTGTGGCTTGTCTTCTAATTCTAAAGCTATTGTCTTTAGCAAAGCAGAAGTTTTAAATTTTAATGAAATCCAGCTTATCAATTATTTTTTTTATGGAGATTGTGTCTTTAGTGTTTAATCTAAAAAGGCATCACCATATCCAAGGTCATTTAGATTTCTTCTGTTATTGTTTAGGAGTTTTATAGTTTTGCATTTTACCATTAGATCTGTGATCCATTTTGAGTTAATTTTTGTGAAAGATGTAAGGTCTGTGTCTAGATTCACATTTTTCATGTGTGTCTGTTCAGTTGTTCCAGCACTGTTTCTTGAAGAGATTTTCTTTTCTCTATTGTCTTGCCTTTGCTCCTTTATCAGAGATCAACTGACTATACTTATGTGGGTCTATTTCTAGGCTCTCTATTCTATCCATTGATCTATTTGTCTTTTTTTTTTTTGCCAATACTACAATGTCATGATACTTGCAGCACGGGTAGCATCAGTCCTCCAGCTTTGTTCTCATCCTTCAGTATTGTGTTGGCGATTCTGGGCCTTTTGCCTTTCCATATAAACTTTAGAACCAGTTTGTTGATATCCATAAAATAACTTGTTGTATATAACTAAAATAAATAGGTAGCTGGAAAACTATTTGTCCATTAATATGGACTGAAAGAGCCCCCCTGAAAAGGGAAGAGTAAGCTTTCCAGGTAGGCTTCTTAAGGTGTGTTGATAAGATTTGGTAATTCTGTGACCAATTATCCTCTTCTGGGTCAGTTAATGTGTTTACTGCAACATTTTATAATATCATCATTTGTAATTATTGAGCTTTTAATCAACATTTTCAATTAGCTTAGAGGTAAATATAAATGATGGGAAATATAAGGTTGTTTTATTATAAAAATATGATCAGATACTTAAAAAATAGAGGAATTAATTGACTAAAACCTATGAAAATGACTAAAAAAAATTTGGCAAAGTGATAGGAAATAAGATAAAAATACCAAATAAATAACCTTCATATGCCAAACAAGAATATAAGTTCTCTAAAAGCAAAATCCATACTTTAAAAAAAATCTCCATTGTTGATCTTAATGACCAAGGTTTTTCTTACTGCATTTAAAAAATTGTCATTGGTATATGATTAAAGATAAAACAAATTATCTCTAGTAGTGGTAGAAGGTTAGGTAAGCAGTATGTAGATGTTTTGCAGATGCCTTTTCGTGATAAGTTCAGTGATAAATAATATTAAGGCACTGAGGAGTTATTTATAGTTTTGAAGCTGTAGTTTTTGAATAGGGAGATGATATAAATTAAGACTGGTCCTTTGATATATATCAGATAAATTGGAGAGGGCAGATCTTAAAGACATGGGAATCTGGAAAATCTCAGTAATAGTGGTAAGGCTTATTTATGAGCTATGGTGCTGGCTCTCTAAAAAGTAAGAGAAAATGTGGTCATGAAATTGGAAAAAAATATTTTGAAATAATTTTAGATTTACATAAGTGCTACAAAAATAGTGTACTCAGTTACCAAATATATTTTTCTTAGCTTCCCCTAATGTTAACATCTTATATAACCTTAGATAAAAATGAGGAAATTAACATTGATGCAATGCCATTGACTGAACTACAGACTTTATTCAGATTTCACCAGTTTTTCCACTGATACTCTTTTTCTGTTCCAAGATCCAGTCCAGGATATGATGTTGCATTTAATTGTCATATCTCCTTAGTCTCTCCCAGTCTGTGATGCTTTCTGAGGCTTTCCCTGTTTTCCATGATCTTGACACTTTTAGTATTCGTTAGATATTTTGTAGAATGTACTTCGATTTGGGTTTGGCTGATGTCTTCTCATGATTAGACTGGACTTAACGCATTTTGGGGAAGAACACCACAGTTGTGAAGAACCTTCTCACTGTGTCTTATCAAGAGATACATGATATCAGCTTGACTTAACACTGGTGATGTTAACTTTGATCACTTGGTAAGGTGATATATGCCGGTCTCTCCACTGCAGTGCTGTTTTTCTCTTTCATAGTCTACTCAGTAGAAGCAAGTCACTAAGGCCAGCCCACATTCAAGAGGAGGAGAAGTAAGCTCCATCCCCTGGAAGGAAAAGTATCAAAGAATTTGTGGACATATTTGAAACCTGCCACATAATTTAATTAATCAGTATTTGAGGGAGATATTTTGAGGCTATGCTAATTAGATAAACATTTTGAGAGAAGACTTAGTTTTTAGTAATCGATTAATTATAAGGCATAAAAGAAAAAAAAGGAACTCTTAGATTTTGAGTCTAGGTGACTGATTTGGTTATACTGTTGAAAGAAATGGAGTCATTCACTTTGGTTCTGTCATTGATTCAGTCTTTTTCAACACTAAAATCTAGTTCTGTAAAGTATAAACAAGAGTTTAGACAGATAACTGAGATACAATACTAGGAAACAGGACCTTGATTCTGTATTCTTCTCTTGGCCCAGAGGGCACTGGAGTATTTCAGGACATAGATGCCGTTCCGATGTAGACTACTCAATTCTGAGTAATTTTATCGGGTTGCATTCTTTGTCTTCTGTCAAGATTTCATAATTATAATTTATGCATTTTTTCCTTGGTAAACTTGCCCTTTATTTTTAAAATTTAAGACATTTTTAGGAAGTCTTCCCCTGCCTTGAAGAACATAGCTCAGTACATTATAACCCAGAAAAAAAAAAAAGGATTAGAAATGTGGTGACATCCTATTGTTATAATTTACATGTTACCTTTAAAAAAAAAATCTGTTAATGTCTTCCAGGAGATTTTTTTAGTCAGTTCTAAAGCGGCCTCCTACATCTTTTAGAACACAGGAGACAGATCTTGCTGATTGCTGTCATCTTGCCAGCCTGATTTTTTTTTTTCCTTTTATGTGGAATATGTTGCACTCCCTCTCCCAGTTCTACTTAAAGCCCCCATGAATGTCTGGTTACCACTGATGACTATCTTTCATCAGACTGTGGTGTGCTCTACAGGGCTTTGTTGAGAATACTGTACCTCTGTTCCGTGCAGGGAATGGCTGAGTTTGGTGCTATTACATCTGCATCTCAGTTGTCACAGAGATCCTTAGAACCAAGATCCCTTCTTTTTCCTGGTAATTAGTAATCTGCTGGTTGAATTCATAGTTTCCAGAAACCTGTTGTAAGATTGTGCTTCATTGGTTTTCCCACCTATAAACCTTATATTACTGCCTTGTTTAATGATTACTAGGTATTTAATTGCAAACATATTTTAATAAGTTCTGTTTAGGTAATATTTACTTCACAGCTGGGAGCTGGTAATTACTCCTTATAATAGAAACTTGCAGTCCTCAAATTTCTTACTGAAGATTTAAAAATGATTTCATTTGTGGCAGATTAAATACTGGAATTGAACCACTAAATTATTCACTATTTGCTGTTGAAAGCACATATGTAAATGCAAAGAAATGAAGCTCTTGATTTAGCAATAGTAGTGATTTAAATTGTTTGTTTTGAGAATTTTCTCTCCTTTATCTGAATTTAATTTTTTATTGTGTACATTATAAAAATCATCTCTAAGCAAGCATTAATTGTGTGATTTCTACCTCTTCCCCATCTTTTTATGTCAGATAGTTCTAGAATGAATATGAGTTATGTGTTGATTTAGTGGATTCCTTGTAAACAATAAATTTAGAATATGATATGAATGTTAATGTGGAACTTTAGTAGTTATAACAGTAAATTGTGGATCAGATTAGGGGAGATGTATATTTTTTGTTGTCAGAATGTCAGCTGAGCTCAGATGCATACTTTTTTTTTTGGAAAGAAATATGTGTGAAATTAGAGTGGCTAAGTTATTAGCGTCAGCTAAATTATTAGACTTTTTTAAGAGCCATTTAGCAATTCTTTTTAGAAGTTGTGGATTTTTGGATGGTTGGTATTTAATGGGTCCTGTAGAGGAGGTAGAGAAGAGAGAAAATGAACTAAAGGCATCAAACATTGTTAGACTTTCTAATAAATACTGTTCTTAAAAACACAATGTAAAAGGCCAGTGTTATTGATATATAGATGGATGACACTAGTTAAAATAAAATAAAATATAATGTTAGGACAGGTTGGAAAATGTGATTCTGTTTAATTCTTGGCAGGGTCATTTCATGAATGCCTAGACCAATGTAGCATTTCATCTATAAGTCTGCAATTCTGTTTAGCCTAAATGCCTACTCATGTATATCATCTTTTCTTATAATATTTGACATTATGGGTAGCCTTCTTTTTGTATATAAAATGATAGTACATATTTGGTGGGCCTTGACTTTCATAAAAATCCTATTTTTGAGCATTATGTAGACTTCCTGAACTCCTTTCTGTGTGGGGGATGGAAATCTTACCTATTCTGTTTCCTGAGTATTGATGATTTTGAACTGTTGCATTGTGGCGCTGCTTGCCTCAGATTATTCACTGTTTTTTAGCTTAGGGAGACCGCACTGGCAATAGTCTAAATATTTTCAGTTCATTGTGTCCTGCCTGGTGGAGGGCGCCTCCCAGAAATTCTACATTGCTAGGTACTTCTCTGGGTCACCGCATAGCCATAGCCTAGAATTTGTTTGCTTACAGTAGTGCCCATCTACCCAGAGTTCCCTGATGTCCTACTCGTCCCTTTCTGTCATCCCTCTGCCATTTTACCACCCAGTTTTTGCTTTTGTGGGGAGTGAGGCTTGGTCAGTGAAAGGGCTGTAGGCCTGTACGAAGGAGAAATACCTGATTCTAACTCCCAGGGCCACAGATTGTTGAGGTGCCTCTGAGGGTTATTTGCTGCTCCCTGGGTAGCGGGTTGGGGTAATAAGGGTGGTATTCAGGTAATAGGTAGTGCTCTCAAAGCCTTACTTAAGAGATTTGATTAGATCTTTTAGTACTCTGAGAACATAACCACCATTATAGCATATATGTCTTTTTATTTTAATTTTTTCCATCTATTTTTAGACTTGCTGATTCAGCCTTCAAATGCATCTTTGTGAATGCTATATATCAAAGTAAGGGACTGCCAATATTAAATGATGCTCTTCTCTAAGGTTTATTATTGCTACAAAATTTGTATGTAAGATTCAAAGTAAAGGAGTTACCATTTAAAGAGTTAGTGTTTTATTTAGTTCAGTGATGACTAGTTTAGGCCCTATACATCTCATATGAAAACTACTAACCACTTCTTTTATTAAGATTGCTTTTCATTTTTTGCTGATTTCCAAATGGTAATTTTTTTTACATGTGTCCAGAAAATTAGTGCCCAGTGGAAAAAAATTTTTTTTGGCTGCTTTCTTATACTTGTCCAGTATATGTCAAGAGGATGGGTTAGTTAGGCAGGTGTATGCTTGGTTGCAAAATCACCTTATTCTCTGTTTGTTTAACTTACTGCGTGCATTTTATTTTAATCGCAAACTTCCTGTTGGCATTTAAGTTTGCAGTTTTGCTTTATAAGAACAAAGGGTGAGCCCTTATAGTATAGTGAAGGAATGAGTTTTGGAATTGGACCAACTTGGATTCCAAATGCTGCTCTGCCTCAGAGGTTGTGTGTTTCCTTGTACAGAGTAGTTGACCAAATCTAATTTACCTCATTTGCAAAATGGGGAAAATAATATTCTTTTTAAGGATTCAATGAAGCAATTTATATGTAGCATTTACATCTAGCACATGGTGGGTACTGCGTAAATTGTGGCAATTCTTATTGTATACAGAAGAACCACTAGTATCATGGCAGCTTTCTCAAAATATTAGTAGTACCTATGACTTTGTTCCCTCATGCTTTCTTCCCTTATAATTCATACCCCCAAGTTGTTCTTATAAAAATATGTATAAGTGGATTTCTCCCTTAAAATTTACTTGATACTTCTCTTTATAGGTATCAGTTTCATCCTGATATTCCTGAGGTCCTAGGACATGGGACAACATGCAAACCCTAAAAAGTACTGTAATAAAAAATGTTTCTTGATGACTCATAGATTCTAAGGCTTATGTTTAGAGTACTGGATGATACTTTGCGAACTCCATATTGGCAAAATATGGTCTTTAAAAAGTCTTAATCATACTGAAATCATACTGGAATAAGGTAAAATATAACTCAGAATACATAAATATAAGTCTGGAATATAAATAACAGAAAACTTAATTCAGAAATTATTCTTGGGAAACAAAATATAGTTTTAAAGGAGTAAAAATTTAAACCTGTAAAGTTTGGTATTTCAAACTAAAGTGTGTAAGTTGGTATTATGCTGGGTATTTTAGGTTTTACTTTAGAATTCTTTATCTTTCATATTTTAGTCTTTTTAATTTAACATGCACATCATTGCTACCAGAAACATTGCTCATGAGATAATGACACCGCAGCATCCATATTGATGATGTCTGTCTTGACTATCGTGTGTGTATATATATCCTCTAACTAGGCCAGTCACGTAATACAGGAGGGTAGACCTGGCATATCTTATTTCAAAGTAGTGCCAAGACTTTGTCTTGGCTGACCAGACAGTCTGCTTACAGCCTAGTAGTTTTCAGATGCCCTAGAAAATAAAATTAACAAAGCAAAGTGAGGCAAGGAAAGTGTTTCAAAACAAGCTGATTTACACATCCACCTGTTCTTTTCTAAAGTGCATTTACTTGTTAGACAGTTATTGCAAAGTATGAAAATCTCTCCTCTTCTCTGCCACTTTGGATGAGTGTGGCCAAAGCAAAAATCAAAATGATCAGAACTTTAAAATTTCCAGTTATTTCTGGGAAAATTGTGCTGTGGTTTTGAAAACTACAGTAGAACTTGTACAGAGGGAAAAAGCATAATAGTTTTATAAAAACAAAGTAATAAAATTATTACTATGTAAGAGAGTCAAGAGAATAGATTTCCTTTTAATAACTAAACTTATGAAATGAGATCAGGATCAGGTTGGTAATAAAGGGATCCCACTTATATTAAATTTATTGAGTAAACATTTACTAATCTTGTCTAATGAAGAAAAGACAGTGAAAAACCTGACTTATGGAGCATTTTGAAAGAAGATAGCTTGATTGCTTTCAGTAGTGTGCAGGATTAGCCACAACTAGAGAAGGAGGAGAGAACAGTAACCAGGCTTCTTTTGTAGAGAAAAAACTTAAACTGGCCGGACTCACTGTATTAAGCATCTTCATCACTCAGAATCAGTTGCCAGGATGGCGGTGTTCTGTCGGACATCATAAACTCCACATTCCCTGATTGTTTCTTTGGCCTCTTTTTTCCTGTCTGTTCCACTAGCTGAGGGTTACCTCAGTGTCTGTCCTGCCATTTTCTTTTCCTATCTCTTTTGTCTCACAAAGGTCTTAAACACATTTTCTTTTTTTCCCCTCAAGTAATTAAAAAAATTAAGATACAATTTACGTACTGTGAAATTCATCGTTTTAAAACATAGTTAGGTGTATACAGTTAGGTGTTTTAGTATATTGCACAATAACTTATGCAACCATCACTGCTATCTAATTCCAGAACATTCATCACCCTCAAGAGAAACCCCTTATGCATCATTAATAGTCACCACCCGTTTTCCCCTCCCATAGGCCTTGGCAACCACTAATTTAGTTTCTGTCATTATGGAATTGCCTATTCTGTACTTTTCATATGTATAGAATCATATAATGTGGCCTTTTGTGACTGGCTTCCTTTACCTGGTTTAATGTTTTTAAGGTTCATGCATATTGCAGCATGTATCAGTTCTCATTCCATTTTATGACAGTGCAATATGCCGCTGTGTGACTATACCACATTCATTGGTTGATGAACATGTGGGCTGTTTTCACTCTTTGACTATTATGAATAATACTGATATGAACGTTTGTGAACAAGCTTGTTGTTGGCATGTTTTCAGTTTTCTTAGGTATGTGCCTAGGAGTTAAATTTCTGGGTCATATGGTGACTCTATATTTAACTTTTTGAAGAAATGCCAAAATGTACCATTTTACATTCCCATCAGCAATGAATGAAGATTCTAGTTTTTCCAAATCCTTGTCAACACTTGTCACTGTCCATCTTTTTTTATTACACCCATCTTTTTGTTCTTCAAACATTTCATATGTATGTGTGTGTATAAAATTATCAGAAACAGTGAACATGGTGATTGAGTTTTTCAAACATAGGGCCAGAACTGTATTTTATTCATCTTTTGTGTTCCTAATAACTGTTACTCAATGAATGTTTGGTTTTTAGAATTGAAAGGAACTTTATAAACTAAACTAGACCTCCCCCTATGCTAATTTTACTGATGAATAAGCTGAGGTCCAGAAGAGAGTTAATGTCTCTTGTCCAAGGTTGCCTTGCTCACAAGTGTTGGACCACAGCAAACATCAACCTAATGCTTACTGGATGCTCTTTAAAGGCCTTAGTTATAAATGAGTGATGTGGTGGAATTGTTTTCATGATCTTTCCCCCTTCTTTATGCATGTGCACACACATGCGTACTCACAGTTCCCCAGACCCACTTTATCTCTATTGCAGATGTCAACAAACCCTGTTTCCCATAAAGTGTTCTCTGATCTCAGCAAAGTCAAATTCATCTGTTTTCAGCTTCCTAAAAGTAAAACAAGACCTTGTTTCCTAAAGGTGCTAAAAACAAAGGAGATAGGAGGGATCTTTTTTAGTGGGTCATGTGCTTGTAACCAGTGTCAGAGTTGCGAAGTGAAAGTAATAGCTCTGTGACAGTACCAGTGTGATCACTTAATGGATTTTTAAATTAATACGCCTAAAAAATTCAAGGCATGTTATCCAAATAGCAACAGTTTTAAGGGGAAAAATTTTAATGAAATGTCAGATATCCTCATGGAACTAAAATCAGTAGGTGCCTAGTATGAGTAAGACGTGGCTAAAAGTTCTGTATAGTTTTAAAAGACAACGGTTGATATCTCATTATTAATATGTTAATTCAAAAAGGAAACAAATAAGAAAAAAATCAGTGAATGGAGGTTACTTTTTAGTTTAAAGTTTTAGTCATTTACATGGATTTTTTTTTTACAGTTTTATTATAATTCTTTCTAATTTCTGTTCTGAGGAATGCATTTCCAATTGTTACTCAAAACAATAAAAAAAAAAAAACCTTTCCTAATTGATACATCCAGCAATACTTTTTCTCCTCCAATATCTGGCAAGAGATTTTCCATCTTTAGTGTTTCTTAAGGCTTTTAGTTGTGTGCACACTAAGTTACAATGTGCATAAGCCACTGGTTATTACTGTTTTATGCTATTTAAACACAGTGACAGAATGACAGTGGACTTTAGCCCTGCCCAGAAGACTTGAAGTTTAAATTAGAGAGGCAGATAAAGAAACAAGAGAATGAAAGAATGAAGTTTCATAGTTTCCAGTTAACTGTTGAGAAACATAGCCATGTAAATGATTTGACTATGCTTTTTTCTTATTTGTTGATATCTGAACTATGCAAGAGAGAAAGAATTTCCAGTATAAAAGATGAGCTTGTTTTTCAAAAATCAAAATAATAGATTTTCAGTTATATGAGAGTACTATTTTGAAATTGTCAGCAGTTTTGAAAATTTAATTCTTTCAAAAGTAGTTGTATGGGAAAAAAAGATATAGACAGACAGCTGCTTTTAAAGGGGAAAACAAGTTTTTAACTATGTCTAAGAGTATTTTAAAAAAATAACAGTTCATCTTGGATTCAGAGTGTGTTTTCAGTGTTAACTAAACAACCAGATTTTCCTGTCAACTTTGGAAACTGCTGAGGGTGAGCTTGATTCATGGCACGAGCAGATGGCATCCTGCTTCTGCAGAATGGGCAGAAAATTCCTTAAGCTCCCACCTGCATATGTTCTAGTCTTTATAAGATCCTGTGCACTTTTAAACTTAAATACTCTCTACAGTTTTAACACATTTATTAAAGTTGAAATCAGAGATAGCACACAAATAGCTAAAGTTAGTCTTATTTTAGATTGTGTGATAAATCAAAAAGGGAAAACTACACACCAGAAACTACACTGTCTTATTACTGGCAAAATACTACATATTTATAACATGTAGATATAGCGGTATCCCCTGAGGAGGAGATTTATCAGAAATCTCATTGCCAGAAATCTCTTCCTCTTTTCATACCTTTAGCTTAATTTCTAGAGGTAATTTCCTTTAAAGTACTTTATAAAGGACCAATTTGTAATCAGAAGTTTTCACCAATAATCTATGAGAGGCACCTCTGTTTTGAGTATGTTATTTTCTACTCCCATGTTCATGTCTCTCTTTAAAATTGGGGATTGTGGTGTGTTCTGCCTTTAATCTGGAGCGAAGGTCCCAACAGTAGCACTGCTAGCTTTGGAAACTACTTAAAATGCACACCAGGCTCTGTGTTTCTGAGATTTTTGTCTACAGCTTATGTTCAGCCTCACAGCAGTCAGTAGGGGGTGTCTGTACCATCACATGAGAAGCGGGTAGTGGGTCACACAGAATGCACTCTTTGATAGTCATTCTTAATACTGCTTCTTACTCTGTGAAGTTGTAGAGTTTGTTACCCAGCTTGTATATGGAAACCAAAGTCTTTTAATATTTATTTGAACATGTATGATAATGTTGAAGTTAATTGTGGCTCTATAAATTTGTTCTTTTAACTACAAAGCTATTTTTCATTTAATGTTTAAGATTTCCAATACAGTGAGGAAAGATCAGTGAAACTGTCCTTAGTTTTCATCTTTTATTAGAGCAGTATTAGAGCAATGGAGGACAGAATCTTTAAAATTATTTCTAATGTTGATATACACAGTTGTCCACCTGCCCTTTGAAATGTGCCACTTGTCAATTTTTTGACATCTTTATGACTATCTCCTCTTTTTTTTTTTTTTTTTTGGTAGCCAGTGTGTACTCAAGGGAAAAAGCCCAAATCTATTTATATTTGAATATCTCCAAGTTTCACTTAACTGTAATGGTTACTTTTCCCCCCCTCTATGATTGACAAGTTGTATTCACAATTTAGAAAAACACAGAGGAATCTTTGGTGACAGTTCCTATTAGAAGACTTTATTTTGGTGAAGTGTTCATTTATTTTTATATGTCTTTTAGATAAGACTTTTCAGTAGGTTCATTCTTGGATAAGTTCATTTTGAAAGGTGTTCTTTTTCATCATTACAGTTGACACTAATTGCCTCCCTTTTTGGGTATTTAATGAGGATGCTAACTATTGAGTAGGTCCAAGCAATGATCTTTATCTTTTACTCTTAGAGGGAGTGTAAGACAAGAGTTATGCAGAAGTCCTATTGGTCCTGGTTATGACACACCTTTTAAGATTTCTCTCCACAATTCTCAAATTTGTACCTTTTTCTTACCATTCTATTTATTATTGAATTTGCCTTTTAGCGTCTGCAACCATATGTTGAATCCCAAGTGTAGGGAACAGTTAATGTTCTACTTTCAGCCTTTAAAATGAAGGCTATGTCATTTAATTCTGGGACAATCCAGTTTTAAGGGGATGGAGTTAGGTGGGTGGGCCTTTCCAAAAAGCAACATGTAAAAATTACTAGCATGTTTATACTTCCCAGAGTGCCTCCTTCTTAACATTCCACTTTATATTTTAAAGAAATGCACGTCATGGAAGAATGGAAGTTTTAAAATAGATTAGCAGTTTGGCTAAGCGATTATGAATACATTTATTTTCCACTCTTAAAATACTTCGTGTGTGACTTTGTCCTTCCCATCCTCCTCACTCTGATTTTAGATTTGTCTTTTCTCGTTTGGTTTAAATTTTTCCTCATTTCTAAATAGGTAAGTTGAAAAAATACACAATATTCTCTGTTACTTGGTTGCTAAGAAAAATTCCAAGACATTTAACAGTGGATTCTTGACCTGCATTTTATAAGGAATAAAATATTGGCCAGAGAATTAAACATTTATGGAGTAGATTAAAGGATTTCCTCTCTCTATTTTAACATAGAAAAAGATCCAGTAATTGCATCAGGAAGTAGCTAGACGGAGAGACAGAAATTCTTTGGTCTTTCCCCAGAAGTATGTTAAGATGTAGTATACACGTGTTTTGGTAGGAGCATAAAAGAGGAAGCTGCTTAGTTAAATCTAACAGCTGCTATTGTGGGAAGAGCTAAGTCATAGTTAATTCCTCCACTGCACTAAAATAAATAATCAAAAAAGGAATATCTAATTAGAAACACACTTCTTAGGAGGATTAAAATATTTTTAATATTCATTCACATGTGCAACTATTTAAAATTTTCTCTCCTGTTTTACAGCACACTTTACAAGGGGAGTTCTTTGGTGGCTCTTTTTCTTAGAGTTGGCCCTTCCGTGTTCACTTTTTAAGCTGATTGTTTGCTTTATCCTCTGAAAGACATGCTACTCATTTGTATTTCATGCTCTTTTCATATGTCTTATTTATTCAGGAATTTGGATCTATCTTTAGCCTTTTTTCAGATCTTCAGGTTTCAAATGTTGATCATTCATGCACCAGCATCTGTTTACAATTAAACACACACATACTTATACACACATGCTCATGCCCGCAGGCCCATGTGCACATACATACCAGCCTGGATGTTCTTCTGTTTAAAATTGTCAGTTCTTTTTTTAGTTTTGTTGAATTGATTTGTTCATCATTCCATTTCTTCCTTGACCACTTCTCTTATATTTTTTTACAACACTTTGTCTCAGCCAGTCTGAATGGAAGCAGTGAATTCACTTTGGCTAAATTTCTTGGCAGATGCTCTTGTTCAACATAAATTTGCTTGTCTTTATGTCTTTAATAAGTTAATATTTAATATTTACTTATCTGACAGTAAATTTATACACCACTCTGCACCAGTTGTTCCTGAGAGTATGGAGTATTTTTATCCACATGTTCTATCTCTAGGCCATCCAAAAGCAATTTCTAATCCTGAACATATGAGTTGAAAAGATAAGGAACAAAAACATAGCTTTTAAAGTAATCTGATGTTATCAGCGCATTGTTCCTGCTCATTCTTACTGCCACATTGGTCCTGGTTTTGTTTTGAGAAGCATCAACACCATGGAGCTCAGGCAGTTTAACTAGTAACTGGTTTCTTTCTGTCCAGAGTAAAGGGTAAGGAAACATTAATAAAACCTGCAAACTCTTACACTGTCTGAGCAGTTTTCTCTACAGAAGAGTAAAAATAATTACTGATACTTGGGTAGCTTGCCTAAAGTATTGGTCTGGGCAATTCGGGCTTGAAAGTCTGAGCAGTTAGGAGTTCCGAGGGAAACAAGCATTGACTATTTGAAAATGTGGTAGATTGTACTTTGTCCATTCAGATAATATTGTACCTATGGAATTGGAGTGAACTGGTTGGTGTAGATCAGATCCTAGTAGAGACAATAGGTTATGAATAGTTTCTGTGGCAAAAATTCTTTACCTAGTACTTAATTCAAGCTAATTTAATCAAAACATAAGCTATTTTAATCAGATGGCCCATTTGGAGGTATTTTACGAAGTTTTGGCCTGGAAGGAGATCTGAGACTGAAGTGCCAGGAGCAGTAACCGTCCCAAGTATTAATTGCTTTCTCTTTTCACCATCTCTTATGGGAATAACCATGTCCAAAATTTATGCTTGTACTTGGTTCTATCGTTCAAGGCTTTTTAAAAGGATTTGTTATGCCTAAGATTTTTTAATCATTAAGAAGTTTATGGGTGTATAAAGTTTATCTGTTCTTGGATAGCCTTACCAACCTGAGCAAGATTCTTTTTCTTTTCCCTTCCCCTCTCTTTCCCCTCCTTCTGTTCTTTTCTTCTTCCATTCATTCATGACAGTCTTTTCCCAACTTTGAACCTGGTCAAGGCCTGGCTAAATTTGAAACTATTATTGACTATGCCCTATTTAAAGAAGTTGTCAATTAAAAATTGGTACATGGAAGAGATGTGTTTTTAAAGAATTTGCTAGTCCTTTTTAAATCTTTTTCTCCCTCCATGCAATTTCACAAAATCAAGTATACCTACAAATTGGCCCAGGTAATAGTGTGTCAGGGGTTCAGGTGAGAGGAAAGGCTACTTCTGACTATGACCTGGGTCACTTGTGGAAATGGTGGTGGTCTTAGAGAAGCTGGTGATAAACCTGGCCTCTAGCATAATGAGGTGGACAGAAATACCCTGAAAATTGATCCTGTAAACCATCATTTAACAATATTCGGTTTACAAAGAAGATTGACAGTTTTCCATTTAAATTTAATTGTTATTCCTAGATCAGTGATTCTCAACTCTGTCACACTCACTGTCCACTTGTTATATAGTAAATAGTTTGTGATGTTCTTTTTATCTTATCCGGAAACGAAATTAATAAATATGAATATATGTGTGTGTACATATAGATTAAATATATTTAGAATAGCATACCTGTATAAGTTACCTCACATTAGTTAAAAGTAATTATAATACCTTAAGTAGTATAAATGAGAGAGAATAAGGAAAGTAATTCAGAATAAAATCGTATGTATTTCAATGTGTAAATGCCTAAGCATGACTACACTAGAAGACATTGTGAGGTAGTCAGATGCTTATCCCTGTCTATGGAATCATCATGATTGTGGCACTTTAAAATGCGGATTGATAAAGATGTGCTTCACTGGCAGTTACAGTAGCACAAGTAGTGTTGCCATTGGTGACATGATTTTCGAAAAAGGTGAACAATCTTAGTAAAGTTCCAAACAAAGCAAAATATAATCTTTATTTATTTGGTAATTGCATTCCTAGAAATTCAGTGTATATTAAAATTGTGTGGGAGTACCTAGTATTTATTTGTAGAACAGATTTAAGCTTTAGGCTTAGCTAATTGTGAACTAAATTTTTGTCTACGTGAATGTCTGGTAGGACATTCTTCACTGCATGGGAATATCCATGCATTCCAAGATGAGGTGTCTAACATTCATATTCTTTTCTTCATCCTCCTTTCCCAGGATGGCAGGGAGGAGAGAACTCGAAACTTCCCTCAGTAGCAACCTCTAGTTACTATGGTAACCAAAAATACCCTCACAAATGCCCAAAGTACCTTCTAGGGGCACACAGTCCCTATTTTGAACCACTGCCCTGGAGATATGGTCAATGGGAAAATTGTTCTGACAGTCCATTGTGTCTCTCATAAGGCATTTGTGACTCATTTTTAGTATTCCTGTTTCTGGAAATAATGATCTTAACCATAGGATACATGGAATAAATGAAATATAAAATGCCAACATCACAGTGTAGCATACACCTGAATATAGCATTTGCCTTGGCTGAAAGTGTATAAACCTGCCATTCTTTTCTAGGGCAGAAGGTCCTAATCCGCGGTTTGGATACTCCCCCAAAATCACACAATTTGGGCAAATGGTCCATAGTTTTGAATACACAATTAAAGGAGTCCCTGAGGTCCTGAATAGTCCAACAAGTGTGGAAGGGGTCCGTTCTCTTTCCATGGACTTTGGAGCACAATGGTATTCCCAGAGATTGACTGAGATTGGAGTAGCCTTACCTTTAACCACCGCTTCTTTCCTTTTTGAGTACCTTTTGACTAAATAGCAATTAAAATCCTGTAATTGAGGAAATCCGTTTTTGAAAATTTAGGTCTCTTGAAATCATTTCATTAAAACTCAGAGGAAAAGCTGACATATTGTCACTGAGTCTTTATTCTGCCACATTCCAGGGGAGGAATTTTAATTATTGGGTAAAGCGTTCCAAGATATCAGTTATGACAAACAAGCTTTTAAAAAAAAATATTTTGTATTGTAATCAAGTCTAACATTTAAAAAAAGAAAATAAAAAGCTGAAAGACTTTTTAACTCTACGCCTCTTTCCAGTTACTCCTGTATATGTGACCATAGTTCCTATCCTTATGGAAGTTACTTTTTAAGAGAGGCAGTGACGTTAGGACAAGTTTTACTTAATTGATGCGGCCGTTTCCTTTGGCCTGTTACTTATTCTAAGAAGTTTTGAGAAAAATCTTTGTCTCCTAATAAATGAGTATGATATGAAAAAAGCGTTAGCATACAATCTTTTTCTCCTCCTGGGAAGTGGCAGCAATATTGTTAGACCTCTCTGTAAATGCTTAATTCAGGTCATATAGTATCTCCTCCTAGTCATCTTTTCTATTACTAGAACATCTATCTCCCTTACCTATCTGTATCTTTCTATGTCCTAATCATTTGGGAATTGGTTTCAGGATTTCTTTCTTCTAGTATTTGTCGTATTTCCTTTTTTATTTGCTATCTAAGATTAATGTTTTCCTGATAATACAGTTTCTACTTTATTAAATTGGAAAAGGCTGAAAGCTTTTTATCAATTTTTGCTGAGACAAAATGTGTGCTTTTCTAATTCATATAATCTGAACGATACCCTAACATACACTTTCAAGTAAGTGTATCACTGGGGGAAGAAGAGTTAATGGGGACTTCTTTTACCAGGATGACACCTAAGCTAGGAATTTTGTAGGCTAGATGAAGTTAAACTGTTTCTAAGACCAAATTCCCTAAATGATTTGGTTGTATTGGATATGAATTATAATTAGGTTAGTCAAGAAGGCCTAAACAGTTAATAAATGAGAGGCTAATTAGTTTTCCTGTTTCTGCCTCTGGATTTAAGCAGCGTAAAATGTTCACGCATGAACCCGTTGACTTTGGCATTTACTTTCCAAGGACAATTGCAGGCAGCAGCTAGTTCCTTCATGAGCTAAATTCAGCTCCTTCCTGAGCTTGCTTTAAAAAATAATCATCCTTGCCAGATTTCAGCTTGAGTTGCCTGTTTTCAAATCAGTACAGATTATTGTCAAATCCTGATTGCTGTGTATTGCTTTCCTAGAGTCAGTCACAGGAAGCTCTTAGGAAAGTCTGACTGTTCTCTGGAGCTTTGGGCACTTTTACAGCTAAGATGAGATAGAGAGAGTGGTATAGAACTTGGCGCCTTATTGAGGATAGGGAGGTTCTAGATTTTAGAGCTAATACAACTGACTTGACTGCTAACTTCGGGAGAACAAAATTTTCTGAATTGTTTCAGTTTTCTCACTAATAAAACGGAGAGAATGCTCTTAGGTCCCTTTCACTTCCATGATTTTAACATTTTTTACCTTTTTAGTTAAGTTATGGGAATGATTAATTTCCCATTTAATCCTATTCATTTAACTTTGAAAATTTTAATTAACTTTTTAAGGGGAAAAGTCCTATGAGTATGGAAAACATCGTAACAATTACAGGGTTCTATGATGAAAGGGGAAGTCTACTTCCTACCCCAGACCCCCCCAGCTTCTCAGGCCTCTTTCCCAGAGCTAACCGTTAATGCCATTGTAGCCATCCAGAAATATTCTATGCGCGTGTGTCACCCCTTTTCACCAAACATTTGTTTTATATTTTATTTTTAATCATATTTTATGTTGTATTTATCTATATTTATTTTAAACATTGACATTCTTTTGAAATAAATGACAAATAGTAATAACCATAGAGTAATTATTTAATGCTAACGAAATTATTTAATTCATGCAGTTTATTTTGCTAGACCATTACTATACTCTGATCCTTATTAGAAGGTAATTTATGATCAGTTAGCACTTTTCTTCCATTTTAAAGATGGTGAGACGGTAAGTGATGTCATTTCTGAACCTTCACTTTTTCAGACAGCAGTAGTAATGACGTATATAGCACTTTATATTTTATCATTTTTTCCCACTTGGTTCAAATGTTTTAAAAACTTGTGTCAAAACTTTCCATTTCCACCTGGCATTGAAAGTGAGGTGGTATTTTAAAAGTGGAAACATTTGATATCGAAGATGTCCAAATTTAAGAAACCCATCAGAACTGGTTATGTAGTTGAGGCCTCTTTTCCTTTTGTTTTGTCTAGGTGGTCATTTAGGTAGTTGCAGCCCTTCAGTACAGTGTCCTTTTTCCTGTGCTGTTTCCCCATTCTGGCATTTAGTCCAGTTACCCGTTCAGATGAACACTTTTTAATGTGATTCACAAAATACTTAATTCTCTGATGAATAAGACAGATCCATGCCATTTAACCAGGATGGGCAAATACATGACGTGGATGCCACTGCTCTCCTGGGCTGTGGCACGCCTGGCTGACATTTCATTAGTAACCCATCCCACTTCTCTTTTCTCTGAGCTTAGACTCAGCCTCAGGATCTTTCTTAGTCTGTGCTTTAGACAGCCAGTACCAAGTTGTCAGAGATGGTAATTATATATTAAACCATATGTATTAGTTGCCATTTTAAAGATCTATTTGGAGGATTCTACCAGTGTAGACCTTTATATGGAAAACAGATCTAAATTTTGCTATCTCCAGAATCTCCTTCATCTGAATAGTTCCTTCACTTTTTAAAAATGGAACAGTGGGTAACATGAGTAGGTGAGAGAACAGTGTCATGAATGTGGAGTGTGATACTGCCTGAGAATTACTCAGAGTCTCCCTGCTTTTGGAAAAAAATACAATCCCTGAGTTATGTCTTTGGAAGCTAATACATTCAGTGGTACCAACAGGCTTCAATATGATCTTCTTAAGTTTTGATAATATTGTATCCCGATCAGTGTTATTTGGGATTCAGTAATTATATTGTGATCTTGAATTACATCTAATGTTGATTCAGTATTTTGAGACTTAAGTTGAATTGTATCCTAAGGTTGTAATGGTGAACAGTAATAGACGAGGTCCCTGGTTTCATGGAACCTAAAATTTAGTTACACAGACAATGAATGTATATATAAACTATTAAATGGTGTCAAGGAAAGGAACCTGACTTTGGGAGATAAGGGAAGATTTCTCTGAGGAAGTGATATTTGAGCTGGGATTTAAAGTGAAGAGGGCACTGGGAGAACATTCCAGCCTAAAGGGACAGCATTGGAAAGGCCCGCTGGACTGAGGAAGGATAGTGTTTTAGAAAAACTAAGGAAACCAAATAATGCCAAGTGTGGAGGAGTGGGGTTAGAAGGTTCCAGAGAGGTAGGCAGGGAAACAGACCTACAACTATTGTATAAATAACTAGTTTAAGAGACCACAGGTCCTGATTAAAAGGGATTCTATGAGTACTTTTGTGGTTGGTAATGGATACTGCCACATACTACCTTTATGTTTTAGACTAGAAAAACATTTCCAGTCTAAAACATTTCAGCATTTCCATAAAGTTTCAAACTATTCATAGCTAAAACTTGAATCTCATTGAAGGGTTTTATCTATCTCTTGTATGATTTTAGTTTTCACATGTTATGTTGAGTGTTGCTTATTGAATTGATTTTTGGCTTTAGGAGCATTAGTGATCTTGAGACTTGTGTCAGTGATAAAGGAATCTGAGAGCTTCTTAACATCAGTGCAAACATATAGACATTAGATTACCATAAAAAATTTAACTTCAATGCAAGGAATAAGTCAGCATCAGAGAATGTATAGGACTGCGTAGGAAATGTGGATACTAACCACTTGAAACAAAATAAAAAATTATATAAATAATTTATTTCATTTATGTGGTGTTTGTAATGCAGTGGTAATCTGAAATGAAGACCTGGCATTTATTTATAGAGCTAAAGTAAAATAACCATTCAAATAATTATTTAATGAAGGGAGGAAAAACAATGTCTTTCTAGACAGTTTCATCAATAGTTTTTACTCTGAGACACTTCAGAGGCCTCCAAGTGATCTTTTTAAATGAAGTATTGCAAGTCAGTTTATTGTTCATAAACTATAGGCAAGGGATATCGCTCAAATTTCTAAAGTCTTCAGTAGAACGAACTGTGAAAGCTTCAGAAACACAGACAAGAAGTAGGGATTACAGTCTAAGATTTTTGATCACAATAATGCCCTTTTTCCCCCTTCTTGGCTTAGGAGAATATCACATTTATAATAATAATAATAGTTACTATATACATTATTCATCTAATGGTGAACCTGAGTTCTTTATGTGCTTAACTACAGTTACTAAATTACCTATATTTATGACTTTGCATTTATGGTGCTTCCTCATAGGTCTTGTGGCTTTCTGAATGTGTACAAGTCACTACTCAAAAAGTTTGCATTTGCGTGATGTATAGTGGTGGCTGATAACTTGAACAGAGGAGACTATAACTAAAGGGGAACCTGGAAAAATGGAGTAGATGCAAAAAATAATTGTTCTCATTAATTGAGGGGTATTGTATGGAGTATTGTGGGTTTTTTTCCGTTTATAAATTCTGAAGGATCCCACAACCTGAAATAAAGTACTGAAATAAAGTTCAACTGTTTTATTATACTTTTTTTAAATTTTTATTATTATTTTTTTATTATTGATTTCTTGGCTCACAGAGTTTTTTTTTTTATGCTCTGCTTTCATATGGCCAGACTCTTTTTTGTAATACCATAACACTTGCTGTCTGCCACACACTAAGTGTCTTATATGTGTCTGGCATTTTGCTAGGTGTTTTACTTACGTTATTTGAAATTTTTACAACAAATTAGTGTTGTTTGCATTATAGCCCTGACTGAGGAATGTGGAAACTAAGCCAGTGATGTGTTGCTGAATGTTCGACATTGGCTCCTCAGGTTAAAAAAAGCCTGATTTGTAGCATTTGCTGATTTCTGTGGGGAAAATGCTCCAGTTATGGCTGATTTCAAGCTATCAACTGACTTTGAACGAAGTCAGTGAAAGAGATTTGGGAGGAGATGGGCATAATTGTCTTTCCAACAGTGTGAGCGGGTTCTAGCATACCACTCACTGACTGAGACCTTAAAAACAAAGTGACTTTTCTTTGATAAAGGCAGAATTCACACTCAGGTCAGTCTAATTCTGAAGACTTTACTCTCTCTATAATACTCTTTTTCCTTTCTGGATAAAAATTAGCTAGTACTGTCCTTTTAACTTGAGGAAGACAGAAAGAGTTGGAAGAGAATGCAGAGAAAAGGGAAGTGAGGGAGGGAGGAAGAAAGGAGCTCTAAGATTGGAATTTGAGAGCTACTGATTCAGACCACGTTGGAGTCGGGGAAGAGGCTAACTCAGCTTTTATCAAAATGACAGCTACCTACTATGGTATTTTTCCGCTCTCAACAGGACAGCCAGAATGTAGAAATGATAATATTGGCTACTACATCTTAAGTGGGATTGTGTTCAGACAACCCCCTTCCTGCAACTAATGATCTGTTCTTACCACTCTTATTCATACCAGCTTCAGCTGGTGACCACATCATTGCAGACAAAACCAGTCCAGCAAAGTAGCTAATGTAGATAATAAATAACAATCTCTTATTCATATGACACAGAAAATAACCACAATTTTCTGGGGTAAAAAAGAGCCAAATAAGCTATCGTATATTCAGCATTTGCAAAATTGCCTATTGTTATAAATTACAAGGGGAGAGAGGGTTTCAGAGCACCTCTAGAATGAGTATTCATTCACTTAAATTGTTCAGAGACTGATTATGAAATATTTATTAATCTGGATGCTCTATCTACAATAAAATTCTACTATTATTTGTAGCTTTGAGATGGATAAGGTGCCAGATTAAAAAGTTTTTCTGTATGCTCATAACCAGTCACATAAAATTCATGTATTTTACTGAAATGTTCTGAGTTATCTTAATGATATGTAGCTTCTTTCATAAAACATAAAATCTGAGTTGAGCCAAGTAGCATTAACTCCTAACAAGAAAGACAGCACATTATTAATTTTCTAAGTCCTTCCCTTTCCTACTCTTGCAAAATTATCTGGTCCCAAAAACATGATATTGGAAAAAGAGGAAAAGAACACATCATTACTACCCTAACCACAATTTTTAGTTTGTTTTGCAACTAGAAGTATCTATGGTTTTTAAGCAGGAAAATACTAAAATAATCCTGAACAGGGACTTACTGATCTTTTCAAGAAATCAGCTTTTTGTGTTACTGATTTTTTAAAATGAGCTATAATTGACATATAATGTGTAAGTTTAAGGTGTACAATGTGTTGATTTGATACATTTGTATATTGCAGTATGATTACCACTGTAGCTTTAGTTAACACCTCTGTCACATCACGTAATTATCATTTCTTTTTTGTTGTGGTGAGAACATTTAAGATCCAGTTTCTTAGCAATTTTGAAGTCTGTATTTCAGTACTGTTGACTGTAATCTCTATGCTGTGCATTAGATCTCCAGTTCTTAGTCATCTTCTAGTTGCAAGTTTGTATGCTTTAATAACATCTACCCAATTCCCTGACCTCTCTTCCCTCCACCTGTTCAAATTAGGCCTGCTATGTTTTATCCTCCCACCCCAATTCCCTACAGGTTGAAAATGCCAGCAATACCTTGACGACTAGGAGGAGGTAGAAATCTGTAAATGGCATCCTGATCTTATCTGTTATTTTGTGCACTGCATTATTTTTCTTTCATAATTCATTGTCTGTTCCAGAAGAAAAGAGAGCCTGTGTGTGCTTGTCAAGAGGGACAGTCAATATGCATAGTTTACTGATGTAATGATTAAACTTCTGATGATAGAATAATTTTAGGTTTATACGAGAATTACAAAGATACTGAGGCATTTCCATATGCCCTACACCTATTTCCCCCTGTTATTAACATCTTACCTTACTAATGCACATTTGCCACAATTAAATGAACCAATATTGATACATTATTACTAATTATGGTTCATACTTTATTCATATTTCCTTAGTTTTTACCTAATGTGCTTTTTTCATCTAGGATCCTACCCAGGATACCACGTTGTGGTTAGCTGTTACTTTCCTCTTAGGGGCTTCTTGGCTGTGATGGTTTTCAGGTTTTTCTTGTTTTTGATGACCCTGACCGTTTTATGGAGTAAAGATCAGGTACCTCAGTTGGAATCATGTATCAATTTCTTGTGATTAGACTTGGGTTAGGAGTTTTGTTTTTTTGGAGAGACGATGGTACAATGTTGTTTTCATTCCATTATCTCAAGGGTACATACTATCAACATAATGCTTTTTTTAAAAAAGCTTTATTGAGGTATAATTGACAAAAATTGTGTATATTTAAGGTGTATAATTTCATGTTTTGATGTATACTTATGCATTGTGAAATGATCACCACAGTCAAGCTAATTAATGTATCCATCACCTCCCACAGTTACCTTTGTGTGTGTGTGTTGAGAACACTTAAGATCTACCCTCTTTGAAAATTTCAAGCATACAAAATAGGATTATTTTTGATAGTCACTTTAATGTACATTTGATCTCTTGAACTAATTCATCTTGCATAACTGAAATTTTGTACTCAACCAGTATCTCCCCATTTCTACCATCCCCAATCCCTGGCAACCTCTATTCTACTCTGTGTTTCTATGATTTGACAATTTTAGATTCCATGTATAGGAGAGATCATGCTGTATTTGTGTTTCTGTGTCTGGCTTATTTAATTAGTGTAATGTCCTTCAGGCTCATTCATGTTGTTGGGAAAGGCAAGATTTCCTCCTTTTTAAAGGCTCAGTAGTATTGCTTTGTCTGTGTGTGTGTACATACATGTCTTTCGCATTTTCTTTATCCCTTTATCCATTGACATTTAGGTTGTTTCCATGTCTTAGCTATTGTGAATAATACTGTAGTGAACATGAGAATGCAGATATCTCTTCAAGATTAAGGTTTATTTCTTTTGGATATATACCCAGAAGTGGGATTGCTGGATCATATGGTAGTTCTATTTTTAATTTTTTGAGGAACTTCTATCCTATTTTCCATATGGCTGATCAATTTACATTTCTCACCAACAGTGCACAAGAGTTCCCTTTTCTCCACATGCTTGCCAACATTCTCTCTCTCTCTATCTTTTTTTGATAATAGCTGTTCTGACAGATGTGGAGTGATACCTCATTGTGGTTTTGATACGTATTTCCCTGATGACTAGTGATATTGAGTGCCTTTTCATATATTCATATATTGGCCTTTTGTTTGGCATTTGAAAAGTGTTTATTCAGGGCCTTTGCCCATTTTTTATATCAGGTTTTTTGATTTTTTTGCTATTGAGTTGTTGGAGTTCTTTATGTGTTTTGGATGTTAACTCTTTATCAAATATGTGGTTTGCAGATATTTCCTCCCATTTGTAGGTTGCCTTTTCACTTCATTGTTTCTTTGCTGTGTAAAAGCTTTTTAGTTTGGTGCAGTCCCATTTGTCTATTTTTGCTTTTGTTGTCACATCCCCAAAATCATCGCCCAGACCAATGTCAGAAAGCTTTTTTATGTTTCATCTAGTAGTTTCACTGTTTCAGATTTTATGTTTAACATGATTTAATACTGTTAGTGTTGACTTTGATCACCTGGCTGAGGTAGTATTTGTTGAGTTTCTCCACTATAAAGTCACTCTTTCCCTCTATTTTTCATACTGTATTTTTTTGGAAGAAAGTCCATTGGTCTACACATGTCAGGAGTGTTGAGTTATGTTCCATCTTCTTGAAGTTGGAGTATCTACATAAATTGTTTGAAATTGTTCTGCACAGAAGATTTGTCTATTCCTCCTTGTCCCCCCTCTCTTATTTATTTATGTCATACTGTCATACTTTAGGCTACAGTCCAATACTACTTTATATTTCTTGTTGTTCACATTATTCTAGGCCATCGGGAGGTTTTTCAGCTGGCTCATTGTCCTTTTGACATATCCCATCATTGTGCTTTTGTTGAAAACTTTCCTTACTTTCTGGTCTATTTATATGTTTTCTACCCCAGTCCTAGAATCAGCTGTTTCTCCAAAGAGCCCTGGTTCTTTTTGTTGGAGAATGGCATTAAGATTCAAGATCTGGGCACTAGGTGTTCTTGTTTATAGGGGTACTGTTGCTTGTAGGCCCTCTAAATTGACAGAGCAAGGAGATATATGTGTGTATACTGACCCATGTAATATACACATATCAATAAATATTTTTAAATGTAGTTGTCTATATATAAGCTGAAACATAAGTTCATATTGATGTCTCCAACTCTTATCTATTACCACATGGATCATGCTACCTACCTTCCATGGCTTTTCTGTAAATTCCCAGTGTAACAATGAGAAACCTGGCACCCACAGTCGGACACCCATTTACTTAATTGTTCAGTTTCAGTATACATGTATAGGGCTTTCTGAATTGTTAATCCAGAGCTCTGTGGGAAACAACTTCACCACCTAGAGTGCTTATATATAATTTCTTTTATTTTCAGTCTTACAGACTCTGCTAATTGCCAGAGTTACTTGTAGCTCTTGTTCCCCTCACCACCTTCGGTGAGGTGGTTTCACACATTTGTATGAGAGGTAGATTGTTTTATCACATTCTGCATTCAATCCTGGGATCCCCTAACTTCCTAAATGATTTATTTTTAATTTGTATCCTTTAAGATACACTCTTTTATGCTATAATGTTCTATGGGTTTTGTCAAATACATAAATATCGTGGAGCCACCACTGCAGTATCTTGCAGAAGAGTTCTACTGCCTAAAAACATTCCCTGTGCTTCACCTGTTCAGCATCCCTTCCCCTTCCACCCTGGCAACTATTGATCTGTTTGCCATCTCTACAGTTTTGCTTTTTCCAGAATGCCATACAGTTGAAATCATATATTATGTAGGATCCTCAAACTGGCTTTGCTCACTTAATAATATGCGTTTAAGATTTGTGTCTTTGTGTAGCTTGATAGCTCATGCCTTTTCTTTCGTTGAATAGCTTATTGAATAACCACTACCTATTGAAGGACATTTCGGTTGCTTCTTGTTTTTAGTGATTATACATAAAGCTGCTGTAAACATCTGTGTAGGTTTTTGTGTGAATGTAAATTTTCAAACAGTTGTATAAATACCTGGGGGCAAGATTGCTGGATCATATGACTAAGGCTGCATTTAGTGTCACAAGAAATTGCCAAAGTGTATATGACAGGATCTGTACCATTTTGCATTTTTACCAGCAATGAATGAGAGTTCTTGTTGCTCTACATTCTCACCAACAATTGGTATTGTCAGTTTTTTTGATTTTAGCTATTCAAATAGGTGGGTCATGGTATTTTATTGTTCTTTTAATTTGAATTTCTTCAGTGACAGATGATTTTGATCATCTTTTCATATGCATTTTTGCTATCTGTATATTTTATTTCATGAGGTGTCCAGATGTTTTGCCCGTTTTTTAGTTGGGTTGTTTGTTTCATCACTGTTTGATTTTAAATGTTCTTTGTATATTTTAAAGACAAGTCCTTTATCACGTATGTGTTTTACAGATATTTTCTTGGGAGAAAAATGGCTTGTCTTTTTTTTTTTAGCAATATCTTTTGCAAAGCAGAAGTTTTTAATTTTAATGAAGTCCTATTTATCAACTTTTTCTCTCATGGATTGTGTGCTTTTGTTGCAGTATCTAAAAACCAAATATCAAACCCCAGATCATGTAGAATTTTTCCTATGTTTTCTTCTAGGGGTTTTATAGTTTTGCATTTTACGTTTAGATTTGGTCCATTTTTAGTTAATTTTTGTGAAAGATGTTAGATCTGTTTCTGGGTTCATTGTTATACATATAGACATCTGATATTCTAGCACCATTTGTTGAAAGACTGTCGTTTCTGCATTGAATTGTCTTTTTGCATTTGCTAAAAATCAGCTAACTATATATGTGTTGGGTCTGTTTTCAGGCTCTCCATTCTGTTCCATTTTTCTACTTGTCTATCCTTCTGTCAATACCATGCTGTCCTGATTTTTGCAGCTTTATAGTAAGTTTTACGATCTGGCAGTGTGACCCTTCATCTTTGTTCTTTTTCAGTATTATGTTGGTTTTTCTTAGTCTTTTTTTCCTTTTTGTAAAACTTTAGAAACAGTTTGTTGGTATCCACAAGATAACTTGCTAGGAATTTGTTTGGGATTGTGTTTAATATATAGATCACATTTGGAGAATTGACTTTTTTTCAGTAATGAGTCTTCCAGTACATGAACATGGAATGGCTCCCTATTTAGATCTCCTTTGATTTCTCTCACCAGTATTTTGTAGTTTTTGCATATAGATTCTGTACATATTTTGTTAGATTTATGCCTAACTATTTCTTTTGCTTTTTTGGGGTAGAGGAGATGCTATTATAAATGATATTTTTAAAAGATTGTTAATTCCTATTGTCCTTTGTTCCTGTATAGGGAAGCAGTTGACCTTTGTTTGTATCCAGTGACCTTGCTAGAGCTGCTTAGTGATTCCAGGAGATTTTTTTTTTTTTTTTTTTTGTAGATTCCTTGTGTTTTTGTCCACAGATATTCATGTCACCTACAAATAAAGGCAATTTTATTTCTTCCTTTCCAATGTTGATGACTTTTATTTCTTTTCTTGTCTTAGTGTACTAGTTAAAGACTTTTAGTAGGCTGTTGAATAGGAATGGTGAGAGACTACATCCTTGCCTTATTTCCCGTCTTAGGGACAAAGTGTCTAGTCTCTTAGTACTTAATATGTTAGCTATAAGTCCTTTTTAGATGTTCTTTATGAGGTTGAGGAAATTTACTGAAGGTTTGCCTTTTTTTAAATTCATAAATGAGTGTTAGATTTTTCCCCTTTTTTTATTGAAGTATAGTTAATTTACAATATTACATGGATTTTTTTCAAGTCTTTTTTGCTGTCACATGATTTTATGATTTTTCTCTGTGCTGTTCATATAGAGGATTGCATTAATTGATATTAAAATATTGAACTAGTTTTGCATGATTGGTCTCCTTGGTTGTGGTGTATAATTCTTTTTTATACATTGTTGGATTTGATTTGCTAATATTTTGTTGAGGATTTTAATGTCAATGTTTATAAGAGAGATTGTTCTTTAGTTTAAGTTTTTTTTCTTGTAATGTTTCTATCTGATTTTGGTATTAAAATAATTCTGGCTTCATAGAATGAGTTAGAAGGTGGTTTCTCTGCTTCTATTTTCTGGAAGAGGTGAGGTTATGGAGAATTACCATTGCTTGCTCTTTATATTTTTGATAGAATCCACTGTTGACCCGCATCTGGACCTAGTTCTTTGTTTTCGGTAGATTATTATTTATTCAATTTCTTTAGTAGACATAAGTTTATTAAGGTTTATTTTTGTATGAGTTTTGGTAAGTTATGTCTTTCAAGAAAATTTTTATTTAAGTTATAAATTTTGTGGGCAAAGGGTTGTTTATAATAGTCATTTATTATCCTTATGTCCATGTGATCCGTAGTTATGGCTTCTCCTCTTTTCCACCTAATATTGGTAATTTGTATCTTCTGTCTTATTTTTGCTTAGCCTGGGTAGAGATTTAGAAATTTTAGGGATCCTTTCAAAGAACTAGCTTCGGGTTTTGTTGATTTTTCTCTATTGTTTTTCTATTTTCAGTTTTTAAAATTAATTAATTAATTAATTTGTTTATTTTCCTCTGCTTGTTTTAAACTTAAGTAAGTTCTAGTGGCAGTGAATTCACTTAGCTCAATTTACCCCAAATAATCTCTCTCTCTCTCTTTTTTTGACTCAATATGGAATTTAATATGACAGGTCTTTTTCCTGTTCATAAAAGTTTTCTGTCATCTTGAAGCTTAATTTTTTTCTGATGAGTATAATCAAGTTATTCTCATACTTGCTCCTTTTCGTATTATGTCCCCCAACCCACTGGCCGACTTTATTATTTTTCTCTTCATAATGAGTTTTCAGCAGTTTAATTACAGTTGACCCATGAATAACACAGATTTTAAATACGCGGGTTCACCTATACGTGGATTTTTTTCTGTCAATACATACTAAGGTCCTCGGGGTGAATTTAAACTGAGGCACTAGGATATGGAAGGCCAACTATAAAGCACTGGGGTTGGTGCCCCTATTCCCCTGCATTTTTCAAGGGCCATTGTATTGGTGTGGCTTCCCTGGTTTTATCTTGCTGGGGATTTGTTGTTGGTTTTAAGGATTTTTTGTTCAAATTTTTACAAATTTCAGACTTAGTTCTTCAATTTTATTTCCATCCCCTTTCTTTTTATCCTCTCCTTCATGAATTGCTTAATATGATCCCACTGTCTACTGATGCTATTTTCAACCTCCTCCCCCACCTCTGTTTTCCAACTGGTATATTTTGAATTTCTCTCTCTTCATGTGTAGTGATATTTTCTTTTGTGGACTGTAATCTGCTCTTCTATCCATCAAGTAAATTTTTCATCTCAGGTATTGTGTTTTTCAGTTTCATAAATTACATTTGGTCCTTTTAAAAATATCTTCCATTTCTTGCCCTATTATCTTGTCTTCCTTTAAATCCTAAAATGAATTTTAATAGCTGTTTTATAGTCTTTGTCTGTTAAGTCGTATCTTTCATTTCTGGTATTGCAACTATTAATTTTCCAACTGGTTATGTTTCACATTTTCCTACTTCTTAACATGGGTAGTAACTTTTGATTGGATTTTGGGCAGTGTGAACTTTACATTGTTGATTTTTGTTTTTTGTTGTCTTCCTCTAGTTATGATTGAGGTTACATTTATTGAGAATCAGCTTCTTAGTTTTGAGGCTTGACATAAAGCTGTGTTAGAATGAGTCTAAAGTAGACTTTTTTCTTGGCTAATTTAGTCCTACCACCAATGCGTAACCTTTGGGGATATCTACAGATGCTTGGGGTATTAAACAAGATGTCTTCTTCTCTGGCTTGAGGGATCTCAGATATCTTGTAGGCCTGAGTTGTGAGGATTTTCCAGTTCATAGCTCCTTAACAGTTTTCTTTATCAGTAGTCCTGAAGTTTAATCCTCCACCCATACAGCTTAATTATGCAACCAGTCACTCAAAGGGATCCCCATGCAGATTTCTGGATTTTTATCTTTCTGTGTAATTTCCTTTTCTCTAATACTTTATCCTGCAGATTCCATCAGCTTTAATCTCCCTGAGTTCCCATTTCTTTTCCTCAAATTCAGTGAGACCATTTGTGTTCTGCCTGTCTTCCCTTTCCCTGTGCCAATATTTAGAAGATGCCTCCGGCTTAAAATTCAGGATTGTCACATGGCTCATGTGATACGTTTTCCTTTTCCTAGGGATCACAGTTCAGTACTTCCTGTTTTCTAATATCTGAAAAAGCTTGTTTCATATATTTTGTCTGGTCTTCTGGTTGTTTACAGCAGGGAGGGCAAGTTCAATATCAGTTACTTGGTCATGGCAGGAAATGGATGACTATAGTTTCATTTTTAGCACAGTATTAATTATGTCACCAAAAAGTCTACCACTAAAGTAATTTTACTTCACAGATTATTTAAAATATTTCCTGTCATGGAGCATGTTTAAGTAAAACCTAGAAATAGTAAAATCCTTAAACTTACATTCTGAATCTATGTTTAATTCAACAAACATTTATTTTTGGAGTATTACTATTTAGAAGGTAAATTATACTCAATATTTACAGACATCTGTGTATTAGCCTAAATGTGAACTAAATTGCATTATCTTAGGGTGAAGAACTGTTGGAGTCACTGAAAGTACCTAACTCCTTAATTTTATACCCCCTTATTTCTCAGATGTTTCTTCTGTTTTGACTCAGTGATTCGTAGATGGGACCACTATGTTTGCTTAATATGGAGCAGTATTCGCTGGCATCAGTTATAAAAGAAAGACCCATATGGTTATTAGAAGCATCCAAGATAAAAGCAAGTAACCATAGCAATTATTGTCGTCCACTTCAAATGTTGATTTATGTTACCTTTGTGAAAGCTGGAGCCATTACGCAGATATCAGGGCATCATTATCAACCCTGAGTCACTATAAGTACACGATTCATAATAGTCTTCAAAACCACTGTGGCTACATCATTATGGCATAAATAAAGGGCTTTTAGTAATAGTTACAATTGTAGTTCCTATGTTCCCTGCTATGTATACCTCACATATTTTTAATAAAAATTGTCACATAAGGATGTAATAACTAATTCCTGGTCCAGTAGTGGAGTCAGTTTGAAAATAAGGGTTGTGGAACTTTGTTGGAACTGTTAGGAATACTGTCTATTATTTTTTGAGCTAATAGTACGTACAAGTACCAAAAGGAGGTAGTATGTACAAGTAGCAGAAGGAAAGACCATAGTCAACCAGAGAATTCATCCTGAGTCATTGGTCTCAAGATCATACTTCTTAACGATAGTAAGAATTTAATTAATGCATTTTTTGGGGGAACTTTAGAATTCTTTTACTTTTCAGCAAAGGTCATAATAACTGTTACATGGTACATGAGAGTTATATTCAATTTATAAATGACATGAATATGTCATAACCCAAGGGTCTCATAGTCTCAGTATAAATCTGTAACTGAGCCAAAAAAGAGATAAATGTATGAGTGTAATCTATACCAGTTGTCTCAAAAGTGTGGTGTGTACATCTGAGGAGTACACAAGATAATCCTCTAGAGTTTAGGTTATAAAAGTATTAGCAATTCTGTTGATCTCTTAAAATCTCACTCTGTTTAAATTTATGTTTTATGATGTATGTAACATTAATAAAATTAGTCTGTGTATGTCATTTATGAATAAATATAACTAGATAGAGATGCATGCTCAGAATTTTTTTACTGATGGTGTGTGTCGGGAAAAAAAAGTTTGAAACTATTATTTTATACTACCAATCTTTCAATTAGTAGTTCTCAACTGAGGACAGTGTCTGGAAACATTTTTGATTGTCCTGACTAGGGAGTGAGGGTTGCTTCTGGTATCTACTGGGTAGATGCCAAGGATGCTGCTAAACACCCTTCCATTCTCAGGATAGTTTTCCCTCACAACACGCACCACCGAACACACACACACACGCGCACAAAATTATCAGGTCTAAATTGAATTTGAGAAGCCTTGCTACAGACTGTATTTCCTCTTCTTTCATGGAGGATAGCAAAGAAGTGAGTCTAACCCATGTTTCTTTTCTTTTTCATCTCACCTTAGACTAATATTTGGCTTTCCTATGTGTATGTCTGTATATTCTAGTATCTCAAAAATAGGCACCAAAAGAACTGAAAGTACTTATTGAGAATTCTGCAAAACCAGAAGGGTAATCTGAATACTTAGAGGAAAAGAGGTAACAGAATGTGTGAAGCCCCCACATAGTAGTATCTTAAATATTTGTGTGTGTTTTTACGCTTCGTTAAGTTCAACCTTAGTATCTGTATACTCCCAAACCTTTTGATATTTTATAAATGAGTGTCCTGATTCATTGAAATCTAAAAATAAAGCAGCTACCAATAAGATTGACAGGGAAGAATCCATCATCAGCTAGAATGACCTGTTTGCTGAGTGAAGAACAAAGAGTGTATGATCTCATGATTCTGGTGAAAGATTCTGACTTGAGGTTTTGTTTCTTCAGTACATGATTCTATGCATATTAAACTTTGTTTTAGTTTCGTGGTCTGGGGAAAGAAAAGCCCTTTTTATAGCAGGAAAAAGCACTCACTGTGAGTTTTCCATTTCAGAACATGCGTTTCTAAATAGTGAAGACCTGTCTTTATTTGAATTTATATCTGAACCAAACATGTCTTATTTCTATATGTACTTGTGTGTTTTTAATAAAGGTGATTCCAAGAAGATGCAAGGCTGGCCTCACAAAAGAGTGATGAGGATTAATGGCTTCAAGTATTAGAAAAATGAAATATAACAGTATTCTATCACCATCTAGTTGCTTCTGCTTTTGATAACATGTGCCAAAGAATGTGATACCAGCTGCTCCTCACCCTCCTAAGATGCTTAAGGAGTTCGGTCAGCATAGCTGAATTGTTAGCATGGTTCTTAATTAAAATAGATCACCATCTCATTGATACATGAGGTTCTTCCTGAAGTCAGGGGATAAGTGTTCCATCTAGAGCTCCCTCTAAATCCAGAAAGAAGCTTAAAAGAGGGAACAATTTGAGAGTTATAGTCAGAATTAGATGCATTTAATAATAGCATCACTCAAACTATCTGTTTTTAAAACATTTTTAAATGTGTTGTGAACCAATACTTTAGCAAAATACAAGAAAAATGAGTAACTAGAGAAATCAGATAAAAGACAAGCTGTAATTTTTTTATTAGATTCAACAGATATGAAATTACTCTGTCAGACTTCTATAAAGGTTTCTAAATACTTATTCTCTATTTTTGTATTCATGTTGACACAGCCTCATAGCAGTTTGTGGACCACCGGAGGTCTGAGAACTAAGCTTTGAGTAATACTGATTTCAATAGAAATTATTCAAAATAAAATTTCCTTTTCTTCTGTTTATAGCTTAGCTCTCACTAAGTACAAATTCCTACCTAATCTCAGTTGAAATATTACCTTCTCTGCAAAGCTTTCCTTCTCGTACCCAAGCTCGTACGCAGTTGACTCAGGTAGTCCATCCTTTCTGCTCTCATTTCACTCCAAAGGGGCCTTCAGTCTATCAGTTATTTTATTAATTCATTTACTTTATTTAAGAAAGTGTGAAAACAGTCTTTAAGAACTGGGGACTGAGGAGAGTTTGTGGCACTTGGTAGACACTTGGTAAAAATCTGTTTAATGAATGAAATAAAAAAATGTATAAATTGCAGCAAACTAAGGGCCTAATCAACGCATACTGATGGAGGAGAGCTTTATTTTCTGGAATGAAAAGAAGACAGTTTCTTAGTCTCTTATGTGGATCAAATTATAAAAATAATTCTTGATAGAAAGTCAGATGAACACATGCATGTATTTCTTAACTTTGTAACACAGACTGGGAGGAAAAAAACCTCAAACCACTTTAACTTGCTAGCATCACTGGTTAAAACAAATTTTGGCAAAAGAGGAAGGTGTTATGATAGAAAAGGGAATTGAAAACTAGTGCCCCAAGAGTTTTAAAGTTACTTTGTGCTGTACTTACATCTTTTTCTTCTCCTTGTCCCTTCAACTGTGAAGACTTGGTATCCCATCATACTCCATCAGTTTATTTCAGTGTATCTGATGACAACTTACTGATGACTCCTTTGCTAGGCACCTTGCAGAACACCAAGGAGCTTGAATGTGAGGAGATTAAACTCTGGTGAATAAGTCAGAAACACATAAAACAAACTAAAATAAAAAGTAAAATGCATTAGATAGAAAATGCAATAGAAGCATGAATGAAGAAATTTTAAATATGCCTAGTTTATTTTAAAGTTAAAACTGTTTATAGATTGCTTTTCAAGTTTTTATGTTTCTTCTGGGTCAGTCTTGGGCTATATGTAGGACAGCTGTTATACATGACACATCTGTATTGAAGTGGATTTAATATTTTCTTTAAATAATAAAGTCAGTAATTCAGAGACAGATGATAGATAATGTTGAGCTAGTTTAAGCAACCCATCAATAAATGGACAAGTTTGAATTTAACCTCCAATCTACAGGAGATGCAAATGGTAAGGAATTTAGAGGCGTACAGTCTTCTGCCTTGAATGTGTGACTAAGTAGCGTATGAGTGTATAATTTTTAGGACTTCCCCGTCTGAGGCTGCACAGCTATTTCCTTTGCATTCCATCTCCAACAGACTGGTTTAGAGAGGGAAGGAGTGCAGAAGTCTGAAGTCCTAGGATGCTGGCACTGCCCTTGGGGAAAGTTCAGATCTTGCATCACTTCTTGGGTATGTGCACATTTCCAGTTCCCACAGAGAAGCTGATCCTTGGCAGGAGGCAGATAGACACAGCCAGACTGAGTCACAACTTGAGAATCAGGGAAATTATTTTTTAAAGGAATAAAGGCCCTTAGGATTGCATTTCTGCAGCTAAACAAGAAACAATGAGAAAAAAAAAATTAAGCCTGGATCACATTTGAGGGGACCCATCCTAACAATTTCAAATTATTCTGCCATGACATAAATCACTGTGGATTCATGTGGCAATTTACCTTTATTGATTCTACTTCACAAACATTGACTGATTATCTAACCCCACCTGCCAGCTGTGTGGTGTTCTTTAAATATGGCTCATAGGATAAGCATGGGTCATGTTATTAAGCAAATATGGAAGTCCACAGTAAATACCACAGGCCTGCTTTTCTGTCCTTTCTGACTGGAAGTTTATTTGTTGGAAAAGTCTTACAACAGTAAAATAAGTTACTGTTGTTTATAATTTTGAGTCCCGTGTATTGAAAAAACAAAAATTAAGCAGCACTGTGCTGAAAAACGAAGGACATGGTTTTATGACATTATGTTTAATAAAACTTAATTCTATTTGGAAATTCTTTAACCTTTCTTTAATTTCTTTAAATTTTTTCTTTCATCCTTTTTCTCTCCCCTTCCCCCAACCCCAGTCAGCACTAACACAGGTGCTTAATATATCACTTCTTTGCCTCGATTTAAATGTCCGCTCTGAGAGGGACCTAATCTTTATTTCCTTGTAGCTAACAACTTATATTGCCTCATAGATATGTGAGCCTTAAGCAAATCTAACTATAGAGACTTGACACAAAGAATGTTTTAAGGTTTAAATGTAAGTATTTTTAATTTAACATGCCCACCAAATGCTTGCCAACTATTTTTCTATTGCTCTACCTGCCATCCTCAAATGATAAAAAAACAAAAATAATTGTTGTTTGGGGCACTGTGGGAGATGGTACTTGTGATTCTGTGAGTGCTTGAAGATCTTTCAAGGGTAATTTTTGACTCCACTCAATCTTAGCTTTATTCATGAACTCTGAGACCTAACTCTACCCCTGCTTCCATTTCCCTCAGCACAGATATACATACACAATATAGGTCCTCTGTGGTCCCTTTTTTATTTAAGTAAGGCTAAGAGAAATTAAGTGACTTGCTCAGAGGTCAGTCAAATAGACAGTTGTGGGTGGGACCAGCTAGATTTCATCTTTTTCTTAAAGGTTATATTCTACCCCCACAGTCCAAATAAATCACTTCTAATTTGCCAGCAGTCAACATTACTACTTTCCCTATAGTAAATGTTCATTAAATATTTGCTATTTAATTGCATTTGAACAGCTGATTGTAAGTGATCTTTGCGGTAATACTCAATTTTGGTTATTACAAGGGTTAAGGAGTTACTAGGCTTCTGTTTGAATTACTGCTCTGTCTCTTGCTAAATATTGCTCTACTGATCAATAACTGTGGCTCTGGTACTTAATTGTGTGGCTTTGAGAATTGGCCTCATTTTCTCCATCTATAGAATGGGAATAATATCCACCTCATAGAGTGCTGTGAGAATTAAAAAAGATAGCTAATGTAAGACGTTAACTATTCAATACATGGTATGTATTATTATCTGTTAGCATACTTGCTGTTTTCCCTCTCAAAAAGCTGCTGCCAAAGGTGAATCATTTTTTATAACATCAAGACTAAACAAAATTACTCATCAAACTACACATTATTTTCTAGCTAGAACTCTTGAATGTACGACACTTATATATCCAGGAAAAAAAAATAAACTAATTATGGTGGGCTCTGAATTAAATATATTGGATTCATTATCCCAAGGCTGTTGTTGTGACCATAAAAAAATAGATTACTGACAGTTTTCCTATAATTTATACTATTCACATATGTAATATTCATATTTATATATTCATATTTTCCCATACTGTTAATATAGATTGTCCATACTATTCAAGGGACTCAATGTAAACCTTGAGATTCTATAACGTATTAAAGATATAAATTCACTAACCTGAGATTAAAGACTTAAGAGAATTCTAGATCTCGTAAATATTATAAGGATATCAATATAACCATAGTAAATGAACAAAAAATGAAAGAAGGATGTGAAATACTACAGGCTTTCAATTTAAGAAAGTAGAATCTTTAATTCTCAAAAGCCTTTTCTTTGTGGTGCTTGTTTTCATTGATTAAAAAAAAGTAAATAGTGGCCAATGTTATGTATTTCTAAAAATCTACTGCTTTGCAAATTTCGGGGCCTTTCACACTCACCAGAACCATGCTAAAAATAACTATAGCATTATAAAGAGAGGGAAAAGTCAAAGCATAAAGTGAGAGAATATATTTGCAATGTGTAAAACAAAGGATTAACATCTAATAAAGGACTGCTGTAAGTTAATAAAAGAAAGATAAGCCACCACATAAAAAATGAGTAAACGACTTCCAAGTGGCAACCCACAAAAGAGGAAATACATATTGCTAGTAACTAATCAGGAAAATTCAACTTAAAATACAAGGAAATGCCATCACACACCATCAGATTAGTAAATATTTAGAATTAGTACTGAAGGAGATACAGAGCAATTAGGAATTCTTACTTAGTACATCTGAAAGGACTATAAATTGGTACAAGCACTTTGAAAAATACTTTGGCTTTACCTGGTAAAGTTAAAATACATGGCCTGTGACCCACCAATTCCACTTCCACACGTTTACCCTAGAGAAATTCTTGAGTATGTGTACCAAGAGACATGTGTAAGAAAGTTCAAAACAGCAAAAACTAGGAGATAACTCACATGTCCATTACTAGTAGATTAGTTAAATATATGATAGTAAATTAATACAATGAAGTATGTTTTATAGTAGTGAAGGTGAAGGAACTACAGCTACATACACCACTGAATATGTGAAAGTCTGCAAGTTCTGTTATAGATACTTCTGTAATTTTTTGGAGGCAAACATTCTAGCCCTCAACCACCAGGAGGCTGACACGCGTTAAGCAAGTACAGCCTTCTACTAACACTTTCCCTCTCTTCACCTCTGATAATTTCACTGTTTTTTCCCTCAGGCATATACATGCAGGCCCTCCTAAGGGGGTGATATAAACAGAAAGATTTTTTGCATTTTTAAAATGGTCTCCAAAAGAAAGCTACTTGTTGGTCTTAATGGAGGTAAAGAATTGAAAGAAAGAAATGACTTTTAAGCCAAATATTGAAATTTCCCACAAATTATAAAGCATGACACTGAGTTTTGACAAATCTTGACTTTCTTGACTTTGAGATTTGAGTAAATCCATCCTGTATTCTATACAGAAAGATAAAAGCCATTTAGGAAATTGTTTCTTGGGTTTTTCCAACTATTTTATAAAATGCTTACAAGGTTAAAGACCGGTCATTTGCCATTTTAATTTCAGTGTAGTTTCTTCCAGCAAATGAAATATAATTGTATTTCATAATTGGGGGAACATGGAAGGCTTCCAGATTCTTCCCTGAGCATAATTAGGGTGTAACATCGATCCATGATAAAAAAAAGGACAAGAAATATTAGAATTACTAATATATAGTTTTATATATAGTCAAGCAGTTAGTAAAGCCAGTTATTTAGAGTCTTTTCTGTCACTCAGATACTGTTAGAAATTGCTTCATGCTTATGGAAAAATAGATGCTTTTGTGAATTAACAGGCCATACCAGATATTAGAACTTTTTATAAAGTGGCGTCTTTCCTGAATGATTTAAAGGCCAGAAATAGAGTTCCTTCTTAGCCTGTTAGAATTTCACATCTCTATTTAATATTTTACTGAAATCACAGAAGTCCTACTTGCTAAATCTAATGGCAGCTTCTAAATTCTCAACATTATTGACTTCTGTTTGGCACTATTGACCGGACGTTGTCCTTGAAATTCTTTCTTCCCTGGTTTCTTTCACATTGCTGTCCTAATTTTATTTTTCCTACTGCTCCTTCCCAGCCTTGTTCCTTAGTTCTAGTCCTTTGCCCATCCCTTAAACATAAATTTCTCATCAATATATTTTCCTTGCTGTATGTACTCTGTCCCTTATGCTCTCATATACCCAAACAAGCCAGCTTAGATGAAAGTTTCAGGCAAGATAGGAATAAAGAAAGCCAGAGAGGAAAGAGAAGTAGCGTTCTGTTTTATTCTTAAATAAAGATCTCATTTTAGAAACCAAATTGCTAACCTATAGTTTATCTCTGATATTCCCTCCCCCTCCCATTCCCTACTAGACCTTGCTGCACCATTACGTTTCTGTCTTGAATATTCAACCTTCCCCTTTCTACTTGGTCAAACTCTCAGCTAAGAGTTACTGACAAGATGTATGTGTGACACTTGACACTTGGTATGCTATCTCGATGTCCCCAAAACTGAGAGAAGTATTATTTTCATTTTAGAGATAAGGAAACAGGTTAAGTGATAAGCCCAAGCAAATTTACACAGCTGATAAGGAAATGGAGCTAATACTACTGCACATGGAAAGCTGTCTGGCTACAAAGCCCATCCATGTTCTTTGCAGGTCACCATTATCTCCTTTTTCAGTTTAAGATCCCATCCTAGTCCCACTCTGGTAAAAGTCCTTGAACCTTGGTTCTGTTTTTGAGAATCTACCCCAGAGAAGTAAGATTCAGACAAAGATCTATACAAAGTTGTTTGTTACAAGGTTACTTTTAAAAGCAAAGACAAAGCAAACCAATGAAAAATCATCATTAAAGGAATGACTGGGTAAACTGTGGTAATCTATTCAATGTAACAGAATGCAGACAATAAAAATTAATGATCTCAAAGCATTTTAATGATGATTGGAAATGTGTTATAAAATAAGAATATTATACTCTTGATTATAAGGAAATATACACATACCTAACACATATATACATAAAAATCAATACCACAAGGGAATAAACTAAATGTTCATTGAGTGGTGGGATTTCAGATGATTCTTTTATTGCTAAAAAAGAAAGTTTTATCAGACTAATGTGTATATGTGGTTAATAGCATAGCAGAATGCTCGTAATGAAAAACACCAATCCCTGCTATCTCTGCCTTCCCACTTCCAGGGCAACTACTTTTAAATTCTTTAAACGGTTTTCTTTAGGTTGTCTCTTTTTCTATTTCTTGATTTTAGATATTATATATTTACCTCTTTGTCTGACAAAACATTAGGACTCTTATACCACCCACTTTCACTATAGCAGCCCCCAAATAGCTGTAGTATACTTTTTACTCATATCAGAAAAAAAAGAATGTTTGGTTCTTTTTTTTTTAACATGAGACTATGCTTTGATTATATTTCTTTTCTGGTACATCTTACTCTTTTTTCCTTAAATTTTGAACTGTCTATCTTCTTGCATTGATTTCTGTTCTTGTATCCTCACCCCACCCCCCCTCCCATATGTTGTTGTATCAAGTGTTTTTATATACTTTTATATTAAATTCCCCCACCTGCACACACATTTTGTTTTCCCTAGAGGTAATCATCCTGGAGCTTTGTGTATACCACTTCCTATCTCTGTTGGTACCCTCAATTTGCTTTGTGACTTAGTTTTGGGACTTGCCCTAATTGCTTCTCTGGATTAGATTCGCTATATCCTGGATCCTATGTCTTCCTCTTTCTTGAATTACTTCTCATTTTGCTGAGACATTATCGTCAGGTAGCTTCCTAAAAAATGGTGCACTGAGTTAGAAATTTCTGAGTCCTTGCATGTCATTCTGGTCTAATAACACTTAAATATCTTAAAGGTGTTTGGTATGAATCCTGAGAAGTCCAGTGCTTTCTCATTTTTTAAATTGCTTTGCAGGTGACATTTTTATCCCCCCTTCTTTAAAGTTTTAAGCTCATCCATTTATTCCCAATATTCTGAAATATTGTGATGATGTGCAACAGTTAAGCCTTTTTTCAGTCAACAGTTGGTGGATTCTTTTAATCTAAAGACTTGTACCTCAGTTCTGGGAACTTCTCTTTCTCTCTTTCTCTTATATAACAATATCCTCCCATCCATTTTCCCATTCTTTCTTGCACTCTTATTAATCAAATATTATACCTTATGGATTGAACTATATATCTTTGTTCCCCCTCATTTTTCTGCTCCTCTTTTTTAATCCTTGCAAGATATTTTCCCAACTTTGTTTTTCAAGTGGTATTTGAGCTTTGTTTTTATCTTTTTGTTTTGTTTTGGCTATTTTGAATTCCCTGCAGCTTTTTCTTGTAATATAACTGCTTTTTTTTCTATAGCATCCTGTTTTTCTTTAATGAATGCAAATATCTACATGAATCACTCTGACGGCAGTAATAAGAGGACTTATTTATTTTAAAGTTTAAAGTTATTTTTCCTACCTCATCTCCATTTCCTGGATTTTAAAAAATTTATTTCCGTTTGAAATTCTCAGGCTTATTAAAGCTGTGGATTGGTATCTTTCATCAAATATGGAAAATCCTCGGTCATTACCTTTCAAATAACACCTCCTTATTCATTCTTCTTTTCTTTGGGAGGCTGAAGTATCACCTGTTAAACTTTCTCGCTGTAGCTTCTAGGTCTCTTTACTCCTATATTTCCACTCCTGAATACTTTCTATATTTTTACATTTTCTGTTTTTGTCTTTCCACACTTTATTCTGGATAGTTTTGTCTGACCTAATTTTCTCTTTAGGAGTATCTAATGGTTTTTCTGAGTTCTAGGACTTTTGTTCAGTTCTCTTTCTTATCTACTCTGACATTTTTATAATTTGTAATGTTTTGCTAAATCTCAAAGCTTGGATTTTATTGTCCAATGTATTGTAACCATGTAATTATATAGACTTGCAACTCAAATACTTATTTCTGTTGTCTGTGTTAAATGTGTGTGTTTTTATTGCCTGTTGGTTTTACTTGTTTGTGCTCATGATTTCTGGCCTTATCATGTGCATTATTATCTTTGATTATGTGCTGAGCATTATATAGCATTATAGTCCTTTATTTACTTTCCTAAAACCCAGAAAGCTCTGCAACTAAGTGTTTTCATAACTCATTTATTGGCCAAACATGCTGTGAAGTGACACAAAGCTATTTAGTTTTATCCAACTTAGTGTGAACGTTTGTTCATTTTACATCAGATTGATAACAGGGTGATGCCCTATACTCTGATGATGCAACAATACATGGCATATGTACCATATTACCTTTCTAAAGTGTGAAGTCTTCTGAATTCTCAAACACATTTAGGCTTAAAGTTTAGCTAAAGAATAGTGGATCTATTGGAAAATTTATTTCTAGAAATAATTTGAGGCTTGGAATAATGTTACTTTCTCTCAATAAGATTTTTATCTCCTGCCATACACTGAGGGTTCTAACAAACTGGAATAATCATATCCAATTTCAATTTTTGAGATTCTTGATGAGCTAACCTAAAATACTAAAAGCCAGGCTCCTCACAAATCTGCTTTACTTGTCATTCACTTTAGTCCTAGGGTGACCCTTTGGAGTCCCAGTCCAAAGTGGGCTAAAGAGAAGGGGATTAGGAACCTGGGTTTTCAACCCTGTGTGTCCCTGGTCTCTGACTTTTTAATCTCTTTAGCCCCCTTGCCTTTGAACAACATAGCTCAGTTTCTCAGGATCTCTTTTGGGTATCAGAAGCCCCCAAGAACTACTTCCAGTGCCAGGCTTACTCTTCTGGAGTGATGTCTCATCCAGGTGCTTCCTCACCATCTGGTTACTTGTTTGATACCTGAAATCTTTGGTAGACTTTTTGCTGCTTGGAACCAGCAATGGGGTCATTAACTCTATGGTCTCAGCTCAGGTTCTCATTATTTTACTTTCACTAATAACCTAGCTGGTCTCCCTCCGTTGACCTATATCCATTGCCATCTAACTTTCTGACCATTGCCAGAAATGCATTTCTAAAACAGTATAAACACAATCACATTACTAGATCACATAAACTTTTTTAGTAGCTTGTACAGTAGTCTTGTCTCCCATTACCCCTCTTCTTATACTCTGGATGCTAATCTGTACCTGAAATGGATCATGCTTTTTTATGTATTTAAACCTTTGCCTGTGCTGTTCTCTTTGCTGAGAGTGCCTTTCTTCTGCCCTCAAACACTATCCTCTTGGCCTGAAAAACCCCTTGTTCTTTAAAACCAGGGAAAACTGACTTGCTTTTTTTGTTAGAACGTCCTTCGTGTACTCTCTCATCTCCTCATTTTCCACAGAGTAGACTAGGTTTCCATTTGTCCTCATTATATTCATATGTACTGAATATTTTGGGACTAACCAGCCTTTCTGGGCAGTTATTAGTGTCCATGTCTGTTTCTCCTTACTAGACTGTAAGGTCATTGAGGGAATATGGAATGCATTGTTACTTATGCCAATCCTTAGCACAACTCTGAGAATACAATTAGTGCCTTAAAAATGTCTCTTGAAATAATTGAATGAATATTTTGACCTGAACAGTATTTTTAAATCTTTCTCACCTAATATTCATAATGAACTAAAATATGAGGAAATACGGTTTATAGTTTCTGAAGTTTTATCTTGTGGATTTTTAGGATCCTAGCACATGTTGAGATGATCTACAGTTTGGAAAAGGATGTCTAAAAGTCCCTGTAAAATTTTAGAAGTCACCCAAAACTGGCAGAGTAAATGTTCAACTAGTTCAGTTCATCACAAGGGAGTAGGCATTCAGCAAGTATTTGTTCAATGAATAAATTACAAAAGAACTCACCTAACAAATGATAGAGTGAACTATACAACAAATTTAAATAACTAACCAAATATAAAAATAGCATGTTCAGAATGCTGTCTGTGTGGTTCTTTTATGTGAAGTCTAGGGGCTACTAAATGCTCACACCAACTAGCACATATAGGAACTGGTACTAGGATATATGTGAGAGGCAGCAGTATAGTGAATAATCCCAAGCAAGGCAGATGAAAAACTGCATATCACTGTTGGTTGCTCATAGTCTGAGGGAAAGGACGACTAGGAGAAATGAAGACACTTAACATTATTACTCACATACTTGAAGTCTGTGTGTCTACCATTAACAGGTGTTGGCCCATCACGCTTGTAGGTAGATACAGTTTGAGTGATATAGCTTGAGTTTTTGAGTTTTTTTGTTTTTGTTTTTTTGTGAGTTTGTTTTTTTGTTTGTTTTGTTTTGCAGGGGGAGGTAATTAGGTTTATTTACTTATTTATTTAATGGTGGTACTGGGGATTGAATCCAGGACCCCATGCATGCTAAGGAGGCACTCGACCACTTAAGCTTGAGCTTTTGTTTTGTTTTTTGGTACGAAAGATATCATGAAAGAACAGGAATAAAACAGTGGGAAAGGGTCGATTTTTAGATGACTGGAAAAAGAATTGACATTACTATGGGATTATAATTTAAAAAGCTATTACGAAATTGAGATAATGAAGTGTAGGAATTACGTTTATATTTATAGCAATAAATAATATTAGAACATTGACTTAGTTGTGAACTATGCCACTTAAGAGTGATGTGGTAAATTTTTGGATGTAATTCTTAGGAGAATTATAATAATAATACAGACCTATGTAAAGAGAAGTCTGAAGAATAATCTCATGTAGAGCATCAAATTGTGTTGGCTTTTATGAATTGTACAGAATTTTATAAAAATTCCTAGTATGAACCAAGTGAGAAAGTGAATCAGAATTGGAAAGTGACCATCTAACCAGGCTCCTCATTTCTGATGGAATGTTCATTATTTTGATCCAGAATATCAGTTCCTTTGGTCTTGTTCTAGAAGGTGGTTGATTCACTGAGGATAAAGGCAGAGTCTGATGAAGAGGAACTTGGGCTTCTTTCTATTACACAGACTTTATCTCAGTAGAATTTACTGTGTATATGGTTGCCATGACTAATTCCTTATTTGTTAATGATGTGGCTGTACTTTCAAACACAAATGCAAAAATATGGGAGGTGTCTTTTAGTTGATTAATGTCAGTACTGCTTGTTAAAGGCCTTTTGAGATTTAGAAATTTCAGCCCAATGAATAGGGGTAATCTGACAATCCTATATTTCTAGGGACCGAATACTTCTGAAGGTTTTCCAATTTCTGCCAGAACAGAACAGAGCTTGGTGGAGGCTCTCCCTAGTTGCTAGGATTGGCCTAGCTCTAGGTTACCTTTCTTCCTGGAACTAGACTAGACCTCTTTGATAGGTAGTCTCTCTTACCTCATATACTGTCTGTATCATTTTTAAAAAAAAATTTTGAGTCATGTTGACTGTGGTGTCTGACTTAGACTGCTATCTGAGCCTTTACCTATCATAATTTTGAAGTATTTGAGTTTCATTGTTGCAGTAAGAGTTGTATTTAGACATAATCAATATGGATTTAATTTCCTCTTCTTTTTCTGGTATCCTAGGTGGAAGCTTAGAGTATCGATTTTAGATCTTTCTTCTTTATTAATATATGTATTCAATTTCTCTCTAGGTACTTTTTTTTTAATTACATCCCACATATTTTGATAAGTTTTATTTTCATTTGGACTAAATATTCAAAATTTTTAAGAAGTTTCTCTTGAAATTTCTTCAAGTTTTGTTTAATCTCTACATATTTTGTAATTTTCCAGCAATCTTTGTTACTGATTTCTAGTTTATTCCACGTGGGTCTGAGTGCATACATTGTATGATTCATAGTCTCACATTTGTTAAAGTGTGTTTTTTGCCCCAGAACATGGTCCATATTTGTGAATGTTGCACATGAGTTGGATGAAGCACTGTTGTTGGATGAAGCAATCTATAGCTGTTAATCATATCCAGTTGATGGATGGTGCTGTTGAGTTCGACCATGTCCTTACTGATTTTCTGCCTGCTGGATCTGTCCATCTTTCTTATTGGGGTGGTTGAAATCTCCAACTATAGTAGAAGATTCATCTATTTCTCTTTGCAGTTTTTACCTCATGTAGTTTGATACTCTGCTGTTAGATACATATAAGGATTCTTATGTTCTCTTGGGGAATTGACTCTATCATCATGTAAGTCTTTATCTATCCCTGATTGTTTTCCTTGCTCTGAATTCTGCTGTGTCTGCAATGGATATAGCTACTTCAGCTTTCCTTTGATTAGCATGTTATATATGTGTTAGCATGGAACATCTTTTGCAATCCCTTTACTCTTAATATATATGTGTCTTTATATTTAAAGCAGGTTTCTTACAGACAACATATAGTTGGGCCTTGTGTTTTGATCCCAACTGACAATCTCTGTCTTTTAGTTGGTATATTTAGACCATTGATATTTAAAGTGATTATTGATATAGTTAGATTAATCTGTTATATTTGTTACTGTTTTCTATTTGTTGCCCATGTTCTTTGTTTCTCTATTTGTCTTCCACTCCTTTTTTGCCTTTCATGATTTTAATTGAGCATTTTATGTGATTCTATTTTTTTCTTAGTTTTTTTTCAACTTTGGTTGCCCTAGAATTTGCAGTATATATTACAACTAATCCAAGTTATTTCCAATGATACTGTATTGTTTCACAGGCACTGCAAGTACTTTATAATAATAAAATATTACAAATTCCTTCCTTTGGCATCCTCAATCGTGGTGTTTACCTATGTCTCCCTTAGTCCAAGCTGCTTGGTTATTTATCAGATGTACAATACCAGTGTTTATTTTGGGGTTATCAGAATGTTGTTCATTTTCCAAGAATATGTTCATTAAAGAACATATGAAACTTGTTGAGTGTTTGTAGTTATCTCTTTATGCTTCTTTAAGATTTTCTCCAGTGATGTCAATGTTAAAAATGATTTTTAAGAAAACCTGGAAAAGCCAATTAAAGCAATATTTCTTCCCTTTTCCCGTTTCACATAATTCTTTTAATTTCCTCTGTTATAGCCCTCTCTATCCATATCCTTGAAGAAGCAAATAGCCACTTGGTTCAGGGAAAACAAATCCCTGGAGTGTATTTGATGTCTTCTCTCTTTTGCTCCGCTTCCCCATCGTATGTATTTTAACGTGATCTTCCTGGTATCAGAGATAATGTTAAAATCAAAAAGGTGATATTGACTCTTCTTACTACTAGTCTGAAGTTAGATATTTTTATTTTAGATGTTTCTTGGATTTTTATTAATTAATTCAACAAATATTTATTGAGTGCCTACCATATGTTACTCAGTGAGGACACTATAGAGAATGAAACAGGCATGGAAGTTACAGTTTCATGGGTAAAACAGGCACTAATAATCTCTCAAGGAAATGTCCAAATAGAACTATAAATGTAGTAGGGAGATGCATGGGGCTGTAAAGGGCTACAAAAAGGGGACTTGAGCTAGTCAGGGAGGTCAGGAAAGGCCTCCCTCAGGAAGTAGTAACACTTGAACTGAAATCTAAAGCATGAGTAGGCAGTTGATGAGGGGATGGGGGTCTTTCCAGGTAGAGAGAGCAGTGTGGGCAAGAGCCCTGTGCTGGGTGGGGACGGTGAGTGGCTTGTATGAAGGACTGAAAGGATTCAGGGGAGGCCGCAGGGGCAGGGTAGATGGGGACCAGGCTGTGTTGAGGACTTTTGTTTTGTGTTGTTTTCATAAGAGTAGTGGGAAGCAATTGAAAGGTTTTAAGTAGTATGCGGTAAATTTGTATTCTGAAAAGAATATTCTGACTACAGTGAGAGTAATGGTTTGCAGGGAGCAGGAGTAGATGTACTTAGATGAATTTAGGAGACTTACAGTCAAGGTGAGAAATGATAGTAGGTTGATTTAGAGGAAATGGTGAGAAGTAGAGAGATTAAATAATACTTAAGAGGGAAAATCTGTAAGACTCATGGATTCGATAGTAAATGGTAAGAGAAGGAGAGAACTAAGGTTTGGGGCTTGTACAACTGAGTGGATTTGGTACTTTTTTTTAGGAAAAGCAACATTGGAATGCGACCAAATTTTAAAGGAAAGATCATGGGTTGAGTTTTATACATTTTGAATTTGAGAGGCCACAAAATGTCAAATTGAATATATGAGTGTGTTGCTCAAAGGAGACAAGATCTGAACTGCAGGAGTAAGTTGATGTGGTAAAGTTGATGTGCATGGTGAGAATATGGAGGGGATGTCTTGGACCCAGTTTGAAGAACTCCCAGCATCTAGATAGAGAAGACTGAATGTCAAAGGAGACAGAGGAGGTGTGATCAGTGAGGTTAGAGGAAAAACTACAATTTTTTATTTTTTATTTTTTTAAAAAAGATTTTAATAATGGCATTAGGAGTCATCTGTTTTTATTTTTAATGTTTTTCAGTTAAAAAATATGATCGATTCCAACACTTGTCTGGTAAAAATAATCTTTATTTAGCCCTTCTAGACATATCTTTGTCTCTTAAATGAGAAGCGGTTGTGTGCGTGTCAGGTGTGTCTTTGAGTTCTACTACTTAGAAGGGCGGTAGTTTTTGCTACAGGAAGTGTTTCATCGGGAAGCAGATGTGCTCCAGTGATAGGAGATGGGAAGGGGATGTTTTGTTATTAATTACTTAGCTTTGTATAAACAAGGACTTCGTATTTTTGAAAGATTTCTTCTGGTTTATAAAAGTTAATCCTATTTTTAAAGCTTTTCTTGAGTCGATCTAAGAGGTTTGCACTCTCTTGTTGCAGTAACAGAACTCTTTGTTAATTGTAGCATATGTCATGTCTTCTATTACAAAAGGGCACGTGGGATTTCTAGGATAGAATTTCAGTTTAGAAAAGGTGTGTCTTAAGATAGGAAGTGGTGGAAGACTAATATTTGTAAACTGAGAAAGCTCAAGTTTTGCCTTTTCATCTCTGCCTGCTTCCCTTATTTGAAATAAATCTAAAAAGCCAATTTAATGAGAAACTGATATCCTATTTTAACCTTTAAAAGAGACTTTTAACATTTAAACTAAGTAACACTAAAATATCTGGACTTAATGTCACACGCTCTATAAGCTTCTGTAAGCTTAAATTTCTCATCTGTGTTCTGTGGATCATAATTTGGAAAATGCTAATTTTAAGAGGTTATGGAATCCTGAACTGGGAATTAGGATGCACAAGGATACACGGTTTGTTTGTTTGTTTTTGTTTTTTTTTTGTTTTTTGGGGTATTAACTAATCATGGACAAGTTCTCTCTGGCCTTGTTTGATTATGTGAAAGAGTTGGTTAAGTTAATCTGTGATAACTTGTTCAGTTCTCTTTAATTCTGAATCCGTGGGTTAGTGTTAAGGTTTTTATTTTTGCTGTGAGTAGATTTAAAAATATATTTATTTTTTAAACTTTGTGCATTAAAAAGTAATAAAAATACACACCTGTAAAATTTCATATATTATAGAAATTAATAATATAAAAATTCAAATTTCTTGTAGTAACAAAAATAACATTTTATTATTGTTAAAAAAGAAAATATTTAAAAGAAATAGCAACAGATTTTAGCACCATGCATGTTCCACCATGTACATACTGACATATTAATGATAATCTTGAATAAAAGTGGGATCAGAATCTACTTTTTAAAATATACCCTTTTTTTTTTACCTTATCTGTTAGAGCTCTTACCACATAAATTTCTGAGTTTTTTTATTTTTATGAACATGGTATATACTCACAGTTAAAAAAATAAAACTATAAAGATCTAAGGTGATTTCTTACTTGTACTTCCCGCAGGTGATCACTCTTAAAAAAATGTATGTCTTTGCAGCACAATAAATAAATGTTTGTTTTTACGTAGTTACGTACTGTGACTTATTTGGTCACTCTCCTCATGATGGTCATTTGCATCTCCCTCCCTTGCTTCCTTCCATTAAAAAAAATACTACAATTCACAAAATGCAGAAGATTGTTGGATTTTCAATTGTGCTTTATTTATTAGTAGCCTTGTCTCCAAGGAAGAGGTTTGGCTAGGATTACTACGTCTTTGATTCTCAGTTAGCAAACTACCATGAGCTGAGTCTCTTATGTGATGTATATGTTCTCAGAATATTTCAGGCAAGTGTTCTCACTTTATCCTCAAATCCAATACAGTTTCTTATTTTGTTGAACTTGACTGAATCTCATGGGGGCCTTGAGAACTCTTTTATTCCTTTTATTTAATTTAAAAGTCTACCTACATCTTGCTGTTCACAATTTGGCCCATGAATCTGTAGCACAGGTATCACCTTGGGGCTTGTTAGAAATGTAGAATCTCAAACTCTCATGCATGTATACTAAAGCAAAATCTACATTTTAATTCAGTCTCCTGGCGATTCATCCACACATTACAATGTGAGAAGCACTGGTCTGGAAGCAGATCTATTGCATTATCTTTTTATGCTCCATCCTCTGTGCCCACATCGCGACTTTGATCCTCTGGTTCTTATTGTTCTGATATAGAGAGGAGGAAGAAAAGAAAAAATGAAAAATTTGAACTAAAGAGCAGAATTCACTGATGTTAACAGCCGTTTCCCCTCTGCTTTTTATTGTGCCTTCCTATGGTAAGGTCTGTGTTGATTTTTACCTGGTTTTTACCATACCAGTTATATGGAAGAGACAAAATACAGCCAGCTCTGCTATCATGCTTGGTGTCGTTTAGGTTTTTGGTATTTTAAAGATTATCTTATTTTATTATTTTTATTATATATTTAAGATTTAAATTTTTAAAAATTTTATTTTATATCATGCTTGTTTTGAAAATGAAGATTTGTACCATGCAGTTGATAGTAGGGAACAATCTGAGCATTACATGAATTTTGTGTTTGCTTATGTGCCATTTGTTTGAGAAACATTAGCTGACTACAGAAGACTATACCCCAGTAAACCATGATGCTGTAGGAAATACTCAAGATGTTGGCAGACATCTTGACAAACTACCGGCTACCTCAGATCCCCATACATGTGTGAGCCACATATCCATCCACTGAGGTGTTACAGCTGTCTTTCAGATTTCAGATACCCTCCCTCCATCACTTCAAAAAACACAAAAGCTGCAGCCCCTATAATGCCCACTTCCACAAGCAAACTTCAGGGTTTTTTCAAAATAATGTGCTGTATTTATTTCAGCATTTAGGTGTTTATTAACCATTTAAGATGTTTAAAATGGTCTGTAGTTTTTATTAGCTTCTTATCTCTTTTTATGTGTCATTGTTCTGAACATTACTTCCCAACCCCATCTTCCTCATAAGCCTTGTAGTTTTATTGTGCAGTTTTGTATAGTGTGATGATTTTTAAAATGCATGTTACATTTGTTGACTGAAATAAATGCATATACTAAAAGTTGAGATTTATGTTTAATTTGGTGGACATTTCTGAGGACTTGAACCCCTTTGATCCCAGGATGACAGCCTCTCAGATCGCTCTGAGGGACTGCTCTGAAGAGGTAGGGGAGGAGCCAGGATGCATAGGAGTTTCACAACAAAGACCAGGTAGTCAGAACATTAAAAGATTACTCATTAATTGAAGACAACCAGACATCTCAAGTTAAAGAATTTAGCATTTTTCTATGTATGGGAGGGAGCAAACTTTTGGGCTCATTGAAATCATTCCTTTGCCTAGCTCCTAGCTCTCGAGGGCCAGTATCCTGTCCTTTCACATTCTGAGTCCCCTCGGGCTGCAGAGGCCAGGCTGCCTGCTTGTCTTCACTGTGTGGGGGTGGCGGTAGCAGCTGATGACTTGGTGGCTTCAGCATTCTTTGTTTACTGATAAGGTTTGTAGTATTTTTTGTTCACACAGTATAGCAAAATTGAGTATAACAGTGGAATCTTAAGATCAAGAGAATCTCAAAAGAAATTTGTTCTATTCCATTTGCCTTAGACATAGTAAAAATTTCCTTACCTCACACCTAGCATTTTGTAGACTCCCCTTCCTCTTGTCAGCCTTTCCTGGTCAACTAGCAGTTCTAAAAAGGGAGGGACAGTGTCTGTCCTTTTTTGGTTCCTCTGGTCCTAATACAGTACCTGATACTCAATAGCAATTTGAAAATGAGGTAGGTACTAAATAGCAATTTGAAATATGGCTCTATGTGAATATAAGTACTTGCATGTTATTTAAACTCCAATGCTGTTTAAATAATATGTAAGTACTTATATTCAGATGTTTCTTTTGACTTAGCAACCAGAGTGGTTCTTAAAGCTGTGCTTTAAGTACTAGTATGACAAATTATTATTAAGAAAATTACAAATAAATTAATCAGTTGATACTTGAGGTGGAAGAAATGTTCCTGTTGTGACAGTTTAGTCAACAGCCAATTTTTATATTAGAATTCATAATGAATGTGGAAGTTCAGTGGTACTAGTGTCATTGTTTCTAATTTTAAGAAATTATAAATCCTGTGAATATTTTCTTAAAAATCATAAATTCGTTATATAATTGAAAAAATTCAGAAAATGAAGAGTGTCAATTTATTCTTAAATTTAGATGAAAGATAAAGCTTGGAGAAATAACTAGCATAAATGATATTAGATTTTCATAATGATGGAAGATAATTTGAAGCATTTGTCAAATCCAACTTTAGCTAGCTGTGAGAGAGATGAATCTTCTTCATTTCTTTGATTATTCCTTCTTGGAGGCTGTCACTTCCTTAGTATGTAATTCTTTTGCTTTTTGATTTCGCTTGAATATTTTTCTGTGTTATTTAATATTTTCCGCTTCCATATTCCTTAAATAGGGAAGTTTATGGTAAGAATTGTAGTAGTTCCTCAAAAGAATTGAGTTGATGAGTTTAGAAACTGCAATAGTTATTTTTACTTTTCTTATTTAGTGTGTAAAAGTATTTTCTCATTTAACATTGAGTCTCAGTTTCTCATTGTGGTTCATGTTCTACTCCTATGGTACAACTTTTCTCAAAATTACGGTCTAAATTTTTCATTAAGGTATTTTAATAGGGTGATCTTGATTAACTTCCCTCTTACAAAACCTGTAAAACTAGATATTTTGTTATATGTATTACTCAAAAGATACTTGGAAATAGGGATCATTACAGAATAACAATAAAAATATCTGTGTTACAGACCCAAAAGGAAGTAGTTGTGAAATTAAAAAAAAATGTACTTGTGTAATATCCTATTTTGATGTAATTTGAAACCTATAGAAAATTTTCAAGAGTGCAACTCCCATATGCCCTTTACCTGGGTTCAATAATTGTGTATATTTTGCCCCATTTGCTTTATCATATTTTATCTACCTTTACATGCATAGTTTTTCCCTTGAGTCATTTGAGAGTAAGTTGGAAACATGCCTCTAAATCACTAAAATACTTTAGCGTGAGTTTCCTCAGAATATGAACATTCTCTTTCATACTCAAAATCAGGAAATTTAACATTGATATGATTCTATTATCTAATCCATAATTCTTATTCAGATTTTGTCAGTTGTCCCAATAATGTTCTTTGTAGCTTTTTTCCTCGCTTTAGGATCAAATCCACAATTATGCGTAACTGTTGTTTCTCCTTAGTCTCCTTTGAGTCACAACAGTTTTATAGACTTTCTCTGATTTTCTTGATCTTGACATTTTTGAAGCAAAGAATACAGTTATTTTGTAGATCTTTTTAATTCAAGGTTATCTGATGCTGCTTATGATTAGATTTAGGTTATATATATATTTTTTTTTCCAGAAATGACTCATAAGCTGTTCCTTCACAGTTCATCATATCAGGAGGTGCACAATGTTAGTTTGTTCCAATATTGGCGTGTATGTATGTATGTATATATGACTGCCTGCCTGAATGCCTGTTTTCCTTCCTTCCTTCCTATCCTTCCCTTCCTTCCCCTCCTTCCTTTCCTGCCTTCTTTCCCTTCCTTCCCTTCCTTTCCTCTTTTTGTTCAATGTATTTACTCCTTTCCTCAAGTCTAAAATACACAGAAAGTGGTTTCAGAATTGCTAACCCATAACACTCATTAAGGAAACCTACTAGTTAAGAGTTCAGTATTGCTTACAGTTTTTTAAGGTAAAATTTAATTATGGAAAAATGCATTAATCTAAAGGGAACAGTTGGATGAGTTTTAGCAAATACACCCATACTCATATCTATGTCAGGGCTTAGAAAGTTCCCATTACCCCAGGAAGCTTCCTGGTGCCTCTTTCTTGTTAATAGTGCCCTCCACCACTGACGACTGCTTTTCTGATTTTTTTTCCCCATTATAAATTAGTTTAGCCTGTTTTAGAACTCTGTAGAAATGGAATCATAGAGTATGTGCTCTTTTGTGTCTAGTTCCTTTTGTTGACATAATATATGTGGTATTCATTCACATTGTTTTGTGTATTAGTAGTTTATTCTTTTTATGGCTGAGTTGTATAACATTGTATGAAAATATCACAATTTGTTTATCCATTCTACTGTGATGGACATTTGAGTTATTTTCAGTTTATGAGTATTATAAATAAAGCTGCTGTGAACACTCAAGAACAAGTTTGTATATTTTCATTTCTCTTGAATAAATGCTTGTGAGTGGAACTGATGTGCTTTGTGTAGATGTATGTTTATCTTTGTAGAAAAAAAAATTGTCAAATTTGTTTCACAGTAATTGTACCATTCATGCTTCCATTACCAATTATGAGATTTCTGGTTGCTCCACATCCTCACCAACACCTGCCATTATTAGCCCTTTAAATATTCACTGTTTTAGTGAATGTGAGTGATATCTTATTAATGGCTTTAATTTGCATTTCTCTGAATACTAATGAGAGTGAGTACCTTGTCTGTATGCTTATTGACCATTCATATAGCTTTCTTTGTAAAGGGTTTGTTCAACTCTCTGCCTGTTTTTAAAATTGGGTTTTCATTTTATTAGTAAGTTGTAAGAGTTCTTTATATATTGTGGTACGAATTGTGAGATGTTTGTGAATATTTTCTATTTTGTAGCTTGCTTATTGATTTTCTTCGTATGTCTTCTATTGAACAGAGGGTTTTGATTTTTATGAATTCATGTTAATGTTTTACTGTCCTGGTTATTAACTTTTGTATTGTAAGAAATCTTTTCCTACCCTCAATTCATAAAAGTATTCCCTTATGATTTCTTTTATAAGCTTCATAGTTTACATTTAGGTTTATTGTCCATCACACATTAGTTTTTGTGGATTGTGTGATGTGCCACTAATAGAGATTAGAACTTAAAATGTTTATCATTTTGCTCTTTATGCATATATTCACATTTCTAAGTTTTTTAAAACAAGGGAAAATTTTATGATTGTAATACACTAATTTGATACAGTATACTTTTGGGAAAGCGAATTACTTCAACATTTCTTTAATATAGCATTGTATAAATTTAGAGACTGTATAAACAAATGAAAATGAGATTTTTGCTCTATGATAATGGAAATAACTAGAACATTTTAATATGTTTCAAAGAATAGGTATGTTATTAACTTTACTGTTTGGCAGTAAAAAGAAATACACTTAGTATGAGAACTGTTTTCATTGTACATATTCTATAAATAAATGGATGGTTTTTAAATTTTCCACATGAAATCATTTTTTTTTAATACAACTTGCAAAGTGATTTGATTGCCATTTTATATCTCTTTTTTTGGTGTTCTAAAATCTGTCAGGCTTTCCATTCGAAACCCCTATTTTCAGGAGTTTATGAGCAGACAGTTGGAAAAAAAAAACTAACCAGCCAGAAACGTGGCATTCATAATCTTGATTCAATATACGTTACTTGCTTTCACAAAATTTTAAATAGTCAGCTTTTTTTTTTTAATTGGAAATAGCACAAAGAGGAATAAAGGAATTTCTTTGGTTAAATAGATAGGGAATATTTTTCCAGACAACTTTTCCCAGTTAGATTTACAAAGCAAACTTTTCCCTTCTAGAAATTATTTAAATATGTACGTTCCTGTGTTGCAGTTCCCACAAGATGTTGCCTCAAGGCTTTCCTTTTCCTTTGCTACAGTTCATAGCAAATATCCTCTGTCCCTGTTCTCTTCTCTATTTACTTATGCTTTTAAAATTCTCCCTAGTATATTTACATTAAAAATGGCTTTCCATTTTGGCATTCCTTTGTCCCTTTTTCCTCCTCTTTGCAGTGCCTACTGGAACAAAATGGTATATGACTTTACCTATTGGTTGAAAACCAGTATTAACTTTGAGAGACATTGTGGCATAAATAGCAATGATTTTCTTGAAATGCAGACTTTAAAACTATTCTGAAGAACTGTCACTTAAAGAGCAGGCTTTTAGACAAGGTTCTTTTTTTCCTTCTTCCGGAAAGTGCAAAGTGTCAGCTTGAATACTTTCACAATCTGTTTTTAACCCACTACCATTCACATGGTGAATGTTTAACTGCTATTGGTCCATAAAGGTGTCTGTGGGTTTTTTGCTGCTTTTATTTCACTTCTCATTTTTTAAAAAAACCATTTCCTGAAAACTTAATAGAGAAATGTAACCTATTGCAGGAAGGAAGATGATCTTCTTTTGCTGCACTCTGAAGATAATTTGCTTCAGACAGGAGGTTTTTGGGTGCTTGCTGAAATTTCGGAGATCTGGGAAAATGGGGTAATAACATGACACCAGCTCTTAAGCAGCAACATCTGCTGTGGTTCAAAGCCACACAAAGAAAGCTGCTTAAGCAGTTGAATGTTTTGGACTGCACGGACAAGTGTGGTTCAACTGCGAAGACTGCAGAGCAGAGGAAATTTAAAGTTTCGTGAAGCTGTTAAAAAATGGAGTCGTGGAAGATGAGCATCTTCAAGAGACAAACATCACCTTATCCTCCAAGCTATCGAAGATCTTTGTCAGAACCTGCTTATGCACATTCAGAGACAGGAACAAGCTTAAAGAGTTATCCATGGCGTGGTCCAGTAAAAAGCAAGAGGAAGAAAAATGAACAGGCTGTTTCCAATCTAGGAAAGCCACTGGGTGCTTATCGGTGGCAAACACATCCCAGTTTTAGGTGGAAAGGGGGCAAAAGGGAGCAATTGCAAAGTGATAAAGGAGACTTGGATGAACCACAGAAAGAGGTCCTGCCAAAGATGGATGGGAATAATGCTTCTTCCTCTGCTGACAAGGTCCTTGGGACATCAACAGAGAAGCAGAACCTGGTCAACACCCGGTCACTTCGGGTTCCATTCAGCAGATCTATTTCAGAGCCAGAACCGCGCTGCAGTATCAGATTTGTTAGACGATGGCCAACTTCAGCCGAGTCAGTGGAGTCTGAGCAGCAGGGATATTTCATCCGTGGCATTTTCTCTACTCTTTCCAGTGGCTTCTCTAGGATGCTGAGTCTAAAAGGAGAATCAACCAATGAGCCAGTAAGAGAAGGTATATTATGACGAATAAGGGGAAAGAGGGATGGCTCAGATTTAATTACTATGGGACTTTTAATTATCTGTGCTTTATAATAAACTAAGCCATTCTATTTGCTCATTATAAAATAAATTTACTGAATTAGTATAATTTTTAAAAAGTAAGAACACTACTTTAGAAACTTAATGATAGTAATTAATAGTAAAAAATTGATTTGGACGGAATATTTTTATTATGTTATACTCTTGAACTCTGTTTTGGAGGCTGTTAAAGTATTTTGTTTTTTATCCTTTTCAACACCCATTGATCTACTTTTGCACATTAAATGCAATTTAGAGGGAGAAGTAGTCAAATAATTTTCTCCTGACAAAGTTGAGAATTAAAAGAATTTCTACTATTATCTCTTCATAAAAATTGATAAATATTATTAGAGAGAACTATTTAGAGCTGAATTGTATTGATAGCTTTTAATAAGTTGGTATTTTGATTCGCTTGTGTCATAAAAACAGACAATTTGAATATGGAAGCCGAAGATGCAAATCTTGAATATTTGTTCAGATGACAAAATAGAAATTTGTGTTTGATTCATTTCAAACAACAGAATCATCAATATTAAAAAAGCTCATTTAGGACTTGTTTAAATTTTTAAGTGTTTTATATTGATGGTAGCATTTTGAGCCACAAAAAGAACTCTTACATTTTTATCTGATTGCCTTGGGAATGATTGACCTTATCTGATGAACTGTTTCAATTATGAGTTAGTACGTACATTTGTTTGCTTTTTGTTATTGAAAACCTTAATACTGAAACTTAACACTGATAATATCTTTATCGAGTAGAGGACATTTTTGGATAAGCTCTTATCTTTATTGTGAGATTGACCGCATCTGCAGAAGTGTAAACTCTTCCTAAAAGTGTCGAAATTGTTGAATAAATTTTCTTATTGGAGCATAATTAAATTCCTTTAAAAATAATATCAGTGAAAAATTGAGTAATTTTCCAACTGTATTTATGCCAAAAATTCAGTACTTCTAAACCTTATCCTCCCTCAGATTTTCCTATGATTGATGAGTTTTAATTAAACTATTAAGTAGATAGATTTTCTTCTTGGCTTATAGATAATTGCCAAGAGTGAAGTACTTCTTGATGTGCCTCTGTTAACATTCTCTTAAAATTTTTGAAAGGCTAGGTTGTTGCATTTCCTTGGATACTAGTATGTCTGTTTCCTTGCCAGGTGATCATAGGATGATCAAAGTAAAGGAGCATCAGAGGAAATTAAGAGTTTAAAAGAAATTCTTAGAATCAACGCCTCTTAGTGGTTAACATATATATTTGATAAAGAAGGCTGTAGGAGTTTTTTCCTTTTGATATTTGTATTTACAAACATTTTTGGACTTCTATAACTAACTTTCAGTTTTTAGCAAATATGCCAACATATTGGCAGCCCGCTTACATGTGAGGTATTCTGAGGATATGTCCCTTCTTTTTACACATTTATGGTCTACTTAAGATGATATAAAATATTCTGTATTTATTACTTCATAATGTCTTATACATTCTAATCATGTAATAATTCTGCAAGTGGAAGCGTATACAGAGTTCAAGGTGTTATTGTAAGGGATTTCAGGTCCAGGAGGTAAAGAACAGTGTTCCTACCAGTCAGACCAGAAGTTTTTATTAAATAGTTACTATGATGTCTCCTAAGTGCTTCACTAGTGGAGAGTCAAGCTCTTAAGACAGAAATGCGCTGTTTAATACAAAGATTGGAGCTAGTTCTTGTGAAGAGATTTCCTGTTCTCTTTGGGCTGGGGCTTCTATCCAGCCTAGAGTCAATATAAGTGCTTTTCTCACTTTCTGTAGTTGTGAACCTTTCTTTATTTCTCATTCCCCACAGGGGAAAGAATACAGTTGGCTTAGGAGACCTGAATTCTGCTTCCATCTGGGCCAGTTCTCATTTGTGAAATTTAATCTCTGAATTTCTCTTTATGCGTTTGTGGAATAGTAATTTCTTTCTTACAAGATGATAAATGAAATCTGAAAATGCTTTGTAAATTATAGTTTATGTAGCATTTATTCACAAATGCTGTGTGAATAGAATGTGTTCTTATCAGAGTTGCTATTATAGTGTTGTGGCAAGGTGTGGAATTATTAAAATATTGATATAGTTAAGAAAATCAACATATTTAAAATTTTGAAACCCACTGGTGTTTGTTACTTTTCTTGTTCAGTATAAACTGGAATATGTGAGAAGCATTAAATAATGTAGTATACGTTTAAAGCATTTAAAATAGCATTTGGCACTTAGTGATTGTTCATTATATATTTGATATTGTTCTATTAAGAAAGTGAACTTAGGTGGATATAGTTTTAAAAAAATAGGAAAGAGAAAGAGAATGCCTGGCTGTTGAATTTGTTATAATTACCAAATGCAAATAAATTGTAATGTTCTAATCTTAAATTCTGTGAGTCTGAACTTGTTCTGAGCATGTGCATGTTCTGAGCATAAACAAGTAATAATTCTTTATATCACAGTTGACTACAATTAATCTCATGCTTAAAGCGATTAAATATACCATACTCAGGATCACTAACGAATTAAAGAGGAAAAGCTCAGAGGCTTCACTACTATACTATGTTTAATCCTCCTCTTGTATGATACATATTTCTTCACCTGATACAACATGTAGGTCAAATGACAACATGAAAAATAAAACTTGTGCTTCTTAGAGCTAAAAGTAATTCCAGCTGCTTTGGGTCCATGTCTAAGCATGGAGTCAACATGCTTGCAATAGTGGAAATAATTGAAACTCCCAATCAAAGAGGATTTACTGAACAGAGTATGACATATCAAATCAATAAAATATCATAGAGTCGGCATAACTGTCATTTACTAGCTATGTGAAACTTAGAAGAAACTATGAAATATAAGTGTACATAGGATGTAAACTACATATGTCCAATGTGTATAACACTTGGAGAAATTACTGGGAGGCCATTTTATTCCTAAATTATTTTTCTTTCTCTGTCAGTAGGTAGAGATGGGAACGAAAGCTTAAAAAGAAAGTAGGGAAAGAAATAAAATATACTTTATGTACTTCTCTTTTCTTGTTACAGTTAATACGTTGTCTTTATAATGTCATAGTAATAAGAATATCCTCTCTCCATGTTAGTTACGTTTTAAAAGATCCCCTAACTTGGGAATTAGGAGGCTTTATTTTTTCTTCTAGATAATTTTCTTTTAACATCCCCATTCAAATTTAATGGACTTATTATTAAAAAATCTTATTGTGAAGGACCTTATACAGTAACTCGACAGACACCGCCCTTGGTGCTGGGAACATAGCACATTATTTTATTAGGTAACTAGCAGCTTCCTCACTTACTCTAGGGAATCAGTAACTAAATTAGAAAAAAACCCAGAGTACTCAGTTCACAAGATGTACATATAAAAAAATAGTGGTAAGGTCTTGTTATTAATAGAACTTTCATAATCCCTCAGATCTTCTCTATAATTGGGCTTTGTGTTTGCTTTACATCATAATAAATTAACAAAAGAGACCTCTCTATAAAATACTGAGAAATATTTTCCCTTCCTGCCATTTCTCCTACGAATCACTGCATTTCTGTATGTATAACCCCTACCCAGCTAGCATTTTGTCACTCATTGTTGCATCTAAGCTGTCCTGCAGTTGTTGATTCAGTGTTTTGTCACTTACGATATTTATGTTTTCTCTTGTTAAGCAACTTTAAAATTAATACGTTTTAAAAAATTTAGGCAGCAGACTTTAATAATTTAGGCAGACTTTAATAATTTAGGCTATTTATAGATAATTCTATTGTATTTGAAATTATTCAACATAACAGTATAATTCTTTTATTTTTAAATGAATGTATTCTGGGTGTATTAGTCTGCTAGGGCTTCCATAACAAAATACCACAGACTAGGTGGCTTGAAAAAACAAACTTATTGTCTCACAGATTTGGAGGCTGGCAGTCTGAGACCATGGTGCGGTGCAGTTGCTTTCTCCTGAGGCTGCCTCAGCTTGTAGATGGGCTGTCCTCTTGTATTCTCACTTAGACTTTCCTCTGTGTGCAGGTGATGCAGTGTTTCTTTCTCTTCTTCTAAAGACACCAGTCCTATGGATTAGCGCCCTACCCTTATGACCTCATTTATCCTTAATTACCTCCTTAAAGGCCCACAGTCACATTGGGGCATAGGGCTTTAATATATGAACTTTAGGGGGCACAGTTCAGCCCATAACCCTAGAGAACAAATGTATCAACAATTATGAGGTCATTAATGCAGTATATTAGCATAAATTTTAAAATGTCATACGACATAGTCACATATATGCTCAAGCTTTAAAAAAATTTGTTATGAGGTCAAGTGGCCTTCTAAAAAGCAGACTATATCACTTTAAATTTATACCTTTTCTCATTGTATATGTATATTTTTGAAATGGTTATAAGCAGTATAAGTTGTCTTCCTTTTTTCATTTAAGATTGTTTCATATACATTCCCATCTACTGACCATTAATAAAAATCACAAGGATGTTGGATACTCTGGTAATCTATTCTATTGAAATATTGAAGTAGGCTCTATTGGACATTTCAGTTGTATACAGTTTTTTTCCATTACAGTTTCTCCTTTTAGGGGAACTTCTCCCCAAGTTTGGCTTGTTTCTTTGGAGCATATTAGGAAGGGTTATACCTTGGAATGTGACTCTCATAGCTCATTATGTATTGTAAGGATTTCTATGAGAAAGATAAAACACATTAATAATGCCTGTAGCAATTTCTGAGTGCAGTTTTCCCCCAGGACCTTACCAAATTTGGACTCAAGCATTGTTTGGTTGTAGTTTTGTGTTGTACTCATAGCACAGGGTGTGGGAAAGGAAAAGATCTTTGGTGTTGGATAAATGAGTTCAAGTTTTTACCCATGCTGTTGTCTAGTTGTATGACTGAGAAAGTTTCATACAACATTTCTGAATCTCCATTTTCTCGTCAGTAAAGTATGGGATAATAACTACCTTGTGGGGTTATGTTTATAAATAGTAAGTGAAGGAAGATGCCTAGTTCTTATTAGGTGTTGAGTTAATAAAAGTTTTTCATAATTATTAGTTTAATGGGTATATAATATTACTATTATATTTTATTATTAGTGAAGTGGCACATTTTCCCATTGATAGTTCATATTTGTAACAATTTATTATTTTGCAAGTAGACTTTCTCCTTAACTATCAAGTGGAATCTGAGTATATGTAGCAATATTTCATTTATTTATTTTCAGTTATTCTACCTCGTAAGTTTTAAAATCATATACACTTATCCCAGATATTCTTGTTTTCAAATAAAATTTGAAACAGTTTAAAAGAGCCGTTCAAACCTGACTTCATTTCTTGACTATTTAGAAAATTTATTTTAACAATTAGTACGAATAAATTCTTATTTAATTTAAAAAAGTTTTTCTTTTAGAACTGCTTAATTACATTTATCTGGGATTGATTTAGTTGTATATGAGGTACAGAACCAAACAGATTGTTTCTTTCTACATGATTTTACTGTATGTTTAAAATATTCTGAATGTTTCTATGTGTGTTTAAAATGTCCCCTGAAATTTCTCTTATCTCACAAATTTTTCTGTTTCTAAAAACAATAAATGTTTTTTTCCTGCAAAATGAAGTAGCCTTTTCTCCAATTATAATAGTAAAAATAAATCACTGTGTAAAATTTGTATGTAAGCTATCTGATTCTCCATTTTCTTTACAACAAAATAGAACTAGTAATACAGACATCATGGAGTTGTTATAAGGATTAAATCAGATAGTATGTAATAAGTGCTTTATCTTATCTATAGTAAGAGCTTAATCAATGGTAGCTTTAAAAATAAAGCTGTATGTTACAAGGATATACCCTGGAATCTTTTTGAAGTAGACTTAATAAATATTCCAATTTTAATTATATATTTATAAATCAGTTTTGTCTAAGTAATGTTTTCTAAATGTGTTTTCAAATTCTGAGAATACTTCCTATTTGCTAATTGTTTAATTCATAGAAGGACTATTGCAATTTTTTACGATATGTGATTTTCCCAACCAAGAGCACTGTGTGTGTGTTTGTGTGTGTGTGTGTATACATACTTCCTTCGACTTATTCATGACTTACTTAATTTTTCCATTGGAATTCTGCAATTTTTTTTAATAAAAAAAATTAACCTTCAAATATTTTATTGTAGTTAGGATTGTGCTCTGTTTTTATTACATATTTTACAGTTAATTTTAAAGATGATAAGAAAGTGCATTCATCTTTGTACTGAGCTCCAGTTTACTACTAATTATTTATCTGATACTTAAAATCACCTTATTTTTGAAGCAGAATGTTTTAATTTAGTTTAATAAATCAGAAAAGAGGATCAGTCTTTGGAGACATAAAGCCCTATTTTCAAACTCTTTATTGTGTCACCTGTTTGCTATGTAATTCTTGGTGAGTTATGTTTGACCTTTCTGAGCTTTACCTTCCTCATATTTAAAATAAGGATACTATCTATATTGAAAAATTATTAAAAAGCAGTGTAATGTAGTTGTCAAGAATCTTTAGATATTTGGGATTTAAACCTGGCTTTATAGAGAATGATTAATACCAACCTTAAGATTTACCTTTCCTGGGGCGAACTAAGGAGACATGAAGGGAAGGAGTGATATAAGTTACTGACATTATTTTCATTAGGGGTTGAATTATGATTTTACTGATATTTATTGCAGTACGAATAAGTAGATGAATGGACGACAGTAGGTCGTGAGTAAAGTATGATAATTAAAATGACTAAAGATACTTTAAAATCCTGACTGGATCACTCATTGGTAGTGTGACCTTGGGCAAATTACTTTATCTCTCTGAGCCTCAGTTTCCTCATTTGTAAGGTGAAATAATATCTACTTTGTAGGCTGTTGAGAGGATTAAATGAAAGGGGACAGGTAAAGTCTAGAGCACGCACTTGTCAGATAGTAAGAGCTCAACGGAAGTTAATACCCAGTGGTGTGCTGGAGCCAGTGTGCAGAAGCCAGTTTTGTGCATCTATTCCCAATTCCCATTTAGTGACAGTGCAATGATAGCTTAAAATTAACCAGGGTGGGGCTATTTACGGCCTAGAAATGTTATAAATCAAAGAGGGGTGGGGGTGGGGCTGCTGGTGGTATTTCAGGAGCCACAGTTGATAAATTCTTAGCAACAACCACTGGTAATTCCTATTACTATTAAAATATTTAGAGTTAATAGCCAGTATTATTGCAGAAAATATGACTTCACTCTAGATTTAAATATGCTTTTTTCTTACTTTAAAAACTTTGATATTTTAGAGTATCAATCAAAGTTGAATACTGAGTTATATTAAATGCCTTCTTGGCATCTATTGAGATGTATTTTTTTTTATCATTCATTTACTGTTAGTTTGAATGTCTAGGATAACCTGTATGGGTTGGATAATTAGTTTGACGTATTTTTTGCCGAGGTATGCTAGCACTTTTTTTTTTTTGATAAGTCATCTGTAACTATGTTCTTGCCTTTGAGATTACATAGTAATGGTTTTGGATCTTATTATTGAGTGATTTTGAGATCAGAACTATGTATTACTTTTTAGTCCATTTAATAAGATATATTAATTAAAACTTAATCCTTTTCTGAATTTTAGAATAATATAGTAACTTTGGAGATGATGTCTAGTGAATTCATTCATGGTGGCTTGACTAGTCACTGATTTTTTTTCAAAAAGACGATTTAAGATTTTGCAGTCACTGTTATCGATAACTTTTTCCACATCTTGTTTTATTATGGTGCTTTCTGTTTTTTAATTATTTTCACTTGGATTTTCAGTATATTTTCAGTACTAAGTAAAATAACCTCCAGCATTAACAAAATTTGTGTTTATTTTTACCTCGTATTTAAGTAAATCCAATTAATATAAATTTAGCTAATTATAGGTATAATCATTTAAAAGAACTTACCTGAATATTTTAATTTATTTCCCTCATTGAATTTGTATCAAAAGTTCCAACGAAACTTCTCTTGAAAGTAAAATTTTCTTGTCCTTTTTGTCTCATGCTTAAATGATCAGATTTCACTCTTTCCATGTGGTTATGTAATTTCTGAGCAGTGTGCTTAATAAAATGGAAAAAAAATGTGCTTTATATGCAGACTTTTCCTTAACAAATTTAACTGACTGTTTTCATTTTCTCATCTAAAACAAAGTAATTTAAATTCACCAAGTCAGTAAGCAAATCGATAAATTTATAGGAGAGAGCCAGTATCCTACGGAATAAAATGTCCTAGCCGTTCATTTACCTAAAGTTATCTTTGTGCAATTACCAAACCCTCAGATAACCAGAAGGTATTCTTTATTGAGGTATTATTAGGTGCAAAGGTTCCAGCCCATTCTGAACCATGGTAGTTAATGGTGCCATCAATAATATGGCAGTTTTTCTAGGCTATGCCTAATAATCTTGAGTACCGGGCCACCTCTAACCTAGAATAGACATTTTCTCTTCATAGGTATGTAATCTGATGGTCCACTTGGGGTATAATACCATAAACTTGTACCTGCCTCTCAGCGTTAGAATTTGTTGTTAATCTCAGTTTCCAAAATCAGAGATTCTAATTTTGGACCTAGGTTAAAAAACCAGTAGAAATCCCAATAGCCATTCTAAAACTTGCCTTATCATCCAAATTATATATTTTAAATATTATATATATATTATATATTATAAAATATATATATTTGGTGTATGTTGCAATGGGTCAGTTTTTGGTCCTTAAGCCTATAAAGATTAGTTAATTCCTTGGTTTTCCGTTGCTCATGATTTTCCAGTAAAGTCTTAATAAGCAAAGCAAAGCAAAAAAAAGAGAGAGAGAGAGAAAATAAGAAGGATTTGGTTTTAAATATTGTGATTAATAGTTTATTTCACTGGTTGAAACTTTTATGTTGTGATTTGCAGCAAACTCTAGGCATCTCTGGCATTTACCTTGAAGCAAAATTAACCTGTGACTTTTTATAATGGGCTCTGATTTCTTAATGTAACTGGATCCAGATCTTTCCTTACTGATTGCCTTCATTTTTTCTTCATCACTAGCCACTGAAGACGATACAGAAATGAACATAGACCATTCTTCACACTCCACACTAGTTTACGTCATAGTGAGGAGGCAGATATGTAAACAGGTAAACAGTTCCTGACAAGATGTCATTTGAATTAGATTTGGATTAATAAAAGTCTCCCAAGTTAAGGAAAGGCATTAGGGGTCTTCTAGACAAAGGGAACAGTGTGAAGACCAGGAGAACATTTAGGGAATTGTGAGAAGTTCAAAAGTAAAAAATATAGAGAATTGGTAGATGAATAGATGTGACTGGAAAGGAAAGTTGTGGGTCAGCGTTTGAAGGGGTCTGTGTTGAGTACCAAGCTGAAGTTTTAATACAGATTTTAAAGTAGGAGATAACCTTTGTTTTTTAGGAAGATAATTCTATATTAGTATGGGGAGTGGACTGATGATGGAGAGATAAATTGTGCTCGAGTTTACGTAAGATATGATAAAAGCCTAAATCAAAGAAATGTTGATAATGAATAAAGGTAGAGACTTCCCTGAGGTAGACTGACAGAATTTGAAGAGTAATATAGAAAGCAAATAGGAATAAATTAGATTCAGAAAATGGTGACAATTTAAAGTTTGAGAATAAAGAAGCAGAACAATTCATAGGAAAAGGCAGTGAACATGTGTTTAGGATTTTCTTATAAGCTCAATTTTTCATTCTCTGGGTACTTTATATTCATTTATCTGGCTTAATCCTCTGAATAATCTGTGAGGCGATTATTCTCATTTTAAAATGTAAGGAAATAGAGGCCAGAAAGGTCCATTTACTTTCCTTAGACTACACCCAGCTAGTAAGTGATGGGTCCAGGTCTCTTGACTCTAAGCCTCTGTTCTTACCTCTCCATTTTGTGGCCCTCTATGAGCATATGATGTTTGAGAGGTTGTCAAGAACCTGGGACCAGCTACCCAGTGAGCATTTTAGAATAATGGGACAGGAGTTCAAGAGTAGATATCAGTTTCCATATGAAGATAAACATTTGGGAGTCATCAGCACATAGGCATCAGTCACAGTAGAAGATGAAATCATGCAGGTGGAGGATGTAGTGTGAGGGTAATGAGAGTGTTAGAACTACCACCTTGGCACATCTGGCAATCTTACTCCAGCCTAACCAGAGTCTATTAGCAGAGCCACTCAACTTCTATGATTATAGACTTGGTGTCTGAATTAATGATTTGGAGTTTTGAGACCTTAGGTTGCATTTAGTTTTCCATCTGTTATCTAAATATGTAACAGTTTTGGTATTTTGCTCGTGTTTTGTATCTATATCATTCAATGAATATCTGTATAAGGTATTTATAAGATTTGAGTTTTAATTGAATACTTTCAGTAATTAGCAATTTCCTACACCTGTGATGAAAACATAACTTATGTTTTTAGTTTAGTGTAATCTAGAGTTTCCTACTGGTGGCTTGATTGTAGTGAACAATCAGTTCATTTGTCTCCATTGCCAGGATGATTGTCATATTTTTATCTGCCTGAGGCAGTTTGCAAGTCAATTTGCAAGATATATCGCTCAAGGCCGATATATCTTTGTGAGGAAGCAAAGAAAAGAGTAAGATGAGTAATGACTGTGAATCTATGATTATGAAACCGTATCCACATGAGTATACAGGTTCTTAGTGACTGAGCTTTAGTCAGTAAACCACAGGCATTTTTCCTGTCATTCTCATGTGAATTTTCTCTTTGAGATAGCCTTAGTTTTTTTTTCGCTTAGTTCGTAATTTCTGGATTTGATGATGATTTATTCATTTGCCTTTACAAAGCAGAAATCTTGTGTTGTGTCCATGTTTTTAGATATTGTCACCAAAATGTCAAAATAGATTGAAGCTTCAGGGATACCAATTCAATTATAACAGCATAGTATATAACCATAACTGTAGTGAAAATAAAGGGTATTTTGAATGTTATGTATGTGGTTTGTTGTTCTGGAGAAAAGTGGGTATCTGGTTAGAACATACGAGTTCTTGTCAGCATTTGTGGGTTTATTCTCAGCTCCAAGCTTTTTTTTTTTTTTTAAAAAGAGAGACAGAGTCCATGCCTGGTATATGTTTATTACAGCATTTTATATATTATTGATACATTGTAACTAATGAAGATTTTAAACAGTTGTCAGGATAATATACAACAAACTACTGACAGTATAGGTAAAATAATGATAGCTGTCATGAGTACTTTGTGACTCCATTCTTTAAGCTTTCTTTGAGAAAAACATGATTAACATTCCTAAGTAGTGGTGATGGTATTTTAAGCAAATTATAATGAACATTTTTTTATTCAAAGTGTTTAGACTTCACTCTCTATATAAGGGACTGCTCAAAACTCTACCTAGTGGAACTCATCCATTTCATAGTGGTCCTTGCCAGAATCTCAGAGTAAGAAACATGCTTTAAGATTGTACGATTATTCTATTAAGTGAAGACTAGGCACTGATACTCAAGCATTTATGTTTTATTTACCTCCTTCCTCTTGAAGGCATCCCAAACCAAGGATTTTTAAAAAATAAGCCTTCTTGTAGTATTACTGGTCCTTGAGCTGGATGGAGGTGTTGTGCCCTTAAAATAAGATAATAAAGATCTCTTCCTAGTTTATTAAAAAGAGATGAATGACATTCACTTTTTTTAATTTAAAAATTTTAATACATATTTCTTAATAGTTTGGTGCCTGGTTGAGTGTGTATTTAACTCAAGTTTTTCTATTTGATTATTTTATTTTAATATCAGTGGTTAAGTTGCTTTTTTTTCCTGTGATTTAACTTTAGGGTATGGCCTTTCAAACAATGTGTTATGAATACCTGTTGTCCACAGTGGAGAGGGGTTGGTTGCTAGTAGAAATTATGATTATAGCTGGTTTATTAATCCTCTTTAGCCTTTATACCAATTTACTGGATTGACAGTTATGCCTCAGAATTTGCTATTAGACCCTGGATTGATACCGTAGTCCTTTGAATAATGCTTTCCTATTTCTGTTTTCTGTGGAATTTTAAATGTATCCTTTAGTTCAGCCAAAAGGAACTTAAAACTTTCTTGTGAATACCATCTCTTCTGAAGCCCAGTGTTCATTACATCTTTTTTGACTAATGAGGAATATTCATTTAAACACTATTAATTGAGCCATTTTTGTTAGTTTTAGCTATTTTTCTTTTTCAGTGTTAAAGACTATTTAAGATATTAGTATAAAGGGATCTTTTATTCAAGAGTAAATGGTGTTGGAAAAATATCATTTAAAATAAATTATTTAAAGCAGTTGCCAAAATTTCATACTAAATAATGTATATGTGTGTGTATGGAGGGGGAGATAGAGGATGACTGAGAATTTATCTTGACACAACATGAAATGTGAATTTATGAAAATAAACTTAAATCTTTTAAACAAAATTTGCAACTACACACTAATTATTAAAGAAGACAAAGAGCTAAATGTGAATTTTGTTTTATTTTTTTCTGAAGAAAATTGTATGATTGCAAATTATGACATTCTTTTCAAATTTTACGTTCTCTGAACAATTATTACCTTTTTTTTTTTTTTACAAAATTATTAGAAGAATTTATTAGTTCTTTCAAGGCGCATTTTAAAATTTATACTTATTTCAATATATTGGAAAACTAAGCTATTCTTTTATATCCTGTTGCCACATTATTCTAATTTCACAATATAGTTTTAAAATTGAAGTGCAGGACATAAAACACAAGGAGGAATTCTGGGGAAAGAATAAGTAGTTTACAATTTATAAATAAAATTTAAAAACAGAATGAATTTATGAGTAAACCTGAATATTTAAGTTTGATAAGCATGCTTCCTTCTGTAGTGACATATATTTAGAACTTACCTATCCTAAAGGAGTATTCTTGATGTAAATCATGTCTATACTTGCTATAAAATAGAGTGCTGAGTAACTGTGTTAAAGAACAGAGTGCTCTCTAGTACAGATACCAAAAGATCTCTGAGCTATATTGCAACAGAAGTCCTGTATATTTTTTGGATTCTTTGTAGTTTTCAGATCCTTTCACATGTGTTATTTGATAATAAGTACATTGTGGAGAAAATAGTAATAGACTAATAGTTCACTTTATGTATGGGGAGAAGCATTTTATGTGTGTAAATAAATTTTAATTAGTGTTCCCCTCTAGAGAATAAGTCATTTTTCTCTGACTGTTTTCAAGATTTATTCTTTGTCTTCTGTTTTCAGATGTTTAATTATGTTTCTTGTCCTTGTTTTTTTTGGATTTATCCTATTTGGATTCATTTAGCCTCTTGAATCTGTAGGTTTATGTCTTTGCCTACCCTTTGGGAGGTCTTCAGCCATTGTTTCTTCAAATACTCTTTTATCCCTATGCTATTCTCCTCTCCTGGGACTCTAATGGTACGAATTTTGGATCTCTTGATGTTGTCCTATGGGAGTTTGTTCTTTATAAATTATTTTTTCCCATCTACTTACTGTTTTTTATATTCAGTAAGTTCTGTTGATCTGTCTTCAGGCTTGCTGATTCTGTCTTCTGTCATCTCCACTCTACTATTGAGCTGTTCTAGTGAGATTTTTATTTCTGTTTTTATATTTTTTAGTTCTGTAATGTCTATGTGTTTTTTTTTAAATAACTTTGATTTCTTTGCTGAGATTTTCTATTTTCTTAATTTATTCCAAGAGAATTTCTAATTGTTTGCAGAGCAACAGTTTTCTGATAGCTGCTTTAAATTTCTTCTCAGATAATTTCAACATGTGATTCATCTCAGTTGATTTTCTTCTCACATTCAGCTTCCGATATTCCTGTTCCTTGGTACGATGGATTTTTTTTTTTAATTGAATCTTGAACATTCTGGCTGCTATGTTAGGAAACTCTGGGCCCTATTTAAATCCTTTATTTTAGCAGGCAGTTACCCTATTTAGATCTAGCCTATAGTTACAGGTCTGCCATTGAGGGGTATGGTTCCAACAATTTAATTTTCAGACCCTTTGCAGCACTATTTTGTTCTGTTTGGTTTACATGAGCCTCCTACTTGTCCCTGATAGTGCTGACTGGGGCAGTGGAATGCGCTCCCCCAGAACAGGCCATCTGTGCCTCTAAGAAGGGGAAGGGAGTCTCCAGTCCATGGGTGCAAAGAGGCTGGGATCCCCTTGCCTGTAGGAAATGAAGAACAATTCCCAGGCTGTGGCAATTGTTGTGGTGGGTTACACTAGTAGGGGCTATTATTATTGTTATTTTGTAAAAATCCTAAGATCAGAACAGGCAAGGGTTAAGTGAGGTCTGGTAGCTTTAGTGTGAGATTAAGAATCATGAGTTTGGGGTTCTATTTCTGTTTTGTTTCTGACTCACTTGGACTCTTTGGGAAACTGCTTAACCTTTTTGTGTCTAAATCTTGCAATCTAAAGCTAGAAGAATCTTGCCATCTGCTCACTTCATGGAAGAGGGTAAAACATTTTTTGGAAAATGCTTTGAGATCTGTGGGAGAAAGGTGGTATATAAGCATATAACTTTATTCATCTCTACATTGACATTCACTTGCTCATTAAATATGTATACAGTTTTTAATCAGCATAACTAGTAATCCAAAGTTACTATATATGTATAATGTGTGGGTGATGATACTTCTGTTAGAACATTTTCTTTTGTGTTTTCTTCATCATTTAAAAACACAGATTCTTGCTACAACATTATATTATATATATATACATATATATAAATTGATATATATATATAAATTATGATAATGACTGAACAGTAATTCTTCATTTTTATACTTAGTTTTAATTATAATATAGCTTTGACTCTTCTTTAAAAAGAAATTTTTTTTTTTTTTTTTGTTGGGGGAGGTAATTAGGTTTATTTATTTATTTATTTCTGAAGGAGGTACTGGGGATTGAACCCAGGACCTTGTGTATACTAGGCATGCAGTCTACCACTGAGCTATACCCTCCCCCACTGACTCTTTTCAAAGAAATGAAAAAGTATGAAAGTTGGGACAAGGAATGATTGGTTGATTAATTATTATGACAGTAAAATATGGGCTAAAAATTACCTTAAAAGAACATTTAACCTCTTCTCCTGCCACAATAGAATTGTATTTTAATGAATTCAGTTCAGTAATTACTGATCAAGTGGCTACTATATGCATGGAAAAAGGTAAGACAGTTTTTTCTCACATGCTTAAAGTCTATTAGGGAAAGTAAAAATATAACTATTTACTTTATTCTTACATTAACATTAATGGTATAATCTTTTCAAAGGTGATTGCAAGTAGAGGCAGTATATGAAATGAAATCTTACAGAAGAGTTTGACTATTTTAAACTAGCGAGAATGGGCTAAATGTTATTATAAAGTTCAAAGAGTCAAATGGTCAGGTTGGACAAAGTATCAAATTTGCCAGATTGATTTCTCATTGCAGTCCAGAATTAGTGCTAATTTATAATTTTTTAAATAAAGGTAAAAAGTTATGTTATTCAAGAGAATAAAGTAATTGAAAACTTATGTTACCTAAAGAATTGTCTTAGGAGGCTTTTTGTGCCTTATAATTCACTTTGAGATTCATCCTGAACAATTTTCATTTGAAAAGTAATTCTGAAGAATTGAAAGAAATTTAAGATTTGAAAATAAGATTAAGAGAAAAATTGTATTCTACACCTATTAACTGTTGCATTTTAAAATGTAAAATTGGAGTAATCTAGGTATAGGTTGTGACTATTCAAATGGTATAGTCACCCTGGAATTTTTCTGTTCACTTATACTTGGAGGAGAATATTTGGATAGGAATATTTTATTCCAGCCAGATGGCAATATGAACATCGATACTTAAATAAAAAGTGAACTCTATATTTTAATTTTTATAGTTACATGAAGATTAGAAAATTAAAGATAAGTTCTATTTTACTTTTAAGGGGACCTTTCCCCTGTGATGTTTTGGGACTGGCAGTCAGTTCCTTTTAGTCTTTTTGCTTCAGTTGCAGATCTCTGAAATGCTACCTGGAAAGAGGAATGAAATAGTCTATTAATTATTAAGATTAGAACTCAGGCATTGGCCTAGAATGCTCAAGAGGAATTTGTAGATAGAACTTAAAGGCAAATAATTTATAATAATATTTAGAAAAAGGATCAAATACCAAGAAATGTTGTGAAATCATAATCTGCCGTCTAGTTTGATAATCCAGAAACTGGGGGTTCTTCTGTAATACCTTGTTTTCCCTTTCTGTCACTAAATCCAGTTCATTACCAAGCTTTGTCTTTCTTAACAGTTAAATAGTTCTCTAGTATGACCTTCCTTTATTTCTTCTACCGTACACTGGTCCCAATCTACCATCCCTCTTGCTGGGATTGCCATAATAGTGCCTATGTTAATTTCCTAGGGCTGCTGTAACAAATTACCATAAACTGGGTAGCTTAAAACACAGCTGGCTTTCACAGTTCAGGAGACCAGGAGTCTGAAATCTAGGTGTCAGTGTTGATTCCTTGTTAAGGCTCTGAGGGTGAATTTGTTCCAGGCCTCTCTCCCAGCTTCAGATGATTGTTGGCATTCCTTGGCTTTTAGGTTCACTACTACAGCCTCTTTCTCCATCATCATGGCCTTTTTCTTTGTGTGTCTCTTCTGGGTCCTCAAATCTCCCTCTCCTTATAAGGATATGAGTCCTACTCCATTTTGACTTCATCTTAACTTAATATTTTACTAGAAGTCCTAGCCAGGGCATCTAGACAACAGAATGAAATAAAAAGCATCTAGATTGGGAAGGAAGACGTAAAACCTCTATTTGAAAATGATATGTTCAAGTTTAATGGCGTAAGAAAGCCACTCAAATTTTGTTAAATAAATGAGTTCAGCAAGGTTGTAAGATGGAGATAAATAGACAAAAATCAGTGACATTTCCATATACTTACAATGAGTAATTCAAAAATGAAATTAAGAAAACAGTTTCATCCATAATAGCATCAAAAGAGAACAAAATACTTAGGAATAAATTTGACAAAAGAGGTGCAGAACTTTTACTCTGAAAAACTTTAAAACACTGTAAGAAACTAAGAAAGATCTTAATTAATGGAAAAAACCTCATGTTCATGAGTTGAAAGACTTAATATTGTTAAGATGGCAATACTCTTTAAACTGATTTGCAGATTCAGTGCAATTTCTGTCATAATCCCATCTGGTTTCTTTATAGAATTAATAAGCGGAATCTAAAATCTCTGTGGAATTCCAAGAACCAGAATATGCACAACAATCTTGAAAAGTAACAAAGTAGGAAGCCTCATACTGCCCGATTTTACAGATTATTACAAGATAGTGTGTTACTGGTTCACGGATAGACATATATCAATGGAATAGAATTGAAGTCCAGAAATAAAATCACATGTTTAAGGTCAACTGTGTTTTGACAAGGGTGCTAAGACTGTTCAGTGAGGGGTGGAGGTTGCGGGGGATAGTATTTTGAACAGATGGTTCTGGGACAGCTTGATAGCATATACAAAAATTGATCCCTTACCTCATACCAGATACATAATTTACTCAAAATGGATCAAAGACCTAGACATAAAAGCTAAAACTGTAGTAATCTTAGAAGATTTACTATGGAGGTATAGCTTCATGATCTTGGTTTAGCAAAGGATCCTGAGAAATGACACTAAAAGTATGAGCGACAAAAGAAAAAGTAGATAATTTGAACTTAATCAAAATCAAAACTTTGGTGCATTAAAGGATACCATCGAAAATCCCACACAATGGGAGAAAATATCTGAAAACCAAATATCTGATTTGGGATTTTTATCCAGAATTTATAGAGAATTCTTATATTTCAAAAATAAAGACAATCCAATTTTTAAAATGGTCAAAGGAATAGACATTTCTCCAAGGAAGATATGCTAGTGGTAATAAGCATATGAACAGATGTCTTCTGCAGAGAAAAAGAAGATGCTTGACATCATTAAGCATCAGAGAAATGCAGATCAAAACCACAATGAGAGAGACATCACCAAGTGACATAGAGACTTCTGAATTTCTCTCCTGACTTGGACATGCTGAATACACAGCGGCACAAGGATCCAGAAACTTGCTAAGTGACTCCTTTAGATTGGGCAACCAAGAAAAAACTTACATCAAAACAGGTAGGAAAGGCTGAGACAGATTCTTGCCATGCATCCCACCCCAGATACAGTACCATATAGTTGTGAAGGAATCCTCAACTCCCAGCCTTTCCCTGAGGAGTAAAGGGTTTGGATCACATATCTAGTAACCCAACTTTTAAAGCTGCTACCTGAGGGATGGGCCTCCAAATCACTTAGCTCTGAAAGCCAACAGGGCTTCACAAGTTCCACAGGAGTGTAGCAAAGAAGTAGTTACTAATGGTTGTGTGAGCATGCATTGCAACTATTCCCCTGAGGCTTAGTGCAAAGGGAACAGGCAAAAACATGCCCATTTCCCAGTCTTTCCCTGGAAGGGATTTGACTGCATACTTTATAAGCTAATGCCTGAGGGTCCAACTTCTAATTAGCATGCATCTAGGTGCTGGCTATGATTCTCCTGGGAGCCCGGAAGAGCCAGTAGGAACTTCCCCTGCAGTCTCCTACTGGCTTGCTCTTACTAAAAAAAAAAGTCTCCAGTTTCTACCTGGAAGGAGCATGTCCCCCTGTCTAAGTGCCCCCATTTGTATGGCTGCTACCTGCTATTATATAATTTAGATCTGATAACCAATTGGATGTGGCATTCATGAGTCCCACAGGACCATATTAAGCAAAAGCAAAAACCAAAACAAAACAAAACAAAACAAAACAAAAAAACCCCCCAAAACCTCAGCTTTTAAATAGACATACAAGCTCTTCCTGCAGCTATCATTCCCCACCTTGGGGCAGGGCAGGGGGCGGTGAGGTGGTGGCAGCTCAGCCAGAAAGTCAGGCAAAAATACCATTTCTGCCTGGAAGGGATTTGACTGCATTCCTTCCTAGTTGTTCCCTGAAGTTTCAGCATCTAATTGGCCTGCATGTGATAATTGAGATATTGCAGGGGTCCTGATAGACCTGGTGGGAACATCCCTTGCTATCGCCACCTGGCTGACTCCAACAGTTAAATCAAATTGCCAGCATCTCCCTGGGAGGAGGTTGTCCACACATCTAGTACCCCACCTGTTATGGCTGCCATTCAAGGGACTGGCTTCTAAATCACCTTGCTCTGGGAACAGGCTTGGCATTCACGAGTACCCCAGGACCACACAAAACATAGTGGTGGTTCTGTTTGGGTGTACAAGCACTCTCAGCAACTATGACCTCTCGCTTACCACAGAGTGAGTAAGCAAAAATACTCAGCTCCTAGTTTCTTCCCTAATTGGAGTTAGATTGTTTATTGATTATCTTGACTCTCCCAGTTGCCACCTGAAAGGTTTCCAATTAGCCTGCTTTGGGGAGCCAAAGGGTCAGATAGTTAGTAATCCCTGGGAGTCTGTGCGGGCAGTTCTTACGCCTTGGGAATACTGATGGGTCTTAGCACACCCTCTGTTACTGGGAGCCACTAAGAACAAAGAAGGTGATTTGGACAGTCACAAAGGTTTGATAGGCAACCAGGAGCTCAGATTGGTTTGACTGATGAGGTTTATCTCTTACACAAGATCAGTATAGTAAAATTGAGATGTGGCTGTTTATTTAATGTGCAGAAACCAACACAGAGAGTCAGGGAAAATGGAGAAATGAGAGTATGTTCCAAACAAAACTAGAAGATATATTTCCTGAATCTTATCTTACTGAAATGGAAATAAGTGATTTACCCAATAAAGAGTTCAAATTAATGGTAAAGATGCTCACTGACATCAGGATAGCAGTGCATGAACAAAGCAAGAATTTCAGCAAAGAATAGAAAGTATTTTAAAAGTGACAAACAGAAACCATAGAGCTAAAGAATAAAATAAATGAACTGATAAATTCAGTAGAGGAGTTCATTATGAGAGTAAATCAAGCAGGAGAAAGGATTAGCAAACTTGAAGATGGGGCTGTGGAAAAAAGAATGAAAAAGATTGAAGATAACTTAAGGGACTTATGGGATACCATCAAGTGGACCAATATATGCATATAGAGGAGTCCGAGAAGGAGATTAGTGAGAGAATGGGACAGAAACATTATTTTAAGAAAAAAAAATTGAAAACTTCCCTAATCTGAGGAAAAAAAACAGACACCCAAATCCTGGGTAATATATTCTAAATGCAAAAAAAACTTAATGGGTTGCAGAAAAGCAATTCTAAGAGGGAAGTTTATAGTGATAAATGCATATATTAAGAAAAAAGAAAGATCTTAAATAAATAACCTAATTTAGTAATACCTCAGGGAGCTAGAAAAAGAAGGATGAAAATAACTTATCAGAGTGGAAATAAATCATTTAAATACTAGAAAACAATAGAAAAGTTCAATAAAATTGAGAGCTGCTTCTTTGAAAAGTTAAACAAAGTTGACAAACCATTGTTAGCTAGACTAAGGGAAAAAAGAGAATACTCATACATAAAATCAGGAGTGAAAGAGGAGACATTACAAATGATACTATAGAAATACAAAGGATCAGAAGATGGTACCATGAAAAGTTATATGCCAACAAATCAGATAACCTAGAAGAAATAGATAAATTCATTGAAACAGACAACCTACCAAAACTGAATCAGAAAAAATAGAATATCTGAACAGATCAGTTACTAGTAAGGAGATTGAATCAGTAATCAAAAACCTCCAAAGAGAAGTCCAGGACCAGATGACTTCACTGGTGAATTCTACCCAACCCTTAAAGAAGAAGTAATACCAATTCTTCTCATACTCTTCCAAGAAATAAAGAGGAGGCAACATTTCCAAAATGATTTAACAAGGCTAGCATTGTCCAGATATCAAAACCAGACAGGGACACCACAAGAAGAGAAAATTACAGGCCAGTATCCCTGATGAACATAAATGTGAAAATCTTCAACCAAATATTAGTGAACAAAATTCAACAGCACATTACTGTGATCAGGTGGGATTTATTCCTGGCATGCAAGGGTGGTTTAAGATGTACAAATCAATAAATGTATACAAACAAATAAACATTAACAAAATATAGGATAAAAAACATGATCATCTCAGTAGATGCAGAGAAAGCATTTGACAGAATCAATACTTTGAATCAGTCTTCTTTCATGATAAAAACTCTCAACAACTTAGGTATGGGAGAAATGTACCTCCACATAATAAAGGGCATACATGACAAACCCATAGCTAGCACACACAATGATGAAAAGCTGAATGCTTTTCTTCTGAGATTTACACCAAGACAAGGTTGCTCACTTTTATCACTGTTATTCAGCATAGCACTGGAAATCCTACTGAGAGCAATTAGGCAAGAAAAAGAAACAAAAGACCTCCACAGTGGAAAGGAAGAAGTAAAAATTGTCTTTTTTGTAGATGATGTGGTCTTAGATATAGAAAATTTTGAAAACTACTTCAGAAAACTGTTAGAACTAGTAAACAAATCAGTAAAGTTCCAGGATACAAATAAATACATGCACACCTTCATTTTATTATGTTTAGCTTTATTTTACTTTGTAGAGTTTTTTTTTTAAACAAATTGAAGGTTCGTGGCAGCCTGTGTCAAGCAAATCTATTGTGCCATTTCCCCTATAGCATTATTTAAAAATTATGGTATATACGTTTTTAAAGACATAATGGTATTGCAAACTTAATAGACTACAGTATAGTGTAAACATAACTTTTATATGGGGGTTTTGGGAAGCCAAAAAATTTGTGTGACTCATTTTACTTTGACGTTCACTTTATTGTGGCAGTCTAGAACCAAACTCAAGATATATATCTGAGGTATGTCTGTATACAAAAAATAAGTTGCATTTCTATACACCAGCAGTGAACCATTGGAAAGAGATATTAAGAAAACAGTCTCATTTATAATAGCATCAATAAGAACAAAATACTTAGGAATAAATTTGACCAAGGTGTTGAAAGAACTGTACACTGAAAAATAGGACATTGATGATAGAAATTGAAGACAAAAATAAATTGAAAGATATTTTGTGTTCATGGATTGGAAGAATTAATATTGTTAAAATGTTTGTACCACCCAAAGTGACCTACAGAGTCAATACAATCCCTATCAAAATTCCAATGGCATTTTTCACAGATGGAAAAAAATCCTAAAATTCATATGTATTCACAAAAGACCTCCAATAGCCAAAGCAATCTTGAGAAAGAACAGCAAAGCTGGAGACATCACATTTTCTCATTTCAAACTATGCCAGAAAGCTATAGTAATCAAAACAATATGATGTTGTAATAAAAACAGAGACATAAATGAATAGAACAGAACAAAGAACCCAGAAATAAACCCGTGTGTATATGGTCATTTAATTTTCAACAGAGGAGCCAGGAGCATATAATGGGGAAACAATAACCTCTTTAATAAGTGGTGTTGGGAAAACTGAATATCTACATGTAAAAGAATGAAACTGACCTTTGTTATACCATATATAAAAATCAACACAAAATTGGTAAGACTTGAATATAAGGCCTGAAAATATAAAACTCGTAGTAGAAAATGCAGAGGGTAAACTTCTTGACATTGGTCTTGGCAATGATTTCTTTTGGATTTGACACCAAAAGCAAAGGCGACAAATCCAAAATTAAACAAGTAGGACTAAAACAAAATAAAAATCTTCTACCCAGCATAGGAAATCATCAACAAAATGAAAAGGCAGTCTATGGAATGGGAGAAGATAGCGGCAAACCACATATCCAGTAAGGGATTAATTTTCAACATGTGCATAGAACTCATCATATAACTATATAGCAAAAAATTAAATAACCCAATTAAAAACTGAGCAAATAATTTTAATAGGTATTTTCCTGAAGAAGACACTACAAATGGCCAACAAGTATATGAAAAAAAGCTCAACATCACTAATAATCAGGGAAATGCAATGAAAACCCCAAGATAGATACTGGCTCGCATCTGCTACAGTGGTTCATATGAAAAAGGCATAGGATAACCAGTGCTGCTGATGAGGTGGATAAAAGGGAACCCTTTTACACTGTTGATGGGAAATGTAAACGGGTACAGCCACTATGGAAGACAGTATGGTGGTTTCTCGAGAAATTAAAGTTAGAACTGCCATATGATCCAACAATCCCACTTCTGGGTGCATAACCAGATGAAACAAAATCGTTTTCTCAGTACTGTCACGTTCACTGCAGCATTATTCACAATAGCAAAGGTATGGAAACAACCGCATCTGAGGATGAATAGATAAATTCCCTCTCTCTCATGTATAATGGATTCTTTTTTCAGCCTTAAAATAAAAGGACATACTGTTATTTGCAACAGTATAAATGAACTTGGCATAATGCTAAGTGAAATAAACAAGACAGAGAAAGACAATACTGAATGGTATTACTTATATGTGCAATCTAATTTAAAAAAATGTTGAGCTCATAGAAACAGTAGTATTATGGCTGCCAGAGTTTGGGGTTGGGTGAAATAGGGAAAGTTTGGTAAAAGTGTACAAACTTGTAATATGAATATGGCCTAAGGAACTAAGTATAACCTGGTGACTATGCCTGATAATACCGTATTGTATAATTGGAGTTTGCTAAGAGAGTAGAGCTTATGTGTTGCCGTCTAAAAGAATTAAAAGCTCAGATAATAACTAGTATTGGTGAGGATGTAGAGAAATTGGAACCCTCATACACTGTTGGTAGGAATGTAAAACGGTCAGCTGCTTTGGAAAATGGCCTGGCAGTTCTTCAAACAATTAAACAGAGAATAACTATATGACTGAACAGTTGTACTTCTAGATAACTACCCGATACATGAAAACATATGTTCATGTAAAAACGTGTACATGAATGTTTATAGCAGCATTATTCATAAGACCCAAAGGGTGGAAATAACTCAAATGTGTATTAACCGATGAATGGATAATCTAATTTGTATATCCATACATTGGTGTACTAGTATATGCTACAACATAGATGAATCTTTAAAATGTTATGCAACATGAAATTGCACATGTTGTATGATTCCAGTCATATGAAATATGCAGACTTAGAGAGGCAGAAAGTAGGTTAGTGGTTTCTTAGAACTGGAAGGGAAGGGGTGAGATTGAGTATAAATAGTTACAGCATGATGAAACGTCTCTTTGGGGTGATGACAATGTTCTAAAATCAGTGGACAAGGGAGTGGCACAGATCTGCGAATATACTACAAACCATTGAGTTGTATACTTGAAGTGGGTGGACTTTATTCCATATGAATTATATTTCAGTGAAGCTGTTATAAAAAGAAATGTCTGTCTTCGCAGGCAGGTAAACTACATGTGTTTTGATATCACAGATAGTTTGTTTTATAACAATTATATTGCTTTTTAGACTTTAGAGTACATCCACAAACAGCTTTAGTGATTTGAGTTACTGAAGACAGTCTTCTATTTTAGACTTAGTGATCTTACAAATTGCCTGAAATGTGAGCTTTGTTTTGCCTTCACACTAGATGTCAACTTTGTTATTTTAAAAATAAATTTGTAAAACTTGTTTTAGCACACTCGGAAACCCCAGAAAGATTGGTGTGTTTTATCTTGTACATATGTTTCTAGTTTTATCTTCCTCTATAGTCTTAACTTTTGTTAACATTTTTAGAGTTCTCATTAAGACTTCTGCTCTGTTTAAATCAACTTTTGTCAGTGACACAAAAAACATTTTTTGCTTGGTAGAAATTTAAACATGAATATGGAAGATGGTATGATAGTAACCTAAAGAAAGACATATAAGAGACAATTGTTCTTTAGAAACTGGATTAAACAGGGAGGTTTCTGTTTTAGTTTTGGGGAAGGGAGAAATGTAATAGTAGATTTTTAGGATCTTTGTGCTTTAATCTTATTCTCAGTTAAGTTGATTAGAATTATTATTTCAGTATTTTAAATATTAATTTTCATTTTGTTTAACACTATGACTTTTGCTGTCAGACTTTAAAATTGATTAATGATCCACACAAAACCTCTAAAAGAGTCTTCCAAAAAAGAAAAAACAAATTAACCTACAAATAAGATTATTTTGCATTATTTTATATCCTTAAGTCGAAGTCTTTTTATGGCCTAAATAAGTAGCTTCACTAAAATATCTGGAGTATTTTATAAAAGACGTGGTGGATTAACTGATATGATTAATTCCGCAAAGCTCCTCATTCCTTCTGTGAACCTTGTGACTCTTGCTCAGAATGCACTGGACACTTGGGGCTGGAGAGCTGCTCTCCAACTTGCACACTCACTTACGTACGTTTCAGTGAAGTTGGAAGCTTACCAAGAATCAGTGATGTTTGTCCCTAAACCTGCCAGTTTACTTTTGTTATTATAATTACATTAAATTTTAATGTTTTGTAAACTGGTGAAATATAAATAGTTGTTTCCATTAAGTTAAATTTAATATTTTGGAAAGGCTCCATAAAGGGAAGTTGTTTGCAAATAATTACTCTTAATCTGATGAATCAACTATACGGAACTGGTGAAAAAGTGTGGACGGACTCTGTATTCCAATTATTTCATCAGTGTCTTTAAGTTTTCATTAAATAAAGAAAAGAAAAAAATAACTGGAAATCATAGTTGGTATATAAAGGCTGTGGTTTGTGCAAAAATACCAGGTGGAACTATGAATCAGTAGACTCACATACTAAAAGAAGGCTTGGCTCCACATCAAAAGATTGGTCAGTGGGTTTGCATTATTTATATGGGTGATTTTAAAATATACTTTCAAAGGTATGCAAGTACAACTTTAAAAAAATTCTTTACGTTAGCTAACTCTTGCAATTTGCTAACCAATGATAACATAAAAAGTGCATCTAGTATACTTTAGACCTGTTTCCTAATAGTCATACATACCCTCATTTAACAGGAAGTTGCAGTTAAGTTGTCCTCTCTGTTCTTACCCACTGATAAGGGTATAGTATCTTTTGTTCCATCTCTGCATACCTGGAACTGTTTAGTAATCATTCCTTCTTATGTCTACCTGCAGCACTTAATTCTTGTTCTTCTTTGTGTGCACCACATTGTCTTGCTAATACCTGATTACGTGTTGTATCATAGTGGACTTTACTTTTCTCCTTAATGTCTAGCACAATGGTTTGCTTATGGCAATAGTCAGTAAATGGTTAAGGTAATACCTTTTTTTAACCTTTAGAATTGATAGATTTAGGTAACATGCATTTTCCTCAAGATGTGTCAAAATGGATGTTTTCATCTTCTGCATCAGAGAATATAAATTTCTATATACACTTTTCTGAAGGATTTTTTGGCAAAATGTGTTTAAGAGTCCTAAAAACTGTAAACCTTTGATTCAGTGATTACATTTCTTATGATTTATTCTAAGAAACAATCAGATATATACAAACTTTGGATGTGATACTTGTTGCAGAATTATTTATAAAACTGAAAGATTGGAATTAACCTATATTTTCATCAGGGAATTCATTCAACAAATTTTAGTACATATGCATGGTACAATACTACATTAAAAATCATTTTCAAAGACTGATAAAGGACATGAGACTATGCAAACAATATATTATCAATAGATTATAGGTGATTAAATTTGGCACAGTATTTCAGTTGTCCATCACATGTACCATTGCACTCGGTCCTGTGTCATCAATACATTAATACGTGTGCCATCCTCTTTACCTCATTTATTGTAGGACCAAGAGTTTAAGAAATAGTAAACCACTAGAATTGAGTAGTTCATATGCTTCACCCTCTTGATCCAGATCATCTTCATGTGATTGTTCTTGGTATAGTTATGAAAACATACAGTTTGGTCCTTGGTCTGCAGTGCTAGAGAAGGATTCAGCCTGCCTAACCTCTAGAAGTAATATCCTGCCATTTCTTTCTTTGTCTTGTGCTTCAGTTGATACTGCTTCCTCCTTTGCCCTGGTATATCAGGCTCCCAGCCGTTTTTTCCCCATACCTCCTTGCTTCCTACTTGGGTATAATGGAAAATACGAAATTACAGGAGTTATTGAGTAGCTTCATAGCTCCTTGGCTCAAACTCTTGACTAGATTTGACACTTTGAAAGCACTGTTATTAACAGTGAACCTGGTTTTTAATCAATGAAATTAGGCACTTTTACAATGAGGTGTTTCCACTTAAAGAATTACTTTTAGTAGATGCCTGTTTTGACAAAGTTGTGATTATTACAAGCAAAATATATTTAATCACATCTTATGATCATGGTCTGTTGGATAAAGAAATGCACCTGCATGTAAAAGTTGTCTTTTTTTTTTTTTTTTTTAGGTTTTGTTTTGGTTGGGGGAGGTAATTAGGTTTATTTATTTATTAATACTTTTTGAGGGAGGTGTTGGGGATTGAACCCAGGACCTCATGCATGCGAGGCACACACTGTACCACTGAGCTATACCCTCCCCACTAAAAGTTGTCTTGATACAGATGTACACCTTTGCAAAATTCAGCTTTGCAGTTGGGAGGCACATGATCTGGTTCTTTGTTGTAATTATTGCCCTTGAGAAATGTATTTTAAACTTTCTTTTGCTTCAGAATTGTACCAGTGCCCCACTAAATTTAATAGTTTTCTTCCCCATCCTTCCACATTGTCATGTAGACACTGATGACATGGCAATATTTGTTACTTTTGGAGGCTCTAAGGAACTTGTATAATGCCCACAATGGCTTTCTAAAGTTAAAAAAAGTCTCTAGATTTTATATCTGTCTCCTGTATTTTGAGGGTCTTTTAAATGACCCTTTACACACATCATCTTTTCACATTACCTTTTTTGAAAAAAGTTTTTAAGAATGGTTAAATAAATCACTTGTGTAATAATATTTTTCTTCACTAAGATTCTGACGTTTCTAAGGATTCAAACAATGTACTAAATATCTTCAAAAGTACTAAGCTGTGTATAAGCTCCCTAAAATAAACTCAATACTTAATAACTCGAATTAATATAAATAGGCATCTACTATAATTTTCACCCAAAGGAGTTTATAAATCAGTGATGTTACTTTTTAAAAAACATATAAAAATGGTTAAATAGAAAGTCTCTTTCTTTGCCCTTTAATGTTGGCATTGTAAGGTCCAAACGCGAGGTAGAATAATAGAGAGAAGTCACAAGGTGTGGCTCTTCGGTCATGGTCGCGTAGCTCCAAGCTCCCTGCTGCTGCCGTCAGTCATTGAACAGCTCTTGGGAACTCTCCAACTGAAGTCTCTGCACGTTCTCCCTGTTTCCCTTGTTAGTTTCCAGCCTGCATTTTGAGAAAGACTTGCTTAAAATATTTATCTCCTAAACAGAAAAATAACTGGAACTGTTCAAAAATCTCAGTGGCTCACGGAATTAATGGGAAAACATTTCACAAATAAAGTTGATTGTAAAGACTATCTAACTAACTTGGGATAGACAGATTAGGGAAAAGCTTAGCTAAAGACCTTTAATAACAATATAGTCCTGAAAAGAGTCCTTTATAAAGTGTTATAAACTTGTTTGAGTTTTAACAATAATATAGTTAATTATAATCACCTTGCACTTAGCCTATGTTTCTCTGTTGCAGTAGTTTAGCTAGGATAAACAAATTTATATACTAAATTCATATTTGAGTTCAAGGCTAATGTTAAGCAAGAAAAAATAACTTTTGCAGGAAAGGCACGCAAGGAAGAAATTATTTTTCTGAGTTACTAAACGGGTACTCCGAAATACAGAGGACCGTAGGGATTAATCAGAAGTGTTTATGTGTGTCGCATTTTAAAAACCTGTAATGTAGTTTCATGAAAGGTATTCTAGGCTGGCCTTTTGAGAATCTCTCAATTAATAGGGCTATATAAATTCTTAATCCTCTTTTTTCCTGTCATTATGTTGAGAATATAAAAATGAATAATTGGATGATTGAGGAATGTTCTTGAGAATATTATTTGGAGGAATTATTGAGGCAAAATCAGTGTCCTTTCTCTGCTGGAAACAGTGACTAAAAAGAAAGTGGGCAGGCTCCTGGTATTGTTATGAAGGTCGTGCTCCTGGGCTTTGTATAACTGCAGGGTATTTAAAGTTCCTGGTATCCTTGGAAACACAAACTGTGATACCAATTGGTGCTTGTGTTTCAATGATGTCATACAATTTACAGATCTCCACAATGGATCTCTTGTTTGTGGACCTACAGAGTTCAGATAGTTTTGAAAAAGCACCTAAAGGGAGAGAGAGAGCGTTAGTTAGTTAGCCAGCTAGTTAGTTAGTTTTTTCTCAGGCTTTAATTTTAAGAACCAGTGACAGCCTTACTATCCATTCCTTAGTCGTTTGAGTTTGGATTCAGCTTTTCTAAAAAAGAAAAAAAAAATCATCCACTGGCTTTCTGATTGTTTTACATTCTTGTGATTGCTTTTGAATAGTAAATGCACGTTTCTGTACTAATTGAAACATGTAGAGAAACAGATGAGGATTGATTGCTCTTCTCAAGTTTAGCCATCAGCTGTACAGTGGTAAGAGGCTTATAGAGCTGAGAGTATTTGAACTAACTGGCTAGATTAAAACAGTGCCATTCGAAAGATTGTATTCTTTTTTCTTCAGTCTCTCTTTTTAAATCTGGGAAATAATTGGTAGGCTGACTTAAATGATGTACATTAAGTTGACCAAATCAGTCTTAAAAAAATAATATGTTTTTTCCCTTATATTCACTTCTGCTTCTAATTATTTCTGTGGCCAAATCGCTATAGGTTTATTGGCTCTTCCTTTGTAAAGTTTGCATTAGGAGTGATGTGTAGTTTCATGGCACAGTGGTCTACCAGAACCTGTCCAATGGTAACAGATGGAAGTTTCTTCTGTTAGAGCAAACCTGTGTAGTTTTTTTGTTTTTGTTTTTGTTCCCCAGAATATTTCCATGGAAAAATTTGTTTATATACACCATATAATCTTGAAGATAATTCGCAGTTTTAAATCAGGTTTTTTTCATCTTATTTCTGTATTTTTAGCATCAGTAGTTTAGATTGGAATAAGAAACGAATCCATTATTTCAGATGTGTGTGAAGTAAAAAGAACAGTAAGAGCTAACATTTATTGAAGGCTTGCAGTATGTTAGGCACTGTCTAAATGCTGGGCATTTCTTATTTAATCCTTATCACATCACTATGCGGTGGAAACCGTATTGTTCCCATTTTAAAGGCAAGGATACTGAGAGTCTGAGAGGTTAAGTATCTTGACTAGAGTCTCACAGCTGGTAAGCAATGGGGATTCCTTTAGTCTTTCTGAGTCTGTGCCCTTAACCACTTGACCAGTGTGCCTCTCCGTAACAGTGGTAATAATGGGAGCTAATATTTATTGAATACTTCCCTATGTGCCAGAAATTGAGAAACTGTGCTCAGCTTTTTCTAGTGCGTTAACTCATTAATCAAATAACCTAATTTGGTGACATGGGTCCTGCCATGACTCTGAGCCTCACGGCCAAATTTCTGTGCTTTGGTAGTTTCTTCTCAAAGATCTTTGTAAACAGTTCATATGTGCCGAAAATCAGGGTTGAGTTATGTCAAGCAGCTGTATAAGAATCCTAGCAGAGGTATGCGCCAGGGAACCATGAGTTAGTATCACCTTTCTGTATATTGAGGTGCTGTATTACCTATCTTCTGGGGAAAGTTAAAACCTTAGAGTCATATGAGAAGTGTAAGTTTCAGCCCAGTGTTCCAAATGCTACCTAGATATTTATATTAAAAAAAAAAAAAAAGAAGCCCTGTAGCCAGCATTGCTTTCTGATTCCTAGGGTCTTCAATAGACTTGAACTAGTTAAAAATAGGTGGTTCCCTTAGTAGCAGGTGGTTCTCTAATAATAGAAAAAGTTAAGCATTCTGTGTCACCCACACTCCATACCATGGTAGAGAAGCTGAGTTATGGATGTACTGAAGTTCTTTAAACTTCATTTGGTATTGATCAGTTTAAGTCTGGAGCCTCCCTTTAACCATTTTCTAATCTTGTGGGACCTAGCTATATACTTTTAAAGTCAAAGTAGTAGATGTCCATAGTTACAAGTGTGTACTACAAGGATTGAAATGAAAAAGAGCATTTAGCTTCCCTACCCGCTGCTTCAGCTAGTTACTGGTCTATCCAGGCATCCACTTTCCCCTCCTTAAGAGTATTTTTCTACTACTTGCCTTCACAGTTTAAAATAACTCATGCATTCACACATACACATGTGACACATGAAAATATAGATAGACTTAAATAATTTTGAACACTTTTTGTTTGGAACTATCTTCCACTTTTAATCTATTTTTAAAATTTCCTCTAAACATACACACAGATACACAACTGTGATTTTATTCTCTTATAATTGAGAAAGTGGAGTCTCAGGTTAAATCATTTGCCCCAACTCTTGGAAACAGTAAATCGCAGATTTGAATCTAGTCCTCTGACTGCACAGCTAAATTTGTATTTCATAGGAGTCAGATTTGTTGACAATGGGACGATATGGCGATTTCCTCCACCTTTTTAATGCCCAAGTGGTTAATGATGATACTAACAAATAAACTTCTGTTGTGTGCTTGGGATGGTGAGGTTCTTTGTTAATCACTTGGTGTGTATTATCTCATTTGGACCTCACAAAAAACCTCTAAGGGAATAGTTGCTTGATCATCCCTATTTTATTGTTTGTTTTGTTTTCATCAATTTTAGAGCTTTTTATTGATATTCTATTACGGTAGATGAAGATTTAGCTGGTATACACAATCATCCCAATTTCTTCACCATAATTTTATATATGTATATAGATATATATATATTTTTAATCAGTATTCATTATTTTTTTTTCTTTTCCATTTCTGTCTTTTTCTACTTTCTGGGTTATTTTCTGAACTTTATCTTTTACTTGTACTATTGAGTTTTGCCATCATGTTTTTAATTTATAAAAGCTCTTTTTAGTTCTATGAATGTTGCTTTTTATGAAAAGCATCCTGTTTTTGTTTCATGGATGCCATTTCTTCTCATATCTCTTTGAGAATAGTGATGGTTATTTGGTTTTTTTCTCCTGTATCATTGGTGTCCCCCTTCAAGTTGTCTATTTCTGTTTGTTTTGACCTCTATTTAATCTAATGCTAGAGGCTTTCTCTGATCTCTGGTAGTTCTTATTTTTCTACTCTATATTGAGAATGGGAGACAAGAAAATTGCCTAGAAAATCTGAGTGTGAGGTTGGGCCTTGTCCACTGAGGGCTTTCTTGTAAGGTGATCTGGGTGGCCTGTTTGTGGGAAGGACATCTTTGGTTAGTATCCTCTTGGGCTGATCTGATACCCAAAAAGAGCTCTTCTAATTGCCTGTCTGGGAAGCAGAAGTCTATCTGCCAGTTATGAGAGTCAGATGAGGGAGTAAAGAAGACTTTGGGAGAAATACTTCTTAGCATTCCTTATATGTTTTCAGGATGCTCTTCTCAGCTTTTACAGTCATCCTTTAGTCCACCGTTTATTTTACTCTTCCAAGCAAGTAAACCTCTGTTCTTCTACCTGAGTTGGGAAGGAATAGTTACCAATAAAATAAATTGGAGAGAGAGAGAGAGTCTTGGGACTCTGGCTGATTTTTAAATCAGTTTACCCAGTACTTATTTCAGACCATTCTTTCCCACCCCTACTTCTTTGAGAGATACCTAGTGGTGGCCTATCCATGAACTTTTTCAGGATTCTCTGGTGTAAGGTGAGAAGGGGTGAAATTATATATGTTCAGTCTGTCGTTTTATCCTAGTAGTTGCCATATATTTCTTAAAATGAAGTTTGAATAAGGCATTTGTGGACCACTTGAAGCAATTCCAGGTTCTTCTGTAGGCCAGGGTTAGAAGTCTTGGACCTAGACAGACAGATCTAACTTTTGACTGATTTTTTTCTGGGGGCGGGGGGGTGCTGGAAGTGGCTGAAACTAAATTAATTAGCTTCATCCTTAAACCGGGTCTTCTTCCAGAATTCTTAATCTCAGTAAATGAAACCCCCATTCACCTCTTTACACAAATGCAAATGAGTGGTTCTATTAAAACCTTTCAGGGGCTTCCTTTTCTTCCTAGGATCAAGTTCAGCATCTTTAACTTGGTTTATAGGTCTCTGCATGATCTTGGCCTGGGGCTGTTTCCCCAGCCCCGTAACTCTGCATTTACCTCCTTGCTCCCTGCGTCAGTCATAGAGGCCTCCTTTTCAGATTGTTGTTGGAGGAGCAGAACCAATTTATTCCTCAAGGGCTTTTGGGCTGCGATTTCATTTGCCCGAAATGCTGATACTTACCCTCCACACTTACACACCACTAACCATGCTCCCAGCTGCAATGATGTCCCAGACTAAGTCCATAGCTCTCGTTACATGCTCTCACAGCACCCTGTACTGCTTCTGTATAGTGTTTGTCGTAATTGTTTAATCGTGTGCTAATGGTGCAGTATCTGACCCTTCAGCTAAATTTAAATTGTGTGAGTTCAGTGACCTGTCTTGTTCACTGTTAGATCCTCAGCTTGAGAATAGTGCTTAATACACAGTGCATAAATCATTACTGAATTAAAAACAAAACCAAATGAAACAGAAAGACAAGGAGAAGCTTTATGATGTACTAGAAAAAAGATCCTAGATTGTTTATCAGACTAAATTCTAAGATAACTGTGCTAGATGTGTCACTTTGAACAAGTGATTTTTTTTTATCTTTCAGCCTCATTTTATTTTTATTAAAAAAAATTTTTTTGTGGGGAAGGTAATTAGTTTTATTTATTTATTTAATGGAGGTACTGGGGATTGAACCCAGGACCTCATACATGCTAAGCAGGCACTCTACCACTGAGCTATCCCTCCCCCTCAGCCTCATTTTATTAATGTATGAATTGAGGAATTGTGAATGTATCCCTTGGTATCTGAACTGTCACCATCTAAACATTTGCTGTGATGACTTGGAAATTTTTAACCTAAAGTTGACTATCCGCATTGAATTATCATTAAAAGAAACTGCATGTGTGTTCTGGCCAAAAACATGAAGTTGTACATTAATCTGAGTGAGAGAATATGGAGTGGAGTAGACTATTGTCCTTGAATTAGTTGTTTTCCCAATGGGACTGTGTTCTGTGATCATGTGTCTGATAATTGCATATATGCACAAACATATTCACTAACAAGTTTATTAAATATTAAGTGATTTTGTATGTTTATTTTTCATTTAGAATTTTTTGGTGGATTGTGTATATAGGAGTTTAAGAATATTTATTATTTAGGGAAATTAATTGGGAGTTTTAGATATTCTTGAACTGAATTATTCTTTTTCCACTTGAAATCAGAATATAGTCTCTGTTACGTGAAAATTTGCCACCCAACACATTTTAGGAAATGGATTAAATTTGGATAAGAAAGATATCTGTTCTATTTGTGTTGACTGTATTGAGAAAATGCTAAATGCTTCATTTTACTGCTTTATAGTCTCATATTGTAGTTGGTTGTTCCCTCGTACACATTTGAGGTCAGTGGTTTTTAATAAAAAGAAAGGTTTTTCACTTCTCATGTAAGTCAGCTGACTCGTATCAGGACCTCGCTGATGGAACTGGGTGTCGACTTACTACTGAGTGACTGATAGGACTCTTTAGAGAAGCCTGTGTGTATTATCTCCATGATAGTTTTCATTGTGAGTTCAGTGATTTATAATTCAAACAGATCACCATTCAAAATAGATGCATATTTAGCTCTGCATTCTATTCCATTTGATACTGTGGAGAGAGCTAGAGCAGTTAAATTTTTTTAATGCTGCCAAATTCTTGGTGTTTTATTTTTAATGCAGTCTGCCTTCTGCTCCCTAGATAGTGAGATAATGACACAGGATTGACTGTATAACCAATTGTGAAAACCCCAGAAACTGATTTCTCAGTAGTGGTAAACTGTTTACTCTTTTTTTTTCCTTTCTCCACGAAGAATCACATTCCTTTAAAAGCTCTAATTCTTTCCCCACAGCAGCTGCCCCTAAAGGAAAGTGATGAGATTCAATTCAAAAAGAGGCAGGCGTGGGGGTACATTAATATAAGAAGAAGTCCTAAATATGACAGAAAGAATAAAGTATTGAATGGTGTTTGAGATTAATTCTTAGTATAGTTCATTTTTCTGCCAGTAACAGGAACATGAGGTACAAAAAGGATCTTGAGTTTTGATCATGTATACAGCACCATGGTTATGTTTTAAAGGGCCTGATTAATATTTTCTCACACTTTTCTTAAATTTGCATAGTACTTAACTAAGAAAAAATTGCATATAGATCATTTTTTTCCTTCTAAGGATGAGTATACAAATGAATTATTTTATTTTGAGTATTTTGTATTTTTCTGTTTAGGTAAAAGTATGAAATACAGATGTTCATATGATTGGATGCCATTTGTCAATGTGGCATCATTCATAACTTTCCATTTCATTCCCCAAGGCATATAGTTGCTTAAGTAGTGCTTGGCCCAGTGTGGCAGTTATGGGATTATGTCTTCTAATGCATATCTAAGAGGTGAAAGAAAGCTGAATGATCTGCTCAGCCTGCTGTTTCCTGGCATGCATGACAGGGGCAGTGCAAACTGTGTACTAGTGATGGGGAAGGGAGAAGCACGGTGGACCCATGATACGAATTGCTTCCCATCCTGGACAATCTTCTTAAAATTCTTACCTAATAGTAGCAAACTAAAATTAGTTCTTCTGCAAAGAAAAAGTGTTACCTTTATCAGGGAACCATTGATAAATTAACGTTAAATAAGTCATGCCTTCTGGGAACTTCTTACATTGTTATCAGGTAAGTGTGATAGAGCAGAGCTAGAAGGCCCATGCTCAGGTCCTGGTGCTGCTGCGACTGAGGGGGAGGAAGGCAGGGGCCTGTTTGCAAACCTTAGGCTAAAGGAAATTATTCATCAGAAAGAAGTGTCACATATTACCTCCTACCTACCCTCTCTTAAAGAGGGTGATACTGAACATAGGGGATTTACACTTGTGATAGTCACAAGTGATCAAGTTGCATGGAAATTAAACCTCCAGAGTTGAGAAGAAAACGAAAATGGTTAGCTAAGGGTGAAAGACACAATATAAATTCATTTCAACTAATAGTTATGGTCTCCTAGTGAATTTATGGTAAGACTGACAATTCCATAAAGGCAAACATTTCTGACCTAGTGATTTTATATCCTAAACACATTGAATCGTAAGTACCCTCATTATTCATGAAGGTGAGTGTGACCATATTTAAATTTACTGGGGCCATTGATGGTATGCACTGTAATGTAATTTACCAGCCCACAGGTCCACGTATGTCAGGACAAAGCAGAGTTCACAGGCAATAATTTTAGTGTTTGGAAGGTTATCAATCAAAGAAAATTTTTGTTTCTTCTGGAAACAAGGTATATTCTGACATTTTGACAGAATATGGAGGGTGGAAAGGTAATGGGGGATAAAAATAAACAAAACTAAACTTCATTTTAGTGTCCTGATTGGTTTTGTCTTTCCTTTCTGTACTTTAAGAGTGGAAGAGGAAGACAGAGTATACTGATGGCAGTAATGGCTGGCAGCTGTACTAGGTCTTCAGCAGACAGTATTAACTCATTTATAGAATAATTTTGTCCTATAGCGCTAATATCTAGTGGGCTGCTGCTTGCTGAGCAGTGTGCTGCAGTTAGCGGCATTATTAAAAATCATCTCCATGTGGCATCTCTAACATTTCTTCTGTTGTAGCAGAAATTGCTTATAGAAGATAGCCAAGCATACACCACATTTTAAAAGCTTTATGGCAAGGCAAGGATTTTATAATTTATCAGAAAAATAAAGAACTTCCTTTTAAAAATACAGCATGTTGGTTGGCCTATTAATATAAGTGATTTTTAAACTTGAACTTCTGTGAAAACTGTCTAGAACATTTTGGTGAAGAGAAAAATATCCCTTTGTCTATTTAGGGAAATTGACATGTTCTTAGCTAGTTGTAGCAAATAGCTCTGTTTTAAAGTTGTTTAGATGTGTTTTTACTTCAATAAGTAAGTGGTCACTCCAATTTTGAGACTTAAAAAATAATGCTTGTACTCTGAGTTCTGACCAAATTCAGAACCAAAACAAGTCTGATGATTGAAATTTGAATATTGGGAAAAATGTGTTTGTTCTAGGCCAGGTTAGCTCTGGCATGGGAATAAACACACAGATGAAAATACTGGTCTTTCTACAGCAGTTCAGACCCCTGCAGCTTACAACTGCTTTTTAGAAATGTATTTCACTTTTAATGTATTAAAATCTTCCCTGTTATATAGATTTCCCAAAACTGTGTTTATTTTTGTTTTTTTAGGTTGGCGCTAAGAATTGACGAAAGGCTATTGAGACTAAATGAAACATTAGGGTTGTGTTAGCTGAAAGATTCTCTGTGTAGAATCCTCTGTAAAGCTTATTTTGGATAACAGTAAAATAGTTTTAGAATTTTACCAATTGCATTTAATTTATAATGTTGTTATTTTAAAAAAGTGCCTAGTCAACAATGTAATTCAGAAGCAACTCCGATGAACTTCTAAGGAGCTGTGTGATACAAAAATAAAATTTCCCACAGCAACTTTTTATTTTACAGTCTCCGTATTTGGGTCGTAGACTTGTTCTTTTCCTCTTTCCTTTATCCCTATTTCTGCTTCCAGTCAGATTCTTTTATTTGCTCTCCTACTGTAAGTCTTTTGAGATGCTCTCTAAGTCTGGAAGAGACAAGATGTTTACCCTCTAAGAGAAAAGTTACTTTGCGGATATTTATAGATAAGCCTAATGGAATTTCCAGTTCTGTTGTATCATTTTAGTGCGTCTTCTTTGTCAACTGGTGTGACAGGCCATTTTACTCCCTTCTCTGGTTACAAGGAAGGGTTACACACAGAAGAGAAGTTTTTTAGTTGTTGTTGTTTCCTTGCCAAATAGTTACTAAATTTATATTAGCATTTGAAGAGGCCTGGAATTTGACTATTAGATTTGCAGGTAGACTAAATAAACTGATATTTTGAATGCTGTTTTGAAATGATTTGGTAGTAGTGGCTTGCATTCAGCCCTCCAAACTTAATTCAGATTTAAAGGCTTCTCTTTTGAGTTTCCTTTCTTTTTTTTTTTGGAAAAACTTTTGTTTTGGACTTGCTAAAACGAGAGCAGAATTAAAGTTATGTAACCTGTTTTGTGAGGATTTATTAATTTATATTTATATTAATAGCTCTTTTTATTCTCTCATCTCTTTTGTGCTATTCTTCACCCCAAAACAACTGCGGAGTTACCAGTGCTGTGGATTTCTATTTCAAAGTCCAGCTCACATAGTCCCTTTCTTTCTGTTTCCACTGTCACCACTCCATGACCCTAATCATCCCATGCCCAAGCCATTGCATTAGTCTCCCATCCATTGTACAAGACCTCTGGTCTTTTCCCCACTTCGTTTTATAAGCTATTGCCGGATTTTCTTAGAATCCTCACTGCCTTCCTATTGTCTAAGCAGTGGTCTTTAAACTGTGGTCTGTGGAACCTCAGAACCCAAAAATCTCCTGATCTGCTAGGTAACTGTTTTTATAATAAAATTTGCCTTTTTTTTTAAAGCTGTGTTGACATTTGCACTGCTGATACAAAAGCAGTTGTGAGTAGATCTACTGGTGCAGCAGCAGGAGCAAGGCTGCGACACCAAAGCACCAGCAGTGACCACGGTCTTCTCGGCCGCGTGTGTTAGGGAGAAGAGCCAGTCTGACATAAGGACATCCTTGAGAACTCAGTGAAAATCTTTAACTTTATTAAATCTCAACCCGAGTGTTTATGTCTTTTTTAGCATTCAGTGCGACGACATGGGGGTACGGGTAACCTGCATACCGAAGTATGGTGATTATCACCGTGGAAAGCGTTTGTGCAAATTGAGCTGCAAGCCAAACTTACCATTTGTTTTTCATGAAGCATCATTTTTACTTGAAAGAACAACTGAAAAGCAAATTATAGTTATTCAGTCTTGGTTATTTGTCAGACATTTTCTAGAAAAAGAAAGACATAAACCTGTCTCTTAAGGTGAAAAAAGCAACAGTATTTACTGACAATGATAAAATTTAAGACGGAAAATGAAGATCAGTATTTTGGAAAACTTGAATCTGCCACCTGGAGCTTGACAGCTTCCCAGTATTAGATTAGTGTGAGATCAAGACTTTTCTGCAGATTAATGAATGTGATTTCTTGATACTATATAATGAAAAGTGTCATTGGAAGATCTGCAAAACTAAGTGAACCATTTTTTTCTAAATGATCAGTGCATAGTGTCCCAAACTCATGCATATGGGTAGAAAGATCCAATCAAAGGGCAGGGTAGATCAGTGGTTTTTAATGTAACAGAGGATGAAAAGTATTGGAGTAGTGTCAGATTCCACATTTTACTCACTTTTAAGAAGCAACTGCTTGTCAGTTTTTGGTATAGTATTAGAAAAGATGATCCACAGTTATCTGAAAATGCTATTAAAATATCCTCCCCTTTTCCAGCTGTGTACCTGTGTGAGTCTAGATTTTCTACTTCTACTTCAACCGAGACAGCATAAAGCAAGAGGTAGAACGTTGAAGCAGGTATAAGAAACCAGCTGCTTTCTGTTCAGCCAGATGTTACAGAGATTTGTGAAACTTCAAGCAGTGTCACTCCTCTCACTTATTTTTTTGTTTTATTTTGCAAAATGGTTATATTTCATCAAAAATGTGTTATTTATATTAACATGCAATAGATCTGTAATTCTTAATAAATAAATACTTTAAACATTTCTGTTTTAATTTCTAACATGGTAAATATTGATAAATATAACCCACATAAACAAAAGCTCTTTGAAGTCCTCAATTTTAAAAGTCTAAAGGGATCATGAGATCAAAAAATTTGGAGAATTGCTGGTATACATGATAATATCCAAAGAAGTGCTTTCCATTGGGATTCATTGAGTGACCTCTGATTCTTTTTAATGTTTCTAAAATTATTCACTTTTTTGTAATAAGGCCAGTGTTCAGTGTCCTTAGTATCCTTAAAGGAATGGAACAGTACAAATCTAAAATTTCTTTCTAGTTTTGCTATTAAGATTCTTACTGGTAATTCTAAGGTAGTTATCCTTTTCTTTGGTGAATTTTAGATACTAAATACAATTGGAAGTCAGAAATTAGAAGTATGCCGCTGGAACAAGAGAGACAGAGGGTGGGCGGGAGGGAGGGGTAGGTAGAATTAATAAAGTGAAATAAAGCAATACCTGAGTTTTCCCATTAACTGAGTTTTCCCATTAATACAGTCTCAGTATACAGGCTTTACGAGTATACTGTTAAACATTTATTTAGCCATGGAAATGAGGATATGATAGTATGAATAAATAAAATTTCTAGGCTTCAAAAAAAAAATCTAGTTCTATATTGTTACTTAAAAATGCCCTTTAAACCTTGATCCAGAAATGCTAAAAGGAACCAAAAAAAAGAGAAAGAAATCACTTATCCTCACTTCTTTTGTATTTTCTTCCTCTATATAGATTCTTATAAAATGATCATAAAGTAGACATTAGATTATAGAAAAAATGTGAAACTATAAAATTAACAACATGGGTAATCAACATCATACTTTAGACAAAAAAAATTAAAATATGGAAGCATTGTTCACTATTTCATTCTGCTTTTAGCACTGGGGAGGAGTAATTCGAGGTCCCACCATGCTTTATGAAACACTGTCTTGTTTCACAATGTCGTGAAGAAACCAGGGACAAAGCTCTGACTGGAGAAAGGGAGAACATGAAGGAAGACTGTAAGAGAAGTACTCAGGGGGACACAGGGAAGATAAGTTAGGTTTTCTTAAATTCAGTGCTGATGCAGATTTATATTTTGTCAGGAAACCTGGGTTATGCTGTAATACAGTTTCCTATATTCTAAGTCTATCAATGCCTCCTTGCTCAGTGTGGATCATAACATTGCTATTCAGATTAAATTACAGAGGGCAGTTTAGGTCACCCACGGTCAACTTACATAAGAAGGTTAGTCATTTGAATGAAAACTTGTCTAGGCCACAAAACCTCACATTTTCACACAAAGTAGGTGCATCCCTCTCTGTCGAAGTAGGCTTGGTATTTGACTCTAAAGATAGGCCTACATTGTGGTTAAAAATCTAATCCTTTTGTTTGTCCAAATCGTGTGAAGAAAATCAGCTCTGACATGGCTTTTAAGTTTTGGCAAGAATCTCTTATCCGTGTCAAAGTATTAAAAGAGTCAATTTCCTTAAAGCTTTTTGCGGTAATTTTAGGAAATTTTGAAGTATAAAGGAAACTTTAATTTAAATGCTTGCAGTAGAAGGGAGAGTGGAGGGTGGGGAAGAGAGCATTGGTGTGGAATGGAGAAGCTGTTGATGCAGCGTGTCCTGGTGTGTGTAGTTCAGAGGAGATAAAAGCAGAAAAATAAGGGGGAACAGGAACAACAGTGAACATCTAAGAATTAGTAACATGTCTCGCCAAGCCCTAGTAACATTATTGGTTCTTGGATTTTGGGTTATTTTGGAGGGCAATTGATAAGCTCCTCCAAAATGCAGAGCAACAGGATAGATAGATTTAGATAGACTTTTAGAGAGGACAGGAAGTTAAGCCGGAAGGAGCACTGAAGGTAACATCGGACACGTAGGGAATGTAAGAAGAGAGCTGTACATGTAGTGCCCTAATTACTGACTTGCTTACTTTCTATAGGTCTCCGGCTGTAGTTATGCATATTTGAATAACTGCAGTATAAAACAGCTAGATTATGTGAATTTCCTTGAAATCAGGCAATACCAGGAATACTTATCATCCTGTAATAAAAAGACTAAAAGTCTGTAGAAAGTAATGAAGACTCTCACCTAATAGATAATATGTGCTTATTTATAATTTACAACTCTCTTGCCCTTGTGGGTTTCTTCAGATTGAGGTGTTTCTCTAGCATAATAATTAAATAGTAATAAGTAATGTATTTTAAATGTTCCTTGCAGTATATTCCTGAGATGAATTAGTCCTTCATAGCTAAAGAACTTTTAATATATATTGAACTGTCATAAAAGCCTCATTCAATGGACCTAATGTGTACGATGTGTACTAGTGGTCAAGATATGTTCCAAGTTTTGTAAATATTGCTGCTCTGAACATTAGGGTGCATGTGTCATTTTGAATTAGTGTTTTCAGTTTTTTTCGAATATATACCCACGAGTGGAATTGCTGGGTCATATGGTAGTTCTGTTTTTAGTTTTTTTGAGAAACCTCCATACTATTTTCCATAGTGGCTGCACCAATTTGTATTCTCACAAACAGTGTACAAGGGTTCTCTTATCTCCACATCCTTGCCAGCATCTGTTACTTGTAAACTTTTTGATCATAGCCATTCTGATAGATGTAAGGTGATAGCTCATTTTGCTTTTGATTTGCATTTCCCTGAAGATTAGTTAGGGGGGTTATGTTCCAAATTTTACAACAGCCCAAATGAGTGTATAGTTCATATAAAAAATTTTAAGTGGTTTTTTTTGAGATGTGACTCCAAAAGCAAAGGCAACAAAAGCAAAAATAAACAAGCAGGACTTTATCAAACTAAAAACCTTCTGCACAGCAAGGGAACCATCAACAAAATGAAATGGCGGCCTACTGAATGGGAGTAAGTCATACATCTGATAAGGAGTTAACATCCAAAATATGTGAAGAACTCATACAACTCAGCACAAAACACAAGCACTATGATTAAAAAATGGGCAAAGGATCTGAATAGACATTTTTCCAAAGAAAACATACAGATGGACAGCAGATCCATATGTAAAGGTGTTCAACTTCCCTAATCATCAGGGAAATGCAAATCAAAACCACACTGGGATATCACTCACACCTGTTATAATGGCTGTCATCAAAAAGACAAGAAATAACCAGTGTTGGTGAGGCTGTGAGGAAAAAGGAACACTTGTGCACTGTTGGTAGGAGAGTAAATTGATGCAGCCCCTATGGAAAACAGTATGGAATTTCCTCAAAAAATTAAAAATAGTATTATCATACAATCCAGCAATGTCATTTCTGGATATTTATCCAAAGAACATGAAACCTCTAATTGGAAAATATATATGAACCCCTGTGTTTATTGCATCATTATTTACAGTAGCCAAGATGTGGAAACACTAAGTGTCCATCAGTGGATGTATAGAATACTACTCAGCCATTAAAAAAAATGAAATCTTGTCATTTATGAGGGCATGGATGGACATTGAGGGTATTATGCTAAATGAAGTAAGTCAGACAGAGAAAGACAAACACCGTATGATCTCACTTAAATGTGGAATCTAAAAACTGAAACAAATGAACAAATAAAACTCGTAGATGCAGGAATAGAACAGTGATTGCCAAGAGGAAGAGGGGTTGAGGGTCTGGGTGAGATGGGTGAACGGGATCAAGAGGTACAAACCCCCAAGTTATAAGTAAATTGTGGGAATGTCAAGTACAACGTGATGACTATAGTCAATAATGTTGTCATGCATATTTGAAAGTTGCCAAAAGAGTAAATCTTAAAAAGTTCTTATCAGACAAAAAAAACCCATTTGTAATATTTTATGGTGATGGATGGTAACTAGACTTATTGTAGTCATTATTTTGCAGTGTATACAAATACTGAATCATTATGGTGTATACTTCAAACTAATATGTTACATATCAATTATACCTCAGTTTGAAAAATATTAAAGTAACATAGGAAATGAGATGTTTAGAAGAGGTGAAACATTGAAATTTGATATTGTGTACCTCCGCCTTTAAGAGACATGATGGTAATATATTTAGATCTTCCCTTGAGGAAATTGCCTTCTGTGTTTTTAAGATCTTACTGGCCTCTAGTGGTAATATAATGCTAGCCATTTCTAATCTTATGACCGATTAGAAATAAAGCCATTTTGAAGGTGTAGGCTACCAATAACTTCACTCTTTCAGTTCTGGATCAGTAGTACTTTCCAAACGTACATTCAACATCATCTTCTTCCTGAAGACTGTCTATCTTTTGTTCTTGTCTCTGAGTCACCCCCATCTCTTTATTTTGAGTGATACTGGTTTTGCTCTGAAGAGACCTTCCATTATTTTGGTGCACATACAGTGGTGATTACTCTGTCAAGTTTGTGCTAACAATTCTTCCGAGAGTGTTTCAGCCCTCTTTTCTGCAGATTCTCGGGCAAATTTTTCCTTCTGTATATAACTTTTTATTTTCTTCAGAGGAATTTAAGTTTTCAGTTTGCCATTTAGACTTATGTTTAGAGCTCTTTAATTTGATTTTGAAGACCCTTACATTGGAAATACTAGTTTCCCAAGGATGGTAATGATTTGTCTTTTTTGTTTATTGTGTTCGTCACACAGATGTGAAAGGGCCACCCACCCACCGTCTGTCTTGTGGTCAGTCACCCTACACTGAGACGACAACATGGGAGCGGAAGTACTGCATCCTCACGGACAGCCAGCTGGTGCTGCTCAATAAGGAGAAGGAGGTGAGGGGGACACTTCTGAGAAGAGCTACTTCCCTTTTCTGACCAAATTCCTAAATAATCTAGTTTTTACTTGCATTTTGATAAATTGCATTTATGAAAATGGAGGCTTTATGAATGTTACACTGTTAAGTAGGTCTAAAGGGCTGATAATGTCATAATGATATGTGATTGCCATGAAGGAGTGACTCCCATAAGACAGGGCTGGATTTTCACTGAGCAGCAGTGACAGAGACACTGAGTTGAGTAATTTAGAGTGAGAATGGCTTGGATTGTGTAGGCCTGTCCCCGAAAGTGGTCCAGGGGGACTATTGGAAATTATATTGGTCTAGCTCCTAGCAAGTAACAAATGGCACAGTCAGTAGATTAATTGAAAGAGATTTAATGAAGGGACTGTTTCCAGAAGCATGGGATGCATAGGGGACCCACCGGAGGGTGATGAGCCAGCAACTTGTCACCCTAGACCTTCAGGGCAAGGGAAGGGAGCAGTGTTCCTGGAACCCGGAGAACTGTGTTGCATGAGAGGGCCACGTGGCAGTTGCTGTGGCTATAAAAGAACACAGCCTCTGTCAAACCTCAAATGGCCAGCAAGGAGACACAACACAGGACGAACAGAGCAGCTCTCTTTTCCTGCTTTCTGATTCCTTGCCAGTGTTACCTGCTGGCCAAACCTAAGTTGAAGCCAAAGGAAAAGATTGCTTTTGATGTGTTCTCTAGAGATTTGCTTCCTGAGACCCAGCAAGGGAGCGAAGGGCAGAGAGTAGATCTGGACTAGCAGATAGAATGGAATGAGCACAGACATCTAGTTCTGGGATGACATCTAGAGAACACAGACTCTCTGTCCCTCGAAGTTAAAAAAAAACTCTTGAGCTCATCATATACTATTGCTGTTTTACTCCTCAAACTATTACAGGGTACAAATCCTTCCATATCCAAGTAATTCATTTGCTTATTGGTGACTTATCAGCTGGTTGACTTGGTAGGACCATAAAACCACCCCACTTCCAACCTCCACAAACACAAAAAAATGAGTATGAGAAGAAGTATCCTTCTTGACAAAGAAGACGGATAATGGGAGGGAAGGAGAAGAAGAGATCTCATTCAGTGCAGGAGAAAGATATATTGCCAGAATATATGTAAATAACTGGAGAGCTTCAGGTAGGGTGTCAGTTTTGTAAGTCATCCCTCAGGAAAAGTGAGTTCAGAGGCAGCAGGGCACAGAAACGACTTTTCTTAATTCTCGCCTGTGATCCCTACCTTCCTTTTCTCTTCCTCTCTTCTCCCCCTTGCTGTCCCTTTTCTCTTCCACCTCTTCTTTTACTCAACATTTTTAATATCGTAAAGGCAAGGTCATAACAATAAAGCCGTTTCAGTTTCTTCTTTTGTTTTCAGAGGCAGTTTTTATTTGGAAGGGCCTGGTGAATGTGCCCTCTATGACCTGGCTTATTTTTTTTTTCTCCAGCCATTTGAAAAATGTCTCTTGCTTTTGTTACCGTCTCACTACCCATGACCCTTTTCCGGCATTTTAATATAATTAAATTTTATTGTATTAAAATAATTTAATCAAAGCCAGCCCATTCTGGAGCAGTATAGTACATGTTGCTTTGTTTATATTAAGTAGATACATAATAAAAATTGGTGGAGTGAATGTTAGTATAGAAGATTTCTAACTATCCAGTTTGCATAAACAGATAATTCAAAATGTGCACTTAAACCAATCTACTCTGTCAGCAGTATTTTATCAGAACTATGTTAATCAGGAGTGATATGAACAAATCATACGCCATCTTTTTGCCCTTACCTACATTTTATTCAATTTAGTAATGTAAGAAATTAAATAGCCCAAAGATGGATAGCATAAAGTCAAAAGCACGGCTTCTCTAGAAGCAAGATGTAATCTGTGGATTAAATGTTACTGATCAATTGAGTAATTCAGGCTTGGGCCCCATAAAACAACTTTAGTCCCGTAAAATAACTATCCATGATGAATAATTTTCTAAAACAATTTTTATGTACTTTATCCTGTTTTATACCAGCCATCATGAGGAGCCCTAGACTTCTGGGGAGCCCCTCATCTTCCACTCCACTGTGGCTCTGAGTATCCCCTTCTGTGTCCCTGCCTTCTGCTCATCCTTTCCCAGTCTTACAGCCCTTTCACTGTGCCCTCTGCGACTCATGGTCCGTCATCAGCCAGATCAGCTATTTCTTTGCCTCTTCTCTGAAGGAAGTCCTTAACTTCTTGGTCTAGCTTCCTTGAGGTCACTGTCCTCCATGAAGTCCTGTGTTTCTCCCACAGCCCTCGCACCATGCTGCCTGAAAGAGGTACCCTTCTCCTCTCATAGCGCCTCCTGTCTATTCTTCATTTTCCTGCATCCCATGTTGTAGTCATCCAATCCCAGTCATTCCTCCTCATTTTTTGTTGATTTTCATTCCTGGCTCATTATCATTATCTGCAGCAGTACCCTAGCCTCAATTTGAGATGGTCCAATATCTACAGAGATGATTGCTTCAGCACACTGGCTCTCAGTTCCTTGTACTCCTCACCTCCAAGAATCTTTTCCTCCACTCTGCCTCATTGCTATGACTTCTTCATATTCTCTGCATGCATCTTACTGTCTGACCATCACCTGCTCTCTTTCTGGCTCATCCCCTTTTCCCAACAACTTTTCAGTACTTTTGGGACTTATGGTCCATTGTCCCTGTCACCTTTCTGCCCCTCATGTCTCTGATATCCTCTATTCCCTCTCTCCCAGCTTGAATACTGTGACCAGACATTTTAATCTTTGCACACCATTTCCCTGTCCTTTTTTTGCATCATTGTACTCACTTGGCAGTGTCATAGGTCAGTTAAATCCTGCTCCTCATCTGTCCTGCCCAGCTTCCGAGCAGCATAGTGTGTTTGGAGAAAACCACTCCACCATGCTGATGGTGTTTAAACTAATGGCAGCAAACCTCATGTGAGGGTTGCTTGGCCTTCACAGAACATTTCCCAGTCTGATCACTGTCCAGCCCTCCTGGACTAGTGCTGCTCAGTCTGTGTGTGGTGAAGGGCCAGTATTTTCCCTACCTCATCATGCATAGTAGAATTCAGTAATATGAATTGTTAAGAAAAATAAAGTTTTAAAAAGATAAAAATGTAAGTCCAAATTTTTATTAGGTTTAACAGAAATGAAATTACAGTTCAATAAATAGTCATAACATAAGAAAAGAAGGAACAAAATTACAAAAATTGTACCTGTTCATGGAGAGTGTGCTGTACAATGAGGTGAATCCACTGGTCACACCAGGTACACTTCTCAGTTTCTGTGTTGTTGTGTATCGTGGACCATTAACAGTTTGCAGGACAGCACAGATCTGTGGACCACACTTTGAATAGCACAATCCAAAATGATTTCTAAGATTTTTTTTTCACACTTCCTTTTCTATTCTAATTCCTTCTCTATTACCTTCAATTATAGCTAATTACTTTGCTTTGTGCTTCACTGAGAAAATTCAGGCACTCAGAAGAGAACTCTATTACCTTGTCTGTCTGTCCACCAACAACTATTTCCTTAAACCCTGATTTCCCTCCTTTAACTGTGGTTGAACTGCCCACAGTCTGATTATCAGCCCCTCCCCTTACGCCCATTTTGTTACTTCTTGCCTTTTCAGTTCTCTCTTACCTCTCTCTTACCTCTCTTACATCTTCAGCTCTGCTCTCTGCCAGATCATTCCCATCAGCATGCTGTTATTTTTCCCATCTTAAAGAAAAAAGTAAGCCTGTGTTAACCTTCACTTGTACCTCCAGTTACCACCCCTTTGTTTCCCTTACCAGCAAAAATTCTCAGAACTTCTAAACTCACTGTCTCTAATTCTTCTGTTATTCTCTCTTTTTTTTCCCCAGTACTTCAGTGTTTATATATTTTGATTTTTAAAATTCTGTCTTCTATATACAGCTCTGTGCCCACATAAGCACATCAACTTTGAAGTGGACAATCCACTTGCTCTTCAATCCAAAGGTCTATTGGAAATAATACCCATTAAAGTCTAGCTGAGTTTTGAGTTTACTCCTGGTGGCTATTCACACACATAGATCATGTCAAGACAAGAAGACTATGACTTGGATCTTGTGCCCTTTCTCCTTTCTATGCCTGTCTAAGCCACCATAGAGTGACTCCTTTTCCTGTCCTTTTCCCAGGGGTGAACTAGTCTGGGGTGGAAGCACAAAGGGTTTTCTAATGATTGACATGGAGGGTGGACGGGCATTAAGAAGATGAAGTGGAGGAAGAAGGAACAGTCTAGGCTTAGAGCTTTCCCCGGCTCAGGAGAAGGCAGAAGCGAGGGATGCTGAAGGACCTGGAGACAGCTGGTGTGACTGGGGTCCAGAGAGAGCGTGGGGGACTGAGGGAGGGAGGCAGGGACTTTTAAGGGCTCCTCTCATTTCTCTTAAACCTAGTTCAGTCACACTCTGACCTCCATCACTTTGTGAAAATTGCTCTTGTTAAGCTCATTGGTGACCTCACACTGGTAAATTCAGTGGTCAGTTCTCACATCTCATCTTACTTAATCTGTTAGTGACATTTAATGCAACCAGTCACTCATTCCTTCTTCTAGAACCACTTTCTTCACTTGACTTCCATGACTCTGCGCTCTCTTAGTTTTCCTCCTGCCTCCCTGGCATTTCCTTCTGAGTCATCTCTGCAGATTTCTCTTCTACTCTCCACATGCCAACAGGGAGTGCTACAGAGTTCAGTCTGTGGACCTCACTTCGTTAGGAATCTCATCCAATCTTATGATTTCAAATACTGTCTAATGCTGATGATCCTGATTTTATATCTGAAGCCTACACATCTCCCTTCTCTAGAGTCATATATCCATCTGCCCATTATGCACCTCTGCTTAGATATGTAATAGTCATTTCCAACATGCTCCACACTGAGCTGCTAATTCTGCCTCCGAAACCATCTCCGTTACTGACAGTCCCATCCTTCCAAGCCCCCACCCCCCCCAACCCCTTCCCACTCACTGTTTCAGCTATTAAGCACATCAAGCATGTTCCTGCCTCAAGACCTTACTTAGCCTTGACTTTTCCCTCTGATATTTACATGACTCACTTTCTGACCTTCTTCAGCTCTTTGCTTGCATATCATCTGCTCAATAAGGCCTACACTCACCAAATTATTTAAAATTGCATCCTCTCCCTCTATCTTCATTTAGAACTCCTGATCTAATTACCCGGCTCTATCCCCCTCACCCCATAGCATTTACCACCTTCAAAAATGCTATATAATTAATTTTTTGTGTTTATTGTCTCTTTTCTCCTTTATAAGCTTTTAGGGTAGGGATTTTTGTCTATTTTTCAGTGCTGTATCCCTCAGCGCTTAGAACAGTTGCAGACATATGAGTAAATTCTCAATAAATATTTGTCGAATAAATTTTGAAAAAGCCAAATTATAAACTTTGATTCCTGAATTTCCTTAATGTAAGTTTGAGAGGAAACGAACCTTCTATTTTTTCTTTTTTGTGTGATGTCTTCCCACAACAAGAGGCTTAATTACATATTTTTTCTAAAACTGGATAATAAATATGGGGAAAGATAATCCATACGATGCTATTCCACTGGAATATGTAATTCCATCTTTATTTGTTGAGCATCTGTTATATGTGCAGTATTCTGGTTACAAAGATGCAGTTTTGCTGGGGACACACTGAGGTAAATTAAAAGTTATAACCATTTGGAACTAGATGCAGAGGTGGCAGTTACGCAGCATCATGAAGGTACTGTCTCTGAATTACTCACTTAGCAGTGGTTCATTTTATATTATGTGAATTTCACCTCAATACATTTTTTTAAAGATTATAATATTACCACAAAAGAAAGGTTAAGATACTGCTTGGGGTGCGTCATGGTTTAAAGTGGAGATGGCCAGAAAAGGAAAAGACGGGAAGGCTATTCCATGTATGTATAAAGGTACAAAGTCAGGAAACAATTTGTATCTCTTTGGTAAGCTGCAAAATGGTCAGAATCCTTGGAATATAATTTGCAAGAGGAAAAGTGATAGCTGGCAAGGGCTGAATAATCGCTTTGAAGGCCATGCTAAGGAATTTGGACTTTATTCTGGAAATGATTTGGACCATGGATAGGTATTTAATAGGGCTATGACATCATCACATTTGCTTCTTAGAAAAGTAACTTTGTTGATCATGTGGAAAATTGAGTCAAAGGGATTGAAAGGAAATAGAAGAGTCACATTACTGCAGTGGAACAGCTAAGGGATGACGGAGGGACGGTGAGTTTACAAACACAGTTTAATGCCCTGAGGCAGGGATGTTCTATCACTATTAAGTTGGAAAAAACTCAGATTAAGTCTCTAGGGTAAGAAAATGTTAAGACATGGCTCTACCTGCTACTTGAATTTTATTTCATATTCTGTTAATTTCATGATAGAAAAAGATTAGAAATCTTTTTTTTTGGGGTGGGGGGTGGAAATACCAGAATATGCTGTCACTCTTCTACCTTCCACCCACACTGTCACGAAGAATATAACTCCTACCCTTGGAGTTTTGTGCTGAACAATTTAGAATTCCTTGAAACAAGGAGTTCAAGGAATTTCCTGCTAAAATTATCTTAAAAAAGCTGTTTTAAACCTTAATCAACTAATCACGGGGGTGTTTATTGCTGTGTTAATAAGATCAATTAGGAGGGTTCTATAAGGATTTACACTGAATCCTTAGCCAGGCACTGTTGGAATGTGGGAGGATTATATTAGTCTGGTATCACTCATGTATTCAGTGTGTGGGATCTTTTAATGCTCTCTCTTAACTCTGCATGTTTCCTGTCAGAAATGGGAAAAAGTCTGCTTGGGGGCTGTACACGGGAAGAGGGTTAAATACACCGATTACCAATCTGGGAAATGTAGCAGAAGGGTAGGTCTGGGCAGAGTGCTGGAAAGAGAAGTCTGCCAGGAGTATCACCTTGAGAAGTGACTCATTGAGTCAGTAAATTGCTTCATGCAAATTGTGCCAAACAGACTTTGCTTCTGCGTTAGGAAATATGCTTCCCTGCCCGGATGCCAGGAGAGGCCCTGGCTGGCTTGGCACCAGCCCGGTTCAAAGAGGGCGTAGGAGGCCATTTGAATTCCACTTTGCTTGCGAGAGATAAACCCAAGTAAACCAGAGATGAAGGAGTTGAGGGAAATGGTAGCGAAGGCAATCAGGAACCCTTCTGAGGTGCAGCCAGTATAAAAATACAAAGGAAAGCTGAATTTGTGAGTTCTTCCTTTTAGCAATAACAAGCCATTTAGGGGTCCCTTTTTCTTCATTCATACTACTTTTTGTATTTGGAATTTTAAAAGCTAGTTGCTAGTGTATAGGCAGCAATGTAACAATACAATTTCAAAATATTTTTCTTGCTTTTGGAAAGCAGTTTTTACACTCAGATATGTTGATGAAAATAGCAGTTAGGCTTTGTGCGAACAGCTAAAATCAACTGTTATTTATCCTGAGGTAAACTACCCATGGCATATTTCATTCAGAACCACGTTCATGTTATTCAGCAGATACATGACATACCCCCGTATGTGAATTCACTGTGTTAGGAGTTACAAAGAATAAGACACAATTCTTTCCTCTCTGCCCAATACCACATTTAGTTGTGGGAATAAGACAAACCATTTAAAAACGGCATTTGATAAATAGCACAAGTAAACTGGATAGAATAAAAGAAAGAATTCCATTTATTCTGAAGGACTATAATCTGTGTCATTAAGATGCTGTTGGCAATGGGCAGTTACCAAAGGAAGCTTAAGAAAGGAAGGGGATCAATGTTATGTGTGATGAATATTAATCTGTAGGATGTATTGGAAGAGGGAAAGATAGGAAGGAGACAGACCAATTAAGAGACTACTAGTTCTCTGATCTGAACACTTGAATGGTTTCCCAGTGCTTCCTGAATTATGCATGGCCTGGTATTAAAGCCCCCCATGTGGTTATAATATGTCTGGGTGTTCTACCCCACTGCTCTGGCTAAACTGGCCTACTCCTTGTTCCAAATAAAGTAAGAACAACAACAACAACAACCAAAAGCCTGTGTGCTTACCAACCTCTGGGCTGATGTTGTGTTTTTTCCTTTGCCCAGAATGGCCCCCATCTCTACCTATCAAATATTCATTTATTCATTTGTGAGTTAGAACTATTCTAAGGTTTGGGGGTTGACTGCTGAGAGATAAGCTGTTGAGTTACATGGAATTAGTTGCACAAATAAATAATTATAATTCCGTATAAGTATAGTGACAGAGAAAGCTCTGTTATTGGAGGAACCTCAGGGAGGTGCACTTCACTTCCCCTTAGGGGACTGATAGAAGGGAGGATTCCTGGAAGAGGAAGCGCCTGTCCTAAGCCTGAGGATGAGTAAGAGTTTACCTGGCAGGTATAGAATAGAAAAGAAAGTGAGGGAAAATGTTTCAGGCTGAGAGAACACATTAAGCAAAGGCACTGAGCTACAACATAGGGGATATATTAGGGAAATGCAAGCAATTTGGTGTTCCTAGAATATGAAGTCTGAAGCTGGATGCTCATCAGTGGCCTGATTCGGGGAAATCCTGGTATAACATACCAATAGGGATCTTGCATTTACTGTGTAAGAGAGTAGTTGTAAAACACTTTTAGTAGGCTTCTTCCTTTGTAGAAGGCTTGCGCAGAGGTCCTGTACAACAGGCAGACTCCAGATGATGCTCTTGTTGGAGCAGAGAGATACCCCCTTGTCACAGACTTCCACGCACAAACGTACCATCACTGCTTTGAAAACCACTGCAAAGGAGAGCAGCTGAAGGGCTGTAAGCCTCAGGATGATACGATCATAACTGCAATTTGGAAATGCGCTGGTAACTATGTAAAGGATAGATTTAAGGGAAAGAATGTCACCAGTGAAGAGGCCATGTTAGTAGTTTGGGTAAAAGACCATAAGAGGCTTTTGGCACCAGCTATGATGGAGTAACTGGTACAAGACTAGCCTTCCTGTTGCAAACAGTGTAAGGCTGGACCAAAAAAAAAAGGGTATCTAGCAGCTATTTTCAGGCATTGGACAGTGGGCAGCCAAAGATCGTGACGGCCGCCATTCCCCCTGAGGAAAGAGGACCCAGCAGAGGCATAGCACAAGGCGAAAGAGGTTAAAACAGAAAGAAAAAAATTTTTTCTCTCATGCTGCAGAACTTGGACAATGTATAGTTTTTAAAGAATAATTCAGTATAAACAAGTAAATGTGAACTAGTAAGCTAAATGAGGGCCATCAGAATGGACAAAATTGCTTTTCTCAAATTGACTTTTCTGAAACTGATTTTCTTCAGTTGTATAGTGAAATTTGTAAACTCCAGCTTAGTTCACTTGAAGATACTTGAAATACTATCCCTCTAACTTTCAAGAAGTACATCAATATCTTTAAAAGAATAATTTATGTAAGAAGCAACTGATGGTGTCGTAAAAGCAAATGATTCTTAAGAAACGCAAATTTAGGAAACCATAAGTAAAACAAAAAGACAACCTATGGAATGGGAGAAAATTTTTGCAGATGAAACTGACAAAGGCTTGATCTCCAGAATATATAAGCAGCTCATATGACTTAATAAGAAACAACCAAACAACCCAGTCCAAAAATGGGCAAAAGACCTAAACAAGCAATTCTCCAAGGAAGGCATACAAATGATCAATAGGCACATGAAAAATGCTCAATATCACTAATTATCAGAGAAATGCAAATCAAAACTACAATGAGCTATCACCTCACACCAGTCAGAATGGCCATCATTCAAAAATTCACAAATGACATGTTGGAGAGGCTGTGGAGGAAGGGGAACGCTCCTACACTGCTGGTGGGAATGCAGTTTGGTGCAGCCACTGTGGAAAACAGTATGGAGATTCCTCTAAAGACTAGGAATAGACTTACCATATGACCCAGGAATCCCGCTCCTGGGCATATATCCAGAAGGAACCCTTCTTCAGAATGACACCTGCACCCCAATGTTCATAGCAGCACTATTTACAATAGCCAAGACATGGAAACAGCCTAAATGTCCATCAACAGATGACTAGATAAAGAAGATGTGGTATATTTATACAATGGAATACTCAGCCATAAAAACTGACAACATAACGCCATTTGCAGCAACATGGATTTTCCTGGAGAATGTCATTCTAAGTGAAGTAAGCCAGAAAGAGAAAGAAAAATACCATATGAGATCGCTCAAATGTGGAATCTAAAAAAAAAAAAGAAAAAACAAACAAAGCAAAAATACAAAACAGAAATAGACTCATACACATAGAATACAAACTAGTGGTTGCCAAGAGGGCAGAGGGTGTGAAGGGATAGACTGGGATTTCAAAATTGTAGAATAGATAAACAAGATTATACTGTATGCACAGGGAAATATATACAAGATCTTATGGTAGCTCACAGAGAAAGAAATGTGACAATGAATATATATGTTCATGTATAACTGAAAAATTATGCTTAACACTGGAATTTGACACAACATTGTAAAATAATTATAAATCAATAAAAATGTTAAAAAAATAAAAAATAAATTAATTAAAAAAAAAAGAAACGCAAGTTTAGAATAAAAGTAAACACTATTAAACACCTTAAATTCTGAGTCAGGTATAAAGGGCCCTGAACTTTAAGTGTGATACTTTGAATAAAACCTTTAATCATATTTTAAGTTTCAACAGTGGGAAATGAAGCATCTACATTAGAACTTTGAGAATATAATTGTGAGTGAAGTTTAGGCCCAAATAAGAATTTGATATATTTTATTTATTTATTTTCTTAGATACGGTAGAGGCAAAGTATATGATATAGAAGCCATTTCTTACTGTTTTTCCTGGATGTGGCCTTTGTAAATTTCTACAGAAAAGATCACGTGCCATAACTTCCTAAAATATCAAAAATAACTCCTGTCTGTTTTCTATGTGGCTTAGGCCTTTATTATTTCAGGCAATAGGCTTTTTTTTTTTTTTTTAAGTAAGAACTATTACAAAAATAGTTAGGTTTATTTAGGTTCATCTGTTTGTTCAAAGATCCAAACTGTTTCTTCCCTCAGATTTACCCCCAGTCTTTCCTAATGCAGGCGGAGGATTCATTTTTACCTTTCTTACTGGGAGGGAGTTATTTCACCTCTTGGTGTTACTCTTTTAATTATTTAAGTAGAGATCATTTCCATCCTGAAGAGGGTGGACGACTTAGGTTACCCTCTGTGAAGTTTTGTGTTACAGAGAGCTTTGGGGAGGTTCGTGTCTTTACTGATGCTGTTATCTGGTATCCACCCCTCCCCCCCCCTTTTTTTAGAATTTTACTTTTCTTAATTCTGCCATTTTTTCTCAATGTTCAAGCAATAACCATAGCTATGGGGATGAGGAAATGGGGACTTTTTAGTCCTATAAAGAATGTGAAATTTCCAGTCCATGAAGACATTAGAATTTTTCTTCAGAGTCTCCCTAACACAGAGTTTTCCTTGCTATCATCCCCTTGACCCTAGACATAAGAGTTGGATTACTGAGACAAAGCAGAAAGCATATACACTTAGGTCCGTGTCCACCCCAGTTTTGCTGGATCAGTTGATGTGATATGTGCCTATTATAATCATATGGAGAAATAAATTACTCCTCATCTGTACAAAGGGGATAATAATAATGGCTCCCTGATAATTTCACACATTGTTAAATTCCTTTGCCTTGCACCTGGTAAGAACTTAATGCTTGTCATTATTGAAATTTGTTAAAATTTCTATATTGGAGCCATAAGAAGTTAGAGACTAACATGATTAATTGTTACCAAGTTAGTTGTCTGGACCTGCGTTGGGGTCCTAGCCCAAGCAGAGACCCCTAGTCTCTGCCAGGGAGGTTCTTTTTCTGCTCTGATTTTCACAGCCAACAACGAACTGATGCTGAGGCTGGAACAGCACTTTTTTTTTTTTTAAATTGAAGTTTTGTTTTGTTTTGTTTTACACGTATTTAGCACAAGCTTTATTCAATGGCCAAAGAATGGAGGAGCAGGACCCTAGTTCATAAATCAACTTCTCCACCCAATTCGGGTAGAGACACCATTTATGTAGGAGGATGAAGGTAAAAGGAAGGGAATTGGAAAGAGTGGGAGGAATATTCATGCATTATCAGAGAACAGGGGGATGGTTTGGGCCTGGAACTGATGCAGCTCTCCTTTCCAGTCCTTGTATGGGCTTTTCTGGTTGTTGCCATGGCAACCACCAACTGTCATGGTGCTGGTGGGTGTGTCATTTAGTATGCTAATGTATTACAATTAGTGTATAATGAGGCTCATGGTCTATGGGGGGGTCAGATCCTCTGCCATCTTGGGCTTAGTTGTTTCTAACTGGTTCTTGGTTTTTTTCTCTTTGCAGCTGAAACCTGGATTAGAGTAATTGGTTATTATTCAAGGGAAGGGCAGGGTGTGATCCTGGTGGGCGATGTCTCTCAGTTGCACTTCTCTACAATGATAACCAGTCCATAAGCTGTAAAATAGCAGCATTAGAGATATTTTGTATCGTTCACAGTTCTCGTTCCACATATACAAAGAGAAAAAACTTGTGCCAGAAAAAAATATTTTTAGGATTTCAAAAACTAATCTCACTTTTGGAAGAAAATATGCCATTTTATGTCAATATCTATACAAATTTTGACTGAAAATATATTTTATTAACTATGTCTAAGTGCTTAATTCTAAAATCGAAGAAAATTTGGGTGATTTTACTACTTTTATCTAACAAACCTTCCTTTAAGAGAATTGTGGAGCAAACTCTTTGTGGTCAGCTTTTATTTCCACTTACCTTATTGAACATTGGGCAGGACTGGGGTTTATGAACCAGTTTCTGATGTAGAAGAATCTTATTTGTGTGGGTGTTTTGTTTTGTTTTCCGAGCTCCCTAAGTAGGTAAACACCTGGATGTGATTGGCACATACGTCATGTAAGCTAATTTACATACTCACCTTTCCTGTCCTTTCAGTTTTCTTTTTAAAGAAAGGCCTCCTGAAAAGGGATTGCTAATACTTTTAACCATTGTATATCCTTTGTTTCTACATTTCTTCTGTTTGGCTCTGATGGTTAAAAGCTCCTATCTTCATTAACTGAAAACGTTATTCAGTCAGAAGGTAGTAATGGTGCTATTGAGTTTCATCTCCTTTTTGGTTAACTAGATACCCGTGGAGGGCGGACAGGAGCAGCAGACGGATTCCACCAAAGGACGATGCCTGAGGAGAACTGTCAGTGTCCCTTCCGAGGGTCAGTTTCCTGAGTACCCACCAGAGGGCGCCGCTAAACTGGGTAAGCTAATTTATGAAAGGAAAGGAATTGCTGGTTTTTATCCGGTAATTTATGGACTTGTTATTGAGTGTTACAATAAAACAAAACATCCTGCATTTACTGCTAAGTTAGTGCTTTAAAATATGTATGTGTACCAAGAGTTAGAGGTCAGTGGTGAGTTTTATTCTTTATAACCAAATGGCAGCAAAGTTATTTTACAGAGATAAAATTTATCTGAGCACTGGTAAGGTTACCCTGCAGTCCTCGGTAAGTTGGTTGATGCGCTATTTCTGAATTTACTGCTTGGCTTTAAATTTTGAAAGAGCGTTAGGTGTCTTGCTGAAGCACTGAGATTCACCCGGGAGCCAGTTTGAGATGGGAACTTAGTATTCAGTGGTTTGTGCCCTGTTCACACAGCTACTGATGTTGTCTTGTATAATGTAATGTCAGATCAGGCTAGTTTAGCTGAGCTAGTTTTATATGGCCCATGTAAGTTATACTCAGGAGTGGGTGACGGAAGGGAGACATCAGAAGGACCCCACTTGAGTTGTTATGCACTAAAGAAATTAATGTCAGTATGAAAGCAGCTCTTTCCCTGTTTCCTACCTACCAAATGACCTTATTTGGTATTTTGCATGCTTATCAATGGTTGTTTAGATAATTAGGCCAGTCAGGTAGTTTTAAGGGAATATAATTAAGATTCAGTAAAAAAAAAAAAAAAAGAATTTGAAAAGTAGGAGTTGCTTTGGTGTTTTCCGTTGTGGTATTATTTGTTTAGCGGACTTAGACATTTAGTCATAGACACTTAGTCGATAGATAAAACAGAATCATTTATTGTCTCTGTGTTGGCTAATATGGATACTTCTGTGATCTTGTTGTATTTTTGAAAATCAGGGTTTTGGTTTTTTGTTTTTGCCTTTTTCTTCATTTTTTTTTTTTTTTTCATTTTCTAAATGGAACTCAGAGTCTTAGCCACAATTTGAATCCTTTAGTTCTCTTTTTATCCTGTGACATTGGTTGCTTTTCTAGAAATTAGTCAGGTTAGCAAACACTTTTCTCTAACGAGTCATACTGGGAAAAATCAAATTTTTCTCTCATCCTATTTCTACTGTACTTCTTTAGCATGTGTTGAAACCAGTTTAGGTGTGACTAAAATTATACTGCAAGCCTGTCTGGGTGTAGCCATTTTATAGCCTGTTTGTATTTCGCTTACAAGTTCTATGTGACTTGGACTGGCTCAGAGTCTCCTTGTTTCAGCTCCTTTGCCGTCATTATTTGTAGTGTTATGTTGATGACTGTCTTTGCCACTTCTCTAGGAACCTTTGATTAATCACACTTTGACCCACACAAGTCAGCTGATTTTGAGGAAGTGTAATTATAGTCTGAATAATTATTATGGTTTTCCGGAAGAAAGCTATAGGTAGTAAATTGTGAAACATCTCCAACAGTCCAGGTACAGGTTCCAAAGACAAACTGAGATGAGGTGGCCGCGCTGTGTAGTCCAGAGTCAGCCCTCCACCTCTGTCCTTGACAACACGTCTGGCAGCCACCTTGGCTCATGGCAGCCCTCAGGCATATTTGGAGTGGGTGTCCTGCATTAGCACTGAAAGCTGTCACTTATAAATATTAAAGGGGAAAGACTACTTTTAGAGCCGTTTTTTCTTATATTGCCAATCTGATGTTGAACTAGATAATTATTCTGTTCTGTTTTCATTTCCCAGTGATTTGTCTTCAGGCAAAATTCCTGCTGTCAGATATTTAATTGGGTAATTGCTATATATGTAACATTTTATGCCAGTCCGTAAGAATGAAAAGAAATAGAAGATGAGATTTCTGCCTTTAGAAGATTCTTATGTAGTTCGGAAGATAGATTATTGATGACTGTTCATATTACACAGTATTATTGTTGTATATTGTGTGGCTTTTATTGATTTTTAACTTTTTAAAAAACATTCATTTATGCAGCAAGTAATTATTGAGTGATAATTATGTGCCAGACACTGTTTTAGGCACTTGATGTGTAGCAATGAAAAAAACTAGACCAAAACCACCCCCTTGGTGGAGTTCACATTCTGTTGAGTAGTGACAGACAATAAGCAAGAGTAATAACTAAAATACATACTCTGCTAGATGGTGATAAGTGCAAAGACAAAAATAAAGTAGGGAGCAGGGGTAGGAAGTGTCGAAGTATGTTAGCTGAGGTGACCAAGGGATGCTTCACTGTTAAGTGACATGTGACTAAAGACCTGATAAAAGTGTGGGAATAAGACACGTGGATGCCTGTGAGGGAGGGGTTCCACTCGGGAACAGCTCGTGTAAAGTAGGAACAGCACAGAGGCCAGTGAGGCTGGAGTGGGAAGAATGAGGGGGAGAGTAGATGGAGATGACGTCACTGAACTCTGGCCAGCAGACCATAAAGGTCGTACAGATCATCGCAGGAACTTTGGGTTTTGCTCTATGAGATGGGGAGCCACTGACTTCTATCTTGAGAGTAGGGATGCAAGGATGGGAGTTGAGAAACCAATTAGGATATTATTGCAATAATTTAGACAAGAGATGATAGAACTTGGGCCATAATGTAGTGGTGGAAGGGCTAAGAAGTGATCACCTTCTGGGTATATTGGAAGGTAGAGCCAATAAGCCAATTTGCTTGCTGGATTCAACGTGGAAAATGAGAAACAGAAGAGTGAAGAATTTTGGCTAGAACAGCTGGAAGAAGGAAGTTGTTATTTTTTAAAGGAAGGAAGACTGGGAGAGGAAGCAAGTTTGACAGTAGGGCTGACCGGGAACTCAGTTTGCACATGTTAAGTTTGAGGATCTTATTAGATACACAAGTGGAAATATGTGAGTGTGGAAATGGAGAGGTGCAGACCGACAGTACAGATTGCAGGCCTTTAGCAGACAGAGGATGTTTGAAGCCATGAGATTGAATGAAATCAGCCACGAAATGTGTTTAGGTAGAAGAGGAAAGTTCAAGACGGAGCCCTGAAACATTTGGAGGTTAGGAAGATGAGGAAGCCCTGGCAAGGGACGGACCAGAGAAGGATGAAAATCCAGAATTTGGTTTCCAAATAAGCAAGCCGAGTGTGTGTGGGGAAGCCCTTCTGTTTTGCTCGGTTCTCTCCCTTTGCAAGGTCTGTGTTCTTTGTTCCTCTCCAGCAGAGGAACCCAACGGAGGTCGGATCAGTTTCTGCAGATGTAAAACCAGGGCATAGATTTTGATTTCAGGGCTGAGGCAGTCAGCTCTGGAGAAACACCCACTCATGAAAAACACACACCTTTTATTCTACCTCAGAGAAGTCAGCACAGAAAGGAGCCCTGTGAATGTGAAGGATTTGTGAAGAGCTTCCGTTAGTGGCGCCAGCTTTACTGTACATCAGTGATTTCAAACTGGTGAAGACACTTGCAAGTTAAAAGGTGGGAAGGCCTGTCTTTTGTTTAACATGAGCAAGTTCACAGTGACAAGAAACCTCATAAATGTCAAGAGCTTAGGGGAATAAAGTGTGTTTAGGGAGGCAGAAGGGCTGGAGTGGGTAAGCAGAGTGTGTACTTCTCACTCACTAGTTCTCAGGCTCTTTTGCATTCAGCAGTTTACAGATTACCCAGGATACTAAAATGTATTTTTACCCTGGCGTTTGACACAGATTTTGATACAGCAAATTCTTTTCCACTGAAAATGGGATGCTTTCCTAAGGCACATGAACATCACGTCTAAAGCACCCATTTCCAGATTTAGAAGAACCTGGAAAAAGCTATTTTCCTCTGGTGACACTATCCAGATTTTAATTTATTCATCAAAAATAGATTTTTCAAATTTAACGTACAAAAAAGCATGATTTGCTGAATTATGAAAAGGAAATTACTTCTTCAGATCATAGGGTCTTTGCATGTAAACAATACAGGGACGTGTGTTCACTGGCCACATGAACTAGAACTACTAAAATTTCATTTTCAGTGTAAATATAACCTACATGAATTCAACATTTAAAAAAAAAACCATCAGATACCTTTCAAGAATACTGTTAAATAGGGCGAAAGCTGAACAGTGGACAGCATTTTTGTGACACACAGGTTTATGGGAGAAAACATGTCTCTACTGCAGCGTGTTGTCTGCGGGGGACAGCACAAAGGTGGGTGGAGAACCCTGTCCAACCTGGTGGTTGCATTTCTTTGACATTCCAGTAGAGTTCATGCTCTCGTGTCCAAGTGGGCAAAGCAAAGTTGGAGCCTCAGTGAGCAAGAATACTTGTTTGCAGGTGGCATCAGAAACATGATCATAAAGCTGGTTTAGTTAGGAAGTGCGAACATTCTTAAGTCCACACTTTCTCAATTCTTAAAGGGTTCACATTGAACTGGCAGATTCAAAACCAAATTTCTGGTAACTAACCCAAAGCTGCATCTTCAGGCCTCTGTTTTTTCATATTATGACAAAATCTTAAAATTACCTCATGGTCTTACTTAAGAATCTCTGGATTTTTAAAAAACTGGCTGTGATAAGTAAATTTGTTTCATTGTCATGGAGTCCTCAAAACCTAGAACCAATTGTTAAATGTCCTTAAGATTGCAATTTCACATAGCATGCCTTTGACACAAGTTAGCAAGCCTTAGGGAAGAATGTATCAGAAGTCTTTTAGAGTCAAAGTTAGCTATGCAGAAATTTCATGTTTATGTAAATAAAGAAGTCAAACAAAAAAATTTTAAATAACACCACCAAAAGAAGAAATCAAATTGGAAAAACCTTGAGGAAGAGCCAACTTTGCACCTGTCTTCCTAAGTTTATTGGCCCAACTGATAAAAATTTGAGGAAATTTTGAAGAAAATGAATATTAGAAAGCAAAATATACTCTCTAGGGCATTCATAAAATTATTGGAAAGGAGAATTCTTTTAATCAGAATTATTAGAGGATATTGATTATTCAAGTCTTAGCTTTAACTCTGACCTTCTCTGTTAAATTAGCCTGAATTCTAACTTTATGTATAAACTAATGAGGACTCACTTTTTATTCCCAAGGCATTTACTATTAGGAGTTTCTAGATAATTTATGAAGTATTTTCAAGATGCTAGAATCGTCTATAAAACTACAGGGTAGTAATGATAATATTGAAAGAAGGGGAAATGAAAGTAATGAAGATCTCATATTACAAGAAACATATTCCATTTTTCAGATAATAGATTTTAAAATGTTGATAAATAATGACTGTGTGTGGTAGCATTCAGCATTTAGATTGGCTATTAAATTTTTATGTATAAAAGTATATGTGATATATATTGTTCACTGTATTTAAACTTTTTAGCTTGATGTAGTCCCATTTCTTTATTTTTGCTTTTGTTTCCTTTGCCTAAGGAGACAGAGCCAAAAAATACTACTAAGAAAAATGTCAAAGAGCATGGTGCCTGTGTTTCTTCTAAGAGTTTTATGGTTTTGGGTCTTACTTTTAAATCTTTAATCTATTCTGAGTTTATTTTGTATGTGGTGTGAAAAAGTACCCCAGTTTGAATCTTTTGCATATAGCTGTCCTGACTTCCCAGCACCATTTATTGAAGAGGCTGCAAATGGCATTAAATAAATAAACAATGCCGTTCTGGGGCTGCCGGCTGCTAGTGGGTGAGGCTGGTCCTGGTATGGCACTAAAGCCATCTTTATTTCACTCTTAGGAGCTAGATTTAGATTAGCAGTTAAAACTTTTTTTTTTAAAGAGGAAATCAATTTTCAGTTCTAAGTCAAGGTGCCAAAGCACAATTTCTGCTAAATTATGAGTGAACCTTTAGATTCTTGATTTGCTGTTTTATCTTCCTCCCCATCCTCATCCTGGTCCGATAGAGATTAATTCAGTTTTGTGAAAGGTGAGTCCAAGGCAGTGCTTCCCATCTGGTTGTGCAAATTATGTGTTGCCCAGCAACTAAGGGGTCCATGTCAGTTAATTGTCATTGTTGATTTGTCATTATTTCATAATATGTCCAGCAGGTGGCAGTAAAGTGTCTTAAATAAAGGATTCCTTTTCTGATTCAGTTAAGTCATTTGTATAGGCTATTGTCAGGGTTGCTGTAAATCCAGAAGACCTGGGAAGAAGAAATGAAGGAGGTCAGTATTTAGCTGTGGACCAGCTACTTGCTAAGTTTAGAAAGCTGTATCTTATGTGTTAATATTTAGGTTAATCTAACAAACTTTTAAACTTTTTTTTTAAACTTAAATAAAATTCGTTCTCTCCTTCAAGTTTACTATATACTTTTATAACAATCTGGAAGGTCAGGCTAGAATTTTCAGATTTTGTCCCATGTCACAAGAGGCCCCACAGACATACATGTGGACAGCCAGGCTGGTACATTCAAGCTCTGTCAGGGTTGGTGTCCCCCCAAACCCAAGTAGAGTCCTCTAAAATGTGATGCCCAGGTGAGGGGCCTCTCCTGACCAGTCCTAAGGCAATAGTAATCTTAGTAAACCACTATGGTGGTTGGAGAATTGGGTGAGAATGATAATGAGTGGCAAAAACAGTCAGGAATGGTTTTTAGATTCACTAGGACTTCTGGGGAGGAACTCAGTGGGCTGAACATAAGCATGTAATTGTGTTCCTTCCAGAAACCCCATTATAAGTATAGTAATGGGATATTCTTTTAAAGACATGGTCCTTCAAGGATAAGGATAAGGAGAGTGACAAAGAAGAAAGCAACCACAAAAAATAATCATACATAATAGTAAGTTGAAGGCTGGAAACTAGATGGAGTATGGTGAATGACCTCGCTGACCTAAGAAAGCCAAATCTTAATCCGGCAATGAAGAAAGCCAAGAACCAACATGATTTTTGCTGCAGAATCTTCAAATAGCTCGGGAATCGATGGCATCAGGAACACGGTGGGAGGTCCCTCGGTCTTCTCCTAGTCTGCAGACCACTGGACAGTTGCTCTTCCCATCCCCACCTCTACCCTGATACAAGACTGCAGGTTAATCCTCTGGGGGAAAAAAACTCACGGGTCTCTGGACTGGGGCACACCAGGCAAAATTGAGAGCACAGGGGACTTTACCAAATACAAGGGACTAGAATAAACACCTGCACACGGAATAATGAGACTCCTCCGCCTGTCTCCCTCACTGGTCTTTATCCTTCAGGCAAGAGACCAGAAGAGTGCCATCGGGGTGTTAACTAGCCAAGGGGAGACCTAAGGATGCTGACATTCCCAAGACTAGCAGACACCGAGGGAGAGCCTCCAGCATGAAAGAGAAAGCCAAAGACAAATAAAACTAAAGGCAAAAGAACTTTGGAGGAACAGAGATAGGCTGGAAGTAGAAAATTTTAAAAAAAATCATTATCCTCAGAGAGAGAAAACATTACATACATGAGACAAGAACTGAATGCTCTACAAAGGCAAAGTGCTGCTGTATATTTTAAAAAATGGTAACAGAAATAAAACTCAACAGAAGGTTTAGAAGATGGATTTTTAAAAAAGTTTCTTCTGTACAGCACAGGGAACTATATTCAATAGCTTGTAATAACCTTTAATGAAAAGGAATATGAAAACGAATATATGTATGTATATTCATGACTGGGACATTGTGCTGCACACCAGAAATTGACACATTGTAACTGATGGTACTTCAATTAAAAAAAAGAAAAGAAAAGAAAAAAAAGAAGGGTTAGAAGATGAAAATGAGGAAATACCCTAGAAAGTAGAGGAAAAAAAATAGAGTGTCAGTCTAGGAAGTCAAAACAGTGAGTTCCAGAAAAAGAAAAACGAGAGGAAATCACTAGCAAAGTAATTTAAGAAAATGTCCCACAACTAAAGGGGTTACTAAGAGATTCCAGCTTAAAGGGTTACTAAGCACCTATGACAGGGCACATTTTGGGGAAATTTTCAGTTTGTGTCTGGTGACAAAGGGGCTGTTTTACAAACTGCCAAAGAAAGGAAAAACGGGTTGCAAACTGAAGATCAGATATCAGAATGGCTTCCTATCAGCAATATCAGAAGCTAGAAAACAATAAGGAATGCCCTCAGACTAATGAAGAAATTCAGTGTAGAATTCTATACTTGTCTATAAGCCACTGATCGCACATGAAGATAAAATAAAGACATTTTCAGGCATGCAAGGTTAAACAAATCACCTCCTACACATCATTTCTCCTGAAGCTAATGGAATGTATTCTTCACCAAGAGTGAGCAGGATGTGGGCTGTATTACAGGAGATCCAACACAGAGGAGAGACAGGGGGAGCCCTCAGCAGTTCCACAGCCAGGTACCAGCCGCAGAGTGAGGACAGCCAGTTCAGACTGGAGCAGTCAGAAGGCTGTCGTGAAGACGTCCACAAGGCGGCACAGTGAATAGAACTGAAACAACAGGACGTGAATTTGGGATTGAATTAACAATGAGGACGTAGAAACCTAAGTAAATGAATAATCAGACTGTGACTAAAGCCAGTTTCCATGCTTGATCAGTACCAGTGGTGACATCCTCTGAGACTCGAGGTGATAAGCAACATTGACAAATGGCTTTATGATGAGAACCAGCTTCCTCCCACTTTAGTATTGTAAGTGTTCAGTCCATAAAATGTACTCTATTTTAGAAGCTAGCTAGATAAGTTAAAACTAAACCAGCACACTTGAGTCATTCCCAGTTACGCCCTCTTTCACAGATTCACTTAACATCCTTCTCCAGTAACAGACACATTTTAAGGTTTTACTCTATTAGCTGGCTCTAGAACTGACTGTAAAAGTGACGGTGCTCTAGGGCTATCTAATTTCTTCTTCAGCCTTTTCCAAAAAGCACTTTATTTGCGCTCACTACCTAATAAAGTGTTTCTGTAGCCCGAAGTCTGACTTCATCTGTCACTGAAATTTCCTCCATCAGAGATGTGATAAGTTCGAGAACTGCCGTCCTCTTCACCCTCTAACTCTGTTCCGAGTTAGTGGTAGTGACTTCCCTCCCCTCTTTGGAGCTCCCTGTTCCTAACCTGGTTGACTGTCCTGCTATCTGTTGTCCTTCTCCCGCGCTGTGCCTCCTCTGTTTCCCTCTCTGTAAGCGCAGGTGTGCAGGTGTCTGAAGGTCTAACCGTTACCCTTCTTCGCTTGCTTCGTCCTTTCTCTGTAGATGACCTCACCTATTTTCATGTTTCCAAATATCACCTTGATGCCACCAACTTTTAAGTCTTTGTTTCTGGCTTTAGTTTCTCAGCTCCAGACCTGAATTCCCAACTGGTCAACTGAACACCGCTACCAGAGTGGTCGAAACTAAAGCTGTTATCTTTGGGTAGTTCCTTTCTTCATCCCCTCCCCCCCCCCCCACCCTCATGTGACTGCTGCTTCTGTTAATAAGACCACCGTCCTTCTAATCCTCCTAACATGATGTGACTCAGTTGTTTTTGCCTAAATATCATTGTAGCTACCCATCAGTCTCTTCTTGTCTCTATTTTCTTCCTTCTCTGTTACTCTTTTCACTGCTTGTTTGGCATTATTGCCTTAAAAGTCACATCCATTCTTTGATTAGGAAGCTTCATTATCATTATTTCACTGGTGAGGATACAAATATTGTATCAGAGACTGAGATGCAGGGTAGCAGGACTTGTCTTGTGAGCCTCTCTCCAGTACCTCTGGTTTTTAGTATTTAATAAACTGACTTGAGCAAGGAAAACAAACAAAGTCACATTACTTTACTTGTTTAAACACTTTGACTGGATCTCCGTTATCTATAGCTAAAATCCAGATGTGCAGTGACATTGGCGGGCCTCGTCTTCTGACCCACACTTGGCTCTCTGATGTCATCTTTCTTTACCCACCGCAGGGACTCTCATTCCCCCGGGCATCCTCATATGTGGGCTTTGACATGTCAGGCCATCTACCTGGATTGTCTGGCTCTGTTCTCTCACTCCACCCCTCACCCTCCGTGTTTGATAATCCTGTTTGTCCTGAGGCCCAGTCAGATATCACCTTTGGCAATTGTTTCCTTCATTTCACTAATCAGATTTCGAAACATTTATCTTTGATAAACAGCTTTTTTTTTTTTTTTTTTTACCTCTCATACTGAATGCAAGTCCTTAGCTTTTATCAAGTTGTTGGTATGTGTCGTCTTTACCAGACTGGAACCTCTTAGTGGCCAGAACTGCTGTCCTGACGTCGTTTTTGCCACAGCAACTAGCAGGTTGTCACGTGCAGGTTGAGCGAGTGACTGATTGTTGAGCACGTGATTGATGTGGGACACAGTAGAGAAGCCCTTGCTTGACTTTTTCAGGTGGGGCACTTCCAAGTGAAGAATAATCTTAGATGTGGGAAGGTTTTTTTTTTTTTGCCCCTGCAGGGAAAACCACATCCACTTCAGAGAAATATTTTAGGAACAAAATTAGAGAATTAATATCATTGTGTGGCCACAAAGACTGTAAACTGTTATTACAGTTACCAGTGTTGGTTCTGATAAGTGCCTAGTTGCTATGTGCCACTGTCCAAGTTACCAGGTCACAGCATCCAGTGTGCCTGGTTGCAAATGTCAGATCTGAAGTCTCAGACGGCTGCTGCCTGATTCAGTAACCACAGCTGTGTCAGTGAGCGTGGCATCTGTGCTTTACTTCTAAGATTTTGTTAGTAGTAAATAGCTTTTAGTAACTATTTTCTTGTTCCTATACAGAAAGGTAAGGGAAAATAAGTTCTTTTAATGAAAGAAAGTGATCTTTTATTTTATTTTTTTTTATTTTCATTTGTTTTTGCTGCATTTCAGGTTGATAGCATCATTTGGCGTTTAGGTTAAGAGATTAATTAGTATATCATAATCACAAGAGCAGATTTGGCAATTGTTTCACAGATAAGGAGTTTACTGCTGCAGGAAAGGAACTGCATGTTGGTGACCGAAACTCTCCATTCTCTCTGGAAGGCCTGCCTTTATCAGAGGCAGCCGTGGGGCAGTGGAAATGGCAAAGGCTTTGAAGTTGCCTTAACTGGATTCAGATTCTCATCATTAACTCTCAGGGTCAACTTCCTTATCTGATGAGATTTTTATTATGATTTGAAAGAAGAATGCAAGACCAACAACATAAATTTTGATTTGAGACAACCTTCAGTTCTCTCAGACTCTTATGAAACCATGGAACCAGTGAGATAATAGAGTAAGTGTTATGTTTCTCATTTTGCTTGGACAGGTTTAAATCAACCCAGTAAAACAAATGTGAGGTGTGACGTCTTAGGAAGCATCCTGTCTCTGTATCTCATGACTTTACTCATGTTGTTTCCATTTTCACTTGCACAGTTTGGCAAATTCCTTTCTTCTAAAGTACAGTCATAATTCACCATCCTGTTATGTAACTTGAGGTAGAAAGATGGGGGTGGAGTTGTTTATAATACATCTTAAGATTTATTTTTGAGACTTGATCTAGGTTCTTGGCTGCCAAAGAACCTTTTCCAAAAGGAAAAATATATGATTCAGATAAGTTGGGCAAAATTGTGTAAACATTGCTAAACATTGCTTACATCAGTTGTGTGTGCGCGGCCTCTCTCTCTCTTTCTCCCCCCTCCCTTTTGGAGGGGCAGGGGAGGTGGGGCAGCAGAATTGGCTAAGCTATTTACCAAAGCCTTTTTAGTTTATATTTCAAACAGGAGGATTTATAAACCAGGCTGGTGGAAAATCTAGTTGAGTTTGTGTCCAAAACAGACTGGATGGAGCTGCCTCCAGGGAGGAGGCTGTTGTGTTAAGCACCTTGTAGGCACTCACCTGCCATCTCATTTCTCTAGTGACGTTACTCAAGAAAGGAAGCGCCCAAGCTTCTCATGAAGCTGCTGTGTTTGCTGAGTTGTTCTGACGACTTGCTTCTCTCTGAAATGTGCAGCCTGTTTCTTTTCTGTTGTCTTCAGAAATTTGTGCATTAAAATTTTTTTTCCCATTTTGATTGATACTTAGTATATCACAGCAGGAAATTCCCATCCATCTCATTTTTTTCCTTCTGCTTACAAAATAATGTTTGGTTTGCCTGTCCTTGGCATGGTCTTTCTAACTCTAGAGAGTAGAGAATAATAGGAAAAATCCAAGGTAGAAAAGAGTGAAAAGAAGATGAATTCATAGGATAAGAGGGAAGTAAAAGAGACTGAATTAGAAAGGACTGTAATAAAAATTATTACTTTATCTCAGTTCATTTCTTCAACTTAAAGGCCTTTGGGTTTTTTTCTCTCTGACTTTAATCAGGGTAGTGCCATCAAAGAGTCAACAACATATTTAAATGAAGCTTTTGTGATTAAGGTTTAAAAGTAGGAATTGCAGGGAAGTATTCAGATGTATGTGTTAGGAACTAGAGGAGCTAGGGAGGAGGGCCAGTGAAATAATACATTGGGAGTGACTGAAAATAAAAAGGAAAATATATTTAAAAGCAGAATATCATTAGCAGTGTGCATAACAGATACAAATAGCTGTGGGAATAGCCACTAAAATCTAGAATGTTCCACAGTGATAGGTGAGCCTCCCAAAAAAGAAACCGCATGCAAAATAGGAGGAGAAAATTTAGCCTCTTCTAATAATGTTTGACCTCAGTGATGTAGCATAGGGTTATTGGTAAAGATGAGCTTTTATAACTAAATGTGTTTCTTCGGTTAGTAAATTAGAATGATACTCAAATTTTCATAAGCTTTCCTGAGGCTTAGCAATGAATTTTACTGCTCTGTTGTATTTATGCCTAAGTAATACATTTCAGTGTAGTGCTTATCTTAGTCACTTCTCGCTGCTGGAATAGAGTGCCGTGGACCGGTTGGTTTAAACAGCAAGCAGATTTGATGTCTGCTAAGGGTCCTCTTCTGGGTTACAGACTGCCAACTTCTTCTATCCTCACATGGTGGGGAGAGGGCATGGGAGCTCTCTGGGGTCCCTTTTACAAGGGCACCAATCCTATTCATGAGAGCTCCACCCTCATCACCTAATGACATCCTGAAGGCCCCACCCCCTAATACCACCTCATGGGAGTTAGGAATTCAACACATGAATTTTGGAGGGACACCAGCATTTAGTCCATTGCAGTACTGTCGCCACGCCATCTTATAAATATTGTAAGACCCTTACTGCAGGACCAGTTTGATGTAATGATAATGTCCAGGCGAACTGAATAATGTCCTTCTAACGAACATTTCTTCTCTATTTTGAATGAAACTTAAAAATTGCCAAACTCTTTTTAAAATTTAAGTATTTGTATATATCCAGGTTGCGGTCATTGAGACCTCTTAATAGTTTTGCAAAAGCACGCTATTATTCTAGTATCGGTTTGCATTAGAAGGTGGATTCTTGAGGCTAGTAAGTCTTCTTAAATTAGAAACTAGATGTCAGAGAACTATTAAAATACCATGGAGACTGTAATTAATAGCATCATAATTTGTTTTTGAATCTGAAGACATAACAGGCAGGAAGATAGACAACCTGACAGATTCTTGTAGCTACAAAAACAGCACAGAAAGTCCAACGGGAGTATCCAGTACAAAATCCAGCAGGAAGAACAAAGTGTATACCGGCGTAGTGAATTGAGGGTGGTCTTCAGAAAGATATGTCCACGGCCTAATCTTCAGAACCTGTGGATGTGACTTCATGTGGGACAAGGGTCTTTGCAGAAGTAATTGAATGAAGGATCTCTAGATGAGACCATCCTGGATTATCTGGAGGGGTTCTAAATACAATGACAAGTGTCCTTATAAGAGAGAGAAGAGAGGAAGACACAGGCGCAGAGGAGAAAGCTTTGTGGAGCAAAAGCAAGGATTGGAGTTATGTAGACACGAGCCAAAAAAGTGCCCGAAGCTACCAGAAGCTGGAAGAAGCAAGGAAGGATTCTCCCCTTTGGACTTTGGAAGAAGTGCAGCTTTGCCTACACCTTGACTTTTGAACATGTGGTCTCCAGAAAGCCGTGAGAGATAATCTTCTGTTGTTCTTAAGCCCCTCAGTTCGTAATAATTTGGTCTAGCATCCCTGGGAAATGAATACACTTGGTTATTTACTTTTTTCTGATAAATTCTTGGATAATTAGTGTGCTGTGTAAGCTTTATCTCACCTCCTGTCATGTTTTTTTAGATACGGTTCCATGAAATGGTTAATTTTAAGTGTGAGTCTCTGATTCACATATTCAGAAATCTGTTGCATTTCTATACACTAACAGCGAAATATCAGAAAGAGAAATTAAGGAAATGATCTCATTTACCATCACATCAAAAAGAATAAAATACCTGGGAATAAATCTCCCTAAGGAGGCAAATAACCTGTACTCTGAAAACCATAAGGCGCTGATGAAAGAAACAGGTGGGAAGATATACTGTGTTCTTGAGTTGGAAGAACCAATATTGTTAAAATGGCCACACTACCCAAGGTAATCTCCAGATTCAGTGCAATCCTGTCAAATTACCAGTGGCATTTTTCACAGAACTAGAACAAATAATTAAAAAATTTATATGGAAACACAGAAGATTCTGTTTCTTCCTATTTCTTGGTATCACTGATTGCCCCCTCAGTTTTCTCTCTATATTTTTGGAATAAAAGTAAAGAATAGTTACAAATGTGAAGAAGCAAGAAGTGTGACCAGGTAGACATAACGAAGATGAAACAGCGAAAGAGGTGCTGTGTTATCCTTGTTTTGTAGATAAGAATACTGATGCCAGAGGAGTGGCAGAACCGAATTTAAGCCCAAATATGTGTGACTTAAAATCCACTTTTTTTGTGGTGCTTCCCCATCATTTTGTACAAATCGCAATTACTGATCAGCTATTTCTGGTTTAAAAATGACTTAAAATACTGACAGGCAGCTGTGGGAGCTTGTCTCTCTTCTCTTCCTCTTCCCAACTAGATTTTTTTCCTGCTTCAAAGCCTTACAGAGTGACTGACTTAGCAAATTACCTTTCCTTATGGAGTTATCTTTTTATTCATCATATACACTTAAAAATTGTTCCTGTTATGTGCCACACAGTGTTCTGGCCTGTGCGAACAAAGCATTCAGAATAGTCAGCAGTGCAGACCAAAGCCCATGTCTTCATGGAGCTTACATTCTGGTAGGAGCAGACTGACAAAAAGAAACAGCTCCACATTATGCCATGTAGTGATGAACGCAATGGAGAAAAAGTGAGATCGGGTAATGGAGCAAGGGAGTGCTATGGGTGAGAAAGGGTCCGGGGAACATTACTCCATATGAGATAGATGATCAGAGAAAAATCTCACAATTTAAGAGACATTTGGTGAAGACTTGAAGGAAAAGTTCCCAGAACTAAAGGTTATGAGTTTCCAGGTTAAATGAGTCTGTTAAGTGCTCAGCATAGTGAATAAATAAAGACCTATTTCGAAGCACATGTTCCGGAAATTTCAGAACATCTGTGATGAGGAGAGCCTTCTAAAAGTTTTCAGGGATTTAAAACAGAAACAAAAATACAGCATGTAGGATTCGAAAAAGAGTAGCATCTGACTTCTTTGAAAACAATGGTAGAAGCTAAGACCAGAGAGCAGTGCCCTTCAAGTTCCAAGTGAACGTAACTTCTAAACTGAAATTAGACTCCAAGCTGAAGTAGCTGTCAGGTTACTGTCAGGGTAAATCAAAAGGAACAAGATGACAAAGGCAATCCCCGGAATATTGGTGAAGGGGGTAGTCTCAGGATGGCAGCTGTGTAGCTGACAATCCGGTCCAAACTGGGGGAGGAGGATGGAAGGCTTTTAGGGCCTTCTTAGTGTAATCTCAACATTTCTTAATAATGTTCTTACACCACTAGGTTTATTTAGACATGCTGAGATCAATACCAAAAGAAAAGGCTAAAAATTAAAACGAGGGATGTGTTTGGTGGGGTGGGTTATGGGGCTGCTATTTTTATTAGCCTATTTGATTTTAAGTATGGTTGGCTCTCCCCCCCAAAGAACGTATATTATTTAATAAAGTAATGTGTAATTTAAGGGAACAACCTTTTGAATGTGTAAAGTCAGTATGATACTACAGCAGGGTTGTGAAAAATTAGATACTAAAATTAAGTTTCCCGAGAGAGTGCTAGCACATTAAATGTTAGTTTCTTCCTCTCTGCCAGTTTTGCTGTATTTTCTGTAAGAAAAGAAATCTTGAGTTCCAAACAGTTGATATATGGACACATTTAAAACTCAGCTAGTTTTTAAGTAGGGTACTGTAATTTCAGATTTTTAGTACAAATTATACATTAATAGATTATGACAAAACATTCAAGATGCCAGACTTTTTTTGTGAGAACAATTCCTTTCATTAAAAAAGTCACAAATAATAAATATGTAATCAGAAGTGAAGTACATACCAAAAAATTAATTTGATGAAATTTAACATCGTTTCCTTGAACCACTTTGGACATACTTCTTGCTACCAACAAGACAGGAGATTCTATCTCCGGCAATATTTAGGTCAGCTTTTATTATACATTCAATAAATCTTGGTTGATAATATTGTTGACTAAATTGCCTTAAGTCATCAGAGTCATTTGTGGGGGGCGAGGTGTAAATGTTGACAACTAGAGTGAAGGCATTAGTTTATTTACGTTCCACTTTATGACAGCATTATAATCAGGTAGCTAGTAAGACCTGCACAGTCTTTTCTCAAAATTGTTTGACTGGGAAAGTCCAGAAGATTGCGCTGACACTAGCTCATAATATGAGGGACATAAGTGATGTGTTATTTTGTTTTAATGTTTTTGCTTGGAATATATACCTAAGATTCTGCAAGTTACTGTCCCACATACCTACTGAGAATTATTTCACAAAGCATTTCGTTTGTACCTCTCCTTAAATAATTTAAGATATCAGCATTATCTTATCGAGGCATCTACTGTTACAGTATAGAGTATGTAGTGTCTTGTTTCTGCTGTTCTCTGTATGGAACAAAGGACTGAACAGTGCTCTTGGTAAGAGGAATACGTTTTGACAAAGTTGCAGACTTTTCCCCATGATTATAGTTGCAGGGGGATGTACCACGTAATGAACATATTAAAAGTGTTCCCTGGTAAAAGAATTAAACATTTCTATAAGTGGAAGGAAAAGAAACTGATTTCAGAGAATCCGAAGCGATAGCTTGTGAGTCCTGGTAAATGAAGAAATCCGTAAAGATATTTATCACAAAACGGTAAGCGTTTTGAGGGAAAGAATACCATGTCAAATCAGGGATGAATGATAAAAATTGTTCTTATTTCTCATCCCCCCACTTTTTAAAGCCCCACCCCCACCCCAAGTACACAGAGTACTGTTTTTATTTTATTTTACCCAACAAATGCTTGCATAGTGGTTTGTGCCTGGGATTGTTCTAAGCACTTTGCAAATATTTACTTTATGTTCTTGGTACTATTATTATCCCTGTTTGTTTTTTAATATTTAATGAAACTGAGGTAATGCTTTTCCAAGACTTTGCAGGTAGTAAGAGCCACAGCTGGTATTTGAAGCTGGTCATCTGGCCCCAGAGTTAGTCCCCTTACCTCTGTGCTTTCCCCTGCTCATACCACCCTAGAGTGGCGAGCATGAGAGGCAGGGTTTAGTACTCCTGGGTCCTATGACGTTGTCAGTGTTTACCTCCGTGTGCTGCTACAAAAACACATTCATCAGCAGAGATGTCTGCTTTACGGTTATTTAGTGGAAAATGATGTGTAGTCATCAGTTCGAAAATATAAAAACAGAATATGTAGGAGTTTTGTTGCTATTGGCAGTCTTAGGAAAAACTGTGATGAATGAAATTCTGTTTACTGAAGATGCAGCTTCATGCATCATTTAGAGGACGTCTCTACCACAAAGCCATTCAGCACTTAATCACACTCAGTAAATACTGAGTCCAATTAAACACTGAACAAGGACGCACAATATTCAGCATTTCCCAATTTACATTCTTTTTAATTTCATGTTTGCATGGGTATGATATGGAACTTAAAGTTCGTATCGTACGAATTTTAGGAAATTTTGAATGTTTTGTGAGAGGTCATTTTAATCATGCAACCACAGACGGGTACAGGGTAAAGCAGAACCTGTAATAATCACGTTACAAGTTCAAGTCTAGAAATTCTCTGAGCACAAAACAGTATCCTTAAAATCAGTGTTGTGGCCTTTCTCTTGCCAATGAGAGAGAAACCATTGTATTTATTTCCTGACCTGAGTGGGAAAGGGATAGCCCCAGTTCCCACACGCAGACGTCCCTGCCCTTCATTCTCTGGGTGGCATCTAGAGAGACCCCGTAGCGGGGCTGGGACTCTGCCCTTAGTCACCAGTAGCTCTTTCCTTAGCAGACTGATTAATCTCTCTTTTACTTCTCAATTTTTGTCACCCATAAAATATCACTTAAATATGATACTTCCCTGATAATATAGCTGTCTTTCACTTATTTCTGTCTCCTATCAATGTGACATTGTTAGCATGTTAAATACATTATTTAGTTTTAGATTAATTCAAAAACCCAAGCAATATTCTAAGTTTATTATATCCTGGGGCAGATTTATCCGTTAATAGTAACCACTTCTGAAGGTAGGTTAAAGAATAGTACAGACACATAATCATAATTCTTGAATATGTTGAAAAGCAAATTTTTTTTTAAACCGGAATTACATACTACTGTCACTGAAACAAATCTCTCATAGAGGATTTTCAAGTTTTTCATTGGTAGTGATTATTTTTTGTCTTTAGCTTCAGCATAATGAATTTAGATACCATGTTTTATTGCTGAGGGAAAATGCATTACCCTTGTGATGGACAGGAAAATTTGGCTTGTTTTCAAAGCAGATGATAAATCAGTCCTTGAATGCAGTATGTGTGTTGCTGCACCACATCATGTTTTCTTTGTGGGATTGCTGGTTTGGAATTGACTCTGTGCCTTTTGCCTTTTCTGGGAGAGTATCTAATTTATTTCTTATGATGTAGAACTTTATTTGGTAACTATAAAAATTTTTTTATTACCGTATGTGAAGAAATTTACAAGAAAGTTTTAACCTCTTGAAAGTTGTTTTTCATATTTACTGATATTTTCTAAAACTAGAAATGATTATTTATGGAGTTGTTTTTCACGTCCACAATGTTTTACCCTTGGCTTTAACAGATTAGCAGATTATTCATTTTAACTTAAAAAAAAAAGAAAAAAGGAAAATCTTCATGCCATTACGTAGAAACTTAAAAAAAAAAAAAAAAAAACCCCTCCTCAGGAAATATGGGGGAAATAATTGTATTTCGAAATGTAATATTGGAAGTGAAAATGCAGTAAGACTAGTATCATAAAGTGGGACAGGACTGCCCTCTTGGAGCCTAGAATATAACTGAATAAAAGGGTCTAATTTTTATTATTATTACCATCCTAATGGTTCAGTAGTGATGGATAGAAGTACCACAGATTAATTTTTCCCTTGCTTAAGAATTAAATTTTCCTTTGGGGAGTGAATTTTTTTATTAAAAATAATCAGAACTGTCTTTTTAGAAATTGAATATATTTGTCATATAACATTGTATAAATTTAAGATGTACAGTGCATTACTTTGATTTTTTATATATTATAATATGATTGTGATATTTATATGTTAGATAATTGTAATACAGTTTTGTTGTCTGTGTTTATTATACTGTACATTAAATCACTGTCTTATTTACTATTTGTTGCAAATTTGTACCCTTAAACAATATCAATTGTTCCCCCAGACTCATTCCCTGGTAACCACCATTTTATTCTCTGGGGGTTTTATTGTTTTTGGTTTTTTTGAGTGTGACTTTTTTAGATTTCACATATAAGTGATGTCATACAGCCCTTGTCTTTGACTTACCTCATTTAGCATGATGTGTTCAAGGTCCATACATGTTGTTACAAATGACAGGGTATCTTCCTTTCTCATAGCTGAATAATATTCCACTGTGTATATAAACCGTATCTTTTTTTTAACCATTCATCTATTGATGGGCATTTAGGTTGTTTTCATCTCTTGGCTTCCATGAATAATCCTGCAGTAAACATTGGAGTGTATATATCTCTTCAAAATACTGTTTTCATTTCCTTTGAGTATGTGCCCAGTAGTGGAATTGCTGGATTGTATGGCAGATTTTTTTTTAATTTTTTGAGGAACCTCCATATTGTTTTCCATAATATTAGACCAATTTATATTCCCACTAACAGCGTACAGGTTTCCCTTTTCACCACACCTTCACTAGCACCTGTTGTCCCTTGTCTTTTGAATGATAACCATTCTGACGGTATGAGACGTGTCTCATTGTGAGTTTGATTTGCGTTTCCCTGATGGCTAGTGATGTTGAGCATCTTTTCATGTCTGTTGTCCATTTTGATGTCCTCTTTGCTTCTTGACTTATCTCTTCTTGGAGTTCTGCTGGGTTTTAGCTTGCTTCAGTTAGTTGTGAGAGACTCATGGAAACTGAGTGACGTGGACTTTACCTACAGTATGCAGTAGTGTTTTGAGCTGTATATAGTACATACGTACGTTGTTGTATCAGTGGTATGCCAGAGGTGACTGTTCTGTACAGTACTTTGCTTTTTCTAAGTGGATTTGTGGAAACAGTAGCCCACACTTGCAAATATTCTTTAAAATTAAGACAAAACAAATGCCTAATGACTTTTTTTTTTTTTTTACTGAAATCTGCATTATATGGGAAAGGTGGACTAGTAATACTTCAGTTATGACAGCAGATTAGCTTAACAGGAAATCAAGAAGCCTTGATTGTGTGTGTGTGTGTGTGTGTGTGTGTGTGTGTGTGTGTGTGTGTGTGTGTGTAAAGCTGCTGAAGAAAATGAGTTTTTGAAGGCTTTAGTAAAGTACAATTTAAGCTCTCGTTTATAGAGTCAATGTCACAGGCATGTCCTTGGCTCTGTGAGCACATTGAGATATCCGTTAATATCCAGCCTTATCCCAGAATGTTTTTAGTTGCTTTTTGCTATTTATTAATGAATTTTTTTCACCGAAATAGAAGGGTTGCTTTTGTTCCTATATCACTCATACTCTGAAATAAAACTAGAAAAACATTTGCCTAGATTTTTCCACAAAGGTTTTGCTTCTTCTTCTTTGAAGTATGGTCTTATTCCTACGAGAGCCTGAGTATTGAGAAAGGTGACTGGTGTGATTTTGCCTGCTCTCTGTAGTGCTTCCTCCCGGCCATTTCAGGTGAGCAGATGCAGTCTACCAAATTCCCTTAGCTGGAAAAAGCCAGGTAAAGTCCTCATGCCTGGCCAGAAGTTGTAAAAACATCATGTGGCTATCAAAATTGTCACTTGTTTGGCATATGCGAGTACTTTGCTAACCCTATGACTAACAGATCCTCTGGTTTTTATAATGCCTTTTTATCAGAAGAGAAGTGTGTCTTATCCCATTATACACAAATAAAATGAAATAAAAATTAGAATTTCAGACCTTTCTGAATAAGTGGGTGACTTTGGTGTTTGTCATTCCAGTAACAAACAATGATTTCCTTTTCTAACATGAACTCTAAAAAGAATGCTGTGGGAAGACCACAGTATCAGAATGTCACTCTGGTTTATGGGGAGACATTAAAAGAAACTGTGTTTATAGTTAGAAGAAGCTGTGTTTCTGATCATCCGCTGGTCAAAAGAGCGAGCACACGTACAGACTGGTGGACACCTCGGTTTGACGGCTATTGATACGTGTGTCTGCTTGGAAGAGGAGAAGATGTGTATTAAGAGGGGTTTTTGTCTTTTTGCTCATTTGTTAATTTGTTCGGTAAGAAATAAAATGGATATGCAAGTAACTTTTAATTACATGCAGCTAGCTTATTTTTTGTGCCCTTTGATTCTTAGAAAATCATGCATCTGTGATCTTAGGGTTTCTTCATGGCTGTCACATAGACTTCTATACCAGTACCAAAGTCAGAAATCTATAATTACTTCTGTAAGGGGTAGGGAGAAAATATGCTATCTATATTCTTCAAAATTCTCAAAATACCCTCTTTGATTGATTCATAACTAGGAAAAAGTATCCTAGCCTTTTAGAAACAAAACCAGTATTTGTTGATACTGAATTTGGAAACTCGCAGAGCTGCAGCCTTCAGCAGTCCACTTGTACCCATTTTCAAGCTATTTGTTTATTCAGCAAATATTTATTAAGCACTTATTATGTGGCAGACACTATATAAGTTCCAAGAAGGACAAGAACAGAGTTCTGTGTTAGGTTAAAATAAGACCATAGTTCGACAAGGTGGTAACCAAACTTTGAATTTGATTGATGCTCTTATTTATGTTTGGATTATAACACGGAATCCCAGAACTATTAGAGACCTTTAAAATTATCTACTCCAATCCTTCATTCAGTGTTTGAATATTTTTTATATTCTTTGATTGTTACTGATATTTGACTATTTTTGACTTACATTTTCAGGTAGTTCAACCTAAGAGAACCATTTAAACAGCACAGTGCTGGACCATGACTAAATGGATTAGTCAAGGAAATGCCATCCAGCACTCCATACAGAGGAGAAATGTGAAACTAGATATTGACAGCATAGTGACCATTTGCAGAAATAAAATGACTCACGTGCCCTCATGTAGCCAGAACGAACATCCTGGGTGCTGAGCTGAGCATTCTAGTTGTGTGAGCCGATATATCAGCTCGAAACTCCTTCAGACTCTATGAGGCTCTTCTAACCAATGAGGGATTTTCTGTATAGATGTGGGTTTCAGTAGCTTTAAACTTGAGCTCCTGGCCAGAGGGTGAGCCACTTACTCATGCCTCTCCAGCTCCTGAGAGAACTCCTCCCTGCTGCTGTAGATTAAGGTTGTATCAGTCTCTTCAGTCTCTACCCCAGAAGCTGCATTGCCCCGGCCATGACAGCACAACACATGGCTGTGGGTTCATAGATGTTAAAAAATTACTCCAAGAAGCAACTCCTAGGGATCAGGATTTCACCTGTTACAGGGAGGTCCTACTTGGGTAAAATGATGAAATGACCATTTTCCCTTGGTATATTATTTGATTGACTTCGAATAGTTCCTTGAGACTGTACAAACCTGAGACGAATTCCTTTATATTTTTGTTTTTACTACATGACGTACACAGTGGTAGGCTCTGGCATCAGAAAGTAGATACACTATGGTCCCTGTCCTCAAGTTATTCTAAAGCACTCCTTAGTCTAAGTACTTACAAAAAGTTTGATAAATGTAATATATTCTTTCATCCACCCATCCACCCACCCATCCACCTATATCCATCCATCCACCCATCCATCCATCCATCCATCATGTATTAAGTACCTACTAATGCCAAGCATTGTTCTAGGATCTAGCCATAAGCTGAAAACAAGACAAAGTCCTGCCCCCATCTATGTCATGTTTTGGTGGGGAAAAAAAATAAACAATAAACATAATATAATGTTAGGTAATGATGAAGGCTATAAAGGAAAAAATAGTGGAGAGTTAAAAAGTTCAGAGGAGAATATGATCAACTCTGGGTAGGAAACAGGGTAAACCGCACTAAGAAAGTAATTTTAAATCTGGGTTTTGAAGGGTACATTAGAGAATGGCAGGCAGACCATGCAAGGACGGAACTTCTAGATAGAGAAGTAGCAACACCAAGGCTAGAAAGCATAAAGTAGGGGAATACAAATAGTAATACAAGCTTTTGAAAAAAGATTTAGTATAGAAATTAATAAAATATGATGTATAATCTCCTTGGAAGAATGCTGAATAATGGAATAACATCATACTGGGATTTAAGAAAAATTGTTTCCTCAACAGTGGCTCTCATATTTACTCAAGTATCAGAACTCCAGGAAGTAAAAGTACTTTTTGCAGAACACAATAAATTATTGTTATAATTCACTTTCAGATATCTGAAAATGTCATTACTGATCTGAATTTGGAGCCATTCGAGGCATCTTTAAGGTTAATTAACAGTAATAGATTCTAACATTTTAAAATATATTTAAGAAGAAAAACTCACACTTGAGAAAATCGTATACATGAATTTTTTTCTGTTATTTTGGGAAGGATTACTGTTACTCTGTTTTATCATCAGAACACCAGGGTTGTTAAGTGGCGTAGTTGGAGAACTGCTGCACTACAGTTATTCATCAAATGGACTGTCATCCTGTGTGGGAAGACTTAGGGAGTCACTGTCTCTTAAAGCAGGCAGGCTTTTTGGAAAGCCACTTGCAGTGGCCCTAACTTCCTTTTATTGAGCTGAGCTCTCTCTCCCTGATAACTTAGACTCACTGCTGAGATTCTTACACTGTAACTCTTGGATAGAATTATGGAAATCATGACCTATTCTTAGAATTATTCTGAGAAATAGTAAGTCCAAATTGTTTCAGTATGCTTTGCACTATTTTAAGGTTGATTATAAATGACACTAATAGTGATAAAGCTGTGTATTCACCTGGGTGAGCAGAGGGTAGGGGTTGTTGGTGTTCAAGGCAGGGTGAGAATCTGGTCTGTAAGTCTTCATAGTTAGGCCCTGAGTTTGTTCTTTTTTGTATAAATTTTTGCTTATGCCTCTCTCCCCACCCACCATGATTTTTATTTGAGTAGCAACAGAGTTGAGGAGCAGTTCATCTGAAGTAGAAATAGGAAGCCCAAAGTAAAGGTAGAAGAAAATGCATTGTTAAAATATTATGATCCTTGAAGGAAGATGAAATTAGATAACAAAAACCAGGTTATGATGGAATTAAAGGAATCTTTAAGTGTAAACCATTGAAACTTGGCGAGAAAAAGAGGAGGAAAAAGGCGTGCCAAAGATACTTACATTCACATAGACATACAGATACACACACGTATGTATATCTGTGTATCTAGCTAGTATGTGAGAGGTATATTACATATAACACATTTATATAAATGCATAGAATATATGTATTCCCGTCAGCTGTTTGTTAAGTGGTAAATGACAGATCGATACTGTGCTCTTCTCAAGTCTATCCTGTTCCACTGTCTGAAGTGGCAGGTGGAATCTATCAGTGATTTAAACTGTGAATTTTCTTCAATGTTTTAAAAGAAAAAATTTTTAATGGGGGAAGTAATTTGAGGTTTATTTATTTGTTTATTTTTTTGAACAGAGGTACTGGAGATTGAACCCAGGACCTTGTGCATGCTAGGCATGCACTCTACCACTAAGCTATACCCTCCCCCCAAAACTGTGAATTTTTTAATTTATCAATCCTGACCTGCTAACCTCAGCAACAAAGCAGCTGCATAATGTGTTAGGTAATCATACCAATGGTGACGATTACATCATTTACCTGCCTTCCTTTTTTGGAATGTAGAAACAACAAACCCTAGAAATATGTCAGATTTTAAAACAAACCGAAATGATGACTAAGGACAGTGCTGTCATCTATAGTATTACCACATCTAGTTGACTAGTTATGAGCCATTCTGTTTATAAAGTTAATTTTTGATTATTCTTTATTTTTAAAGTGAAATGCTAGCTTGAGACTTGGATGAAAGGTTTTAGAGAAATAAAAATTTTCTGAATTTAAAATATTTCTGTTGTGATAAGGTGATGTACTGAGTGAGTTTAAGATAGTAATGTGTGTTAGCAGACTTCTGTCTCTATCAGCTGTAAGATATTTCCCTGGTTTTTGTACTTTGAAAAGTTTATATTTTAATTCAGCGTAAGGATGTTCAAAATAAGAATCTCTGAAGTTTGCTTTATTTTTCTGTCCCTAAAATAGGAGAGATTTTGAAATAGATTGCTTAAAAAAAATAAATCACTTCTTAAAACACACAAATGTATATATATACATCTACTCCTGGGACAGGGGAAATGAATTACCTCGTTTGGTAACTAACATTGCTTCTCCTGAGCTGGATGGCTGAGCGCTGCGCTGTGAGTGGGAAGGATGGCTATTGTTCAGTGCTCTCGCAAAAGAACTGGGGGGAAAAAAAGGATTCAGTTTGACTGGCGTTGGCTCTGGCTTTTCTGCATTCCAAACTGTCTGAGGCATAGAGCGAGAGCAAAAAAAAAAAACAGAGAGAGCGCGCGAGAGAACGAGCTCGGACCAGTACCGTATAGAAAGTGTTTTGAGTTTCTGACTGGCGTGCCGGAAAGATCATGTTAGCAACACCCAGAAACTTAACAGAATGCAGACCCCAGGTAAGAGTTCCTAGAGTCTGTCTCAGACAGAAATTAAAGTTTGTATATATTTAAAGGGAATGTGTGGGTTTTTTTTTTTAAATTACACAGATGCAAAGACTGTTTACTTTTGTGATTATTGGCTTAAAAAAAAATAGTTGGTTTTCATTACTTTGAGTTCACAGGAATACTGTGTGGAGGCTGTCAGCAACCAGCACAAAATCCAGCTCAAGAATAGCCTTCTGAGAAACTCAGATAAATTACAAGTGTAATGATCACAGCAAAATACTAACACTGCAATGTTTACTGTTCTTTTAATAATATGAAGTGGATTCTTATTCTGGATCTTCTCTAGATGCTTTATGAAACATTAAGATACATGGGCATGGATGCAGTCCGTTTCTTTCTGAGGGAGACAAAATATCTTGACCATCATTAATACTGTAACAGCCTTGCTTGAATTGCAGTAGCTAGTAATAAATCTGTGTCATTCGGCAAGTTCAACAGGTTGGATGTCTCTATGGAGACAACACTAAGAGTTCAGGTGAGAACTTTGCTTGTTCTTTTTGCCCAAGGCATGCTTTTAACATCCTCTGCCAGAAGATGACAGTTTAGCAACTTTAACTGATTAGCTCCTTGAAAGTTCAATCTCAAAGAGACTTTAGGAGAGCATCTGCTACAGTCCACACTCTCCATTTTCACTGAGAACATTGAGGTCTAAGGCATGTTGTGCTTGTTCAAAATCACAGTGTTAGAACAGAACTGAAATGAAAATCCAAGTCTCCTCATTTTCAGTTGACTGGTTTTTTCATGGTACCAGCTACATTTAGGCTTTGTACCATATCTGCTGGTATCAGGTACCGTTTGAGTTATTGCCTAAAAACCAAATGCATCATAAACCTACCTAGATTGAAATCTTATGAGGAGGAGATACTAGGGGATGGATGTCATCAAATCAATATTGATACCATGCTTTTGATCATGGTGTATGACAAAATATTTGTCAGAAGAAGAAAAGCTTTCAGTTAAGGAAATGGACTATAGGTTGGATGCTGCTTTTATATAAGCAATTACATAGCTGTGGCATGTCCTGAATATCTCTATGTAAAATTAAAACTCTTTCAAATTGGTATTAATATCTTTTAAAGACTTTAGGACCCAGCAGTTTTCTATATAATTTATTAGTAAAGCCTTTTTTTTTTTTTGTAACTTGGATGTATTTACTGGAAGCAAAAAATCATCCCGTATTCACTGCCTTCTCTAAATTTATTTTTTTTAATGTAAGATAACATTTTAAAGTTACCCAACTATTTGGACCAATTGCTTCCTTATCCAGGGTCCAGCTCTGTTTCTCTCGATTTGTAAGGGTCCTCTGTTACTTAACTTCATGAATTATGTGTTAGAGGGTAACTTAAGTGGAGGATCTTGAGAGTCACAACAGACAGTGCACATCTGTCTTCATACATTTTCATTTAGTCCCTGAAAAGGTTACTGCCCTTTCCATTTTTCTGGGGACCATTGTGGGGTTAAGAGAGGCCACACTATTCTAGTGAACTAAATAGTAAAGATAGCCACTGTCAAAAGGATCTGTCATGGCTCTTCACAACTCCTGGGAACAAGTGAGCCTGATGTGGCCCTAAGCACAGTGAAGGGATGTAGTCTTTTTGTGTTAAAGCTTGACCTGTTCATTCCAGTTTTCAGCTGGGTCTGTGGAAATGCAGTTGTGATTCACAAGTCTGTGAAGGAGGAGCAGTAAGTTGTAAGGAATAGTTTCATTACTGCTCTCAGCTATCGGAAACCAAATTACAAAGTGCATCCTCCACCCAGTAGGAAACAAGAGACTGTTTGTCTTACTGCTGAATCCATTGTTAAAGCACACTGTCTACAAGAGGACTGGTGGCTGTGAGAATGAGGACGTAATGCTCTCTACAACTTAACAGTGTTCATGTTGTGTTACGCGGGGCTGAGATTTTCCTCACTCCTTCTCTCCTGCCTGGAGTATGTGGAAGGACTGCCATGACGTGTGTGCGTATATTATGTTATGTGTGTGTATGACAGGTGTTAGGGTGGACCTTTGGCCTGAGTGCATTCGTCTCCCCATACTGGAAACAATTAGGACATTAATCTATTGCTGCTATTTTACTCACCTAACTTGAAAGAAACTACTTTATTAACCATCCTTATCATCAGAAATCACTACTACACATTAGAGAGAGAAAAATATTAGAAGGAAACACATATTCCTTCTCTCCTGAATACAAATGTCAGGTTCACCAGATTTATACTTTGTGTGTTAGAGCAAAGCACTGTGGTAATAAGGTGCCCATTTTGTGAGTAAAGACAAACTAAATGGGAGGGAGTGGGCAGAGTGAAATGAATGGCATGAGGAAAGAAACTCTCATGTGTACGTGAAATAATTTTCTTTTGACAGTTGTTTTTTTGAAGGCAGGCACAATTTCACTACTCATGATTTTTCCCTTAATTCTTTACTCATAAAAGTTACCTGATTAGCCACTCAAAGCTCTGGGAACGCAGACATGGCTGTGTTTTACCTCCTGCTCCAGCCATGACCTTCAGCAGCCTCTCAAGAGGGACAGTGTTACAGACTGGTTTTGTTCTTTCTGTTCTTTCACGCTCTCTAGTGGTTGTTCGTGGTGGTTCTTGTTTTCAGTTCCCTGTGTATCAGTTTTAGTGAAGAAGCAGGTGACTGTGGTGAAATAAGTTTCACCAGATTCTTACACTTGACGTGCATAAACTTTCCGAAATATCAAATTCTTGAGTAGGGAGAGGGAAAAACTGTTTATGTCCTTTTGTTTCCTAGTGAACAGTGATTCAAGAATGTGCCTTATTACTCAGCAATATGAATCCTCTCGAAGCTGTCTTCTTTTTATTATTTTCCTTTTCTTTCTTTCTTTCCTTTTTTTTTTTTTTTTTGTGCTGATGGGGATTCAGTCTATCAAAATTCCACATTTAATTATAGGTATGATGTCAGCTTGTGTTTGGAAGCTTTAAGCATTGCCACTGAGAATACTTTCTTTGTACACACTTGACAAGTAGGAGCGACTTACTGAATCATCATTAAAATTCAGAGGAAGGTCTTTATCTTCTCTGGGACCTTTCTTACCCCTACTACTCAGACGTTACTGTTCTGCTGAATTAGGAACACTCTGAACTTACAGACATGGGAAGGGAGCCAGTAAGGCATTCTTAACCAATAATTTGACTCTCTACAACTCCACATTTCTGTCATTCTTAGGTTTGCAGTATTTTATAAGTAAATAATTGCTGAAACAGCAATTTGAAAAGTTAGTTTAGGTTCATAGAGTTCTGTTCTTTGAAGAAGAAAAATTACCTAATTCTGCTTGCTGTTTTTTATGTCACACTTTCAAAGGTAAGCAACTTTAGCTTCCAGGATCAAGCAGGTGTCATTCAGAATCAAGTGTCACCTAGGTTAGCCAACCTGTTGGACAGGTCGCTTACTCTGATGTAATACATTTTATTCCATAGACAATAGAATACCTTTGAAAAACTTAGCAGCACTGTTGTGTAGTTAACTACCCATAGATACTACCTTTAGTTTATGAAGACTAGAAAAACTGGATAGTCTCTCACTGTTTAATATTCTAGTTGGTAACTTTTTTGCTAACTTATACTTCAAATGGGTTGTGTGTAGTTGATTGATTTCTGGTCTCGTGGGTCAGATGGAGAAGGTAAGATGTTTGGGTCCCTACTTCAATGATTCTTTTTCTAGGAACACCTAGACTCTATAAAGTGTCAACTAAGTAGATGAAATAATTTGTTTTTGTTTTTTTTTTTAAAGAAGGAATGGTGTGTCAAAGGGAGTGTAAGAAGAGCCAAAAAAAAAAAAAATCTAGGCTGTGTGAACACATAGAGAGAACTAGGTTTGCTCAGTCAAAGGACAGAACAAGATGCGATGTGTCTGCTAATAGGAAGGGTCATCATCTTTGTGTACTAAGAGCTCATTATGTAAAGCTCATTTCTATGAGTTGGTGCTGTATAGTTATATTTATTAGCATTTTCTCAAAGTATAGGAAACTAATCACTCAAAGAAAGGGCAATAGATAATTTAATTTCTCCATTTAGTAGAGGAATTGCACCACAGTAACTATTTAGTCTGATTTTTGTGAGTCTCTATTAAACAGCTGAAATTTAAGGAGATTTTTAATGAAGTAAGATCTTTATCTTCCATACACTTAGCTTACATACATCTTGAGATTTTTCTTAAAATATTTTATCTCCACTTGAAGCTAAGTGAAACATCATGGTAGTTTCCTGAAGCAATAAATGTCACTCTATTTTACGAGTACCATTATTTTACTTGTAAATATTTGCAGTGACAATCACTAAAACTATGAAATATATTTTTAGTAATTTTAGTTTTATTCATTTCCTTCCCTTAAAAATACAACACTCAGTAAATACTTGATTAATGATCAGTTTTTAAAGGTAAATTTTCCAAATAAGTAACCTTTTTTTTAATTTCAGTTGGAGCCACTATTGACCATTTTTACTAGCAAAACCAAAAACATGGTGTAAGGAAGATATCCTCAGAGTTATTGCTGTCATTACAAAAAATGAAAACCGCCTCCTTTGGAAGCGTTTTTATTAACAGAACCAGAATGTACTTTTCAAGGGGAATTTATTGTAATATAAGAAGCAGAAGTCTAGAGGTAGTATATCTGTTTGTCCCCTGTGCCTCAGTAGAACTGTTTAGATCAATCCTTGATGACACCACTTTATTTCAGAGATTCCCTCCCCACCACGGATCTGGAGCAAAAGCAGTTTTCTCACACTACCGATGAGAGTATACATTTGTACAACTGCTTTGAAGAAGTCTGCTCTATGACCCAGCACTTCTGCTCCTTATACGTACCCAAAAGAAATGCATACATTGGGTCCCAAAAGACCTGTACAGAAATATTCATAACAGCTAAAAATTAGAAACCACCCAAATGTTCATTAGCACTAGAATGTGTAAATTGTGGTTTGCTTACACAATCGAATTCTATACAGCATTGAAAAAGACAAATGACTCCTTCAAGCAACAGGATGGGTAAATCTCACAAATGTATATTGAGCATGAAAAGTTAGTCTCAAAAGAATAAACACAGTTTGATTCCATTTATACAGAGTTCAGATTCATCTGAGGTGATAGAAGTCAGGATAGTGATTATCCTTATGGGGGAATGACTTGGGAAGGGCGTACAGGGGAGGCTGCTTTGTTGTTGTTGTTGTTGTTGTTCTGTTTTGTTTTGTTTAATTCAGATGCTAGTTACTGGGATGAGTTCCTTTTGAAAAACTTGATTGACCTGTACGATATATTCTGAATGTATGTTATCCTTTAGTAAAGAGTTTGAGAAAAGATATTTCTATAATTTCTCTACTTTGCTTTAAAAAAAAAAAACCCACAAAACAAAAACAAAAAACTGTAAGCAAACTTCCAGGATGATGGTGTGATATTCTTTGAAAGTCTGTTTTGCTTATGGAGGAGGTAAAGAACGACCCCAGGTTTAATCTCACATTTAAGGCTGGCTACTCTATGTGTACAGTCAAGGACTTAACATTTGAGGTCATTTAAAGGGTTAGATGGGGAAAGCCTCTGATAGACCGGGTTTGTATGTACATCTTCGAAACAAAATTTCAGTATGTGAATAATAGAACTTCTAGGCTTTTCATAAGCTTTCAGTGTACCACGTAAAACACTGATTTTCATATGTCTTCAGTATTTTATAGTAGTAAAAATTTATATATGTCACTGTAGTGTATATAAAGATATATATGTACTCATACCAAACACATTAATTTTTATATATAGTTATTAATTACTTCATGATACAAATAATAAGAGTTTTCTGTACTTTTGATTTTAACACACTTTTGCCTTAAAAACATACTTCTATGCTTTTAAAGGATATGTGATTACTTGTTGTATGGAAGAAAAATAAAACATTTTAAAACAGCCTTGTCATCACTGTGAAATGTGGAAGTATCCAACACAAAGATGGAAGATACTTAATAAATGTTAATTTCCTTCTTTTTCTTTCTAAAAATACAAAGATGACATATTCTTGAACATACATTTCTTCTCTTCTCAGATAAATTTCCCCTCCATCCTGTCCTGCCATTCTTAATCATTAAATGAATGTGTTTAGTTCTATTTCTGGATTTATTTATAGCAGTCTTCTCCAGTGGATCCTTCATATTTCACCTGTTTTACTCAAACTCAGTGTTTTCCTGTTAGCATACTACATTCATTTTCTATTGCTGTTAGAACAAATGACCACACACTTAGTGACTCACAACAGCACCCATTTGTTATTTCCGAGTTTCTGTAGATCCTAAGTACAGGCAGAGTGTAGCTGGTTGTTTGCTCAGAATATCACAAGGTCAAAACCAAAGTACTAGATGGGCAGCATTCTTACCTGGTGCTCAGAGTCCTCTTGTAGTTGTGGGACTGAGGTCCCTATTTCCTTGCTGGCTGTTGGCAGGGAGTCGTTCTTAGCTGCTGGAGACCAGCTTTGGGTCCCATTCCTGTGGCACTCTCAGAACACAGCAGCTTACTTCTTCAAAGCCAGTGAGAGAATCTTACTCTAGTCTGCTATGGTGGAATCCAGTGTAAAATGTGACACAGTCCTGAGAGTGACTGTACCATCATCTTTGCCATATAATACAGCCTAATCAAGGGAGTGACTATCCCCTCATATTAACACATCCCGGGCCTCACTTACACCCAAAGGTAGAGGACTAAACAAAGATGCGGGTACCATCCACACCCACATCACAGACACCAAGCCTCCGTGCATGATTCTTAATTGTGCTTTCCACCCCGCCCTCTTTCAAGTCGAATGTGGACTATCCCATTGAAGTTAATGATACTCGAAATTCCGGCAGATTAACAATCTCATCTTCATTTCAGTTCAGTTAATATTAGTTTTATGAGGCCTGTGCTTTTTTCTGTGATATCAGCATTTTCATTTTCAGTCTGCTACCCATTTTTAATAAAATAATGGAAAACACAGTAAAATGTTTAATTGTGCAAACATTGGTGAACAGATTCTGATGCCAGATTAACTGTTGATGAGCATGAGCATGCTGACTTCATATTTATCATCAACTGATAAATGACAGTCCTGAATTTTACAAAATTACTAAATTAAAAAGTTACAGACCTATCCATTCTTAAATTATGTTGCTGTTGAAGAATGATCTGAACTCTAAGGGAGTCCCTGGGCCTGTAAAGATGTTGTATAATCTCACCATCATGACAGTTTCCTGCCCATTTCAATCCTGCCTTCCAGTTACAGACCTTTCCAAATGCCTGTCATTTAATGCCTCATAGTTCCTGGCAACCTGTGCCACTCTTCTTCCTTGAATTTTTATGTATTTTGCTTTGTTTATTAGATTATGTTTTTAAGCATAACACTTAAGAGATGTAATTTTCTGTTCTAGTTTGTTATCCTTACTAGAGTATTGTGTTCTCTTTCTTGTGCCATATTTAAAAACTTTCGGCATGTTTTCAGTGATGGAAAGGTTAGAAAATAAGATCTGGAGGAACACTTAGACACTGAGTTTGTCCAGCGTGAGAAACAGAAATACAAAACATACATGAAAACATAGTCACCGACTATTTCCCCTATCCATCAAGAGGAGAAAAAAGAGAACGCAGCAGTAGGCAGAATCTGAGTGAAATAGAAGTATGTAGGCTTTTGGCTCTAAGACTGAGAGTCTTAGGCTCTTCTTCGTGAGACATCATAAGTTAAGTCTTATTTTTCCTTAGGTCAAATGAACCCCATCTGAAGGCCAAAGAAATTAATTGAATAAAGTTTCAATTCTGTGCCACTCTGATTATATACAGTTTTCTAATCTATTATAATAATTGAATTTATTGTGTGTCTATTTTAAATAAAAGCTTAATTTAAAAAATAACAGTAAGAACTGGTACTTCTGACAAATACATAGGTCCAGATATAAAAGCCCTTCCATCCCCTGCACTCCAGGAATTCTATTATTTTCTGGACCTGTAACTAAAATTAACAGTATTTATCCTTCCAGACTGTTGAGTTTGTGTATGTGTGTGAATGACACATGAGCATAAGATGTTTTGGGTTTTTTTAAAGTGCAATCCCAGTAAAAATCTCATGAGGGTTTTTTAGAGGAATTTTACAAATGGAGTATAAAATTTATACGGCTGTACAAAGGCCCCGGTGTAACCAGCAGCTCTAAAGAAATATTAGTTGGGTGGACTTGCTGTATCAGCTATCGAGACATTTTATAAAGCTACAGTAAGTGAGACAAAGTGGTATTGGTTTTAGAAACAGACCAGTGGAGCAAAGAGTCCTGAAACAGATGTGCACATATGTACATTTAATTTATGATAAAATTGACACTGCAGAGTGGTGGGGAAATTATGGTCTTTCCAATAAATGGTACTGGCCCAACTGTTTGTTCAAATTTTAAAAATAGAAGTGGATTCCGTCTTCACATCTTACACAAAATCAGTTCCATGTAAATTGTAGACTGAAATATATAAGACAAAAATGATAACCCTGAAATATATCATAACATCTTTATAGCTTTAGGATAGAAATAAATTTTAAATCAGACAGAAAAAGCACTAACTGTAAAGAAGAAAAAAGTGATAAATTTTACTGTGTTAAGGACTTCTGTTTATCAAAATATACTGCTCAGAGAGCAAAAAGGCAAGCTATATAAACTAACAAAGAAAATGTACTCCTACAAATTAACAAAGCTCAGTAGAAAAGTGGGCAAAAGACTTGAATAAGCTCTTTACAAAAGAAAATAATCAAATGATCATAACCATTTGAAGAGGTGCTCATCCTGATTACTAATCAAGGAAACCCAAATTAAAACTACAAGATCCTACCACACAATTTGGCTGAAACTTAAAATCTGAAGAAACCAAATTTGTCAAGGCTATAAGAGCAATGGGAACTCTAACATTGCTAGTGTGTGTGAAAATTGCATACAGTTTCTTTAGAAAATGATTTGGCATTATTTAGAAAAATTGAAGATAATGCTAACCCAAAAGAAATACATGTTTATGTACATGATGATACATGCACAAGAATAATCAGATATCCATAATAGCCCCCAAATATATACAACCTAGGAAAAAAATCAGTAAAATGATTTTTCAAAAAGTAAGATAGTTACGCAGTGGAATACAGCAATGAAAATAAACTACAGTGACACACAACATTAATGAATCTTAGAAAGACAATCTTGAGTAAAAGAGACCACACTCAAAAATGTATGTTGTATTACATTATTTACATAAAATTCAGGAAAGGAGAAAATAAAACTGTATATTGAAGGACACACATTTGGGCGCTAAAATTGTAAACAGAAGCAAAGAATGTTTAGCAAAGAAGTCAGGGTTGTGGTTTTCTATTGGGTAGGGGAAATTGGGATGAGATGGAGTATTTGGGGACGTGAATTGCTTGCAGTGTTCTAAATCTTGCTTTTGTGGTATTATATAATTCATTAAAGTCTACACTTACATTGTACATTATTTTAATATTTCAAATAAAAGTGAAATAATATATTAAAGACATCTTTTCATTTTATTGTATCTACACCTCTAGATCCTTAAAGGTTGCATGCATATTATTTTATTGTAGATTTATCTATTTCCCTCCTTATAAATATTTAATGTTTTTAGTTTTTGCCGTTAACAACTTTGTGTTAAATATCTTTTTACATATGTCTGTGTTCAGTTGCTTGTGCTGATATCTCTGTAGGAGTGGTTCCTAGAAATAGGATCAAAGATAGTTTGCATTTCGTATTTTGGTAGACACTGTTAAATAACCTTGCACATTTGTTCAGGGTGTTTGGGGTTTTTTTTGTTGTTTTGGGGGTTCTTTTCATTTTTTGCTATTTGAAGCTTTTAATTTTTGTGTTTTTCAATCTGTCTCTCTTTTCCATTGTAATTTCTGGCTTTTGTGCCATGCTTAGAAAGACCTTTCTCAATTTAAGATTAGGTCTTTATTTGGAATTTATTTTTGGTTTTTTGAAATGAGACTTTTTCAGCTGTGTAGCCAATTATCTCAATACCTTTTATTGAATAGCCTGCTTTTTCCACACTGATTTGAAAAGTGCCCTTTATTATCAGCTAAATGCCTATCTGTCTGCCTGGATTTTTTTTATGTTCCACAGATCTATTGTTCTGTTCTTATTACATCAATATCACAATGTTTTAATGGCGTTAGATTTTAAGGTGTTTCTCTTACCGCTATAGCAAACTCCTTCTAATTAGTTCTTCCTTTCCGAATGTGTTTGGCTCCAAATGAGTTCAAGTTGTTCCCCACCTCCAGCCCAAAAAGAAAAATGTGTGTTGACATTTCAACTGGAATTCCACTGAGTGTAAAGATTATTTGTTGGAAAATTAACTTTCATACACATTTCTAAGTTTTAGTTGTTTTTAACTATATACAAAGAGCAAGTTTTATATATTCTTTTGGGACTTACTTTTTTCACTTAAGTATTATATGACTAATATCTTTCCATGTTGCTGCTGCAGCTCATTCATTTGACTACTGTATGATTTTTAAATTGTTCGAATGTACCAGACAACTTTAGGTTGGGTTTGGTACTGAGATTCCATCTCTCATTGAGGGATATTTGGTTTGTTAACAGAACTTTGCTGTTGATATCAGTGCTGTCACGAACTTTCTTGTATGTATCTTCTTTTATCTATTTGCAGGAGTTCCTCTTTGCTAGGAGTTCCTCTTTCCACCTAGGAGTGGAATTTCAGGGTATTAGGGAGAATAAATGTTCAACTTCAGCAAATAATGCCAGACTGTTTTCCTACCAGTAATGTACATGAACTCCAGAGAGATCCACATTCTGCCTAATACTAGATATTGTCAGAATTTTTAATCTCCATAATGAAAATAAGTGATTAATATAACCTGATTACCAGTGATATTGAACAATCTTTCATAAGTCTGGCTTTATATGTTAATGCTTTTGTGAAATTATTTTCCTCTCTTGCTCATTTTTTGTTGAGTTGTTATGGTCTTTCCATTAATATTTAGGCATTCTTTTTATGTATCTTGGTAGTAACCTTTAAACAGTTGTGTGTATTGTGAGTATATTCTCAATTTGTAACTAGTCTTTTCACTTTCTGTGTTTAAGGTCGTTGGATGGACAAAAGTTCATAATTTTGTACAAACCCATCAATCTTATATTTTATAGTCAATATTTCTTATTTCTTATTTACAAAATTATTTCCTACCCCAAGATCTCAAGATATTTTTTATTAGGAGTTTTAAATTTTTATTCTTGACATTTAAATCCTTACTCCACCAAGAGCTGGTTTTTACATGTTTATACTTTTTTTTAATGTTGATAACTTTTTCCTGCCATATTTATTGAATAATCTTTCTTTCCCCCCATGGACCTAAGAGCACCCCATCTGTCATATGTAAAGTTTCACATTTTTTTTGCAAATGTCCTCAATTTTCCTTATTGAGCTTATCCCTAGTTTATAGTTTCTTCTTTTCTTTCTTTTTTTTTTTTTTTTTTTTTTTTGGAATGGGACCTTTTCTCCCTTTAATTTTTCTAATTGGCAATTGCTGATACATAAGGAAACTCTCAATTTCTGTTTATTTATCTTTACTCTAACCTTCTTACTAAATCCTTTTATTGTTTTTCAATTGATTATCTTATCCCCTTTTGCCATCCCCACTTAGGAATACATCTTATTTTCTGCAAATATTTATCACTCGTTTCTTTTTTCCTGATATGTATGCCCTTATTGCTTGTCTTACCACATTGCTAGAACCTCTTACCAGTAACATGTAATAGGCCCTGGTGAGCCTCCATCCTGTTAAAAAATAATGCTGATAATGGATAGCTTTATGCTGATCCTAACCTTGATAAAATGTTTTTAATTGTGCATAATATTACCACTGGTTTCTGTATCCTTTATTAAGTTAAGGAAGTTTCAGTCTGTCCCAGATATTCTAAGATTACTTTCAGAAGGGGTACTGGGTGTTTTTAGTTGCCTTTTCAGCATCTCTTGATATGATTATTTGGTTTTTATCTTTTAATCTATCACAATACTATATTAAAATGTTTATTTATTTCTCCCAAGTCACAGATACAAAGCCAGGAAGACCAAAGCCAACAGGTCGTTGATAATATAAACTTGTCCTTTTTAATATTCTTTAGAATCCTTAGACTGTGTGTTTGTCATCCAGCAGACGGACGCCGTGCTTGTCCTCTTACTCTGTCTCATTTTTTTTAGTAAACATCATTAATGAGTTTTCCAAGAGATTTAAACTTGTATTATTTATTAATTATCTTCAAAAAAATCTGAGAATCTCTTTTCATTCTCACTAAATACATCACTGCTGAAACATAAGGACACATTTAAGGAAGGCAAGGCAGTGACTTATCACCATAGTTTCTACACCGTAGCCAAATGGTGATGTCTTTAGGTGAACTGTGAATGAGACTGTTCTAAGTGGCTGTAGGACTTTGATAAACCTTTAACTGAGTTGTTGTTGTTGTTGAATTACGTTCTCCTGTCTGTGGCAGCTTCTGCTGCCCCAAACCTCAAGATCTTTTCAGCATATAAGACCTTAATAAAATAGAGAACACAAGAAAAGAGAGATTTGTGTTTGTAATTTTGTGTTATTTTTCCTAAAGATAGCCCCCAAACTGTACAAGCTTCAGGCCCCTCAACCCCCAAGTCTGCCTCTGCATGTAAGCCAAGAGGAGGAGGGGGTGCTTGTTTCTTCCAGTCCTGGCCCCCATCTGTGCTAAAACTGCTGGAAGGCTGAGCTCTAATGATACAATGCAAAGCAGATAGTTTTTTGGTTACTTTCAGTAATTAAACAGTCCATTTACTCTACTTCAATTTAAAATTCTATCTGATACTCAAATTAATTCCCTCCCACCACCCCAACTTTGAGTGGAAGATGCCCAGTTGATTTTTTCACTCCTTCTATCCATAGGTATCCCTTCCTTTTCTGGTTCTAACTCTTCTGATGTTGGAGCTGGGAAATGGGTTTGAGAAAGGGGACACAAGTTTTTCCTTAACTGGACATCCAATTACAAGGCTGCAGGCTGCTTCACTGCTGCATCTTGGTCAGTGTATTTATTATCTTGATAAGGCTGCTGTTAAAAAAAAAAAAAGAATGAATTTGTAATACTTTTCTTTTTTAAGTCTTCTCAATCAGTTGGTACTGTTACTACAACTACTTTTAAGTCACTGTCTGTCAAAATGACTAATTTTAAAAAGAGATCCTAAAATATTCAGCCTGAGATCTCCTGCCAATGTGGAAGCTGTTAAAACTTTTAGAGCAGCCAACCAAAACTTCAGTAAATATTAAGTGAACTCGTAAGTGCCAGGCACTGCTCCAGCCCCAGGGTTACAAAGCTGTGTCCTTAGGGAACTTACAAAGTTACTAAGGGTCCAAATGAAGAATAATGAAACACATGGAGAGAAGGGCATGGATTCAGGATATATTGAGATAGTAACTCTAAGCAGTGAGAATTCTCTCTGAAGGCAGATTGCTAGAATACAGAGAAAGCGTAGATTATTAGAAACAGAGCTAATGTTTTGCTAAGGCAGAGGAAAGCCCTGTCTTTTTAAGAGTGCTTTTTTTTCCCCTCACAGTAACAAACCCAGTCAATCTCCAGAGAACAGGAATGTTAGTGATTTATGGGTCTGTGAAAATACCTCTTCTGCTTGATTTTTTTATCTCTGCCTATTAATAAGATATAAGCCTGTGAAATAACCCTAAATCAAACCCATGTAAATATGTAATGTAAATCATGTTAAAAAAAAATCCATCTGGATCTGACTCCTTCACAATGACATTATAAGTGTGACAGCAGTTGAAGGACAGTCATTTGCTACATTGATGGATCTTTGAATCTTCAGCCCAACAAGCTCACTTCTCTTACTTCTTTCAGATTTCAGCCTTCTTTCCTTTACGCACACGCGCGCGCGCGCGTACACACACACTCACACACACACACCCTTTTCTTTCTCGCCAAGAAAGACAAAGCTATTGACAACAAGCCCAGAGTTGCCCCCAAGTTCCGACCACCGGCTCGAATTCTTATGAAGTGGACTTGTAATATCCTTAATGCTGCTGTTGGCAGTCAGTTACAGATTCCATTATTGTCGATCAATGCAGTCGCCATGCGAGGTGGGGGGAGGAATGGAGGAGGAGCAGAAGAAAGGAGGGACGAGAGCTTCCTATTCACAGATTTATCAACCTGCCTTTGCTCGCAGGAAATCTTCGTTAAAGGGGGCTGGGATGCTGTTGAAACAGCTAAAGCAGGAAGGGGTTAGGGGGGCTGCATTTTTCTTGGGCTGACTGAAAGGAAATTTGAAAACCTTTCTTCTCAGAACAAAACAAAATGCTGAATTTGTTCTTTTGCCTTTGTTTTTGTTTGATGATATGATTTACTTAACTGATTAGCTATTGTGCTGAGTGGTTATCGAAGCTGCTTCAGTGTAGGAACCTGTTTCTTTTCGTTGAGTATCTTTATTCTTTATTTTCCTTTGCTTTCTCCTGACATTGAACACAAATCATTATTCACTTTTATCCTGGCTTTCTCTTTCAGGCTAAAGCTTAACACCAAGAGACTGAAGGACAAATCTCTCTTCCCTTCTTTTCTATCACCCTCTTTTAACCCTCTCTGCTTCCTCCCCTCTCCCCACCCCGTTGTATTAGATTGATGTCACAGAGACAGAATTCAGAGTGGAGGGAGGATCACATTTTCTCTTTCATCGTTACAGCCTAGCCAGCAGTTTAAGTGTTAGACCCCCCCCCCCCAAGAATTGAATCTCTGTGTCTTTCTTTTCCCGCTCCATCATTCAGTAATTGTGCTCTGTATGGAAAAGTTTTCTGGCTGGAGAATGAGTCTCCTTTCCCCCGGTGATGTGGCCGAGTGGTTGGATAGTAGCACGGAAGAGGAGAAGAGCCTTCTGTCATTTCTGGGTACGGTAGGGCTCCGCTTGTTCTTTTAACCCTTTGTTGTCTGAACTTCTCTTACTTTGGGGAGTAAAACCCCGAATTTTCTAAAATCCACTTTTGTATTTTTAAAAAGGGGGAAGAGGAATTAACGGAATATGTTTAAGCCATTTGCTTTTCAAGTTTTGTTTATGTCTGTAGACATAGTGCCACCAACAGTGGCTATGAGAAATAAGAGACAGTTTGCTTGGCTTTAACAAAGAGTGCCAGTTCCGTGTGCAGGGCTTACCGTGTCATCTGGTCAGCTGTTCATGGTATTTAGAGAACTTCTCCTAGCCAAAATATATTATTGTTTTACTATACTTTTCAATCCAGTGGTGATGAGGCTTGCTGTGTGACATTGTGAGTAGGCTTTGTGTGCAAGAAAAGCCAGCATACAGATTGAGAAGTAGCTTTTATGCAATGCTTGAAATATTTGCAATGTTCATATGAAAGATTTCGACCAAGAATACAATATAGGACACAGGGACCAGCTATGACTTTAACTCCCCATTTGTGGGTGCTTGCTAATAAATGTCTTAGTAAAGCAGTGATTGATCGTGGGATTACTGATATAATAAATTCCTAGGAAAGTTAGGTTATAAATCCAGTTGTATCTTAAATATAATAGAACTTGATGCTTATAAAAATCCTGTGTGTGAATACTACTTTGTTAGATTAATAATTGTTTTCAAATTTATCTTTTTTATAAATGTGATTTATCATAATGTATTTCCCTAAATATAAGTATACCTTTATTATAAATGGGCACAATTTATGGTGTCCTAATTTATGCCTCATGAATATTCTCTGTGACCTATGAAAAGTCTTCTGCCATTCCAAAAGATATCTCTATCTTATTTTACCTTCTTTATTATATTTAGCATAAGTTTCTGTTTCGTTTTATTTAGTTGAATTATGTTTTTAATCTTAGCATTCTATAAATGATTTTTTTATGCACTTTTGATCTGAAGAGTCATCCTAATCAAATTTTTTCTGATTCTATAAAGACTCAGGTATATCTATTTAAATATTAATCCTATTCTTAATTTGTTTATTGTGGCCTCACTTACCTTGGGCATTTGGGTGACTTTAAGAAAACACATGTACCTCTTAGCTCCTCATTTCTCTGAAGCTGCTCTTAATCTACTTGCTTCACATTCCCCTCCCCCCACACACAGAAACATCAGCGAAGAAAAGCAAATACAAATATCCCTGAGTAAAACCAACCACTTAGACCCCACTGCATTGTGGGAAGGGAAAGTGGTCATCACTAAACATCGTCCCCTTGCTCTTGCATGATATTTTTATGAATTCTAATTATCTGTCTTCAAGATTAATGTATTTCCTTTTTGGACCATTACCTTACTATGCCTAAAAAGAATTTGATCAAATAAATAGAGATGAGCAAATAAAAAGTACTATCTTTTGTGCCCCTTCCCACCCCACTCCCATTGCTGTTTAGGCATTGATGGGGGTAATACAGACAAAGGATGTTAGAGCATGCTTAGAAGAAAAACGCAAATTCCTACAAATTATCCACGTAATGGAAGGTAACCTGAGCATATGTAATAGATAAAACACAAGTAAGTCAGAGTCATGATTCTACTCAAGCACTAAAACGAGAAGTTAGTTGCTGAGTGTGTAGATGGCTGTGTATCCCAGGCTCTGCTGTGGCAGGGCCGAGCCCTGCTTGTCAGCAGGTCATACTTGGGGGATTGAAGCCCAGTCCTGACCACAGGCAGCAAACACCTCCATCTGTGGATAGACGGGATTTTTACTAAACTGTTCTAGAGGAACTAGAAGCAAAACTCTCATTGATATAGCTTGGAATAGCTTGGCGATTAAGCAGAGCCCTTGCAGTGAGTCGTTTGCTAATGTAGTTACCGTTAATGAGAATGTGCTTTCTCCAGTGATGACGCTAATAGAAAAGAATCTGCTTTATGGTGAATCTAGGACAAGTGGAACTGAAAGGGACATTGAATCAGAGAACCTGTGCAACTGTGCTTTCTTGGCCTAAGGAGTTTCATGGCAGATTTCCCTCTAGGAGAGGAGACGAAAGAAAAGCCCTCAGTGCTGTTTGTGCTTCACTACTTCATCTCTGCATAGTAGCCACTTACCTGATGTCCAGGCCTTCCTATTAATTAGTGCACTGCTTGTTTCATGAAACTTCATAAAACTGTGCCCCCTTCATCATTCTATTTAAAAACTTCCATGGTTCCTTCATCACCTATCAGATAAAATTAAAACACCTTACTCTGGAACTTATTCTGGCCCTTCCACCTGACAGTCCAGTGTTCCTTTCCATGGTAGCAGGTTGAGGGTGAGGAGGACCCTACATTTCGCCAAACTGATTAACTTTCTGGATCTTGGACAAACATTGCCCTTTCTTACCTTTGTGTGTGCTGTTTCTTCTATTGGCAATGTCCCTTCATCCAAACTGAACTTTCCAAAACCCTAGCCGTGTTTCCTATCTTGCTCATGAACAAGATACCATGCTAGGTGCTATGGCTGGATACAAAGGATTATAAGATAAAGCCGCTTGTGAGAAGCACAGAGTTTGGGGATTAAACATGAATTACGCACAACTAAGTGAGAAAGATTTAATGATAATTCAAGACAACCATGGAGAAAATAAAATATGGCAATACCTGATTGTGAGTTGAATTATCCAGGCAAAAACAGCTTTGGGGATTTGAAGAAGGGAGATACCATTTTTGATTAGGAACACTGATGATTGCCTTACAGAGATAGCATTTAATCTCAATCTTAAAAGAAAGAATATATTTTCATGGAAATGGTGAAATTTTTTGCGTGAAGGGAGTGTTACAAGGAATGTTAATTTATGTTCATGCCCAGTGAGTAAACGGATTTGAACGGAATGGGAAGTTCACGTAAAGAAGTAATGAGAGATGATACTTGAATGATATTTGATGGCTCACTGTTTAGGGCCTTTCAGGGCAGGCTAATTAGTGACAGTTTTTTTTATCCTGAAAGCAGTTGGGGTAGAATTAAAGATTCTTGAGCTAGAAAAAGATATGGTCAAAGTAGTTCTTTAGGAAGATATATCTGAAACTGTCATATGAGGGGGAAGAGATTAGAAGTAGTTAAATCTGTTTGAAAGCTATTAAGTGGTCCAGATATGAAATAAATGCCTCTGTTTTAACACTTAACCCTGTATATTGTAGTTAGTTGTTTGCTTATTTATTTAATCTAGATTGTAACTGTCTTTGCAGCAGGGGTTGTCTTTTCAGCACCCAGTGCACTCTAGTTGCAGATGAACATTTGCACAGCTCAGATGAGTAACTGCGATGAAAAGATGGACAGATTACAAAAGATCTGGTGACTGATAGGAGGAATGGGGAACAACATGAGTCAAAGACTGTTTTTGAAGTTGGGAGGATGGTGGTACTATTAACAGAAATAGAGAAGTTGGGGAAGGGTGCCCAGTTTTTGAGGGAAAAGGTGAGTTCTGTTTAGATATATTGACTTTGAGGTGACTAGTACACCTCTGGGTAGAAATATAGTTTTGATGTTTGGAAATGAAGTCACAGGTAGAGAGCAACACCTGGGAGCCATTAGAGAAGATAGTTGAAGCTCTGAGCAGTTATGGTGACCTCTGTTGAGGGACTGTCAAGAATAAGCAGAGAGCAGGGACTGAATCTTGAAGAGCCGCAGAGGTGGGGGTGGGGATGGGCTAGAGAGAAAGAGGAGACACTGGGCAATCCTAATGGGGAGGAAAGCCAGGATGGTGTGTCATAGCAAGTGATAAGGCAGAAAAGGTTAACAATGTGGTCAGTAGTGTCACTGGTTACAAAATCCCAAGAGAAGTCAAAAAAGACTACTGGATTTGATAATTAGAAGATTCTTGATAAACTGTGAAGCTATATCAATGCTATTTCATTCATTAGAGTTGAGGGCGGAGTAGTCAGATATTACAGGATTGAGAAAGACAGCAGACTGTGAAACAGTCACGGGTACCTCTCTTGCCTGGAGAAATCTGTGACTAATAATAGAAAGGAAGTTACCTTTTTTAAAATTGGGGAGACTTGTGCATATTTTTAGATAGAGGAGAGAGCAAAATATTGAACTTACGAGAGAGGAGGATAACTAAGAGAATAAAATCCTTTATAGGTCTGAGAGTGAGGGTGGGATTAAGGGCACAGAACTGACCTTTTGAGAGGGAGAAGGGAGGAACTCATACAGGAATCAGAGATTCACGCATCCCGCAGTTATGGAGTCTTCTCAAGTATGTGTGGAATCTTTATGCAAACAGATAATAGATTGGGACATAAACAAATCTCAACAAATCCAAGTCTTTATAGCATACAAACATATTCTCTTGATCATAGATGAACTAAGTCAGAAATTAGTACCAAAAATTTTACTTTTAAAAACCTTTACTTTTGGAAACTTTTAAGGTTATTTATTATAACTCTTTATTCAATGAAGAAATAATAATGAAAATTATAAAATACTTAGACCTGAACATCCTGAAAATAGCACATATCAAAACTTGTAAGATATTGCTAAAATAGTTACTAATGGAAAGTTATAGCCCTAATCTTTTATATTGAAAAGGATAAAATTAAGTGAATCAATGAAGCATTAAACCCAATAGGTTAGAAAAAAGAAAAAATAGACCTAAATAGGGAAAGAAAGAATGAAGATAACAGCAGATGATAATGAAGTGGAGGACAGAGATTAAACGTAATAGAGTCAAAAGCTAAGAGCTGTTTTTTAAGAAGTCCAATGAAAACAGATAACACTGTCAAGATTTGATCAAGACAAAAGAGAAAGCATAAATAAACAATGTTAAAAGTGGGGGAAAGGACACAATTATAGAAAATCAGAGACCTAAAAAATAGACTATCATGAACAACTTTATGCTAATATATTTGAAACTTACAGAAAATGGACATTTTAAGGAAAGATATAATTTATTACAATTGACTGTAGTAGGAATTTAAAAAGTAAGTAGGCCTGCTACCTATAACCATTAAAGGAATTGAATCAGTAGTTTAAAGTCTACCACCAATTATGGTTTGATTTCTTATATAACTTGACTTCTGAAAAAGAATGAACGCTGAATCACACTTGGATTAATATTTATAATCAATGATAAGGCATTTTCATTGCAAATGAATAAATGGACATTCTGGTATCTAAAATTTTTTTTAAAAAATGCTAAGAACCATACTAAAACCTAAGCTTTGCAATTGAATCCATATTGAGTCCCACAGATGGTCATGGTTACCTTAGGGTTTTTAAGTCTTACCTTCTTTGTCTAGGGGGTAGCCTTAGAAAAGAAAAGAAGAAAAAAAGAGAAGTTCTTTCAAAAATTTTCCTTATATGCAAATAAAAAACTAAAGGAAATCGAGCTGAACAGTTATCTAAAGAAAATGGAAATGAATAAGAAACCATCAAGACTTAAACCTGATTATGTTTAAGTGTGCTTCTTAATAAAACCTGAAATTTTGTGAATTTTTAAATAGAATGGTGCATAGAAGGAAAAACTTGATCTCCCATGAAGCTTCTTTATCAAAATCTCAATTATGGTGGAAGATTCAAGTTAGTATACATAAAATAAGAGTGATTCTTACACTTGACTAGATGGTACACTTTAATGCCATTTGTGAATTAGAAATAGCTAGAAAATTTATTAATGATTTTATTATGAATTACATTAAACCATCTGAAATTGCTGATATTTTACCATCTTAACATATAAAAAAAATGTATGATCACACGTGTTTATTGAAGGAGACAAAAAGTGGCCATACTGTGCTCAACTTTTTCTTAGTTGTTTAGTTAGAATTTAGTTGTTACCAATTATCTTTTATTCTGTTTCAGTACTCTGTGAGACAAGCAAGAATGGGTGCAAATGGTTTATGGAAGCATTGTGGGAGAAATACTTAAAATTGAGAGAATTATATTTATTGAAATTTGTTTTATTTGAAAATCTAGACAGGATCCCCATTATTCAAATCTTGCAGCACACGACCTGAGTTTTAGAACAGTGTAATGGGCAGGACTATAATCTGGTACCCAAAACTAGAGAGCATATAATCAAGTCATATGAATTTATACAAATGTATTACTTAGAAGTCAAAGAAATGTGAATAATTAGGCCTAATTTTATGGAAGTAGATGAATTGAAATTGGTATTGATGGTAACCTAAGATTTGGCAGATACATGAAAACCATTAGCAAAGACAGGCGCAAGGGAATGAAGATGGCCTGTTTTAAGATCAAAGATCATCTGACTAAGGCAATTTGTTGGAGAGTGTTGGCAGAAAAGAGTGACTGTGTAAGGTGGGGGCTAGGTGATTTTTGTTCAATGCCTGATTGTCTGTCTTTAAGATCTCTGGGAAGATAATTACATCAAGAAAGTAATGTTTTAGGGAGATTAATCTGGTAATGGTGAGCAGGATAGCTTTAAGCAGAGAGAAACCAGGCATCAGTGAGATCAGTTAGGACGGCCCTGCCATAATTTACAGGAGAAAAATAAAAAGTCCTGGGCTAGAGTGATACATGGTAGTGTAAATAAAGAGAACAGAAAGAAGCCAACAGTCATTGTGAAGACTTAATAGTGTCCAGTAGCTGAAGTGGTACAGATGAACATCATAGACTCCTGCCTTTTCTGTTACTTTCACTAGTAAGTGGTGTCCAGTGTAAAGGGTTTTTGTTTTTTATACAGTGCCACATGCGTATCTCAGTAAATGACCAAGTTCTCATCTTCATATTAGAGGCTTAAATATTTGTATGTTTTCAATACTTACAATGCTTTTTATTAATGTTTGTTTTGGAGTAAAACCCAAACTAGTTTTAAAAACCCTGGGGCATAATCAAGGATCAGATTTTTTTAAAAAAGATTTAGAGATGAATACTGAAATCATGGTATGAATAATCTAATTATACCCAGAATTATATATGAAACATGCCAGTAATGAGAACATATTAAGCCAGCTATAGAAAAAGTAAGCTCTTAGAACATCTGTGTAAATTAGAAGATGTATTGTCTCCCAGAGTTGAAGACAAAATATTATTCACCAAAATGAAGCTATGAGATTTAAAAAATCTTGTAAATAACTAGATTGAAATATTCAAAACAGTCATTTTATGCTGAACAATGCTTTCTAGTTATTTAGAGTTTGTTCTTTGTAAAACCTAAAATCTTAATGCTTTCTATCTGTGTTTGGCCTAAGTGGTACTGAAGATTACTTTATGAGAATAGAAAGGCAGGTTCTTTTAACACTTTTTAAGAGCAGTTTTAGATTCACAGCAAAATTAAGAGGAAGTTACAGAGATTTCCCATACATATACCCTGCCCCCACTAATGCACAGCCTCCCGCATCATCATCCCCCACCAGAGTGATACATTTTTTACAGTTGATGAATCTACACTGATACATCATAATCCCCGCAAGTCCACAGTTTACATTCGGATTCATTCTTGATGTTGTACATTCTGTGGGTTTGGACAAATGTGTAATTTTTTACAGTATCATACAGAGTATTTTCGCTGCCCTGAAAGTCCTCTTTGCTCTACCTTTTCATCCCACTCCCTAAGGGCAGGTTATTTTTTTGAAAAGGTTTTTTGTCATTTTTCTATTCAAGGAATCAGTAGTAGGTATTCTTTATAGTGTGACTCCTATTCTGTTCACATTCTTTCACCATTACATGAAAGGAACCTCTCTCCGTCTTTACCCCATTGCCTCACCCCTCTTTGTTCCTTGACTGGGGTATCCTTATTAGCATCAGCATTCCAGGATTGAGAGTTTTCTTTGATGGGATTTTGTTTGCAGTAAATTATCCCCAAAGAGTATGATTTAATTCTTTAAATATGTGAAGAATTGTGTGCATATTGTTAAAGTTCTTTGAGTTACTTTTAGGAAGAAGTAAGACAATTGGAGTTTCCATGATTGTTTATCTTATTTTTTCTCCGAGACAGCCCATTATGCGAAACACACAGAGAACAGATAGCATGCGTGGTGACTAGAGGTACAGGCGCTAGATCCAGACCACGTGGGTTCTGATCCTGCTTCTGCCCGTTACCAGCGTGCAGGCAGGGGCAGAGGGCTGAGAGGACTTCTCCCCGTTTCCTCATCTGTAAAATGGGGGTGATAATGCCAATTCCAGAGAATCACGGTGAGAATCACAGAGAAGATTAGCGTAAACACTTAGCATGGAATAAGGAATAATCAGTGATAGTTTGATGTCACAGTTATCCTTGGTAAGTTTTTATTATTACTGTTAAGATCCCTGTTGTTATCACTAAGAACCAGAGATACGCTTTGCATTTGAAACTTAAGATACCATGTTAATATCCCTGAGCTGTTTTTTCAGCCTTTCTGGCTAGCTACTGTTTGCATTAAAACTGTTCTCTGTCATCTTATCCAGTATCATCACGTGAAACCCTAAGCTGAAGAAACGGAATACTTGTGGGTGTTCAGATTGCTTGACCAGACAGAAATCTGTTTTCCTATTATAGTAACAAGAAGAATTTTTTAAATAATAATAATAATAATAGAGAATAAGTTTGTTGAAGTAAAGAAAAGATGGGGGAGACTAGATGGCTCTGCTTTCTGAGAATTCACCACATTTCTGTACTTAGCACCAATTTGTACGTATCGAAATAAGTGTCACGGGCATGCAAACTTGAAAGGCCTGCTTGTTTGAGTGAAGTAGTGCAGTCTGAGTGATACAAATCAGATGAATTAAAGTGGCTCTGGGGAGCTATACTTTGGAGCAGTTGACTGTCAGTGACTGTCAGTGCACTGGCTTTGCAGCAGTAAAAGTGGGACGCAACAGAAAACGTCCCACTGCAGATCAGGTGGACGACATCTGTGCGACACCCAGGTGCTGTGCTGTTAGCAGCTACAGAGAGGCAGGATGTGATCTTCTTCTCTTTGCTGTTGTCACTTTTCCTTTATAAAATTGTTCTCTGCCTGCATCTTTGGCTCCCATTACCTTTAGGAATCCTCCAACAAAAAGTACTAAGTTTTGTGAAACCCTTTTTTCTTTCACATTTGCCATTTTTTATTAAAGCCCCTCGTTACTGAAGAGGTACACAACCCATTTCCTAATACTAGTCTTTCCTTCCTATTCTGTTCCTTAAATGTCTTCTATGCCTCCTGTGGAAGAACAGTTCTCCTAATTTAGAATTCACAGCATGGGAAGATAAGTTATTTGCCTAACTCATTCATTAATAACTTGAGCCATGGACATATATCCTATTTATTGTTGTCATGATTTACACAATATAGGGGAAAATAGATGACAGTGAAGTGAATTCATTCACAGCAGCACTGTACACACTGAAATTTCAGTTACTTGAATGGGTGAACAGAGTTTGGTGTGTATTCAATTTTCTATTATGCTTTGTTGAAATGTTACTGATTTTTAGAAAAGTTATTGAAATGAATTAAAGAATTCCCTTTTAATAATAATAATAATAATAATAATAATAATAATAATAATAATAATAATAATAATAATAATATAGGAACACTTGTTTTCCTAAATATAGTATCAAAAATATTAAAGGGGCCTGTGAATAATTATAACTGGCAGAGCATTCACATTAGTTCATGCTTTATAATTCTCTGTACAGCGTTACTAGGAGTTGGCTTGGGTTGCTATTGGTGTGAAGTGTTTAGACATACTGTATGTGCCAAACTGACTGCATCTATGAACATGTCATGTTTTTCTGGTCTGTCATAACTAGAGAATTTTGCTGTGAGAAGGGTATTTTGGTTCCTTACATCCTTGTCCACCAGATTAAAACTTTATAAACATCTTTCTTCTTTTTGTTTATTGTTCGCTTTGAATTTTCTGAAATTACTGTTACACTGATAAGGTTATTCTCTTTTTAAAATTTTGCCTCCACTTTCATCTAACAGAGTAATTGGTTCTACCTCAGGGGCTGCCCCAAGAATTAAGTAAGATAGATAACTAGACCCAATGGTTAGCACATAACACACATTCAATAGTAGCTCCAAGTATCATAAAAATAGAAAAATATTTCTGTCCTAGACAAATTATTCATAAAAGAGGTGCTTAAATAATTTTGTAGTACACTTTTTTGTCCTAAAAAAAGTTTTTTTAATCATTTCCTCTACTAAAAAGAAACAAACTATGGTAACTCATTCTAAAAGTGAGAGATAGACATGTCAGAATTCATGACACGATAAGCTCTGCTGTTTATGTTAAGTATACACATAGATAACGTGGTGGTATATGAAATTTGGTTACATATGTGACTAAACAAAAAGTAAATATAGTTGACGATTATAGATATTCGTCCATAATGGCATTACATAACTGATACCTTTCTCATCTAACTTATTTGCAGAGGCTTTTAGAACCTAATCCTCAGTTAATATGATAAATATTTCCCTTACTGTCTTTCCAAACATAATAATATTCTAGAATTATTTCAGTCACATCCATTATTCAAAATCCTAAAAAAGAAAATAATTAAGGAAGTGTCAGTAAGTGTATCTCTGTGGCATTTCTACGGGATTTCTGTGTTTTGCTGAAGTGCATATCACCAGCTGGTTTTTCTTTCAGAGTAAAAAGCTCTGATGTGTAGGCCTCCAAGGCCTCCATGATTTGAGCACGCATGCCCTAATTCCTCTTAGACTTTTGCTGTTGCTTGTCCCCACTTACTGACACCTGTCCCATTGGTCTCCCAGCTGCATTTAACCCAGAGGCTTTGTATTGGCCTCCTCTGCCTGCAGTGTTCCTCCCTGATAAATCTGCAAGGCTGACCTCTTCACTTAAGTATTGGCTCTCACCTACCTCCTCTATGCATCTGCCTATAGTTATTGTAGTAAAATTACTGTACATCTTTATCTCCCTTACCCTGTCCTACTCTTTTTCATTCCCTGAACTATCTTTTTTTACGTTGGCTTTCCTATAAGTAAACTATAGGGCATGAACACATGAGTTCTGTTCATTGAATAGGCACAGCTTCCACCAAAAGTGCCTCTGTCCCTGGAATCATCCAGGTGTCAATTTCTTTGCCACTCTTTTCAAAGAAAGCACATTGACACAGAGGAAAATGTATATGTTAAGGAAATTACATTATAATAATATACTTTGGATTTAGAGAGCCCCATTCTTCCAAAAAGCTAATTTTGTATTAAAGCATATAAACTCATTCATCTTGTCTTCATCTCTGGTTGGTCTGAATAACCCAGCTTAGTAATAAAGACCAGAGCAGGAAAGGTTGAAATGGCTTACACATAATCACACAGATAGTCGGTAGAGCTGCTAAGAAAAGCACCCAAATATTCTCTGTGTTCAGTGCATCATCCTATGTGGAGCAGTATTGGAGGTTCTCTCATTATTATAAGTCATCACCTCATCTTAGTTCATACCCAGTGGAAAAGGACATGAAGAGATAAATTTAAAACTTAACTGCGTTTTTTTAAAACTGTTGTTTGTCTTTCAATCTGAAGATGAAAATTAGTATTTTTAGAGGATGAGAAAGTGAACAAAACAATTTCAATCCTCTGTCTTCCGAAACAGTATTGTATGCCTCTTGTCTCAGAGAGTTAGCATATTTTTAAATGACTGTAATTAAATATTGTGACTATGAAAGAATATTAATTTTTATAGCAGGTGAAAATAATACAGTAGTGTGTAGCATGAGTGGGGTAGGGCAGAGAGCTGTCTAATTTTGGCCTACTGGAACTGATACAGATTTTCCTTCCAAATCAGCAGAAATGTAGCTGTAAGAGCATAGTAGCAACTTTCCCTCTGCTTGGAGATTGAAAGTTAAAGGTAGCTGGACTAGTTTAAAGGCAGGTCAGCCTGTGACTGTTGTAGCAAGGTGTTAATTCTGCTCTTGCTGTTGCTGCTCCCCTGTTTCTAAGTGGACATTGGTTCTTGGGGTGTATATTCTTCTCAGCTTTGAAATAGTTATGAATCTTCTGAGAACTAAAGACGCTTAACGTTCAAAGGCCTTTTCTGCATTAGCAGATAAGTTGCATTGTTGTGGGGTCTGAGAAAGTCAAGAAGTGTAGACTTCCTTCCCTTACCCAACTGGTTGATTTAGCATACGTTGTTTCCTTACTTTTCCCTCTTTAATGGCAATTGTTCAACCTTCAAGAATAACTTAATGTACTCTTTTTGAACCCAATGACATTTTTTAAGCTACATCAGAGTTATGATTTTGTTTTCATGGTAAAGAAAGAGGATCTAAAGAATTTTTTTCTTTAGAAGTACAACAAAGAACATATTTGTTAGAGTTTGAAATGTGGTTGCTCATTTTAGCCAAAATAATTTTAAATAGCTAAAAGCATTGAAATATATTTACTTAATGAATTCATATGCCTAAAAACTAAAATTAGATGTTTAGAAGACAGTGAAGAAATAAGTTTCTTATTTTTCCCCTTAGCCAGAACATTGCAAATTAAGAAAAACTGTTTACTAGGTCATTTTATCCTTGCTAATGGAACTTATTTTTCCTCCCAATTTGGTTTCTCCATCACTTATTCAGAGATTAAAATATATTATATTGTAATACTCAATCTCATATATCTTCTAGCGATCAGTAATTATGAGAGGAAAGATGAGATTTTCCTCTCCTTTCACTAGCTTCTGTCCCCACCTGCCTACCCCCCATGGAGTTGCCTGACTTGAATAATCGCCCTTTAAAGTCATATTCCTGAAGTCTGAAGGTCTTGTTGTTCAGTGTGCTTTGACAAAACTGATGTGTTTAAATTCAGTGCTTTGTGCCATTTCCATGATTTTTAGCTAATTATACTGCCTCTTTTTTTTTTTTTTTTTTAGAAATATGCATTAGAATTCATGTGTGCCTAATTCTGAAAGTGGCTTTGTGCATTAAGGCTCATTTAACCACTGATGGTGATGGTTAGAGAGAAGTTGAGAGACTTACAGTTATTGATCTTAATTTTAAAACACAGTGATAGCATGGAACTTTCCTGTACTGCAGGCGTATAAGACGCTGTGTTTTCAGCCTCTCAGTCATTAGGCATATTGTCATTTGGCTTATGTCTTACCAGTCAGGATGTCACAGTGAAGAAATGTTTAGTCATGGGAAGAAAATTAGTGTCCAGCTGCAAAGATAGTAATAGGGTAAGCACTTCCAGCTGGATTTTCCTGGGAGGGATTGATTTCTGTGCATTACTGGGTCCGTGTAAAATGGTGTCCTTTTGGCACTAGCTGAATATAAATTTCAGTAAATGTTTTTTTCTTGCTGCAGCTTTAGTGTAATACAGTGAAATTTGCTGTAACTGAGGGGAGGCAGCGGTTGGGCGTCTGCTAATAGCCTGAAAGTAACTAATGAGGATGTGCAGTCGGAACGATTGATTGAATAGCTGCAGTCCTGTATGTTTCTTTCTCGCTTGCTCTCTCTGCAAGCTGTAGAGAGGGAGGGGGAGAGCAAGACACAGGGAGGGAGCGAGAGAAAAAACGCTTGCTCTTAAGTGGAAGTAGCACGGATCCCAGGGGCCAGGAGGCCAGAAATGGAAGTTTAAACTGCATCTGTCTTTTAAAGGGAGAACAGCAGGAATCAAAATGTCAGTCTCCGGAGTCACGATTTACTCCTTATTTTTTAAGATCTGGAAGATAACACAGAATACTTTTTTTAGGATGTATTTTTTTTTTCCTTGTCCATGTTGAGATTGTCTAATGTTATCTGAGAAGCTGGATTCCTATATGTCTGTCAGTTGAAGTGGAGATGGGAAGCAGTTGTGATAAAGGTATAATATGTATATATCTATCATCTGTGTGTGTGTGTGGATGTGCATATATATGCATATATATATATGTATCACTCTATGAAAAAAATTTTAAATGTAACCTTAATATAGTATATAGTGATTAAGTTGGAGAATACCACATCATCTGAGAAATCTGAAGCTTGTTAGGTCAGTTTGAACAGATTTAGGATTCCAGAGTAAGATCTTAGTGAGGTCATATTGCCAGAGCAAGGAGAAGCTGATCTATTTTTATATCTGCATAGGCATATATGTTATTTTATCCTAGCAGCAGCTTTTAGTTTTCTCACAGACCTTTGGTTGCAGGCTGGTGAATCATCTTATCTGCACAGAACTGAACTTTGACCTTTGTGCAGACACCATCAAATCATGTGCAACACTAGACTCTATTTTGTTCACAAGAGTATAAAAAAATTTCATTGGTTTCTATCAACTCCTATATTGCTGACATAGAGAAGTAGATTCATACACTGTGAGATACAAATATTAAGAGCTTAGGGATATTAAACATAACTCAGAGGAAATTACTTTTTTACGTGCATAGATAAAGATTTAAGCTAAAGGAGATTCCTGACGGTGACCAAGTCTCCCCAGTACCTTGATAGTATCTCTTTAGAAATAAAGAGACAGATTATGTGAATATAGAATGTAATGCATCTTTAAAGCAAAAGGATTTTTTGTGTGGGAAAAAAATAATTTTACAGGTTAGTGAAAGATCCTTAATTAGAGTTTTTAATTATGTTTCTTTCTTCTTTACCAGAGGTGCCAGCAGAAAGGTCCCCCCGCAGACGGAGTATCTCAGGGACCAGTACATCAGAGAAACCCAATTCTATGGACACTGCAAATACCTCACCCTTCAAAGTACCAGTAAGTGTTTCCCTTCTCTAAATGATTATTTTACTTTTCTCCTTTCTTCTTAGAGTTAGATGCAGTTGCTAAGAAATCGAAACATTTTTCTTCTCAAGAATTTCTTTGCAATACTGAGGTTAAAGGACAGAGTTATCAACTTACATAGATTAACTATGGTTAAAGTCCACTGTTTTCAATAATAAGGTTTTTTTAGGTTTTAGGGAATATTATTTTTACATATGGAGTATTTCCAAAATATGTATCTAAACACATTAAATTCAAATCTCTCTGAACTATAGAGTGCAAATCTTTGTAAGATGTCCTTTTATCATGTTACTAGGTAAAACCTATCACAGTTTTATAAAGATGCTGATAGTATTTTTTTTTTCTTAAAGGATGGGGTGTAACTTTTTTTAGTAGTGAAGCTTAAGCAGAGAAGGATGAGACTCATAAAGTTGCACAGCAAATTAGCAGAGAATTAGACAGTTAGGAGATCTAAGCCTGAAACCTGGCTTGTGCTTTGCCTAAGCCATCTTTTAGATGACCATGAAAGTGCTTAAGAAATACCCTTGAAGAAATATCCCAGTTAAAAATACCCCTTAAACTGACTAGGCAGTACTGAGAAGCGGTATTAAATATAAAAAAACGCTGAGATGGAAAGGCTGGAAGTGATTAGGTCAGCTGACCACCAGTTGCAGCCCCAGTTTGGACCTTTTTGGCATGACTTGGAATAACCCAGATTTTAATTCATCCATTTTCTTTGTTTATTGATTAAAAAGTATAGTTACTTTCTAATCATATTTTTTATTAAAATTGTTTTTAAAAATTTATTATTTATGGAGGTACTGAGGGTTGAACCGAGGACCTCATGCATGCTAAGCATGTAATGTACCACTGAGCTGTACCCTCCCCCGCCCTAAAATTCATTGTTTTTAAACTTGAAAAGAATTACATCCGTGAAGTTGATCATTATTGTAGATATAGCAGAAATCAGTATAAAGTAGAAATAGCCTTTTCTATAGGGGGAGAGAAAGTTTTTTTTTCTTTTATTTCAGCCAAGTTAATATGTTATATTCTTTATTTATTTATTCCAATACTATTTTTTTAAGTTAGGATGACCTTTTAAGTAGAACTGGTATTTTGAGTTGTATAAGCTGGCTTTCACTTGTAAGTTAATCAAAGTGAATGTTTTATTTTGCATTAATCCTGAGAACCAAGATTTCCCCTTTTTATATCTCAGTGCCTTGTAGAGTTTGTAGGTATCTTTTACTGTGACACCTTTGAAATTTTTACAAATTTTCTCATTTTTAAAGATCACAAACAAGTGCTGGATTAATAGTCTAACCAAATTGTGACAGGAATTTTAAAATATGAGTCTTCATGCCTTTTACTAAATTTCTTTGTTCTCTAGACATAATTATTTAAAATTTATTTTCATGAATGAAAAAAGCATTTTTTTCTCTCCCTTCCCCTTCTTGTTTTCCTCATGAAACAAGTCAAATATAGTGAAGCTAACCATCTATATACAGAGTTTGGTGAAAAGGTTTGATTTAGAATTTGAAGTTTTCTACCATCATCTAAAATAGAATGGTGAATTCTTAAGTTGTTGGGTTTTGTTTTTTTTTTTAACATCACTAGCTGAAGAAGAATATACCTCTGCAATGTGGTAACATTGAAGTACTTCCTATATTGAATCTGAAGTTCATGGCTGGATATTTAAAACTTGAATTACTTAGCAATATCAATTTTCAATTTTCATTTATATTTAAACAATAAATTGATAGCTAATTTAAGGTTTACCTTAATAATAAGACTAATTATGTGAGTAAAAGTAATAAACCAATGATGCATGTACATAAGACTAGCATTTCTTACAGACTATTTATTCATTTGTTATTCTTTTGACAAATTCAGCCACCATGTGGATTTAGAAATATTGAGGGAACGAAGGGGCCTCTGACTAGCAAATTACAGTCACAAAGCCCATGCATTTAGCTCTCAAGGAGAATTTAGCTATTCATAAGCCTTCACCTAGACAATTGTTTGGAAGAATAACCGTCAGAACACACTGATGGCAATTAAAAAAAAAATGGCAGTGAGTAGAGGCAAGAGGCAGAGAAAAGGAAAAACAAAGAGTCATAAAAACAATCTGGATCCACTTAGGGGAAAGGCAGATAGCCTTATACTTATCAATAGTCCTTAAGGGTACCATTGTATTACAGGATGAGTGATACATAGTGCGGTAATTGACATTGATAATAATAATCCTGAATCATCAAGGAAAAGTGAAATTATATTGTTTGTATTGGACTTTTTACAAAGTGGAACTGTGTAATGTTGTGTGATATAGATCCGTTGAGAATATTTAAAAATCTTAAAAATATGTGAGGCTTTATAACACTTGTTATCCAGAAAAATCTTGTTTGTGAAATACCTCACTCCTTGATAATGCTGGATAAATAATTTATATTCTTTTAAGAGAAACAAATATGCTGGCTAAATGAGGCACTGAAGTACTTGGGATGTCTATGGAAGCACATTGTATTTTTTAAATTTCCATATAATACCAATACCTAATGTGACTTACATCACTTAAATGTAATGCAGGAAGAAGTATGTCTAGTTTTTAGATCAACACAAAATATTTTTGTAATAAACATCACAAAGGACTTTCTGAATATGGGAAAGCAGTACAAAAAAGAATGAAACTTTGAGATAAATCAGTTACTTACGTAGTATCTCAAAGATCATTTCCAAATTAATGTTATAAAGGGGCAGAAATGAGATTTAGGCAGAAGCACTTGTGGTTCTAGGATTCAAGTGCCTTTACTATGGTAAACAGCTTACCCATCAGGAAGACTCAAAAGATAGCTAATCGTGGACTCTCCAAAAGGGCCCTATTCTTCCTAGCTCTGGGTTCAGGCTTACTGAGGGCTGATGATATAGATTTTAACAAGCTCTGATGGAAATCATTGACAGTGACACACTTATTGAATGCATACTTTGGGCAAAGTATTGGTGATTCACCAGTTGATATTGATGAAAGTATTGATACTTTCTTGGCACTTTACTTGGTACTGAGGAAACAGAAATGAATACAACAGAATTTCCATCCCAGAGAACTTATAGTCTAATAACAGGAGACAGAAAAATGACCAGATTCCTAAGGAGGTAGATGATCATGGTGACACAGGTTTTTAACAATGCACTGTGTAAGCCAAGGCTTTGTCAAGGAGCCAGTATTTCAGCTGAGTTTCAAAGGCTGAATGAAAGTAGTTGACAGAGAAAGGAGAGTATTCCAGGCTGAGGGAGTTGCATTTTGGGAAGACATACTTTATAAGGTGACTCATGCTTCTAGGGAACATAGAAAGGGTTCAGTGAGGCAAAAATTGAAAAGGGTGCAGGCAAAAATGGCAAGAGAGTGGGTTGAGAGGTAGGTTGGGGCAAAACTGTGAGTGGGTTTGTTGTCAAGCTTAACTAAATTTTGCTAGCCACTAAAGCATTAGAAATTGGTTTAACTGAAATACTTGTCTTGGCTCAATAGCTAAACCAAGTTATATATAAATACTGTGAAGTACTGCTAAATTACTTGACTCTATCCCAGATGACTCTTCTTGCTTTCACTGACTGTCGTTCCCTAGATGGCCAGTCCAGCACCCACCGCTGGCTATCAGCTAACACTGCTGGTAATTGTAGAGGACTGGTTCACCTTAGGAGATCCCTAGAAGCCAGTGGGTAAGAGCTGCTTAAATCCTGCTGACTGCTGCTAGATAAGGCAGAAAGGACCCAAGGAATAACTGTAGCAGTGAGCCCAAAGCAGGGAAGCCTAAAACCTTTCAGCTGTTACGTATCTTCCTCATTCACCCAAATTTATATTTTTTAAAACTTAAAATGGATAATGAGTAAGCATTATATTCATGTATTTTCCTTACTTAGTCTAAGCCGTCTTTATGCAGGTATTAGACAGCAGAGTCAATAAGTTTAAAAATAAGAACATAAGAAATAAAAGAGGGAACTTATATGACCATTGAACCTATGGATTAAGGCAGGGTCTTGGCTTTTAGCAATGTTTTAGTGTATTTGTATTTTTATCTAGTCGTAGCCATAAGAAAAGCAGAGATCTGAAGGGTACGTTTTCTGTTCTTCCTTCACATTCAGTATTTCTTTATTTTAATTCCAATTGTGGTTTGTTTGTAGGTCTGTGTCCCTCATTAGATATAAATATCTATCCTACTTATCTTTGTAGCTGCCCCAGTGGCAGCACAAGTACCTTGCACATAGGAAACACTGAACAAATAATTGTTGAATGGATAAAATATACATGAATTATCTAAGAGCCAGAATCAAGTGAGTATAACTCACACCTGCTCTCTTGGTATTACAGATACCTCTAGTTAAATGGATCACAGAACCACTGAGTAATCACTAAGAGATCATTTGGAGTAAACGAGGAATACCTGTCAAAACAGATTTCTTTCTTCAACATAGATCTTAATTTATATTTGAAATTCAGGGCTATGGTGTTTTACGTATATAGTGTATGTGATTTCTACTTATAGGAAGTGAAACTGGATGGGATTCTTTATTTAATGATTTATCTCCGTGGATATTTCTTTGAGTCCCCTAGATGTCATAAATATGTGTAAGCTCATGATGCTTTTGCAGATCTGGGTTTTGAATGCTAGGTTCTTCAAGAACAATTTTAGCCATTTGAACATTTTGGCCTCTTTTGAAGCTCCTATTTTTCATTTTTTTCTTCAACATCCTTCTAGACTTTCTGCCTTTGTCATATTTGTGTTTTCCATTAAATAGCCATTGTATATTATATGTTGTTAAAACTGCATTTAAATGGTATTACAAGAGTGATCGGGAAGAAATGAGTAAACTAATGAAAAGTTATCCAGGTGCTTAAATGTAATTCAGAAAGTGAATGTGCTAACATTTTGTAATTGTATATATTTGTTTCACCTTGCCTGAGTTTTTGGAACAGGTTTCTTTCTTTAATATTCTATTTATAAAGTGACTATGGATATTTATGATTTTTGTATCACTTCTCCTTAGACGATGCTATCCATTTAGCTTTGGCTAAAAGAAAGCCGCTTGTGTTCCCGGCCAGGTGCTCCGCTCCGTGTCCTCATTTCCATAACACAGTGGTCTGAGTTGCCCTTCCATATGAATGTAACACAATGCAGTCGCAGCTGCTTCATTTGTATTAGCTTCGGGCTTGGCTCTGAAAGAATTCAGGCACTAAAATATATGCCAAGACAACCAGAAAGCATAGCTGAACTATTCCTGTGTAACCCTCCTTGTGTTCTTGTCACAATGACACCTGAGCATTTCCAGTCTTATATACCAGATACTAAAGACTGTCAAAAGATGAAATCTCTGCGTTGTTTTTAAAAGAAAGTAAAGCTTTAGAAGAATAAATGTAGACTAAGTTAAATTCCTGTTAAAAAAAAAAAAGAAATGTTACACCCATTCTGAAGTATTGCGGTATCAGGCTCAGTTGGTATTGGTCTCTGTTTTGAACAAAATCCTCAAAAAGATCTTTGTTTTTTCCAAGTTAAACAAAGAGACAGAAAGCTTCATACCCGCTTAAGAAAGAGAAAGACCAGAAAACATTCATTGTCCAAACCAGTGGTTTTCAACTTGGCTATCCATAAAAATCATCTAAGGAACTTCAAAAAAAACCAAAAAACAAGAAAAACCCCACTACTTCCTGGGCTACCTAGACCGGTTAAATCAAAGTCTCTGGACTAGAACCCAGTCTTCTGCATTTTTAAAACCTTTTCAAGTGATTCTAACATGCAACCAGGGTTGAGAACTATTTGTCTAAATAATTGGTTAAAATATTCGGAACCCATTTTGGTCAATGTTTTCCTTATGGACATCAGCCCCTTTTGTGCCTTCAAGGCTGACAAAAAAAAAAAACCTAGCAAGGAATGGTTTCTCAGTGGCCTGCGGTTGCTCACAGACAGGTTGCTGTGTGGTGCATCAGTTGCCCTTCACAGTCAGTTCAAATGACCAGTCTAATTTTACAAGATACCGACTTTATTGTGGCACAGTGACAACTGACCGGCCTAGGAATCTCAGTCTTAGCGGTGAAATAATCCATTTGAATTCATAGCACCCAAGTTACGATATCATTTCAGTCTCTGTATTCTTGTTGCTGTTGTATTCCAGGACACTTAAAGTTTCCTCTGCTGCTTAAAGATTCTTTATTCATCTTTCTCCCTTCTCTCTCCTGATCATCTGCATGGAGTTAAAATCCATAATAGGATCACCCTGCAGTGATACTTCTTTTAATAAAGAGTACATTTATATTCATATATGTATGAATATGTAATATATGAATGTATTCATACTATGTGTCTATCAAAATATTACTACCAGAGGTAAAATGGTATAATAAACATAGGAATGTCAGAAAACAAAAATTATATTCTGAGGATATTAAATATTAATTCTACCTTTAAATCATTTTGTAGTCAGAATGGGTATAATTTTTAAGTCTTTTAATGAGAAATACCCCAGAAAATATAAAATTTAGAGAAGAGAAAAAAGGAATAAGGTTAGATATGACTCCTTGAGGGGGATAGAAAGCAGACATCTGGAGGAAAAGGGAGCAGACACAGCAGGGAATATTGCCAAGACCCTAAACTTGAAAGAATCAGAGCATGATGGAAACCCTCTTCAGTCTATGGTCATTCCTAAGAAATAGGTTTGCAGCAGTGCTCACTGGTGGAGATTCCAACTTATCCCGCCCGGGAGAAGAGGGCTGTTTGAGAGAGAGGACAGGATGAACCCAATTATAGTTCATTCTTATAGGTGTTGTACTATATGGCCATCTTCTCCAAGTCAAGAAATTTTTCTTCTGCTTTAACGGGGGAGTCGAGGCTTAACACCTTTCATCTCACACTTAGAGATAAATGTTTTAAAGGGCTAGCATCCACTTAGGGGAGCATAAAATTGGCCACTAAGTGTAATTGATATCCGATGCTTTCTCCCTTCAAAGTTATGAAGCTAGAGATACATAAAGGAAACCTTGCCAGCTTCTCGATTTGGCTAGGGCTAGCTGTAACAGAAAAGTATTTTTGTACTTCTCAGCTATACCTATACTCAGCAAGGTACAAGCATTGCTGGTAAACCATAATACCCCTAAGGTGTCCTCCTACCATCAGACCGTTTAATTTTATAACCAATGCCAGTACCATTTCATTGGATCTTTAAATGCTTTGTTTTATATTAAACATCTGTAAATTTCAGTTTATTATTTATTTTTTATTGAAGTCTAGTTGAGGTACAATGTTATGTTCTTTTCAGGTGTACTGCTGCAGTGTTTTGACATTTACATACATAATGAAATGATCCCCATAACTCTGGTAACCATCTGTCCCCATAAAAAGTTATTACAGTATTATTCACCATATTCCTTATGCTGTATATTACATCCCCATGACTTATTTATTTTATAACTGGAGGTTTGTACCTCTTAATCCCCTTCACCTGTTTTGTTCCCTCTTCTCTGGCATCCACTTCTTTATTTTCTGTATCTGTGAGTCTCTTTTCATTTTGTTTTATTTGTTTGTTTTCTTTTTAGGTTCCCTATATAAGTGAGATCATGGTGTATTTGTCATTCTCTGTCTGACTTAATTTCGCTTAGCATAATACCCTCTAGATCCGTCCATATTGCCACAAATGGCAAGATTTCATTTTTTTAATGGCTAAGTTATATTCTTGTGTGTGTGTGTTACACACAAACATACATACATATACATGCACATACCACGTCTTCATCCATTCATCTGTCAATAGATAATACTGAAGTTACTTCCGTGTCTTGGCTGTTAAAAACAGTGCTGCCACAGTGAACATTGGTGTGCACATATCTTTTCAATTTAGTGTTTTTTAAAAATTTTTATACAATTTTTAAAGGTTACTTTCCATTTACAGTTATTGCAAAATACTAGCTATATCGTTGTGCAGTACATCCTTGAGCTTATGCTATACCCAACAGTTTGTACCTCCCACTCCCCCATCCCTGTATTGCCCCTTCCCCGCCACTGGTAACTACTGCTTTGTTCTCTATTATCTGTGAGCCTGCTGCTTTTTTGTTATATCCAGTAGTTTGTTGTGTTTTTCAGATTCCACATATGGGTGATATTATACAGTATTTTGTCTTCCCCTGAATTATTTTACTTAGCATAATGCCCTCCAAGTCCATCCATGTTGCTGGAAATGGCAAAAAAATGTTTTAATGGATGAGTAGTATTCCATTGTATGTGTGTATACACACCACATCTTCTTTATCCATTCATCTGTTGATAGACACTTAGGTTGCTTCCATATCCTGGCAATTGTAAATAATGCTGCTTTGAACATTGGGAATCATGTGTCTTTTTGAATTGGTGTTTTTGTTTTTTTCAGATGTATACCCAGGAGTGGAATTGCTGAGTAATAAATATGGTAGTTATATTTTTGGTTTTTTGAGAAACCTCCATACTGTTTTCTACAGTGGCTGCACCAATTTACATTTCCACCAGCAGTGCAGGAGGGTTTCCTTTTCTCCACATCCTCACCAACATTTGTTGTTCGTGTTCTTTTTGATGATCGCCATTCTGACAGGTGTGAGGTGGTATCTCATTGTGGTTGTGATTTGTATTTCCCTGATAATTAGTGATATTTAGCATCTTTCCCTGTGCCTCTTGGCCATCTGCATCTCTTCTTTGGAAAAATGTCTATTCAGTTCTTCCGCCCATTTTTTAATTGGATTATTTGGTTTTTTGATGTTGAGTTGTATGATCTGTTTGTATGTGCTGGATATTAATCCCTTATTGGTCATATCATTTGCAAATATCTTCTCCCATTCAGTAGGTTGTCTCTTTGTTTTGTCAATGGTTTCTTTTGCCATGCAAAAGCTTTTAGGTTTAATTAGGTCTCATTTGTTTATTTTTGCTTTTATTTCCTTTACTTTAGGAGATGGATCCAAAAAAATATCGCTGATTTATGTCAAAGAGTATTCTGCCTGTGTTTTCCTCTAGGAGTTTTTGTAGCATACAGTCTTACATTTAGGTCTTTAATCTATCTTGAGTTTATTTTTGTGTATGGTATTAGAGAATGCTCTAATTTCATTCTTTTATATGTAGATGTCTGGTTTTCCCAGCACCACTTATTGAAAAAACTGTCTGTTCTCCTTTGTTATAGATTAATTGACCATAAGTGCATGGGTTTATTTCTGACCATAAGTACATGGTTCTTTCTATTCTATTCCATTGGTCTGTGTGTCTGTTTTTGGCCCAGTTCCGTGCTGGGATTACTGTAGCTTTGTAGTATTGTTTGAAATCAGGGAGTGTGATTCCTCTAGCTTTGTTCTTCTTTTTCAAGATTGTTCTGACTATTTGGAGTCCTTTATGTTTCCATACTAATTTTTAAATTATTTGTTCTAATTCTGTGAAAAATACCATTAGTATTTTGATAGGGATCACACTGAATCTGTAGATTACCTTGGGTATTATGGCTAATTTAACTATATTGTTTCTTCTAATCCAAGAACACAGTATATCTTTCCGTCTGTTTGTGTTGTCTTCAATTTCTTTCATGAGTGTCTTATAGTTTTCCAAGTACAGATCTTTTTACCTTCTTAGATAGGTTTATTCTTAGGTATTTTATTTTTGATGTGATTATAAATGGGATTATTTCCTTCATTTTTCTGTCTGATAGTTTGTTGTTAGTGTATGTAAATGCAACGGATTTCTGTGTATTTTGTATTCTGCAGCTTTACTGAATTCCTTTGATGAGCTCTAATAGTTTTCTGGTGACATCTTTAGGATTTTCTATGTATCATATCATATCATCTGCAAACAAGTGACAGTTTTACTTCTTCCTTTCCATTTTGGATTTCTTTTATTTCTTTTTCTTGTCTGATTGCTGTGGCTAGAAGTACCAATACTATGTTGAATAAAAGTGGCGAGAGTCGGCACCCTTGTCTTGTTCCTGATCTTAGAGGAAATGATTTCAGCTTTTCACCATTGATGATGGTATTAACTATGGGCTTGTCATATATGGCCTTTATTATTTTGAAGTATGTTCCATCTATGCCCACTTTCTGGAGAATTTTTATCATAAATGGGTGTAGAATTTTGTCAAAAGTTTTTTCATCTTCAATTTGTTAATGTGGTTTATCACATTGATTGATTTGCAGATATTGAAAAATTCTTGCATCCCTGGGACAAATCCCACTTGATCATGGTGTATACTTTTTTAATATATTGTTGGATTCCATTTGCTAATATTTTGTTGATGATTTTTGCATCTATGTTCATCAGGGATATTGGCCTATAATTTTCTTTTTTTTGTGTAATATCTGTTTTGTTTTGGTATCAGGGTGATGCTGGCCTCATGGAATGGGTTTGGAAGTGTTCCTTCCTCTTCAGTTTTTTTAAATAATTTCAGAAGGATAGGTGTTAGCTCTTCTCTAAATGTTTGATAGAATTCACCTGTGAAGCCATTAAATCCTGGAATTTTGTTTGTTGAGAGTTTTGGTTGGTTTGTTTGTTTTTTAATTACTGATTCAATTTTGTTACTGGTAGTAGGTCTGTTTGTATTTTCTTTTTCTTCCTGGTTCAGTCTTGAAAGATTGTACATTTCTAGAAATTGGCCCTTTTCATCTAGGTCATCCATTTTATTGGCACACAGTCAGTCATTTGTAGTAGTCTCTTATGATCCTTTGTATTTTTATGCTGTCAGTTGTAACTTCTCCTTTTTCACTTCTGATTTTGTTAATTTGAGCCCTCTCTCTTTTTTTCTTGATGAATCTGGTTAAAAGTCTATCAATTTGTCTTGTCTTTTCAAAGAGCCAGCTTGTAGTTTCACTTTTTTTTTAATGTCTTTTTAGTCTATTTCATTTATTTCTGCTCTGATTTTTATTATTTCCTTCCTTCTACTAACTTTGGATTTTGCTTGTTCATGTTTTAGTTCCTTTCAGTGTAAGGTTAAGCTGTTTATTTGAGATTTTTTTTGTTACCTGAGGGAGGCTTGTATCACTATAAACTTCCCTCTTAGAACAACTTTTGCTGCGTCCATTAGATTTTGGATCATTGTGTTTATTTATCATTTTTCTCCAGGTAGTTTTAAATCTCTTATGATTTCTCCAGTGACCCATTGGTTATTTACTAGCATGTTGTTTTGGGAGTTTTTTTCTAGTGGTTGATTTCTAGTTTTAAACTGTTAATGGTCAGAAAGATGCTTGATATGATTTAGACTTGTTCCATGGTCAAGAATGCCCATGTGTACCCGAAAAGAATGTGCATTGAGGAAATGTTGTGAAATATATCTATTAATCCATCTCATCTAATGTATCATTCAAGGCCAGTGTTTCCTTACTGATTTTCTGTCTGGATAATTTGTCCATTGGTGTAAGTGGGATACTAAAGTCCCCTGCTATTAGTGCATTTTGGCCTTACTGTCAATTTCTCCTCTTATGTTAATATTTGCTTTATATATTTGCTCCTCTTATGTTAATATCTGCTGCTGTGTTAGGTACACATGTGTTTACAATTGTTACACCTTATTGTTAGATTGATTCCTTTATCATCATGTAATGTCCTTCTTTGTTCTTGTTACAATCTCTTTTAATCTCTATTTTGTCTAAGTATTGCTGCTCCAGCTTTCTTTTCATTTCCATTTTCATGGCATACTCTTGTAGCTTTTTCTAGTTCTGAGATCTTCATATTAGAAGGATTTTTTTTTTTTTTTTTTTTTTTTTTTTTTGCTGTATTGGGAGTTCAGATTTATTCAGATCATGTCAGCAAAACAACTTTATTACTTATGAAAGAAGGACCTGGATTATCCTGATTGTTGAGCAAAGCTATTTTTTGCTTAACTTTTTATTTCTATTTCTCTATGCAGAGGCAAGTTAAGTGATAGAAAACCCAGGGTTAGCGGGAGAGTGAAATATACATCAAGACAAATAGAACAGCCTTTAAAGATTCTCTCTATTTTCGTCTCCTTTCTTTTAGGATCATTGTCACATGCTCCCCAACTATTTACCATGGTTCTCTTCTTTCAGGAAAATGTGCTTACATAGTTTATACTAAACTATTATGTATTTTATATTATATTGTCTATTTTTAAGAAGGCACCAGCTAAAAATTTTGGAATGTTAATGTTCTAAATTTATTATATATGTGGCTCATGTCAAAAATAAGTTTTTTTGGCATCAAAGTAGGTAATATAAGTAAGTAAAATAAGTTTGTTTGTGTGGTTACAGCAATAGATACTGCTGTCAGGGTTTTTTTAATTTTTAATTTTTATACAACTTTCAATGGTTACTTTCCATTTATAGTTATTACAAAATAGTGACTATATTCCCATGTTGCACAATACATCCTTGAGCCTGTCTTACACCCAACAGTGTTGACTTCCCACTTCTTCACCCCTTTACTGTCCCTCCCTGCTCCTCACTGGTAACTATTAGTTTATTCTCTGTATCTGTGAGTCTACTTCTTTTTTCTTATGTTCACTAGATTGCTGTATTTTTAGATTCCACATATATGTACATCATATCAGCCACATATAGGTGATATCATACATTATTTAGCTTTCTCTGTCTGACACATTTCACTTAGCATAATGCTCTCCAAGTCTGTCCATGTGCTGCAAATCCACCTTCAGTTTTAAGGCTTTTATGTTCTCATTGTTTAAAATACACTATTATTACCCTTATGTGGCATAGAAACTTCAATTTCTGACTTTCTTAATGTGGTTAAAGCTTAAAAAGACTGAAATGCCCATTAAGCTTCACTATTAATGAAACTGAAAGTGGAGTCAGGGCAGAAGAGGGATGAGTGCCTCGGAGAGCACACTTAGTGACGCTTCCAGGGGCTCATCTCCAGTCTCACAATGCTTCCTGATTAACAGCAGGACAGATACTTTCATCCAGCTGATAATTTATCTAGAAGGATTTTTTATTACTCTTTTATATCAGGATAATGGATAATGAATAATCTACAAATTAGGAAATAGAAGGTGATATTGTTTGAACAATCTTCTTCTAAGCGTCTTCTGTTAGTATTCTGCTAATGCTTAGTTACGGTGCCCGATAGTAATTTAAATTCAGTTTGCCCCTAACTGTACCCACTTATGATTTCCCCAAAACTGTTTTCCCCCTGAATTTTTGACTCTGTAGTACTACAAATTTCTTTAGTGCACAGGGCCTACACTCAGAAAAGCCCTTTGCATGGAGTTTAATAACCATCTCAAAATTCTTAATGACTCATCTTTGGGTTTGTATTTTGTAAGTGAAGTCTGGTGGGACAATGGAACATGTGCAAGGACTTGGAAACAAGGCACGGTACTATCTCCCATTGCCTCTTTGGGATGGATTCTACATTCCCCACTTTTCCCACCCCCAGGAACCCCAGCTACCCCCTCTCTCTCTGCCTGACCCAGCCACAGCGGTCACTCTCTGACCCTAGCAGGCCTGTGCACAAACATAATAGGGAATACGGGGCCTGCTCATGGTGGGGCCGTCCCTGCCCCTGCCTGTGCCCTTCACTGGTGTCTGCCAGGTGGCCAGGGACCACAACTCAGCTGAAACAAACCTTGCTCACCCCCAATTCCAGGTACCTAGTGAGTTGGAATGGCAGCTGCGGGAAGAGAAGAAGCTTGGCTCGACTTCCCTGCCCGGGGCCAGGGCACACCACGTGTGTTTGGTGGCTGCGGAACAGCAACTTGGCAGCTAGTGGGTCACACACACACACCCCCACACCAAGTTGTGGACCCTGATCCTAGGCACCTGTGAAGGTCTGCACTTGCCTTGGTGCCCAAAGGAACATGACATTAAACAACAAATTAAAAATACCATGGCAGATGGGGAGAGAAACTGCTGAAGGAAGGGAAACGATTACTGTTTTAGTGCCTTTAATGCTACCATTTTGCTGGTTTTTTAACAAGGGCACTAGTATTTTGCACTGAGCCCCTCAAAATATATAGCTAGTCCCATCTAACACAGTGGAGACTTTAACTCATCTCCTGGCCTCCAAGTCCTCCTTCACCCAGTTCAGCTTTCACACAGCTGCCAGAGCAGTCTCTTTAAAATTTAAACCTAATCACTAACCTTGACTCTCCCTTGCTTAAAGCTTTTTAGTAACTCTCTATGGTCCCACGGCCATGGGCATGATCAAATTTTGTACGTTTTATTTGGCTCACACAATGGGTTCTTTCCCCTCTCCTCCTTCTCTCCCTTCCTCCTTGCCCTCATTTGAACGTCTTCAGACATAGCTAGCTAGCTTTTCCTTCAAAAAGCATCAGTCACCTGCTAAAGGTTTTTCTGTTTAACTCACGTTTTACAGAATGACCAAACCAAAGTTAACTTGGCACAAAGAGCCTTTTGTTGTCTAGCTTTTGGCTGCCCTTCCAGTCTCAGTTTTTTATACTCAGTATCCCCATCCCCAACCCCAGTTCTCAGAGCCTCCAAACTTAGAGAGTGCTCCATCTTAGTGCTCCGTCTTTACCAAACTTAAGTTCCCCAAACAAGTTTTCTCCAGTATCTTTGCACATTTCTACCTAGTAAGGCCACCTTCTATACTGTGTAAAAATGTCGTCATCCTTCATAACCCAGCTCCAGCTCTCCCTACCTCATGTAGGCAACGTTAGCCTTGACCTTCTCTGTCCTTCCATAGGACTGTGCATTTATCCATCATAATACTGATACCATTGTATTGTAGGGCCATTCTGTGTATAGTTGCTTACCATGTCTGGTCTGTGACATTCCAGTTGGTGGTTTCCAGAATGGGATGTACATACCTCAGAGGGTACACAGCACAATCCATTTGCATTGCAGAAAGAAAATAATGTTTTGATTTTTTTTAATTTCACTGTTTTTAACGTTTTGTGTTATTGACTGCTTTAAAGTCATACATTGGGACATTCTTATATTTTATGAATGCACACCAGCCATATTCTACTCACTTGATACACGGTCAAGATAATTTAGAAACCATTCTTCTAGATCAAAACTATGTCTTATTCATCTTAGAGTTCCAGCACTGACCTTTTCTTTTGCCTAATCTGTTTATGAAATCTCAATATATGGGTGACTTTCGTGATCGCCCAAGGTGTGCATGTTGCAAAGACATTAACCTTTCATGCCATAGCACCTTCATTAGTTGATGGCTTTAAGTTAATCAGCATTGTATACTGGATTTTTTTTAAGATTCTATATTAATCTGTTAAGTAAAATAGAATTAAGGGTGGAATATAGTGAGAAGAAGCAAATCACTTTCCTTCACTGGAAGCCCTGTGAGATTAAACGGTAGAAAGAGTGACTCATGGGGACTGGGTTAGTTTGCTTCTCACTCAAGGAATAATTGGATATTTAGGAATGTGGTCTGCTCTCAGCTATTTAAAAGTTAAATGAAAAAAAAAAAACAAAAAACAAAACAAAACAAAGATAATACATCCAGCAGAAGTGAGGCCATAACCTGATGCTCTGTCCTTAGCCACCTGGGCTTCTCTCCTACTCAGTCAGCGGGACCATCCTTGTCACTCAGGAGCACTTCTTCATTGAGATCAGGTACCTGCATTTGAAAAAGTCTTTGTACTCTTCCGACCTTCTGATCTAGGGCCAGTGTTTCCTGCCTTTTTAATTCTGCCAGAGTATCAGTACAAAGATTTCATGTTTTTATCATTTAAGATTTTGGACCTAGAACAGGAAAGGAGTGGTAAAAACCATCTTTTTCAATGTATGGTTAGCTAGTGTCTCCCTTGTGTGACCAAGAGCAGATTAGTTTGACCTCCTCTAAGGCCTGTGGTGCCTTTTTATGGTAATGAGATACTACAGAAATATTTTAAGAACCCCATGCAGGTTAAGAAGTACTATATAGTAAGGACCAACTTGTTAATATTTTGGGGCCTAAATTCATAATGGAAAAAAATGCTTGCAGAGTAGATGCAATACATTAGGAAATAGCCTCTAGAAGTTACATAAATATGCCGAGTCACATCTCTTCCATGTGTGTTTCTCCCTCCCTCCCCCCCACTTTATTCTATACTTTAAAAAAAAAAAAAGCATCTACCCTGATAGGCATTAGTAAAGAGTAATTATTATATTGTTTTACTTTGTACCTTTTGCTCACCACCATTTCCATAATGTGAGTTTAGGTGCATTTTGTTTCACCACAGGCAGGAAGGATTTTATTTTTTTGAACAACTAATAGACTCCAAAGCTCCCCCTCATCTGTGATGCTCTTATTCTTAGAGTCCTAGAATTGGGAGAGAAAAACTTCAATTTAATTCATCTAGTCCATCTCCCCTGACAGTGAGAAAACGTCTTTCACATTATATTATCTGATGCTTTTCAGGCTTCCGTGATAACCTCTGGGAGACTGTCCAACAGACTAACAGACCTCACTTAGGGGGAATGTTCTCTTTCTTAGTTTTGACTCTTCATTTCTCATTATTTTATCCCTGAAAGCCATCTTCCTTAATATTCATACTCTGAGTAAGATCCACAGTCTCTTCTGGTTATAAGAAAATCAACAGCCACCTCATTAGCAGGAACTGAGGTGGTTTGCAGAAGTGAGCATTTCAGATACTAAACCTGCCCTCTTTGAACGCCAGTTGTGGTTTTATTTTAATAATGTTGAGGGTGTTTTTTTCTTCCCCCTCAGATGTGTTAGATACTTCTCTACTTTGAGTGAATTGGGATTTTTGTAATGATTCAGGTCCAGCATTCTGCAGGTGCATATTAAGTAGCCCACTGTGTACTAAGCATTGAAGAAATAAAAAGATGAGCTTGATAATGTTTGCCTTCAGGAGTCAAGACTCAGTAGGGAGTATAAAATAAGAATAGAACTAATTGGTCAAAACAGAGGAAAACAGTATTATAAACAAAAGATCTTAGGTCCAGAAGCAAGAGACTAACTCCTATTAGAGAAATCAAGAATGGTTTTCTGAGGAGTTAGTATTCAAAATAAACAGTGTAGGAACAAGTGAGTGGCCATTTGGGAAAAAAGATAAAATTAGATGTAAGGTGTATTTCACATCTTACACAAGAGTAAACTCCAAATGGATTAGGGATCTAAGTGTTAAAAATAAACAAATAAATAAATAAACCATACAGCTACTAGGAGAAAACATAGATGAAATCCTGTCTAACCTTGATATAGGAAAAAACAAAACAAAACAAAAAAACCTTTCTGTAATGATTGCTGAAAAGCCAGAGGCAAAAATGTTCTTTTTTTTTAAAGTGCATGGCTAAAAACATAGAGTTAAAACCAGCTGACTGGGAGAAAAAATTCACAACATATAAAGAATTATTTTAAGATGAGGGACAAATGACCAAAACCCCAATAGAAATAGTGAAAGAAGATATGAATAGGTAGTTCTAAAAAACAATAATAATTGTTCTGAACAATTTTTAAAACAATGTTCAAACTTAGAATCAGAGAAATGCAAATTAAAACAACATGGAGATACTATTTCACCTTTTAGCAAAAAGTATAGTATATAGAAATTCAGTTGGTGAGGTTATGGGAAAGACACTCTCCTACATTGCTGATGGGAGTGCAAACTGGTCCAACCTTTCTAGAGGGGATTTTGGCAAAGCTATACACACACTTATCTTCCCACCCAGCAGTCCCGCTTTTAGCAGTCTACCCTGAAAATACACTTCCATCAGTATGAAAATACAAAGTATTTTTTGCAGCATTGTTTATAATTGCACAATATTATAAAAAGACCTAAATCCTAAGAAAGTCATTACATGAACTATGTGTGAAAGGTAGAGTAATGGTTCCCCCCAGAGATGTCCACATCCTAATAAACAGAATCTGTGACTATGTTGTCTTACATGGCTAAAGAGACTGCTGTGGATGTGATTAAGGCTGAAGTCTTTGAGGTGGGGAGAGTACCCTAGATTACCCAGGTGGGTTCATTCTAATCACATGAGGCCTTAGAAATTGAGAACCTTTCA